>NW_027507784.1:173844853-175236256 GCF_037356315.1 Lithobates pipiens
ATAGTACAACTGATCTGTAAGGTACATGTTTTAACAAGGGGGAAGGGGGGGGGAGGGTGGGTGAGCTAGGGGGGAACAGAGGAGGGTGATGAGAGAAAAAGAAAGAAAGGGTAGAAAAGAAACAGAAGTAAGTAGTCAAGGAGCAAGACTGCGATGAAGGCAGTTTTCACACAGAGATCCACATCCGCGCCTGCTGAAATAGTGCAGCAAACACCTAAATAGGCGGTCCAAAAAGATCGGGGAACTCGTCAACCTGTGGATAAGCTAGCAAATGAGTCTGAGTATTTAAACTGGACCCATGGGGACCAGGTGCTATGAAATTTTTCAGAGGATTCGTTAGCTGTGGCCAGCGACTCTTCCATTGCGAACATTCGGTTAACCTCCCGTAACCATTCCCCTACCGACGGGACTGAGGTCGATTTCCAGTGTCTAGGGATCAGGGACTTAGCGGCAATGAGGAGATGCTTTGACAAAGATCTTTTATATTTGCCAAGAGGCCAATCAGAAATATTAAGCAGGCAGCAGGCCGGTGTCAGGGGTAATGTCGTATCCGTAATGCGTAAAATCAGGTCACAAATCTTGCCCCAGAATTCAGAAATCCGGGGGCAATTCCACCATATGTGCAACATGTCTCCTTTGGCCTCACCGCACCTCCAACAGAGGTCCGTGGAAGCGGGGTACCATCTCTTTACTTTTTCTGGAGTGGCATACCATTGTGACAACAATTTATAAGAATTTTCTTGTAGCCTAGTACTAATAGAGCACTTATGGGCCAAAATGCATGCGTTTTGCCACTGCAGATCAGTAAAGCGAGTCTGGAGTGACGATTCCCATTGGTCTCTAAAACGAACCGGATCCGCACTCCCCTGCTGCTGGAGGCAGGTGCACATAAGTGAGGTCGTTCTCTCCACCGGCCTGCCTTCCAAGCAGAGAGTTTCAAAAGGGGTAGGGTCTCTCAGCATCTCCTTCCGTCTCACGGGTGCCATAACATAGTGACGTGCCTGTCGGTAATTCCAGAAGGAGAGCACCTGGGGTTCGGGGCCACTCAGCAAATCGTCCTGAGAAACAAACTGTCCAGACTGGGTCAAATGTAGAGCCAGAAGGGGTAACGACCCCCTCCAGGCAAATGTACCTGTATCCTCCCCCGGAGGGAAATCTGGATTGTTCAGCAAGGGGGTCAAAGGTCCCGGTGAAGTCGCAATTGAATACTCTGTAGAAGATTTATGAAAGGCTTGTAGGGTTGCCCTAATAAGAGGGTGTTGTAAGAACTCTGGGGGACAGCTAGCCCAGGGTATCCACGGGGAGAATTTTAAAGGAGTGTGGGAGCCTGCTTCTTCTAAAGCCACCCAGTCTTTGTTTTCAGAATGGCAATGCCAATCTATAACTCTGGCCAAGTGCGCGGCATAATAATACAGCTTAAAATTCGGGAAGCCCAAGCCTCCCGCTGCCTTCGGCCTCATCAACAAGCGAAGGCCAACGCGCGGCCTCCTGCCCGCCCAAACAAATTTCCAGAGTACAGACTGTAATTGCTTAAAAAAGCTGACCGGTACCGCGATTGGTAGGGTGCGAAAAAGATAAAGCAATCTAGGGAGTACCACCATCTTTATTATTGCTGCTCTCCCGAACCATGAAAAGAATTTAAAGGACCACTTCGCTAAGTCAGATTGGATCCGCCTCAGCATAGGAGTAAAATTGCTAGAGAAAGCTTTGTCAAGTTGAGAGGGCAGCAAAATTCCCAAGTACTTAAGCGTGTTCACTTCCCATCGAAAGGAATTGTTGGTCTGGGCCTGATCTAAAACCTCGGGCGGGAGAGAAATATTCATGGCTTCTGACTTAGCATAATTAATTTTTAAATTAGAAACATAGCCATAGATAGAGAATGCCTTTAATAGATTGGGGATAGAAGCATGGGGCTGAGTCAAAAAAAACAGCAGATCATCAGCGTAAGCTGCTGTTTTGTAGGATTTAGAGCCGACCTGGAAGCCTGTAATATCAGGGTTTTGGTTAACTACACGGATAAAGGGTTCTAATGAGATTATAAATAGAAGGGGCGACAGGGGGCAGCCCTGTCGCGTCCCATTTTTAATGGTTACCGGTTCCGAAAGGGTTCCATTGATTTTTAACTGAGCCGTGGGGTTCATGTACAGGGAGGAAATCCAGGACATCATGTGGGATTTCAGACCTATGTGGGCACATGTAGCCAACAAATAGTCCCACGCGACCCTATCGAAGGCCTTCTCCGCATCAGTAGACAGGAGAAGGCCCTCGAGTCCCAATCTGCGGCAGTGGTATGACAAGTTCAGGGCCTTAATTACATTATCTTTGGCTTCCCTCCCCGGCATGAACCCAACCTGTTCTGGACCGATTATGTGAGGCAAAAAAGGGCGCAGGCGGTTTGCGATTATTTTGGCTAGAATTTTTTGATCAAGGTTGAGAAGAGAAATGGGCCTGTAACTTGCGCACTCCGATGGGTCCTTGCCTGGCTTAGGGAGCACCGTGATATGAGCTCCCAAGAACGCGGCAGGAATTTGGTGAGGATCCATAAGAAAGTTAAGGGTTTTTAGAAGCGGAGCCTCCAGGACGGTCCCAAACGTCTTATAGTAAAGGGCCGACAACCCGTCAGGCCCAGGGCTCTTTCCGGGCTTAAGGTTTTTGATGGTAAGCGATAACTCTTCTGGAGAGATCGGTCGTTCCAGAGACTCCGCGTCCTCAGGGGAGAGCGATGGTAGGTTGCTCTGCCTCAAATAATCCTGAATAATTTGGGCCCTGTCACCCCCAAACTCCCCCGGTTTGTGCTGGAGGGGAATGTCATAGAGTTTGGAATAAAATTGGTGGAAACTCTCCGCAATCTCGTCCGTTCTATTTGTTAGCAGGCCGTCACTTGTTTTAATCGCCATAATGTTGTTAGCTAAGGAGGCCTCTTTTAGCGCCCTCGCCAAAAATTTCCCCCCCTTATCTCCGTGCTCGTAATAAAGTTTGTGCTTAAGGAAAAGCGCGCATTTACTGCGAGCTTCCAAGATATCTCGGAGCTCGCCGCGTGTCGCCAAAAGTTCTTGGGCTTTTTGAGCGTCCAGGGATTGTTTATGCTGGGCCTCCAGACCGGCAATTTTGGCTGAAAGGGACTTAATCTGTTTTTCGGCTTCCCGTTTGCGGGCAGCTCCTACTCTAATGAGCTCCCCCCTCATCACACACTTGTGTGCTTCCCAAATTGTTAAGGGGGAGAGATCATCAGAATTATTCTCAGAAAAATAATGGCGCAAAACGTCAGTCAATTTTGGCAGTAGCTCAATATCCAACAACAAGGAAGAGTTTAGACGCCACATGCATGGTTTCGGCCTACGCTCGGTTCTTTTAAGACAGAGAGAGGTGGGAGCATGGTCTGAGATTGATTGGATACCTATGTGCGCCTCACTTAACATCGGCAGATCCTTCTGTGTAATAAAAATGTAATCGATACGCGCATATTTATCATGGGGTGCTGAGTAGCAAGTAAAATCTTTACCGGACGGGTTCAGGGTGCGCCACGAATCCACCAACGTTACCGAGTGCAAAAGGTTCTTGATACACTTCAAAGCCCCATAAGTGACACTGGATTTGCCCGAAGACGTATCTTGGGAGGGGTTTAGCGGTATATTAAAATCCCCCCCGAGCAAAATACCACCCTCAGCAAAACCCTTGAGTTCCTCAATAAGATGTCTGCAGAAAGTTATATGGGCCCTGTTTGGGAAATACACATTAGCCAACGTCAACGGGACCGTTCCCCAGGTCCCCTTCAGGAACAGGTACCTACCGTCAGGATCTACTAGTTGCTGAGTGACCTCGAAACCCGCTGTTTTATGCAGCAAAATCGTGACTCCCTTGGTCTTAGCCAAAGGGTTTGTGGCATGATATGCCATAGGGAAATTTTTATGCCGTAGAGTAGGAATTTTAGTGGACTGGAAATGCGTTTCTTGTAAAAAAACAAACATAGGTTTTACCTTATTAAGTTCTCTGAGCAAGGAAGAGCGCTTCTCCGGGGTATTCAAACCGCGGATGTTATGAGATATCAGGGTAGGACCGTGGCCCAGCCCAGAGTACGCCATCGTGAAGACACTACCCCCTCTGCTCGCCGCCTTGCAACCTGAAAGAAAAAGACACAGAAAAAGAGGGAGAAGGCAAAGAAAGAAGAGATTAGAGGAGGGAAAAAGGGGGAAGGGAAAAAATGAGGGGAGATAGGGAACTAGCCCGTGGGTTCAGGCTATATATCTGGGGAAAAAGAAAACAAGAATCTGCCTGCAGTGCACAAGACTGCAAGCTTTATAATAGAATGTGAGCAGTACCCGTGCGCGTTACCGGCACGACACTACTCACTTGCGGGGTAAGTGGGAGGAACTCCGAGCAGAGAATGCTAGGGCTCGTCTGTACTATTTGTAGTCTGCAACGAGTACCAAAGCAATCAACCAAACTGAAATCCATATAGGAGAGCTGGAATCAGAAGATCCCGCAGTCCAACAAATCTAAACATGCAAACACAAATAAAAGTTCCTTGGCAGTATAGAAAAAAAAAAAAAAACAGGACTAAATTAAGTATAAATGATCCATAAAACCATAAACGGGTCAGAGCAAAAAAAATAAAATAAAAATTAGGATATCAACCAGGGGTTTGAAAAAAAACTTCAGGCCGAGTCCCGAAAGGCAGTCAATCAGCCGCACAAACTATAAACTAAAGGCCTCAGCCAGCAGCCTCCGGCTCCCATCCCATCCAACCTGGGTTCTGCAAGCGGGGGTAGTAGAAGGGTGCCACCTCGGCATCAGCGCAGCAGTGGAGAGAGTCCTTAGCAGAACAAGGGAGAAGAAAAAAAAAAAAAAAGGAAAAAACCAACACGAACCGCAGTTACCATGCGGTGACCTCAGTATAAGGTAGCAAGGATCATTGCATTGCGTCGAGCAGGTTGCTCAGGTGCAGTCACGCTGTCTAGGAGGGTGAACCGAAAGGGATGAGCGGCTCGGGCCTTGGCCTCCAGATCTACCCACCTTGCTTCTCTTAGGCGGGGGTTTAGCAGGGGATGCGTGGGGTGTGTTCTCAGGACTGCAATCAGTCGGGGGCAGCCTGAACTCCACATACCAGTCTGGTAGCTCCGTGAACGGTATGTTTAGGGCATTACAAAAGTCTGGTAGCTCTTCTGGCATCCGCAAAACGAAGTGCCTCCCATCCAGCGTGGCCTGCAAGGCAAAGGGGAAACGCCACTTGTAAACAATCCCCCTGTTCCTGAGAGCTTCTAGGAGTGGGCGCAACGCCCGCCTGTTGCGCAAAGTGATAGGTGACAAGTCCTGGAACAGGGAGATCTCACTGTCATTAAAGAACACCTGTTCGTATTTCCGTGCTTGATTTAGGATCTCCTCCTTAAGTGGGAAGCTCTGGAGGCAGCAGACAATATCCCGGGGGGGTGCGGAGTCCGAAGATTTCCCTCTCAGGGCCCTGTGCGCTCTCACCAGGTCTATGGGGGTATCAATCGGGTTCTCCAATAGATTGTTAAAGATTGATATTAGGGCGGAAGGTATTTGTTCGGGGCCCACCGACTCCGGGACCCCCCTCACCCTTAGGTTGCTCCTCCTGCCTCTGTTATCGAGGTCTTCTAAATGACGGTTAATTTCAATCAAATGGGCAGAGTGGGATGCAGCAGTGGCCTCCAGCCTGACTATGGCTCTATCCCTCCTGCCCTCCGCCCTCTCCATAGTAGTCATCTTCTCAGTCAGCGACAATAAGTCCGCTTTTAAGTCAGTAATTGCAGAGAAGAGAGTAGTTTTAATGTCTGCGGCAATGGAGGTCATGTCTCCTAATGTGAGAGGGTGATTGGGATGCCCCGATCCGCTTACCGCATCCTCCGCCGCTGACTGGGACCCATCGCTGAGTTCTTCCTCCTCGCCTCGAGCCGGCGCCATCTTGGTCGGCGTGTTGCGGCCTGAACGGGTCTGGGTGGCGAAGATATCCTGGATGCTGCGGGCGCATGAGGGAGCCGAGGGCCGGCCCGATCTAGTCCCCGTGTTGTGGCGTCCTGATTTGCTCATTTTCAGCTGCGGTACTGCCAAGGAGAAGGCTATAGGACTGCGGGTCTCCCGGAGCTCTGGTTTCAGGCAGCCATTCTCCGCGCGCGCCAAGCCACGCCCCAGCCTTACACTTTTATTGTTTCACTTTAATCATTATTAAAATCACTGCTCCTGAAAAAACTGCAGTTTTTAAAACTTTTTTTTGCATTGATCCATGTCCCCAGGGGCAGGATCCGGGTCCCCAAACACTTTTTAGGACAGTAACTTGCATATTAGCCTTTAAAATGAGCACTTTAGATTTCTAACCATAGACTTGTACAGGGTGTTCCGGCCGCGAATAGCCCAAATTGTTCACTGTTCGCTAAATAGGTGAACAGGCAATGTTCGAGTTGAACATGAGTTCGACTCGAACTCGAAGCTCATCCCTAATGAGGATCCTTCCGCAGGCTTTGCAGGATCAGGGAGGCCATGCAGCGTAGGTTAGCTGAGGCATTCGGTCCAGAGTCCTCTGGGTCACTAAGGACAACAACCACCTCTTCCCAGCCACGTACAAGTCCATGTGTTTCTTGGGACTGTAAATCATCCCTAAAAGACTGCTGCTGCTGCTGATGCGGAGTGCCAGGCTCCACTTCCATGCTGACACAAGCCTCCTCCTCCTCCTCTTCCTGTGTGATGGGTGGGACAGCAGGAACACTGTCTGGATAAAGGGGACCTTGAGAGTCAAGGAAGTCCTCCTCTTCCTGCCTCTGTTCTGCCTCAAGTGCCCTGTCTATTATTCCACACAGCGTGTACTCCAACAGGTGGACAAGAGGTACAGTGACACTGATGCATGCACTGTCACTGCTCACCATCCTCGTGGCCTCCCCAAATGGTGACAGGACAGTGTATGCATCCCTGATCATGCCCCACTGGCGTGGTGAGAAAAAACCAAGCTCCCCTGACCCTGTCCTGGTGCCGTAGTCGCACAGGTACTCATTGATGGCCCTCTGCTGCGTGTGCAGCCGCTGCAGCATGGCCAACATTGAGTTCCACCTGGTGGGCATGTCACATATAAGGCAGTTCTTGGGCAGGTTCAACTCCTTTTGGAGCTCAGCCAGCTGAGCACTGGCATTAAATAATCAGCAGAAATGCACACAGACTTTCCTGGCCTGCCTCAGGACATCCTGTAAGCCCGGTTACTTTCCCAAGAACCGCTGCACCACCAGGTTAAGGATGTGAGCCACACAGGGCACATGGGTCAGTTGTCCCTGTCGGAGGGTGGAGAGGAGGTTGGTACCATTGTCGCAAACCACCATTCCTGGCGTGGTGTCAACCCCCTTTCGGCCTGCCCCTGCAGAGCTGACAAAATATCTGCCCCAGTGTGGCTCCTGTCCCCCAAACAAACCAGCGCAAGCATGGCATGGCATCTTTTTGCCTGCGCACTTGCATAGCCCCTTAACCACTTTCAGACCGGACCATTTTGCTGGTAAATGACCAGAGGTCTTTTTACACTTTGGCACTGCGCTGCTTTAACTGGTAATTGCGCGGTCATGCAATGTTGTACCCAAACAAAATTTGCGTCCTTTTCTTCCCACAAATAGAGCTTTCTTTTGATGGTATTTTATTGCCTCTGCGATTTTTATTTTTTGCGATATAAACGTAAAAAGACCGCAAATTTTGAAAAAAAATGATATTTTCTACTTTTTGTTATTAGAAAAATCCAATAAACTCAATTTTAGTCATACATTTAGGCCAAAATGTATTCAGCCACATGTCTTTGGTAAAAAAAAAGTCAATAATTGTATATTTATTGGTTTGCGCAAAAGTTGTCACATCTACAAACTAAGGTACGTTTTCTGGAATTTACGCAGCTTTTAGTTTACGACTGCCTATCTCATTTCTTGAGGTGCTAAAATGACAGGGCAGTACAAAACCCCCCCAAATGACCCCATTTTGGAAAGTAGACCCCCTAAGGAAATTGATAAGAGGCATGTTGAGCCCATTGAATATTTTATTTTTTTGCCTCAAGCGATTGAATAATGACAAAAAAAAAATTTTTTTTTTTTTTTTACACAAAGTTGTCACTAAATGATATATTGCTCACACATGCTATGGGCGTATGTGAAATGACACCCCAAAATAAATTCTGCTGCTTCTCCTGAGTACGGGGATACCACATATGTGGGACTTTTTGGGAGCCTAGCCGCGTACAGGGCCCCGAAAACCAAGCACCGCCTTCAGGCTTTCTAAGGGCGTAAATTTTTGATTTCACGCCTCACTACCTATTACAGTTTTGAAGGCCATAAAATGCCAAGATGGCACAAAACCCCCACAAATGACCCCATTTTAGAAAGTAGACACCCCAAGCTATTTGCTGAGAGGCATGTTGAGTCCATGGAATATTTTATATTTTGCCACAAGTTGCGGGAAAATTACAAACTTTTTTTTTTTTTTTTTTTTTTCACAAAGTTGTCACTAAATGATATATTGCTCATGCATGCCATGGGCATATGTGAAATGACACCCCAAAATAAATTCTGCTGCTTCTCCTGAGTACGGGGATACCACATATGTGGGACTTTTTGGGAGCCTAGCCGCGTACGGGGCCCCGAAAACCAAGCACCGCCTTCAGGCTTTCTAAGGGCGTAATTTTTTTAGTTCACTTCTCACTACCTATTACAGTTTTGAAGGCCATAAAATGCCAAGATGGCACAAAACCCCCACAAATGACCCCATTTTAGAAAGTAGACACCCCAAGCTATTTGCTGAGAGGCATGTTGAGTCCATGGAATATTTTATATTTTGCCACAAGTTGCGGGAAAATTACAAACTTTTTTTTTTTTTCACAAAGTTGTCACTAAATGATATATTGCTCACGCATGCCATGGGCATATGTGAAATGACACCCCAAAATAAATTCTGCTGCTTCTCCTGAGTACGGGGATACCACATATGTGGGACTTTTTGGGAGCCTAGCCGCGTACGGGGCCCCAAAAACCAAGCACCGCCTTCAGGCTTTCTAAGGGCGTTACAGTTTTGAAGGCCATAAAATGCCAAGATGGCACAAACCCCCCCCCCCAAATGACCCCATTTTAGAAAGTAGACACCCCTAAATTTAGGGGTACACTAGTGAGACTAGGTAATAAATGGCGGGTGCCCTGAAACTATAAAAAAATAACTAACCAACCAGCGTCACCTGTAACAGTTATATGGTGATCACTGGTGAAAGGGTTAACTAGGGGGCAATCAGGGGGCTTTATGCGGTAGTATATGGGGGTCCCTGGCGCTATAAAAAGCTGCGGCGAACCTAAATACCTACCTGCCTAACTAGCGTCACCTGTGACACTAATACAGCGATCAGAAAAACGATCGCTTATTAGGCTGGGTTCACACTGGAGCGATGCGGGAACGCCACGAATGCGCGGCGGGTTCCCGCATCGCATGCCTCCCGGCGGCAGTTCACACTGCCCTATGCGAACTGCTGGGAGTGTCAGTGAAATGTTAATGACACCCCCAGATCAGTTCGCATATCGCAGTGCGATCTGCAAACTTGGATCGCATGGTGTGAACACCCATGCGATCCGATTCTGCTGCGGACCAAAAAAAGGGTCCCGTGCGAGTTTGCGGCGGGTGCGGCGGGTGCGGCGGGTGCGGCGAATGGCTGAACTCGAATCGCACAGAGATCGGATGTGATTTGCACTGCAGTGCGGTGCGAATCACATTCGTTCTCATAAACCGCTGCAATGTGAACCCAGCCTTAGTGACACTGGCGACGGGGGGTGATCACGGGGTTAAACCTTTATTGGGGGGGTTAGGGGGGTACCTTAGAACTAAAGGGGGCTAACCCTAACTGCCCTAACAGTTATTAGTCACAAATGACACCTGCCGGGTGATCAGGGGGTTAAACCTTTATTAGGTAATAAATGGCGGGTGCCCTGAAACTATAAAAAAATAACTAACCAACCAGCGTCACCTGTAACAGTTATATGGTGATCACTGGTGAAAGGGTTAACTAGGGGGCAATCAGGGGGCTTTATGCGGTAGTATATGGGGGTCCCTAGCGCTATAAAAAGCTGCGGCGAACCTAAATACCTACCTGCCTAACTAGCGTCACCTGTGACACTAATACGGCGATCAGAAAAATGATCGCTTATTAGGCTGGGTTCACACTGGAGCGATGCGGAAACGCCGCGAATCCGCGGCGGGTTCCCGCATCGCATGCCTCCCGGCGGCAGTTCACACTGCCCTATGCGAACTGCTGGGAGTGTCAGTGAAATGTTACTGACACCCCCAGATCAGTTCGCATATCGCAGTGCGATCTGCAAACTCGGATCGCATGGTGTGAACACCCATGCGATCCGATTCTGCTGCGGGCCAAAAAAAGGGTCCCGTGCGAATTTGCGGCGGGTGCGGCGGGTGCGGCGAATGGCTGAACTCGAATCGCACAGAGATCGGATGTGATTTGCACTGCAGTGCGGTGCGAATCACATTCGTTCTCATAAACCGCTGCAATGTGAACCCAGCCTTAGTGACACTGGCGACGGGGGGTGATCACGGGGTTAAACCTTTATTGGGGGGGTTAGGGGGGTACATTAGAACTAAAGGGGGCTAACCCTAACTGCCCTAACAGTTATTACAGTCACAAATGACACCAATGCAAAAAAAAAAAAAAAAAAAAAAAAAATGACATTGGTGTCACTGTGACTGGGGGGCAGGGGTAATTGGGGGGGTGATCGGGGGGTAAAGGGGGGGTGTGAGTGTGCCTGGCATGTTCTACTGTGTGTGGGATGTGTTGGTGCAACTCACTGATCCGCTCTCCTCCGTGTCGGAACGAAAAATACCGACACGGAGGAGAGAATACATCACTTCCTCTCCTGTGTTTACATTACAGGAGAGGAAGTGATGTCACCGGGGATTTCCATTCGTCGGGAGCGATCGCGAGGGGGTGGCCATGAATGAATGGCCGTCCCCTCGTCCGGGATCGCTCCCGAACGAAAACCGACCGCCGCAGGCACCGGGCGGGGGCCCGATCGGGCCCCCGACCCGCGGGAGGCAAATCACGTACATGTATGTGCTTATGCCTGCCCGTGCCATTCTGCCGACGTACATCGGCGTGCGGCGGTCGGCAAGTGGTTAAACGCCTACGGAGCACTGCTGGTTCCGAGGACAGAGCACTGGAAGAGGCCATGGAGGAAGAAGAAGAGGAGGGGGTGGAGGAGAGAGGTGTGTTACAACCAGTAGTAGCATTTTGAAGGCATGGTGGCGGAACAACCTCCAACAGTACTGCACCTTGTCCTGCATCCTTCCCAGCTGCCAGAAGAGTGACCCAATGGGCCGTGAAAGATAGGTAACGTCCCTGTCCATGCCTGCTGACCATGAGTCAACGGTAATATGCACCTTACCACTGACCGCCCTGTCCAGCAAGGCAAGGACATTGCCTTCCACATGCCGATAGAGAGACGAAATCGCCTTCCGTGAGAAAAAGGGAAAAAGGGGCATTTGGGGACCTGCCACTGAGGAACCGCACATTGCACAAACTCACGGAAGGGGGCAGAGTCTACCAACTGAAAAGGCACCAGTTGAAGTGCTAGCAATTTATCCAAGCTAGCATTCAACCGCTGGGCATGTGGATGGCTGGGAGTGAACTTCTTTCGACGGTCCAGCAGCTGGGGCAGGGAAATTTGCCTGCTACAATCGGACGTGGGTGTACTGCTAGCAGAGTGCCCGCAAATACTTGGCTGTGACACACCTAATTCTACACCTTCATTCCTCTCAGTGCAGGTTTCAGAGAGGACTAGTGAGGTTGGAGATCCCAGCTGATGAGAAGCAAGGAGAGGTCCGCTTTGTTCTTTGGTGTGGGTCTTAAGGTACGCTTGCCAATGAGCTGCATGGCAGGTCAACATATGTCTGGTCAAGCATGTAGTGCCCAAGCAGCTGATGTTTTGGCCACGCAAGATACGCTTGAGACAAATGTTGCAAATAGCAGCGGTGCGATCTGATGCGCTCGTCTCAAAAAAGGCCTGCACCAAAGAACTTTTGGAATAACGCGCAGAGGCAGCGCCTTGCACAGGTGGAGCTCTGCGGTGTGATTCAGTCAGTGTGCTGCCCCTAAGCTGGCCCCCCGGAGGGCATCCTGCCTCGTTGGAGATGTGCCTCCTCCTCCTCCTCCTCTCTCCTATCAGGCACCCACGTGGAGTCAGTGACCTCATAATCCCCTCCCTCTTCATCACTGGAGCAAACCTGGCAGTATTCTGCAGCTGGTGGAACATGACTGCCAGATTGCTGTCCTTCTTGAGCATCCCTTCTCTCTGTGCTCACGCCTTCCTCTAGCTGGGTATCATGATCAGAGCCTTCAAAACGCTGGGCATCCTCCTGGAGCATGTACCCAACACTGTGCTCAAACAGTTTGGGAGACTCCTCAGGAGGACATGGTGGGTCTAGGGAAGGAGTGACTGATGATGACATTGAGGCGAGGGAAGAGGACATGTTGGCAGCTGCTTTGCTAGTACCCTGAGCCTGGGTGAGAGAGGATGAGGAGGATGAAGAGGGCTGCAGGATGAAGAGGGCTTTTTGAAAAAGTCACGTGGATGTGATGCAACGTATCAGAGAGGAGCCAGGTGTTACTATCGTCACTTCCGGTCGCGGCCTAGACCGGAAGTCCCCTTGTTTACCTATTTGTGATTGTTACTACTAACTGTAAGTGTGGATATTGTTTAATAAAATATTGTATTTTACATTCTACACATGGGAGCCCCCCCCCCCCCCCCTTGTCTCTTTTTCATCCTATATATGGTTGGTGAATTATCTATACTGACGGGCTGTAAAAACGAGGAGAGAAGGAAGAGTCAGTGGGTCACCTTTACAAAGCTTGATTTGGCCATTGATGGCCTTTATTGGAGGTGAGAGGCTGGGGGAAACAGGCGGTGCACAAGTTAAGCACTGAATTTATGGTGGACTGTCACACTATCTGGAGCAGTTATAGCTTTAATTTCACTGCATGGATTTGGCATAGGATCACAGTTCTCTATTGGAGCCTGCACTACACTGATCGTTTCTGTGTTTCATGAACAGTTTGTACTTTTTGAATTTTCTATGAACACTGCTGCTGATTGGAGTTTGCACTGCACTGATCATCTGTGTGTTATATGGACTTTTTTGCACTTTATTTTATGTTATATCCATATTGCATTTTCACTTTATTGATTGCACTTTATTGCACAGGTTTATTTTATGTGTGTTTATTTTGTATATTGTGTTGCGGATTTGCACATTTATTTTTGACACATAGGTATATTTTTATTTTGATTTTTATTATTTTTTTGTATTATTTGTAGTTTATGGTTAAGTGGGGTAGTGCCGCATATTTCTTTTAACACTAACTACTGCAGATGCCTGTATGAGAGAACACCAGCAATAAAGGGTAAATACAGGTGTATACTGTGCTGTGCTGTAGGCACACAACACTCATTAACTACTGCAGATGTCTGTATGAGAGAACACCAGCAATAAAGGATAGATACAGGTGAATACTGTGCTGGATGCACACAACACCCACTAACTACTGCAGATGCCTGTATGAGAGAACAACAGCAATAAATGGTAGATACAGGTGTATACTGCGCTGGAGGCACACAACACCCACTAACTCCTGCAGATGCCTGAGAAAAGAACACACTGTCCCTGCCTATCTAGCTCTTTCCCTGCATGCTGGAACACATACACAAGGGCGCTACGCTGGTGGCCTTATATAGTGTGGGGTGTGTACTAAACCCCCCTTAGCTATAATTGGCCACAGGCATCTTGCATGTGGCCAATTATTGCTCTCTTCGCTACCGGCACTGTGATTGGCCAAGCATGCGGGGTCACAAAATCATGAGCCAGCAATGCACTGCAATGGCACAGTGCATTGTGGGCCATGAGCGCCACACGAATTTGGCACAAACGGCCCATAACGTTCGGTATTCGCCGAATGTGCGAACAGCCGATGTTCTAGTCGAACATACGTTCGACTCGAACACCAAGCTCATCCCTAGTGGTCAGTGTTAATCAGCCACTTCCAGAATTTACAGCATGACAAACATCCTCCTTTAACAGGATGTGAGAGAGGGGAAGCCCAGGAAAGAAAAGGCAACTGGAGTACTGGACACTCTGGAGAGGCTAAAGAAAAAAAGAGCTAAAGGGGACTGGAATAAGAAAAAAAGAAAAAAACAGGGCTTTAAAAAACTGTTACCACTTTGAACAACAGTAAAACCGATCAAAGATCTAAATGTTTACATTGGCTGGCATTGACGTCAGTACAACCAGTCTTTCATGTTTTTTACCTACAGTCACTGCTGCTGGCTATAGTCGGCAGCAGTGATCATTGTATTCTGATTGCAGGAAAGCCTCAGCAGGAGGGAATCAATTGATTTTCTTTCCTTCAACCTGTAGTTGAAGAAAAGAAAACTGCATAATGTATGGCCAGCATATGACTAGGATATAAAAAAACAACACGATTGTCAGGAAGATCCTCCTCACGGACGTCCGAGCCGCGAAAGTCGCAGAAGATCTTTTGCCCAGTTTCAGGAGCGTTACCGCGATCAGCGGGGGCGCGCGCGGCCGTTTGACGCAAATTGGCGCCAATAGAGCTATTTAAACGGGAGCCATGCTTCACTGCTTTGCTGCCTGATCAACAGCGTTCCTGTGCTTCCTGGTGATCCGTATATCAGAACCTGAACCTGTACCTGTATCCTGATCCGTATCGAACCCGGCTTGTTCCCGACTCTGCTGTTTGCTGCCTGCCCCCCCGACTTTGGCTTGTACCCGACTACTCTTCTGGATTCCGTTTCTGTACCTGATCTGCCCGCCTGTGCCTGACCTGGACTGTTACACCATCCGTCAACTGTAAGTTGCTTGCTGTTGTACTACAGGACACCTCCCAGTCCTCCGCAATATTTGGCTGTACTCCTTCTGCGTTTGTAGCCTTCTACCTCTGGCTGCAGACTACTGGACTCTTCCACTTCCGCTTATCCATTGCACCTGCATCCGTTGTTGGACTACAATACCCCTCCGTTGTTTGTCACTTCCTGCAATCACTTGTATGCCGTTGCTGGACTACAGGAACCCTTCTGCTGTCTGCTGAACCTTATCTCACCTTTGCCTGCATTCTGACACCAGACTACAATACACCTCCTCCTTCAACGGTCTTCTACCTCTACCACCTGCTATCCAGTCAGGCACTTGTGCCCCTCTGTGCTCCTGAGCCCCTGTCATCACTACCAGGGTCTCTCGAGTCAGAGGTCTACGAGAGGCCACTCCCTGCACTCCGGGCTCTGCTTAAAGGTACGTGACAGTATCAGGCAGCCATGTCTGAGCCCACGCAGGGAGATTCGGCCATGGATGATTTATGCCGTCATCTTGCTGGACTTACCCAGGCTGTTAAATCTCTACAAGAAGGCTATTCTCGGTTGGAAGAGCGTGTCCAGGTCTTATCTACCACAGGCCCTACCGTGTCGGGAACTTCTTCTGCGCCATCAGTGGTTATGATGCCCCCTGAACCCAAGGTCCCAACCCCGGAGAGGTTTTCGGGAAATCGCAGCAAGTATAGAGCTTTTCGCAATGCCTGTGAACTGTTTTTTGCACTTCAACCCAGAACTTTCTCTCTAGAATCCACTAAGGTGGGTTTTGTTATCTCCCTCCTACTGGGTGAGCCCCAGGCTTGGGCCCACCGCCTTTTGGAGCAAAAGGAAACATGCCTTAACAACCTGAATACCTTTTTTTCAAGCAATGGGTTTGCTCTATGAGGATCCCCAACAGGCGGCCACAGCGGAAGCAGCTTTATATTCTCTTCAGCAAGGCCGCAGAGCGGCAGAGGACTATGCGTCTGAATTTCGGCGCTGGAGTTCCGATACTACCTGGAACGATGCCGCTCTGCGATACCAGTTTCGCATGGGACTCTCTGAACCTCTAAAGGATGAATTGGCCCGGATGGGTGTTCCAGCAACTCTTGAAGCCCTTATCAACCTCTCCATCCAGATAGACAGACGCTTGAGAGAACGGAGAGCAGAACGCACTGCCGGGCTGTCCCGACCAGTCTGGATGTTACCCCGTGTACCTAATCCCCCTGCACATCCTGCTGCTGACACGCCTGAACCCATGCAACTGGGCTTACTTAGACCAACGCTCACCACCGAGGAACGACAACGCCGGCAGCTCAACAATCTGTGTCTTTACTGTGGGGAACCCGGACATTACGTGAGATCCTGTCCTGCCAAATTCCGTAAGCATTCTTCTGTATTTTCTCCTGTTTTACCTGCTGTGCCTAGTAAGGCTACTCACCTGGCTGTTCCCGTCTCTCTTCAGCTACCCGGAGGGAACATTCAAGTCCCCGCAATAGTTGATTCTGGAGCGTGCAGTGGATTTATGGACTTATCGTTTGCCCAAAAGTTCCAAGTGCCCTTACGGCCCAGGGTGAAGGGGTTGTCTGTACACCTTGCCGATGGGTCAGCTATCAAATCAGGACCGGTGACACAGGAGACATGTCCTTTGACTGCTACTATTTCCGGTAACCATCAGGAACAACTCTGCCTGGACATTATTGAATCTCCCCTTTTCCCTATCATACTGGGTATGCCCTGGCTCCGGGCACACAACCCGCAAATAGACTGGTCCACCGGAAACATTTACTTTTTCTCTCCCTATTGTCGTCAACACTGCTTCCAAGAATCAATTAAGGTCTCACCCCATTTAATGTGTATGGAGACCGACGTTGAGACGCGCCAGCACGTTCCTGAGGCCTACCATGACTTCTTGGACGTGTTCAGCAAGAAGGGGGCAGAAACACTTCCCCCTCATAGACCCTACGATTGCCCAATTGACATCCTTCCCGGAGCCGAAATCCCTTTCGGGAGAATATTTCCCTTAACAGAAGTGGAATTGGAGACTCTTAGGACTTACATTGATGACAATTTAAAAAAGGGGTTCATACGTCCTTCTACGTCCCCAGCTGGGGCAGGAATCTTTTTTGTAGAAAAGAAGGTCCATTCTCTCCGCCCTTGTGTTGACTACCGGGACTTAAATAAAGTTACAGTCAAGAACCGGTACCCATTGCCTTTGGTACCCGAATTATTCCAGCGCCTTGGATCAGCTAGTATCTTCACAAAACTGGATCTGCGCGGAGCCTATAATTTGGTCCGTATCCGAAGTGGGGACGAATGGAAGACTGCCTTCCGCACCCGCTTCGGACATTTTGAATATCTCGTAATGCCCTTTGGGCTGTGCAACGCTCCTGCGACTTTCCAGCATTTTGTGAATGATATCTTTAGAGATTTTCTCGACCTGTTTGTTATAGTATACCTGGACGACATCTTAATTTTCTCCCCCTCTCTGCCAGCTCACAGGGAACACGTTAAGAAGGTTCTCACTCGGCTTCGCCAACACGGCTTGTACGCAAAACCTGAGAAGTGCGAGTTTGAACGTCGCAGCATTCAGTTTTTGGGGCTGATTATTTCGGTGGATGGAATCAAGATGGACCCGCAAAAAGTTTCGGCCATCCTGGACTGGCCAGCCCCTACTGATAAGAGAGGAATTCAACGCTTTGTGGGGTTTGCGAATTTTTATCGAAAATTCATCAAGGGATTTTCTACAATCATCGCTCCAATCACCAGATTAACGAGACAAGGTATCAAGTTCCAGTGGACTCCGGAGGCACAGGCCGCATTTTCTTCCCTTAAAGAACAATTTGTGTCAGCATCTGTCCTGAAGCATCCTAATTCTGCGCTACCCTACATCCTTGAGGTGGATGCATCCGAAGTTGCAGTGGGAGCAGTCCTTTCTCAGAGACAGGGCCCCAAGGCTTTATTGCATCCGGTGGCGTTCTTCTCACGTAAGTTGTCTGAAGCGGAAAGGAATTATGATGTCGGGGACAGGGAGCTACTCGCTATCAAAGCTGCACTTGAGGAATGGCGCTATCTCCTGGAGGGAGCAGCCCATCCCATTCTGGTATACACTGACCACAAGAACTTAGAGTATTTGAAGACTGCTAAGAGGCTGAAGCCGCGTCAGGCCAGATGGGCACTTTTCTTTACAAGATTTTCCTTCCACATTACCTATAGGCCCGGATCGAAAAACACCAAACCCGACGCGCTATCCCGGATGTTCAGCGAACCCGAAGTTCGTCAACCCACAGACACCATCCTTGCGCCCGGAAATTTCCTTATGCTCCAGGAAGATCTTCTATCCCAACTTAAGCAGGCTTCATCTTCAGCTTCACATCCCTCAAACACCACCTTACTCTCTAGCAATGACTTGTTATGGCATGAAAATAAGATCTACGTGCCCCAACAACTACGGGTTGCTGTTCTTAAGTCTTGCCACGACCACAAGCTGGCCGGTCATTTTGGGGTACACAAGACCGCCGAACTTCTCCAACGCACCTTCTGGTGGCCTCAGCTGCTAAGAGACTGTAAACGTTATGTAGAATCTTGCATTACCTGTACCCAGAACAAGAGTAGCAAGGCCAAAGCCTGGGGGTTGCTGAAACCACTCCCCATCCTGGAAAGACCTTGGAAAATGATTTCCATAGACTTTATTGTAGAACTACCACCGTCAGAAGGCTTTACCACTATCCTTGTGGTGGTCGACAGATTGTCCAAGATGGCTCACTTTCTGCCCATGAAGGGTACACCTTCTGCCCCTGAGACCGCAAGGATCTTCATTAAGGAGATTGTAAGACTCCACGGTATACCTGCGAACATTGTTTCCGATCGTGGAGTACAATTTACATCAAAATTTTGGAGAGCTTTATGTAAGTCCTTGAAAATTGATCTTTCGTTTTCTTCTGCCTATCATCCCCAGACCAACGGCCAGACCGAACGAACAAACCAGACCCTTGAGCAATATTTGCGTTGTTATTCTTCTTTTTCGCAAGACGATTGGGTATCCCTTTTACCACTTGCCGAGTTTGCCTACAATAACTCTGTTCATTCTGCAACTAATCAATCTCCCTTCTTTGCGAACTATGGTTTTCACCCTCAGTTCTTATCAGCCAATATTCCAGAATGCACGGTTCCAGCAGCTCAAGAAACTTTGAACTTTTTCTGCACCAATAACAAGTTGCTTCAAGAAACGATGGCAAGAACCCAAGAGCGCAACAAAGCAGTTTTTGACAGAAAGAGGAGAGGGGAGCTCGATCTAAAACCCGGAGATTTGGTTTGGTTATCTACTCTGAATCTAAAATTAACATGCCCATCTAGAAAACTGGGCCCAAAATTTGTGGGTCCTTTCCCAATCACCAGGAAAATTAATAATGTGGCTTATGAACTGAAATTACCAGAATCGCTGTGTATTCATCCGGTGTTTCATGTGTCCCTCTTAAGACCTTCAATCCAGGATCCCTTCACTGATCGGAACGTGGGCCCTCCTGAACCTGTGCTTATTAACGGTGAAGAAGAGTTTGAAGTAGAAGCAATTTTGGATTGCAGAAAGAGACGCAACCAGGTCCAGTATCTGGTGAAGTGGAAGGGGTATGGTCCAGAAGAGAACTCCTG
Organism: Lithobates pipiens; assembly: GCF_037356315.1. Lineage (NCBI taxonomy): Eukaryota > Metazoa > Chordata > Amphibia > Anura > Ranidae > Lithobates > Lithobates pipiens. The sequence goes on from NW_027507784.1 coordinate 173,864,386, forward strand.
GGAACCAGAGACTGGCATCCACGCCAAGAGATTGGTTCTGGCATTTAAAAGATCTCACCCAGGTAAGATGTCCCAGTTGGGCATCCGGAGGCTGCCCATTGGGGGGGGGCAATGTCAGGAAGATCCTCCTCACGGACGTCCGAGCGGCGAAAGTCGCAGAAGATCTTTTGCCCAGTTTCAGGAGCGTTACCGCGATCAGCGGTGCGCGCGTGCGCGTGCGGCCGTTTGACGCAAATTGGTGCCAATAGCGCTATTTAAACGGGAGCCATGCTTCACTGCTTTGCTGCCTGATCAACAGCGTTCCTGTGCTTCCTGGTGATCCGTATCTGAACCTGAACCTGTACCTGTACCTGTATCCTGATCCGTATCGAACCCGGCTTGTTCCCGACTCTGCTGTTTGCTGCCTGCCCCCCCGACTTTGGCTTGTACCCGACTACTCTTCTGGATTCCGTTTCTGTACCTGATCTGCCCGCCTGTGCCTGACCTGGACTGTTACACCATCCGTCAACTGTAAGTTGCTTGCTGTTGTACTACAGGACACCTCCCAGTCCTCCGCAATATTTGGCTGTACTCCTTCTGCGTTTGTAGCCTTCTACCTCTGGCTGCAGACTAATGGACTCTTCCACTTCCGCTTATCCATTGCACCTGCATCCGTTGTTGGACTACAATACCCGTCCGTTGTTTGTCACTTCCTGCAATCACTTGTATGCCGTTGCTGGACTACAGGAACCCTTCTGCTGTCTGCTGAACCTTATCTCACCTTTGCCTGCATTCTGACACCGGACTACAATACACCTCCTCCTTCAACGGTCTTCTACCTCTACCACCTGCTATACAGTCAGGCACTTGTGCCCCTCTGTGCTCCTGAGCCCCTGTCATCACTACCAGGGTCTCTCGAGTCAGAGGTCTACGAGAGGCCACTCCCTGCACTCCGGGCTCTGCTTAAAGGTACGTGACAACGATTCACAATTAACAAAAACATACCTAAAGACAGAACTGGGGCTGGCTGCTAATAAAAATGAGTTAAGTAACAAAGGTACGCAAGAATACTGACTAGACCTAGAAATTTGCAGATGAATATACAAGATGAAATTACATGGGAGAATTGAGGTAAAGATTAACTTGCTGGACATAAACTAAAAACACATTGAAAATGAACAGGGAAGTTACAGCAACTGGGTTTTAAAATAAGCATCTTCTAAACAGATAAATACAGCTACCATGAGTCTGTGTGGCAATAGAATTACATATTTACACAAGATCTGTCAAAGTCCGCAGTCAAGGTGAACATTCACCCCCCATCCATGTCCATCTGGACAAAAGATTAAAGCTGATACCTGCCTGACTCCACGTGTAGTATATAGGCTCCCTTGGACTCCGGCAAAATGTGCACTGACATCCAGGCTCCTTCATCCCACCAACATGTGTCATGATGGGATGTAGACAAAGGGCAGGGGACTGTGCATGCGTGGCCATGCTGTATTCCCCTCATGCACGGGACCCTGCCCATCCATCACCCAAGCTCGGGCGACTCTCAATGGCAGGGGGAATGTCCAAGTTGGGCATGTGTTGCACATCTTGGGGGCTCGTAAGAACAATGGTGAGTGGGCCTTGGGCCTGAAGTGACCTAGGCAATGGAGGGGACATTAGAAGTAAAAAAAAAGTATTTTTCTTGACTTGGCTTAAAACCCTGCTGATATGTTTTCCCACTGACAAAGAAATTATCAGTCTATAATTTTTTTTTTTATTATTTACATTTTATTAATTTTTTAAAAATAGACAAACATAGCATAATATACAGACAGACAAAAGACTGTCTTATACAATCCATATATTTTCAACTTAATTACATTCTATTTTCATCTTATCTCCCGCCCTCTAACCCTAATGTCCCCTATCCTCCCCCCACCCATCCACCCCCTGTTCGCCATCCTCTGCTTATTCTGCTAATGCCTGGATGTAGTTTTCAGTCTTTTTGAATGATCTCCACTTTTCCCATGTTGCCCAGTATCTGTTCATTTGATTATTTTCCATTTTAATTAAATATTCCATATTGTTAATAAATTAAATTCTCTGTATCCATTCTCTAATTGGGTTTTTTTTTACTTGTAACCAGTTTTTGGGTATCAAAGCTTTTGCTGCATTGAGTAAAAAGGGTATCAGTTTTTTTTTTTCTTTTGGTCTGTTTTTTGTTTTATATTTTGGTTACCACTTTCTTCCTCTACCCCGTAAAAAACAGACATTCCCTGGGACAATATGGTATTTTTTCCCCTGTTATTATTTCTATGTAATCTAATATTTTATACCAATAATTCTTTATCTCTGGACATTCCCACCATATATGATATGTTGTTCCGGGTAGTTTGCATTCTCTCCAACACTGTGTGGATCTAGAGGGGTCTATTCTATGTATTCTATCCGGTGTCATATGCCATCTCATCATACACTTATAGTTAACTTCCACAGACGTTGGGTCCGATACATGTCTATGCACTGCCTCCATCATCTGTGTCTCGTCTACTTTTATACTCATATCCTGTTCCCATTTTGCTAAAGCTGGAATGCATTCTCGTACCTCTATTTCTGAAAGGATTTCGTATACTCTTGACATACAGTGCTTTACTTTTACCTTGGAATTACAAAGTTTTTCTATTGGTGTTAAAGTATTCTCGTCCCTTATAGGTTTTGGGATTGCATTAACAAAATGCTGAATCTGTAGGTATTCCCATTGTTTTAGATTTTGCCATCTATGCTTCTTTATTGTTTCTTGTTTTGACATTAAATCCCCTCCACAGGTGATATCTTTTAATTGTACATTTTTAATTTGTTTACCTAATTGTGTGCCCCTTCCTGGGATAAAAAAAATCTGTGCCCTCTAATGGAATTAATGGGGAATTATATACCCATTTATTTCTCAGGTGTAGTGCGTCCCATAATTTAAGTGTCGTTAAAGTGATTTTGTGAGCCTTATTACTACCTATTCTAAATTTTGGCGGGATCCAAATGTTTTTTTGTAATTGTGTGCCTATAAGTGATTCTTCCATTTTTACCCACCTCTTCCTTGTGCCGACGTTTGCCCACTCCACCAATCTCGCCAAATTGCAAGATAATATCTGTAAGTGTCTGGCAGTGCCATCCCGGCCCCCCCCCCCCCCCGCTTTTTTTTTTCTAGTTAATATATTATAATTTATCCTAGACTTTTTATTTTGCCATATAAAATAAAAAAAAGTGTTTTTCTTTTCTTCTTTATTATCTAGGCCTATGTTCAATATGACTGTTTTTATAGGACTTATTTTAAAATTTGAGAGAGCACCGTATTCCTTTATTTCTTTTACGGATCTTTGCCAATAATGGCTCCAAAGCGATTACGTACAGAAGGGGCGAAAGCGGACATCCCTGTCTTGTCCCATTTAGCATTTCAAAAGCGGATGACATACTCCCATTTACTCCTATTCTAGCTGTTGGTTTTGTGTATAAATTGTTTATCCATTTCAGCATCTTTGGACCCAAACCTATTTTCCGAAGAGTTTCTGTTATAAAACACCAATCTACTCTATCGAATGCCTTCTCGGCATCGATCGATACTAATACCATTGGGGGCTTATTTTCCTTATCTTTACCTATGAGTAGCAAAGTTCTCAGGCTATTGTCTCGTCCCTCCCTACCTTGGACGAATCCTACCTGATCCCCGTTAATTAGTTCCGGCATCAAATTTTTTCCTCTTGTTGCTAATACTTTCGCATATAGTTTTGTGTTCACGTTCAACAACGCTATAGAACAAATGGATTTATCTTTGCCTGGTTTTGGTAAAACAACTATATTCACCAATAGCGATTCTTTCCTCATACCCTCTTCCTCTCCCAGGTTATTCCAATATTTACATAACTCTGGTATCAATTGCTGCCGGAATTTCTTATAATGCCTAATTGTAAAGCCGTCTGGGCCTGGGCTTTTCCCATTCGGTGTTTCCTTTATTGCGTTGTGTATTTCTTCTGGGCTAATAGGCTCGTCCAGGCTTTTGGCCATTTCTTCCGTTATTCTAGGTAGGTCTATTTCCCTTAGGTAGTAATCTAGGATTTTGACTTTCCTATTCTCCTTCTGTTCTTCTGTCTCGGTGCTTCTAATTGTATATAAGGCACTGTAGTATGTTTTAAAAGCCTGTGCTATCTCAGATGTTTTAAATTTCAGTTCCCCATGTTCATCTTTAATCTTTTCTATATAATTTGAGGCTTTTTTTTCCCGCGCTAACCTGGCCAGATGTTTCCCCGTCTTGTTCCCCCACTGGTATCTTTCTTTAGCTACATTTTTGAACACTTTTCTTCTCTCCTGTTCTATCATATCATTTAATTGTGCACGCTTTTGGATAATCTCCTTATATGTATTTTTATCTAGTTGTCTCTTGTGTTTTTTTTCTAACTCCTGGAGTTCTTTTTTTAAGTTATTAAATCTCATTTTGCTTTCTTTTTTTTTCCAGGGCCTATGGAGATTAACCACTTGGGATACGCGCTATTGCCAAATGACGGCATTAGCGCGGACCTACATTTCCAGGACTACGTCTATTGACGTCGTCCTGTGTACGAGCGGCCTGCGCGCCCCTGAGGGGCGCGCGCGGCGCGCTCTGTGATTGGCGAGTCCATGAGACTCGCCTGATCACCGATCCGTGCCCTTATCACGTGATCAGCTGTCAGCCAATGACAGCTGATCATGTGATAGAACGGAGCCGGTAGCCGGTATTCGGCTATTATTCCTCCTCGCGCTGACATTAGTCCCGATCACGGCCAGCAATACAAGGGACCACCTGCCACCTGCCAGTGCCCACCTGCCTCCCGCAGTGCCATCCTGAATAAAAGTAAGTGCCCCCCGTCAGTGCCCATAGTGCCCACAGTGCCACCCACAGTGCCACCCACAGTGCCACCCACAGTGCCCACAATCTGCCTCAAAGGTGCTGCACCCCAGTGCCGCCCATCAGTGTCCAGCAGTGCCGCCCATCAGTGCCCAGCAGTGCCACCCATCAGTGCCCAGCAGTGCCACCTATCAGTGCCACCTATCAGTGCCCATCAGTCCCATCTATCTGTGGTACCTATCAGTGCCCATCCGTGCCACCCATCCGTGCCACTTATCCGTGCCACCCATCCGTGCCATCTTATCTGTGCTCATCTTTGCCCATCAGTGCCGCCTTATCTGTGCCCATCGGTGCCGCCTTATCTGTGCCTATTAGTGCCGCCTTAACTATGCCTATCAGTGCCCACCAGTGCAGCCTATCAGTGCCCACCAATGCAGCCTATCAGTGCCCACCAATGCAGCCCATCAGTGCCCACCAATGCAGCCTATCAGTGCCGCCTAATCAGCGCACTTCAATGAAGGAGAAAAATGACCCGTTTGCAAAATTTTATAACAAACTATTAAAACATGATTTTTTTTTTTTTTGCATCTTTTTTTGTTTGTTTAGCAAAAAATAAAACTCTGAGCTGTAACTAAATACCACCAAAAGAAAGCTCTATTTGTGGGAAAAAAATGATAAAAATTTCATTTGGGTACAGTGTTGTATGCCCGCGCAATTGTCATTCAAAGTGCATCAGCGCTGAAAGCTGAAAATTGGTCTGGGACAGAGGGGGGTTTAAGTGCCCAGTAAGCAAGTGGTTAATTTGCCTCGAATTAGGGCTTTGTGTGCTTCCCATAGGGTTGCTTTAGAGACTTCTGTTGTATCGTTTATTTTGAAATATTGTTCTATCTCTGTTTTTATGCTGCTCTCAGTTTCCTCGTTCTCAATCAGAGCCTCATTGAGTCTCCAAATCCCTTTTCTATACTCCATTTCGCACTGTCTAATTTTGACTATCACCAGGGCGTGGTCCGATAGAGTGATGTTTCCTATCTGTGTTTTTATTACATTTTCCAATATTTCATGATCTAGTAGTATATGGTCCAGTCTCGCATACATGTCGTGTACCATAGAGTAATACGTATAGTCCATTACACCCAGGTTACATATTCTCCATACATCTACAAGCTGTTGTGTGTGTAATTTTCTTTTTAATATTTTGTGTTGTTTAATTTCTTGGGGGAGAACATTTGACGTACTATCTAATTCAGGATTCATAGTGAAATTTAGGTGTCCCGCTAATATCACTTGGCCTTCTTTATAGCTCTCTATAATATTCAGAATCCCATTCAGGTATTTTTTTGGGGCCTTATTGGGACAGTAAATATTAACTAATGTGTATTTATTTTTTAGTTTGTTCCCTTTTAAAAGCAGAAACCTCCCCTCTGGGTCTACCTTCATCCCTTCTAGAGACCATCTAACGTTGTTTGCTATTCCAATGGCTACCCCCCTAGATCCCCTTATTGGGGAATCTGCGTAATACCAGGTTGAAAACCTTCTTGTATTCAGCCGGGTATTAATGTCCAGGGGTAAATGTGTCTCCTGTAAGAAAACAATATCCGCCGAATATCCCTCCAGCTCTTTCAAGATATTATACCTTTTTTGGGAGAAATCATTCCTCTCACATTGTATGTTACTATCTTAAGTTCTGCCATCCGACAAACCTATATACTCTTTCATTTCATTTAGTGGATTCGGGCCAACAGCATTTCCCACCCTTAGTTCCCACCCCCCTCCCTTCCCCCTCATTTGATGTAATTTTAACTCTATGGTCTGGGATTTCTTATCAGGAACCTCCTTGTTCCATTTGTCCCTAGACCCTAGGGTGGATTTCTGTTCGGCCGTGTTGCCATCCATCTCGCCTAATACTTGCGAGACGATTACCCGACATGCCAGGAGGATCTTCTCCTCCCCCCATTTACGCCCCGACCCCCCCACCGCCTCCCCCCTCCCGCACAAGGGGGGAGGGGAGGGAGAGAGGGACAGAAAGAAGGGGAAACAGCCCCAGGGGACTTGGCCAGAGTAGTCTTTACTCCCCTCCGACCATACTTACTTATCCCCGTCCCCTCCCCCCTTACGGGAGAGGGGAGGGGGACCCATCCCCCTGACTATCTCCCCCTCCCCCCCTCCGGCCCCCACTCCCTATTTAAATCCTTGGTATCGGAATATCAAGTTTTTTACAAAATTCTGTTATGTCTTCAACCTGTCTCAATCTTACTGTCCGACCATTCTTTCTGCCTATTAGGCATGCTGGGAAACCCCAGTTATATTGTACCCCATTCTCAGTCAGCACCCCTAATAACGGTTTTAGTTCTCTTCTTCTCCTTAAGGTATCTGGGGATAAGTCCTGGAACATCTGTATGGTCTTTTCTTCATATTCTATTGGTGCATTTGCCCTGATGTTCCTCCAGATTTGGTATTTGTCTTCTTCATTTTGAAAACGCACTATTATATCCCGTGGTGTGTCCCGTGGCAGATCCTTTGGTTTCCTTATTCTGTAAACTTTTTCAATATTTATTGAGTTTGCTGTTTCTTTATTCAGCAATGGATTGCATATCTTGTTTATTACAACTGTTACATCTTCTCGCTGAAAGATATCCGGGACTCCGTGTATTCTTATGTTTTTTCTTCTGTCCCTGTTTTCCTGTTCCTCTACTTTGTATGCTTGTTCTTGGTGTGCTTTTTTTAGTGATACTATTTCTACTTCTAAGTTCTTTATTATGTTTGCATCTTTTTCTGTTTTTTTTCCATATTTTCTACTCTTTCCAATATATGGACGAGATTCTTATGTAATCTTTCCATTTCCATTTTCATAGAGTTTTCCAGAGCAGCAAACATAGAACTTATTTCTTTTTTTGTGGGCAAAGATGGGGGGTTCTCGTGTTGAGTTGGCTAAGTCTGTGTACCTTCTGTTTCATACTCTACTTCTGGTGATTGCTCTATCTCCACATCAGGCGGTCCTTCTTGATCCCGTAAAGAATTATTTTGTGCTTGCTGCTTTCTCTTCTCTCTATCCTTTCTATCCTTTTCCTTTTTATCTTTATCTGCTTGGTAACTTCTTGTTTGTTGTTGTTTTTCTAGTTGTTGTTTCTCGGTTCCCCCAGATCAATGTTTCTCAAATCCAGTCCTCAGGCCCCCCCAACAGGTCATGTTTTCAGGATTTCCCTCAGATGAAACGGCTGTGGTAATTGCTAAGGCAGTGAAACTGATCAAATCACCTGTGAAAAATAATTGGAAAACCTGAAAACATGACCTGTTGGGGGGGCCTGAGGACTGGATTTGAGAAACACTGCCCCAGATTGTGTAACATATTTATTCATTGGACCAGGGGCTTACAACCAGGCTCCGCCGGGGAGATTTAGGAGTGGCTCCTGACTTTGGTATCTTACCCTTTATTTGACCACTTGCTTCGTAGTCAGACCGGTAACTTTTACCCTAGGATGAAGGTATATTCCCGAATTATTGTATCTATATTTATTATAAATGTTTCTCCCTGTGTCCTGGTTTTAACAGCCAGCTGTGACGAAATTTTTTTTTTATTTTGCTATGAAAAGTCAATATTCAGGGGCAATGCAAACAAGCACAGAATATTCAACACCTGTGTTCAATATACAGAGTCCCCCTTCAACCATATAGCCCCCCTTACTCTCTGCAGTGCATTTACTCCTCTTAATGACGTTACCATGCGTCCATGTTGTTACACCAACCAAAGTTAAGGAAAAAAAATAAAATAAATAAATACATAAGAACCAAAAAAAAAAAAGAGTCCAGCAAACAGAAGAACAAGGAGTTTTCCTTTTTTGGCAGACTGTATTTTATTTTTAGAGTGCGGGTAGTCGCCCTCAATGGGCTCCTTTTTTTGTTCCTTTATCCTTTTTCCTTCCCCCTTTCCGCTGCTTTACCATATTATTGTAGACTTTAATGCTGCAAATCTGCTCAATATATTTCAGCCACCAGTGTCAAAATGTAATGCAGCACTGTACAATTATTTTAAACACCAGAATCTCTTCAGGTTTTTAAATTGATATTAAGGAGTAATGTGTTACTTTTCCATTCAGTAACAGCGACATGTTTGCAGGACTAACCTCTGCCATTTTTCACCTCCGCCAACATCATATCTGTGGCTTAGTAGGACTTCTGGCAGTTATTTTCAAAAATATCCAAGAGGTTATCCAGTCTTTTAAAAAAAAAATTTTTTTATAGAATAAGTCCTCACCCGAGAGTCTCCTTCACTTCGCCGGGATGTCACACGAGCGGCGACCCCGGCGCCCGCTTGAGTCCTTCGCAGGCACCCAGGGGAAGACCAAGGTATGGGGATGCAACGGATCACGGGGGGGAGCAGGGCAAGAGGGGAAGGGCTGCCTCATGCACGCCGAAGCCGGCTACAAGCGAGGCAGGACGGCTGGATTACCGCCATGCGAGGAGAGCCGATCCACACCTGCACATGCTAGGTGTGAGCACACTGCCGCACGAGACTCCTCCCCCTCATGTCTGTAGATGGGGCACTTCTAACCCTTAGTCTATAATTTTATTGGTAGGTTTATTTTAACAGTGAGAGACAGAAAAAAAAAAAAAAAATCCAGAAAAACACATTTCAAAAAATTTATAATTTGATTTGCATTTAAATAAGTGAAATAAGTTATAATTTGAGCCCATCACAAAACATGACTTAGTACTTGGTGTCTGACTGCATACAAATTGCAACTTAAAATCTAACAGTGTGTATGGAGTCTTACCTTCAGGGGATTGTCTGTCTCAGGGACTGCAGAAAACAGGGTGCATTGGTGGGGCCTGCAGCTTAGCAATGTATTTGCAAATGTATGCAACTAGACCCCTGTTCTTAATGCATATTATTAGACAGGTCATTTTGGTTGGTAAGTTTGAGCTTAGAAATCTCTTTGTATTTGTTTGACATATGTCCCCCTTCCAGAGCTGCTATTTTCATTTTTTGCGATATAAACGGAAAAAGACTGAAAATCTTGAAAAAAAATAATATTTTCTCTTTTTTTTTTTTATAAGAAAAATCCAATAAACTTAATTTTAGTCATACATTTAGGCCAACATGTATTCAGCCACATGTCTTTGGTAAAAAAAAATGTCAATAAGCGTATATTTATTGGTTTGATAAAAAGTTATAGCGTCTACAAACTAGGGTACATTTTCTGGAATTTACACAGATTTAAGTTTGTTTTTTTATAAATTCTTTATTTTTCACAATACTAGTAATACAACATTACACATAAGAACACCATCAACTACATCTTGTATTTCACTTCTAATTATATCTTAATTATTATCAATCACTATTCTATTTTTAAGCAAAACACTCATCATTTATTCGTACCTCCTTATTATTCTATTACATTCCCGTATTACCTTCTACTCACTATTGCATTTTCCTTAACCAGGGATAGCCCTAGTTATCCATCTTAGAAAAACAAGGATATCAAAGATAGAAAGAAAAGAAAAAGAGAAAGGAAAAAAAAAGAGAAAAAAAAAACACACGGGGGTCCCCCTCCCCTCGCTCTGTCCCCCTCAAGGGGAGTCTTATCTAGGGATTCTGTTCCCTATATCTAATATAGGGATTCCACATTTCCTGATATTTATCTTCTTGCTCTCTCAACATCATAGTCAAATTATCCATTTGTTGAATCTCCGCTATCCTACTCATCCATTGTGATTTGGTTGGAGCCACTGTACTTTTCCAGAGAGCTGGAATACATGCTTTTGCTGCTGTAATTAGATGCCTTAAAAGGGAATTTTTATGTCTTCCAGTAGATAGCAGAATGTCATGCAATAAAAAAGTTGCCGGGTTTTCTCCAAGAGACACATCTGTCATTTCTTTCACTGTTTCAGAGACCATCTTCCAAAATTCTTTCAGTCCAGGACATTCCCAGAATATATGTAGCATAGTGCCCTCTGCACCCTGACAGCGCCAGCACAAATTTGATACTTGTGGGTATATCCGGTGCAATACTTCTGGGGTTCTATACCACCTAGTCAAAATTTTATACCCTCTTGGTATCTAGTTGCTATTGATGTCTTGTGTGTGAACATAAAAATCTTGTTTTTCTGTGTCTCTGAGAAAGTAACTCCAAGGTCCCTTTCCCATGCTCGTAGAAATGCCATTTCTTGTGGGGCTTCTTGCTCACTCAACAAGGCGTACATATATAAAAGTGATTGTTTCAGTGGTTCCCCTTTTAAACATATCTGTTTGAAGCCAGATGGTGTCCTAATCATGGGCACTCGCTGCCTGTTCTATCGAAGGAAGGCATTAAGCTGTATTCGCCTGAATGGGTCCAATTTGCCCGAAAACTGTCGTTCAATCTCTCTCTTGTTGATCATATGGTTGTCAATTGAAAATGTATAAATCCTACTGATTCCCTTTTGCCTTAAATCCCTGAAACCCTGGCCCGTAAGGCCTGGCTCAAAGCTTGGGGTGCCTAAGATTGGTATCATGGGGCTTGGATGTACCGACATCTTAGTTTTCTTGAATAACTTTTTAATAGTATGGAGTGTAGCACCCACTGTGGGGTGTCTCCATGCCACCTGTGGTATTTCTGTATCTGAGAGCCATGCTATTCCCTCCAGGGGTATCAGAATTATTGCTTGCTCCATATATATCCATGGCTTTTCCTTTTTGAGTACACCCCCAATCCACTACCCGTGCTAAATGTGATGCTTCGTAGTAACCCACTGGGTCAGGGAATCTCACCCCTCCTCTCTCCTTTGGTAGTGTCAGGATATCTCTACGTATTCTCACTTTTTTACCCGCCATATGAACTTAGTAAATCTTGATCTCAAGTCCCTCAAAAATCCTGCTGAAAGCTTTATAGGCAGGGTCTGAAACAGGTAGAGCAATCTCGGAATTACATTCATTTTAATAATGTTAATTCTCCCGAACCACGTAAAAAACATTTTGTCCCACCGTTGAAGATCTAGCTTGATCTGTCATACTAGTGGAGCAAAATTCAGTTCGAACAATCTGTAACATATGTGGGAATCTGTCCATCTAAAAGCAAAACGCTCCGCAAGCTGAGATTTCAATGCAGTATTCATTTCTACCCCCATCGCTTCTGATTTACTGTAGTTAACTTTAAAATTAGAGCTCTCCCCATATATGCGTAGCTCTAATAACAAGGAAGTTAAAGATATCACTGGGGAGGTTATGAAAAATAACAGATCATCTGCATATGCGGCCAGTTTGTGTTCCTTTCTTTTTATTGGAATACCCTTGATATCAGGATTGGCCCAAATTGTTCTTAAAAAGGGTTCCAGTGTAAGAATAAATATGATAGGGGAGAGTGGGCATCCCTGGCGTGTTCCCTTCCTTATGCAGAATGATTCAGACATTATATCATTTATCTTCACCCTTGCTTTCGAGTAAGAATATAAACTTGTAATCCAATTCTGCATCCCACTTTTTAATCCTATGTGCTGTAACGTGGCTCTCAGGAATGTCCAGTCTACCCTATCAAATGTTTTCTCTGCGTCCGTAGATAGAAGCACTAGTGTTTTTTTGATAGTATTGTGCTATATGTAACGCATTTATAACCCTTTGCGCATTTTCTCTTCCCTCCCTATCAGGAGTAAGCCCCACTTGATCCGGATGTATTAAAGCTGGGATATATGTCAATAGTCTATTTGCAAGTCAGATTTCAGTTTGTGACTGACTGCCTATCTCATTTCTTGAGGTGCCAGAATAGCCCCCATTTTGGAATGTACACACCCCAAGGAAATTGCTGAGAGGCATGTTGAGTCCTTTGAATATAATTTTTTTTTGTCCCAAGTGATTGAACAAAAAAAAAATATTTTTACAAAAAGTTGTCACTAAATGATATATTGCTCACACATGCCATGGTTATATGTGGAATTGCACCCCAACATAAATTTTGCTACTACTTTTTGAAAAGTAGACACCCCAAGCTATTTGCTGAGAGGCATGTTGAGTCCTTGGAATATTTCATATTTTACCACAAGTTTCGGGAAAAGAACAAACTTTTTTTTTTTTGCACAAAGATGTCACTAAATGATATATTGCTCAAGCATGCCATGGGCATATGTGGAATTAAACTCCAAAATACATTCTGCTGTTTTTCCTGAGCATGGGGATATCACATGTGTGGGACTTTTTGGGAGTCTAGCCACGTACGGGGCCCCAAAATCCAAGCACTGCCTTCAGGATTTCTAAGGGAGTAAATTTTTGATTTAACGCCTTACTACCTATCACAGTTTCGAAGGCCATAAAATGCCAAGATAGCACAAACCCGCCCCCCTCCCCCCCAAATTACCCCATTTCAGAAAGTAGACACCCTAAGCTATTTGCTGAGAAGCATGGTGAGTATTTTGAAAATGAAGAAAGAAAATAATATTTTTTTCTTTTTTCAATTTTCAAAACTTTGTGACAAAAAGCGAGATCTGCAAAATACTCACCATACCTTTCAGCAAACAGCTTGGAGTGTCTACTTTCCAAAATTGGGTATTTTGGGGGGATTTTGTGCCATCTCGGCATTCCATGGCCTCTGAAACAGTGATAGGCAGTCAGCAGTGAAAGCCTGAAGGCCTGAAGGCGGTGCTCGGTTTACAGGGTCCCGTGCTCTGCTAGGCTCCCAAAAAGTCTCACACATGTGGTATCTCCATACTCAGGAGAAGCAACGGAATGTATTTTGTGGTGTCATTTCACATATGGCCATGGAATGTTTGAGCAATATATCATTTAGTGACAACTTTGTGCAAAAAATAAAAAAATTAAAATAGTGCCTCTTAGCAAATAGCTTGGGGTGTGTACATTCCAGAATATGGTCTTTGGGGGCGGTGGGGGGGGGGGGGGGGTTGAACTATCCTGGCATTTTAGAAGCTTATTTGTTTTTGCAAGAAAATTACTTTGAACCCCCAAATATTATATATTTTTTGTAAAGCAAAGGCCCTACAGATTTAAATGGTGGGCGTTTCTTTTTTTTTGCACTGTATTTGCGCAGCAATTTTTCAAACTTATTTTTTTGGAAAAAAACACACCTTTCTTTATTTTAATGCACTAAAAGACACTATATTGACAAAATGTTTGATGAAATAAAAAAAGGTGATCTTAGGCCGAGTATATGGATACGAAACACGACATGCTTTAAAATTGCGCACAAACGTGATCTGACCTTTGTGGTGATACCTCACATGCATGGTGCAATTGCTGATTACATATGACACCAGACCGATGCTTGCGTTCGCCTTTGCATAAGAGCGGGGGGGGGGGGGGAGCAGGGGTGCTTTTTTTATTTTTATTTTTTTATTATTTATTTTGCTTTTTTATTTTATTTTTAAACTGTTCCTTTATTTTTTTTATTGTTATCTCAGGGAATGTAAATATCCCCTATGATAGCAATAGGTAGTGACAGGTACTCTTTTTTGAAAAAATTGGGGTCCATTAGACGCTAGATCTCTCCTCTGCCTTCAAAGCATCTGACCACACCAAGATCGGTGTGATAAAATGTTTTCTTGACAGACTCCATGGCAGCAACGTGTGGGCTAAGTCCCGCCTCCACTACCCTATAGGACACTACTCCCATAAGTCTTTGCTCCCTGCCCCTGGCCGTGTTCTTTTTTTGTCCTCCTCCGAAGGACCCAGAGGTGGTCTTTCTGCCTGAAGATCTGTCATTCCCACGATCGAGGTCGGCCGGTCTGTGACTCTGGGTCTGGAAAGTCGCATTGCTCCGCTAAGCCCTAGCTATTAGCAGGGTATGGAGTGGGCAGTGGAAGAGGCGCTGTGAAGAAGCCCATGTCCTGGCCACTGGCAGGCAGGCTGCGCATTGGTCGGATAGCCAGCTATTAGCAGGTGACCTGTTTTGCACCTGGAAAGTCCGGTGTCATCTTACCTTACCTTCGGCCGAGTGATCAATTGTGGTGGGAGTGGTGAGAGGTTCTATGGTTCATTATGGCAGCAGTTTGTGTTATCCTTTTTATCTGTCCTCGTTTTTTATGTTTGTTTGTATGTGCAGGCATGGCGGCTGGTTCTTCTGCGTTCAAGCCACCGTTCTACTTCCGGGTTTGCGTTCTCGGCCGTACTGTGCATACGCGAGTGCGGTTTGAGATCGAGGCGTGGTTTCGCGTATGCGCGATAGCGGCAAATTTACGCTATTTCGCGCATGCGCACAGGCACGGCGATGACATCACAGGGGCGGGCTATTTAAACTGGGAATTAGTCTGCAAGCTTTGGGAATGCTTGCGGGCTGTTGCGGTGACTTCCCCCTGGCTCTGTGTTGCATCTATTGGTAAGTGGCATTCTGGGACAGGGTGGCTATCCCTTCCCTGTCCCTTGCACTGATCCCTTGTCATCTTTTCAGCGCGTATGGATATCGCTGAGGACATGGATTCTCTGCCGCCTGTCTGTGGCCAGACCTCTCATAAAAGGTATTTTTAATGATCGCCTGAAGGTCTGGTGGGGGAGGAGTGTATATCTGTTAGCTTTGTCCTGGTATCTTGTCTCTTGTGGTTTCTTGTCTTATTCCTGTTTCAGCCCTTCCAGGTCATAACAGCATCGCAGCTCTCACAGAGGGAGCGACTCTTCCAAGTCGCATCACCGGCACTCCTCTTCCAAATCAAAACATTACGGTTCCTCCTCAAGATCAGGACACCGTAGTGAGGAACAGTCGCATTCCTCGAGGGCTCAATCCAGTCACTCAGCTAGTGCCTGTTGGGGGTGTAGAGCTCATGTACCGGCAGGGAAATCTTTGTGCAATCTCTGCTACGCCAAGGCTTCCAATGAAAGGGGTGACGCGGATCAACAACTTAAAACCCTGGTGGAAAAGGTTGTTAAGGAGTCCTTCAGAAATATTGAGGGCCAGTTCTATGTTCCTCCGGCAGAGCCGCCACATTCTCCAGGGAGGGAGACTCAGCTGCAGGATACTTGGGAATCCTGTGTGCATAGCCACCCCTCAGCTGCCATATCTGACAGTGACTCTGATTAAAGTGATCCCTGTGTGGGTTTTGATTTCTACTTCCTCCTCTGGTCAGAGCTGTTAGAGAGACACTGAACTGGCAAGATTCTGTGGCTGCTCCTTCCAAACAGAGAAAATTCTTTAAACAATTAAAGAAGGAATGGGTTAATTTTCCTTTCTTGATCATACATCACAGGAGCTTCATTACATAGTGGGTTATATAGGCACCTCTGGTGATTGGACACTGGTTAACCCCCAATTAAAGAGAATTCCTCCCCTATATAACCCCTCCCATATGGGAGGCACCTCAGTTTTTTCGCCAGTGTCTATGGTGGTTGGTCACGTAAAACATGTGCTCTGAAGATAGCTTTGTGCAGGTCCCTGCGGGGGCCTAAGGGCTACAACAAACCGGATCCATATCTCGGGCTGATATTTTGACTCCCAAGATGGTATGGTTCCCAGGCCTCGTCATCTGAAGAAACAAGGTTTTGCCTGTAAGTCCTCTCCTATTGGAAGACTGGGCTCTGGGAAAACCAGACTTGGTGTACTATTTACATAGTGGCACGAAAGTTTCTGGCAGAGTCTTTTACAAGGTCCAGGGAGGAGGTTCTTCTGAGAAGGAACCCCAAAAAAACCTGAAGGTTGGCACAACTCTGCCTGCCGTGATGGGTGAAGGCTGGAATCTGTCTGTTTTCAGCAATTCCTGCGGCGAGGACAGGTAAGGGAAGTTAATCCTATATAAATGTATATTATGGATTTCTTCATTGAGTAGTTGTATGTCTTACCTGGTTTCCACCACTAGAGGGAGTAAGAGCAGCCTGATGCATACTTACATGTCTTCCAGATACACACGCTCAGTGAAGCCTGGTTCTCCCAGATGACTCACGTGTCCACTGCAATCCCTGCCACAATAAAGGTAATACAGGGGTCCCACGTAGTCTGGGGGTCCCGCGCAGCTCCGATGGTGGTCCCCTTACCCCCTGGACGTCCGGTGGCCCTCGTGCACACGTTCTAAGCGCGCTCCCGTGCTAATGGAGGGGGGGAGTGTGGTTGCGAGCCGTGTACGTTGGTGCACGGCGCTGTA
The DNA here is from genome assembly GCF_037356315.1 of Lithobates pipiens. Lineage (NCBI taxonomy): Eukaryota > Metazoa > Chordata > Amphibia > Anura > Ranidae > Lithobates > Lithobates pipiens. Next base: position 173,881,277 of record NW_027507784.1, read on the forward strand.
CTGCGCAGGCGCCAGGCGGCAATTTTAAAAAAGCCCAGAGCGCCAGGGGGCTGTAGGTGGAGACACAGGAGCTGTGGGCAGTAAGCATCCCAAGGGATTGGATCCAGGCAAACCTAAGACACCTACTCAGCATCAGGTTGTGCAGTTTAAGCATATATATTTATTGTGAGACTTTGAGCACAACAGTGATTGCACTTTGTACTAGTACCTCTGCTTTGTAGCTTAGGACTATGTCTCCTTGTAAGAGGGTCTCAGGGGGAGGAAACAAAGGCACTGGTAAATCACTGCCTAGGTCTAGGGGTTTTAAAAATGCCTGTAGGTTAACATCCCCCCTGCAAGACTGCAGCCAGACTCACAGGATGAGTCAGTGCCCCTGTCACGTTTTGCAGCCTCTCCTAATGTCTCAGCCCCGGTATATGTCACTGAGGACTCCCTTAGGGCTACATTGGAGGGTTTTGAAGGGAGAATCATGAATTTTATTTCAGCTTCCCTGAAAGATAGCAGGAAAGAGTAGAGCGGCGCCATTTCCAATTTGTGGCTTTGCCGTTCGGGCTCGCTATGGCTCCTCGAGTCTTCACAAAGATTCTAGACCCTCTCTTGGCAAACCTAAGAGCTCAGGGTATAGCCGTCATGGCGTATCTAGACGATTTGCTTCTCATAGAGAAAACAGTAGCGCTCCTGAACCACAGTGTTACCAGAACACTAGACCTCCTGGAACGCCTAGGTTGGATTATAAACCTAGAAAAATCATCCCTACAGCCTGCTACCAGGTTGGAGTACCTGGGTATGGTCATCGACACCGCCTTGGCCATTGGGGGTCTGGTGCGCCTAATTCTGGGCAGAAGATCTTCCCCATTCGGTTGTGCATGAGACTGTTAGGGAAAATGGTCGCCTCCTTCGAGGCCGTTCCATTCGCCCAGTTCCACTCAAGGCCTCTGCAAAGATGCATCCTTGCGGCGTGGAACAGGAAGCCCCAGGCCTTGGATCTTCCTATGTGTCTGTCCCCAGGGACACGCAAGAGTCTCGTTTGGTGTTACAAACCGAGAATTTGCTGAAAGGCAAAACTTTTCTTCCTCTTGCATGGAAGATTATTACGACAGATGCCAGCCTGACAGGCTGGGGAGCAGTGTTGGAGGAGACGTGCTCGCAAGGGAAATGGTCTGCGATCGAGAAGCTATTGCCCATAAATGTCTTGGAAATCCGGGCAGTTTATATGGCTCTCATAAAGTGGTCTTACAGACTACGGGGTCTCTCTGTTCGGGTTCAGTCCGACTATGCCACAGCAGTGGCCTATATCAATCACCAGGGTGGTACCAGGAGGCTGGTTGCACAAAAAGAGGTGAATCGCATACTTGCCTGGGCAGAAAGGCATGTTCCATCCCTTTCTGCAGTCCTCATTCCAGGAGTGGAAAATTGGCAGGCGGATTTTCTGAGCCACCAGCAGTTGTGCCCAGGAGAATGGGCTCTGCACCCCGACATGTTTTCAGAACATATGTTGCAGGTGGGGTACTCCAGACGTAGATCTGTTTGCGTCCAGATTCAACAGAATGCTGGACAAATTCGTGTCAAGGACAAGAGATGTTCGTGCTCAGGGGTCGGATGCTCTGACAGTTCCCTGGGATCAGTACAATCTAATTTAGGCCTTCCCCCCGTGCCCGCTTCTGTCACGGTTCCTGGGAAGAATCAAGAGGAAAACAAAGTCAGTGCTTTTGGTAGCCCCGGCTTGACCCAGGCGACCTTGGTACGCAGAGATCATTAAGTTGGCAGTAGGCAGGCCATGGATCCTTCCTCTCCGGCCAGATCTGCTCTCACAGGGTCCAATTTACCATCCTGCTTTACACAGTGTGAATTTGACGGTTTGGCTGCTGAGACCCACATTCTGAGGGATCGTGGGCTTTCGGGGCCAGTCCTTTCTACTCTGGTCAATGCCAGAAAGCTGGCCTCCAGGCTTATTTACTACAAGATCTGGAAGGCATATGTTTCTTGGTGTGAACTCAGGGAATGGCATCCTAGAAAGTATGTCATTAGCAGGATCTTGGCCTTTCTCCAGTCAGGCCTAGAAATGAATTTGGCCGTAAGCACTATCAAGGTGCAGATTTTGGCCTTGTCAGTGTTTTTTCAGAAGCCACTTGCATCACATTCCCTGGTGCGGGCTTTCATCCAGGGGGCCATGCGGATAAGACCGCCAGTCAAACCTCCGGTATGCCCATGGGATCTGAATTTGGTTCTCTCAGCTTTGCAGGGGCAACCATTTGAACCTTTGCATCTGGCTTCATTAGTCCTTTTTGACTAAAAAATTGGTTTTCTTGGTAGCCATTTCCTCGGCTAGGAGAGTGTCAGAGCTAGCAGCTCTCTCCAGCAAGGAACCGTATCTAATTATTCATAAGGACCGGGTGGTAATGCGTCCCAACAGGTCCTTTCTGCCTAAGGTGGTTTTGGGATTCCATTTGAATCAAGAATATGTAATCCTACCATCCTTTTTTCCAGACCCACAGTCCGCAGAAGAAGAGTCTTTGCACACTTTGGATGTGGTAAGGGCAATCAGTATCTATCTTCAGGCAACTGCTCAGATAAGGAAAACTGATTGCTTATTTATTTTGCTGGTAGGCCCTAGGAAGGGCCAGGCGGCATCAAAATCCATTCTCTCAAGGTGCATTAGACAGAATATTTCTCAGGCCTATAGTGTTAAAGGGAAGATCCCTCCTTTTCAAGTGAAAGCGCACTCAACTAGGGCTGTAAGTGCTTCTTGGGCAGTGCATCGCCAGGCCTTCCTGGCTCAGATCTGTAAGGCTGCAACTTGGTCATCAGTCCACACATTCACCAGATTCTATCAGGTGGATGTCAGAGGGCAAGAGGATATCGCCTTTGGGCGCAGTGTACTGCAGGCTGCAGTTTAGGTCCTCCGGTCCATGGCGGTCTATTATTATGATCTGTGTCTCCCTCCCCTCAATCTGAGCATTGCTATGGGACATCCCACTATGTAATGAAGCTCCTGTGTCACGTGATGTATGATCAAGAAAATAGGATTTTTATATACAGCTTACCTGTAAAATCCTTTTCTTAAGAGTACATCACGGGACACAGGGCTCCCGCCCCTCTTGGGTTTTATGTGGTTTCTTATTGCTTGCTACAAAACTGAGGTGCCTCCCATATGGGAGGGGTTATATAGGGGAGGAATTCTCTTTAATTGGGGGTTAACCAGTGTCCAATCACCAGAGGTGACTATATAACCCACTATGTAATGAAGCTCCTGTGTCCCGTGATGTACTATCAAGAAAAGGATTTTACAGGTAAGCTGTATAGAAAAATCCTATTTTTATCTCTGAGCTAGGTGAGATTATCACAGATGAATGGGGCAAGGTGGGGAAGAAAAATTCCATGCTGTCTAAGGTTTTGAAACTCTATCCCTTCAAGGAGGAAGAGGTGAAGCATTTGGAGTCAGCACCGTTGGTAGACGCAGGAGTCATGAGGCTGGTGAAACATGTGACACTTCCCTTAGAGGATACTGTTTCTTTTAAGGATGTTCTGGACAGACGGATTGACGCTGAATTGAAGAGAGTGTATCTCACAGCAGGAATGGCCTGTAAGCCAGCGTTAGCTCTGGCCGCTATGTCTAAAGCAATGGAGGTATGGACGGATAGTGTAGATGAGACGCTCAGGAATATCTCTGAAGATACGGCTAAGAGCTTGCCTATCTAAGAACTTAGGCTGGCCTCTGCCTTTCTTAGGGAGGCCTCTATCGACATCATATGCCTGGTGGCTCGGGTGATGCTTTCTTCTGTTACGGCCAAGCGGGCTCTGTGGCTCCGTCCTTGGCTGGCCTCAAAACAAGTATGGTGCCGCATCCCCTTTGAGGGGTCCTCCCTTTTCGGCAATAAGTTAGATGAGGCTATTACCCGAGCCACTGGTGGGAAGTCGGGGTTCCTTCCCCAGGACCGGTGTTTGCAAGCCCAGAGAAGGTATTTTCCAAAGAGACAGTACCAGGAACGAGTTAGGGAAGCTCGCAGTTACAGGCCGGGCCGTGAATTCTCCAGGTTCTGGAAATCAAGACAATCCTCTTTTAAAAAATGTACAAAAAGTGATTCAAAAGGATCGAGGGAACCGACTAAATCCTTTTGAGGTTGGGCCCGCTCAGACAGGTCAGGTGGGGGCTCTTCTGTTCCACTTTCGCCATGTCTGGGCGGCCTCGATCCAAGACTTCTGGACCATCAAGACGGTCTCCTTAGGTCATGTTTGGACCTTCAAGGAATCTCCCAGGCTCAGATGGGTCCCCACCTCTCTTCCGGCTTCAGAAGAAAAAAGGCTAAATCTTCTAGCCTACGTGGAATCTTTGTTGGCTCAAGGCGCCGTTATCCATGTTTCAGTCAATCAGCGAGGCATGGGAATCTACTCTCCTCTGTTTATGGTCCAGAAAAAGAGCGGGGCCTGGAGGCCGGTCATAGATCTAACTCACTTGAACAGTTTTATCAAAAAAGAAAAGTTCAAGATGGAGACATTATCCACAATTCAACAATATTTTCAAGCAGGGGACTGGATGGTCTCCATAGATCTTAAGGACGCCTATTTTCATGTCCCAGTTGCAGAAAATTACCAGCAGTATCTCCGCTTCTCCATGGGTGAACGCCATTTTCAATTCACATGCCTTCCCTTCGGGCTATCAAATTCTCCACGTGTATTTTCAAAAGTTCTGTTGGCAGTGGTGGCTCTTCTGAGGACCAAAGGGATTCGTCTACATCACTACCTAGATGACCTTCTGCTGTTGGCTCAAGACAAGGATCAACTTCTGGTACACAGAGAGCAGGTCATCTCCACCCTACAGGTGTTCGGGTGGATCTTGAACTTGGAAAAGAGCCAGCTGGACCCATCTCAGTTGCTGGTGTTCTTAGGGGCCCTATTCAACACTGTCAAAGGCACCATCTCGTTACCAGAAGAGAAGTTGTCAGTGGTCAGGGACAGAATCCGTCCGGCCCTCTCTGCCTCTCATCTCCAGGCTCTCCAGTGCTTGAAAATTATAGGCACTATGGCAGCGACAATTCCAATGGTGAGGTGGGCACAGTGGAGGATGAGGCCCTTTCAGAAGGGTTTCTTTAATCAATGGTCAGGCAACAAAAGCCAGCTGATTCGGATCACCTTATCCATGAGGAATTCCCTTCCGTGGTGGCTCCAACGGGAAAATCTCTGCAACTGCCATTCCATTCTCCCCATCTCATGGGTAACCGTAACGACGGATGCCAGCAACAGAGGCCGGGGCACCCACTGTCTGGCGGAAGTGGCTCAGGACACCTGGGTTCTCCCCTCCAGAAGGACGGTGTCAAACATCTTGGAGTTAAGGGCAGCCTTTCAAGCTCTGCTAGCCTTTCGGCGTCTGATTTCAGGAGCCTCAGTCTTACTCAGGCCAGACAATACCACAGCAGTAGCGTAGATAAGAAGGCAAGGGGGTACCCGAAGTCTATCCCTTCTCCAGGAGGTGGAACCGATCATGACCTGGGCTTAGAGGAACCTGAAGGATCTGACAGCAACATATGTTCCGGGGATTCAGAATGTTCAGGCAGACTTTCTTTCCCGGATACTTCTAGACAACAACGAGTGGTCTCTTCACGAGGAAGTCTTCAATTGGATCCTGACGTTGGGGCTCTCCCCGGAAGTTGACTTGTTTGCCTCTCCCAGCAGCAAAAAACTGGAGAGGTACTACTCAAGCTACAGGGATCCTCAAGCCTACAGGGTGGACGCCTTGACGGAGAAATGGTGGTTCCACAGGGCCTATGCCTTTCCACCAACTCCTATCATTCATCAGTTCCTGAGGAGACTCAGGTCAGAGACAGCAGAAGTGATAGCCATAATCCCTTATTGGCCCAACAGACCCTGGTTTCTGCTTCTGATGCTCCTCAGTGTCAGGGATCCAATTCCTTTACCATCCAGACCAGACCTTCTGTCTCAAGGGTCGAGATTACATCCTTGCCCGAATCACCTGCGCCTAAAGGTTTTTGAAAGGGGGCGGTTGAAGGCATTAGGCTGTCCTGAAGAAGTCATTCCCACTCTTCTTAGTGCACGAAGAAGTAGTACCAACGGGGTATATGAGAGAATTTGTGCGAAGTTTACAAGTCACTTGTCTTCAAGGTCCAGTTCCTGTAATACCCTGGCACTCCGGGATGTTTTAAGCTTCTTACAGTCAGGATTGGATATTTCCCTTTCAGTTAGTTCTCTCCGTGTCCAGGTATCAGCAATTTCAGCTTTTTCTGGAGTCGCATGGGTCAATCATCCCTTGGTCCAACAATTTTTCAAAGGAGCAGTCAGGCTTAGGTCACAAAGGAAGCCTAGATTTCCCAAATGGGACCTTCTATTGGTTCTAAATTTCTTCTCTCAACTTGACAAAACTCTCTCAGTCAGGGAATTAACCCTTAAAACCTCTTTCCTGGTAGCCATAACTTCGGCGAAGAGACTCTCCGAAATTCAGTCTCTAGGTGCAAATTAACCCTTTCTCACCTTTCTTTCCAGATAGGGTAGTCCTAATTCCGATGTTGGGGACAAATCCCAAGGTTACCTCTGTTTTCCATGAAAACCAGGAAATCACTCTTCCTACCTTCAATTCTGCTGGAAGTTCGGATCCACATCCACTTGATTTGGGAGTTACTCTAAAACAATATCTGGATGTTACAGCTTCTTTTCGTCAATCTGACTTCCTCTTCGTGTTGTTTAACGGGAAAAATAGAGCCTCTAAGGCCTCCGTTAGATCCATCGCTGCTTGGGTGGTCCAGGCAATCCAACGGGCTTATAGAGAAAAGGGATTGGCTCCTCCAGAGGTGGTTACAGCTCACTCTACCAGAAGTCTCTCAACCTCATGAGCGGCTTCTCGTCATGTTACGCCTGAAGTAATCTGCAGAGCGGCCTCCTGGTCTTCAATTCATACCTTCATGTCTCACTATTGTGTTGAGCCAGCATCCTTATCCTCTGTTGATTTTGGTTTGAAAGTCCTGTCGGCTGACAGTGTTAAATAAATCTTTTTGTTCAGCATTTTGCCCACCCGGGTGTGTTTGGCGAGTTATTTCCCACACGTTGCTGCCATGGAGTCTGTCAGGAAAATGGAAAATTCCTATCAAAATACTTACCGTAATTTTCCTTTCCTGATGGACTCCATGGCAGCAGGAGTTCCCTCCCAAATGGCTGGAGTAGGCTAGTTACCGAACACGGCCAGAGACAGGGAGCAAAGATTTATGGGAGTAGTGTCCTATAGGGTAGTGGAGGCGGGACTTAACCCACATGTTGCTGCCATGGAGTCCATCAGGAAAGGAAAATTATGGTAAGTAATTTGATTTTCCCAATTTCCCAATGGCGCTGTTTATATCTGGCGAAATCTAAGTCATGAAATATTCATCGCTTCCAGTTTCTTCGGCCATAGAGATGATTGAAGCCATTCTGGTCTCTGATCAGCTCTATAGTCAGCTGGCGGAACCACCGGCTGCATTCTCAGATTCCCTGTTGGGACAGGAGATCCAGAGAAAACCATGGAAGAAGGTGGGAGGTGGCGGGGTCATTCCTTCCCACTGCTTGTAAAAGCAGTCTAGAGGCTAATTAGCTTCTAGAATTGCTTTTACATGAAAGCCGACTGCTGGCTGAAAAGAATGATACCAAGATAATACCTAAACCCACAGGCATCATTCTGGTACAACCACTCAAAGTCCAGCAACATACCAGCAGTACATTGCTGGTCCTTGTTGGGCATATATTGTATTTTTTTGTTCATGCAGCCTGTGGGCAGAACGAAAAAAAGAGATTGATTGGTGGGAATAACGACCATTAGAATATCTCCCTTCATCCACCCACTTCTAATGATGGGCATACATGCACCATTTTGTTTTTAGCTGTGGTAGTGAAATCACCTCCTACAGTGCTGGAGTCACGGCTTTATGTATTGTGGGAGCAAACGTTGTTGCTGTCAAGATAAATAAATCCACGCTACAGCTGAATGGTGTATCTGCTAAGCAAATGATGGTTAACAAAAAACAAAGTAACATTATAGTATAACAGTTAAGCCCCATACACACTATCAGATTGCCACCTCGCCAGCTTGAACTGCAATTATGGGACTCGCCGTGTCACCACATGATACAGCAGTGCTGGATGATGTACGACCAGGGTGTACTAGGCCGCTGGTGCTTGCCAGTTCACCAGAAGCATGAGTGGCACTAGTACTTCTCTGCTTCATATGAGAGCCCTGCAGTTCTTGCATCTCAACAACAGAAGAAGAACGGGGTCAGGTATGCCTGACCTTGGCAGGTACCACAACGCTTCCAAAAAACTGTTATGTGTTTAGTGTTTTGTAAGTGACAGTGATCGATAGACAAGGGCATTTATTTTCGTCTAAATGCATTTTCATCTGAATTTCGGGTATTTTCATTATCGCTTTAACAAACGACAATAAACGTGCAGAACCTCAAAACCAAAAGATCCGACATAAACAAATGCTTTATTTTCATTTTCGTTGCGACAACAGTTCGATATAGGTAGGAGATTCGACATGACGCTGACAATATCGAACCTGTGGTCGAATGCTCTTTTTGTATCAAATTATAGATTGCGCAAACTACCCAAACAATTATAAATGTATGAATATCTCCTACTATTATATGTGCTCAGTATTATACTTATGCATATATCACATGCAAACCTTGATAATACCACCTGTGTTGTGTTGTACTTTCTTAAATGCCCCAATTCACACTTAACACAACAACCTTTAACAAAAACAAATGCTCATAAAAAAAAAAGTGCAACCAAAACACCAACAAAAACCCCCCAAAAGCAAGTCCGTGTATACACTCAGTTTCAAAAATCTGTGTATAAGAAGGGGTGCAACTCCCTTATCACAATTCTGGGGAGAGTTCCTTTAATTGAATCTTCCTGTTTTCACGTGCGTAGCTCCACACCACAATTCACCCTTTGTGCCACCACCACCTTACGAAATGGTGGTGGTGGTGGTGGCACGAAGAATTCAATTTATCAGGTGAGATCACGAGAGGGTGGCCATGAATCGCTGGCCTCCCCCTCAGCACAGATCACTCCTGGAACAAAGCTAAGCATGCACTGGGGTGGGCCCAATCGGGGAGCCACGATACCCGGAAGAAATGCAGAGGGAACATGTCAGCTCCCTCGGCGTGGATCGGGCCAGATGTCGGGGCCTCTTTCTAAGGTAAGTATTTCATAATGAGCTAGTATGCGGTGCATACTAGCTCATTATGCCTTTTCCTTTCCTGGTGAGAAAAGAAAATTCTGCGGGTATACAACCACTTTAAGAAAAATAACTTACATTTTAAGTGCCCATCAATGCAGCCTTATCAGTGTCCATCTGCAACCTTGCCCATCATTGCAGAATGATCAGTGTCCATTTGCAGCCTTGCCCATCATTGCAGAATGATCAGTGTCCATCTGCAGCATTGCCCAACAGTGTTCATCTGTAGCCTTGCCCAAAATTGCAACATGATCAATGATGGGTTTTAAATTGTTACTGGTACTCACTTTTTCCCTTTGCATCGTGAAGTGTTTAATTGAATAGGCAGATAAATGCAGCTGCTGTGAGTAACACATAAACCTTCCTTTTGCCTACCGAGGAGGGAACGAGTGCCGCCGAGATAGACAGAGCCGGATGTCCTGTGTACTCAGCTCCTCACGGCTTGTCTCGCAGTCCTGCCCAGTCCCGCCCCTTGGCCCGGCTCCTATGATGGACACAACACCGGTCCGATGACAGGACTAAATGCTAGGAGGCGGGACTGGGCATGACTGTGAGCGGAGCCAGGCCTAGCCGAGTACACAGTACACTCAGCTCTGTCTATTTCGGGGCCCTCCTTTCCCTCTGAGGCAGCGGTTGGCGTATAACACGCACCCACAATTTCCCCCTAATTTTAAGGGGAAAAAGGTGCGTGTTATACGTTTTTATGAGAAATATTGTGTATTACATTTAGTCAGACAGTTAGTCAGGTTGAAAAAAGACACAAGTCCACCTAGTTCAACCATAAAAATATATATATATTTTTTTTTTATTTATATTTTATTGGTGCAATAAAGTCACATGGTAAACAATTTTCTTCTTCGCTGTGCTACTATACTGCTTGAGCCAATCACCCTTGTTATGGCAGTCCGGTTGTAACGTCATATAAATGTAATGCCCAACGTATGCATTTTTATGTTTATTGAACTATTTTGTGCCATTGTACTTATCTATCTATTTTACTTTTTAGGCTTTGCAATCCGTTAAACGTTCTTCGCATATTAAACATTTTAAGAAAGCGTTAGATACTTCATTATAGCATTTATAGAGTTGGGAAATACAAACCGATTAGGCAATATAAAACCCTATTTACAGGGTAACCAATATTATAATAAATATCTATTTACAGACATGTAGTAACATGTAGGTTACCCCAATATACTTCCTCCTCCTTACTCTTATTTGACCTGCCTTTTTTTGCATACTATTTCCTCTACCACATTAATATTAGCCATGATTCGGTATTGTTTTTGTGCAATAGCAGTTGTGTATATTTTAGTTTTTTGTTTCTTGACCCACTACCTTGTCACCTAGTTACTTTCTTTGTCTGCTTCACAGTCTATTCTGTGGTGAAGACACCTTATTATTAAAAGAGCTCAGAAGAGAAATGATAGACTTGTTCAAGCTGACAGGAAATCCACTCAACCACCTAAATATCGACTCATCACAAGTATCACTCTCCCCTCTTTAACCACTTGTTTAAAAGGCTGTATAAACCCCTTCATTTGTTTTCTGTGCCTCAGGTCTGTTTGGTACGGTGTCGCTGTGTACCATGCCATCTAATTAAGACTTCAGTATTCAATGTTTAGCCATTCAATGGCTATTTATCCAAAGCCATTTATAAATGGCACTAGGTTAATACCGGACCACCAATCTGCCATTTCAAAACAGGAATACTAATAGAAAAGGGGTTAGATGAGTATTATTGGGGTTTTGGCATGTTAATTCCAGGGGCAAGGGCCCAATTTAAAGTGATTGTAAAATCTAATTCTTTTTTAACCCCTTAAAGCGGAGGTCCACCCTAAAGTGGACCTTCCGCTCATTGGAATCCTCCCCCCCTCCGGCGCCATGATCGGCACCTTTCAGGGGGGAGGGGGGTGCAGTTACCTGGATAATCCAGGTAACTGCACCCACTTCCGGGATAGCTCTCTGCGGAAAGGGGCGTAGATCTACGCCCCTTTCCGAAAGTCCCCCGCTGCCTGCTGGGAAACACACAGATCCCAGAGGCAGCGGGTCCATCCTTATTGATTCACGCATGCGCAGTAGGGAACCGGGAAATGAAGCCGAAAGGCTCCACTTCCTGATTCCCATTCCCAAGATGGCGGCGGCAGCACCCGAGTGACGATCGAGAGATCGGCTTCGGGTGCCGACATCGCGGGCGCGCTGGGCGGGTAAGTGTCCTTATTTTTAAAAGTCAGCAGCTGCTGTATTTGTAGCTGCTGGCTTTTTAAAAAAAAAAAAACGGCGGACTCCCGATTTAAGATCCACGCTGTAGACGAATGACAGCTACACTGTGGATCTGCTTTGCCAGGAGGCTATCAATAGACGTCCTCCCCTTTGCACACTCGCTATGCCTCCCTGAAGGGTGCACGCGGCATGCGCTGTGATCACCCGAGTCAATGAGACTCGGGTGATCACAAATCAGCGTAAGGGGTTGATTCCAGCCCCTTACAACGTGATCAGCTGTCAGCCAATGACAGCTGATCACGTGATGTAAAGAGAAGATCAGTAATCGTTTTTTTTTTCTCACGCTAGCAGTGCTTCCTATTAGTGTCACCTACCAGTGCCGATCAGTGCCACCCATCACTGCCCATCACTGCCACCTATCAGTGACCATCAGTGCCATCTATCAGTGCCACATATTAGTGCCATTCAGTGCCACCTATCAATGCCATTTAGTGCCGCCCATCAGTGCCACCTCAGTGCCCATCAATTCCACCTATCAGTGCCCACCAGTGCCACCTCATCAGTGCCCACCAGTGTTACATTATCAGTGCCCATCAATGCAGCCCATCAGTGCCCATCAGTTCAGCCTCATCAGCATACATCAACGAAGGAGAAAAAATGACCTGTTTGCAAAATTTCCTTACAAAATATAAAACGGTTTGGTATTTTTTTTTATTTTGTCAAATGTTTTTAACAAAAAAAAGTGATCAAATACCACCAAAAGAAAGCTCTATTTATGGGAAAAAAATATAAAAATTTGGGTACTGTGTTGTATGACTGCGCAATTGTCATTCAAAGAGTGACAGCGCTAAAAGCTGAAAATTGGTCTGGGCAGGAGGAGGGTTTAGGTGCCCAGTAAGCAAGTGGTTAAATAACAAACATGTTATACTTCCCTCTTATGTGCAGTAGTTTTGCACAGAGCAGCCTGGATCCTTCTCTTCTCGGGTCCCTCTTTGCTGCTCCTTGCCCCTCCCGCCTGTTGAGTACACCCACAGTAAGCAGACTGTATGGGGGCACCCGAGCCAATCTGCAGCACCGTGTGTCCATTTAGACACAGAGCTGCTGTTCAGCCCTGACCCCTCTCTCTCCTGATTGGCTAACTGACTTTGATTGACAGCCACGGGAGCCAATGGAGCCGCTGCTGTTTCTCAGCCAATCAGGAGGGAGAGTCCAGGATGGCCAAGGGACTCGTGGACATTGCAGGACAGAGATGAGGCTCAGGTAAGGATTAGGGGTGTTAGGGAGGCTGCACACAGAAGGCTTTTTATCTTAATGCATAGAATGCATTAACATAAAAAAAACCTTCTGCCTTTACAAATCCCCTAAGCACTTATGTTTTTGTTAAGTTTTCTTTCTACTAGCTAAGCGACTGTAATGGATGGCATCTTACTAGCTCCTGAGCACCATTTTGCCCTCAGATGAAAAATCCTTCTGACTAAGCTTAGGCATGACCCACACTGACCCTCTATTCAGTAGGCTGTCTTTCTATCAGCCACTAAGCCATTCCTTTAGAAAACAAGACAGCATATGGTGTGTTAAAGCTCCATGCTGCCTTATGGCATACTTCCAGCTTTCAGAGTTTCCTTATTGGAATATAGCACCTTTATTTCTGTTCTGGTGACAACCAAAAATTTGATATTTTCATTCCCTTTCACTTTTGATAGTAATGGTAACTAGGACAAATATAGAGGATTACTTACAGAGGAACAGACACCAGTAAAAATAGGTGTTCTAATCTCTCTACTGTATAAAAAAAAAAAAAAGTGTTTTTCTTCAATATCCTGAGCTGCGCTAAAACACTCTACTTCACCCACTGCTAAGTATTTACATATGACATACAAAATGCAATAAAAAAAACATAACAATAAAAAGAAGAAAAGAAAAAGAGTCAAAAAGTCCACTTATCAAAGGTTCATATCAATATCTACTGTATATGCAGTAAAGCATGTTTGTTATACTCACTGGGAATCCTAAGAGGTTAATCCTCTGCATTGTGTAAAAAGGCTGTTTCATCCTGTCTTCTCTGATCCTCTCTTTCTTCCACAGTCCCCAGTTCAACTTCTGATAGTACAGAGCCTTGGGGGCACTCTACACATGCTCAGTTTGATGTGTATTGCTAGACAGTTTTTTTGGGAGGGTGCATGCCTCATAGGACAGTCAGAGGTAAATGAAAACTCCTCCTACAATCTTTAAAGAGGGATTCCACCAAAAAAAAAAAATATTAAAAGTCAGCAGCTATAAATACTACAGCTGCTGACTTTTAATAAATGGACACTCACCTGTCCCGGGTTCCAGCGATGCCGGCAGCCGAGGCCGATCGATCGCTCGGCCCTCGGCTGCTGCCGCCACCATTCTAGGTGAGGGAATCAGGAAGTGAAGCGAATCGGCTTCACTTCCCGGTTCCCTACTGCGCATGCGCGAGCTGCGGCGCGCAATAGGAAATCTCCGCGCTGTCACTGGGACCCGTATGTGTCCCAGCAGACAGCGCGGCAGGGCAGGAAATGGCGTAGACTCCCGTGGGAGTCTATGCCCGGAAGTGGGTGAAAATACCTGTCTTTGACAGGTATCTCCACCCCCCTCCCCCCTGAAAGGTGTCAATTGTGACACCGGAGGGGGGGAGGGATCCGATCAGCGGAGGTTCCACTTTAGGGTGGAATCCCGCTTTAACCAGTGCTGGACTGGACACTGATAGAAGTTACAAGACTGCTATATACTGCTGATGAGAATGTTTAGCAGTTGATATTTACTAAAATAATTACATTTCCATGTTTTGTGTACTGTGGGAGACCAGATATAGTGAATGCAGGGTCTTGGGTTTAGTAACACTTTAATTGATGTTTCCAAATTCTCAATTTTTCATCTGTTAAATCAGGTTAGGGAGTCTCCAAAACAAAACATTCAGATGAGACAGTGAGCCCAAATCAATAAAAAGGAAATGGTGCTGTTTATTCTGTACCCTGCAGTGGAGAGACACAACACACACTGACATTCAGCTCTACCAGGCTGAATGAAGAAGGAAGTGTCTCTGACTTACAAACATCAAGTTTAACAATATATACTTTATGCATATGCATAAGGTCTAGGCGTGTTATAGGTGTGACCATATAGTTTAGTCCAATCAGCATTCATATCTTCTTAGTAGCAACAGTTAAATGGGTGGCTTCATAAGGTGACTGGCAAAAAAAAGATTTCAGCAGTATCTGGTCAGTTCGGACTGGTTTGGTACGAAAGCTTATTTTGAGCGGCCTTTGCCCTTGTACACACGATCGGAGATTCCGACGACCAAATCCGTCAGAGTTATTCTGACGGATTAAGTGATGTTGCATACATACGGTCAGACCAAGTTGTTGGAATTTCCGGTTGCCAAGAACGCGGTGACGTAAGCCGCGTACGGCGGGACTAGGAAAGGGAAGTTCAGCACCACATCCGGCACCCTTTGGGCTCCTTCTGCTGATCTCGTGTCTATCGCATGTTAGTAGAAGTTTGGTGAGAGACGATTCGTGCTTTTCAGATTAGTGATTCAGATCGCTACTGCTCTTCAGTTTCTGCTTGTCTTTGCGTATCTGATAATCAGTGCATGCAGTCAGTAAGTATTTGTTTCTCACTGTGGACTATATCTTGGAATAGCACGCTTTGATTTGCATTTCTTATTGTCTGCTTGCTTCTGCTATTCAGTTCGTTCTTTCAGGCATTGCTGTTTATCAATGCTTTCTGTTGTCCGTTCTGACCAGCCGACCGTTTTGAAACCATGTTTCGTCTACGTACTCGTCGTAGAGTTTGTGCTGTGCATGGGCTTCTTGTTGGGGTTCTTACTTTGACACAAGCCCGGTCTGTGAACAGGGAGGGGAGGCGTTTGTGGACCAAGAATTGGTTGCACCAGCGTGACCAGTTCTCGCACATGCCTTTGCTCCGTGAGATCTGGGAGAATAATCCTGATGATTTCAGGAATTATTTCCGGATGACGGACCCCGTTTTTCACTGTCTGCTGGCTTTGCTGACCCCTTATATCACCAGGCAGGATACCTGCATGCAGCAAGCCATCACTCCGGAGCAGAGGCTCATCACCACGTTGCGCTACTTGGCGACAGGGAGAAGCCTTCAGGACCTCAAGTTCTCTACAGGCATCTCCCCCCAGGCTCTGGGGATCATTATTCCAGACACCTGTTCTGCCATCATTCAGGTCCTGCAGAAGGACTATATGAAGGTACGTTTATCCTTTAACATCACATTCTATGTATTTCATGATTGCTAATGTCTTGCATTTCTTTCCTAATTCCCTAATTACCATCATTGCAATATACTCTAATTCATATGCTCTGCCCCTTTGTCCTCAGGCATATTTGCCTCACTAACTTCCCCACCATGCTCTTCTTGGCCCATACAACTATAGTCTAGTCACTTACCAATGTCTTTTGTCAGCTCCATAGTATTGCTTTCCCCTAAACACCCCCTAAAATGTCTACAAATGTTATGAGTGTGCTTCAATTCATGCAGAGTGATTTTTTATTTTTTTTTGGTTGTGCCAAACTCATTAGGAACCCCCCTCCCCCCAACTGCTAGCTCAGCTGATAGCAATCCTCTATCTGCTGACTTTACCAAACCCAATACACACTATATCTACCTTTTTGATGCTCACATTTATGAATGAATTCACCAAAGCATGTAGTGCAAGGGCCTGCCTCAATACTTTCAAATGCTATATATTTTTTCCCCCTTATTATTATCTTGATATGTAATAGCAGAATGTCAAAATGTGCTTCCATTTTGTTTTCTTTTTGGTATTGTGACACTTATTACCTGTCCGGTGGGCTGCCATTAGTGTAAGTAAGGAGGGGCTTCCCAAAGTATCACACATTATTTAGGCATTCAGCTCTCAATCAAGTGAAGAGGGTTACCTGTCCAAAACACCCCCCCCCTCTTTTTTAGCAAAGGCCCATCAGATGGGGGGGGGGGGGGTGATGACTCTGATAAGGGGACCTTATACTTTAGGCTTTAAATACTCAGTTCCCAAAATGTTATACTGATCTTGGCCAAAAATGTTGGTGTCTAATCTACTTGCAATGTTGATTTTTAAAATTACTAATTTTTGGTCTTGTTTCACTCCACAGTGTCCTTCAACGCCACAGGAATGGCAGACTGTGGCCTCCCACTTTGCCAGTCGTTGGGACTTTCCCAATTGTGGAGGAGCAATTGATGGGAAGCACGTCTGCATCGTCCCACCACCCAACTCGGGGTCATACTATTATAATTATAAGGGGTTTCATAGTATCGTGATGTTGGCAGTGGTGTCTGCAACCTATGAGTTTTTGTATGTGGACATGGGGCAAAATGGACGGATGTCGGATGGTGGAGTGTTCGCATGGACGGAGTTCTACTGGCGTCTCCAGAGTGGCAGTCTGGGCTTGCCACCCCCAGAGGAGAATCAGGAAGGACTCCCGTTCATCTTCGTCGTGGATGAGGCGTTTGCCCTGGCGAACCATCTGATGCGGCCTTTCCCGATGAGGACCCTCACCCCAGACCAGAGGATTTTTAATTTCCGCCTGTCCAGAGCCCAAAGAGTGGTGGAGAACACCTTTGGAATACTGGCCAGCCGGTTCCACCTTTTTTTAATGCCTATCCACATGGCGAATTACAAACTAAATCACATAGTGCTGGCCTGCGGTGTTCTTCACAATTTTCTAAAAAGAC
This sequence comes from Lithobates pipiens, assembly GCF_037356315.1. Taxonomy (NCBI): domain Eukaryota; kingdom Metazoa; phylum Chordata; class Amphibia; order Anura; family Ranidae; genus Lithobates; species Lithobates pipiens. The sequence continues at coordinate 173,898,453 of NW_027507784.1, forward strand.
ATTCTGCGAACTATGCGGTCTCAGTTGGCCAACAAGAAGCAGACTTGCTGGAAAATGAGAACCTCACGGGCCTTGAACCTGCTCTTCCTGGCTTGCCCCCCCCAAAGAACGCGTGAGGTTAGAACCCAATACATAGACTACTTTGTGGGTAGGGGGGCCATTGATATGCCAGACAATGTCTGAGCGGCATTTTCAGAATAAATTTTTCTTTGAAACTCCTTCATTTACTGCTTGGCTTGCTTTTAGGTGTCTTCTCTCCCCTATGAGAATGTAAAAAAAGAATAATTAGCACACAGAGGGCAGAATTAGGAATATGAAACATTTCTTGGAAGTGTTGTTCAATTGTTTTTTTTGGCCGAGCTCCAAGGTGAGAACATTATTGTGGACACTTTGTTAAGCTGGAATACTTACCTGCAGAACGATGTTTCTTACGAACGAATGAAACCATGAACTTGAAAGTGGCCATTTTAAAATGCACAACATGAAATCAAAGCACATGGAGCAGTATGCAAGCAAGAATAATCATATGAACACACGACAACTACTTACTTTTTTGAAGAACACGCTTGATCCTTCTGTACTGATCGTGCTCCCTCAGTTTCAGGTCTGACCAGCGTTTTCTCAGTTGATCCTTGGATCGGCGCACCCCAAAATTCTTATGAAGACTCTTCACAACTTTAGTCATGATCTTGGCCTTTCTGATATTTGGGTTGGGGTAAGGTCCATACTTCCCATCATAGTCGGTCCTGTTCAATATATCCACCATCTCCAACATCTCTCCAAAAGACATATTTGAGGCCTTAAATCTTCTCTTCCTGGATCGGGACGTTTCAGGCTCCGGGCTTTCCTCATCCTCCTCCTCGTTAGTGGAACTGTGATTGCGCACCTGCGTTCTTTCCACCATGTGCTCTCCCCACTGCGCCGAAAGCGAAGAGGCGGGGAATAGTCTAGAAAGAACGTCAGGGGCGGGCGGAGTTTCACGTATGCACACTGTATATAAAACGCAACACGCGTGTGTCGTCCGTACGATCTGGGAACAGAGTGAGGAGCTGACGCGACAATCGTGCAAACGAAGGTAACATTTTGAACTTGGTACATCACTAGACTAGACTGCTTCTATCTAGGCCAATGTTGGGACAAGATTAGGAGGGTTTTTCATGGCATTATTAGTATTTTTAGGGTTTGTCTTGTGTTGTGTCTTGCAGAGAAGATGGATCCATTTAAAAACCCCAATTTTATGGGTATATTCCTGGAACTGTACAGGGAGATGCCCTGCCTGTGGCAGATCAACAACCAGTTTTTTTACGACAGAAGAAAGAGGAATACAGCGCTGGAGAAACTTCTTTCTTTGGTGCGGATCATGGTCCCCACGGCAGACATGGCCTATGTGACTAGGAAAATTGGTGTAATGAAAAGTACATATCTCAGGGAGAGAAAGAAGCACCTGGAGTCCTTGAGATCAGGAGATCCAGATGCCGTTTATTACCCCAGGATGGTTTACTTCAAGAGGCTGCATTTTCTGGTAGACCAGGGGGTACCCAGGCCACCACTCTCCAGTCTTCCTTCAAGGCTTCCTTCACCCCCAGCTGAGGCTTCCAACGTCCAACCTGGGCCTTTCAGGCAGCAACATGTGGTGGGGCCCAGCTTGAGACAGGTATTGCATTGTTGAACATATTTCTTGTGTTACATTTAATTATGTTAACTAGATGTTATTATTGATCAGTAAGTTGTGATTTAACAAAGTGGTTTACATATCAATAGACAGTAGTGACCAAAAATGATTGGGACGAGAATGAAAAATGCTGGGCTCAGAATGATAGTCTGTTCTATTTGGTAACATTCAATTTGCAAATGTCATGTGCTAAAAATGGTGTGATTGATGAGCAAAAAACTAAAACTATGTCCCATTTTGATACACAGGAAGACCTCAGTCGGGGGGAGGCTGTGGCAAGTGGCAGCCAGGAGGTCGACCATCGCCCTCCTTCTCCTCCTCCTGCCACAACTACAGGAGCCCAGCCACAGCCTGGAAGGATGCCTGGAGGGAAGTGCCTAAGGAAGACGAGAGAGTGATGGCCTGGGTTCAGTCTGATCTGCCAGAAGGTGCAGCCTCTTGAAGAACCACATCCTGGGGACATAGATGGCATCTGATTTTCCTGATCTCTAGGACTTCTGGACCAGACTTCTCTCCCTGAGATATGTACTCCTCAGGCCACCAATTTTTCTTTTTCTAATTAGTTCATGTCTGCCCTGGGGGCCAAAGGCTGCACCAAAGTAACAAGTTTCTCCAGCGCTGCCTTCCTCTTTTTAGTTTATTGAGACCTACATAAAGGTTTGGTTTTCTTTGAAGAAATACTTGCATATGTGTTTTTCTTCCAAAAGGCCAGTTTTTTTGTGAGCAGGCAGGTACATTTCAAAAATACAAAGTGAAATGAATAACAAGGGGTACCAACACTAAACAACCTCCTGTAGATTAAAAAAGAAAATCTAAAAAATATAATAATGTTGTTGTGGTAAGTTTACACACAAAACACATCCCAAAAAATTTAAAGGTGAGCAAACTGTCAAAAAAGGAGATGTTTAGGGAAAAAAAAAATGCAGCCAAAAAAGAATAAACAAAATATAAAATTGTGTAGATGTGACGAATTCAAAAATTGTATTGCCGAAATGATTAAAAAAGAGTCAGGAAATACGTTCGTGAGAAGTATGTGTGACTTTGAGCATCTAAAGAAGTTCCTTCTGGCACCATTGTAAAGAACAAGAGAATGCGCTTCATGAAAGAATTTTTAACATTGCAGCGTGACGAGCGAGCGCCTGAGCGAGCGCTTCCGTGTCAGAATTTGATTGTGAGCATGCGTGGCACCTTGTCCGTCGGAGTAGGCTACACATGATCGGAGTATGTCCGATCGGAGCATTTTGTCTGAAAATATTTCCGGCAAGTTGGAAAAGTTGGTCCGACGGATATTCCGACGGAAACAGTCCGATGCAGACCACACACTGTCGGAATATCCGACCGTGTGTACAAGGGCTTTGAGTCCTTATCAGTAGTTTGTGTTGTCACAGGTGTTTCTTAGTTTTGTTTCTCGGGAAACAAGCTATCTAAGAAAAAAACAAACAAAAAAAAAAAACAAGCGTATTCTAAATTCTTAAAGTGACAGAGTGTCTCTCTCTCTCTCTCTCTCTCTCTCTCTCTCTCTCTCTCTCTATATATATATATATATATATATGAACATTATCAGACACCTAGGATTCTACTCACATCCAAGCATATTTAATCACTGGTTGTAGTCAGCGACCCTGCATTTGTTTGCAAACAATATATTTGTATTTGAAAAAGATGTGTCTTATGACCCAAATCTGCAGTTTGTGATGTTAAATTTTCAGTTTTAGCAGTCTATACTCAAAATATTCTGAAGAATTATATTATTATTCAGTCAAAATTCAAGAAAAAAAGACTGAGTGTAGTGATGGTTCTACTGCCGACATCACAATTTTAAGAAATTACAAATATGTATAATGTGCAAACAAAACCCCTCTGGGACTTTTGAGGCAGAAACATGAGAAAAAAGTGGTTTAAAAGGCAAATGCAGGATTTAAAAAAAATATATATTTAAAAAGAACATAAGTCCTAATAAAATACCAGATTACAGAAACATGTTTGTATTTGTAGGACAATCTCATATATCAAATTCAATACCTTTAATACATCAAAAAGCACCCAACAAACTGCCAACAATGTCAATCATTTGGTCATCACGGGTTAAAATCCTTTGATGAAACCTTCGAATTAACTTTATTAAATCTGAGGCAATGGGGATATCTATTCCGGCACGTACTCTCTCGGTGTTACAATCCACCTTCCGATTTAGATGGACGCCCTCTGCCTTGACCTACCTGGGCACGAAAATCCCAACTGACCTGTCTCGCATCTATGACTATAACTTTCCCCCTTTGTTGATACAGATTATGGCACTGCTGGACACATGGCATAAGGGACTACACTCATGGTTTGGGAGATGCAATCTACTAAAAATGAGTGTGCTGCCCAAATTGTTATACCTCTTTCAGGCTCTCCCGATCAGAATACCTCCCACATATTTTAAACAGGTGCAGACCCTGTTTGTCCAATTTGTCTGGGCATACAAGAAACCGCGCATACCACGTGCCCAACTTTCTGCGCCCAAACGATATGGGGGACTGGCACTCCCCGATATTAGGAGATACTACCAAGCAATACACTTAGGCAGAATCGTGGACTGGGGGAGACATCAAGAATTGAAATTATGGGTACAGATAGAACAACGGCAGGTAAACATTCCCCTGCGATCTGCGCTATGGTGTGGCGGCTCCCTCCCCCCTGAGATAAAATCGCATCCCTTGATAGGGAACACTCTGACGCAATGTCTTCAGGCGACACTCCAAAACTCCCTGACTACCAAAACCTCTCCCTTGACCCAGATTCTAGGTAACCACCGGTTCCCCCCGGGGAATTCACCTACACGCTTTCAGGCGCTGAGGGAGTCAGATTGTGTAACGGCTGCACGATTTGTGCGGCGAGATAGGTGGCCCTTGTTAACGGAGCTAACCGATCCCGCGTGCTCCTTCCAGCTCTCCTTCTGGGACGCAGTACAGCTACACCATTTTCTTCAAAGCATCCCAAATCCCCAGTCTTACACACGACCGCTGACCCATACGAGGAATTCCTCACAGGCACGGAACCAGTTTCTAGAGTCCTCTCTAAGATGTACTCGACACTGAATACACCAGCCCACCCGCCGAGCCTAGCGTGCTTGGACAAGTGGGAGGCGGAGCTTCACTGCACCTTTACTGCAGTCCAGAAACAGAATATAATTGACCATTCTCTTAAAACGTCACTGTGCACTAAAATACAAGAGACCAATTATAAAATCATGACCCGGTGGTATCTTACACCTAGTCGCCTACATGTCATTTTCCCAGACACGTCAGCAAGTTGCTGGCGATGTCATGAGGAGAGGGGGTCCATGTTACACATGTTTTGGTCCTGCCCTAAGTTGACGCCTTTCTGGACTGCAGTGCAAACGGTGTCTCAAAAATTTACGGACCTGCTGATTCCCAACGACCCGGCGTTCTTTCTACTCCATGTGTCCACCCTGCCCCCCCCCGAAGATACAAGAGATCTATACTGCGACACTTGACTAACGCTGCCAAATCCTGTATCCCCCTACTGTGGAAACAAGACTGTTCTCCGACCGTAGCAATGTGGTTGAGGAGGGTAGAAGACATGAATAAAATGGAAGACTTGGTGTTGACAGCGCAACACAGACAGGACACCTACAGGAAAACCTGGTCTCTCTGGAATATGTTCATACTTTCAGATGAAGGAAAGTCGCTGCTTGCGACTTGAGCTGTTGTGATTACATGGACACTAGGCAGTACACGGAGGTTCCAATCCCATGGACGGGTATCTCAGTCGCAAGCCTCCCATTGTCCCTCCACGCCCCCCCTTCTCTCCCGATCCTCCCCCCTCTCCCCTGTAACTTACCTTTCTTTCTTCTTTCATTCTTTTCTGGTAGCGATATGTCGACCTATATTGTTTAGATCTTGGCTATACCAACAAACTAGACCTCGGGGACATATGGACCCTGGTTATATTCTCTTTCTTGTGCTGTTGGAATATGCACTGTATTTTATATCTTGTCAAGATGAGTGACTTGGAGGCTGCGACCTCTTTTTTTTTTGCTACCGCTGTATGTTAAACGGGGCCCTTGTCCCATTGTTGAAAACTAATAAAATATATATTTGGAAAAAAAAAATCCTTTGATGAACCAGTGTACAGGACCCAGAAAACCAAGCACTGCCTTCAAATTTCTAAGGGTATCAAGTTTTTATTTCACTCCTCACTACTTATCACAGTTTTGAAGGCCATAAAATGCCAAGATAGCACAACACCCCCCCCCCCCCCCCCCATGAACCCATTGTGGAAAGAAGATACTTCAAGCTTTTTGCTGAGAGGCATGTTGTGTCCAATGAATATTTGATATTTTGACCCCATTTTTCGGGAAAATTATTTTATTTTTATTTATTTTTTTACACAAAGTTGTCACTAAATGATATATTGTTCAAACATGGCCCATTGTGCAAAAAAATTATAATTTTCACACAACTTGTGGCAAAATATAAAATATTCCATGGACTCAACATGCCTATCAGAAAATAACCATTTCCACAGATCATAGCCACGACATGCATCCAAATGCAAAAAAAAACACAATTTTATAAAAACCATATATACATCTGAACAAAAAATATAAACATAAAAAGAATCAAAGAGCATGAGCACATCAAACTACAGAAAACGTGATTCTTTTTATGTTTATATTTTTCGTTCAGATGTATATATGGTTTTGTATAAAATTGTGTTTTTTACATTTGGATGCATGCCATGGCCGTGATCTGTGGAAATGGTCAGGGATCATGTCTTCACCACCAATAGGTGTTAGGCTTATGTTGGGGGCATATACTTGCCCTCGCCCTATTCCACCGTGACCTTCCCATGTCTGGGGTTCTCGGTGCATCCTATTGTTGTGCCCCCTGCTCCCCGGGTGACTGTGTGGGACATATGGTCCCTTTGTTTTGGCCGGATTTCCCTCTGCCGCTGTTGGTTGCATGGACACCCAAGGGCTGACTCTGATTAGTCAGTGTCAGCCTGCTCCCAGCTCTTGCATTTTTGCAATGTTTTTTCCATCCTCATCGCCTGTGTCATTACATCTGACAACAAGGACTCAGCATAGCTGTCACATCAGCCTTACGGTTGATTGGTTGCCTGTGTATTGATGCCGTCCATGTCCCGTGGACGTCACAGTCATGTGACACAGATATAACCCCGAAAAGCATAATGGGGGTTGTAGTCCCTTAGTGCCGACTTGCGGGCACATGCGCTTGACCTCCACTCGTCCGCTCACTGATCTGTGTTTGACACAGATCAGGTGTGGGGGGCTAATAAAGCCAGCCAATTCACTAACTTCCTTGTTGGACATCAGGGGCTTCTGTGGCTGCTGTTATCATAGGCTTTGGTAGGTGTATCAAATTTTTGATATGTTTGCTTACAAGTGGTTTTCAGTTCTATCACAACTTAAAGTTTATCTTTAATTATTCCTAGATGCTATTTCTTTGCCTTACACTGGCTTGGATATCCCCTTGTGACTTTGCAACAAGATTACCAGTTCCTCTTTGGTTGATCTTTATTCCCTAATAGGGGACCACGGCTGTCCCTTAGCCTACAATCATCTAGGTGAGCTTTCATTCAATTAGGCAATTATGTTTCTTTATTTTATTACCATTGATAGCCTTATATCCATGCCTTGTCATTAGTAAATATTTGGTTCTTTTTTTATAGCTATACTCAAAGGATGATTTTATTCTCCACACTCAAAACATCTGTGTATATAAAACCCATCCAGGCACCCCTGCTTTATTGTTGATTTTAACCCTTAATTGAAAGTATTTGAGGCTATGTTAGCCCTTTTCATTTATCTGGGATTGTGTCTATCCCAATATTGTTAGTAGGTTTAAACAACGTTTTGACATCTCCTTATTTTTTAATCTTATGATTGCTAGGTCCTTGTTTGCCCCCCTGTAACCACAGACATGGTACGGGGTTTATGACTTTCTTGGGGTGCATATCTCTCGTTGTTGGGCTCGTTGTGAGCTGAGGGGTATGTATCTGTGGCACATCTTTGGATTCCCCGGGGAGGGTTTATGGTCATTGTCATGCATCCAGGTGCAAATATATTAGGTTAAAATGTATTTCATGTAAATGTGAATTGTAGATCTTGTGTATCTTTGTTTTCTCACTGAGAACCTTCAATCTTGGCACAGGCCTATATCGTTTCCCTGAGGAAGCCAATGTCTTGGCGAAACATGTAGGATTTGAGTACCTTATCATTGGCCTTTCAAACACCAAGGCCTGTTCTTTCCTCTCCTTTTTCATAAATTTGAATTTTATGTACTGTCTGTTTACATTTATTGTCTACTTTTGATGTCTCTGTTTGTTTCCATGTAAATACAATTGAATGATATATATGTACTTTGTTGTAATTCTGTATCCTTTGGCACCTCCATAATCTTCTCTCTCTATCCCCATTTATAAAATGTTGTCTAATAATTGGGATGAGGTGCCATATATATTGAGGAATTTCAGCCACACTCCTATTCTTATTATCCCTCCACTTCACAACGAGCAAGTTATTACACTTCAAGCAGGCTCTCTCCCCCAGCCTAAGACGAGAATATACAAGCCGCTGGGGGAAAGCCCCGTCAATTCGATCGCACGGTGTCACATGCGCCAATTTGATGATCAAATAAGTGACTAAAAAGTGGCACGCTCATGTAATAATTGTCCACATACAAGTGGTACCTCTTTCCAAATAAGGGTGACACCAAGTCCCACACAATCTTACCAGCACTCCCTATGTAATCTGGGCAGTTCTCTGGCTCTACGCGACTGTCTCTTCCCTCTAAAACCATAAAAGTATATGTATAGCCTGTGGCCCTGTCACAGAGCTTATACATCTTGACCCATATCTGCAACGCTTGTTGGGAAGATACTGTTTGAAAGACAAGTGGACAGAAAATTTAATCAGGGACTCATCAATGCAGACAACTTGATAGGGAATAATCAAGGCTGCAAAATGTTAGTTGAAGTGGTTTAAGAGGGGCCGAATTTTGTAGAGCCATCAAATTTAGGGTCACCCCAAGGACGACAGAGTTTATTGTCGTTGAAGTGCATGAACCGCAAGAACTGCTCGTTTCGTGCCCTGGTCATGGAAGCAGAGAACACGGGCATATGGTGAATTGGGTCAGTGGACCAATATTACCGCAACTCACTCTTTTTGGTTATGCCAATGAGGAGGGATAGGCCCAGAACGGTCTTAAATTCGGAAACCTTAACCGCTTCCAATCTCTGGCAAGAGTCAAATGGGGATTAGCGGCGATGAATTGACCAGCATATCAATTTCTTTGGTCCACAATAGATCTATAGAGATCTTCGGTGGAAAAACAGTGAATAAAAATCAAGTGACATAAAAATCAACATTTTCCACCTGAATTCCAGTTTGGACAGTGAATGGGGGGAAGTATGGGTGTTGCAGAAGTGGTGGGTTCCCAATTAGGATTGGTGAGTGCAGCAGGAAGGGCACTATGGGCTAGACAGGCCTTTCTTTGACTTCTTTGTGGCTATGGGACTCTACTCGTGCCAGCCACCACACCAGCTTGAACTGCACTTATGGGACTCGCCACGTCACCACGTGCTACTGCAGTGCTGGATGTATGACCAGGGTGTACTAGGCCACTGGTGCTTGCCAGTTCACCAGAAGGATGAGCGGCCCTAGTTCTGGCTCTCTGCTCCATAGGAGAGCCCTGTGGTTCTTACACCTCAGCGACAGCAGAAGATTGGGGTCTGGTATGCCTGACATTGGCAGGGACAACAACTCCGTCGTCAGAGCTATCTGTCAGGGTGCTGCTGTTGTCTACAGGTTCGTATTCTGAGCCTGAATCTGACAGATGAGTGACTTCCTCTTCACTATCTGTCATGCTCAGAAACATGTAGGCCTCTTCACTAGCGTACCTTCAATTTGACATTTTGGTCTCTAAATGTACTTGTACACTCGTGAGAAAAAAGCTCCTGACTGTTAGCAACTGATTCAAACGCTACCAAAAAAACTGTTAGCATTTGAAGGGATCAGGCCTGACTCTGCGAAGTTATGTGTGTTGAGTTTTGTAAGTGACAGTAATCGATTGATACTGCACTTGGGTGGGCTGGGCTGGGCGGAGGGGCTAAACGCAGGTGCTAGCAGGTATCTGGGCTGATCCCGCTAACACTGCGTTTTTGGGAACCCTAAACTGCTGGGGATGCTAGTATAGATCTGATCAGATCAGATCCGATCAGATATCAATCTGCTCAGACACTATACTACTAAGGGAGGTGCGTGGGTGTTAGCGCTACTGACACTAAGCTGACGTTGCCTGGGGTGATGCAGACCCTAATTGACGCCAAGTCCTAACTTATATCACCCGCAGGGTGATCAGGGGGTTAAACCTTTATTGGGTAATATACGGCGGGTTCTCTGATGCTATAAAAAGCAATCTAACTAACCGTTGTCACCCGTAAAAGGGGGTGAAACTAGGGGGCAATCAGGGGGTTAAAACCTTTATTGGGTAATATATGGGGGTACCGGAGGCTATTAAAGCCTGACGGTGAAACTAACTGGCTAACTAGCGTCACCAGCGACACAAATACAGCAATCTATTCGCGACACTGGCGACAGAGGGTGAAAGGGATAACTGGGGGGGGGGCGATCAAGGGATTAAACCTTTATTGGGGGGTTTTAGGGAGGTAACCTAGACCTAACGGAGGCTAATACTAACTGCCCTAACAGGTATTTCAGTCACAAATGACACCAATGCAGTGATCAGTGAAAAATATGAAAACTGCAATTGGTGACACAGTGACAGGGAGTGAAAGGGTTAACTGGGGGGGGCGATCGGGGGTGATCAGGGGGTGGAAAGTGTACCAATGTGTGCTGATGTCAGTGTACTGTTGGTGCAACTCACGGTTAGGTGTCTCCTCTCTCTCACTCGAATCGAAAAGACTCTACGAGGAGAGATGATATTACTTCCTCCTGTCTGTGTTTACATTTACACAGGCAGGGGAAGCTTTTCATTCATTGGGAGCAATCACCAGGTCCAGAGCATAAATCATTGGTCTGGCCCTGGGGACTGATCGCTCCCCTAACGGACCCACCCCCCCCACCCACGGGGAGGGTGAGACATACAGGTACACCCATTTGCCCACCCATGCCATTTTGCCAACATATATCGTCACGCAGCTGTTGAGAACCGGTTAAGGACTAAGCATATAAAGTGTTATGTCTTACCATGTGGGGAGCTAAGCCAAATCCATGCTACCTTCTACCAGTAATATTATGTGAAGTTGCTCTCACCATCAAGTTGTTAATAAGGTACTTTGGAAGTATTGGCGGTTTAGAAGGTAGGCAGGAACCTTCTATTGTAAATGCAGATCAGAGCAGGTTATTTTATAGCATGGTATTTATGTATGCGCTTCTTAACCACTCGCCTACTGGGCACTTAAACCCCCCTCCTGCCCAGACCAATTTTCAGCTTTCAGCACTGTCACACTTTGAATGACAATTACTCAGTCATGTAATACTGTACCCAAATACATTTTTTGTCCTTTTTTTTCATGCAAATAGAGCTTTCTTTTGGTGGTATTTGATCACCTCTGGATTGTTTATTTTTTGCGTTATAAATGAAAAAATACGGAAAATGTTGAAAAAAAACACAAATTTTTCTTCGTTTATGTGATAAAATTTTGCAAATTATTAATATTTCTTCATACATTTTGCCACAATTTATACTGATACATATCTTTGGTAAACATAACCCAAATTAGTGGATGTTATTTGGTCTGTGTGAAAGTTAGAGAGACTACAAGCTGTGGTGCGAATCATAAAAAATGTATCAGACCTGATGTACTGGTGGCCTATCTCATTTCTTGCGACCTGAACAAGCCAGGAAAGTACAAATACCCCCCAAATGACCCATTTTTTTGAAAGTAGACATGCCAAGGTATTTAGTAAGATGCATGGTGAGGTTTTTGATGTTGTAATTTTTTTCTCAAAATTCTTTACAAAATTAAGATTTTTATTTTTTTTATTGCACAAAATTTTTTATGTAATAGGTTATTTTTCTCACATGGCATGTGTATACCACAAATGACACCCCAAAATACATTCTGCTACACCTCCTGAGTATTACAATACCACATGCATGAGACTTTTTCACAGCCTAGCCAATATGCAGGGAGCACCATCAGGCGTTCTAGGAGCATAAATTACACATCTCATTTCTCAACCACCTATTACAGTTTTGAAGGCCCTGGAGCACCAGGGCAATGGAAAGGCCCACAAAGTGACCCCATTTTGGAAAGCTAACATCCCAACGTATAATCTATGAGGAATAATGAGTCTTTTGAACAGTTCATTTTTTCCCCGAAGTTTTTAGAATATGTGGAAAAAAAATTAAAACACATTTTTTTACGCAAAGTTGTCCATTTATAAGATATTTCCAACACATAGCATGTACATTAAAAAAATGACACCCCAAAATACATTCTGCTACTCCTCCTAAGTATGGTGATACCAAATGTGTGAGACATTTATACAGCCTGGCCACATACAGAGGCCCAAAATTGAAATAGCACCATCAGGCGTTCTAGGAGCATAAATTACACATCTTATTTCTCAACCACCTATTACAGTTTTGAAGGACCTGGAGCGCCAGAACAATGGAAACGCCCACAAAGTGACCCTATTTTGGAAAGCTAACACACCAACGTATAATCTATGAGGCATAATGAGTCTTTTGAACAGTTATTTTTTTTCCAGAAGTTTTTGGAAAATGTGGAAAAAAATTAGAACACTTTTTTTTTACATAAAGTTGTCCATTTATAAGATATTTCCAACATATAGCATGTAAATAGCAAACATGACACCCCAAAACACATTCTGCTACTCCTCCTGAGTATGGTGATACCACATGTGTGAGACTTTTACACAGCCTAGCCACATACAGAGGCCCAACATGCAAGGAACACCATCAGGTGTTTTAGGGACATATAGCATGCACATACCAAGAATTACACCCCAAAATACATTCTGCTGAGCAAAGAGTAAACAAAAGATTACCTGTGGTTTTATTAGCGCAGTTGTCCAGAGGAGGAAAGCACTGGTCCAGGCAGCAGGCAGGGACTTGGTCAGCAAAAGAGAATACAACGTTCCAGGCAACAGGCAAGAATACTGTCCATAGTCAATACAGGAAGCAGGTGGGGATACTGTCCATATACAGTCCAGGGTCAGTGCTGGCAGAGATTGTCAGCAGTGCCAAAATATTGGCCCTGGTAGTAAGCAGGTCCATGTGGTGTAGTCAGTTCATGCGACAGGCAGAGGCATGATGGCATAGGTCATACAGGCAGCAGGCAGAATTAGAGCCTTGTTCAGGACAGAATGGGTACAGGGGTAGAGGCTTCTTCCACCCAAATCTCGTTGAAGCCTCCGAGTCTCCAAACCCTAATCTAGGAATGAGAAAACAAATGAAATTGTTTTCTTCATGCAGAAAAACCATTCTGGAGCCCCTCACATATGTGAGACCCCTCTGTTATGAATCCCACTAGTCCATTGGCAGGGTACAAGATCAGTCCAAGAGGCAGGCAAGAGGCATGGTCAAACAGTCCAGGGTCAGTTCCAGATCAGGCAGTGGTATGTACAGAAACGGTAAGCAGAAGCATGGTCGAATAACAAGCCAGGGTCAGTTCCAGATAAGGCAGAGGTATGAACAGAATCGGTAGGCAAAAGCATGGTCGATTAACAAGCCAGGGTCAGTTACAGAGCAAGCAGAAGCATAAGGGGTGTGAAGGTAAATGGCAGGAAGTGAAGGTTATGTTTACCATACTTCACTAATAATTCAGTGAAGAATGGTAACGGCAGAAACAGTCAACTATGCAGAGGCCTGGTTGGGAAGGACATTGGGCACAATAAGTGGTGACTCTTCTCACTCCTCGTTTTGGTGCACACCCGGAATTTTTTCTGACGTTTTTGGTCTGTTGGTCTGGGAGGGATTTTATCGGTAAAATGGCATTCAGAGAGTCTTCTAATCACATTGGATCGAATGTTTTCTGGTGGGCCGTTCAGGTATATAAGGGAAGTGGTGATTTCCTCCTGGTAGCCAAGGAAGGGTTTGGGTCTTTCAGTGGAGTAGCGATAGATTACATAGGTGTTGTATATGGCCAAATTAAAGAAATAAATTGAAACTTTTTTATACCACTGGTATGTTCTTCTTGTGGAAAGGTAGGGTTCGAGCATCTAGTCATTGAAGTCGACACCCCCCATGAACATGTTGTATTCGTGGATACATGTTGGCTTCCCCTCTTCCTAACTTCTTGTTGACGAGGCTTTGAGGAAAGCCCTTCCGGTTCATCCTTTCGGTGCCGCATGCTGGAGTGTTCTTTCTGAGAAGGTTGCAGAACAGGGGCAAGCTTTTATAAAAGTTGTTCACATACATATGGTAGCCTTTTTCCAGGAGTGGGTTTATGAGTTCCCAAACGACTTTCCCACTCGATCCAATGTATTCTGGGCAATTAGGGGAATGTAGCATTGGTGTCCTTCCCTTCGTATACCATGAAGGAATATGTATACCCTGTGGCTCGGTCGCACAATTTATACATCTTCACCCCATTGCGGGCACTTTTGGTGGGAATAAATTGTTTTAAGCCCAGTCTGCCAGAAAATTTGATAAGGGACTCATCCATACATATGTGTTGGTCTGGGGTAAACAACTGGTGGAAGATCTCAGATTTTTTTTTTATTAGCGGCCAAATATTATAAAGCTTATCAAAATTTGGGTCATTTCAGGGGGGGGGGGGCACTGGGTATTGTTGTTACAGTGTAGGAATCTCATAATCATGAGATATCTGGTCCTGGGCATTATTGGGGAAAAGATGGGCATGTGGTAGATGGGGCGGGATGACCAATATTTTTTTTTTTTTTTTTTTTTCATTTTTACAGAATGTGAGGCCCCAAAAAATGTTAAACTCCTCCACTGTTAGGGCTCTCCACTCATAGGGACAGGCATAAGAGGACACTGGGTTACTTGCTATAAATTGTTGGGCATACAGGTTGCACTGGGCCACAATCGATGCAAGCATGTCCTCAGTAAAAGTTAAATGGAAAGTCAATCGGAGAAAATTTTTCTGTGTCCACCTGGACTCCTGGGTAGGCAACGAGAGGGGGGACGTTAACTTCTCCTGAATTAGGAGGAAGCCACAAGGGGTTCTGAAGGGAATAGGGAAGGCTGGCATGGGATCTAACCCTTTGGGGCTGAGGTGACACCCCACTGGTACTTGGCTTTTCTTGCCGAAGTACTGCAATGCTGGTGGTTGACACTGCCTCCTCACCAGTACTCCTTTGTCTAACGGGCGGACTCTCATCTTCCTCCTCTGAGGCTGTCATTGTACCACTGCTTAGGACAGGCTCGTAGTCCACGTCAGACTCAGAATCTGAATATGAGGAGTAATCCAAAGCGGAGAGCCCCCCGTTACTCTCCCCGCAAGAATATTGTATGCCTCCTCGGCTGAAAATAATCTAATATGTGGCACTGATGACACATGACACTGATGTGGCAGATGAAACTGACAGGTGACATTGATGTGGCAGGTGACACTGACAGGTGACACTGACAGGTGACACTGACACGTGGCACTGACATGGCACTGATGACACGTGGCACTGATATGGCACTGATGACACGTGGCACTGATGTGGCAGATGACACTGGCAGATGGGATTGGCACTGGCAGATGGGATGGGCAGATGGGACTGGTAGATGACACTGATAGGTACTGTGGGCACTGTAATACTGTATATGTATGTGTTTTACTATCACTGAAGCACAGGTCACTCTCCCTCCTCACACGTGGTCTCTGTGTGAGGAGTGAGAGCTGGCAATGAGAGATGATCTCATATGTTTACACTTGAGATCATCTCTCATTGGAAGCTCCGATTGCACTGTAACCGGCAGCTGTGTTTGACCATTTACAATGATCTGTGATTTGGACACAGCCACACACATATTTTCCCTGATGCATGGGGAGAGAGTAAACAGGAGGACGTCCAGGGACACCCTCCCGGCAGTTAGAGTCCACGCTGTAGACGTCTTTCGTCTATTGCATGGCTGTGAAATAGTTAAATGTGTTTTAAAAACAAAATACAGAAATTAATTTCTGCACTACTTTTAATCGTCCCCATGAGTACTTTTAGCACTGTACAAAGATATTTTTTCTCCTTTCATTGCTTGTATAATGTATAACAGAAGACATTGAACCCAATAGTATGACTTTTTTATAGACTGAAAAAGTAAAAAATGTTTTTAGTTAAAGCTAAAAAGCTAAATGAGGCTGTCTAATCTTGCCCTAAGATATACTTAAACATTTCCTAAAAGAACTACAATAAAATATTAACAGAAACTGAAGAAAATCAGCAAAAAATATACATCTACTGTAAAGCTCAAGGCTAAATACGTGAAACTTCATTTGGAGTACAAGATTTACAAGGTATCTTAAAGTAATGCATTTCCCAAATCAGCCATAGGCCAAAACATTTGCAACATTTCTCAAAATAAATCTTATGTCTTATCAATTGCTGCTGAAAACATTCCAAGAAAATATATTCCCCTAACAAAGCATACCCCAAATTAAATACATTTTGTGAATGGGTTCTGTTAAAAAAAAATATAGAATCTATTGTTTGCCACAAATTAACCACTTGCCGCCCGCCCTATAGCAAAATGACGACAGCAAAGTGGTTTCAATATCCTGACCGGATGTCATATGATGTCCAGCAGGATAACAACGGAATCTGACAGAGACTCTTTACCACGTGATCAGCCATGTCCAATCACGGCTGATCACAGTGTAAACAGGAAGATCCCTTGATCAGCTTTACCTCACTTGCGTCTGTCAGACACGAGTAGAGTAGAGCCAATCGGCTGCTCCTCTCATAGGGGCATTGATTATCAGCGCAGCACCCCAAGGATGCCCACACTGGACCACCAGGGATGCCACTAGGACCACCAGGGACGCCACTAGTACCACCAGGGATGTCACCACTAGGTATGCCACCCTGGACCACCAGGGATGCAATCAGTGCCCACAATGGATGGCAATCAGTGCCCATAATGGATGGCAGTGCCCACAATGGTCATCACTGATTGGCAGGCATTATTGTTTGGCACTGATTGGCATCCATCCATACCATCAATTGCTGTGCATCCGTGCCACCTATCAGTACCCATCCATGCCACCTACCAGTGCTCATTCGTGCTGCCTATCAGTGCCCATCTGTGCCGCCTTTCTGTTCAGCAGAAAATAAAAATGTCAGAGGTGATCAAATACCATCAAAAGAAAGCTCTATTTGTGGGAACAAAATGATAAATATTTAGTTTGGGTGCAGTGTAGCATTACCACGCAATTGCCATTCAAAGTGTGACAGAGCTGAAAGCTGAAAATTGATCTGGGCAGGAAGGTGTAAAGGGTGCCCTATATTAATGTGGTTACGTATTATATTAATCCAGAACAAAAAAGTATTTTCACTAGCAATCAAAAAGTCTCTATGGCCAGACCATTCATTTCAACAGCAAATCTTCCCGTTTAACTTATTTTATGCATGTTGTATATCTGTGAATGTCTCCCTTGTATAGCTATCTGTGACAGACCTAGCCAGGATAGAGGCTTTTGGAGAGGACTGAATGCCAGCCTCTTGTTTCTGATTATGGGCCATGGATTTTAAGGGAACAATACTCTTTGCGAGGTGAATGAGAAATCCAGGCTTATTGTGTCATTTTGTTGTGGACTCTTTGCTGTGATCGTTTGGGGTGGGGCTGTAGTCCAATGTTCTATTGTGTCTGTCTGCCTTGGATATTATGGGATGTTTATCTCTATGGGGGGGGGGGGGATTCCTCCAGCAGCCCCCCTGCTAATAAGACTGTTTACTGATGAGAAGTTGAAAACACCTGACCTGTGTATCTATTGTCATTGGACAGTTTAACCCGCCCTCTTTTTCAAGGGTGGGGTGAAAGACTCTCTCTGTTATTTTATTTGTTGTGTCCATGTGTGATAATAAATGGGTTTGTTGTTTGCCACTCCAAGACTGGTGTTGTCTGGTGACTGGATGGGCCAAAGGGTCTTGGATAGTGCTGGTTCTGGACAGAGGAAGCATTGACGACGGACATAGACCTGTTTGAGGACAGGGGTTCATCACAACTGGTGGCAGTGGTGTGATTGTGCTTCTTGGCTGTGAAGACGTCCAAACCTCCACCTGGATCCAAGATCGGCATTGCAGACTTCAGTCATCCCAGCAGAGATATGGATCTGCCATCAAGGTTCCCGGGGCTGCTGCGGATAGTCCTTTCAGCAATCCCCAGGACTGTGTCTGCGGATGAATACCTGGAGCCCAGGCAGAAGATTCAGGTAAGACACTGGATTAGAGTCCTCCAGGTTGCTGGTATGCAAAAGGCAAGTGCTTTCAAACCCCAGAGCAGCAGGCCAGTGAACAACGGGAGTTACGGATTCAATTCCTGGGAGAGCGGCCCCAGGAGCAATGGGTGACTGAGTTGGACAGGCTGGTCCAACAGGAGATAGAGCTGGACAATCGGTATCAGGCTCTGCAATGGCACGCAGAGCAGGAATATTTAGGGAGACAACAGAATACTCTCTGGAGGGATATGACTTTGGTGACCCTGGATTGCTGTGGGAGAGCCTTTCAGATTGTTTTGTGTATGGCGCTGAAGGGGAACCTACCCTTGAAGATCTGCGAGAATACAGAGAGGCTATGCCCGGTCTTGCAGGGTTCTTGGAGCTTAAACCTGATCTAGACTATTTGGAAGGAAGGAACAGCATCTGGAAAGGGCATACAGGAAACTGCTAGAATGCGTTCAGCAGCATGCCAGGGAATCGGCAGTGGAAACTCTGGAGATTGCTGTCTCCAAAGCTGAAGTTCTGACAACAGGGCAGAGCTCTGCTAGCCTCTGCCTGGCACCAACAGCAGCTTCAGCCTCTCGAAGAGAAGCAGCAGTTGGCCTTTCTCCCACAATACTGAAAGAGACATGGGATTTGCTGCCAGCAGCATCGGTGGGGTTACCAGAAACGTATGTGTTTTACACTCACAATCACTATCACTGAAGCACAGGTCGCTCTCCCTCCTCACACACGGTCTCTGTGTGAGGAGTGAGAGCCGGCAATGAGAGATGATCTCATATGTTTACACTTGAGACAGTGACAGAGAAATGTCATCCCAGCAGCCAGATGAGGGAACGGAAAAGGAAGCAGCCGGCTCACCCCTAAATGGCAGCTACACAGTTTGAGAGTGGAGGAGGCCAGCCTCCTGCCACAATGGTTAACCGGAGCGGAGGATGTGGAGGCCCCAGCAGAAGTGCTGGCACCAGGGCAGAGTGCTACCAACCTCTGCCCAGCACCAGCAACAACTGTGGAGTTCCAGGAAGCTGGGGCAGTTGGCCCCTCTCTCCAGCAACAAGCTGAGGTTGTAAAGCTTTTACTCCCAGCTGATTTACTGGCAACAGGGGAAAGTGCTCCTGGTCTCTGCCTAGCACCTACAATGTCTCTACAGCTTCAGGAAGCTGGGGCAATTGGTCAAGCTGTCCAGCAGCAGACAGCGCCCCAGAATGATGACACCAACCCAGCTAAAGTGCTGGCAACCAGACAGAGGGTCCAAGACTTTGCAAGGTGAATGTGAAATCCAGTCTGATCTTTACTAATCGGACTCGAACTTGTATATATGTATATATTGTATATTGTGTCATTTTGTTGTGGACTCTTTGCTGTGATCGTTTGGGGTGGGGCTTTATTCCAATGTTCTATTGTGTCAGTCTGCCTTGGATATTATGGGATGTTTATCTCTATGGGGGGGGGGGGGGGGGATTCCTCCAGCAGCCCCCTTGCTGTTAAGACTGTTTACTGATGAGAAGTTTGAACATACCTGACATGTGTGTCTATTGTCATTGGACAGTTTAACCCACCCTCTTTTCCAAGGATGGGGGGGAAGAGTATATGAGTTATTTTGTTATCTGTTGTGTCCATGTATGATAATAAATTAGTTTGTTGTTTGCCACTCCAAGACCGGTGTTGTCTGGTGACTGGGTGGGCTAAAGGGCCTTGGATAGTGCTGGTTCTGGACAAAGGAAGAATTGATGATGGACAGAGACCTGTTTGAGGACAGGGGTTTGTCACACTATCCAACAGACATGAGACTGCTTCTGGGTGCTGCCCTTTTGGATGAGATGTTAGCAGCTCCAACAGGCTCAAAGTAAATAATATTTAAAATAAATTAGGGTATTTAAAATATAAGGGTATTTCTAAAAAAAAAAAAAAAAAAAGTTATTTACCAATTATCTTCAGATGTTAAAAAGTAACTCCACTTTTGTTGAGAAAAAAAAATGTTGCCCTCTAGGTGATCTACGTATATTGCAAGGATTATAACAAACTTTGTTGCACCAATTTTCCCAGAAGTCTGCCTCAGATACAAATCAGATTTCAGGCATCCCCTGCAACAAAAATGTTATTTTTTGAGATATACTTTCAATATTCTGAAGAAATCCCTTTGTGTTTGTCTGTGTCTCTGTTCTGAGTGAGTGAAATTGGAGTGGCTTCATAATTAACTGTCCGGTGTGGAGCACTAATGTGGAAATCTACTGGGCCTGCATCCCTTTAGACATGTTCCTATTGAAAGTATATCTCAAAAAAGTATATGTAAAAAAAAAAACATTTTTGTTGCAGGGGATGCCTGAAATCTGATTTGTATCTGAGGCAGACTTCTGGGAAAATTGGTGAGCCAATCATACAGGCAGGAAATTATGTTTCTTGTGAGAGGTCAGTATACACTCTGTGTACAAACAGCTCCAGGTAGCCATATTGCAATGTATTCTCAGAAAATTACATTGACTGCACATTTAAAAGGAAAGGAAATTTTTAATAACATTCAATTAAAATATGATTAGTGTCGCAATTATATACGCTATATATTTTTTCCTTTATTTTATGTTTTTTCCCCTACTAAAGTGGAGTTACCCTTTAAGCAAATTCTCAGAATAGAATAACCTGATATGCCTTAGCATATCAGGGCGCACAGGTGGTAAATATGCATTTCAAGCCAGGATATAACAATGCATGCAGAGCTTACTGTAGGTATATTATGCAGGGACCTGTACTGGGCACTATGCCAACACATCATCAAATAATAAGATTGCTGTAGAAGCAGCTTTTATATAACCTGTAGCAGAAACTGGTTGCTGGCAGGAATAAAGTAAAGCATTGTAAGCCAAGAATGTGTTAATAAACCTACATGTAGTACTTATTGTGGGTATACAAAGGTAGGTTATTGGTTGCTAGAACAGAATAGTAAAGAAAGAAAGGGATCAGAAGCACGATAGAAGACCAAGAGCAGAAGAAAATTAATAATGCAGGGCTTACTGTAACTATTGTAATGTAAACCATGCTCAAAGAAGGAAAGTAAGTGCTTTTGAAATCTTGCACCCTCAATAAATTAGGTTAGTCGCAAGAAAGATATCGCCTGCATTTTGACTTTCCTAAAGCTATAGTATGGCAGGCTACATGAGATTTTGAGAAGTACAAGGGCAGAATAATGCATCTGTAGGAAAAAATTGCGGTAACAGGGCATGGTAGGCTATATCACTCTAAAGCGGATATGTGTTTAAATCAGTGCAGGAACAGCAGAATACATTATAACCAGCCAAAAAAGAGTCACGGGTAGAAGATTTACACATAGCATGTGATACTATAATGTTTTGGAACAAGCATAGGACTATAATGTCTTAAACCAGGGATGAAGGTTAGAAACACGGGTGCATAGCAATGCTACGGGTATGATGTGAAAGAGAACAATTTGTTGTGCTAACATCTAGAGTAGTCAGCACAGAAAGTGTGCTGTAGTCCAGGATGGAGGGCAGACAACTGGGAACAGGGTTTAAAAATGTGTATACTTTAAAGAGGAAGTAAACCCTGATGGGTTTACTTCCTCTTTCATTCCCTGCAAAGGCAAAGCATAATGGACTACTATGCATCGCATAGTAGCCCATTATGTGTCACTTACCTGACACAGGAGCCAGTGAAGTCGCCGCTGTCCCCTGTAGTCCGCTGCATCCATCTTGCTGGTGGCGTCTCGCAGCTCCGCCGCTGTCATTCGGCGAAGCCGCGATGACGTCACTCCCGCGCATGCGCACGTGAGTCGACACGCGCGGCAGCTCCATTCTTGGAAATGCCGCGCTAAGTGCGCCTGCGCGCCGCTGTCTACGGCGCATGCGCCGTAGACAGCGGTGCCCGTTTTCGGGCAAATATCTCCTAAACCATATAGGTTTAGGAGATATTGCTTGGACCTACAGGTAAGCCTTAATCTAGGCTTACCTGTAGGTCAAAGTGGTCTGTAAGGGTTTACAACCACTTTAAAGGTTATAGCTAATTAAAATAAGCACGGAAATCGTAAAAAAATGCACTGTAAACTAGTAGTTTGGTTTAAAAAGCTGTGGATTATCTTAGGCCGCGTACACACGCGGGGACTGTTCGCTCAACTTTGTTCGTCAAACAGTTTTAGCGGACAGTCCGCTCAAAATTAGCATGGACGGACTTGGCCACACACGACGAACGAACAGTCCGCTGAAACTGTGCGCGATGACGTACGCCATGTACGACGGTACTAGAAATAGGAGGTCCAAGACACAGCAAAGCACCCTTTGGGCTCCTTCTGCTGACTTTGCGTTAGTAGAAGTTTGGTTAGAGACGATTCGCGCTTTTCAGACTTCAGCTTAATTTGTCCGTTTGCTGCGGTGCAGTCTACCTGTAAGGTTTGTATCTGTCTTTCGGTACGCGTGGATCAGTTGTACCTGTTATTAGGCGCTTCTGGTCCGCTCGTTTCTGGGTTTCAGGTCGTTCTTCATAGGTCTGGCTGTTCTTCAGTGCGTTCAGTTGAGCTTGTCTGTCCAGCCGACCGTTTCAAAGCCATGGAGTGTGGACGTACTCGGGAACGAGTTCATGCTATATGGGGGCTTGGTGTTGGGGTTAATACTTTGACCCGAGCCCAGTCTGTGAACAGGGTGAGGAGGAGTTCATGGACAAAGAATTGGTTGCGCCAGCGTGACCAATTCTCGCATATGTCTTTACTCCGTGAGATCCGTGAGAATAATCCTGATGATTTCAGGAATTATCTCAGGATGACGGACCCCGTTTTTCACCGTCTGCTGGCTTTGCTGACCCCTTATATCAGCAGGCAGGATACCTGCATGCGGCAAGCCATCACTCCGGAGCAGAGGCTCGTCACCACGTTGCGCTACTTGGCGACAGGGAGAAGCCTTCAGGACCTCAAGTTCTCGACAGGCATCTCCCCCCAGGCTCTGGGGATCATTATTCCAGAGACCTGTTCTGCCATTATTCGGGTCCTGCAGAAGGAATATATGAAGGTAAGTTTGTTCTTTTAATATTGCATTATATGCATTGTATGTTTGTATTCATTTCATCATGACTTTTAATATCCATGACAGGAATATGATGTGAATGTCCCCTTTATATGAATGCATGCATTTCTTTTCTTTTTTTTTTTTTTTTTTTTTTTTTTCTTTAAATGTTTTTTTTTTTTTTTTAGCTTTTTACCTTTTTTGTGTATACACCCTGTGTGTGGGGAGAGAGAGAGAGAGAGAGATAGATATATAGATATATAGAGATATATGTATAGAGATGTATAGAGATGTATAGAGATGTATAGAGATGTATAGAGATGTATAGAGATGTATAGAGATAGATATAGAGATAGATATAGAGATATAGAGATAGATATAGAGATATATAGAGATATAGATATGGATTGTCAACTCATTAATTATTCCCCCCACTCAAATTGGTTACAGGTGTTGTATACTTAGTAATTAGTCCCCCCCACCCCACTCAAATTGGTTGCAGGTGTTGTATACTTAGTAATTAGTCCCCCCCACCCCACTCAAATTGGTTGAAGGTGTTGTATACTTAGTAATTAGTCCCCCCCACCCCACTTACCCACCTAATTTATGTCCCCTGGTCCATCAGAGGGCTGATTAATCTGTGAATTGGTCCGCCTACTTTTTTTTTTTTTTTGGCAGAAAACAAATTTGCAATATTTCTGTTTAACTGTTGTTCCAAAATGTTTTTGAATTGTATTTGTTATGAATTGTTTTTATTTAATGACAAATTTTTTTTTGTTTCATGTGTTTGACTCCCCAGCTTCCTTCAACGCCACAGGAATGGCAGACTGTGGCTTCCCAGTTCGCTGCCCGTTGGGACTTCCCCAACTGCGGAGGGGCCATCGACGGGAAACATGTGAGGATTGTGCCCCCACCCCATTCGGGGTCCTACTATTGGAACTATAAGGGGTTCCATAGTGTGGTGCTAATGGCGGTGGTGTCGGCACAATGTGACTTTCTTGATGTGGGGAAGAACGGCCGGATGTCTGACGGAGGAGTCTTTAGGCAGACCGAGTTCTGCCACCGTCTTACCACTGGTGGCCTGGACTTGCCACCAGATGCCGAGAATGTGGAGGGGCTCCCGTTTGTTTTTCTGGCTGATGAAGCGTTCGGTCTGAGTGAACATCTCATGAGACCCTTCCCCCAAAGGACCCTCACCCAGGAGAGGAGGATTTTTAATTACCGGCTGGCCAGAGCAAGAAGGGTTGTGGAGAGTGCCTTTGGCATTAAGGCCAGCCAGTTCAGTCTGTTACTGACAGCCATCAACCTGGCAGAATATAAACTGAACTATGTTATTCTGTGCTGCTGCATTCTGCACAATTTTCTAAGGAAATTTTCAGGTAACCAGTACCTGCAGCCTATTGGGCCTGAGGCCGGACTCAGGCTTCCAGAACTGACAGGGCTGGATCATGCCCTTCCTGGCTTACCCCCCCAAACAGCACGTGAGGTGCGTGACCGCTATGTCAGCTATTTTAATGGTAGGGGGGCTATTCCAATGCCAGCTGACCAATAAAAAATTATTTTTCTTGAAATATGTCTTGTCTGTTCAAATTTTGAAGTTTGGTTCTTGTTTG
Organism: Lithobates pipiens; assembly: GCF_037356315.1. Lineage (NCBI taxonomy): Eukaryota > Metazoa > Chordata > Amphibia > Anura > Ranidae > Lithobates > Lithobates pipiens. Next base: position 173,923,151 of record NW_027507784.1, read on the forward strand.
CTTTTCACGTTGCTTGTATCCTACATTCTCCTAATTCAGGGATATGCAATTGGCCAACCTCCGGCTGGTGCAAAACTACAAGTCAATCATGCCTCTGGGTCTCATGCTTGTGGCTGTCAGTCTTGCTATGCTTCATGGGACTTGTAGTTCTGCAACAGCTGGATTTCCACTAATTGCATATTCCTGTCCTAGTGCATTTGTATAGCAAAGTGGTTTTTGACAATAGGAAATAAGGCCCTTTGTGACAGAAAACACAAAATGACTTCCCAAACTGGTATTGAGTATTGAAAGAAGTAGACACACACATTTTTTTTTTTTGATTTTTTAATAGTGCACATTCCAACCAGTGCCTCTTATTTAGATCTTTTTTTTTTTTTTTTTGTGTTTTTTTTTTTTTTGGGGAAATTGTTTTTTTTTTAAATTGTTTATTTTTTTAATTTTTTTATAAATTCTTTTTTTTATTTTTTTTATTTTTTTTTTTTTGTTTTTTGGTAAACATCGAAATATATAGATATATCAAAAATACAATTATCACAAAAATAAAAAAAATAAAATCAGATTTTTAACTATTTACATAACAAGGGGTAAAGCCAAATTTTGAAGATGCACACCAAAAATTGGTAATGTCAACATGTGCTATGTACCATCATGAGTGATCAATGGACGTGTTTGGTGTGTGCAATCCCTTCCTCTCACATACTAGAATGAGGAAGGGTTTGCAAACACCAAATGCGTCCATTGCGATCCTCTGATGGCACATAGCACATGTTGACACACCGTGTGCATCTTCAAAATTTGGCCTCTAAAAATCTTGTAAAAACATTAAAAACTTTTTGGCAAGGAAATGAAGAACATGATCGATTGTGTTTTAGGGGAAAAGGGGCTTAGATTCTCCCTAAAACATCGATCATGTTCTTCATTTCCTGCCTCATAGGGACCAGCTGCTGTTGTATGGCCAGGATTTGTTGTTGTATGGCCAGGATTTGTTGTTGTATGGCCAGGATTTGTTGTTGTATGGCCAGGATTTGTTGTTGTATGGCCAGGATTTGTTGTTGCATGGCCTGGATGTTGCTCTCCATTAAATCGATCCTGGCATTCCAGGCCATGATCTGCCCTATCAGCCTCTGGGCACTGTCCGCTGAAAATGGCTCCGCGGCTTCTCCTACCACAACCAGATCATCACCTAAAAACATGTGTAGATAAAAAATTGGTTAAAATATACAGCCATTAATTGTTTACCTTAAGCTGGGTTGTCAGACACTCACTTTCACTTTGTGGGGTGTGTAACTCCACCTGCTCTTCCTCCTCCACATCTAGCCCTGGGCTGGGCTCATCCAGTGGAGCTACAGAGCTTGGTCCAGCGGAGGATACCAAGCTTGGCTGCTCCCTCGAGGACACTGGGCTGGGCAGCTCCAATACTGATGCGGGGCTGGGGCTAAGTGCCCAATCAGGCTGGCGAGGTCGGGGGGTCCTGGGCTGCTCCGCCTCTTGTCTGAGTCTTTGTTCCCCTATGAGAATGAAAAAAAAAAAAAATACTTTTAAGCATAGTGATATTTGAGTTCAGAAATTTGAATATGAAACATTGGTTTGAAGTGGTGTAAAATTATTAGCTGGTTATTACAAGATCCTAGTTTAATACATCCTTAAAATGATTTTTTTTTTAGTTAGGCTGTGTTCAGACTGCTGCGATGTGCGAACGCTGCAAATCTACTGTGGATTCACGCATCGCATGCGCAGCTCGCACTGCCCTATGTGACCTGCTGGGAGTATCAGTGTAAAGTTTTATTGACACCTCCAAATTAGTTCTCATTTCACAGTGCAATCTTTAAACTCGGACAGGAATCGGACCACATGGTGTGAACACCCATGTGATCCGATTCGGCTGTGGACTAAAAAAAGGGCCATGTACAAGTTTGGTCCGGATGCGATGCAAATTCAGCCATACTATATGCATGGCTGAAATCGCATCACACAGAGATCACATGTGATTTGCACTGCAGTGCGGTGCAAATCACATTTGATCTCGTACATTGCAGCAATGTGAACCTAGCCTTTAACCAAACTGTGATACTGTATATCTTTTGTCCAAGTTTCACAGACGGACACACTCGAATCATCGCCTGGAGTACCTGTGTGTGATTATGTCAAAAATGTTCTATGATGGCCCAAACGACACTTATAAAAGTTTCCTAGTCCAGATGTTGAACCAGCATTTTATCTATCTATCTCATTTTTTTAATTGAGTCTACATTGCACTGAATAAATTTATGAAACTTTAGTAAAAATTTATATCCTATAAACTGAGCGTGACAATTCAGTTTATCATGAACAATACCAAAAAAATAATAACTAATTAAAATCTAATCCAACACCAGATAAATTTACACCATACACAAATTCATGCTATTTACGCCCACATATACGAACAACCATATGCGCTCATTACAAGAACTATTAACTACACGAACGATCAAATCCGCCAGATGTACATAAACTACCTACACGAACGATTACAATCTAATCCGCCAGATTTACATACACCGCCTACACGAACGATTACGCTCAAATCCGCCAGTTTTCATTCACTACCCACACGAACGATTACGTTAAAATCCGCCAGATTTACATACACTATCTACACGAGCGATTACGATCAAATCCGCCAGATTTTCAATGCCTACACGAACGATTATGTCCGACAGTCACGAGAAACGCGGAGTTTACTCACTTTTTTTCAGGACCTTTTTGATGCGGTAATATTGGTCCGGCTCCCTGGACTTGATGTCCGACCATCGTTTCCGGAGCTGGTCCTTGCCTCTTCGTACCCCAAATTTCGTCTCCAAGGCTGTGACTACCTCATCCAAGATGGCGCTTTTCCGGACATTAGGTTTTGGGTAAGGGCCATGTTCCCCATCATAATCCTCCCTTTTTAAGATAGCCACCATCTCTTCAAAGGCCATATTGGTGGCCTTATATCTCCTCCTTGCTCCTGAAGTATGGGGCCCATGGCTTTCCTCCGCGCTGCTCCTAGAATTTGCGTCCGCCATTTTCTCCTCTCATTCACCCACAGCGGAACGAGGGTAAAAGGGGCGGGGAAACACGGTCGCAAGGAACGTCAGGGGCGGGCGACGCAGGCGGAGCCTGAGCGCATGCGCTGTATATAAAGCGTTACCACGAGGCCGTACGCTTGTCCGAACGGAAGCAGCGAGTGCTACACGCGACGGTAAGATAGTTATCATTTTATTTTATTTTGATTTTAAGCCTGCGTTAGGAATGTGTATATTGAAATTTAATCTTATTGATGTTTAATTGATTTTTATGTGGGTTGGTGGTTGAGTGGGCTTGGTGTTTTGTGTGGTAGTGTGGGGGTGGAGGTGGGTGTATAGGGGGGTGGGGGTAGTGTGTGTGTGTATGGGGCAGTAGTGTGTGTAGAGTGTGTGTGTGTGGGGGGGGGAGTGTTTGTGTGTGTGTGGGAGGGGTAGTGTGTGTGTGTATGGGGCAGTAGTGTGTGTGTGTGTGTGTGTGTGTGTGGGGGGGGGGGGGGGGGTAGTGTGTGTGTGTGTGTGTGTATGTGGGGGGGGGTAGTGTGTGTGTGTGTGTATGTGGGGGGGGTAGTGTGTGTGTGTGGGGGGTAGCGTGTGTAGTAGTGTGTGTCTCGCCTACATTGTCACAATATAGTGTGCATTTGGTCTGACTTTTTTTTGTTTTTTTTTGTTTTTTTTTGTTTTGTTTTTTGTTTTTGTTTTTTTTGTTTGTTTTTCAGAAAATGCAAAGGTATACTGCAGACCCCTTTAAGGAGGAGGCCTTCCTCTCAACATTTCTCGATTTAGTGGAGTCGCACAGCAATCTGTGGGATACAAAACGCCCCCAATATCCAAGCCGTGCTGCCCGGAAGAAGACACTGGAGACAGTTTTGGCGTTTGTGAAAACCCGAGTCCCCCAGGCAGACACTGACTTTGTGAACGCCAAAATTAAGAACCTGCGTAGCGTGTATAGGCGGGAGCAAAGAAAGATCCTACAGTCCCAAACATCAGGAGCAGCAGCAGGTCAGGTCTATGTACCTAAGCTGTGGTATTATGACAGGCTGTGTTTTCTGGATGACACGTCAGAAGCCAGGCCGTCACTTTCGACTCTTCCGTCTACCCGTCCCTCCACCCTTCCCTCCGCCTCAGGTGAGCCATCCCTGGAAGATCCAGACCCTTCCTTGCTGGACGAAGTTGATGCGCCCAGCTGGAGCCAGGTATATTTTATTTTCTAAAGTTTGGATTGCTCAAATATTAATGATGTCAAGTTCAATGTTTGAATTGCTTCCAAATCTAGGATTTCATCACAAATTAAATTAGATAGAAGGATACAGTAGTTTACACAAATGTGGCTCAAATCTTGGTGAACTGATGGAAAAATGATGGTGTCAAAATGATAGCCTTTTGTATTTCAAGACAAATGTATTTGCAAGTGAGAACTGTAAAATTGTTAGTGATTGATGATTTCTAAATATAGACATATTTTAGTTATTGATTGCTTTGTTTTTTTACACAGGATGAGCTCACCCAGGAGGAGGCCGGGACCAGTGGTATGGAGGAGGAGGCCGGGACCAGCCACACACAAGAGCTAGCTGGGCCCAGCAGGAGTTGGACTGAAAGCCAGGTCCCTCCCCTCCGCCTAGCCAGCAAAAGGCCCAGGAGGATGGGCCGTACAGAGGAGGAGTCCTTGGTGCTGATACGGCAAGCCACACAAATTTTGTCAAAACCCCCCAATCCGGAGGAGGCCTATGCCACTTATCTGGCTAGCAAGCTACAAGAAATGGACAAACCACAGCGAAACTTGTGTGAGGCAATCTTTTTTGATGCCATCCAACGGGGTCTGAAGGGTGAGCTCACACCCACCACTAAGCTTTACAACACAGACCCTACTGCTCCTCCTCCTCCTCCTCCTCCTCCTCCTCCTCCTACCACAACTCCACCACCAGAGGCACAGCCTCCAGCGACGCGTGGAGGGAAGGCTAGACGGAAGAGTCGCAAGTGACTGCCTGGCTTCAGTCTGCTCTGAAAGAAGACGCAGGCTGTTGTAGTACCACAGTCTGGGGACATAGATCTCATCTGCTGCTGTTCCTGGTCTTTGGGATTCTAGGACCTGGTTTTGCTCCCTATGTACATGCTACGCAGGTTCGGAATTTTGGTGTCCACTCACTTGATGTGTGCCTGGGGGACAAAAGGCTTCACAAACGTCAAAATTGTCTCCAGTGTTGCCTCCCTCTTGATTTATTTTTGTTCTGAGGAAAAATAAAAATTTATTATTTACAAAAAATCTTGTATGTTTATTTTTATTTTTATTTTTTTCAATATTTTTGTATAATTTTGGCTTAAAAAACAAACTTTATTTGTGAGTAGGCAGATACATGTCAAAAGACTCTGGGGGTTATTTACAAAACACACGTTCATGTAAATATGCTAACTTCAAGTGCAATTTTTAAAGCACTGCAAGTGCACTTGGAAGTGCAGTCGCTGTAAATTTGAGGCTTAACATTTGAAATGAGGGGAAGCTCTGCTGATTTTGAACATGCAATCATGTGTAAGCTAAAATGCTGGTTTGGGTATCTATCTATCTATCTATCTATCTATCTATCTATCTATCTATCTATCTATCGTCCTGCTTGGCCAAAAAAAATGCAAGTCCATCTTGTTTCAAACCCCCCACAAAAAAAAAAAAAAAAAGACAATAGTAGTTCCAAAAATATATAGTAATAGATAAATTCTATTTTTTTTTTTTTCAGAAATAAAAATATATATAAATTTTTTTTTTTTTTTTTTTTTATATATTTTTTATAACTCTGTGTGAATATAAGCAGCAAAGCTACTTCACTTTTCTTGCATTACGAAGAAGAAAAGAACGGGCTATATTAAAAAACCACAAAATTAGCAGCATGACGAATATGCTAGCTTCAATGCGAACACTAGTTTTACAAGACCGAGCGCTTCCGCCCTGTAAATTCTTTCTGAGTATGCGCGGAACTTAGTTTGACGAACAAGCCTACACACGAGCGGACTGTCCGCTCAAACAAAGTTTCAGCGGACAGTTTTTCGGAATTTCCGAAAAACTTTGTTCAGCAGACTGTTCGCTGAAACTGTCCGCTGAAAGCCCACACACGAGCGGACTGTCCGCCGAAACACTGTTCAGCGGACAAAGTTGAGCGAACAGTCCCCGCGTGTGTACGCGGCCTTACTTTTCTCAGTCTGCTGTTCCTAGTGAGTTTTTCTATCCTCTCTCTTAGCTTTCCTAAGTGTTGCGATGATCAGAGCGCCGGAATATAATAGCTTATCGCATTTGTGGGCACAGGCTGCATTGGCAGGCACAAGTGGCATTGGCGGGCGCAGGTTGCATTGGTGGGCGCAGGCTGCATTGGTGGACACGGACAGTCTGCATTGGTGGACATGGGCAGGCTGCAATGTTGGGCATGGATAAAGTTGTTGTTAATTATTTTTATAACTTAATTCTGCATAAAACATTTAAGTGTCATTTCATGAGATCATTTATAAGGGCATATTTAGGGGAGGAATTAGGGGCAGGGCAGGGTAGGGATTGGGCGGGGCAACTGGTGGCAAATAACCCTTGAGGCCTGACTAGTCATTTAGGACTTGAAATTTTGAGCCCTGTATACAGTATTAACTGGTGTTATAATAGCAGGCTGGAGTTTGTGCCATTAGTTCCCCAAGATGACAATCTGTATGCTTATATTTTATGTTGTGGATGTTTAGTGGATTACCTTTATTTGTTTCAATATATATCAACATGTTTTCTAGGGTGTCATTGACCCAGAAAGTGAAGTGAAGTCTTCCAAAAGCGTGACAAACTGCAAAAAGAAAAAAGTTTGCTTACCCTTCCCCCTCATTATTCAATATTTGTAAATCTTTTTTTCACTGGAATTTGGCTTTAGGATACACAATATATTTCTAGGGAGATATATTTACACTCTCAACATTATGTATAACATTCCCTGTTTTAATTATTATCTATGAGATTATGTACAAAAGTTTCCTTATTACTTCACTGTTCAGAACTCTGCAAACAAGTTGCCTAATCAGAGTTAAAAAAAACATGTTCAATCATTTCCAGCAGGGAAATGGCAAATGGAATTGCAATTTAAAATGGATGGCTAATACAAATTACACTTTTTGCTCTCATTGTGATAAATGATTGGCTTTAACCAGGTGATGCACATGACTGCGTATAAGAAAGGATTTACCGTCTTTAAAAATAGTTTAATAGTCTCATTTACAAAATGTGCCAGGTATTTCTAATACAGATGAAGTTCATTTTCTGTATGACAAGTTTCTAGCTCACATAAAGCTTTTTTTCTAAATAACTAAAGAACATTTGAATACATAATTCACATCCAACTAAAAGGAATCAATTGACTTGATTTTTACACACATAAATAATCCCCCAAAAAATTTTACTTTCACATACTTACCGTAGTACAAGTTGAGTAATTCATCTGAAAATTAGCTTATGTAAAACACTAGGAGTCTTTAAAATATGTGTAGTATTTAAAAAAGAAAGGGATAAGAAAGAAAAAAAAAAAAATAGATGAACAAAAAAGAAAAGGAAAAATCTGAACTGAAGGAAAATTTTGATTTAAAGCTGAGCTTCAAACAAAGAGATAAATTCACAGCTGAAATATTTATAAGAGATCTTTTTTTTTTTTTTTTTTTTTTGTCTATACAGTTATGAGATTTCCAAAGCTCTGTAAAACAATTTCTTTGCTTCAGTTGAGTAACTCTTATGCCCTGTACACACGATCGGACATTCCAACCACAAAATCTGTTGGATTTTTTCCGACGTATTTTGGCCGAAAACGGAAAATTTATGTCAAATACTTACCGTAATTTTCCTTTCCTGATGGACTCCATGGCAGCCTACGTGTGGGTTTAGTCCCGCCTCCATTACCCTATAGGACGATACTCCCATAAATCTTTGCTCCCTGCCAGAGGCCGTGTTCGGTAACTATCCTACTCCAGCCATTTGGGAGGGAACTCCTGCTGCCATGGAGTCCATCAGGAAAGGAAAATTACGGTAAGTATTTGACATAAATTTTCCGTTTTCCTGACAGACTCCATGGCAGCCTACGTGTGGGAAATAACCAAAACACACCCGGGTGGGCAAAAAGGCTGCTTAACAAAGATTTATTTGACACCTTCAACCGACAAAACTTTGACTCCAAAGTCAACTGAGGATAGAGCCGCCGGCTCAACACAATAATGAGACATAAAGGTGTGAATTGAAGACCACGAGGCCGCCCTGCAAATCGCATCAGGAGCCACGTGGCGAGAGGCCGCCCAGGAGATAGAAAGACTTCTGGTCGAATACGCCGACACCGCCTGAGGAGGAGCCAAGCCCCTTACTCTGTATGCCTACTGGATCGCTTGAACTATCCATGCCGCAATTGACCTGACTGATGCTCTAGTGCCCTTGTTCTTCCAACAGAACAGAACGAACAGGAAGTCCGACTGCCGGAATGGAGCTGTAGCTCCCAAATAGAGCTTTAATGAGCGTCCAACATCAAGAGGACGAATTTCCGAGGAATTCGAGGATCTGAATAAGGGTAGAGAGATTTCTTGATTTTCATGAAAAACCGAAGTGACCTTAGGGTTTGACCCCAACTTTGGAACCGGGACCACTCTGTCCGGAAAAAGGTTAGAAAAGGCTCCTTGACTCCTAGAGCTTGAATCTCTGATACTCGTTTCGCCGAGGTGACCGCCACCAGGAATGCAGTTTTCAAGGTGAGTTCTCTGATGGAAAGAGCCTTACTGAGAAGAGAAAAGAAGCCCAGCACTAGAGGCAGATCCCATTTAGGGAATCTGGGCTTTCTCTGGGGCCTCAATCTTTCTGCGCCTTTGAAGAACTGCTGGATAAGGGCATGCTTAGCCCACAGAACCCCTGTAAATGCGGAAATAGCCGAGACTTGAACCCGAAGGGAGCTAACTGATAAGGGTAAGCCCAAGCCTGATTGCAGGAAACCCAAAACGTCTTGAACTGTGGGTAAAACGTATTTTTTTCTTTTTTCTTCCAACTCTGGAAAGGATGTGGGAACACACTTGAGTTTGGGGACACTGCTGAACGACCACGTGTGCCCGGAGGAAACCGTCTTGACGGTCCAAAAGTCCTGGATCAAGGCCGCCCAGACGTGCCGAAAGCGGAACAAACGAGCTCCTACCCGGACCACCTGGACGGGCACGATCTCAAAAGGACTTAGTAGGCTCCTTTTCCCCATCGAACTGCCCTTTGCGAATTTTTTGAGAGATGTCTGTCTGGACCTCCAAGATCTGGAAAATTCCCGTCCAGGCCTGTAAGTGCGTGCCTCCCTGGCACGATCTTGACCCTGCTTTCCTGGGAACAATCTCCTTTGATTCTGCAGGTGCCTATCCTGGGGGAGAAATCCCGACCTACCCCCAGTGGCTCGAGTCATAGCACTATCCAGCTTATTGCTGAAAAGGGAAGAACCATCAAAGGGAATACGGCACCAAACCTGCTTAGAAGCAGGATCGGCTAGCCAAGGACAGAGCCACAGGGCACGCCTGGCAATTACAGAAGAGAGCATAACTCGAGCCACCAGTCGGATAATATCGATAGAGGCCTCTCCTAAGAAGGCTGAAGCTAGTCTTAGTTCTTGAATGGGAGAACTCTTGGCCAGATCTTCAGAAACATTCCTGAGCGTTTCATCAACACTATTGGACCAAACTTCCATCGCTCTAGACAGAGCCGCTAAGGCCAGGGTCGGCTTACAGGCCATGCCAGCCGTAAGATAGATCCTCTTCAGGTCAGAATCAAATCTCCTATCCAGAGTGTCCTTACCTTAGAAGGGAAAAGTCTCTGAATTTTAGATAGAAGAGAATTCTTTTTCTCTACCTTACTCCAATCATCCGAGATCACTTCTCCCAACTCTGAGAGGAAAGGGAAGCTAATACGCTCCTTCTTTAACTGCTTAAAAAAACTCTCTTTGTTTTGCCGGGGCCACTACCGGCTCCTCCCAGTTCAGTGTTTCCTTGATAGCTTTGACCAAGGGAGGGAGCAGGGCAAAGTCAAAACCCGAACCAGACTCTTCCTCCTCAGATTCACTCTCTGAGAGGACAGCAGACGGATGGCTAGGCAACGAGGAATCCCATGTGTCCTGGGCCTGAGCATCCCTCCCCGGAGACCTTGGAGACTCTAAGGGAGACAACTGGGGGGCTTCAAATTTCTTTAGACTGTCCTTGACCAATCTTTCCACCATAGACCTCAGCTGTTGGTCAGAGTCACTCCTTTCACCTGTCGCTTTAACATAACAGGCATCACAAAGGGACTTGTCAGCAGGAACCTGCGTCCTGCATCCCCAGCATAAACCTTCAGCTGCGTTACCTGGGCAGGCTGTTGAAGGGCGGGAAGATTCCCGGCTATGGAGACTGGATCTCGCAGGAGAATCATGTCATCTGGATCTGGAAGAGGAATGCCGGCGGTGGGATTTAGACAAATCACTTCCTCGGTGAGAACTCCGTCGCTGAGTAGACCTAGAAGGGCTGAAAAAGGGAAAACCCCAGCAGTGTTAGTGGAACATTCCCTAATGTAACCCAAAAAAACAAGTACCTTCTCCGAGAGGGCTGGCCACTAGCAGGCGGTGAGGTATCCAAAGGATCCATCAGGGCTGGAGATAAAACAGCCTTAATTAAACACAGAAAACAGCTGAGGAGGCAGAGATAAACTGACCTTAACAGAGACACATACCTAATGCTGAAAAACCAAGGCTCAGGAATGGCACTGCAGGCTTTACAAGTATCCCAGAATCACTGCAAGTTGTTTTCTGTTTTTAAAACTGCCGCCTTAATGACGTCACGAATTTCGTCATAAAAATGCTAGTGCGCATGCGCGAAGCCCGCAACGCGCATGCGCGAACCAAGCCTCGTCCTCGCGCCGGTCTCGCGCATGCGCAGAATGACCGAGCGGCGAACGAGGAAGTAACTGGGCGGCTGGAACGCAAGTAAACCAGCCGCCCAGCAAGCCAGATACAGCGCTGTGCGGTGTATGGGGAAAGAAAAGCCACTGCAAAACAGCAAAGAAACATACAGAACTGACACAGAAAGGCTGCCATGGAAAAAACAAACAGCTCACCACTCCTGTAGATGGACACCAGCCGAGGTAGGTCCCCACACATGCCGGACTTCTGGGAGGAGGGGGGGGGGCGAAAGTCACCTGCTAGTAGCTAGGCTCACGACTAATCACGCGGCTTCACCTGTCAGTGACCAGGCATACACCTCTTCAGCGCCTCTTCCATATGCCCCTTTTCCATACTCCGCTAGTAGCTAGAGCTTATTGGAAATATGCGACTCCAAGTCGCTCGGCCGGTCCGTATCGCAGAAAAAAATGCAAGTCTTCAGGGTAAAAAGACACATGTTAGGTCCTATGGAGGAGGACAAAAAAAGAACACGGCCTCTGGCAGGGAGCAAAGATTTATGGGAGTATCATCCTATAGGGTAATGGAGGCGGGACTAAACCCACACGTAGGCTGCCATGGAGTCTGTCAGGAAACTTGTGTTGCATATACACAGTCACACAAAGTTGTAGAAAAATCCGATCGTTCAGAACGAGGTGACGTAAATCACGTACGACGGGACTATAAAGAGGCCAGTAGCTAATAGCTTTCGTCTCGTAATTTATTCTGAGCATGCGTAGCACTTTGTCCGTCAGAATTTTCTACAAACGATTGGAAAAAGTCAGATCGGATTTTGTTGTCGGAAAATTTTAGATTCAGCTTTCAAACTTTTTCTGTCGGAAATTCTGACAAAAAAAGTCCCATAGAGCCCGCACACGATCGGATTTTCTGACAACATAATCCGATCGGACTTTTTCCATCAGGATTTTCCGAGCGTGTGTATGGGACATTAGAGGTCTTGTCCCTTCTCCAAACTGTCATGCACGGTGAAAGAGAAAGTAGCACACCAATGTACTAATCTCTGTGTCACTCTACTTTCTCCTTCTACCAGGATGTTCCTCGCACTGCAGCACAACTGATTGGGTGTGCTGCCTCTCCTTCCCTTGCTAATGCAAGGGGGCAACAGCTAATGCACTGCTAAGTAACATTCTGGTCTTTACACAGCTTACATTTAAATAAAATGAAATATAAAGATTTAATAATGAATACAGAGCTGAAAAGTTATTTATTTATTTATTTTTTTGAAAAATGTTTATTTGGTTTTACAAATAAAAGTTACAAAACATAGCCGTAAAGTTTTTGAAAAGTTATTGTCCTTCGTATCTACCTGGAGCTTTAGGCCTAATTTAGACAGATGCTGTGTTTTTAGTCGCTACGACTTCAGAAAAGGTTCCTGTACTACTTCAATCCGACTTGTAGGTGACTGGTACCCGTTGATTTCAATTGAGGTCGCCTACAAGTCGGATCTTCATCTATACGGTGGCGACTCTGACAGAATTATGAGCTCTCAAGAGGGAACTCCACGCCAAATTTCTGAAAAAAATTTGCCGTGGGTTCCCCCTCCGAGAGCATACCAGGCCCTTAGGTCTGGTATGGATTCTAAGGGGAACCCCCTATGCCGAAAAAACGGCGTGGGGATCCCCCCAGATCCATACCAGACCCTTATCCAAGCATGCTACCTGGCCGGCCAGGAAAGGGGGTGGGGACGAGCGATCGCCCCCCCCCCCCCCCCCCCCTCCTGAGCCATACCAGGCCCCCACCCCAAAGCACCTTGTCCCCATGTTCATGAGGACAAGGGCCTCTTCCCGACAATCCTGGCCATTGGTTGTCGGGGTCTGTGGGCGGGGGTCTTAATGAAATCCGTGAATCCGTGAATCCCGGCCCCCCACCCTATGTGAATGAGTATGGGGTACAATGTACCCCTACCCATTCACCTGTGAAAAAAATGTACAAAAAAAACCCACAACACACAAGGGTTAAAATAGTTTATTGCACAGCTTCTTTCGTCTTCGGGGATCTTCTCGCCGGACTCCTCCGCTATCTTCTGCTCTTTTGCTAGCTCTTTCACTAGCGGAGGAGCCCAGCTTTCTTCTTTGCTGCCACCCTCTTCTTCCGACTTCGGGGGTCTTGTCCCCCTCTTGAGGGTTCTTGTCCCCCTCTTCGGTTCTTCTTGCTGGTGTTCTGGCAGATAGTGTCCTGCCATCATATAATGTCCGCCCCGTACTGCGCATGTGCAGTATGGGGCAGACGAAGCTTCGGAAAATCTCCGAAGATGAACGGCGCCTGCCCCGTGAGTGGAGGTGTTTTATTCTAACTCTATGTCCACTTGGATGGTGGGGATAGAACCTGGACTCACGGTGCAGGCGCTGTTCATCCTCGGCTATTTTCGAAATCTGTGTGTGCTGTGTACTGCGCATGCGCAGTACACAGCGGACACTATCCGATGGGGGACCATATTTGATAGGACACCAGGCCACTGCACCTTCTTCTAGCTCTTTTACAAGCGGTGGCCCGGTCTTCTGTCGCCGCTGCTGCTGTCTTCTGTTCTTCTGTTCAGGAGATGTTGCCTCGTCGCTGTCTCTGCTCACAATGACAGGGACGCGGCGTGCGGCGACTTATACAGGGACATCCCGGATAATGTCCCCGCCCATTATGATGTCACAGTCCCAGCATCCACCGCCCCAGTGTAAAAAGCACTTGAACTTTCACACTGGGGATGCAGAAGACAGAAAAAGTCCCACAGAGCCCACACACGATCGGATACACACGATTCTCCAAACTGTAATGCACGGTGAAAGAGAAAGTAGCACACCAATGTACTAATCTCTGTGTCACTCTACTTTCTCCTTTTACCAGGATGTTCCTCTCACTGCAGCACAACTAATTGGGTGTGCCGCCTCTCCTTCCCTTGCTAATGCAAGGGGGCAACAGCTAAGGCACTGCTAAGTAACATTCTGGTCTTTACACAGCTTACATTTAAATAAAATGAAATATAAAGATTTAATAATGAATACAGAGCTGAAAAGTTATTGTCCTTCGTATCTACCTGGAGCTTTAGGCCTAATTCAGACAGATGCTGTGTTTTTTCGCATTTGCATCAGCCCTGAGCTTCAAACAAACATCCTTTAGAACTGGCTGCAGATGCAGTGGCTTCAGGGACACAGCCACCTGTCAAAATTTGAAAGGTGTGTAGGAGCAGGTACAGGGATCTGAACGCTCGCTGTCTTCATAAAATTATAGACCTGAAACACAACCGAACAGGGACTGCCTTAGGCAGTTGTGTCTCTGGCTAAATTTAGTGTATGTTGTTGCTAGACCGTAGCCAGCCTGAGCTGTTATTTATATTTTCTGGGCTTTGTAGGTCTTGTTGATTGGTTCCACCTGTTGCTGGAGGCAGGCTCCAGTGAGAGCCAGTTCACACAGGGGCGACTCAGATCCGACTTCAGGTCGCATCAACTTTCCAAATGTAAATAAAAGCTGAAACATGTTGACAGATATCCTTAAAATTCTGCAAGGTTACTTTTCCAGTCACTGCCATTTTAAGGAGAAACCCTTCTAAGGCTATGTTCATGCGGGGGGGGGGGGGGGGTGTTAGCGGTAAAGTGCTGCTAGTTTAAGCAGCTCTTTACAGCTGTTATAGTGGAACTTTTCATCCGCTAGTGGGGTGCATTTAACCTCCACTAGCGTCTGAAGAATGGGTTAAAAGCGCCGAAAAAGTGCAGCTGCTGAAGAGCTTAGCAGCAGTGTCCATTGATTCCAATGGCAAGGGCGGTTTATGAGCGGTGTATACACCCTAAAGATGCAAGTCCTGCAAGCGCACCGCCCCAGTGTAAAAAGCACTTGAACTTTCACACTGGGGATGCAGAAGAGGCAGTTTACAGGTGCTATTTTTAGCACAAAAACACTTGTGAAATGCCTCACTGTGAAAGTAGTGTAAAAGACATATAGAGACTGCTATTGTTTGCCTCCTTTTGAAAATGCAAACTGCTTGGCTATTATAAATACATTTCCAAGAACAAAATGGGTCCATGCAGTCTGCTCAATTGCAGGTCTACTAATAGCTGAAAATGCACAATTAATTATCAATCAACTATCAAAGTAGTCTAAAAGACATATAGAGACTGCTATTGTTTGCCTCCTTTTGAAAATGCAAAATGCTTGGCTATTATAAATAAATTTCCAAGAAAAAAATGGGTCCATGCAGTCTGCTCAATTGTAGGTCTACTAATAGCTGAAAAGGCACAATTAACTATCAATATAAAAACTTTGATGCTTTCAGTACATAAAAGTGCTTACTCATAAGTACCAAGGTGCCTAGCTGTTATGCTGATTTATAGGCTTCAATACTTTCCTGATCACTGATTCAATACAAGTATGTAGAAATGCAATTCTGACTTGAACCTAATTTTAAATGGAAATATAACTGCGCAGCCCTTGAATAACCGTGAGAAGCAGCTACACTAGAATGTGACAAATATTCAAATAAAGTGTGAAAAGAAAATGTAACGCTAACACATAAAAAACAATACATAAAATATTAAATTAATATTAAATGAAACATTGAACTCCCAAAAGTGAAATATGTAAAAAAGGGAAAAAATAGGATGAGACCATATATGAAATGGTCCTATGGCCCCAATCCTAAAAAAAAAGTTCATAATACAAGTGACAGTCCTACTGTAAAAGTATATATCCAGAGCAGGTGAATCCTGGCAACAAGAAGAGGTTTATGCACTCTTACTGGAATGGATTGATCAGAATGTCGTACAACATTGAATCAAACGAGCATGAATATCCCAATGGATGTATTCTCCCAGTGGAGCCAGGAACCAAGGACTCAGTGGCGTCTCCTCTCTGCTTGAAAGGTCTCCATGGTATCCAGCCAATGTAGGAACTCTTACTTTGCCGTTAAATGGAACCATATGGAAAAAGAAAGGGAATGCTCCAATGGTGCAGGTCAAAAAAAATGATGGGTTTATTAGACAAGGAAACGTACAAAAAGTATTTAAAAAGTGATCACATGTAAAATAAAAAAGCAATGGGGAGACCGATAAGCCTTTCCCGACACATTTCGTCTCATTTGGACATCAACAGGGGCTAGCTGAATCTAACTTTCCCAACCTGCATACTTGTTCTCGGCCAGCAAATCAGAAACAAATCAGAAACAACAGAATCCCGTGGATTAGAATAACACACAAGCAATTTGCATTTCAAAAGTTCCTGTATATCTCTCCTGACAAGTTTACTAATACATCTGTACAAAAAACAATTAATCTAAAACAAAACAGTACATTATTCGGTAGTTACATTAGGGTGAAAAAAAACACACATCCATCAGGTTAAAAAAAAAGTAGAAGTTTTCTCCACATTTTCTCACCTCTTTCTGTATATGAAGGTTACATTTATTTTCCTCCAGGCACAACATTTTCCCCTTGTCATTTGCAATGGCCTTAGATTTACCAACTTTGTAGTTTACTGTAAAGACGACTTAGGGTATAATACAGGGTGACCATAACCCACAAATTGCATCTTCTCAAGGGAGAATACTTTGATTTAGTTGGTCTTTTCTCTTTGTTAAGTTTATCCATTCTCTTATACATTATTTGCCCTTCTCTGCACTCAATTCTGCAATATGCTGTGCAATGTACAAGGATATCTCTCTCTTTCTCCGGAGTCTGAAAGGTTAATTTATTAAAGGCAATTATACTCTTCCCTTTCCAAGTGATTTTGCACTTGCAAAGAAATTTGTCTCAGAGCTTATTGCAAATAATACACAATCACATGCAATTTCCCTTACACATGATTGGGTGATGAAGGTCAGCCAAGCTTCACCTTATTCACAAAGCTCTGGGGCAAATTCCAATGCAAACGTCCCTTGCAAATGACCCTAGCAGATGCACTGGAGCCTTTCAGCACTATCTGAAAGTTACAATTAACTTTCAAATTTTTTGTTGACTTTTTTGAGAGGAAATAAGCTGAAGCAAAGTACTAGGAAGCACCAATTTATGTTAAACATATAGGCTCAACACATTCAGGTTCATGTTTTCAGTATTATATAGTATATGCTTTTTAACTAGTAAAAGGCCAATTCCTAAAAAAAAAAAACTGCAGCTTGTCATATTTCACATTTGTGTATAGAGGCTTAACAAAATAATATTGTTAATAAAAGCATTAAATCTACTTCAGTATAGTTCCTGTTAATGGATGTATAAATTTACTTTTGTGATAAGTTATAGAGTAATTTCTAAATTCATATTATAACTGGATTTATTTTAGAAAAATAGGGCTCAGAAAAGAGTTTGTGCAGAGATATAATGAGAACCTTAGGGAAAGATAACTCAGAGGCAGTGTTAATCTTCTTTTCCTTGTTCCATCTTGGAAGATGGAAATTAAAAATGCTATCGGCATCTGTGGCATAATTCAGTCACTAATTTATTTACTTAATGTTTAAAATTTTAAGTAAATTGAATCTGACAATATCAAAGAGTTATAAAACCTCTTGGTCCCATTACATATATCTAGCATATGGGACCCATAAGATCCTTGTGAATAATGTTTGGAGCAAACTGATAAGTAATTGAGGGAGCACAGAAGTAATGATTTTTAAGATATTTTGACAGCATTTGCTGTTAACTGTTTAGAGCTAACTGTACAACAGAGTTGGATCTCATACAAGGACGAGTACTCTCCCTACGCCCATGTGACAGCACTGGGCCAGTCACCAAACACCAGTGCTGTCATACGAGAGGAAGGGGAGTAGGTCCCATGCTTCTTCATACCCAGAAGTACCCCATATTTTCTTAATTCCCAGCAACTAAATGGAGCAGTGAAGAGCAAGGAAAAGGTATGCTGGTGAGGGGGCAATGAAAGCAAACCTGTTGCTTTGCAGTGCAGTGAGAAAGTTTAATTATTCAATATTAATAAATGCTGTTGCCTTTTTTATTTTGATTCCCCATTGATGGTCCTAAATTTTTTCCATTCAATAGAATTTTTTTTACCATACAGAGTCCATTTTAGCATAATTCATTATCAAACAGGACACCAACCTTCACAAGAAGCACTATTGTTTAAAAACATAAATGAATAATGCAAAAAAACAAAACAAAAAAACCCATTAAATTCAGATGTGTATTTTTTTTAAATATCATACAATTTTAAAAATTGTAGCTATTGTAAATACTCAACTCTGAGCCTCTGTGCCTCCTGTTATCCAGACTGAGAGATGAAAGGCAATAATCAAGGCCAAGCAGGTGTTTCTGCCGACAAGAAACATCCTGAGAATAAAGATACCCTCATAGGTCAATTGCTCCTCTTTAACTGTCCAATCACAGGTTGGGGCAATCAAGGGGCACAGGGTATTTTTTCCTTTCCCCCAGGTCAGTGCAAATAATATACTGTAAGTGAAGCTAGCAAAACTGAGAGAAGATATTCTTACATTCAGACCTCATGCAGAGTAGGGCCCAACGTAAGTGAGCTGTTGTATAACCATGTACTCCCTGTGATCACAAACCCCTGCAATAGAAAATATTCATGAATCAACTTCCCTTTAGGCTCTGAAATATTATGCAACTAAATTGAGAGAGTTGCAATTCCCTTCACAGCTGTGTGATACATTTTACAAATATGATTTCCTAAGGCTTCTACACTCTGTGTTAGCATGTTGATTATGCAGCATAGCTTCTCATGGATTATACTGGGACTAGGTGGTAGTGGCACAGTTTACAGAAGTGGTGAGAAACCAGGAAACCAATAGTTAGGTTAATAAAAAAAAATTAGAGAAAAGAAAGAGAGGGGAAAGAAAAAAAACAGAAGCAGCACAATGCAAAAAAAAAAAGAAAGAAAAGAAAACAGATCGGGCTGGTTACAGTCTAGCTACACCACACTAAATTTAATTAAGGACAATCCATACATTTTTCTACCTAAGGCACCTTTTATTTCCCATGAGCCAGTCTAGCAAAAAAATCTTGTTTCTGAGAGTTTGGGTATTTCACTGTACAAGTTGATGGGACTGAGTAAACTAAGGCAAACAACAATAGTTAACACCTTACTTGTGTAATTTCATATGAACTACAAAAATCTCAAGCAGTGGTAGTGCAATGAAAGTTTTTGTCACTAGACACAGTCAACCATGAAGTGACAGGTACTCCTAATATAAAAGCAACATGCAATAGGGTTGATTTACTCAAATTGGATGTAAATCTGTGTATAGTAGCCAATCAGCCTCAAATTTCAGCTTGTTCAATTAAGCTTTGACAAAAAAACTAATTTAGAGCTAGACCAGACTTTGCACTCTCCAGTTTTAATAAATCAACCCCAATGTTTTTTAAAGTGCCATTTTTTGCCAGTTGCTTCATCTTCAAAAGAAATGAAGCAGCAAAAATGCAAGAAATGCAAACATTATTTAAATGTTTAAGCCTCATTCCCTCAAGAATGACACTTCCATTTAATTAAATTGCATCACATTTGTAGCAATGTAAATTTGAACAGTACTTTAGAAGTCCATCCCTGCTGTAACCTCTGTCACCACTCAGTGCTGAAAAGTAAATATCACACAATACTTAGTCTATAATTTTTTTAGTTGTGACACAGTTATCTTCATCCAGGAAAAATGAAATAACATATCCTATGTAACAAAACAACTGAAACCAGTACAACATCCAATTGAATCCTTACGAGTCGATATCTTGCTCCTTGCATACTTGCTGCTATCCCTTATTTTTGCTATCACTAGCTACTGACCCTTGACTTGTTCGTCGACTATGCTTCCGTCTGATCCCATTAAGGTACTGTTTGTTACTGATCTTTGACTTGTTTACTGACTATGCTTCTGCGTGATCCATACCTGCTATATCTGCTACTGAACCCCAGCTTGCTCACCTCCTCAGGGGTTGATTCTAAGGACCACAACCTGGTACTAACATGCAGAAAAACCCATTTCCACCATCAAGAGCTCTGGTCAGTGGGGAGGGGGACCGAACCTGAGTGACATCCGCCAGGTGGGTGACACCTTTCTGAGAGCAGAGAGAGTCCCGGGTCCCGGAGGTAAGGCTTTTTTTTAGTCGGAACATGGCAGAGTTCTGCCACCTACTGCGCTAGCACTGTGTTTTCCTCTCACTGCTGCTGCCACTTACATAGTTAGTTAGGTTGAATAAAGACACCAGTCCATCTAGTTCAACCTGAGTGAGTGTCTACAATTGTCCCTATCCCTGTACATTGCACACTCACGTCAGTCCCTACCCTCAAGGAACCCACAATCCAAGGTCCCCATTCATGTACTAGGGCAATTTTTTTTGGACAGAAGCCAATTAACCTAATCCTAATGTCTTTGGATGGTGGGAGGAAACTGGAGTACCCAGAGGAAACCCACGCAGGCACAGGGAGAACATACAAACTCCAGGCAAGTAGTATCATGGTTGGGATTCAAACCAGTGACCCTTCTCATTGCTAGGTCAGAGTGCTAACCACTACACCACTGTGCTACCCTACTTCTAATATAGAAGCCCAGCTTCTGCATTTAGAAGTGACAGCCCAACTCTCCAGGTGGCGCGCTGGCACTAAATCCTCCCCTCCCAGGTGCAGCTGAGTGTGATGTGGGGGGGGGGTGGTAAAGGCCAATTAAATTGCTGGTGTTGGGCCCCCAGGGGCAGGCATGCATGCAGTTGTGTTGTCACCGGGTTTCCCACTGTGATTGCCAACACCCACAGTATCTTCACCGTGGCCATCCAGATCCCAGTTCCAACAACAAACCATTGTCAGCAAGCCAGTTTTGAATCACTGCAATTGTCTACTTTGATGTCCAGTCCCCCATACATTACATTGTCTGCTCCAAAATTTGCATTCATCTGACCCTCTTCATAGACATTCCAACCCCCAAGATACTGCACTGTTAGCTCAGACCTCATACAGATCCCTATATTTTGCATCGTCGGCTGTTCCCAAGGACAGATCTGATCTAAAGATGCCCATTCTTTGTATTGTCGGCTGTCTCCCCATCTCACCCATATTTATCCCTCATAGAAGCTCCAGTCCAGCTCGAATCCTTCTCCCAATGCATTTCAGAGTTTACTAGAGATACTCCTTCCTCAGGGGTTGATAGGATAATGAAACGAATTGCAGCAATCAGATGCTTATTGTGCACTCCATAGAATTAAAAACAGCATCAAAAGCAATACAGTAGCCATGGGAAACCGCCATTGCCCTATAGAGACCCAGTATTAGTTTCATTATCCTAGATACCCCTGAGGAAGGAGTATCTCTAGTAGACTCCAAAACGTGTTGGGTGAAGGATTAATTTAATTTATGATCTACATCAACTATTTGCATTATCAGTTATGGTTTGTACACTTTATGATCTGTTTTTATCTATGCATTTTCAATAAATATATGACTATTTTTCTATTTAATTGATTTGTGATCTCTATCTAAGTGCCGCTAAAGTCCTACCCCAAGGGGAACCCCTCTCTTTCTAGAGTATAGACCAGGGGCTGGATTACTGCAGAAAGGGAGGTCCCAGGGCAGAACCTTCCTAATGAATTTGAGTGACAGGCCTAGACAGGCAGACACTGCCATTGGGATTGATTACAGTAAAATACTATAAATAATAATTTATGGCTACACATTCATCATACATTACTATATTTTACAGTGCAGACATTTTTGTCATATTTTTCCTGTGGAATGGGACCATCCCAAAAGAGGGAGTATGAAAAAATTCTGTAGACTTTAATAATATATGTCAATTATGTAGCCATAATATATTATAGTTTATTTATTTTTATATAATATTTTAATGAATTATAGTCAACAGAAAAAAAAAAAACAGCTGGCCACTCCATAAACCTCAGATATTTTTATTTTACCATACCAGTGAGTACAAAGACAGTGGCAGACGCGTTTCGGCAATAAGCCTTGTTCACAGCACACGAGTGAATTAACAAAAAAATGAAAATTGTATATATATATAAATCAAATAGTTACCAAACCTCCTTCAATTAGTAACACATTCAATTGAACATGTAGATAATTGATCATAAAGTGTCAACAAGTGTAATGATGACAGAAGAAGAATAGGAAAAAGTACCTTTGCTCAGCACCTATTAGCCCTTGTACACAGGGTCGGAGATTCCGTCGCAATGTTTCCTATCGGACCGTTTTGTCGGATATTCCGACTGTGTGTGGTCTGCATCGGACATTTCCAACGGACCAAATTTTCCAACTTGCCGGTAAAATTTTCGGACAAAATGCTCCGATCGGACATACTCCGATCATGTGTAGCCTACTCTGACGGACAAGGTGCCACGCATGCTCACAATAAAATTCCGACACGGTAGCGCTCGCTCAGGTAAAACTACTGCTCGTAATCGATATAGCACATTCGTCACACTGCAATGTTAAAAATTCTTTCATGAAGCGCATTCTCTTGTTCTTTACAATGCTACAAGAATAAACTTCTTTTGATGCTCATAGTCACACACTTCTCCCGAACGTATTTCTTCAGTCTTTTTTACTCATTTCAGCAATACAATATTTTAAATCGTCACATCTACACATTTTGTTTGCTTTTTTTTGTTTTTATTTTTGTTTTTTGGGGGAATTTTGTGTTTTTTTTTTTTTTTAATAAAGATCTCCTTTTTTGACAGTTTGCTCATCTTTGCATTTTTTGGGGTGTGTTTTGTGTGTCAACTTATCACAACAACATTATTATCTTTTTTGTATTTTGGTTTTCTTATTTAATCTACAGGAGGTTGTTTGGTGTTGGTGCCCCTTGTTATTCATTTCACTTTGTATTTTTGAAATGTACCTGCCTGCTCACAAATAAACTGTCTTTTTTGAAGTCAAACACATACACAAGTATTTCTTCAAACAAAAAAAAACTTTATTTAGGTCTCAAACAAATAAAAATAGGGAGGCAGGACTGGAGAAACTTGTCAATTTGGCGAAGCCTTTGGCCCCCAGGGCAGACATGAATTAATTCGAAAAAGAAAAATTGGTGGCCTGAGGAGTACATATCTCAGGGAGAGAAGTCTGGTCCAGAAGTCTTAGAGATCAGGAAAAGCAGATGCCATCTATGTGGTTCTTCAAGAGGCTGCATCTTCTGTCAGACCAGACTGAACCCAGGCCATCATTCTTTCGTCTTCCTTAGGCACTTCCCTCCAGGCATCCTTTGAGGCTGTGGCTGGGCTCCTGTAGTTGTGGCAGGAGGAGGAGAAGGAGGGCGTTGGTCGACCTCCTGGCTGCCACTTGCCACAGCCTCCCCCTGGCTGAGGTCTTCCTGTGTATGAAAGTGGGACATAGTTTTAGTTTTTTGCTCATCAATCACACCATTTTGTGCTCATGACTGTTGCAAATGGAATGTTACCAGGAAGCCTTGAAGGAAGACGGTCGAGTGGTGGCCTGGTCTACCAGAAAATGTAGCCTCTCGAAGTAAACCATCCTGGGGTAATAAAAGGCATCTGGATCTCCTGATCTCAGGGACTCCAGGTGGTTCTTTCTCTCCCTGAGATATGTAATCTTCATGGCACCAATTTTCAACTTCACATAGGCCATGTCTGCCGTGGGGACCATGATCCGCACCAAAGAAAGAAGTTTCTCCAGCGCTGCCTTCCTCTTTCTTCGGTCATGATAAAAGGGGTTGTTGATCTGCCACAGGCAGGGCAGCTCCCTGAACAGTTGAATGAATAGCCCCATAAAATTGGTGTTTTTGAAGGGATCCATCTTGTCTGCAAGACACAACACAAGACAAACCCTAAAATACTAATAATGCCATGATAAACCCTCCTAATCTTGTCCCAACATAGGCCTAGATAGAAACAGTCTAGTCTAGTGATGTACCAAGTTCAAAATAAGAGTTCCACTAACGAGGAGGAGGGCGAGGAAAGCCAGGAAGAGAAGATTTAAGGCCTCAAATATGTCTTTTGTAGAGATGTTGGAGATGGTGGACATATTGAACAGGACCGACTATGATGGGAAGTATGGACCTTACCCAAACCCAAATATCAGAAAGGCCAAGATCATGACTAAAGTTGTGAAGAGTCTTCAGAAGAATTTTGGGGTACGCCGATCCAAGGATCAACTGAGAAAACGCTGGTCAGACCTTAAACTGAGGGAGCACGATTAGTACAGAAGGATCAAGCGTGTTCTTCAAAAAAGTAAGTAGTTGTCCTGTGTTCATATGATTATTATTGCTTGCATACTGCTCCATGTGCTTGGATTTCATGTTGTACAGTTTAAAATGGCCACTTTCAAGTTCATTTGGCGTTTTATATTGTAGTCCTGCAATTCTTAGGAATAACTCACATAAATCTGTCCAAACCAGAGTCTAGCAGACATCCCGGGTATAATAAAGTTTGAAAAATGAAATCATAAATTATAATAAATAATTATAAATAATTGTACCAAATAATAATATAATAATAATAAAAATTATTCAATAATGTAATCAAATCAAAAACACTGAAATTTGCTCAGTTGCAGAATTGTCACTGTCATTACTTTTCAGTATTTGATGACGGATCTCCCCACAAATCGATGTCGCTCAATTCTGCGAGTGATTCCAATTTATTATCGCTGTTTTCTAGCTGGTCTAAAACCATTTTTGATGTAAAGGGACAGTTTTGGTTGCTATGGACAATCTCCAGTTTCCAGGCATAAATAACAGTTTTTATTACATAAAACTGCATGCAGGACACTGGGCATACCACTAGGGACAACGGGGATGTGAAATATTTACATACAGCAATGTAATCTGTAAGATTACATTATACTGTATGTTTACTGTTTGTTTCACTTTTTGAATTTGGCGCCGATCTCCGTCCCCGTGCGTCGCAACACTCGCAGGGCACGGAGATCGGCGATGTGATGCATCGAGCGAGACACGGCTCGCTCGTACAGCATGGAGACAACGCTGGATCCGAGGGAGAAGGTAAGTAAACCTCCTCCTGGATCCAGCGATGCAGTCCCGAGTCTGGCTCGGGGATACCGCTTTTGGTATGAAAATTCCACCCCGAGCCAGACTCGGGAATACCGCCAGGGGGGTTAAAATGGCCACTTTCAAGTTCATGGTTTAGTTCGTTCGAAAGAAACATCATTCTGCAGGGAAGTATTCCAGCTTAACAAAGTGTACCCAATAATGTTCTCACCTTGTAACTCGGCCCAAAAACACAACTGTACAACACTTCCAAGCAATGTTTCATATTCCTATTTCTGCCCTCTGTGTGCAAATTATTCCTTTTTTACATTCTCATAGGGGAGAGAAGACTCGGGAAGTCTGAGGACACCAGGGACCCCACCCCTCACAAAGAAGGCACAATTCCAACACTAGAAGCAGAGGAGCAGGAGGAAGGAGAGATCATTGAAGTTGGACAAATTGTCACCACAACAGGTGAGTGTCAGAGACCACAGCTTCCGGTAAGCTCATCAATGTATGTCGGCATATTTATAATACATGATGTGTTTTTTTGCTTTTTTTTGTAGGTGATGTGGAAGAAGAATCACATTTTACCAGTGAAAGTGCCCAGATCCTGATTGGGGAGATAATGGTGTGCAATCGGGATTTAGAAAATATACAGCAAAATATCAATGATGTTAAAAATAAAATGAAGAACATCATTGATGTTTTGGGGAGAGTGTCACGTACCTTAAGGCAGAGCCCGGAGTGCAGGGAGTGGCTTCTCGTAGACCTCTGACTCGAGAGACCCTGGTAGTGATGACAGGGGCTCGGGAGCACAGAGGGGCACAAGTGCCTGACTGGATGGTAGATGTAAGAAGCAGCAGACCGTTGATGGGGAGGTGTATTGTAGTCCAGTAGCGGAATGCAGGCAAAGATAAGGTTCAGCAGACAGCAGAAGGATTCCTGTAGTCCGGCAACGGGATGCAAGTGATCGCAGGGTACAGCAAACAACGGGAGGGGTTCTGTAGTCCGACAGCGGATGCAGGTGCAAACGGGATACTGCGGGAAGTGGGAAGAGTCCAGTAGTCTGCAGCAAGAGGTAGAAAGCAAAAAGCGCAGAGGGAGTAACAGCCGGCTATGGTGGAAGACTGGGAGGTGTCCTGTAGTACAGCAGCGGTGAACAGGCAACTTACAGATGATGGATGGTGTTACAGTCCAGGTCAGGCACAGGCGAGCAGATCAGGTACAGAAACGGAATCCAGAAGAGTTGTCGGGTACAAAGCCAAAGTCGGGGGGGGCAGGCAGCAAACAGCAGAGTCGGGAACAGGCCAGGTTCAATACGGATCAGGATACGGATGCTTTGGTCTTGCTACCCTTGTTCTGGGTACAGGTGATGCATGATTCTACATAAAGCTTACAGTCTCTTAGCAGCTGAGGCCACCAGAAGGTGCGTTGGAGAAGTTCAGCGGTTTTGTGTACCCCAAAGTGGCCGGCCAGTTTGTGGTCGTGGCAAGATTTGAGAACAGCAACCCGTAGTTGTTGGAGCACGTAGATTTTATTTTCATGCCATAACAAATCATTGCTAGAGTGTAGGGTGGTGTTTGATGGGTGCGAAGCCGAAGATGAAGCTTGCTTGAGTTGGGATAAAAGATCTTCCTGGAGCATAAGGAAATTTCTGGGTGCAAGGATGGTATCTGTAGATTGAAGAACTTCGGGTTCGCTGAACATCCGAGACAGCGCGTCGGGTTTGGTGTTTTTCGATCCGGGCCTATAGGTAATGTGGAAGGAAAATCTTGTAAAGAAAAGTGCCCATCTGGCCTGACGTGGCTTCAGCCTCTTAGCAGTCTTCAAATACTCTAAGTTCTTGTGGTCAGTGTATACCAGAATGGGATGAGCTGCTCCCTCCAGGAGATAGCGCCATTCCTCAAGTGCAGCTTTGATAGCGAGTAGCTCCCTGTCCCCGACATCATAATTCCTCTCCGCTTCAGACAACTTACGTGAGAAGAACGCCACCGGATGCAATAAGGCCTTGGGGCCCTGTCTCTGAGAGAGGACTGCCCCCACTGCAATTTCGGATGCATCCACCTCGAGGATGTAGGGTAGCGCAGAATTAGGGTGCTTCAGGACAGATGCTGACACAAACTGCTCTTTAAGGGAGGAAAATGCAGCCTGAGCCTCCGGAGTCCACTGGAACTTGATACCCTGTCTGGTTAATCTTGTGATCGGGGCGATGATAGTAGAAAAACCCTTGATGAACTTACGATAAAAATTCGCAAACCCCACAAAACGTTGAATTCCTCTCTTATCAGTAGGGGCTGGCCAGTCCAGGATGGCCGAAACATTTTGCGAATCCATCTTGATTCCATCCACCGAAATAATCAGCCCCAGAAACTGAATGCTGCGACGTTCGAACTCGCACTTCTCAGGTTTCACGTACAAGCCGTGTTGACGAAGCGAGTAAGAACTTTTTTAACGTGTTCCCTGTGAGCGGGCAGAGAGGGGGAGAAAATCAAAATGTCGTCCAGGTACACTATGACAAACAGGTCGAGATAGTCTCTAAAAATATCATTCACAAAATGCTGGAAAGTCGCAGGAGCGTTGCATAGCCCAAAGGTCATTACAAGATATTCAAAGTGTCCGAAGCGGGTACGGAAGGCAGTCTTCCATTCATCCCCGTTTCAGATACGGACCAAATTATAGGCTCTGCGAAGATCCAGTTTTGTGAAGATAACGGCTGATCCAATACGCTGAAATAATTCGGGCACCAAAGGCAATGGGTACCGGTTTTTGACTGTAACCTTATTTAAGTCCCGATAGTCAACACAAGGGCGGAGAGAATGGTCCTTCTTTTCTACAAAAAAGATTCCTGCCCCTGCTGGGGAAGTAGAAGGACGTATGAACCCCTTTTTCAGATTGTCATCAATGTAAGTCCTGAGAGTCTCCAGTTCCACTTCCGTTAAGGGGAATATCCTCCCGAAAGGGATTTCGGCTCCGGAGAGGACCTCAATCGGGCAATCATAGGGTCTATGAGGGGGAAGTGTTTCTGCCCCCTTCTTGCTGAACACGTCCAAGAAGCTATGGTAGGCCTCAGGAACACACTGGCGAGTCTCAACATCGGTCTCCATACACATTAAATGGGGTGAGACCTTAATTGCTTCTTGGAGGCAGTGCTGCCGACAATAGGGAGAGAAAAAGTAAATGTTTCCGGTGGACCAGTCAATTTGCGGGTTGTGTGCCCGAAGCCAGGGCATACCTAGTATGATAGGGAAAAGGGGAGATTCAATAATGTCCAGGCAGAGTTGTTCCTGATGGTTACCGGAAATAGTGGCAGTCAAAGGAAGCGTCTCTTGTGTCACCGGCCCAGATTTGATAGCTGATCCATCGGCAAGGTGTACAGTCAATCCCTTCGCCCTGGGCTGTAAGGGCACTTGGAATTTTCGGGCAAACGACAAGTCCATAAACCCACTGCATGCTCCAGAATCAACTATCGCGGCGACTTGAATGTTCCCTCCGGGAAGCTGAAGAGAAACGGGAACAGCCAGGTGAGTAGCATTACTAGGCACAGCAGGTAAAACAGGAGTAGACAAAGAAGAGTGCTTACGGAATTTGGCAGGACAGGATCTCACGTAGTGTCCGGGCTCCCCTCAGTAAAGACACAGATTGTTGAGCTGCCGGCGTTGTCGTTCTTCGGTAGTGAGAGTTGATCTAAGTAAGCCTAGTTGCATGGGTTCAGGAGTGTCAGCAGCGGGATGTGCAGGGGGGTTTGAAACACGGGGTAACATCCAGACTGGTCGGGACGGCCCGGCAGTGCGTTCTGCTCTCCGTTCTCTCAGGCGTCTGTCAATCTGGATGGAGAGATTAATAAGGGCTTCAAGTGTTGCTGGAATACCAACCTGGGCCAGTTCATCTTTTAAAGGTTCAGAGAGTCCCATGCGAAACTGGTAACGTAGAGTGGCATCGTTCCAGGTAGTATCGGAACTCCAGCGCCGGAATTCGGATGCATAGTCCTCTGCCGCTCTACGGCCTTGCTGAAGAGAATATAAGGCTGCTTCCGCAGTGGCCGCTTGTTGAGGATCCTCAAAGAGCAAACCCATTGCTTGGAAAAAGGTGTTCAGGTTGTTAAGGCATGTATCCTTTTGCTCCAAAAGGCAGTGGGCCCATGCCTGGGGCTCACCCAGTAGGAGGGAAATGACAAAACCCACCTTAGTGGATTCAAGAGAGAAAGTTCTGGGTTGAAGTGCAAAAAATAGTTCACAGGCATTGCGAAAAGCTCTATACTTGCTGCGATTTCCCGAAAACCTCTCCGGAGTTGGGACCTTGGGCTCAGGGGGCATCATAACCACTGATGGCGCAGAAGAAGTTCCCGGCACGGTAGGGCCTGTGGTAGATAAGACTTGGACACACTCTTCCAACCGAGAATAGCCTTCTTGTAGAGATTTTACCAGCCTGGGTAAGTCCAGCAAGATGACGGCATAAATCATCCATAGCAGAATCTCCCTGCGTGGGCTCAGACATGGCTGCCTGATACTGTCACGTACCTTAAGGCAGAGCCCGGAGTGCAGGAAGTGGCTTCTCATAGACCTCTGACTCGAGAGACCCTGGTAGTGATGACAGGGGCTCGGGAGCACAGAGGGGCACAAGTGCCTGACTGGATGGTAGCTGTAAGAAGCTGCAGACCGTTGATGGGGAGGTGTATTGTAGTCCAGTAGCGGAATGCAGGCAAAGGTAAGGTTCAGCAGACAGCAGAAGGATTCCTGTAGTCCGGCAACGGGATGCAAGTGATCGCAGGGTACAGCGAACAACGGGAGGGGTTCTGTAGTCCGACAGCGGATGCAGGTGCAAACGGGATACTGCGGGAAGTGGGAAGAGTCCAGTAGTCTGCAGCAAGAGGTAGAAGGCAACAAGCGCAGAGGGAGTAACAGCCGGCTATGGTGGAAGACTGGGAGGTGTCCTGTAGTACAGCAGCGGTGAACAGGCAACTTACAGATGATGGATGGTGTTACAGTCCAGGTCAGGCACAGGCGAGCAGATCAGGTACAGAAACGGAATCCAGAAGAGTAGTCGGGTACAAAGCCAAAGTCGGGGAGGCAGGCAGCAAACAG
The DNA here is from genome assembly GCF_037356315.1 of Lithobates pipiens. NCBI lineage: Eukaryota > Metazoa > Chordata > Amphibia > Anura > Ranidae > Lithobates > Lithobates pipiens. The sequence goes on from NW_027507784.1 coordinate 173,953,104, forward strand.
CAGAGTCGGGAACAGGCCGGGTTCAATACGGATCAGGATACGGATGCAGGTTCAGGTTCAGATACAGGTTACCAGGAAACATGGGAACGCTGTTGATCAGGCAGCAAGGCAGTGAAGCAAGGATCCAGTTTAAATAGCGCTATTGGCGCCAATTGCGTCAAACGGCCGCACGCGCACCCGCGCACCGCTGATCGTGGTAACGCTCTTGAAGCTGCACAAAAGATCTCCTGCGACTTACGCCGCTCGGACGCCTGTGAGAAGGATCTTCCTGACAGAGAGTGTGAAACACCCCAAACTAGCTAGGGTTTTATTTTTTTGCTTTTAAACAACAACTTTTGTCTTTTACAAAAATGCAAATTTGGAAGATGCACACAGTGTGTCAACATGCGCTACCTCCCATCATGGTGGATCAATGTACGTGTTTTGTGGAAAGTGGCTGAGATGAAGGGGTTGCAGACCCAAAACATGTACATTGATCCCCCATGATGGGAGATAGCACATGTTGACACACTGTGTGCATCTTCCAAATTTGGCTTTTGCAGGGGTGACACCCCATGTGATGAAGGCAATATCAGCCCAGTTTGTACATACTCATGTCTGATATTGTCTTCACTTTTCAAAGTTGAACTTTGTAAGTTCCCGTGTTCTGTATGTTACGCTTTGATACATGCCTGTTTACACAAAAACACCAAGTTACCCAAAAATTACCTTAAATAATGTTTTTGATACACCCAATATGTTGGTTTTTTGTAAAACCCTTTTCTAAACGCATACGTGAATGTGCTTTGATTAAAAAGTGAAATTATCAACAATGTGTGGCTTCCTTTTTCAATGCGCAAAAGCAGTATTTGGAGTAAAATTGTTGTTTTCGGTGACAATGGGTGTTATTTACTAAAGGAAACTCCACTTTGCACTCCAAGTACAGTTTCAGGTGCACTTTTGCAGTGCACTTGTGGTGCATAGTGGATGTGCCTTTAGTAAATAACACCACAGTGATGTGTTAATTTTCACAATCATGCCATTTTCCTGACCCCACATATTTCTGCCATAGTGCTGAAAATGAGCAAGATTTTCATCAGTAATGCACTACATACATTAGTTACCAAAAACAAGGTATGTGTGTAGCAGACCCACAACATAATAAGATTATCTGAAGAAGAGACTGTCCCCTCATCTCGCTCAGAACTTGGGTTTGCACTGTTGGAGAAAAAGGCACAACAACACAAAACATAAATTTACCTAGGAGACACATAAAACCAAGCCAAGCAGTAAATGAAAACAAAGATTATTGGAGTTTCAAAGGAAAATTTAGTTAAAAAATGCCGCTCAGACATTGTCTGGCATATCAATGGCCCCCCTACCCACAAAGTACTCCATGTATTGGGTTCGGACCTTACGTGCGCTTTGGGGGGGGGCAAGCCAGGACGAGCAGCTTCAAGGCCCGTGAGGTTCTCATTTTCCAGCAAGTCTGCATCTTGGACAACTGAAACCGCATAGTTTGCTGAATGTCTTTTTAAGAAATTGTGCAGAACACAGCAGGTCAGCACAATGTGATTTCGGTGATATGTGGATAGGCGTTAAAAAAAGGCGGAACCGGCTGGCCAGTATTCTAAAAGTGTTCTGCACAACTCTTCTGGCTCCGGCCAGCTGGAAATTAAAAATCCTCTGGTCCGAGGTGAGGGTCCTCATCGGGAAAGGCTGCATCCGGTGGTTTGCCAGGGCAAACGCCTCATCCGCGATGAAGACAAACGGAAGTCCTTCCTGATTCTCTTCTGGGGGTGGCAAGCACAAACTGCCACTCTGGAGACGACAGTAGAACTCCGTCCGTGCGAACACGCCACTATCCGACATCTGGCCATTTTGCCCCACGTCCACATACAAGAATTCATAGGTCGCAGACACCACCGCCAACATCACGATACTATTAAACCCCTTGTAGTTAAAATAGTATGACCCCGAGTTGGGTGGTGGGACGATGCGGATGTGTTTCCCATCAACTGCACTTTCACAATTGGGAAAGTCCCAACGACTGGCAAAGTGGGAGGCCACAGTCTGCCATTCCTGTGGCACTGAAGGAAACTGTGGAGTGAAACAAGACCAAAAATTAGTAATTTTGCAAATCAACATTGCAAGTAGATTAGACACCAACATTTTTGGCCAAGATCAGTATAACATTTTGGGAACTGAGTATTTAAAGCCTAAAGTATAAGGTCCCCTTATCACAGTCATCACCCCCCACCCCCCACCCCCCACCCCCCGACCATTTTCAAACCATGTTTCGTCTACGTATTCGTCGTACAGTTTGTGCTGTGCAGGGGCTTCGTGTTGGGGTTCTTACTTTGACACAAGCCCGGTCCATGAACAGGGAGGGGAGGCGTTTGTGGACCAAGAATTGGTTGCGCCAGCGTCACCAGTTCTCGCACATGCCTTTGCTCTGTGAGATCCGCGAGAATAATCCTGATCATTTCAGGAATTATCTCCGGATGACGGACCCTGTTTTTCACCGTCTGCTGGCTTTGCTGACCCCTTATACCACCAGGCAGGATACCTGCATGTGGCAAGCCATCACTCCGGAGCAGAGGCTCATCGCCACGTTGCGCTACTTGGCGACAAGGAGAAGCCTTCAGAACCTCAAGTTCTCTACAGGCATCTCCCCCCAGGCTCTGGGGATCATTATTCCAGAGACCTGTTCTGCCATCATTCAGGTCCTGCAGAAGGACTATATGAAGCTAAGTTTTATCCTTAAACATCACATTCTATGTATTTCATGATTGCTAATGTCTTGCATTTCTTTCCTCATTCCCTAATTACCATCATTGCAATATGCTCTAATTCATATGCTCTGCCCCTTTTTCCTCATGCAGATTTGCCTCACTAACTTCCCCACCATGCTCTTCTTGGCCCATAAAACTATAGTCTAGTGACTTAACAATGTTTTTTGTCAGTTCCATAGTATTGCTTTCCCCTAAACACCCCCTAAAATGTCTACAAATGTGATGTGTGTGCTTCAATTCATGCAAAGTGACCTTTTTTTTATTTTTGGGGTTGTGCCAAACTCATTAGTAACCCCCCTCTCCCCAACTTCTAGCTCAGCTGATAGCAATCCTCTATCTGATGACTTGACCAAACCCAATACACACTATACCTACCTTTTTCATGATCACATTTATGGACGAATTCACCAAAGCATGTAGTGTAAGGGCCTGCCTCAATATTTTCAAATGCTATTTTTTTTTTTTAACACATTCATTTTCTTGATATGTACTAGCAGAATGTCAAAATGTGCTTTCCATTTTGTTATTATGACACTTCTTACCTGTCCCGTGGGCTGCCAATAGTGTAAGTAAGGAGGGGCTTCACAAAGTATCACACATTATTTAGGCATTCAGCTCTCAATCAAATGGAGAGGGTTACCTGTCCTAAACATCCCCCCTCATTTTTTAGCAAGGGCCCATCATTTGGGGGGGGGGGGGGGTGATGACTCTGATAAGGGGACCTTATACTTTAGGCTTTAAATACTCAGTTCCCAAAATGTTATACTAATTTTGACCAAAAATGTGGGTGTCTAATCTGCTTGCAATGTTGATTTGTCAAATTACTAATTTTTGTACTTGTTTCACTACACAGTGTCCTTCAACGCCACAGGAATGGCAGACTGTGGCCTCCCACTTTGCCAGTTTTTTTTAAGTTGTTCCTTTTTCACCAACAGTGCAAACCCAAGTTCAGAGCGAGATGAGGGGACAGTCTCTTCTTCAGATAATGTTATTATGTTGTGGGTCTGCTACACACACACCTTCTTTTTGTAACTAATGTATGTAGTGAATTACTGACCAAAATCGTGCTCATTTTCAGCACCATGAAAATGGCATGATTGTCCAAATTTACACCTCACTGTGGGTGTTTTTTACTAAAGGCACATCCACTATGCACTACAAGTGCACTGCAAAAGTACACCTGAAACTGCACTTGGAGTGCAAAGTGGAGTTTCCTTTAGTAAATCACACTCCTTCTCAGCACAAACTAAAATTTGACTACGAATACATTTTATGCGCAATGAAAAAGGAAGCCACACATTGTTGAAAATTAAACTTTTTAATACAAGCACATTCACATGTGCGTTTAGAAAAGGTTTTTACAACAAACCAAGAGATTTTGTGTATCAAAACAGAGTTTTATCAGAATTTAGTTTCCTTGTTGTTTTTGTGTAAACAGGCATGTATTAAACCGTAAAATACAGAACACAGGAACTTACAAAGTTCAACTTTGAAAAGTGAAGACAATATCAGACCTGAGTATGTACAAACTGGACTGATATTGCCTTCATCACATGGGGTGTGACCTCTGAAAAATCCAAATTTGAAAGATGCACACAGTGTGTCAACATGTGCTATCTCCCATAATGGGGGATCAATGTACATGCTTTGCAACCCCTTCATCTCAGACACTTTCCACAAAACATGTACATTGATCCCCCATGATGGGAGATAGCGCATGTTTACACAGTCTGTGCATCTTCCAAATTTGGAATTTAGATACATTTTTTACATCATTGATGTTTTGTTGGATAATTTCCAAATCCCTATTGTAGCCCATTATCTCCCCGATCAAGATCTGGGCACTTTCACTGGTAAAACGAGAATCTTCTTCCACATCACCTACAAAACAAAGCAAACAAACACACCATGTAATAAAAATATGGTGATATACATTGCTGAGCTTACCGGAAGCTGTGTTCTCCGACACTCACCTGTTGTGGTGACAATTTGTCCAACCTCCACGATCTCTCTTTCCTCCTTCTCCTCCTGCTCCTGCTCCTCTGTTTCTGCTTTTGGAAGTTGCCCTTCTTTGTGAGGGGTGTGGTCCCTGGTGTCCTCATACTTGCCGAGTCTTCTCTCCCCTATGAAACAAACAGTAAACATACAGTATAATGTAATCTTACAGATTACATTGCTGTATGTAAATATTTCACATCCCCGTTGTCCCTAGTGGTCTGCCCAGTGTCCTGCATGCAGTTTTATGTAATAAAAACTGTTCTTTATGCCTGGAAACTGGAGATTGTCCATAGCAACCAAAACTGTCCCTTTACATCAAAAATGGTTTTAGACCAGCTAGAAAACAGCGATAATAAATTGGAATCACTCGCAGAATTGAGCGACATCGATTTGTGGGGAGATCCGTCATCAAATACTGAAAAGTAATGACAGTGACAATTCTGCAACTGAGCAAATTTCAGTGTTTTTGATTTGATTACATTATTGAATAATTTTTATTATTATTATATTATTATTTGGTACAATTATTTATAATTATTTATTATAATTTATGATTTCATTTTTCAAACTTTATTATACCCGGGATGTCTGCTAGACTCTGGTTTGGACAGATTTATGTGAGTTATTCCTAAGAATTGCAGGACTACAATATAAAACGCCAAATTTTCATGCAAAATAATGGTACCGCTTTTAGCACCTAAAATCCGAAATAATCGTACCGCCAGGGAGGTTAAAATGCACAACATGAAATCAAAGCACATGGAGCAGTATGCAAGCAAGAATAATCATATGAACACACGACAACTACTTACTTTTTTTAAGAACAGGCTTGATTCTTATGTACTGCTTGTGCTCCCTCAGTTTTAGGTCTGACCAGCGTTTTCTCAGTTGATCCTTGGATCGGTGTACCCCAAAATTCTTATGAAGATTCTTCACAACTTTATTCATGATCTTGGCCTTTCTGATATTTGGGTTTGGGTAAGGTCCATACTTCCCATCATAGTCGGTCCTGTTCACTATGTCCACCATCTCCAACATCTCTCCAAAAGACATATTTGAGGCCTTAAATCTTGTCTTCCTGGATCGGGACGTTTCAGGCTCCGGGCTTTCCTCACCCTCCTCCTCGTTAGTGGAACTATTATTAGTGCGCACCTGTGTTCTCTCCGCCATGTGCTCTCCCCACTGTGCCAAAAGCGAAGGGGCGGGGAATAGTCTGGAAAGAACGTCAGGGACGGGCGGAGTTTCACGCATGTGCACTGTATAGAAAACGCAACACGCGTGTATTGTCCGTACGATCTGGGAAGAGAGTGAGGCGCGGACGTGACGAATGTGGAAACGAAGGTAAAATTTTTAACTTGGTGCTTCACTAGACTAGACTGCTTCTATCTAGGCCGATGTTGGGACAATATTAGGAGGGTTTTTAATGGCATTATTAGTATTTGAGGGTTTGTCTTGTGTTGTGTCTTGCAGACAATATGGATCCTTTCCAAAATGAAAATTGTATGGGGCTATTCCTAGAACTCTACATGGAGATGCCCTGCCTGTGGCAGTTCCACAACGAGTTTTATGCTGACAGAACAAAGAGGAACACAGCACTGGAGAAACTGCTTTCTTTGGTGCGGATCATGGTCCCCACGGCAGACATGGACTATCTGAATAGGAAAATTGGGGCCATGCGGATTACATATCTCAGAGAGAGAAAGAAGCACCTGGAGTCCTTGAGAGCAGGAGATCCAGACGCCGTTTATTACCCCAGGATGGTTCACTTTGACAGGCTGCATTTTCTGGTAGACCAAGGGGTACCCAGGCCACCACTCAGGCCACCACTCTCCAGTCTTCCTTTAAGGCATCTTTCACCCCCAGCTGAGGCTTCTGATGTCCAACCTGGGCCTTCCAGGCAGCAACATGTGGTGGGGCCCAGCTTGAGACAGGTATTGCATTGTTGAACATATTTCTTGTGTTACATTTAATGATGTTAACTAGATGTTCTTATTGATCAGTAAGTTGTGATTTCTCAAAGTGGTTTACATCTCAAGAGACAGTAGTGACCAAAAATGATTGGGACAGGAAAGAAAAATGCTGGACTCAGAATGATAGTCTGTTCTATTTGGTAATATTCAATTAGCAAAAGCCAGGAGCACAAAATGGTGTGATTGATGATCAAAAAACTAAAACGATGTCCCCTTTTCATACACAGGAAGACCTCAGTCGCGGGGAGGCTGTGGCAAGTGGCAGCCAGGAGGTCGACCAATGCGCTCCTTCTCCTCCTGCCCCAACTACAGGAGCCAAGCCACAGCCTGGAAGGATGCCTGGTGGGAAGTGCCCAAGGAAGACGAGAGAGTGATGACCTGGGTTCAGTCTGGTCTGCCAGAAGATGCAGCCTCTTGAAGATCCACCTCCTGGGGACAGAAATTGCATCTGAATTTCCTGTTCTCTAGGACTTTGGGACCAGACTTCTCTCCTTGAGATATCTACTCCTCAGGCCACCAAATTTTTCTATTCTAATTTGTTCATGTCTGCCCTGGGGGCCAAAGGCTGCACCAAAGTAAGAAGTTTCTCCAGTGCTGCGTTCCTATTTTTATTTTATAGCGACCAAAATAAAGGTTTTGTTTGTTTTATGAAATACTTGTGTAATGTGTTTTCCTTCCAAAAGGCCAGTTTAGTTGTGAGCAGGCAGGTACATTTCAAAAATACAAAGTGAAATGAATAACAAGGGGTACCAACTCTAAACAAACTCCTGTAGATTAAAAAAGAAAAACCAAAGATAAAAAATAAAATAATGTTGTTGTGGTAAGTTTATACACACAAAAAACACCCCAAAAAAAGGAGAAATGAGCAAACTGTCTTTAAAGGAGATTTTTAGGAATTAAAAATAAAAAAGCATCCAAAAAAGAATAAACCAAATCTAAAATTGTGTAGATGTGATGCAAACTAAAATTGTATTGCTGAAATGGTTAAAAAAGAGTAATGAAATACGTTCGGGAGAAGTGTGTGTGACTATGAGCATCAAAAGAAGTTCGTTCTTGCAGCATTGTAAAGAACAAGAGAATGCGCTTGATGAAAGAATTTTTAACATTGCAGCGTGACGAATGTGCTATATCGCTTACGAGCAGTTTTACCTGAACGAGCGCTTCCGTGTCGGAATTTGAATGTGAGCATGCGTGGCACCTTGTCCGTCGGAGTAGGCTCCACATCGGAGTATGTCCGATCGGACCAGTTGGTTGGAAAATATTTCCAACATGTTGGAAAACTTGGTCCGACGGATATTCCGACGGAATCAGTCCAATGCATACCACACACAGTCGGATTATCCGACAACACGGTCCGATAGGACACATTCCAACAGATTCTCCAACCGTGTGTACAAGGGCTAAGTTACAACTGGAAGGGTGGAAGTAGGAAACTTTCTTACTGTACCAGAATCTTTCAGCTGGTCTGGCGATACTGCAAGAATTGTGGATTCAATCAATTTCCATGGCAGCTCAGCTTCCAGGCTCTTACCATGCAGCCAGCCTTGTGCGTGGCTCTCTTACTGAAGAGTCCACCCCTGGTCACGTGTAGAGTTGCTGGGTCTCTCAAAGCCAGAGACAGCACCGGAATACCTTAGAATCCTCCTTCCGAACTAGCCAGTTCTGAGGCTCGGAAACGGATAGATCCGCACCCCAGGCCATGAGAGCCCCTGGGGGCTGGTCAGGAGGACCAGGACTACGGAGTCAGCAACAACTTCTGGACCAGAACCCAGAACCATTTGACTTCGACACCTTAAGTACCCTTTCCCGGATCACACAGTGAGACAAATGCGCCCACTGATTGGCTCCGAGATAGAGATTGGTACCCAATGCATCCAACCAGACTGCGTTCCAAAGCCTCCCACAGGTGTACAACCCCATCCATGACCAAGCAGAACTTCTATACAGCCCAGCCAAACTGATGCCAAAGTACAATTTAGCACAATTAACCCCAAAACTTACTACAGTTTTGAGCAAAAAACGAAATGGAAACACATAGCGCGTACTCATTAGGAATACCGGCACTACATATGTGTGCTGTGAACAATGCTTTTTGCTGAAATGCATCTGCCACTGCCTTTGTACTTACTGGTATGGCAAAATTAAAATATCTGGGGTATCTGCCAGCTGTCTTTTTCTGTTGACTATAATGTTTTTTGGTGGATGAGGACACCACAGCTTCGGCACCCGGATTGCAACTTCCAGCTTCATACTAAGGCTCCACTGCTCTGAGCGATGCATCCCTTTTGTTTGAATTTTAGTCAATTAGTCCCAATGGCTGTAGACCTGGCACTGGGATTGAATAGTCATTGGAATTGATCAGACAGGCTGTACAGCTCAAATCCCCACCCAGATCCCAGTGGAAAGAATGAATAAAATTATCACACTGTGTACTGTAATAATGAGATGAATGTGTAGCCATCATTTCTTATACAGTATCTCATAAAAGTGAGTACACCCCTCACATTTTTGTAAATATGTTATTATATCTTCATGTGAGAACACTGAAGAAATTACACTTTGATGCAATGTAAAGTAGTGAGTGTACAGCTTGTATAACAATGTAAATGTGCTGCCCCCTCAAAAATAACTCAACATGGGGGGTGTGGCCAGCGCACGAGCTGAATGGAAGCTCTGTGAGAGAGCTCCGTGACACGAACGGGCATATTAGCGACAATTCACAGCGAATATCGGTAAAAAAGATACGAACAGACGACAGAAGAGTTCCTGAATCCGAAGGTGATGTCGAAAAAGTGGAAAGACGAATGGAAAATGAAAAAACTAACGACATTCTCCTCTCAGTCAGCGGGAGGGAGAAAAAAAGATGGCGCAGATCCTCTCACAGCTGCTGTACCAGCAACAGCCTCCTCAGGGAGAGCGCACTAAACTGACATGCCTGATGCTGCTCTAGAAGAATCACCTCAGAAAACACATCTGGAATCTCCTCATGAGGAATATTGCCTCAGCCCTACATGTCGCAGCCCGGCTAAAACTCGTATCAAACTGGATTTCACAGGCCAGGAGGTAAACCATAAAATACCTCATACAGTGGTGTGAAAAAGTGTTTGCCCCCTTCCTCATTTCCTGTTCCTTTGCATGTTTGTCACACTTAAGTGTTTCGGAACATCAAACCAATTTAAACAATAGTCAAGGACAACACAAGTAAACACAAAATGCAATTTGTAAATGAAGGTGTTTATTATTAAAGGTGAAAAAAAATCCAAACCATCATGGCCCTGTGTGAAAAAGTGATTGCCCCCCTTGTTAAAACATACTATAACTGTGGTTTTCCACACCTGAGTTCAATTTCTCTAGCCACACCCAGGCCTGATTATTGCCACACCTGTTCACAATCAAGGCATCACTTAAATAGGAGCTGCTTGACACAGTAAGGTCCACCAGAAGATCCTTAAAAGCTACACATCATCCCGAGACCCAAAGAAATTCAGGAACAATTGAGAAAGAAAGTAATTGAGATCTATCAGTCTGGAAAGGGTTATAAAGCCATTTCCAAAGCTTTCGGAATCCAGTGAACCACAGTGAGAGCCATTATCCACAAATGGTGAAGACATGGAACAGTGGTGAACCTTCCCAGGAGTGGCCGGCCGCCCAAAATTACCCCAAGAGCGCAGCGACGACTCATCCAAGAGGTCACAAAAGACCCCACAACAACGTCTAAGGAACTGCAGGCCTCACTTGCCTCAGTTAAGGTCAGCGTTCATGCCTCCACCATCAGGAAAAGACTGGGCAAAAATGGCCTGCATGGCAGAGTTCCAAGGAGAAAACCACTGCTGAGCAAAAAGAACATCAAAGCTTGTCTCAATTTCTCCACAACACATCTTGATGATCCCCAAGACTTTTGGGACATTATTCTGTGGACCGATGAGACAAAAGTGGAACTCTTTGGAAGGTGTGTGTCCAAGTATATCTGGCGTAGAAGGAACACTGCATTTCATAAAAAGAACATTATACCAACAGTAAAATATGGTGGTGGTAGTGTGATGGTCTGGGGCTGTTTTGCTGCTTCAGGACCTGGAAGACTTGCCGTGATAAAAAGAACTATGAATTCTGCTGTCTACCAAGAGATCCTGAAGGAGAATGTCCGACCATCTGTTCGTGTACTCAAGCTGAAACGAACTTGGGTTCTGCAGCAGGACAATGATCCTAAACACACCAGCAGGTCCACCACCGAATGGCTGAAGAAAAACAAAATGAAGACTTTGGAGTGGCCTAGCCAAAGTCCTGACCTGAATCCTATTGAGATGTTGTGGTATGACCTTAAAAAGGCCGTTCATGCTTGAAAACCCTCTAATGTAACTGAATTAGGACAATTCTGCAAAGATGAGTGGGCCAAAATTCCTCCAGGACGCTGTAAAAGCCTCATTGCACGTTATCGCAAACGCTTGGTTGCAGTTGTTGCTGCTAAGGGTGGCCCAACCAGTTATTAGGTTTAGGGGGCAATCACTTTTTCACACAGGGCCATGATGGTTTGGATTTTTTTTCACCTTTAATAATAAACACCTTCATTTAAAAATTGCATTTTGTGTTTACTTGTGTTGTCCTTGACTATTGTTTAAATTGGTTTGATGTTCCGAAACACTTAAGTGTGACAAACATGCAAAGGAACAGGAAATGAGGAAGGGGGCAAACACTTTTTCACACCACTGTATTAGTCAAGATAACACAGTCATAACTCCTATAGCTTCGCCTATAGCCGCATTCCCCACTAATAACCAGCCTATTCTGGACACCCAATTAAAAGAAATGCTATTAACTTTACATACTTCGCTTCATACGGATATTTTACAACTCACAAATCAATTCTGCAAAGCAGTGAACTCCTTAGGTGAAAGAGTACACACTATTGAGAACTCTATGGGAGACATGACCAATACTATTAATGACTTAATAGATGCTCATGAAGAAAATAAAGCTGAAAAAGAGTGGCTTAAATTTAAAATCGCAGATTTAGAAGACCGCTCAAGGAAGAACAATCTCAAAATCAGGGGTATCCCTGAAAATATACAGCAGTCTGATCTTAAAAAATATGCCACTGACTTATTCTCCAACTTGCTGCCAGCTATACCAGCCTTAGAGCTCACAATTGATCGTATCCATCGGATTCCGAAACAGTCATTTCTCCCTCCACAGATACCACGTGATGTACTACTTAGAGTACACTTCTACCATGTTAAAGAACAAATCCTATATAAAGTGTGACATCTAGGACAACTTCCACAACCATATAATACAATCCAGATTTATGCTGACTTGTCTAAACATACTCTAGATATGAGAAGACAACTTTCCACGATTACAAAAGCTCTGCGTAATCATAAAATCGAATACTGTTGGAAACAACCATCTAAACTACTGATACAGAAGAACGACACCTACCATACAATCACTTCTGTGGAACAAGGCATTAAGTTACTTCACGCATGGGTTATTATCCCCGAACCAACTCCACCTATCGGAGCTAAGAAGAATCCGGAGAAACTTACATCACAATGGCATTAGCTTTCATTGACTAGATCCAGTCAAAATACAATCCTATCTATAGGAAACCGATCTATCAGCTTGCCCGCCGTGCCGTGCGATACTAAATCTTTGGAACAGCTGACCTTTGAACTAATTCCCCATTCTAATGTTGCAGTATGCATTGAAATGTTTACCACTGCAAGTTAAGTTTAATGTTTGGTTATATTTTTGTTTGTGCTTTTACTTTTATTTTTTTCTTCACAGTATCCTATACACAACTCATAGCATTCAAAGGGACAGGTATGTTGTGAACCTACAAAATTTGAATCAAAACTTTTCAGTCACAAAATTTTTGGACATTCATAGTCATTTCAGACTACAGATTGTTCACATGGAAGAAGAATTTAAAGCTATTATCAGGCTAGTATGTACTTACTTTTTCCATCTTATTAATATCCTTTTATGAGTATAAAGTTAATATCTTTAAATACTAATGGTCTTAACCATCCAGCAAAAAGAGTGTCGATGTGGCAAATGGCTAACACCCAGCGATGTCAAATATTGTGTATACAAGAAACCCATTTCAAAACAGGCGCTATCCCCACTTGCACCCATAAGAACTTTCCTCACATATTTACAGCATCAGGCCAACAGAAAAAAAGAGGAGTACTTATTGCCATACATCATTCAGTTAATTTTCAATTACATGAATCTATTGTAGATACCAATGGACGATACCTCATATTAATATGTACCATTGATAATACACTTACTACATTGGTAAATGTGTATGCGCCTAATAAAAGGCAATCCCATTTTCTGAATGGCCTGATGAGAAAAATAGGTAAATGCCGAAAAGGTGCCTTAATAATTTGTGGAGACTTCAACACAATACATGAACAAGAACTAGACACTTCTAATCCCAAAACCAGAACCAACTGTGCACTTAAAAATAAAAGCGATCTCTATGATGTATGGAGATGCCATCATCCTGGAGATCGTGAATACACATATCATTCCCTGGTACATAATACCTATACTCGTATCGATTATATTTTTACGGATACGGATTTTTACGGATAAGTGGTTATTGCAGCGGGTGAGGGAGTCTGACATTGCACCCATCACTTGGACTGATCATGCCCCAATTAGTATGACTATTCTACCTAAACACTCTCAAACGACCCATTTTCTATGGAGAACAAATGCATATCTTATCAAAATGCCTACCTATGCTACAGCTATACAAAACCAGATAACTGAATTCTTTAAATATAATGTGGGATCAGTGTCAGTCTCCGCAAGACCCCCAAGACATAGCGAACGCATTTAGCTGTTATTATAGCTCCCTTTACAATCTTAAAGATGATTCTCAAACTCCCACACCTACCCCAAAGATAATAAGTGATTTCTTAGATACTATTAGTCTCCCATCATTAACTACTGATCAAATCTCTGATCTTAACGTCCCATTTTCAGTGGAAGAAATTGCTAGAACTATAGACTCCCTGCCCAACAATAAATCTCCGGGCCCAGACGGAATGATAGGAGAATACTATAAATTACTTCGAGATATACTGGCTCCCCACTTATGCTCACTTTTTAACGAAGCAGCATCCAAATCAGAATTTCCGGCTGAGATGCTTCAGGTCTTGATCATAACACTGCCAAAACCAGGCAAAGATCCCAACGCTCCTCAAAATTTCAGACCGATTTCATTATTGAACATTGACATCAAAATATACGCCAAAGCAATAGCGAATCGACTGATGAACTACATACCAGACCTCATTCACAAAGATCAATCTGGCTTTACTAAAGGTTGACAATCTTCAGATGCAACAAGACTTCTGATTGATATTATACACTTCACTGAGAGACATCAAACGCCTTCTCTGCTCCTTCCTTTGGATGCAGAGAAGGCTTTTGATAGGGTCCATTGGGGCTATTTACAGTCAGTGCTTTTAAAATTCCGCTTTCATGGAAATATTTTATCGGCAATTTTTGCACTGTATAAGGGCCCCTCAGCGAGAGTATACACAAATGATATGATGTCTAGGCCCTTTGGCATCTCGAATGGAACACGACAAGGTTGCCCCTTATCTCCTTTAATATTTAATTTAGCCATCGAACCTCTAGCAGAACGTATACGATCTGACACAAAACTATCTGGTATAAAAATTGGGCAAATAGATAATAAAATAAGTCTGTTCGCAGATGACATAGTGCTTATAGTGTCTGATTCTATTTCATCTCTCCCGAATCTCCAAAATATACTAACGACATTTGGAGCAGCATCATATTATAAAATCAATGAAACCAAGTCCCATATTTTAGACCTAGGATTAGATAACACAACCAGGCAGTTATTGTCTAATAAATACCCCTACCACTGGAAAGACGTGGGGATTTCTTACTTAGGAATCACTCTCACTAACAAAACAAAACAGTTATTTAAAACAAACTTTTTACCATCTAAGAAACATTTTGAAACAGATCTGACAACACTTAGTAAATTCGAATTTACATGGGCTGGTCACCTGGCAGCTTTCAAAATGATGACCTTACCAAAATTATTATATCAACTCAGGTCCCTTCCAATATGTATCCCTAAATACTACTTTAAATCCTTACAAAGCAGTTTGGGAAAATATCTATGGAATGGCAAAAAATCCCGTTGCGCATACCATATACTAATTAAACATAGAAATATAGGTGGTGCGACCGTACCTGATCTACAGGATTATTATGACGCAACTCTTTTGACCCAATTGCAAGAATGGTTCTTGCCTACTCCTAAAACTTTATGGGGACAAATTGAGAAAGACATCACACGACAGCCTAATATGCAATTCTGGTTACTTAGTAGGAAAATTAAGTCCACAATTACAGCTCAATACCCACCAACGGTGAAAGCGACGCTACACTTTTGGCAGAGAATCATCACATACAAATGGGATAAAACTCCAATCACGGTGTTAAACCCTCCTCTAACAATCATACCAACATTAATTCCTGGCGTACAAATACACGACTGGAATTTGGGTCGGGATATCAAACTTGGTTCCTTCTTCCAACAGGGCTCATTAAAGTATTTTTCTCAGTTAAGTAATGAATTACAGCTTCCGAATTCTACATATATTCAAATAGAAAAGTGTCTGCTACACAATCCACAACTCAGAGCTTCAATCCCGGTTAAAATATGGTCTTTCCTCAATAACCATGCCACCTCACAGAAAGGAGTAGCTACAATAAACACAATTCTAGGGGAAAAAAACATACCCAGCAAACTACCTTCCTTCCTTAAATGGGAACAAGATTTGGTGCAAGACTTTTCAATTAAACAATGGATGGCTTCCCTACGGAGCATATATAGGGCCACTGCATGTGTTACACTATGGCAATTGGCACAAAAAATTGTTCAAAGACAATACCTGACTCCACATATCCTAGCAAAATTCAAGGGGAACTCGTCACCTAATTGCTGGAGAAATTGTACCCAATTGGGGACCCTATTTCATATTATGTGGGACTGCCCAAGCTTACATAACTACTGGCAGGCAATCTCCCATTTACTCACTTCCGTAACAGGTATTGTCCTTCAACTTTCACCAGAACTAGCCATTCTGAATATGAATTTACATACGATTCCCAAACAATATCGTAAAGTAGTAACACATATACTTTTAGCTGCGAGACTATCCATAACTAGAAAGTGAAAAACTGACTCTCTTCCTACTATGACAGAAGTTATAGAATTAACCCAACTCCACCACTCCTACGAATTGTTATTTCCTAATGACAAATCCCTATATATTAAGGAACAACAACTATGGGAACCTTGGAGTACATGGTACAAAAATTATACTTCCACAATTTAGATAATGCTGATTCTTTAATCATATAGAAGAAATAACTCCTGTGCGTTTTAATATTTTTTTGGATGGCTTTAAAAATAATTTCATAACAAAGTGACAAATATATCACATGTCTGTTTATCTGAATTGAGCTGGGGAGTAAGAATAGATCTTTATTATCCTTCATAAAAGATAACTACTGTGTTTGAATTTCCTTTAGGATGTTGGCCTAGGTACTCCAAGACACAGATAGATCCCTGTGAGGGGTGTCTTGGGGTCCAGAAGTGGCCATTATCCATATCGCTATTTATAAATATTACAATAATTATATTACGGACTTTATTATACAAGTTCTAAGAGACTTACTCTTGTTTGAGTCCCTTTATGACTATGAATATTAGATACTTGGGAATACTACTTTATTCTTTATTGTGGACTATTTGTTACTATGCTATATTGTGCTGAGAAAACCCTGTCACTACATTATACTGTGTTATGTTACTTTTATTACTATATATTATTTTTTTTGTTTTGTAACCCTTGTTGTAACTAACTCTGCTAAAAATCTCAATAAAAACATTTGAAAAAAAAATAAAAATAACTCAACATACAGCCATTAATGTCTAAACTGCTGGTAACAATTGGCCACCATTATTTTCCAGCACTGCCTTAACCCTCTTGGGCATGGAGTTCACCAGAGCATCACAGGTTGCCACTGGAGTCCTCTTCCATTCCTCCATGACGACATCACGGAGTTGGTGGAAGTTAGAGACCTTGCACACTTTACCTTCTGTTTGAGGATGTCCCACAGATGCTCAATAGGGTTTAGGTCTGGAGACATGCTTGGCCAGTCCATCACCTTTACCCTCAGCTTCTTTGAAAAAGCAACGGTCCTCTTAGTGATGTGTTTTGGGTCATTATCATGTTGGAATACTGCCCTGCGGCCCAGTCTCCGAAGGGAGGGGATCATGTTCTGTATGTCACAGTACATGTTGGCATTCATGGTTCCCTCAATGAACTGTAGCTCCCCAGTGCACTCATACAGCTCCAGACCATGATACTCCCACCACTAGGGATGAGCTGAACACCCCCCGGTTCGGTTCGCACCAGAACTTTCGAACGGACCCCAAATTCGTACAAACTTTAGAACCCCATTGAAGTCTATGGGACTCGAACGTTCGAAATTAAAAGTGCTAATTTTAACGGCTAATATGCAAGATACTGTCCTAAAAAGGGTTTGGGGACCTGGCTCCTGCCCCAGGGGACATGGGTCAATGCCTAAAATGTTTTTAAAAATGGCCGTTTTGGCGGGAGCGCTGATTTCAATGACGATTAAAGTGAAAAAAAAAGTGAAATATTCCTTTAA
The DNA here is from genome assembly GCF_037356315.1 of Lithobates pipiens. Classification (NCBI taxonomy): domain Eukaryota; kingdom Metazoa; phylum Chordata; class Amphibia; order Anura; family Ranidae; genus Lithobates; species Lithobates pipiens. The sequence goes on from NW_027507784.1 coordinate 173,970,589, forward strand.
ATATCGTGCCTGGGGGGTGTCTGTAGTATGCCTGTAAAGTGCCACGTGTTTCCTGTGTTTAGAACAGTCCCTGCACAAAATGACATTAAACGGAAATAACATCATTTAAAACTGCTTGCGGTTTTAATGTTATATCTGGTTCCTGCAATATGGTTGAAAATCATTGAGAAAAATGGCATGGGTAGCCCTCCCTGCCCATTATCAGCCCCTTTGGGTCTTGTACGCATATTAAGGGGAACCCCGTACCCATATTAAAAAAAGGAAATGTGTGTGGCCCCCAGGCCCTATATACTCAGAACAGCAGTATACAGGCGGTGCAAACAAGACAGGGACTGTGTAGGTTTGTTGTATTGAGTTGAATCTGTTTGTAATTTTCAACTGGTACATTTTTAAAGTGTAGCTCCAGTCAAAAAAACTATTTTTAAGCTTTTTGGAAAACATAGGGAAGGGTTATCACCCCTGTATAATTTGTTTTGTCGTCCATCTTTTTTCATCTCACTTGCTGTTGTCTCCTTCCGTTTGCAAGTAGGAGATGTTTGTAAGTTGGATGTTTGAAAGTAGGGGCCTGCCCTATATGCTCTGCAGAAATGGCGGAACAAGGTGTTGGTTTTGCCACAACATTGTAAGCCCTCAAAGTGACTCTTGGTGGGCGCTGGAGCGCCCTGCTGTGAACGATTATATCAAGAATTGTAATTACATGCCATTGTTGAACAGTGGTAGAAAAATTGACCTTTGGTGGTTGTGGTGCTGGTGCCACAACCCTATGAGTCCTCACAGTTACTCTGGGTGGGCACAGGAACGGGCCCTCCTGTGAAATATTATATCAAAAATTGTAATTAAATGCCCCTGTTAAACAGGGGCAGAAAAATTGGCCCTTAGGCACTGGTGCTGGTGCCACGACACTGCAACCTCTCCCATATACTCTAGTTTTATTGCAGGAATTAGCCCTGCTGCAAAGCATTGCATCAAAACTTTTAATTAAATGCCCCTGTTAAACAGGGGCAGAAAAATTGGGCCTTAGGCACTGGTGCTGGTGCCACGACACTGCAACCTCTCCCATATACTCTAGTTTTATTGCAGGAATTAGCCCTGCTGCAAAGCATTGCATCAAAAATTGTAATTAAACGCCCCTGTTAAACAGGGGTAGAAAAATTGGGCTGATGGCATCACCCAGAACCAGAAATGTTCTTCCAACATATCAGCGGAGGAGGAAGAGGATAGACATTCAACATAACAGGAAAGTCACTCAGCATCAGCATAGGCAGTCTTGAAGGGATGTGATATTTTAAAAAAAAATATTCGGTTACATCAGCTTCAGGTGCTTGGTAGCTGTGGGTGATCCAAGACTGATTCATCTTGATGAAGGTCAGTCGATCAACTGATTCGGTGGACAGGTGCACCCTGTGATCGGTAACAAAGCCACCAGCAGCACTGAAGGTGCGTTCCGAAAGAACGCTGGATGCAGGACAGGCCAGTAGCTCAATTGCATACTGTGCAAGCTCTGGCCAGTGATCCATCCTCAAGACCCAGTAAGCCAGAGGATTTTCAGTGGGAAAGGTGTCCAAGTCTGACCTTGCCCCTAGGTATTCCTGCACCATGTAAATCAGATGCTGGCGATGGGTGCTGGAACCGATCATACCTTGGGGCTGTGGACTAAAAAATTGTCTGAAAGCATCAGTCAGACGGCTCACCTTCTCCACCGCTCCTTCTGACCGATGCCTCAGCAACACATTGTCCAGGACCAGGAGTTTGTAACCTCCCAGTCTCTGGGAACGCATTGCACAGACCTTTCTGCAAGGCCTCCCGGAGATGTCTCATCCTCTGCTCCCTCTGCGATGGCAAGATAAGGTCGGCAACCTTAACCTTGTACCGTGGATCAAGGAGAGTAGCCAGCCAGTAATGGTCCCTCTCCTTGATCCGAACAATACGAGGATGGTTCCGCAGGCTTTGCAGGATCAGGGAGGCCATGCAGCGTAGGTTAGCTGAGGCATTCGGTCCGGAGTCCTCTGGGTCACTAAGGACAACATGATCCGCAGCTACCTCCTCCCAGCCACGTACAAGTCCACGGGTTTCTTGGGACTGTAAATCATCCCTACAAGACTGCTGCTGCTGCTGCTGATGCTGAGTGCCAGCCTCCACCTCCATGCTGACACAATCATCCTCCTCCTCCTCTTCCGCCTCCTCATCCTCTTCCTGTGTGATGGGTGGCACAGCAGGAACACTGTCTGGATAAAGGGGGCCTTGAGAGGCAAGGAAGTCCTCCTCTTCCTGCCTCTGTTCTGCCTCAAGTGCCCTGTCCATTATTCCACGCAGCGTATGCTCCAAGAGGTGGACAAGAGGTACAGTGTCACTGATGCATGCACTGTCACTGCTCACCATCCTTGTGGCCTTCTCAAACGGTGACAGGACAGTGCATGCATCCCTGATCATGCCCCATGGGCGTGGTGAGAAAAAACCAAGCTCCCCTGACCCTGTCCTGGTGCCGTAGTCGCACAGGTACTCATTGATGGCCCTCTGCTGTTCATGCAGCCATGGCCAATGTTGAGTTCCACCTGGTGGGCATGTCACAGATTAGGTGGTTCTTGGGCAGGTTCAACTCCTTTTGGAGCTCAGCCAGCCGAGCACAGGCATTAAATGATCGGCGGAAATGCACAAAGACTTTCCTGGCCTGCTTCAGGACATCCTGTAAGCCCGGGTACCTGCCCAAGAACCGCTGCACCACCAGGTTAAGGACGTGAGCTACACAGGGCACATGGGTCAGTTGTCCCTGTCGGAGGGCTGAGAGGAGGTTGGTGCCATTGTCACAAACCACCATTCCTGGCTTAAGCTGGCGTGGCGTCAACCACCTCTCGGCCTGCCCCTGCAGAGCTGACAAAACATCCGCCCCAGTGTGGCTCCTGTCCCCCAAACACACCAGCACAAGCACGGCATGGCTTCGTTTTGCCTGCGTACTTGCGTAGCCCCTGGAATGCCCCTGGGGACCTGCCACTGAGGAACCGCACATTGTACAAACTCACAGAAGGGAGCCGAGTCTACCAACTGAAAAGGCAGCAGTTGAAGTGCTAGCAATTTAGCCAAGCTAGCATTCAACCGCTGGGCATGTGGATGGCTGGGAGTGAACTTCTTTCGCCGGTCCAGCAGCTTGGGCAGGGACATTTGCCTGCTATAATCGGATGTGGGTGTACTGCTAGCAGAGTGCCCGGAAGCACATGGCTGTGACACACCTATTTCTACTACTTCATTCCTCTCAGAGCAGGTTTCAGAGAGGACTGAAGGTCTAGTGGGGTTGGAGATGCCAGCTGATGAGGAGCAAGGAGAGGTCCGCTTTGTTCTTTGGTGTGGGTCTTTGAGGTACGCTTGCCAACGAGCTGCATGGCAGGTCAACATATGTCTGGTCAAGCATGTGGTGCCCAAGCGGCTGATGTTTTGGCCACGCGAGATACGCTTGAGACATGTGTTCCAAATAGCAGCGGTGCGATCTGATGCACTCGTCTCAAAAAAGGCCAACACCAAAGAACTTTTAGAATAACGCGCAGAGGCAGCGCCCTGCACAGGCGGAGCTCTGCGGTGTAATTCATTCGGTGTGCTGCCCCTAAGCTGGCCCCCGGAGGGCATCCTGCCTCGTTGGACATGTGCCTCCTCCTCCTCCTCCTCCTCCTCCTCCTCTCTCCTACCAGGCACCCACGTGGAGTCAGTGCCCTCATCATCCCCTCCCTCTTCATCGCTGTAGCAAACCTGGCAGTATGCTGCATCTTGTGGAACATGACTGCCAGATTGCTGTCCTTCTTGAGCATCCCCTCTCTCTGCATTCATGCTACTGCCTTCCTCTAGCTGAGTGTCATCATCAGAGCCTACAAAACACTGGGCATCCTCCTGGAGCATGTACCCAACACTGTGCTCAAAGAGTTCAGGGGACTCCTCAGGAGGACGTGGTGGGTCTAGAGAAGGAGTCACTGATGATGACATTGAGACGAGGGAAGACAATGCGTTGGCAGCTGCTTTGCTAGTACCCTGAGCCTGGGTGAGAGAGGATGAGGAGGATGAAGAGGGATTGGTCATCCACTCTACCAAGTCTTCGGCATTATGCGGCTCAACACGTCCAGCTGCCGAAATGAAGGACAAGCATGTCCCATGGCCACGTGCTGATGATGACGATGCACCGCATCCACGACCAGCACTGTTGTCTCTAGACACAGAGCCTGCTTGCCCTCTTTTATCGGCTCACGCCTGTCTGCCTCTCCTTGTTGGCCTTCCAGACATGGTAATGGCCTGAAGGAAGATGGGAAAACCAGGAATTGGGTAGTGTATATTGTGCTGGAGGCACACAACACCCACTAACTCCTGCAGATGCCTTTATTATAGAACAGGAATTAAAGGGTAGATACTGGTGTATACTGTACTGTGCTGGAGGCACACAACACCAACTAACTCCTGCAGATGGCAGATGGCTCAATTAGAGAAGAGCTATATAGGTGGATAATGGTGTATACTGCAGTCAGGGCACACAGATAACACCCACAATCTCCTACAGCTGACTGAAAGCTCTATTACAGAAGAGCAATATAGCTAGCTATATAGGTGGATATAATGGTGTATACTGCGGACAGGGTACGCAGACAACACACACAATCTCCTACAACTGACTGCAAGCTCTATTACACAAGAGCAATATAGCTAGCTATATAGGTGGATATAATGGTGTATAGTGTGCTCAGGGCACGCAGACAACACGCACAATCTCCTACAACTGACTGCAAGCTCTATTACAGAAGAGCAATATAGCTAGCTATATAGGTGGATATGATGGTGTATACTGCGGTCAGGGCACGCAGACAACACGCACAATCTCCTACAAATGACTGAAAGCTCTATTACAGAAGAGCAATATAGCTAGCTATATAGGTGGCTATAATGGTGTAAACTGCGGTCAGGGCACGCAGACAACACACACAATCTCCTACAACTGACTGCAAGCTCTATTACAGAAGAGCAATATAGCTAGCTATATAGGTGGATATAATGGTGTATAGTGCGGTCAGGGCACGCAGACAACACGCACAATCTCCTACAACTGACTGCAAGCTCTATTACAGAAGAGCAATATAGCTAGCTATATAGGTGGATATAATGGTGTATAGTGCGGTCAGGGCACGCAGACAACACGCACAATCTCCTACAACTGACTGCAAGCTCTATTACAGAAGAGCAATATAGCTAGCTATATAGGTGGATATGATGGTGTATACTGCGGTCAGGGCACGCAGACAACACGCACAATCTCCTACAAATGACTGAAAGCTCTATTACAGAAGAGCAATATAGCTAGCTATATAGGTGGCTATAATGGTGTAAACTGCGGTCAGGGCACGCAGACAACACACACAATCTCCTACAACTGACTGCAAGCTCTATTACAGAAGAGCAATATAGCTAGCTATATAGGTGGATATAATGGTGTATAGTGCGGTCAGGGCACGCAGACAACACGCACAATCTCCTACAACTGACTGCAAGCTCTATTACAGAAGAGCAATATAGCTAGCTATATAGGTGGATATAATGGTGTATAGTGCGGTCAGGGCACGCAGACAACACGCACAATCTCCTACAACTGACTGCAAGCTCTATTACAGAAGAGCAATATAGCTAGCTATATAGGTGGATATAATGGTGTATACTGCGGTCAGGGCACGCAGACAACACACACAATCTCCTACAACTGACTGCAAGCTCTATTACAGAAGAGCAATATAGCTAGCTATATAGGTGGATATAATGGTGTATAGTGCGGTCAGGGCACGTAGACAACACGCACAATCTCCTACAACTGACTGCAAGCTCTATTACAGAAGAGCAATATAGCTAGCTATATAAGTGGATATAATGGTGTATAGTGCGGTCAGGGCACGCAGACAACACGCACAATCTCCTACAACTGACTGCAAGCTCTATTACAGAAGAGCAATATAGCTAGCTATATAGGTGGATATAATGGTGTATAGTGCGGTCAGGGCACGCAGACAACACGCACAATCTCCTACAACTGACTGCAAGCTCTATTACAGAACAGCAATATAGCTAGCTATATAGGTGGATATAATGGTGTATACTGCGGTCAGGGCACGCAGACAACACACACAATCTCCTACAACTGACTGCAAGCTCTATTACAGAAGAGCAATATAGCTAGCTATATAGGTGGATATAATGGTGTATAGTGCGGTCAGGGCACGCAGACAACACGCACAATCTCCTACAACTGACTGCAAGCTCTATTACAGAAGAGCAATATAGCTAGCTATATAGGTGGATATAATGGTGTATACTGCGGTCAGGGCACGCAGACAACACGCACAAATCTCCTACAACTGACTGCAAGCTCTATTACAGAAGAGCAATATAGCTAGCTATATAGGTGGATATAATGGTGTATACTGCGGTCAGGGCACGCAGACAACACGCACAAATCTCCTACAACTGACTGCAAGCTCTATTACAGAAGAGCAATATAGCTAGCTATATAGGTGGATATAATGGTGTATAGTGCGCTCAGGGCACGCAGACAACACGCACAATCTCCTACAACTGACTGCAAGCTTTATTACAGAAGAGCAATATAGCTAGCTATATAGGTGGATATAATGGTGTATACTGCGCTCAGGGGACGCAGACAACACCCACAAACTCCTGCAGATTGCTAAAAGCTCAATTACAGAAGAGCAAGAACGCTAAATCGTCCGATAACGAACGGTGTATACTGTTTTGAAGGTACACAGAGAACACCCACTAACTCCTACAGACGCCAACACACTACACAAGGCCGCCGCGCTGGCGGCCTTATATAGTGTGGGGCGTGTACTACACAGACTGAGCTATGACTGCGATGGCGCAGTGCATTGTGGTCCGTGAGCACCACATGAATTTTGCATGAACTTCCCATAACGTTCGGTATTCGCCGAACGTGCGAACAGCCGATGTTCGAGTCGAACGTATGTTCAACTCGAACATCAAGCTCATCCCTACCCACCACCATGCTGTACTGTAGGCAAGACACACTTGTCTTTGTATATCTCACCTGGTTGCCTCCACACACGCTTGACCTATCTGAACCAAATAAGTTTATCTTGGTATCATCAGACCACGGGACAGTGTTCCAGTAATCCATGTCTTTATTCTGTTTATCTTCAGCAAACTGTTTGCGGGCTTTCTAATGCATCTTTCTGGAACAACAGCCATGCAGACCAATTTGATGCAGTGCGCGGTGTATGGTCTGAACACTGATAGGCTGACCCCCCACCCCTTAAACCCCCACAGCAATGCTGGCAGCACACATATGTCTATTTCATAAAGACAACCTCTGGATATGATGCTGAGTACGTGCACTCAACGTCTTTGGTTGACCATGGTGAGACCTGTTCTGAGTGGAACCTGTCCTGTTAAACTGCTTTATGGTCTTGGCCACCATTCTGCATCTCAGTTTCAGGGTCTTGGCAATCTTCTTATAGCCTAGCCCATCTTTATGTAGAGCAACAATTATTTTTTTCAGATCCTCAGAGAGTTATTTGGAATGAATGGCTATGTTGAACATTCAGTGACCAGTATGAGAGAGTGAGAGCGATAACACCAAATTTAACACACATGCTCCTCATTCACACCTGAGACCTTGTAACACTAACATGTTACATGACACCGGGGAGGGAAAAGGGCTAATTGAGCCCAATTCGAAAATTTTCACTTAGGGGTGTACTCACTTTTGTTGCCAGGGGTTTAGACATTAATGGCTGTATGCTGAGTTATTTTGAGTGGACAGCAAATTTACACTGTTATACAAGCTGTGCACTCACTACTTTACACTGTAGCAAAATGTAATTTCTTCAGGGTCGTCACATAAAAGATATAATAAAATATTTTCAAAAATGTGAGGGGTGTACTCACTTTTGTGAGATACTGTATATATTATTTTATTGTAATCAAATCCAGTAGCAGTGGCTAGGCCCTTCACTCAGCACACTGGACTGGATTACAATAAAATATATATAAATATGGCTACACATTCATCAACTTAATAACCGTTTGTCGACTGCCTCACATATATGTACTGGGGGGAGGTGGCTCCTATATACTATACTTTTATGTGATCACTCTTCAGGTTTGTGTTACGTGCGCGCACCGCCAGTGACCAGCTCCCGCTGTGATTGAATACAGCGAGAATCAATCAGTGGGTCTGGCAAACTTGATGTCCGCTGGGACACACCGATCATTCATGAGAGAGGCAGAACGTGGTCTGCCTATACAAACAAGGCAGTTTGCCGTTCTGCTAGTAGGGAAGACAGAGATCCTGTGTTTCTGATAAGTGGAAACATATATCTATATCTTCTCACAGACAAAGCACCCCCCCACACAGTTAGAAAGCACTCCCTAGTACATTTAACACTTTGATACCCCCTAATGTTAACCCCTTTGATATCGGTGTCATTAGTACAGTGACAAATAAATAAAAGTTTGAGAGTGACAGTGTGTATATGAGCTGGTCTGCCCAATCCAAAATTCAAGAAAAAAAAAAAAAAGAGAAAGCCTAGTGCATATTGCACAGCAACATCCCTCAGAATTGTGAGGATAGACCAGAAAGTATTTAAAAATATGTTTTATTTAATTATATCAAAAAATAATTACATAATAGAAACAGTAAAACCAATAATGATACAAAACCACAAGTATAGCATAATACCCTCCAATATGTGATCAGTGGGCTAATACATGCAGCTGATGAGAATGATGCCTGATATGTTTCAAACTAATATGTCCTTCCTCAAAGGCTTTATGTCACCCATAGCAAACATGTTCTATAATATAAATATGCTCTGATCGTTACCAAACAGAAGGGAAATAAAGCAGTGTGGATATAGCCTGCGCACAAGACTGCCGTGAGTGCCCACAAAGTATGTGGCTATGATTACCGCTGTCCTCTCTGCTTTCGTTAGACAGTAGGCTAACATGTTTTTGGTAAAATAAAATCCCAATATGCATATATTGCCATATATACATCTTGGCCTAAACTGATGAATAAATTAGAATTTTTACATTTTATTTTTATTTATTTTTATTGGGTGTGCTTTATAGCAGAAAGTAAAAAATATTGTTTTTATTTCAAAACTGACGGCCATTTTTGTTTATAGCACAAAAAATAAAAACCACAGAGGTGATCAAATACTACCAAAAGAAAGCTCTATTTGTGGAGGAAAAAAAACGTACATTTTATTTGGGTAGAATATCGCACGACCACTCAATTGTCAGTTAAAATAACACAATGCTGTATCGCAAAAAAATGACCTGCTCATGAAGGGGGGTAAACCTTCCGGAGCTGAAGTGGTTAAAGTACACAGTGCAGATAATTTTCTCATACTTTCCCTGAGACCATCCCAAAAGAGGGTACTGTAGTATGAAAAAATATTTGCACTCTATACTTTAATAATGTGATGAATGTATAGTAATAATTTATTATATATAATATTGTATTGTAATCAATTCCGGTAGCAGTGTCTAGGTCTGCTACTCAAATCACTGAGATTGACTAGGCAGGCCTAGGGCCTAAAAGCCTTGCTAATGACATTGGTCCTTCTCAGGCCTAATCTGAAATACAGAATATATATCTGAACAGAATATATTGGTATTTACTGTAGGAATATTCTCTCATGCCATATGGAATACATAAGTCAAAGAGCCCACATGGATATCAGCAAAGGAAAGCAAAGGAGACAAGAATTAAATAAATAAAAACACTTTCTATGTGTAGCACCCTGATGTTTAGCCAGGGTTGCTCTTAAATTTACCTGCCAGGTATATTTGACCAATTGTTAGGGATCAATTGATTTTACCCCAAGTCTGGAATTGCTGCACTTCTCTCTTCTGTCACTAGATGGCAGGGTATCTGGTGACATTAGATAAGACAAGAGCATTGCAAGGACAGATTAGGAATAGATAGGGTATTTCAGCCAATGAGCAGGGATTTTCTTGAGTCCCTTGGCTTGCTGGGAGAACCTATTTATTTGGGTGAGGTGTCAGGTGATCGGGGTTATGTGCCACCTGGATGGCTGTCTTAGACTTTAGGCCTATCCCGGGCACATCTGGCTGCTAGGCTGTCTGAGGACCTATCCAGAAGAGAGCTATGTAGGGTTGGGATGGCAGCTTGCAGTCCAACCAGAAGTGGCAGTTCTGCTGGCCAGAGAACCTGTCATGGTCAGAGGTAGAGGGGAAGCTGTCACCGCTAAGGGAACAACCACCTTGTTACCAGGGACCAGAGTGAGTAGCTGAAGCAAGTGCCGGAGAAGTTTTCTCGCCAACTGGGGACGGTGAAGATTCTGGAAACTTCAGCAGGTGCCAAGCCAGGGAACCAGCCAGTGGGGGGACGCTTTAGGAGTATCTGTAGTGCCATACCAGGGACCCAGCAGGAAAGCGGGGGTGACGCTTGAGAGAGATACTAAAGTAAGAAGATTAGAAGAGCTCATGGGATTCGGTATTAGTGAATGAGCAAGTCTAGTGACAGAGACTGGGAGCTCAGTGGGCTGAGAGTCTACAATAAGTGACTGTATAAAAGTAAAGGAGTTTGTTAAAATCTGTGTTAGAAACTGTTCTAAGACTGTTACCATAGTAGACAGTGCTCCTACACATGCAGATGTGGTGTCTTGCAGGATGCCTTTCCCTGCATGGCTGTTTACCTGTAGAAGTCTCTGAGTCTGCTAATTAACATTGCAACTACCTAAGGGTGTCCTGGCCCTAAACCCTCTCTCCCACTGTTCTGCTTAAGAGAAAATAAATCTCTTTGAATTCAAAAAATGTCTGGAGCCCATGAATCTACCTTATATTACACCTACTATGCCTTGCCACCCCATTCTATGCAGGATGTCAGCTGTCCTTGACTCTGGAGATTCTCATTAGACTAAAGGAGGCCTGGTACCTTTGTTTCATATGCTTCAGTGTGTCACAAGAGCGGATGATGGCCAGGGTTCATCAAAAGACCCTGCTTGTCAGACTCCACTTCATTAAGCTGATTTGTCTGAATCTGATGCTATTGCTAACATCCATTCTACAGAAAAGTAAGGAGTGGAAATAGCAGAAACTGAATTAGAAGAGCAAGGAGTGGAAATAGATAAATTTCAATAGAAGAGCAAGAAATGGAAATAGCAGAATCTGACGTAGAAGAGAGTTCTCGGAATGACTCTAGCTATAGTCAGGATACTATAAACGAGATGAGTGCCGTTAAGGAGAAAGATTTCTCCTTAAGGTTTCTTTCTGGGAGATGACAGTTGCAGATTGATTTTGGGTTGAAATAATTAAACGTGGAAGGGCTTCTTTCCAGAACAAGGATGGCCCTTTCATTGTTGCAAAAAGGCAAGATGCAAAAGCTGAAACAAATGAACATGTGAGCTAATTTTCAAAAGGGTGGTTTTACAAGGTGATTCTGTGTGAATTGTTTACTCCTTTGTCACTGATAATTGTATATTGTTTTTGCTGTAGATTGTTTGCCATTTGTACTACAGATACAAACATCCAAATGTGTGACTGGATTTCAGAAGTGGTGGAAATTAAGCTCGGAAGTATATAACCATAACCATGAGACATCTAAAGAACACTTAATGTCCCGTACACACACAAGCGGAATTTCTGACAGAAATAGTCAGATGGGAGCTTTTCATCTTATATTCTCACTGTGTGTATGCCCCATTGTGCTTGACGGTCATACTTTGGTGTGACCATGTATATGCAAGACAGCTTGAGCGGAATTTCGTAAACTCTGACGGGAAAAGCGATCATGTGTACAGGGCACATTGTCTTGAAAAATTTAAAACTTTGGCAGCAGGACTGATGCTGCACAAAACCATTGATGCTGAAACTATTACTATGGTGGAGATTGAGAAGAAAAAGTGGAGGGATATCTTGCACAGATTGCTTGACATCCATTGTTTCTTTCAATCAGAACATGGCATTCTGTGGCCACAAGGAAGATGAGTCTTCATTTGATAAAGGGAACTTTCTTGAGATGGTTGAAATACTTTCAAAATATAATCCAGTACTGAAAGAACACCTAATTAGATTAAAGCCAAGCACCTGTAAACTCAAAGTATCTGTTGCATACAGTGGTGTGAAAAAGTGTTTGCCCCCTTCCTCATTTCCTGGTCCTTTGCATGTTTGTCACACTTAAGTGTTTCGGAACATCAAACCAATTTAAACAATAGTCAAAGACAACACAAGTAAACACAAAATGCAATTTGTAAATGAAGGTGTTTATTATTAAAGGTGAAAAAAAATCCAAACCATCATGGCCCTGTGTGAAAAAGTGATTGCCCCCTAAACCTAATAACTGGTTTGGCCACCCTTAGCAGCAACAACTGCAACCAAGTGTTTGCGATAACGTGCAATGAGGCTTTTACAGCGTCCTGGAGGAATTTTGGCCCACTCATCTTTGCAGAATTGTCCTAATTCAGTTACATTAGAGGGTTTTCGAGCATGAACGGCCTTTTTAAGGTCATACCACAACATCTCAATAGGATTCAGGTCAGGACTTTGGCTAGGCCACTCCAAAGTCTTCATTTTGTTTTTCTTCAGCCATTCGGTGGTGGACTTGCTGGTGTGTTTAGGATCATTGTCCTGCTGCAGAACCCAAGTTCGTTTCAGCTTGAGTACACGAACAGATGGTCGGACATTCTCCTTCAGGATCTCTTGGTAGACAGCAGAATTCATAGTTCCTTTTATCACGGCAAGTCTTCCAGGTCCTGAAGCAGCAAAACAGCCCCAGACCATCACACTACCACCACCATATTTTACGGTTGGTATAATGTTCTTTTTATGAAATGCAGTGTTCCTTCTACGCCAGATATACTTGGACACACACCTTCCAAAGAGTTCCACTTTTGTCTCATCGGTCTACAGAATGTTGTCCCAAAAGTCTTGGGGGTCATCAAGATGTGTTGTGGAGAAATTGAGACGAGCTTTGATGTTCTTTTTGCTCAGCAGTGGTTTTCTCCTTGGAACTCTGCCATGCAGGCCATTTTTGCCCAGTCTTTTCCTGATGGTGGAGGCATGAACGCTGACCTTAACTGAGGCAAGTGAGGCCTGCAGTTCCTTGGACGTTGTTGTGGGGTCTTTTGTGACCTCTTGGATGAGTCGTCGCTGCGCTCTTGGGGTAATTTTGGGCGGCCAGCCACTCCTGGGAAGGTTCACCACTGTTCCATGTCTTCGCCATTTGTGGATAATGGCTCTCACTGTGGTTCGCTGGATTCCGAAAGCTTTGGAAATGGCTTTATAACCCTTTCCAGACTGATAGATCTCAATTACTTTCTTTCTCAATTGTTCCTGAATTTCTTTGGGTCTCGGCATGATGTGTAGCTTTTAAGGATCTTCTGGTGGACCTTACTGTGTCAAGCAGCTCCTATTTAAGTGATGCCTTGATTGTGAACAGGTGTGGCAATAATCAGGCCTGGGTGTGGCTAGAGAAATTGAACTCAGGTGTGGACAACCACAGTTATAGTATGTTTTAACAAGGGGGGCAATCACTTTTTCACACAGGGCCATGATGGTTCAGATTTTTTTTCACCTTTAATAATAAACACCTTCATTTACAAATTGCATTTTGTGTTTACTTGTGTTGTCCTTGACTATTGTTTAAATTGGTTTGATGTTCCGAAACACTTAAGTGTGACAAACATGCAAAGGAACAGGAAATGAGGAAGGGGGCAAACACTTTTTCACACCACTGTATCTTGCTCTGCAAACTTAAAATGAGTTTATAAGTGTACTGGCAAATCCCATGAAGGAAAAGATTGACATGGATATAAAGTCTGCAAAGTACTTTGAAATCATGTTTGGCGGCACACCTAGGGTTGCCACCTTTTCTTCAAGCCAAACCCGAACACTTTAGCGCCACACAGCAATTTTTTTTTTTTTTTTTTTTTTTTTTACGGGGGAACACTATGGACTGTGGTATAAAATTAAACTCTGATGTAAGAGGGTTTCCCATTTAAGAGAGCCCCCATTTACATCAGAATTCCCAGATTTCCCCATTCCCCATTAAATCAGGTTTCCCTAAGCTCCCCCTTACATCTGAGTCCCCCTTACCTTAGTGTACAGGCATACCCCACTTTTAAGTACGCAATGGGGTTTATTTACTAAAGCTTGAAAGTGCAAAATCAGCCTCACTTCTGCATAGAAACCAATGAGCTTCTAACACCAGCTTGTTCAATTACACTTTGGTAATAAAACCTGGAAGCTCATTGGTTTCTATGCAGAAGTGAGCCTGATTTTGCAATTTCAAGCTTTAGTAAATAAACCCCATTGTGTACTTAAAAGTGGGAAGTGGGGTATGCCTGTACTCATTTGCTCAGGGGAACAACAGAGAAGGGAGGGAGGGGGCCTATACACTGGGTGGTTGTGGTACTTGGTTAATGGGGAGTATAGGCGTGTGCAACCCAGGCAACAAGGGGACTCTGCACCACACTGGGTGAATAGGATGTGCCCAGACACACCTAAATTGGATGGGGGGGGGGGGGGGGTTGCAGTCTGAAACCTGGACATATTATTCAAAACACAGACTGTCCAGGTGAATACCGGACAGGTGGGAACCCTACTGTTATCACACTAAGAGCAGGAAAAAAAAACAGACATGCTGCATTTTCCAAACACCAGGTTGGACATTGGGAACCACAGCACACTAAAATGCAACCATGTAAATATGACCCTAAGGGGTTGAATTACTAAAGGCAAATAGACTGTGCACTTTGCACCGGAGCTCCAGTCTCGTAAGTGAAAAGTAAAAGTCAGCAGCTGCAAAAACTGTAGCTGCTGACTGTTAATAAAGAGCCACTCGCCTGTCCCACGATCTAGCGGTGTGCTCACCCCAGCTGTTTTCTCCCTGCGTCCCCTCTCGTCAGCACCTTTGCTATGGGCACCCGGCCTTGACAGCTTGCCGCTTCACAGCTGGGTGCCCACTGTGCATGTGTAAGCGGTGTTGCACACTCTGACTGGTCTTGCAGTCTTCTGGGACCTGTCATGTGTCCCAGACGACTTCAAGTGGAGTTTCACTCATTGGTAAGTTTATTAAAAGTCAGCAGTTTCTGACTTTTAATAAACAGACACTCACCTGTCCCACGGTCCAGAGATGTGGCCACCCAAACCCTCACTTCTATCCCCCTCCTCTCTGCGGTGCCAGCATTGTAAGTGTGGGCACCCGGCTGTGACAGCTTGTGGCTTCAACACGCTGCGCATGCGTGAGTTGTGCTGTGCTCTTAATGGCCAGGCAATCTTCTGGGACCTGTGATGTGTCCCAGAAGATTGCAGAGAGGGAGGGGAGAGGAGGAGTCGCCTAGGCGATGGAGGAAGGCAGTGGGACAGGAAGTACCTGACAAAATGAGGTATCCACTTCCCATCCAAAAAATGTGGCATGTAAGGGGGCAAGGAGTGCTTAAAGTGGAAGTTCCGCTTTTGGGTGTAACTCCGCTTTCAGGAGAGAGGGGGGGGGGGTTTAGAACTTCCACTTCCGATCGCCTAGGTGGTTGGAACAGAAGTGAGGATGGGTACCTGTCAAAATCGAGTACCCTCTCCCCCCTCCTACCCAAAAGCTCCATTTCACAAAAAGGAGCCGGGGAGGAGACCTTAAAGTAGAATTTGGGTGGAGCTCCACTTTAAATTGGCTGTAGTATGTGTGTGAATACATGTGAGGTAGGGTGTTTAAGCAAATGGTTTTGATTTTCTTGGGCGGAAGGAAAGAAAATCACTTGAATCCCCCATCATCACAGTCAGTGTTGATGGGGTAATGCCTCCCGCAGCACTATTGTGTTCTGTCAGTGGGGTGGGAGGGGGGCCTTTTCTGGCCAGATGAATGATTACTGCTAGCGGTTAATGTAAAAAATCTGACAGGCTGGTTGTAGCCAAGTCTATCAATGAATCTACTTACAATCAGCCTGCCCATAAATGGATTGAATATCGATCCATGTACAGCCAGCCTTGAGAACAGGGACTGTTGTGAATGTACAATATAAATAACATACAGTATACGTATAATATGGACTCTTGACACAAATGTCTGCTGGGATACAAATACACAGTTATCATTGCTCTTGGCCCTTGATAGCCCTGAAGTCACAATTACAAAGCAAAAAAGAGGGGGGGGGGGGGAAATAATTTACAAGGGAGATGGGACTTTAAATGCAGCACATGGAAGCAAAATAATAAAAGGGCGAATGTAAAGGAGTTTTATTGATACATCAATCAAAATATACAAAATTACATAATAATAGTACTATTTAATAAATAGAAAGTAGTAATGCAAAATAACATACATATAATAATACATATGATAATTATTTCACTAAATACACTCCAATTCGGTGCATTAATAAAGATGGATAAAACAGTATAAATATGGATAAAAATAATGCATTCATATGATGTAAAAAATAAAACGTTTCCTCATTTGTCTCAAAAAGGCATGGTATATGACAGTACTTAAGAAGTAAAATCCACAAGACCTATGACCTCACTAAACCTGAAGGGGGAGTAAGAATTCTATAATAACATAGAGGTCTAAATACGATTTGGTAAATACATGGAAACCAGTAGCTCTACGCGTTTTGTGGCTTAACCGCCACTCATCAGGAGCAAGCGTATATGGAATCTAAAAGGAATTTTTGTGAAAATAGAAAAATTAATTAATTATATAGAGAAAAAATTATATAAAAATGGCTAGAGAAACAGGGTTGGGGAGCAACATAAATAATCCCCCCAACCAAGGCTGACTCACTGGAATTCGTTGTGTAGCCAATGTGGTAGTAGGACTGAAAGAGTGGTCCGGACCGCTCTTTCAGTCCTACTACCACATTGGCTACACAACGAAGAGCAGGGGGTTCAGCGGTTGATACCATAGAGTGGAGCTATTTGTGGAGGGTTTTGAGGGAATTTCATGTGGGCCTGGTATTTATAAAATGGGTGAAAATGCTATATAGGTCCCCGGAAGCAAGGATAAGAATAAATAACGATAGTTCGGCAGGGATTCAATTGAAGAGAGGAACGAGACAGGGGTGCCCTCTGTCTCCTCCCCTGTTTGCCATGGCAATTGAACCCCTGGCCATGTCCCTTAGATCAAATTTATCTTTTATTTAAAGATTTTGGACATCTTGCGGGATTAAAGATAAATTGGGAGAAATCCTGTATATTGCCTATTGACTCCCTGGATAGTCCTTTACCTTGTGAAGCTGCACATATCCAGATAGTGACGCAAATGAAATACCTAGGCATACGCATCACTAAAGACCCTAAACAGTACATAGTGGACAACCTGGCCCCTTTGCTATTTAAACTAAAACATAAAACCAATATCTGGAAGAGATTACCTCTATCAGCAGCAGGTCGATGTAACTTAATTAAAATGATAGTTTTACCACAACTTTTATATGTTCTACACAACTCTCCAGTATGGATCTACAAAAAATGGTTCTATAAGGTAGACTCCATATTTAGAGAATTGATCTGGAAAGGGGGTAAAGCACGTATTAGCTTAAAAACGTTGCAACTACCCAGTAATGGAGGGGGAGTGGCACTTCCACACCCATTTAACTATTTTTTAGCGGCCCAGCTACAACATCTGGTGGGAGAGGGCTTAGAGGATGGAGGATGGAAAAAAGAAAACCCCTCTTGAACAACTTCTGGGTAGACCGTTGGTAGTGACACTAGAGTCAGGGATTCATCTGCAAGATGTTCCTACGCTAGGGTTGATGATAAAGGTGTGGGAGGCAACCGAAAGAATATTGGGATATAGGGGATTTACGGAGTACTCCCCCCTTTGGGATAACAATAAATTAGATGAGATACAGAAAATAGGACAAATAAGGGAATGGGAAAGGTGCGGCATAAAGCTTATCCACCAGATCTACCAGAACGGTAATCTGAAACAATTTCAAGAGTTAAGGGACCAGTTTGCAATTCCGAGGAAGTCTTTTTTCAGATATTTGCTGGTTAGACACGCGTTGGGAAAACAGTTTGGGGAAGAGGCAATAGAATGGTGTGAGATGCCAGTAATCAAGGATATATTACGAGTAAAATCAGGGAAAGGGTTAATATCTAAAGTCTATGTAAATTTGTGCAAGAAGACCCAGGTAAGAACGCAGGAGCAAACGAATAGGAAAAAATGGGAAGCAGATGTGGGAAGCATCTCGGAAGATCAGTGGGAGAGGATTCTTGAGTTGGCACCTTGGGTGTCCATCTCCCCCCCTCAAAAGCTTTCTCACCTATTCCTGTTGTATAGAGCATATTACACTCCCAAGAGGCTTTTTCTGTTTGGTAGAAGGCGTGATGCGGCTTGCCCTAGGTGTGGAAGGACAGAGGGAAATATGATACACATGTTCTGGAGATGCCCCAAGCTATATCGGTATTGGAGAAAGGTAGTGACGATAATGAATTGAGTATTTGAGACGGTAGTAGAAGTGGAACCGTTGGGGTGTGTGCTGGGATGGATTGAGGGGGGTAGCGATCCCAAAGATAGTAAACTGGCGAAAATAAGGTCCCTCTTTCAAGCCAGGAAATTGATAGCTCAGAAATGGCAGTCTCCAACACCCCCTACCAGTGGAGAGTGAGTGCAGAACATGAATAGGGTTATTCTTAAAGAAAGCATATATAAGACAGGGTGGTATTAAAAAATGTGATAGGATTTGGAAGTTGTGGTACGAGAAAATGAATGAAGGGGTTTATATTTAAAAGGGGGAAGAGTTGCTAGTTAAGAAACAGCGGGGGAAGTGGGTCTGAGTGAGTGGGGGAGTTGCCAGTTAAGAAGCAGTGTGAGGAGTGGGTCTGAGTGAGTGGGGGAACGAGATGAATGTGGGGAATGGAAGGGTGTAAAAGGGCTATATGTAATTTGTATGGTGTTTTGGTTTTATATGGTAATGTTGTATGTTATGTTTAAATTGGGAAAGAAAAATCAATAAAGAGATAAAGTTAAAAAAAAAAAACCTGACCTCTGAATTTTGTGTCACTTATTCCTGAACCTTTGTGTCACTTATTACTGAACCCTAAAACTCTGTGTCCCTTTAAACCACAGCGAGTATTCAGCACAATGAAAATCAAATCCAACTTTTGCTGCGGAGCTCCGGGCTACACTTTTCCTCAGCTGCGGGGGCCCGACTTATTATCTTGAACACAGGCCCACTGCTTTCAGAAAATGCCCCTGACCTGAACTCATCATTGCGCATTCATTGCAGATGCTTGTATGTGACACCATACAGTGGTGGGGCAGATGAGAAAGGGGGTACATTGGTGGGGAAGATGAGCCATGGGGGTTACAGTGATGGAACTTAAGAGCAGAGGGTACAGTGGTGGGGTAGATGTGCAGGGTGGTAGAGTGGTGGGGCAGATGAGAAGGGGGAACAGAGTTACGGCAGATGGTCAGGGGGTACAATGGTGGGAAAGATGAGAAAGGGGTTCAACGATGGGACAGAAGAGCAGGGGGTTCAGCGGTGGAACAAAAGAGCAAGGGTTTACAGCAGTGGAGCATATGTGCAGGGGGGTTCAGTGGTGAGGCAGATGTGCAGGAGGTCCAGTGGTGGGATAGTTGAGCAGGGAGGTTACAGTGGTGGGACAGATGAGCAGGGGGTGGTAGGACAGATGAGTAGGGGGGTACAGTGATCTGAGGTGTGAAGGTGCAGGAATTGGGGCTGATCTGAGAACTGGAAGTGCAAGAATTGGGGCTGATCTAAAGTGTGGAGTTGCTGGAATTGGGGCTGATAAGAAGTGTGGAGTTGCAAGAATTTGGGGCTGATCTGAGGCGTGAGAGTACCTGATGTTAATTTTTCTTTTACAAAAGTTTTATTAACAAGTAAAACATAACAAGAATATCCAAATGATTGCTGGTTACAATAGATATCAACAAAAGAGAAAAAAAAAATCCCGACTGCGGAATATTACATGTAAAGCATGGTGTACATCAACATGAGTGCTGAAAAATGGTGAAAAACATAAACGCACCCAAAATGAACAATCACTTATAAGTAGATCAAAAGGACATTATATAAGAGAGGAGAAAAAATGAAAATATAGTGCAATCTGTCGGGTTTGACTATTTCCAACCATCATAACCAGCAAGACTAATGTGGGTCCTTCACAACCTAGGTCGGAGGAAGGAGTACACATATGGACAAGAGAAAGGAAGAAGTAGGTTAGAAGCAAAAGTCAGAAAGAGAGTAGAGAAGATAGATAGGAAAGACCAGAAGAAAAAGAGGGGAGAGAGTCCGATCCACTAGGGGAGGGGAGGGTGCACACAGAGCCCTTAGATTGACATCAAGCGACTATCAAATCTGGAGGCCGGGTTACAAGATATCCAGGGACTCCAGGTTCTAAGAAATTTATTGTGTGTGTCAGAGGTTAAGGACGTTAGTTTCTCGTTAACCATGATGTCATTCATACGATTTTTAACTGCCTCAAAGCTGAGTACAGGAGTTTTCCAGGAGCGCGCAATGGTCAATTTTGTTGCATTAAAAAGATGTTGGGCTAGTTGGTGCTCTGGGCAAAGAAGCTCTTGGATAGGTTTACAAAGTAGGGCTTCATATGGATCTCTTTTCAGGTTGGTATGAAACATATTTCGTAGCAGTGCATAGACCCTGACCCAGAGTCTGCAAACTTTTGGACATGTCCACCAAATATGTGCCATAGACCTTGTTATCGGGCAGCCCCTAAAACAATGAGGAGAATAAGAGGGGATAAATCTCGCTAGCCTATCGGGCGTATAATACCACCTATAAAAGACTTTATATGCATTTTCAAGAATAAGAACATTCCTTGAACTTTTCATGAGAGATAATGTCATAGTCTGCCAGTCCTCCGGGTCCAGCCATCTCGCTAGGTCCTTCTCCCATTGAAGATAATATTTGTTTACGGGGGGTTTGCTAATAGAAATGATAGAAGAGTATAGTAGGGATATAGTCCCCGGGGAGTGAGGAGTAGCCCTACATATCTTTTCAAAGGGGGTCAAAGTGTACGGAGTAGGCTGGGCCCGAAGGAGTTGCTGGAGAAAGTGCTTAATTTGTAGGTAACTATAATGTTCCCGCAAGGGAATGTCATGGGAGGAACGAAGCGTTTCAAAGGAGATTATTTTCATAGGGGTAAGCAGTGAGTAAACATCTGTAAAGCCCTTATCCGCCCACCAAGAAAACTGACCTGGATTGTCGCAACTAGGGGGGAACATTGGGCAGTGCGCAAGGCGTAGTAAAGG
The DNA here is from genome assembly GCF_037356315.1 of Lithobates pipiens. NCBI lineage: Eukaryota > Metazoa > Chordata > Amphibia > Anura > Ranidae > Lithobates > Lithobates pipiens. The sequence goes on from NW_027507784.1 coordinate 173,991,836, forward strand.
CAAATGAGGGGATATGAGACTCGCTGAGTATTTTATCGAGTCCCAGAGGCGAAGCGAATGGACCATACACGGGAGGAAGCCATGGTATGGACGAGATGGGTGTAGGGTGTGAGTCGACCAGGTCAATAGTGGCCCACAGTGGCAATTGGTAATTGCCGTGGAGGCGAGTGATTGGGGCGATATTCGCCGCCAGATAATACGCCCGAAGATTAGGGACCGACAGGCCCCCCTCAATCCGCCTGGCGTACAATGTCTGTTTGTTAATTCTAGGACGAGAGGACCCCCATATAAATTTCAGAAGTTTACGCTGATAGATTCGCAGTATGTGGGGGGCAATTGGGATGGGCAGAATCCTAAAGAAATATAATAACTTAGGGAGATAGGTCATACGGACCGCTGTAATTCTGCCAAACCAGGAGATCGGACAGTGGGACCAGGAGGACAGCAATGCATCTAGTTTACGAAAAAGAGAAGGAAAATTGGCCTGATACAAACCTTCATACTTAGGGGTGATATGAATTCCCAGATAGGGTAATGAAGGAAGCCATTGAAAAGGGAAATTTGCTTTTATAGAGGATAATTCTAGAGATGAGAGATTTACCGACATAGCTTTGGACTAAGTAGGGTTAACTCGCAGACCCGAAAGGGACGCAAAAGTCTCCAAGAGAGAAAACAAGTTAGGTAGGGAAAGTCTGGGTGAAGTCAAAGTTAACAGGATATCATCCGCAAATAGTGAATTTTTATGAGGACATATGTGGACTTCGATGCCCTTGATGTCAGGATGTGAACGGATCGACTCCGCTAGAGGTTCCATGGCCAAAACAAATAATAGGGGCGAAAGTGGGCAGCCCTGACGAGTGCCCCTTCGGATAGGGAATTTGGGTGATTCAAACCCATAGTATTTAACTTTGGCTTGAGGGGCGTCGTACAGTGCTGCCAACCAACGCAGAGATGAAGCTCCAAAGCCAAAGTGGTGGAGTACGGTCATAAGATACGGCCAGGATAGCGTGTCGAAAGCTTTGTTCACATCTAGCGACAAAAGCATATATTCTAATGATCGGGTATGGGCAATGTTCTGCAGTTGAATAATTCTCCAGATCGCGTCGCCAGCCTGTCGCATCGGAACAAAGCCTACTTGATCCTTTTTAATTAGGCGGGGAAGGAAAGAATTGAGACGATTAGCCAATATTTTTGTAAGAATTTTCATGTCTATATTAATTAGGGATATAGGACGGAAGTTCGCCCAGGAGGTATGGTCACGATCGGGCTTTGGTATCATCACTATATTGGCTGTGAGTAACTCCGGAGAAAGGTTCTGCCCATTCTTAATGGAATTATACACAGCCGTCAATGGGGCTGCTACCACATCTACTAGCTTCCTATAGTAAAGGGCCGTAAAGCCATCCGGGCCAGGCCGCTTCCCAATTTTTAGATCTTTAATAAATTGCCTAACCTCGGATTCACGAATATTACGGTCCATAAGGTCCTTCTGGGCGCCTGTTAAGGAGGGAAGTGAAATTCGCTGGAGAAATTCTGTCCTATCTCACTCCGATTCAGAGTCCTGGGCGGAGTATAGAACAGAAAGTCTATGGCGGAATTCATCCAGTATACACACCGGGTTACTCGTTAGTTGGTTATGTCGAGTGCGCAATGCTATAGGAGCTGGTTTAGAATCAAACGTCCGTAATCTCCTAGCCAGCATTGCAGTGGGTTTATTTGCTCTGAAGTACCAGTGTTGGCGAGAAAAGCGCAAGGTGCGTTCAAGTTGAATCGGTCAGACAAAGGTCTAATTCCATGCGAACCTGGTCCAGGAGCTTACGGTTAGCACGGGAAGGGGTATTTTTAAAAATAACAGAAGTAGAGTCCAGGTGGGACTCCAATTGTGTCTGCAATTTTTGTCTTTCTTTCTTGCGTTTTGATGCTAACTGAATAATATGGCCCCTGAGGACAGCTTTGTAGGCTTCCCATAGGGTCACTGGGGAAGAAACCGAGGCAGAATTAAGGCAAAAGTACTCAATTGACGCTTCCGTTAAGTTATCCTGAATATTCCGCAAAGGTAATAACGAGTCATTCCTGACCCAGGGGGAAGGTTGTGGATTATGCATTAAAGACCGGCAGACTACTAAAAGGGGATCATGGTCTGTCCAGGGAGCTGCCAAGATAGATACCGACTCCACTAAAGGAAGATGTTTTCTATACATGATGACATGATCAATTCTAGAGTGTGAATGGTGCGGATGGGAATAGTAGGTATAATCCCTGCTTGATGAATGGCATTCTCGCCAGAGGTCTACTAAATCATGGGAGCGTAAAGAGCGGGAAAACATTTTAGCTGCCGAGGAGGGAGCCAGCTTGTCCGAAGGGCATTTATCTAAGGTTGGATTTAGGGCTACATTGGAATCTCCTGCTAGCAATAGGGTCCCTCCCTGGTGTAATGTCAACAGAGCACAGATATGGGACAGGAAAGGGCCTGGGTTAGAATTAGGGGCATAATAAGTCAAAATAATAACCTTGGTGTCCTGAATATTCCCTAAAAGCAGGAGGTATCTACCAGCAGGGTCGGCTATCTGTCTATCACAGCGAAACGGGACTGTCTTGTGAAAAGCAATCAAAACTCCCCTTTGTTTGGTCTGACCATTGGCCTGGAATACTTGGGGATATTGGGAATCAAAATATTTAGGATAGGAGGTAGAGGAAAAGTGAGTTTCCTGCAAACATGCTATGTCAATAAGTTGTTTTCTAAGGTATTTAAATATTTTAACCCGTTTCTGTGGCAAGTTCATACCCTGCACATTCAAAGACAGCCAATGTAATGTCATCTTGCGTAGGGAAAAGGAGGCTTATTATAGGCTCTGTGCGCAACCCCCCTGGACTCTGGGAAAAGAGGAAAAGGAATAGAAATAGGAAAGCCCAGGAGGGCCAGAAAGGAACGGTAGAAGAAGAGAGAAGGCAGAGACAGAATAAAGCCGAGAGGAGCTCAGACAAGATACATAAAGTGAAGCAGTAGTGCCACTAGGCGTGGACCGGTGGGTCCACCTAAAGATTGGTGGTTGGGCGGGACCATGATCCCACGCAAGTACCGACGCAGTGGGGGCGCAGTGGTCCACCAGGCCCACCCGGCATATCTAAAAAAAGTTATAAATGAAACAAACATTAAACATAAGCACCAGATTAATTCAGTTTAACTATTGACTCGATAGCAGCCAAAAAAAAAAATAAAAAATAACACAAGACGTGTCACTTTGTCAGACACAAACAGTTGACACTAAAACCAGGCCTAGTAAACAAATAAGAAGAAAGAAAGAGAAAGACCCCAACCCCTAGTTTGCATCCATCTGTTGTATTGCATTAATAAACTGTAAAGTGTTCCCTTGCACCTCAACAATGGCAACCGGTGGGCCCCGGAGGAGCCCGGGGGAGGCTCTCACCTCACAAAAAAAAAAGGGGGGCCACCCCTCGTCAAAGGGTATGATACCCATAACATGCCCTCACAGAATTGCTCCCGGAACATAGGGCAAGATAGGTATTAACCGCATCTCCAAATTAAATTGGAAATAAGATGTGTAGAAAAATAAAAGTAAACTAAAATACGAAGCAACAAAAAATTCTGTTCACAGTGCCGAGCAGAGGACCGACCCGGTCATAGGCAGAACAAATGTCATCCTGTGGGGACATCCTGGTAGCGTTGGGCCTGAAGCGATCGCAGGGCCTGGGATCCCTGCTGAGAAGCCTGTGAGGAATTGCGGGGGGTGACCCTGTCAGGTGCGGGAGGACGATACAGGCGGGTCACTCTGAGACGGAGGGAGATCCAACTGTAAGTCTTGGAAGTGGCGTTTCAGGTCAGAGACAGAGGAAGCGTGAACTTGGTGTCCCCGATAAGTAAAGGACAACTTAAAGGGGAAGCCCCATCTATATTTTATGCCTTGGTTTTGCAGAATCAGTAGGTAAGGTTTTAAAGCCCTTCTTTTGGCAATTGTAACTGGAGATAGATCCGTAAACAGCTGAAGGGAAAGATTCTGGAAGCTAAGGTCTTGACGTTCCCTCGCTGCCTGTAGGAGCCTTTCTTTTGTGCGATAGTAATGCAACTTAATAATGACATCCCTGGGGGGGCCCTCTGTAGGTTTTGGGGCCAAGGACCGAAATGCGGTCAAACTCCAGCCGATCGACAGGAATCTCCGGGGCTAGCTCTTGGAAAAAGGTCGTGGCCGTACCTTGTAGGTCTGTAATGGCCTCGGGAATCCCACGGATTCTCAAATTGTCCCTGCGGGCTATATTTTTAGAGTCCTCCAACTTATCCCGCAGTCCCTCTAGCTCACCAGTCAGTCTTTCAATTTCCTCTTCATGGCCCTCTAGCACTGTTGTGGTTAAGTCCATTCTCTGCTCAAGCTGGTTGGTGCGATGGCCTATCTCTTTAAGACCTCGCATAAGGTCAGAGGAAAGTTTCCGTGAGGCTACTGAGATTTCATCTCTCACTATAGACCTGAACCTGGTTAGCATGTCCTCTGAGGTCTGTTGATCAGGGCTTACCAGATCCGAGGGATACTGTAGCAGACTGTCAGTGGACGATACAGGAGCTGCTGCGGAGAGCCTCGTGGTGTCATCTGGCTCGGGAGGCTCCGGCACCATCTTGCCCTTCACTGCAGCTGGTAACATCTTATGCTGTTTAGGGGTTTTCTGCCTACCCTTCTGCGAGCGGTGCATTCCCGCGGGAGCCCGTCGTTGTCCGGTGCCTGAGACGCTGATTTTTGGGTGTCTGACACGTAGCGGTGCCGTGCTAGCCGGGTGTAAAACGGCCGGTGGCGCGGAGCGCTGAGATCAAGCAGCCATCTCGGCGATCGCGCACCACCTGATGTTAATCTTTCACTATTTCTAAAGTAGTTTAAAGCATTTACTGAAAATAACCAGGTTTAGTAAGAGGAAGGCAAGGGAACAGGCAAGTGATGCTGAATGCTGGAAGTCTACAAGACGAGAATAAGAGGGCAATGCTTGAGCACATTGATCACTTCCATTATGAACTCCAGATCAGATCAAGAGCCTTCATGGAAGGTGCAGGCACGGTTCAGGCTTTTCAAGCAGAGTCTCATATATGACATTGAAGAAGAATTAAAGGTGTCCATTCCAAAACTGATCATTTTTTATGATGAAATATATGAGATTGAGCTGTTAATAGAGATACCAAGATTGAGAAGACAACTAAAACCAGACAAAGATTGGTCAATAAAAATCACGAAAAAAGTGTAGAGCTACCTTGAATAGCCAACAAAATTCTCAAAAATAATGTGATAGCAAGCAACTCACAATGCAAACCAGTACTCTTGCCCAAAATAATAACAAATTGCAGTGCCCACAAATCTAAATGTAATAATAATATGACTAGTAAGGATGAGCCGAACATCCCCTGTTCGGTTCGCACCAGAACCTGCGAACAGACCTAAACTTCGTGTGAACTTTAGAACCCTATTAAAGTCTATGGGACTCGAACGTTCACAATCTAAAGTGCTAATTTTAAAGGCTAATATGCAAGTTACTATCCTAAAAAGTGTTTGGGGACCTGGGTCCTGCCCCAGGGGACATGGATCAATGCAAAAAAAAGTTTTAAAAACGGCAGTTTTTTCAGGAGCAGTGATTTTAATAATGATTAAAGTGAAACAATAAAAGTGTAATATTCCTTTAAATTCTGTACCTGGGGGGTGTCTATAGTATGCCTGTTAAGGGGTGCATGTTTCCCGTGCTTAGAACTGTCCCTGCACAAAGTGTCATTTGTGCAGGAAAAAAAGTCTTTTAAAATCACTTGCGGCTATATTGTCGGCTCCCGTAATACAGAGAACACTCAATGAGTGTTCTCTGTATTAGCTGACAATTCATTCATTCATTCATAAAAATAAAAAAAATGTGGGGGTTCCCCTAAATTCAATTACCAGACCCTTCAGGTCTGGTATGGATATTAAGGGGAAGTGACGTCACCCGACTCTTCTACATAGCATCTGCATGCTATGTAGATCTACACTGCTATATGAAAAGATAAACTCATAATTAGTTAATATGGTGGCTGTAGTGTTCCCATAGCAACATACACTGTATTTAATCCTGGCAGCGATCACCCGATTCCAATCCTGAGGAAGTCCTGTGATTCGTGACACAATGCGTTCGGAAGAGCCCAGGAGGAAACTACCCGAAGTACCACTTTTACACCCTTGGCATAGTGTGTCATGCTAAAGAAGGAATTTTTATATATGAAGGTTATTTTTTTAAATAAACCTACCTTTTAAAAAGTACTACACTATGGTGGTTTTTACCATTACATAACATATTACATAATATACTTGTTGGAGATGAGGATTTTCCGCCTGAAGTGCTAGGAGAAGGAGAAGGAGAACTGAGGAAACCTTTATGTCAAGCCCTGTTTGTCCTATATGAGGGTATAGGTCCCCATCTAAGGTGAGCTGCTAGATTGCACGGTGGTGGAGCACAGTTTCTCACAGGACTCGGATCTCATCATGCAAGAAGTTGTTGTGTTTTGTGTTATTATTTCACTATTATCCTGTGATTCGTGACACAATGCGTTCGGAAGAGCCCAGGAGGAAACTACCCGAAGTACCACTTTTACACCCTTGGCATAGTGTGTCATGCTAAAGAAGGAATTTTTATATATGAAGGTTATTTTTTTAAATAAACCTACCTTTTAAAAAGTACTACACTATGGTGGTTTTTACCATTACATAACATATTACATAATATACTTGTTGGAGATGAGGATTTTCCGCCTGAAGTGCTAGGAGAAGGAGAAGGAGAACTGAGGAAACCTTTATGTCAAGCCCTGTTTGGCCTATATGAGGGTATAGGTCCCCATCTAAGGTGAGCTGCTAGATTGCACGGTGGTGGAGCACAGTTTCTCACAGGACTCGGATCTCATCATGCAAGAAGTTGTTGTGTTTTGTGTTATTATTTCACTATTATTGGACTCCTAAGAAGCTTTATTCACTCTAGTTGAGCACTTGGAAATGAATTATACCACATAGGAAGACTAAGGCCCCTTTCACACATGCGGATGGTATGTCCGTATTTCATCCATCCGTTTGCGGATGAAATACGGGCCATACATTCATCCCTATGGGATAGCGGGTGTTTGCGGATGAGCATCCGCAGACACCCGCTATTGTCCGCCTCTGCAAATGTCCGATTCTGCAGACGGAGGAAAATCCTATTTTTCTGTCCGTCTGCAGAGCGGATCGGATGAACACGGACACACGGTCCGTGCTCGTCCGATCCCCATAGAGGAGAGCGGAGAGCTGACAGGGTGGTCCCCGCACAGTGTGCGGAGACCGCCCTGTCCGCAGCCGGCTCAGCGGGGACAACGGAGCGATCCCCGCTGAGCGAGAGGATCATCACGGGGCGGATCTTTACTGATCCGCCCCGTGTGAAAGAGGCCTAATAATTATAGTTTTGGCTTATGGGCACATACAGCTATAGATATTCATTGGTTATTTATATTTATTTAACTTTGAAATATTCTGTTTATTATAGCACTGAAAATTTATAATTACGCAATTGTCACTTATTTTGGTTGAGATTTACAGCACTGATATATTGTTCACAACCCAGCAAAGTACCTAGTCATTTTATTATTACATTTAGATTTATGTGCACTGCAATTTTGTTATTGTTTTGGGCAAGAGTACATATTCTGGTTTGCATTGTGATTTGCTTACTATCACAATATTTTTGAGAATTTTGTTGGTTATTGAAGGCATCACTACACTTTTTTCTTGATTTATTCACTATTTGTGGGGACACAATTTTGAGTGTTGGCAGCTTCCCAGTTGTTTGAAGCTATATATCTCTTTGGATTATTCGCTTGGTTAGCGCATAAGTGGTCTCATTCTAATTACTTTGTTTCAAAGATTGCTCAGCTTTACAAGTTTTGACCTTCATAGCTGAATGGGACTTCATTGAATCTCTTCCAACCCTTTCACTGAGTCTAAAATTATTTCTGACAATCTGTGTGTCTGTGGCTTCATGTGAAAGGAGCTTTTCAAAATTGAAACTTATAAAGAACTATTTGTGTTCTGCAATAGTTCTTTATAAGAACTATTCAACTATTCAAGAACAATAGTCAAGGCTTTTTGATCTTTCAATATTATCAGTTGAAAGTTGAGTTAGCGAAATCCATTGATTTTGATGATATTCACAATTTTGCAGCTGTGAAGGCCAGGAAGCAAAGTTTTGATTAAGTTGGGAGGTTAACTAAATGCTTGTTTATTTGTTCTTGTTCATTTTTGTGTAATTTAATTATCCATTATTTAAGTAAAGTTTAATGTTAAAATACACACAGTTCTTTAACAGCTTTAAGCTTTGAGTTCTATTATTTTCATATGATATTGTTATTCAAATTTACTAGTTGCTAGTTGCTCAGTGCACTACTAATACCATTACATGCAGTATTATATGGGAAAAAAGTATTGTGGGGATGACACCATGTCTTACCACATGTTTTACCGCACCAGGTGACATCATTCACTGGGGAGATTTGCTTGTAAGTTGCCAACTGACTACCTGTGAACCCCTCTACTGCTACAGCAACTGGTATAAACAATCTTGACAAATGAAGAAAGTCTATTACATTCCTTATGCCTGGGAGTACAGTAAGGGGCTCTTTATTCAGAGTGATATGGTCCAAGCTGTGTGCCAGCACCTGTACTTAGATGAGTGGTGGTAAGGCTTCAAGTTGTGGCTCTTGGTACGACTAGTCTCTTGCAAATCCTCTTCAACAACTCTATTTTGATGTCCTCTCCAGACAGAAGCACAGAAGGGAATATACTATCAGGAAAGGTGTGCCAAATATTTATCATCTCCTCAAACCATACCATCAAACACAGAACTTGGGAATCTAATGAGTCCAGCAAATAACTCAATGACTGTCCTTCCCACACTGAACAGTAACAGGCAGAAGCAATCAACACAATGGCTGGTTACATTCTAGCTGCAGAACACATTACTTTTAATTAGGGTAGAGTGTCTCCAGTGACCCCTGTGTGCAATGGCAGCCCATCCATAGGGGGCGCTCGGGCATTGCCCCCCCCAAGCTGTAAAGAAAAAAAAGTCACTTTAAGAGTGAACGGGCGCCGGACATGCGGCAGTCTATGGGAAGCTTCCCAGCCTGCAATCAACTGATTGCAGGCTGGGACGCTGATTTGCCCGTGTTTAGGGCGTGTGCAGGGTGCAAGCTGTGTCTATGGGATTGGTGCGGCAGGGACTGGAGGAGAGGACAGTGGATGTGTGCCATTTACATTACTTCCAGCCACAGTGGGGTGAGTCGATTGGAGTGCATGTGGTGGCGTCACAGAGGAGCGGCGCCATTGAAGGTAAGTGTGGCTTATCATACCTCCAGCCCCCACACCAGCACCCACCCACCCACCCCGTAGCTGTATCCGCTCTCCAGAGTCCCACCAGCATCCTCACAAGTGCCAGCACCCTGCCAGCACCAGCAGCCCCCCCCGAATCTGTTCTCTCCTCTCCAGAGTCCCGCCGCTCCATTCCACGCCTGTTGCAATGCTGAGTGCACTGCACACACTCTTCCATGTGTTAGCAGCCAAAAACACCTTCAAGTTCCCTGCTCCGAGACCCGTATCTTCAGTGGGGTAAGAGCGGGGGAACTTGAAGGTGTTTTTGGCTGCTAACATATGGGAGAGTGTGTGCAGTGCATTCAGCATTGCAACCGGAGCGGAGTGGAGCAGCGGGACTCTGGAGAGCGGGCAGAACAGATTCAGGGGGGGCTGTTGGTGCTGACGGGGTGCTGGCACTGGTGGGGGGCTGCTCCTTTCCCCCCACCTCAATGTGCCGATCGTCAACTGCACTCTCTCCCACTAGCAGCACGCTTCCCCCTTCCGCCACTCCAGCAGGGCTAATGGTGCAGTGGCAATTAGTTTGGTCCCGTTCTGGTCCCCCTTTCCCCTGGGCCCTGTCAATGCAGCACTAGGCTAATGCTGCTCACACTGCACTCCAGGAAGGTAAGGGTTTTTTTCTCACTAATGGAAGTCTCCATTGGTGGGGGTCAGGGGGTGCTGATACATATAAGGACTCACTCAGAGCTAATGGGGTCTCTGGGGGGGGGGGGGGTGTTGCTATTATTAAGGGACTCACTCCAATAATCCAACGGGGGTATCATTTTCTAAGAAGGGTTGCTGATCAGTGGCAGTGCTACAGGAGGGGCTCATTCACACCATAGTTGCCACTGGTGCTGCTATAAGAGGACTGAACTAATGGGGGATGCTTACTGCTGATTTTACCACAATGATATCAGAATCACCTTATATCAGCACCCCATCCCCGTCCCCGTCCATTCTCTCTGAGAAATGCTATATGCCAAGCTTTGTGAGAAATGCTATATACCAGGCTTTGTGAGAAATGCTATATGCCAGGCTTTGTGAGAAATGCTATACGCCAGTCTTTGTGAGAAATGCTATATGCCAGGCTTTGTGAGAAATGCTATATGCTAGGCTTTGTGAGACATGCTATATACCAGGCTTTGTGAGACATGCTATATACCATGATCTGTGAGGCTGCACTATATACTCTGTCCTGTGATGCTGGGGCTATATACTCTGTCCTGTGATACTGGGGCTATATACTCTGTGCTGTGATGCTGAGCTGTATAATCCTGGCACTGAGTGGAAGCAAGTGTAATACAGGGGACGGAGTGGGCGGATTCTATAAGGGGTGTGGCTTACAAGAAGTGGGAGGGGATGTCTCCAGTGAACTCAATATCTGTAGAGAACCCATTGTCCTTGTCTCTGGTACCCCCAGCATCTCCAGAGAACCATGTGCTCTTATGGCTCAGTGATTCCTGTGTCTCCAGACAAGGGACTTCCGGATCTTCAGTGACTCTTGCACTTATGTGTCTCACACAGTGACCATGTAACTTTCTGTGTCATTCTGTGACAACAGTGTGTCTTGAGCTCCTCTGTGTCCATACCTTAACATTGTACTCTTAGGTATAGCTACATGTTATGGCTATTTTACTGATATGGTGCATGTGGGTTAGAGCATGTTACATATTTCTGCCAATATGTGAAAATCCTGGTTATATCCTGTCTGTGGCTGTAATATTTTTAAGAAATCAAAAGAAATTCAATTAACAGATTAATTGAAACATTTCCTGCTACATATTGATTTAAAAATAAAGTGGTCTCGTAACACCTCTAACAGTTTGGGATATTTGTAATAGAAAATTGTATTATTCTGATTATTAAAAAGGATCATCTATATGAGACTCCTTGACTCTCTGCAATATTTTTCTGTTCATTAAAGGCTATTGGGTTTGCACTGCTTCACTCACTAACTGCTTACCTAATTGTAGAAGAGCCACAGTAGTGCCCTGTAAACCAGTCTGTCTTCAATTCAGTCCTACAATCATAAATTGATATATGTGTTCAAAAACAAATGTGCAAAATCATTTGCCTTAAATAAATATTAAGTAAATATAAATAATGTCAATCAGTATATTTGAACAACAATATAATTAAAAGAAATGTCCACATAAAATCCATATAGTGCAAAATTAATTAAATGATTAAATTAATCAACATGTGCAAAATCCACATATGATGTATATTAAGTCCAATTCCACAATGAAAAGAAGAGGAAAAAAAATGCAAATTAAAAGATGATTCCACCACCACTGGGAGAGTGAAGGGTAGGTCTGTCCTTGGGGTGCACACCAGAAGGTGATGGAAACCCTTACTGGATAAGGTGGACCTCCTATCCGTAGCAAGGTCATTAACATTTGTAGATATAACACTCTGCGGGGTCTTTACTCTGATCCTGGATGTACCTCCAAATTCTTCCTCACTCATAACACCAATTTTCCATCCACTGTATAGAGAAACTGCTTAAGTGTGACGAAACATGTCAGGATAAAGCTACGCACGTCACCATGCTATACATGACCCCGGGAGCACGGGTGATCGCTGTATATTTTTTATTGCCGGCAAACTTCTTTTTAAATCTTTGTATGAACCTTTTTATAAATAAACCTAACAGTGTTTAACCACTTTCAGACCGGACCAATTTGCTGGTCAAAGACCAGACCACTTTTTGCGATTCGGCACTGCGTCGCTTTAACTGACAATTGCGCGGTCGTGCGACGTGGCTCCCAAACAAAATTAACGTCCTTTTTTTCCCACAAATAGAGCTTTCTTTTGGTGGTATTTGATCACCCCTGCGGTTTTTATTTTTTGCGCTATAAACAAAAATAGAGCGATAATTTTGAAAAAAACGCATTATTTTTTACTTTTTGTAATAATAAATATCCCCCAAAAATATATCAAAAAACATTTTTTTCCCTCAGTTTAGGCCAATACGTATTCTTCTACATATTTTTGGTAAAAAAATCGCAATAAGCGATTATTGATTGGTTTGCGCAAAAGTTATAGCGTTTACAAAATAGGGATAGTTTTATAGCATTTTTATTAATAATTTTTTATTATTTTTTTTTTTACTAGTAATGGCGGCGATCTGCGATTTTTATTGTGACTGCGACATTGTGGGGGACCCATCGGACATTTTTGACACATTTTTGGGACCATTGTCATTTATACAGTAATCACTGCTATATAAATGCAGTGATTCCTGTGTAAATGACACTGGCAGTGAAAGGGTTAACCAGTGGGTGGCAGTGTAGGGGTTAAGTGTTCCTAGGGGTGTGTTACTAACTGTGGGGGGGTTGGGCTTTCATTTAGTGTACACTGATCTCTGCTCCAATCACATGGAGCAGAGATCAGCGTCACTAGTTGCTAGGCAGAATGGAAAAATGTTGTTTATACAGCATTTCCTCCATTCGGCCGCTCCGTGAGACGATCGCGGGGATGCCCGCGGCGATCGAGTCTGCGGGTCCCGCGACCGGACTCACGGGGGTCCCGACCAGCGCGGGACCCCCGTACGCCAATATGCCTGCCCGTGCCATTCTGTCGACGTACATCGTCGTGCGCTGGTCGGGAAGTGGTTAAGGATAACACACTATTAGAGCCCCCTCCTTTTTTCTATCCTCCTATATGGCTGGTTCGGGTCCGAGAGAGCATTTTAGCTTCTTCTACTAGAAATATTTAGTATAATATACTAAAATTAATATTTCCTAAACCTGTACGGTTTAGGAGCTATTCACCTTGCATGCAGCCACTGATGTTAACAGCGCATGGGCTCTGAAGGTCCGGTGGATGCTGCCGGAAAATCAGAGCTCCTTACCGGAAAGAGGACTCCCGCGCTCATCACTGCTCTGGCCACTTACAGCGCCGAAGCCGCGAACCTGGAAAAAACGCAGATGGAACATGTCAGCTCCCTCAGCGGTGACAGAGACTGCTTCAGAGAACTACTGGGCAATTTATATCTACCGGACAAATTGGCTCAAAAACTATTTGATGAAAAAATCATGTCACTACTAAAAGAGACTGTCAGTCAGCACCTCTCTGCTCTGCCCCCCATGATCACTGGAGCCCTGGGCTGTGGAGGAGGTAGTCGCAAACCTTCCTGAGTAGGGATGAGCTTCGAGTTTGAGTCGAACTCATGTTCGATTCGAACATTGCCTGTTCGCCTGTTCAGCGAACAGTGAACAATTTGGGCTGTTTGCGGCAAATTCGAAAAGCCGGAACACCCTGTACAAGTCTATGGGAGAAATCTAAAGTGCTCATTTTAAAGGCTAATATGCAAGTTACTGTCCTAAAAAGTGTTTGAGGACCTGGGTCCTGCTCCAGGGGACATGGATCAATGCAAAAAAAAGTTTTAAAAACTGCCATTTTTTCAGGAGCAGTGATTTTAATAATGATTAAAGTGAAACAATAAAAGTGTAATATTCCTTTAAATGTCGTACCTGGGGGGTATCTATAGTATGCCTGTGAAGGGGCGCATGTTTCCCGTGCTTAGAACTGTCCGTGCACAAAGTGTCATTTGTGCAGGAAAAAAAGTCTTTTAAAATCACTTGTGGCTATATTGTCGGCTCCCGTAATACAGAGAACACTCAATGAGTGTTCTCTGTATTAGCCGACAATTCATTCATTCATTGATAAAAAAATTGACATGGGGGTCCCCCTAAATATCCATACCAGACCCTTCAGGTCTGGTATGGATATTAAGGGGAACCCCCGCATCAAATTTTAAAAAAATTGACGTGGGGGCCCCCCTAAAAATCCATACCAGACCCTTTATCCCGAGCACGCAACCTGGCAGGCCACAGGAAAAGAGGGGGGACGAGAGAGCGCCCCCCCCTCCTGAACCGTACCAGGCCACATGCCCTCAACATTGGGAGGATGCTTTGGGGGTCTGTGACCCCTCAAAGCACCTTGTCCTCATGTTGATGTGGAGAAGGGCCTCATCCTCACAAACCTGAGTGGTGGTTGTGGGGGTCTGCGGGCGGGGGGCTTATCAGAATCTGGAAGCCCCTTTAACAAGGGGAACCCCAGATCCCGCCCCCCTGTTTGAAATGGTAAAGGGGTACAAAAGTACCCCTACCATTTCACAAAGAAAGTGTAAAAATGGTTAAATAAGACAAACACACTTTTGAAAAATACCTTTATTAAAAATAAAAAAAATTAAAAAAAGATTCCAGCGGTGCTAATCCACTCTTGCTATCCAGCGACGGATCTCCGGGGTCCAGTGATGGATGATCATATCCAGCGACGGGGGATCTCTCAGTCCAGCGCTGTCCATACATCCATCTTCTGTCTCCACTGCGGAGACACTGCGGGGATCCCAGCGCTGACGTTCCTTATATTAGGAGGGCGGGGCCACCCGTCACCTGACCCTGCCCCTTTGACGCTGGTGAGGGGAGCCAGAGATTCCCTAATGACGTATGGGTGACCCCGCCCCCTCTGATGTAACGGAAACCTCCGTTACATCAGAGGGGGGCGGGGTCACCCATACGTCACTGGGGAACCCCATAGCTTTCCTCACCAGCGTCAGAGGGGGCGGGGTCATATATATAAGAAACGTCAGCGCTGGGATCCCTGCAGTGTCTCCGCAGTGGAGACAGAAGACGGATGTATGGACAGCGCTGGAGTGAGAGATCCCCCGTCGCTGGATATGATCATCCATCACTGGACCCCGGAGATCCGTCGCTGGATAGCAAGAGTGGATTAGCACCACTGGAATCTTTTTTTTATTTTTTTTATTTTTAATAAAGGTATTTTTCAAAAGTGTGTTTGTCTTATTTAACCATTTTTACACTTTCTTTGTGAAATGGTAGGGGTACTTTTGTACCCCTTTACCATTTCAAACAGGGGGGCAGGATCTGGGGGTCCCCTTGTTAAAGGGGGCTGATAAGCCCCCCACCCACAGACCCCCACAACCCTAAGCGGTGGTTGTGAGGCCCTTCTCCACATCAACATGGGGACAAGGTGCTTTGAGGGGTCACAGATCCCCAAAGCATCCTCCCAATGTTGAGGGCATGTGGCCTGGTATGGTTCAGGAGCGGGGGGGCGCTCTCTCGTCCCCCCCTCTTTTCCTGCGGCCTGCCAGGTTGCGTGCTCGGATAAAGAGTCTGGTATGGTTTTTTAAATTTTTTTAAAAATTTGATGCGGGGTTCCCCTTAATATCCATACCAGACCTGAAGGGCCTGGTAATTGAATTTAGGGGAACCCCCACGCTTTTTTTTTTAATCAATGAATGAATGAATTGTTGGCTAATACAGAGAACACTCATTGAGTGTTCTCTGTATTACGGGAGCCGACAATATAGCTTCAAGTGATTTTAAAAGACTTTTTTTCCTGCACAAATGACACTTTGTGCAGGGACAGTTCTAAGCACGGGAAACATGCGCCCCTTCACAGGCATACTATAGATACCCCCAGGTACGACATTTAAAGGAATATTACACTTTTATTGTTTCAATTTAATCATTATTAAAATCACTGCTCCTGAAAAAACGGCCGTTTTTAAAACTTTTTTTTGCATTGGGCGCAGGACCCAGGTCCCCAAACACTTTTTAGGACAGTAACTTGCATAGTAGCCTTTAAAATTAGCACTTTAGATTGTGAACGTTCGAGTCCCATAGACTTTAATAGGGTTCTAAAGTTCACACAAAGTTTAGGTCTGTTCGCAGGTTCTGGTGCGAACCGAACAGGGGGGTGTTCGGCTCATCCTTAGTCCTGAGCCTAGACCGGCTCTGTGACATCAACTGACAGCAGACTTCAGCCCGCTGTCTGCTGAATATAGGTGACAGGAGTGCAAAATGAACTGCACTCCTGTGATCCACAAGAGAAGTCCAGCCAAATGAGCTTTGGCTGTGCTTTTCCTTTAAGTTGTATCTAAAACAGCATAATATTGACTCACCGTGACATAAAGACCCTTAACTATATTCTACATTGCTGATTCTTTAGATATTGAGAGACACAGGTATAGTGATTTTGAACATCTACACTGTTTCTTTGGAGTTATTAGTAGCAGTGGTGGCTGGTGGTATATTTTTTGATCGGTCGGCCGGGCCACCTGCCCTCCCTGACCTCCCCTCCCGAGGTCAGTCGGTTAGTCAGTCACTAGCCCTGTACTTATCCCATTTACTGTAACTAGTGGGCAG
This sequence comes from Lithobates pipiens, assembly GCF_037356315.1. Classification (NCBI taxonomy): domain Eukaryota; kingdom Metazoa; phylum Chordata; class Amphibia; order Anura; family Ranidae; genus Lithobates; species Lithobates pipiens. The sequence continues at coordinate 174,008,397 of NW_027507784.1, forward strand.
TGCTTCCCCTACGTCTCCTCCTCCTCCTCAATCCTTGTTCTAGGCGGCCAATAGGATCGCTTCTTCTCTCAGCCAGTCAGTCTCAAGACCGACCCACTTCCTGATTGACTGAGAGGAAAATCAGGAAGATAATAGCAAATATTCTTTCACTATTGTCACACAACTGGGTGGGCTCGGGGAGCACTGCTCTGTGCTCCGAGCCCATCCTTTTTTGAATTGAGCTCTGGCTCTAATCATGTGCTTAAAAAAAAAAACCCATTGGAATCCATGTGTTTAGCACCCTGCATGTAGATTAGGGGGTAGGATGCGTGGATAGGGGGCAGCGCCACTTATTAGTAGCAAGTGGAAGATGAGGTGCCAGGTGAAAAAAGACCACCTTGACTTCTGCCACCATAATGATAACCTCTGAAATAAGATGGCTCATACAACTGTATCTACTATGTTTTCTTCTTTTTTATATTGTTGGTTATTAAAATATATATATTGTATTAGTATATCTATGCCAGTTTAGCTAAGAAAAGTATATGGTATTACAATGAGAAATTGTCAGATATTAAATGTTTAACGTCTGATGGTTGACTCTGTCAGCAGGAATGTAATACAGGACAGGTGTTTCTATTATTAGTACCATCTGTTAAAGTTTAACTGAAAATCACATGGATTTACTGTATGTAATAATGTTATCCATATATAAAAATGTGTGTGTGTATATATATATATATATATATATATATATATATATATATATATATATATATATATATTGTGTGTGTGTGTGTGTAGATCAAGCTGCTATAGTAACCTTATACAATTGTAAAATAGATAGCAGTAGAGAAATGATTCTGTAAGGTTAAATAGAAAAAGTGTTACATTTCTTCCCATGAGCAAATTCATATGTTAAACAAGCTTTGCTGCAATATTGTGTTTTCTACCATAGTAATTTGTTTTAAGGGTAAGACATTACAAACATTATGAAACAATGTCCCACTCCAAATATGATTGGCACAGCTGGTTAAACACATCTATATCCTCATAATAATGCAGTGCACATATTTTATTTAAAAGCAAAATCTTCCAGCTCCTTCACAGATGTCTGAACATATTTGAATTTTCTTATAATGCATGAGTTAGCGTTGTGGTTTTCCGGCATTACTATATCACAAAATTATTAAAATGCTCCTCCCTCAAGCTCATAAAGGATTTAATGCCATTTTTAAAAGGGGTTGAATTCACAGAGTTTTGTAATGCTTATCTTAATCGAGGTTCTTAAGTGCCGGTTCACACTAGCGTGATGCGAGAACCCTGCGAATCATGTGCGGGCTTCCGCATCGCTCCAGACATGCACAGCAGTTCACACTGCCATATAAGAACTGCTGGGGAGTGTCATTATATGTTAACGACACCCCCATTTCAGTTTGCGTATCGCACTGCGAACTGACAGTTCGGACATGAATCGGATCGCATATGTCTGAACACACATACGAACAGAAAAAAGGGTTCTGTGCGTGTTTGGACCTAATGCGGTGCGATATCAGCCATGCTATCTGTATGGCTGACATTGCACCCGCACAGACATCGCATGTAATGTGAACAGCAGTGCGCTGCGAATTACATGCAATGTCTGGCATCGCACTAGTGTGAACCGGCACTCAGTGCTGGAATGGGGGCACGGACTAAATCTTCATATACAATGAAAACCATGATGACATTTTGTTAGAGGGGTGACAACTAGACTGGCTGGGGAGCAGCAAGAAAAATGGCTTTGGGGGAGGGTCCTCAAAACAAAGAACCACTGGGGAGGAAGGGCCCTTAATTAAAGTAAGCAATACTCAGTTTCATTTTGTAAGAAATAAGCAATTCATGCTTGATCATGCTTGATCAGAAGGGCAAAATTTGATCAGGAGGGAAATATTTAAATAATTTCATGAATGTCTAAAGTAAAAAAAAGGTCACTGAATACTACCCAAACTCAGGAGATAATTCTGTTTAGAAATGCCACTTTAATGTGCCGCCAGATTTAGAGCGTTATGGGCCATACACAAGATAGTATTTTCTCACAACAAATGTTGGATGTGAGCTTGTTATCGGAAAGTCCGACAGTGTGTATGCTCCATAGAACATTTTGTTGTCGGAATTTCCGCCAACAAATGTTTGAGAGCAGGTTCTCAAATTTTCAAGACTTGTCAGAAATTCAGAGCATGTGTACACAGCCTTAGAAAAACAAAGAAAAGTATAGTTTTTGTTAAAAGTCCACGCATGCTCGGAATCAAGCAGAAGAGCCGCACTGGCTATTGAACTTAGTTTTTCTCGGCTCGTCGTACGTGTTGTATGTCCCAGCATTCTTGACGTTTGGAATTTTTGACAACATTTGTGTGACCGCGTGTATGCAAGACAAGTTTGAGCCACCAAAAATCCACGGTTTTGCTGTCGGAAAATCCTATCATGTGTACATAGCCTTAGAAAGAAAGTATTGTTTTTGTTATATATGTTATTTATAGGCATGAGCTTTGAGTTCGAGTCGAACTCATGCTCGACTCAAACATTGCCTGTTCACCTGTTCGGAGAACAGTGAACAATTTGGGGTGTTCGGAGTGGATTACCACCGCTGGAATCCTTTTTTTCATTTTTTTCATTTCTAATAAAGGACTTTTTAAAAAGTGTGTTTGTCTTTTTTAACATTCTTTTACACTTTCTTTGTGAAATGGTAGGGGTACTTTTGTACCCCGTTACCATTTCAAACAGGGGGGATCTGGGGGTCCCCTTGTTAAAGGGGGCTTCCAGATTCTGATAAGCCCCCCCGCCCGCAGACCCCCACAACCACCAGCCAGGGTTGTGGGGATAAGGCCCTTGTCCTCATCAAAATGGAGACAAGATGCTTTAAGGGGTCTGTGACCCCCAAAGCATCCTCCCAATGTTGAGGGCATGTGGCCTTGTATGGTTCAGGAGGGGGGAGGCCACTCTCGCGTCCCCCCTCTTTTCCTGCAGCCTGCCAGGTTGCGTGCTCGGATAAAGGGTCTGGTATGGATTTTTAGGGGGAACTCCATGCCATTTTTTTAAAAATTTGGCGTGGAGTTCCCCTTAAAATCCATACCAGACCTGAAGAGGGCCTCCTCTTTTCATGTTCCGCACCAGAGCTCCTGGTCCCTCCTCTCTGTCCAGTGCCCCCATATGAAGCCGCTTCCCATGCATGCTCACTCTTGAGCCCCACTGTAGCGTCCAGTGACACAAACTTTTTTTTTTTTGAAAAGCCAGTGGCATGCAAAACACACCCAAAAACTTCCACCCGGTGGCAAAAAAAGTACACACACATAAAGAGTGAACACAAAAATGTGCAACGGGTGTACCACTGTCCTCCATGAGGAAGAACCTTACCCTGATCCCCCGGGGCGTTAGGCTCCAGACGGGGACTGAAGTACTATACTAGGTCCATCTGGCCGAAACCAGACAACCACCTTTCTCTGGAAGGTCTGCCGAAACAGACCCACCTAAGTACTCGGTTAGGGCTCCCCCGAAGGGAGACCCCACTGAGAGAGAGGGCGAACCAAGCCAGAAGGCCTATGTCCACCCCCTCCCAAGACTTTCAGGGTTGGCCCAAGGATCGACAACCTACTCATCACACGTGACAAAACTGTGACACACCAAACATAAAAATACAAAAAAGTGACAAACACGGGGTTAAATAAAAAGAAAGTGGGGAGAAGGAAGTGGGAGAGTGAGTGAAAGTGACCATTGTGGGATACAATGGCCGGCCCTCCGGCCAGGAATAAAAATTTCCCCTGGTCCTAGCCAAAAGGGCCCAAGAGGCAGGTGTGAAAAACGTGTGTTGTGGTGAAGTGACCATGGTGTCATCAGAGTGATTTCTCACCATGAATATAAGGCATCCCTGAACTGCCACTTCTGGGGCACATCACCACAGGCTTTTCAAAGTAACCCTGACCCACAGCCCAGACCACAGCAGCCCCCACCCCAGGCAGAAAGGCGTGAAGATCTAGGAGCTTAGTGAGAGCCCTTTGCCATCAGGCCCCACCCTCGCTCCCATCTCTCCTACCTAATTACATTTGGGAAGTACTATCCGTTCCCCCCGGTGGGAGAAAGGGGAACCTGTGTTCCTCCCGAAAAACTGACCAGAGCTAGAGCTGCCCCAATCCAGGCCAGAAGGCTTTAGAACAGCTTTAATGTTAGGTCATGCAAATAAATATATTACCCAATATTTGGTAAAATATACAAGATAAAGTTGAACCAAGTAAATAGATACCAAGTATATCAAGCCTTAAAATGACATGCACCTGTAATATGATGACAAACTTCAGTACCCTAACTTTTCCATAGGCAACCTTATAAAAGCCCCTACAGGTAATCAGTTTAGAATCAACTGTGAATAATTGGCCTAGATTTATTCCTCTCCCTGGCATATGCAGCAATATGTAACATGTGTAATTACCATCCCCTTTGTGATGTTTTTTTTGTGACAGGTTCTCTTTAATAAAACAGGGGTCTATTAGACCCCTGATGTCTCACCTGCAAACCAGTGAGGCCAATGGAGTGCATATCTCACTTCATTACCTTCTTCTCTGGCCATCCCTGTGACTGTTCTTGATTCAAGAGGCAGCCGCCTTCAAAAATATTTTAGTCTCTAAATGATTATTATTATTATTATTATTATTATTATTATACACAATTTATTTAGCGCCAACAGTTTACACAGCACTTTACAATGTAGAAGGGGCCAGCGCAATTACAGTACAGTTCAATACAGAAGGGACAGGAGGGCTCTGCTCATAGAGCTTACATTCTAAAGGGAGGGGGTGGTGGTACAAAGGGAAATAGATGATTTGATGGGGGTGGCTCAGGGACAGTTATTATGTGGGTGTGGGATAGGCTTCCCTGAATAAGTGAGTTTTCTGGGATCTCCTAATGGTGGACAGTTTAGGGGCTGATTGGGCATACCAGGGCAGGGAGTTCCGGAGTATGAGAGAGGCTCTGGAGAAGTCCTGAAGGCAAGCATGAGAGGAAGTAACAAAGAAGCTAGAGAGCAGGAGGTCCTGGGAGGAGCGGAGGGGACAATTTAAGCAACATCTGCAGATGAGGTTGGTGCTAGCTGGGGGTGATGTTAAAACATGATAATGTCAAACTGTTTTGTTCTGTAGAAATGTGGTGGCATTTTTTACAAATAAAAACTACTATTTTGGGGGGGTTGTATACAAGGTCCATTCTCTTGCTAGCTAGAGATTTTGTTTGTATTGTTATAGATGCAAACATTAGGCATTTTATGTTTATTTTATGCTTTATGTTTTTTGCTGTGGGCAAATCACCTAAGTTAATCAATGCTGTGAAATGTTGATTATGTTTCATTTAATACTGGACAAACAATAAAGTTGAATTCAAACTAGTAACAGCTGTATGGTTTTTTGCAACCTAAAAAAAATTGATGCAGTCTACCCCTGGGAGATGGCATAAGCGAGGCAGCTGTCATTACATTATTCACAAATTATTAGTGTTGAAACCTCATGTGCCAAAACATTTAGTGTTGCAGGTCTTGTGCCAGAACTAACCATGCTCATTTTCATAAGCCTACAATCAATACACCAACTCCAACATTCACAGAAGGTAGAGAGTGTTGGCTTTTGACTTGCAATTAATGGAATAGCAACAATGAAATTGGCTCTGATTACTGGAAATAACTGTATTGTCAGTTTCTAAGTATTATTGATCAGCAGATTGCTTAGGAGATACTGGCCATGTACATAAACAAGTAAACAAAGGCAATAACCTTGATTCTGGTTTTAGAAAACAATACTTTTCATTAGGATGATGGCCAACATAATCTAAATGGAGATGTTTTAAAAGAATATTTGGAGCTCTTTTATATACAGTAATATATTTAATATATTTTAAGTGTAATTGCCACTGCCTTTTTCCTTTTGAAAGCTTATTAGGTTTAGGATCTGCACTTATATGCTCTTATATGTTTAAAATAAAATTCAGGATGCAATACAAATAGTGGCATATGATTAATATGTAGACCATTACTAATACAGTGTGTATATACTGGTCATAATCCAATAAACAATTGATTGATTGATGAAATAAATGCTAAATGTTAAAAATGAAGTGAAATAGTACAATGTGTATATAAAGTAAGTAAACAGTATTGGCCTGTATTCACAAATCTTCAAATTGCTAATTAACGTTTAGCCAGTTCTAGGGACAACCAATCATATCCACATCCCAGTAATTCTAGTGGAGTCAAAGGATTGGGAGGAAATACTCCCTTTCATATATTGGATAGGATTTTTAAGGATATGGGGTTGTCACTGAGGTGAGCACCAAAACACAAATTATATTTAAAAATATATATTTTGTTGTGCAAACATCAATAAAAAAAAATCATAGAAATATGTTGATGTTTGAGTAACATATGGCACATGGCCAATAGTACTTGTTCCTAGTAAATGAGGAAATTCTTGAGCATAAAGAAGTCCACAAATAAAAAAGAATGAGAAAATGCGCTATTCAAAGAAAACTACCTGCTAAGCGGCAACTCAAAATCGTTATACTAACGACAATCAGACTTTGTATACAATGGGGAGCTGCGCTAAATATATACAAATATAATTCAAATTTTAGCGTGTAAAAAATTTGTATTAATTTTTTATGCAAACCCTACATTGATGTAAAAACCAAAGTGAATCAGGTAAAAGTGCAATTTGAATTAAATATATAAAAGTGATGTAAAGAATAATATGTGAAAAATTTGATATATCACAGATATTATTCTGTCACCAAAAAATTAATGCATAAAAAGAAAATCTAAATTACATTCCCCAAATATTAACAAATATACCTGGAGTAAAAATAGATATACATAAATAAATAAAACATACAAAACCCCACTTAAATATAAAAATACATAAACAAATTATAACTCCATGCAGTGTGTGAAAATTAGGATAAAGTGAATATGAAAAGTCCACATAAATCGAAAAAAGTTTGTTCTCTCTGGACGAACCAATGTGCAGTAAGATGTAACACCAAATAAGAAAAAACGTGTGACCAGAATTCCGCTGAAGCACCTCCACCAATAGGTAATATGGGCCGCTTACCAGAGCACAAGATCTCAGGGTTAAGTGAGATCAAAAACGCTTTTGCAGGTACTATAGATGGACAATCCTGGGGTCCACAGCGAGCCTCTCTCTCCAGATACTCCACCAGTTGAGACGTTAAGGCCACAGAATATGTAAAAAACTTTTTTTGCAGTAAAATGGGAAAAGGTAGAACCTTAATCAGTGTCTTCCTATCCTGGTGACGAGTGCTGCTCTCGTTTCCTGTCCCGCTGTCACAGAAGTAAAATCTTCTCAATGGGACCATAGATGGCAATAAAATGTTAAGAGAACTTTTTACTCTTCTTAAGTTTATAGAGAACAGGTTAAATTAGATGAGTTCAGTATGTGGTGAAAATCGCCAGTCCTGGAGTCTCATAAAAGTCTTCCCTTTGCAGCCTGGGGCACTGGTGTGATCTTACAGGGATCCAGAGAATGCTGGGAACCAGGAGGCATGAAACAAGAAGCAGCTGGCCGTGACTTCACAGGAACAGGAAATGTGATTATTCACAGTGGCGAGGAATGGTAATGCATTTCGAAGCTACAGCTTCTTCATTAGACCAGGTCTTTTCAAAAAGTCACGTGTCTGTGACGCAACGCATCAGGGAGGAGCCAGGTGTCACATTCGTCACTTCTGGTCGTGGCCGAGACCGGAAGTTCCTTTGTTTACAAGCGCGATACAGCTTTTTAAATGTAAGTGTGGATTTTACATATTTTTATTAAAGTTTGCAATACTACACATGAGATTCCCCTTTCTTTCCCCCATGATCGGTTTTATTATGGTCTGAGTGTGTGGCTGAACGAGTCATCTGAAGAAGAAAAAACAGCAATTTCCCCTTACAAGTATTTTTGACCCTGAGGGGTCTTGAATTAAGGTGAGAGGCTGGAGGAAACGGGGGGTGCACTTGTTGAGCACTGAAGGTGGAGCGATATATCTGTGGAGCTTGCTTGCATCTGTGAAAACACTGCATGATTATTTATGAAGTGTCACTATTGGATATCAAGTCATTGAACAACACTGGATTATTTTTGAACACTTGAGTTGCACATGGACTTTCTTTTTTCCTATTTTGCACTGTGATTGTGTCACATATTTTTTGCGATATTTGCACATTTTATGATATTGGACTAACAACCCATGTTATATGCAATTTTGCACTTTAGTCATTGCAATATTTTTGCACCATTGTGTTTGCACATTTATTTATTTACTGATGCACAGTTTTTAGATTTGCACATTTATTTATATTTATATATGTACAGTATATTGATTCTGTCGCTGATTAGGTGGTTTATTTAATATTTCTATTTTTGTTTAAAAGGTGAAAGATGAAGCTGCTTGTAAGAAGCAGTCAGACAAACTGTATAACAAAAAGGAATAAATAACTCGCCATGCTATCCATGATATTGTGAAGACAAAGTATTAAAACAAATAACAGTGAAGTCCAAAGGAGAAAAACATATATAGTCCAATAGCAAATATGTAAAAAACAAATGTGTACAAATATTGTGACAGACCCAATTATTTGCAAAGTCACCACTTGATTGGTGTGTAAATGATAATCCCATCATAGAGGGCTTCAACAAACGCCACTTGGCTGAAATACCATAGTATCTCCCAATCTCCAGTATATGTTGAGTCAATAACATCCATATATTTCACGAGATTCACAATAAAATTAGAATAGGGAGACTCTCATAGTGTAAAACCGTATAAGACTTAAAATAATCCAAGAATACATAAAACTACTCACACATTTAAGGCAGGCATGGCGACGTCATATGCATTAGCTCCACCCCAAGGTGTTTCCTCATAACTGATGTCATTGGGGCACGAACATTGCGTGAATCACTGCGGTAATATATAATGATGTGTATTAATATCTCCTCTTAAGGTGTGTTTTCTGATCATTTATCATCATGACTGCTAATAATAGGGGTGATTACATCTAGGACAGGGGTGCTCAACATTTTGAAGCGCATGGGCCACTTAAGAGATTTGGTAACTGGTCACGGGCCACAATGAAATTATTTTTAAGAGCAGGATGAAGATTTTAAAAAACAATCAAGATCATTATCTCCCGTGGGACCAGTCCCCATTGGATATTTACCCACTGTTTCTTATTAATCATATCACCAATAATTCCACTCTCACACTCAAGTGTGACCAACCAAAAAAAGCTCCAAACCAGTGCTGCAATCTTCACTATATAAGGGTCTTTGCAGCCATCCCTTGAACTGCCAAAACAAGGACTATGCACAATCTAAACAAAAAAACAACAGATCAGGAAGGCACATGCCCTAGTACCGTAGTAGTGCTTTAATTTATTAATAACGCAGAGATAAAATGACACATAATTGCTCTCACATGATTCCAGAATGACACCAAGCTCACCACACAACTGTGAGGATCCAGCCTCAGAACCCCTGTATGAATGACACTCAATGTAATCAGCTCAGCTTAATGCCCCTCTCCCTGTGTTAGGAGCAGATGGCTTGTGTATGACAGTTGCCAGAATTATGGAGGCCTGGCAATTATTTCATAGAGCAGCATGCACCCTAAGGATGCTTTGTTGGTTGCAACAGGTTTGAGGTTGTGGGCCACATTTGGCTCGCAGGCCATGGTTTGAGCATGCCTGATCTAGGTTGAAGGCTTGTTTACAAAAAAAACTCTCCAGCCTACAAACAGCACTGTGCGTCCCTCTCTGTACAACTGCTATGTGCAAAGAAAGAAATAAAGAAGTAAAATGTAGAAATAATTATAGTGTCAAAGACACTATAGTGTCACGGACATTCCCGAGTGTGCGATTCTGGGGGAACGTCATAGTACTCCCTCTCAGAGTTATCTGACCATGCTGTAGCCGTAATTTGGCTATGGCCCGGTCGGCAGCTGGTTAAACTCAGCTGAACATACATTTAGTAAAATACACATTCATTTTACTAAGTGATTATTTTCTACTCCTTCAGTAAATCGACCCTTAAAGTGATTGTAAATGATCATCTTGTAAAACAAGCTATTTACTTTAAAATATAAATGAGATGAAAAACATTTTTGTGTAGAAATAAAAAACATTATAAATAACTTGTTTCCCATTTTCATACAGTAAGTGATCCCATTCCCTCTGTTCTGAGCTGCATAAAAGCTGGGGGGGGGGGGAGAAGTAGCAGCACACTGAGCTTCCCAGTGAATGGCTGTGCAGCAGGGCATGTCAGAACAAGCCTCATCACTGAGCTTAGTGTGGTCAGTTTTTAAAAGGAAAGCAAGAGGACTAGCAGGAACACCAGACATTTCACATAGAGTAAAGGAAGCAATATAAAGAGAACAGGATACTTTCTCATACAAGTACATGGTACAGCGCACATATCAGGAATATGAAGTGTTGGAGTAACAAACCCTTTAATTCCTTTATACTCAAGTTAACTGGTTCCTGACCAGCTTGCGTACATATATTGCTGCACAATGGCACCTGTACAGGTACGGGGCCGCGTGCCCCCTCCGCATGCGTGTCCATCAGATCAGTTCCAGCACCAATCAATCTTCAGGTCAAGGCCAATGATTTATGGCCTGGACCTGCTGATTTGTTCTGGCAAATGAAATCCTTTCCCTGCCTGTAAGTGTAAACACAGGCAGGGGAAGTGATGTCATCTCTCCTCCTGGAACTCTTTTCGTTCCAGAGAGAGGAGAGGAGACATCTCACAGTAAGTTGCACCAACACTACACTAACACCAGTAAATCTAAGTATGCTTGTCATGCCCCCTCGCCCCCCGTTAACCCCTTCACTTCCTGTCACAGTGTCACCCAGTGCAGTTGTCAGATTTTTTACTGATCACTGTACTGGTGTCATTTGTGACACTAATCATTAGTAGTAGGCCCAGGTAGCTTAAGGGTACCCCCCTAACCCCCCCCCCCCCCTAATAAAGAAGAAAAAGAAAGTGGTACTGCTCTACGGATATATAAATGTCCCAAAAGGTCTTTTACGTATGCTAGGGGGTTGTAGCTGCCCCTACAAATTACTTATAAGAAAGAAGAAGAAAGTAGAAATGGCGCTACCCAGTGGCGGAACTACCGCCATAGCAACATATGCAGTCGCTATGGGGCCCGCAGTCAACTGGGGCCCGGTGAGGACAAGTGGCGCGGCTCCGTGGGTAATAGCGGGCGGCCCGCAGCTCCACGGGCGAGAGCGGGCGGCTCCGTGGGTGATAGCGGGCGGTCCACGGCTCCGTGGGTGGTCCGTGGGTGGTCCGTGGGCGAGAGCGGGCGGGTGAGAGCGGGTGGTCCGCGGCTCCGCGGGTGGTCCGCGGGCGAGAGCGGGCGGCTCCGCGGGTGAGAGAGTGGGCGTGAGCGTCTGGCCAATCAGGGAGCTGACGGGCGGGGACCATAGAGATGACATCATCTCTCACTGCCCGGCGCCCGCCCTGCATCCCTGCAGTGCAGTTTCCCCCTCACTGTGCAGGCAGCCAGGAAACAGAGAGATGACATTATCTCTCTGCTGCCTGACTATCTGCTGCCTGACTCTGTGACACAGCAGGAAAGTGACAGAGCAAGTGACAATCCATAATGTGTGGCAGGCGACGTGGCAAGTGACAACCCGGGACATGGCAAGTGACAATCTGTAATGTGTGGCAGGTAACGTGGCAAGTGAAAATCCGTGACGTGGCAAGTGACAATCCGTAACGTGTTGCAGGTGACGTGGCAAGTGAAAATCCGTGACGTGGCAAGTGACAATCCGTAATGTGTGGCAGGTGACGTGGCAAGTGACAATCCATAATGTGTGGCAGGTGACGTGGCAAGTGACAACCTGGGACATGGCAAGTGACAATCCGTAATGTGTGACAGGTGATGTGGTAAGTGACAACCTGGATGTGGCAAGTGACAATCTGTAATATGTGGCAGGTGACGTGGCAAGTGAAAATCCGTGACATGGCAAGTAACAATCCGTAATGTGTGGCAGGTGACGTGGCAAGTGACAATCCGTAATGTCTGGCAGGTGACGTGACAAGTGACAACCCGGGATGTGGCAATTGACAATCCATAATGTGTGGCAAGTGACAATCCATAATGTGTGGCAAGTGACAATCTAGGACGTGGCAAGTGACAATCCATAATGTGTGGCAAGTGACAATCTAGGACGTGGCAAGTGACAATCCATAAGGGTGGCAAGTGACAATCTAGGACGTGGCAAGTGACAATCCATAATGTGTGGCGAGTGGCAATCTAGGACGTGTCAAGTGACAATCTGTAATGTGTGGCAAGTGGCAATCTAGGACGTGGCAAGGGACAATCCGTAATGTGTGGCGAGTGACAATCCGGGACGTGGCAAGTGGATAATCCGCAACATGTGGCAGGTGACATTCTGCAACGTGTGACAAGTGACAATCTGCACCTGGTGGCAGGCGACGTGGCAAGTGGCCAATCCACAACGTGTGGCAGGTGATGTGACAAGGGACAATCCTTAATGTGTGGCAAGTGACAATCCAGGACGTGGCAAGTGACATCCATAATGCGTGGCAAGTGACAATCTGGGATGTGGCAAGAGGACAATCCGCAACATGTGGCAGGTGACATTCTGCAACGTGTGACAAGTTAAAATCTGCATCTGGTGGCAGGTGATGATGGCAAGTGTCACGCTCAGGGATCCCACTGATTTTGCATTATGGTGAGTTGAACTATTTTGTTTTATATAACAGAACAGAAATTGGTTAGAAGGCATGGAGGTCAGCAATGTGTTCCCTTCAGGGGCTGCATACAGTATACTGCATACTTTGTTGTTAAAAATTAATATAAGCCGTTGCCTGGGTACTGTGCCACATGGATGTGGTAGTCTGTTGTTCAATGGCATTAGTTAATTATTTTTTTGTGGGGGGGGGGCCCATACAACATTTTGCTATGGGGCTCTGTGATTTCTAGTTACGCCCCTGGCGCTACCCACTAATTTGCTGAAGAGAAAAGATACTGAATAAATTCTACTATCAAGATATTGCTTGCTTATAACAAAGAGCTGTGTTAAACCCCTTGTCGGGTGTTAGTAAACTGGGTTATATGTAACCCTGTGAAAGGTGTGAATAAACTTCTTTATTTCACCCAGAAATTGCCTTCTTTCTTTTTTCAAAATGTACCATGTGTGAAAAAAGAAATGTGATTTATGTTAAAAATATAATTTGTGTTAGACCCTCTGTGCTAGAAATTAGAGATACTAAACCAAAAATATTTAAATTTACCAAGCGAAATTATAATATATTGGGGTTTAAAAAAAAAACAAATGGACAAAGCCTGTTTCTATGGTTGTGATCAAATACTTTTAAAACAAATAATTAAATGGTGGTTAAAGTGTGAACCTAAAAATTTGCCTTAATATTATTACCCAACATGCAGGGGCGTGTCCGGACAAGGAAGATGACAGATGCATTTTGGAGGAGTTCCGTCACCCTGGACTCAATCCAAAGCCATCCAGCGCCATCGGACGATTCTTTGTGCCCACAGACCCTCCACATTAGCATCTGGGCTCCCCCTGACTGGACCCGTGCTGAATTGGCTGCCATCCTGCAATTTTTTATTTTTTTGGAAAATCTGTTTATTGAGTTTTGTAACATTTAACAGCAAAACACAAAGACAACTAACAAAACCAAAACTAATAAGAAGAGAAAAAAAAAAAAAGGCAGCACACATTGGTCATGACAATAATGGGCTTTGGTGCCCTCAAAGACATAAGATGAGGCAATTAATTACTAGTAATATATCAGTGAGCTCGAGATCTCACGATGGTCCCAGCCTGTGGCATGCAAGGGTAATATGGCACCATGGGGCTAGAACGTCTATCACCAAACAGAGAGCACATTTACCATCACAAATTCTTATTCATAGGGTGAGGGTGTCAGGTTTAAGATTTAAGAAGGGGGCAAGTCAGAAGCTGTGTAGGGATCTGCTTGCCATTTGGACCAGACCTTACTATATTTTTGGGGGCAACCCCTATTGGCATAACAGTCTTTGTATAGGGACAGGCTGTTGTTGACTAGTCGTTTCCACAGAGAGAGAGGAGGAGGAGTGGGCTTACGCCAGCTAAGGGCTATGGCTTTGCGGGCATAAACGAGAAGCAGCCCGATCAGAGTACGGTTAGCCACAGTGGGAATCAGTTCCTCTATCAGGCCCAGTATGCAAATTGCTATGGAGGGTTGGATCGATATGGTGGTGACCTGTGTAATGACCTTTAGTATCTCCTTCCAGTATTCGGCAATGGGTGGGCAGGTCCAGAAAATGTGGGTTAAGTCACCCGGTATCTCCCCACAACGCCAGCAGCTGGGGGGGAGGCAGGGTTCATTTTGTGTAGCCTATGTGGGGTGAAATATGCACGGTGGACCATCTTGAATTGTACTAGTCGATCTCTCAGGGAGACCAGGGATCTAAAAGGAAAGTCCCACACGTCATCCCAATCGTCCTTGTCGAAGTCTGGGATGTCGTGTAACCATTTATTCCTAGGTTTTTCCAAAGTGGGAAGGGAGGTCAATACTAAGTGGGAATAGAGTCGTGAGGTGGGCTTATGTGTGCATCCGGACCTGAGGAGGTCCTCCCTGGTGGATTGAATGATCTGGATGGGGGGGTTGGGGAATTGGTGACTAAAGGCGTGGGAGAGTTGGAGGTACCTAAAAAAAATTGCTTGGCGGGGCATTGAAGTCAGAGATCAATTTAGAAAATGGAACCAGCGACTGAGTGGAGATCACCTGGACCACCGTTTTTATGCCGAGTTTAGTCCAAGCGTGGGGTTCAGGTAATTTGTAAAAATGTCCTAGGGTAGGGTTTAACCACAAGGGGGCAGCCGGGGAGAATGCAGTTTTAGGGTATTTTTCAAGTTGAAGTCCCACCGCCCATGCACGAAGTGTAGTGCGCATGGAGGGGGTCAACGGGTATGGGGCTTTTGGGCCACGAAAAAGTAAAAATTTCAGCGCCTCCAACGATTTCAACACGGCCGCCTCAACCAAGGTAGCGGGGTTCGTCCTATCTGGATTGAGCCACCAGACCGCTGTAACTAGTTGGGTGGCCAGGAAATATTTGTGCAGGTCAGGGCACGCAAGTCCCCCCTGAGAAGCCGGGTGCACTAGTGTTGACCAACTATATCTGGGGGACTGGGTCCCCCAGACAAAGGAGGCAAAGAGACTATGTAGCCGAGTGAAAAAGGATTTGGGAATCCATTGTGGAGATTGGCAAAGCAAGTAGGTAAATTTGGGCAGGATTTTCATTTTTAGCAGATTTATCCGGCCTAGCAGTGATAAAAGCAGCGACTCCCACTCCCTCAGTCGCAGTCGTGTCTCCTGCACTATTGGGGACAGATTCAGAGGCAAAAAGTCTGAAGCCTGCCTTGAGATCTCCACCCCAAGGTATTTGAAACTATCCATCCATTGCAGAGGTATATTGGGAGGGGCGTTGGTGCGCGCAACAGGGTCTATAGGAAACAAAAGAGACTTTGACCAATTAACTCTAAGGCCCGTAACAGTGGAGAATGAGTTTAGAATCTGCAGAGCCCCTGTGAGTGAGGAGTCTGCATCGTTGAGGAAGAGAAGGAGGTCATCCGCATACAGGGCAACCATCTCCTCCAGCCAGCCTACGCGCAGACCCCTAATGTGCGAGGAAGTGCGCAGGGCCTCCGCCAGAGGTTCCAAGGCAATGGCAAAAAGGGCCGGAGAGAGAGGGCAGCCCTGCCGCGTGCCTCTGAAAAGAGGGAAGGGCCGAGACAGACTCCCCCCCAGCTTAATGGCCGACGTGGGGTGTCTGTAGAGCGTCTGTATCCACCGGATAAAAATCAAAGGGAATCCCATTCTGCGGAGAACCTCCCACAGAAAAGGCCACTCCACGGTATCAAAGGCCTTCTCTATATCTAGGGAGGCCACTACCCGTGAACCCTCATTGAGGTGTTGCGCATGAATGTTGGTGAATAGGCATCATAGGTTGACATCTGTGGCTCTATTAGCCATAAAACCAGTTTGGTCAGTCTCTATGATAGACGGCAATAGGGGCTTTAGTCTCATAGTAAGCAGTTTGGTAAGAATTTTGAAGTCTGTGTTAAGAAGGGCTATAGATCTATAGGAGGCGCATAATGTGGGGTCCTTAGGGGCTTTGTGAATTAGTATGATGTGTGCATGACTTATGGAATCGGGAAGAGCGTCTTCCGTCAGACAACGGGAGTATAACTGGGCCAGTTTGGGGGCAAGTAGGTCTCCGTGGGTTTTATAGAACTCTATGGGGAGACCATCTGGACCTGGAGATTTGCCAGTGGGAAAGGATCTAATGGCCCTCAGAACCTCCTCTGTGGTAATGGGTCTCACCAAGGCTTCCCTCTCAGCGTCTGAGAGCCAGCCGAGTGCTAGGGGGTCCAGCCAAGGTGCCAGGTCTTGCGCCCTAAAGTCTGGGGGCAGGTGTGAGGTATAGAGGGAGCTATAGTATTGCCGAAATACGGCCAATATGTCTGGGAGGGAAGAGACCGAGTCGCCCGAGGGAGATGTGATGTTGGGTATTACGGTCAGAGGTAGATCATACTGCGCTAACATTGCCAGGAGACGACCGTTCCGGTCCCCCTGTTCAAAAAACCTTTGTTTGTTACGATAGAGATCCAGTCTGGTGAGTTCTGCTAAATGGAGGTGTAGTTCCCCTTTTGCTGCATTAAGGGCGTCAAAGCTAGAGTCAGTGGGGTCAGTCACATAGGCCTCGGTCTGGGTGTTCACTGCGTGCTGTAGCTCAGTCATGGCAGCCGCCTGTTCCCTACGGACCCCAGCTATTGAGGAGATATACTGGCCCCTAGTAAAAGCCTTGAAGGCATCCCAGGTAATCTTCGGGGAGGAGGACCCTGAATTAAGTTCCCAGTATTCTGTAAGGCGAGGCGGGATAGAGTCAGTCAAGTCAGTATGGGAAAGCCAGTGGGTTCCCAGGCGCCAGAGGGCAGGGGTCCACAAAGCGGGGGACCGGATGGTAAGAAGGAGGGGCAGTGGTCCGACAACCCACTATGCAGGTAGGTGGCGTCTAGCACGTCTGACATCAGGACCGGATTGGCGAAAGCAAGGTCAATATGGGAGGACGTTTTGTAGGTGGTGGAAAAGCAGGAGTAGGCCTTGGCCAGGGGGTGTTTCCACCTCCAGACCTCGGCCACCCCCATTGCCTGCGCCCACGTGGATAGGTCTGAGGAGTGCTGTTTGGGAGGGACCGGTCTGTCCAAACCTGGAGCTAGAATGGCGTTGAAATCACCCATAAGTAACAACTTGGCGGGGCAGTATGGGGTAACTCGTTCTAATATGGTATATAGGGTGGACGTGGAGAAGGGAAGAGGAATGTAAATATTTACCACAATATATCTTGTGCCCCGAACAGTAAAAACCACTACCACGTATTTGCCCTGGGGGTCGGTGTGAATCTGTTCCACAACGCATGGAAAGGATTTGCTGACCAGCACCGAGATCCCCCTGGCGTAGGTGGAGTAGGAGGCATGAAAGGCTCTCTGGATCCATGGCTTCTTCAGTGCCAGTAGCTTGCTACCCACAAGGTACGTCTCCTGGAGCAAAATCAGGTGGGGGGAATGTAATTTAAGATATTTGAACAATACTGCTCTCTTAAACTTGGAGTTAAGCCCCCGGACATTCCAGGATAAGATATTAATAGTGGACATGTCACGTGTGGCCATCAGGTGGTTCCGCTATGGTAGCGAGGAGATAGGTATTAACAGTAATAGTGTGTGTCAGGAGCTGCATAGATCCAGAGAGCCCATGATAGGAAGAGTCACGACCAAGTATTAACCATACAAACAAAAAAACACTAACAGTAGTCAAAAACAAAAATACCCTTGTTGACAGCCAGGTGTCAACCCTGCCCTGATGGCATCCCTGAGAACTTAGGAGCTATCAGATTGGGCCTATACCCCGAAAATAACAATATAACCCTTTAAACTTTGCGCAGCAGCAGTGCAAGGCCGTGCGCGGGAACTTGTGGAAGTTCTCAGGGGGTCAGCCGGTGCAAGTTGGCAGCCACACTCCGAGCTGAGCCCAGTTCAACGGAGTGGTCCTCAACTCGCAGTGGCTTGAAGACTAGGTGAAGCGGGGGGGGGGAATTGTTCCTCTCAACAGATGGAGAACACTAGGTCTCCTGTTCTCATGAACCAACCCAACTGTGGGGGTTCAATGTAAGTCTCTCGTCGAGGTACTAATAAGGTGGCTCTGGTGTTGACAGGAGGTTATAGTTGCGAATAGCAGGTAATGATGTAAAAGGTGCAGGCATCTGGTATCCAGGCGGGAATGGGTCTTCAGTGCAATGTAGTCAGCCAGTCGTCGGCATCCGCTGGGTTGTCGAAAAATCGGACTGTGCCCTCGTGCTGGACTCGCAGGCGGCTGGGGTAAAGCATGCCATATTTTATGTTCTTATCTCTGAGTCGCCTGGGAACGTCTTCCTCTTTTGCTGTAAATCAACCGAAAAGTCAGGAAAAAGGAGCACAGAGGTGTTACCATATTTGAGATTGGGATGCTTGCGGGCTTCGGGGGGCCTTTCCTGGAATGGCGCGGCCGGTGGGCACCCGATGGGCCCTTTCAACCACATAGGTAGGAGAAACCTCGGTGAGTCCCAGAAGATTTTTAAAGAACTCCTCAGCAGGGTGCTCCCCTTCCTCCCTCTCAGGTAGTCCCAGGACTCTAACATTGTTGCGCCTGAGGCGGTTCTCTGCGTCGTCAGACTTTGCGACCAGAGACTGCACTGTGTGCTGCAGCTCAGCAATGGAGGAGGCATGGGTGGCAGTAAGATCTTCAGTGGCGGATATTCTGCTCTCAGTTTCGGTCATTCTGCCTCTTATTTTGTCAAGATCATTCCTGATTAGGTTGCACTCCTCAGCAAGGTGATCGATGCGGACAAGCAGTGAGGTTTTGCTCTGCTCGATTGCAGCAAGGATCGTGGCCGTACTGTCTTGGGATAGCGGGGCCGGTTCCCCTGTGGCCGGAACCTCCCCAGAACCCATCTCCAAGTCCGCTAATAAAGACCGGAGTCGTCCAAGCAGGATGGGGTCCAACTGCGGCTGCGGGGGCATTGACCCGCTCCCAGTGGCCCTGGAGTCTTTCTTCCCCTTTTTAGAGGTGGGGGACATCTGGTGAGGCCCTAGAGGGGGCACCAACAGAGCAGCAGCATGGGTCCAGAGCACTGTCCAGACAGCAGCAGGAGTGGCCCAAGGGGTAGCAGATGACAGGCCTGGAAGAACACTGTCCAGGCAGGCCGCAGTCGACCCTGGTCCCACACCACAGACCCCCAGGGAAGGAGGGCTTATAAGAGTGGTGTGCAGGAAGTGCTGTGAGAAAAGGCCCAGTTCAAGGGCAGCAGGGCCACCAGGCACCTCCACCAGCCCACACAGTAGGCAGCCACTAGGCAGTACACCACCACAGGGAGGTGGAGGTAGGATGAGGGTGGTTGGGGCAACAGGAGCAGCAGTCCGCCGGGTAGCTGTGCAGGATAGAGCGGTGTCCAGCAGGCTCCACTAGGCCGCACCAGGCCGCGACCGCCACGGGTGCTCCCAGCGGCCTCCAAGGTACACCAGGCAGGTAGAGGGGCAAGGGTGAGGATGGGGGGATTGTCCCAAGGGCGGACGGAGCCTCCCGCCACACAATCCGGCCGGCCGCGGTACACCTCCGGGGGTAGCTTCCTAGGAAACAGCGGCATCGGGCAGGCTTTGTTAGGCCCAACTAGGCCGCGGCCGCCGCAATCTTTCCCAGCGGCCCGGGCGGTCTCCCCAAGCACACCAAGCAAGCAGGGGGGGCAATCAAGAGGATGGGGAGCAGTCACGGGTCACTATGGTACTCCTTACCGCATGGCCAGGCGGGGAGCAGCTCTTCCCGGTCAAGCCTTAATCCACAAGATGGTGGCGTCCTCCGAGCAAGCGATGACCGTTTTTGCCCAGCCCAGATCCCTCACAGAACGGACACAGGGCTCAGTGGGGGACAGGGGAACACTGCTGGCAAGGTGGCTGATCCTGATGGGGTAAATTTATTTGCGGATGGCAAAGGATTGCACAGGATAGCAGTTAGGATGTCGGAGCTCCTCTAAAGCACGTCTGCTGGCTCTCACATCCGGACATGCCCCCGCCACCCCGCAATTTAATCCGGCCCATGGCCGGCTCCTTCTCCAGATCTTCGGCCTCCATCTCCGTGTCCACTGGGATCGATTTCTCCATTCGGCTGGACCATCGGAGTGGAGGCATCCTTCTCCAGAACCAGTGGCAGCTCCCATGGCCGACTGAGGCAAAGCGGTGTTCTTGCCCCGAGACAGCTCACTCGCCCTACATTCCGGCCCGGATCCATCCCCGGCATTCGGCCACCATCTTGCGGCCCTCGAGGGACCTGCTGTGGTAACCACCCGGACCTGCAGCCACCCTTCCCTGACGGCTCCCACAGCGAGGCAGAGGATCAAGGGCTCTGAGTCCCAAGGCTGCTCGCACACTCCGTGACCTGGCCTGCTACCTACTCAGGCCTCTGGGCACCGCCCGCCATCTTGCGACCTACTACACCACCTCCAAGCCTGATTGCCATGATCTGCAGGGTTAGCCGCGGCCCCCTTTTACTCTCCTGCACCAGAGGACCAGCAACACGTCTTCTCTGAACCCCAGGGGCGGCTGGGGGAACAATATCTGAATAGTGCATCAGGATTTGAGGTGAGAGGCAGCCATCTTGCTACACCCCTGACCAACCTACAGCCCCTCTGTCCCCCCATAATCAGATCCTCACCCTGCCACTTCATAGAAATACCCCACCAGTGGGGGGCTCACCCAGGCCAAGGCGCAAATAAGTCTACACCTTCTCCCAACCCCGTCCCCACTACTATCTGCAACCACCATCTCTCTACCCCATCACAGGCCTGATTTACTCTCAGAGGGTACCCAAGAGCAGCACATCTACCCTATCACCCCCCCCCCCCAGGTTTAACTTCTCCTCACCATCTTGGAGAGAACCGCTTCTAGCATTGCGGTCAGAGACCACTACTATTCTACATCTCCCGGACTGTTTTACCACAAACCCTGGTTGCTAGTTCTTTACCGTATACACATCAGGCAAAATGCAGCCACACAACGATCTTGATACAGACTTCACTCAAGAAATTGCAACTCTAGGTGGTCGCACAGATGTTCTTGAAACCAAACATGATGAACTATCACTTGCGCATAACGATCTTAGAAGGGACTTTGAGCTCTTGGCCGAAAACCACTCTTACAATCACAAGTGGAGGATTTGGACTATCGCAAACCGCAGGAACAACCTGAGGATTCTTGGCATCCCAGAGTCTGTCACGGAATTGATGCCTGCGGTGTCCAATTTGTTCCACATCCTCCTGGATTTACCTCCATCCTCATTTATGTGTGATAGGATTCATAGGGCCTTGCGTCCCAAACCTCCCTCAGATAAACCTTCACGGGACATTATTCTGTGCATGAAAGACTTCATCACAAAAGAAAGTATACTTAGAGCATCTAGGAACATGCAAAATATTGAATTGGATGGCTCAAGAATTCAAATATTCCCAGATATCTCACAAGCCACCTTGGAGAGGAGACGCAAAATGAAAGAGATAACTTCGGTATTACAATCAGCTCATATGAGATACCGGTGGGGTTTCCCATTTAAATTAACAGTCCCTCACAATGGTACTACTTACACAGTCTTCAACATCTCAGAAGGTAAAGATCTTCAAGTAAAGTTGGGACTCCTGGACCCGGGTACAGTTGCAAGACCGCCTTCTACTCCTCATACCTCACCTATCTGGGCCACCCCGGCCACATGTCGAGGACAAGGAAGATGGCACCCATCAATCAGAAATTTATATGCATGAAGCTATATTTGAATTCTGCCGGCAGCTATGACTTCACCCTTCTACAGGAGCAGAAGAAAATAATTTTATTTTCATTTTTATAAAAAAAATTTTTTTTGTTTTACGCATGATCTTAAGAACAATTTTTATCGTTTTAAATTTAGCAAGTGCTAAAGTTTGACTTATTAGGATTGATACTTAGCAGTTCTATTGCTTCAGAAGTTATCAGTTTGGTATTACATAATTCCTTCTATGGGATTTCATGTGTTATTATGCACCTACCATCCCCCCTTTTTTGTATTTTTTGTAATTTTTTTATGTATTTCTCTCCCCTTACTGGACCCTAAAACACAAACTTTACAGCTGAAATAATTCCAAATTTTAAAATTTGAGAGAAGGAGAATTTTCTAAAGGAAAGGTTTTTTTTCTCTCTCTCTCTCTCTCTCTCTCCCTTTCTCTCTCCGTAGGGTCATAGCATGCTCTTATGTTTTTCTTTTTTTAGTTTATAAAATCCTGACTGAGGCTGTTCTGCTCCAACTCTGCTAGTTTGTTCCCCTACTCACAAAGGACTCCTTAAGCATGATTCATCTGGTGGATACACTTCTACTACTGATCCTGCTTTCCATTGTTTTTTTGGAGGATGCACCATTTGTGAGTAATTATTGTCCACAACAATTTAATTTTTGGTCAGTTAGTGCCTCTCACACTGACCCCCCATGTTATTAATAACAATAATTCATATAATTACATTATTATACTCTATGTTTTTATAAATATGAATAGGTCAAACAAATATTCTCTATGTTATTTAATGCAGTATGATGGTGCGTTTTTATGCTTTGTAGCACTCTCACTGTTCAGGCTCTCAGTATTTTTTGGGGTTCTACGTTTCAAGAACCCTAATCTACATTGTTTATGGGTATAGGTACAACATATCTTTTGTTAAAAGGTTAACTAGAAAATACATACACAAGGCTTTGATGTATAACTTAATATGTATACTTGATAATAGAGTTGGCTACACAGTGACCACGGAATTCTACACCTTGTTTAAGGGGACAACCACATTACCAATATCAAATCAACTCAGCCTCGGATCAGGCCCTGGGCCCTATGATCCACTATCACTACCTCATAACCATTGTAGCCTATTTATACGGCCACATCGGGTCTCAGTGTTATTTCTCACAATGCCCAGGGCATTAATTCCCCTCATAAGAGAAGGAAAGCCTTTCACCACTACAAAAGATTGGGTGCGGATATAATCTTAATGCAAGAAACCCATTTTGCTACAGACAAACACCCCACATTTTTTGACAAAAGTTTTAGCCAATTTTACTGTACTACTTACAACACGAAATCTAGGGGAGCCACCATATTCATTAGAAACTTGGTAGTTTTTGAGATTCAGAGTTTCTATAAAGACCCAGATAGTCGTTATTTAATTCTGAAAGGCACAATTAAGGGTCGCTGCATAACCATTTCCTCGGTTTATGCTCCCAATGATGCAAATTCAAACTTTTTCAATACATCTTTTGACACTTTGGATAATTATCACTCCACGCACTTAATAGTGGGTGGTGATTTTAATCTAGCGGCCCACTCGGCCCTTTACAGAAGTAGAGTCATCCCATCCTCTAAAGCATTCCCCAAGTCTCTAAACAGATCATTATACAACCACCTATCAATAGACTCTTGGAGAGCACACAACATTGGCATCAAATCCTACACATTCTATTCCCACCCACACAACAACTTCGCCCGATTGGACGATATCTTCTGCTCCCCAATCCTACTTGCCAACTGCTCCAAAGCAGATGCCCTTGGTCGGACCCACATATAGTTTCTTTTGACACCTCTTGCATAGGTCTAGCCAAAACAACACATTCATGGCGAATTAACGACTCTATACTCACTAACCCTTCATGCGTCCAGCAAATTCTATCTCACCTTGAGCAATATTTTGTAAATAATGTAACACCAGACATGTCTCCTACAAATGTTTGGATGGCACTTAAGGCGCTGATGAGAGGCCATTTGATTAATATCGCTTCAATCAAAAACAAAAACAAACTCGCAGACATCAGGTCCCTCACAAAGGATCTTGACCATCTATATCATAGAAATAACCAAAACCCATCTAGTGACCTTCTTAAACAAATTCAGGAGAAATGCACAACTTTAGACACAATATTAGCTTCTGATACCGAAAAATCCCTTAGATGGTCTAAAGCTAGATTCTTATTTAACAGCAATTCATATTCCACCATGTTCACCAGAAAATTAAATCAATCAATGAAACCACCCCACACATACAAATTAAGAAATACATCTGGAAACACAGTGTCTCGTCCTAAAGAAGTCATGAAACTGTTTCCAGACTTCTATAAAAATCTCCTCTCTGCACCACAACCCTTTCCTAAACAATCCTCTTTAGACTGGCTTAACGACATTACACTACCAACTCTCTCTATAGAACAAATTGGATCTCTCAATGCCCCATGCGCTGACATTGAAATCAACAAAATCATTGGAACATTAAAGATATCCACAGCTCCTGGCCCAGATGGCTTTTCCACATCCTAATATAAAAAATTTGCCTCTATTATTACACCACACCTTACTAAACTATATAACAATATCTTACAAGGTGCTCAATTCCCATCTGAAATGCTTTTAGCCCTTCTTCCCAAACCAAATAAAGACCACACTACCCCCCAAAATTACCACCCAATATCAGTGATCGATAATGACTTGAAAATGTTTGTCCGTATCTTGGCAGACAGACTATCCAGATTTATGTCTCCATTAGTAGACCCCGATCAAACAGGATTTATTCCAAACAGACAAATAACAGATAACATAAGACTGACCTCAAATATTATTAAGATTCCAACTTACATTCCAAACCTACACTACTACTTAGCCTTGATATACACAAAGCTTTTGATAGCATATCCTGGTCATATCTTGACATTCTACTCCCCAAATATGGCATTAACAACGACTTCTTACATGGCTTTAAGGCTCTGTATCATAACCCACAAACACGTATTAAACTCCCAGGCAACAATTCTGACTTTTTCCCCCTGACCAAAGGTACCAGACAGGGATGTTCCCTCTCCCCTCTACTTTTCGCACTTGTGATAGAACCCCTAGCCTTCGCTATCAGAAACAACATAAACATTAAAGGATACTCCAAGGGATCCAGAGAATATAAATTAAGTCTTTATGCAGATGTGCTTCTATTTCTAACCGACCCTCTCGTCTCTCTTCCCAATCTAACTAAAACCCTTGACATCTTTCATGACTTGACAGGTCTTTGTGTAAATTTGTGTAAGTGCTCGGCTTTACCGATCAACATTTCCTCAACCTTAATTTCTTCTCTTAAAGACAAATTCTCATTTGATTGGAGCACGGACTCATTCAGATATCTAGGTATCCAGATTACGCCATTATATAAATCACTATACCAAGCAAACTACCCCCCATTAATTAACTATATTAAAAATCTACTTAAACTTTGGTCATCATACCATATCTCATTCTCGGGCAGAATAGTTGCCGTGAAAATGATGATTGTACCAAAACTTTTGGGTTTTTTCAGAGCCCTTCCCATTACATTAGCTAAAAAAAACACTAGATTCCCTACAAAGAGACATCAATAAATTTATTTGGCTAAACAAGAAACCCAGATTTAGCTATTCTCTTATGTTTAGACCCCAAATAAAGGGAGGCCTTGGCATTCCCAACCTCTGGCATTATTATCTTTCAGCCAGATTCCCCCGATTAGCCCAATGGTATGCCCATTCACTTCATATCCCTTGGCTCCGCTTTGAGGAACAATCTATCCTACCCTACAATCTACAAGGACTCCTCTGGTCCAAATCTATACCACCACAAAAACTAAGACATTTAAACCTTATCGTCACTCACACTCTTCAACTATGGAATAAACAGGTCACTAAATTCAAATTATCCTCTGACACTCCCCCCCCTTGCTTCCTTTCTAGGCGACCCTCGCTTTTCCTCCCCAGAAAGAGCTTATAATCAAAACTTTCTATCGTATTGGAAGCTACATAATCTAGCGCATCTAAAATCACTCTCCCACAATAACTAATTTCTCACCTTCACTAGTCTACAAATAAAATATGATTTCCCATCCTCTGAATTAGAAAACTATACAAATATAAGACATATCTATCAGAAATATCATTCACTCACACTCCACCCCCCTTATACACAATTCGAACAAATTTGCATCTCCTTCTCTCGAGATAGGGGTTTAATCTCCAAAATTTATAAGTGCTTAAACGAGTCCAACATGCCTGAGAAAACACTCCCCATGCTGAGGGCCATCTTTAATTTTGATTGGGCCCTGGGCAAACATTTTCTTGGGGCCCTCCCACCATTCTGAGACATACAAAAAATAGCAGGTAGACTCAAAATCAGTTTACTGCAGCAGATCACGCAGTGATTTCAATTGTTTGCCAGAGGTTACAGCCTATCCTTACTGCTCGCTGGCTGGTTGCTAGAGGTTACAACACATAATTTCTGCTTGCCGATTGGTTGCTAAAGGTTAATGCACATCATTACCACTTACTGATTGGCTGCTAGAGATTAAAGCAGATCACTACTGTTTGCTGATTGGTTGCTACGGGCTAATACACATCATTACCTCTCACTGAGCAGTGGAGCAATCCTAAATAATTGAGCAAGTAAAGGGGCACATTAATACACATACTACAGGAGAGTGTCAGAGAGTGCAGACATACTACAGGAGAGGTTCAGAGACTGCGGACATACTGCAGGAGACAATCGGAGACTGCGGACATACTGCAGGAGACAATCGGAGACTGCGGACATACTACAGGAGACAAGCAGAGACTGCGGACATACGGCAGGAGACAAGCAGAGACTGCGGACATACGGCAGGAGACAATCAGAGACTGCGGACATACGGCAGGAGACAATCAGAGACTGCGGACATACGGCAGGAGACAATCAGAGACTGCGGACATACGGCAGGAGACAATTTAGAGACTGCGGACATATGGCAGGAGACAATCAGAGACTGGCGACATACTGCAGGAGACAATCAGAGACTGGCGACATACTGCAGGAGACAGAGACTGGGGACATATTACAGGAGACAATCAGAGACTGCGAACATACTGCAGGAGACAATCAGAGACTGCGGACATACTGCAGGAGGCAATCAGAGACTGCAGACATACTACATGAGAAAATCAGAGACTGCAGACATACTACAGGAGACAATCAGAGACTGCGGACATACGGCAGGAGACATACAGAGACTGCTGACATCCTGCAGGAGACAATCAGAGACTGCGGACATACTGCAGGAGACAATCAGAGACTGCGGACATACTGCAGGAGACAATCAGAGACTGCGGACATACTGCAGGAGACAATCAGAGACTGCGGACATACTGCAGGAGACAATCAGAGACTGCGGACATACTGCAGGAGACAATAAGAGACTGCGGACATACGGCAGGAGACAACAAGAGACTGCAGACATACGGCAGGAGACAATCAGAGACTGCAGACATATGGCAGGAGACAATCAGAGACTGCGGACATACTGCAGGAGACAATAAGAGACTGCGGACATACGGCAGGAGACAATAAGAGACTGCAGACATACGGCAGGAGACAATCAGAGACTGCGTACATGCTACAGGTGATGGTCAGAGAAGTTTTAGCAATGCACAGCTTGACAGTTGAATAACACAGCTCAGGGTTTAAGCAGTCAGGCATTTTATGGGTGCAAGGACATACCTGAGCAGCCAAACACACTACATACATTTAGAGGTGTGTGGGCGGGGCTTCCATTCTCTGATCTCATTCTCTGAGCTCCACTGATGCTTTGTAGGGGGGCCCCGTTACCCGTAAATTGGGGCCCTGGTGAAGGTTTTGCAGAGTGCACAGAGGACATGGGAGGCTGTATTCCCGCGCTAGCCAGCTGAGAGGGGCGGGGCCGGGAGCTCCACTGACGCTCTGACCCCGCCCCCGTGCAGCCTGTATTATGCTCGGAACAGAGCGGCTGTAGTGAGAGCCAATGATCGGAGTGGGAGCGTCAGTGGAGCTCCCGGCCCCGCCCCCTCTATACTGGCTGGGGCCGGGAGCTCCACTGACACTCCCACTCCCACTCCCACTCCCACTCCGATCACTGGCTCTCACTACAGCCACTCTGTTCTGAGCATACAGGCTGCAGGGGGGCGGGGTCAGAGTGTCAGTGGAGCTCCCAGCCCGTGTCCTCTGCGCACTCTGCAAAACCTTCATTGGGGCCCCAATTCGCGGGTAGCAGTGCGGGCCCCCCTACAAACATTGGGCCCGGGGGCAGGTGCCCCGTTTGCCCTGCGCTAAAGACGGCCCTGCCCATGCTACAATGGGAATCTGATCTAAATACCACATATACTCCTGAGCAATGGGACTCTATTCTTACAAACCTACATAAATGCACCAAAACAACCTCAATCAGAGAATCATCCATCAAATTGCTATATAGGTGGTACCTTACCCCTGCCAAACTTAACACATTTTATCCCTCAATTTCCCCTCTCTGCTTTAGGGGTTGCCCCTCCCAGGGAACCCTTTTACATATCTTTTGGGATTGTCCTCATATAAAAAAACATTTGGCACAGGGCCAGCAAAATTATAGAAAAAATATCTGGTTGAGAGTTTACTCTTACGTAGTGATGGACGAAGTTCCGACGGGATATTTCGCGAACGCGGACCGCGAACGCGGCCGATAATTCGCAAACCGTAATGTTCGCGGCGGGCCCCATTGACTTCAATGGGAGGCGAACTTTGCAAACCTACAGGTCAAATTTGCAGCCACAAAATAATTACTAGCTGTGCAAACATAGTCCCACCACATGGCCAATGACATAACACATGTATGAGGTGAATCTGGGATCGACAACTACAAGCATTCTTTTTTTATATGTGAAATTGTGACAATTCAGGACTGTGGAGCGCATGAAGACAATGGAGGAGAGGGAAGGTCAGGGTAGGCAAAGAAGAGGGTGCAGGAGATGATCACCAGCACCGTAACATACAGCAATGACACCTGCACCGTGATAGAGTGATCTGACACCAGCACCGTGATAGAGAGCACTGACATCAGCAGCGTGACATAAAGCACTGACACCAGCACCGTGATAGAGAGCACTGACATCAGCAGCGTGACATAAAGCACTGACACCAGCACCGTGATATACAGCACTGACACCAGCACCGTGATGTACAGCACTGACAGCAGCACTGTGATAGAGAGCACTGACATCAGCAGCGTGACATACAGCAATGACACCTGCACCGTGATAGAGAGATCTGACACCAGCACCGTGATAGCGAGCACTGACATCAGCAGAGTGACATAAAGCACTGACACCAGCACCGTGATATACAGCACTGACACCTGCACCGTAAGCAGCCCCAGGAGGAAGTCAGCATAGTACAGGGATGGTGGGAGCCCCTCATAATGAGCATAGCACAGGGATGGTGGGAGCCCCTCATAATATGCACAGCAGAGGTACAGCCCCAGGAGGAAGTCAGCACAGCACAGGGATGGTGGGAGCCCCTCATAATAAGCAGCCCCAGGAGGATGTCAGCACAGCACAGGGATGGTGGGAGCCCCTCATAATAAGCATAGCACTGGGATGGTGGGAGCCCCTCATAATTAGCATAGCACAGGGATGGTGGGAGCCCCTCATAATATGCACAGCAGAGGTACAGCCCCAGGAGGAAGTCAGCACAGCACAGGGATGGTGGGAGCCCCTCATAATAAGCAGCCCCAGGAGGAAGTCAGCACAGCACAGGGATGGTGGGAGCCCTTCATAATAAGCAGCCCCAGTAGAAATATGACACTGCTCAACCTCTTCAAACAGGAGGGTACGGGCATATAGTACGGTGTGCTTTTTTTGGACAAGGAAGTGAGCCAAATGAAGAAAGAAGGTCTGTGTGCTCGAATAAAAAAATCATTTATAGACATATGCATGGTCTACTGGTCACATGTGTTGAATTCCTCCGAGATCCATGCCTCATTCATTTTTAGAAATGTGAGGTAGTTAACAATGTCGTGAGCTAGGCGAGTACGCTTATCGGTCACGATCCCCCCTGCTGCGCTGAACGTCCTTTTCGGACAGGACACTGGACGAGGGGCAAGCCAACAGTTCGATTGCAAATTGGGCAAGCTCTGGCCAGAGGTCAACCCTGCCCACCCAGTAGTCCAGGGGTTCATCACTTCTCCGAGCGTCCACATCGGCCGTTAACCCGATGTAGTTGGACACCTGACGGTCTAGGCGTTCCCTGATGCTGGATCCGGATGACACCTGTCGATGGGTCGGCTGAAAGAATGACCTCATATCTGAAGTCACCAACACATCTTCAAACCGGCCTCTTCTTGCAGGCGCTGTTGGATTAGTACCCGCAACTCCTTCTCTGGGAGTGGGAATTGCTCCTCT
Source organism: Lithobates pipiens (assembly GCF_037356315.1). NCBI lineage: Eukaryota > Metazoa > Chordata > Amphibia > Anura > Ranidae > Lithobates > Lithobates pipiens. The sequence continues at coordinate 174,038,801 of NW_027507784.1, forward strand.
GCCAGCGCACGCAAAAGCAGAATGCAGCATTTCTCGAAGCAAGGCCTGGAAGTGCTCCATTCTGACAGCCCTCTGTGACGGCGGTAACATTTATGCCATTTTGTGTTTGTACCTAAGGGTCTAAGTACGTTGCCACCCAGTACTGGTCCTTGACCCTTATGCTTTTTATATGGGGGTCCCTATTAAAACACTGGAGCATGAAGGCCTCCATTTGCACTAAACTGGAAGCGGTGTGGTGGCCTGGCTCCTGCTCATCATCCAGGATAATGTTGTCCTCTTCATTCTCCTCTCCCCATCCACGCACAACAACAGGGATCCCAGAAAGGTTTAAAGCATGCTCTTCTTGCTCCTCCTCATCCACCCCGGCACCATCCTCCTCTGACTCTTCTTCAGACTCCTGTTGTTTACTTGTCTCAGATAGAGTAGCCCCCCCAGGAATTCATCCAGGATTGCGACTTCCTCATCTTCCCGCTACTGCTCCTCCACAGCTTGATTAATGACATGACGCAATGCACGCTCCATAAAGAAGGCATAAGGTACCATGTCACTGATGGCGCCATGGCTGCGACTGACCAGTTTGTCTGCATGCATCGCGCATGAACAGCCACTGCCGCGGTGAAAAAAAACCCAGCTCCCAAGAACCTGTTCTGCCGCAGAGTTCATACAGGTAGACGTTAACTGCACGTTTCTGCTAGAGCAGCCTATCAAGCATATAGAAGGTTGAGTTCCATCTTGTCGGGCAATCGCAAATAAGACGTCTGACCGGCAGATTGTGTCACCGCTGAATGTCAGCAAGGCGAGCCATGGCCGTGTAAGATCTTCTGAAATGGGCCGAGATTTTCCTTGCCTGCCGCAAGATGTCCTGGATCCCAGGGTATTTGACAACGAATTGCTGCACGACCAAGTTTAAGACGTGTGCCATGCATGGCACGTGCGTGATTTTGCCCTGTTTCAATGCGCTAAGCAGATTGGCACCGTTGTCACACACCACTTTACCAACTGTCAAATTGAGCGGTGTTAGCCACTGATCTGCCTTTGAACGCAAAGCTGAAAGGAGTGCCGGGCCAGTGTGGCTCTTGGCTTCCAGGCACAAAAGACACAGCATGGCATGGCAATGTCTCACCTGGCATGTCGAATAGGTTCTGGGGAGCTTGGGCGGCGGAGCGGAAGAGACGCTAGCAGCGGAAAAGAAGGAGTCAGCCGAGGAGGAGAGGGAGGAGAATTGAGTAGGAGGAGGAGGAGAAGAAGAGCCAGGCCTGCATGCTTGACGGCCGTCGGAAGGTTCACCCAGTGGGCAGTAAAAGTGATATACCTTCCCTGCCCGTGTTTGCTAGACCACATGTCTGTGGTCAGATGTATCTTGGCACCGACACTGTGTGGCAGAGATACATTCACTTGCCGCTGAACATGGCCATATAGCTCTGGGATGCCCTTCTCTGAGAAATACTTCCTTCCTGGGACCTTTCATTGTGGTGTTCCAATGGCCACAAATTTTCGAAAGGCCTCCGAGTCCACCAGTTTATATGGCAGTAGTTGGCGGGCTATCAGTTCTGACAAGCCAGCCGTCAACCGTTGAGCAAGAGGGTTATCCAGCGTCATCATTTTTTTACGCTCGAACATTAGGCCCACGGAAGCCTGCCTTTTTGCACAAAAACGTGAGCTTGGCGTGATGGAAGGTGGAATGGAGGACAATTGTGAGGAGAGAGGAGAAGGAGAAGTAGAAGACGAGGCTGGACGGTGATAGCCCGGAGTGTGGCTTTGTGTGTTCCATTGCTCCCACTGGCCTCGGTGATGGCTACTCATGTGCCTTCTTAAGGCGGTCGTCCCTAGGTGAGGGTTGGGCTTACCGCGACTAATGCGTTGACTGCAAAGATTGCAGATGGCAACGCTATTGTCAGCAGCGGACACATTAAAAAAAGCCCACACTGCGGAACCATGTGCCGGCGTCCTGGGAGCGCCAGATGTGACCGTACATGGTCGATAGATTAGCAGTCTGCTTTGTCCCTCCTGTGCAATGTAAGTTATTCCTGCTTCTCCTCCCTATCTGCTGGTCCATATCTCACTCTGAACTCCCCTCCTCTTCCTCTCTTGTGGGCACCCACGTGACATCACTAGACACGTCATCATCGACGTCACATTCCCCACCACTATAAGTAGAGATCTCGGAGTAGGCAGCAACACCAGGGACCAACCTCCTCCTTGGGCTGATCTGGGTACTGTCGTTAGACTGCTGAGTGGAGGTTCTTGCTACCTCCTCTTCCTGATCCAATGCCAAGAGTGGCTGCGCATCAGAAATGTCCTCTTGATATGGATCGGAAAATAATTCCTGTGACTCAAGCGGAAGGTATGTGGTGGTGGTGGTGGTGTTGTCGGTGGTAGTGTCTTTGGGGGTGCACATAGCAGAGAGTGAAGAAGAGGGTGCAGATCGAGAGGATGAGGAGGGTGCAGAAGAGTAAGGCTGAGTGAGCCACTCAACCAAGTCTGGTGCGTCCTTTAAAGTAATTGAATGCACCTTTTGCAACTTCCCACTTTGGCTCAAGCCTGTTGCTCCTGCCCTACTCCTACCACCCCTGCGTAAGGGCCTGCCTCTTCCTCTGCCTGTCATTTTTTAAATGACCCTGTGACAAAACTCTCAGTCCCTATACTGATAAAGGACTGCTGCAATATAGGGCAGCAGTCAGCAGTAGTGCACCTCAACCCTATATATTGTGGACCTATACCAGTCCTTAAGGAATAGCAGACTGTACCTTACTCAACCCTATGTACTGTAGTACCCTATACCTTACCAGTCCTTATAAGGACCTTTGTGGAACTAGTAGGTTGTGAATGATTAGCAGACTGTACCTCAGTCCCTATACTCATAAAGGACTACTGCAGCAGAAGGGCAGCAGTCAAGTATAATATTCTTTCTATATTTGGAAGAAAGAATATTATACGTGTACAAGCCTATTACCATACCAGTCCTGAAAAGAACCTTTGTGGACCTAATAGTAACAGCTACTGATTAAACTGACTGTCCCTCACTGCCACACACAGCTTCCTGCCTGTCCCTATTTAAACTGACAAAACACAGGCTGCTGGAACAATAACTTGAATAGCACTCAAAACTATATCCTGTACTACTTTACCATACCAGTCCTGAAAAGGACTTTTGTGGACCTAATAGTAACAGCTAATGATTAAACTGACTGTCCCTGCTGCACACAGTGTCCTGTCCCTCTCTCTACACTGACAAAAGACAGGCTACTGCAACAATCACTAGCACAGCAGTGCCTCAAACCTATATCCTGAACTACACCTAACACCTATACCATGATACCAGTCCTTAAAATAACTTTTGTGGACCTAATAGCTAGTGATTTGGGTCACTGCAGTCTCTCCCTGCTCCACACAGCAACCTCTCCCTATAGTGACATACGAAAGAATGTAAAATGGCCGCCGGATCGGGTCTATTTAATAGTTAGGGGGAATGTCCAAGTGTCCATGTGCTGGTAATGTCTCAATTGGCTGTCTTGTACCCCATGATGGATGTGTCATCATAGGTCAAAGTTCTTTTACACAGTAAACACGGAAGTCCGCCGGGCGAACAGCGGCAATAGTCCGCCGATCGGGCAGACCGCGAACAGCCGAAATTCGCCGCGAAACGACCGCCGGGCGAACCGTTCAGCCATCCCTACTTTTACGCCACAAATATGTCTATTCTTCCCTATACAAGATATTCCAAAGAATAACATAACCCTAATCCATACATTCCTTAGCACTAAACATTGGGCCATAGCTTTTAATTGGTGCTCCACCACGGTACCTTGGCCACAAATCCTTAACCGCATGATGAACATCAAACTTTCAGAAAGAATTCACCACATGCTATACGATTCAATGCCCCTTCATCAAAAGAAGTGGATGCTATGGGATACTGCTCCTTTAACTTAGGAGAGAGTGGGAGATATTAGACGAGGGATGGGGAGCTTTGGTCCCATTTTTTGTTATCTTCTACCTCCCTGTCTCAACATTTACGCATTAATCGTTATTTAACTCTTCCCCCCTCTATCACTCCCGTATGGTCAATATTACAATATTGTGCAAATTTATATATATTCTTTTCTATTATTCATCTAACCATAATCCTTGGTCTATTCCTGTACTACATTTATTGTCATAGTTATATATTTTTATACCTGTACTATCACTTTAACGGTTTTATACTCTGACCTTTCAAATAATAAAAATTGTTTGTAAACCAAAAAAAATATTATTACCCAACATGGAGATAATATCCACTTTAGTCTTTTTTTGCAATAAGCAATGAACTACAAAGTGCCATAAAAATTCATAAAACCGTATAAAACCAATTAACTATTAAACGTGTTAGACCCCCTGGAGGAAAAAAATAATTATATATATATATATACGTTGTTTTGATATCTGAAATTTGATGCAAATATATCAAAAAGATGCCTTGCCCCTTTAAGGGTAATTGCGCTTTCACAGTGTAAGCCCCTGTGTCGCTATTTGATGTTTTCCTGGAACCTCCCCAGATGACGTCTTGATGATGAAACACGTAGGGCGTGGCCATTGTACGTCTCCTCTCTCGTCCAGAGCGGTGTAACTCGGCGTCAGCTGTATTATCATTGCATGCTAAATATTCTAATAAATGTGAGTACAACCTTTAATCTAATAAATTGTGGTTTTACAAAATACTGAACTATGGATACTCCTCTTTTTTACATGGAATAACTGAGTGAGGTGACAATAACATGCTGAAGTAAGAAGGTCCCAGGAAAACATCAAATAGCGATACAAGGCATCTGGTGAGTGCAAAACCACTATCTGCATGGAAAAGCGCACAGGCACCTTCCCTCAGCACATCAAGGATTGATGACAGCACTTGTCACTTTCACCAAAATAATTGCTCATTGTGCATAAGTCACTTTTTCATGTTTATGGACTGTACAATAGCTGTTAAGTTAATAAAAAAAAAATTCTTATAATTTTTATTTTATACTTTTTTATATATTTGTGCAGGCCTGCCTCTTCTTCTCCTCCTCCATCCTCCCTCTGCTCCTCGGCTGACTCCTCCTTTTCCGCTGCTACCGTCTCTTCCTCTGAACCTATTCGACATGCCAGGTGAGACGTTGCCATGCTGTGCTGCGTCTGTTGTGCCTGGAAGCCAAGAGCCACACTGGTCCTGCACTCCTTTCAGCTTTTGTGTTCAAAGGTAGATCAGTGGCTAACACCGCCCAATTTGACAGTTGGTAAAGTGGTGTGCGACAACGGTGCCAATCTGCTGCGCGTGTTGAAACAGAGCAAAATTACACACGTGCCGTGCATGGCATATGTCTTGAACTTGGTCGTGCAGTGATTCATTGTCAAATACCCTGGGATCCAGGACGTCTTGTGGCAGGCAAGGAAAATCTGAGACTAGTCAACAACAGGAGTCTGAAGAGGAGTCAGAGGAGGATAGTGCTGGGGCGGATGAGGAGGTGCAAGAAGAGCATGCTTTAAACCTTTCTGGGATCCCTGTTGTTGCCCGTGGATGGGGGGAGGAGAACAAGGACGACATTATCCTGGATGATGAGCAGGAGCAAGTCCACCACACCGCTTCCAATTTAGTGCAAATGGGGGACTTCATGCTCCAGTGTTTTAAGAGGGACCCCCGTATAAAAATCATAAAGGGCAAGGACCAGTACTGGGTGGCAACGAACTTAGACCCCCGGTACAATGTTACCACCATCACAGAGAGCTGTCAGAATGGAGCACTTCCAGGCTTTGCTTAGAGAAATGCTGCATTCTGCTTTTGCTGCGCTGGCAGAGGAATTTCCACTCCCAGAGAAGGAGTTGCAAGTACCAATCCAACAGCGCCTGCAAGAGAGGGCGGTTTGAAGATGTGTTGGTCACTTCTGATATGAGATCATTCTTTCAGCTGACCCATCGACAGCTGTCATCTGGATCCAGCATCAGTGAACGTCTAGACCGACAGGTGTCTGACTACATCTGGTTAACGGCCGATGTGGACGCTCTGAGAAATGATGAACCCCTGGACTATTGGGTGGGCAGTCTTGACCTCTGGACAGAGCTTGCACAATTTGCAATGGAACTGTTGGCTTGCCCCTCGTCCAGTGTCCTGTCTGAAAGGTCGTTCAGAGCAGCAGGGGGGATCATAACTGATAAGCGCACTCGCGTAGCTCACGACAGTGTTGACTACCTCACATTTCAAAAAATTAATGAGGCATGGATCTCGGAGGAATTCAACACATGTGACCAGTAGAACATGTTTGATTCAAATTACTCATGACAGGCCACAAATATTCGCCCTCACCCATAACAATTCACGGTCCCTGTCTTAGGTAAATACAGCGGCTTATAAGGCCTTTTATGCCCGTTGAATGCCTAATGTTTGGGGCCTGTAATGGCCAAAACGTATTTATCCTGTGAATGCCTAATGTACCTCCAGCCACAGAATACAAAGTTCTTTGCTGTCAGGTGAGTGCCTGTTGGCTAATTTTTGGGGCCTGTACTGGCCGACACTTACTTCTTTATCCAGGCTGTGAATGCCTAATTTTTCAGACTGGAATTGAAAATCAATGGATCTGTAAACGTTCCGCTAAATTGTGGAACGGATGTGGACCCATTTTACAGACGTGTGAATGGACCCTATAAGTATTTGACATGTATTTACCGGCTCATTTCTGGCTGATTCAGGCCGAGCTATTACACTAAAACCAAGCAAAATTACAAAAAACAAAATACACGTTATAACTGTATAAATGATTTATATAACTTAAAAAAATAAATAAAAAATTAATGGCAACTTTTCCAATAGCAGGATCATCTCCTGCAACCCCTTCATAGCCTGGCCTTGCCTCTCCTCCATAGCCTTCATGCGCTCCTGAATTGATGAAATTTCTCAGATAAAAAAAGAATGCTTGTTGATCGCAGATTCACTTAATACTTCTGATATGTCAATCTCCATGTTGTGGGACTATGTGTGCACAGCTAGTAAGTATTTTGTGGCTGCAAATATGACCTGGAGGTTTTTCATGTTCGCCTGCCATTAAAATTAATGGGACCCGCCATGAACCTGCAGTTTGAGAACATTTGCGCGCGTTCCTGGAGCCCGCGACACTCTCCCAGCCTTTTCGTGGCTGCCCTGCAGGGCTGTCCCTGGAGCCTGTGGCTGCCCAATGGGGCTGTTCCGTGTGCCTGTGGCCACCCATTCATTTCTCGGCATGTCTGGGGAGGCGGAGACTAGAGACAGTTGACTGGTGAGGAACGTGAAGTAGGAGGGGTGGAAGAGACCATATCTCCTGATTTCAACATAGGTGTCACTGCTGCGAGACACCACAGAGCTGCACACACAGTGAATAACACTGCCTGTGATTATAGTTGCCATTAAAGCGGAGGTCCACCCTAAAGTGGACCTTCCGCTGATCGGAACCCTCCACCCCTCCGGTGCCACAATCGGCACCTTTCAGGGGGGAGGGGGGTGCAGTTACCTGGATAATCCAGGTAACTGCACCTACTTCCGGGATAGCTCTCTGCGGAAGGGGGCGTAACTTACGCCCCTTTCCGCAAGTGCCCGCCCCTTCCCGCAAGTGCCCCGCTGCCTGCTGGGAAACACACGGATCCCAGAGGCAGCGGGGAGCGTCCTTATTGCGCAGCGCGATTCGCGCATGCGCAGTAGGGAACCGGGAAATGAAGCCGAAAGGCTCCATTTTCTGATTCCCATACCCAAGATGGAGGCGGCAGGACCCGACAGACAACCTAGAGATCGGCTTCGGGTGCCGACATCGCGGGCGCGCTGGACAGGTAAGTGTTACTATTTTAAAAGTCAGCAGCTGCAGTATTTGTAGCTGCTGGCTTTTAAAAAAAAAAAAACGCGGAGTCCCGGTGGACTCCCGCTTTAAAAGTCCCCACTACAGTTCTCAGATCAGCAGATGACCTTGATCAAGAGCACCTGAGTTGGCTGATCAGAACTCCCCCCAGCACTGCCGTTCATGAATTGTATTTTGATATATGAATGGAGTATTTTTGATTAAACACAGGTTTTAAGATTTTAGCAGAGGAGAAACACTAGGATTTTTAGACTGCTTTAGGCATACAAGGTTAATTTCAGACTGTACAAGAATGCGCAATAAATCTACAGTGCTAAGACAGATAAGAAAACTTTTCTTACTACACAGAAAGTCATCTGTGAAAAGCAAGACCTTAATACAGCCCTTATAAATCATAATTTTCAAAGTTTAACGGCCTCTTTCAATGGTGTGTGCAGCCTTTAGCCATTAGGGTGTGCACACTAGAGCACAAACACACGTGTGTATGATAAATCACTAAAAATTGGTTTCCTCTAATTGGGAAAACAGGACATTGCTTCAGTAAAGTTATACAATGTTATTATCAAAATATTACTTATTTATTAAAGCAGTGTTTCGCCCCAAAAAAATAAAAAAATAAATAAAAGCCAGCAGCTACACATACTGCAGCTGCTGGCTTTTAACAATAGGACACTTACCTGTTATGGAGTCCGGCAATGTCAGCACCGCAGCTGATGTTTCCATCAGCTGTAAGGGTACCCGGCAGTGTAGCCTTATGGCTTTGCGCCGGGTACCCTACTGCACATGCGCGAGGCCCTGCTCCTCTCTCCTACTGGCTCGGCAGCAGGAGGAGGGAGTGGGAACAGGATACTTGTCAAAGATAGGTATCCTGTTCCCCCCCCCCCCCAACTGGAAGGTGCCAATTGTGGCACCGGAAGGGGAGAGGAGGCAAATGAGTGAAAGTTCCACTTTTGGGTGGAACTCTGCTTTAAGTGAAGTAAAAGATATCACAATAGTGCAAGACATGAAAATACAGGATGCGGAGCCGAGCCAAGAGGTAATGCTGGCTTAGAGTTCCATTCTCAGCAGAACAACGGAGCCATATAACGGCGGAGGTAACTTGACCCTCCGCACATATATCATGCCAAACGGTAGATAAATATCCCTACCTTACATAGGTGACATTCGGGGGGGGTCAGAGGAGACTCATGAGGCAGAAAATTAACAAGAAAGCGCCGCCTCACACATACAGCAGTATGGCACTGAAACTCTCCCCCTCTGAGGGTAGACACGGTGAGGAGAACAAACAGACAGCCCCTTCTGCTGCTTTACATAAAGTTGTTCTCTCATTAAAGGCACATAGTCTCTCTAACCAAATACCTGAGAAAAATATGGCAGTTCTGGAGAATTTAGAACTTTCCACACAAAAAGACTTATCCCCTCCTGTAACGCTGAAACAAATAGAAAATCTGCTTCAAAAATCACTAAAATCCACTGCAGATACCATCACCACAAAACTTACTAAAGAAATTAGAGAGCTTAGTCAGCGTACATCAGCACTGGAAATTAGAGCAGACGATCTGGAAAATTATACATCTAACATTGCCTCAGAAATTGATTTTCTTAAAGAGGAAAATGACATATTACAATCCAAATTGGAGGATTTCGAAAATCATGCAAGACGCTCCAATATACATATTAGAGGAATACCCGAATCTGTGACTGATTTAAACGGTGCTATTACTGCACTTTTTCAAGAATTACAACCAGCTATCCCACTAGAGCGTCTTGAAATGGACCGGGTTCATAGAAGCCCTAGCACCAAAGAAAACAGATGGTCCTCCCCGTGACATTATCGCAAAATTGCATTTCTACCGCACTAAGGAACTACTGCTAAATACAGCTAGAAATAAAGATCCCCTAATTTTCCAGTGTCATAAATATCAATTATTCACAGACCTCTCACAAATTACAATCAACAAAAGAAGAACCCTGAAACCACTACTGCAAATATTACAGCGAAATGACATAATCTGCCAATGGGGCTTTCCTTTCTCAGTGCGTTTTACTTTTCAAAGTCGCAAATATATGTGCCGAACAGCTAAGGACCTGCAAACTAATTTACAGAAACTAGGGATGATAAACACATCAAGAGATGCTGCGGACACTCGCCAAAAATCATCCTCATATGCTGATAATCCCTCCTCTGCTTCCAGAAGAGAAGAAGACTACAATCCACAGAAAAGAAGTCGCATACAACCTCCCCCTCCGGATCCAGATCTGGCTGACACTATGGACTGATAAACACCTGTACTGAGGCTACTATCTTGCCTTTTCAACAGAATGGCTACTATTTTCTCTGACTTCCAATCATTATTTTTTATCATAATCTTATTTAAGAAATGTTCCTAATAATTTAGGCACCTTATTATAACTGTTTTTTTCTCTCTCTTCTCTTCTTTGCCTCTGAGGATGCCTTAATCTTACATTTTTATTTTTTGCTTGAAAAATGTAATTATATGATTGGCTCTTGGTGTTCTGCAGGGAAGTTCCTTGCACCCTCTCTTGCTACCCTCAGCAGCTCGGTGTACACCGGGCAGTTGACAGTGGCTCATGTACCCTTGGAGGGAGAGTTTTTCTCCTATCAACGGACACATTAAGAACATAGATATGTTAAGCTATATTTCAATATTGTATATTAATTGTATTTTCTTTTTCAGTCATTATCTCCTTTCCCCTCCCTCCCTCCACCCCTATACTCTGGAGACAAATAATTTCTTATATGACACACGTTCTAACATAAACACCAACATATATTTACTTTTCCCAACTCCATGGCCCCATTAAACATCTTATCATTAAATACTCAGGGACTAAACGTTCCACACAAACGCACTAAAGCCTTCCGCACATTTTCATCCAAAAAAGCACATATAGTTTGCCTCCAAGAGACTCATTTTGCGTCACAATCCACTCCCAAATTTTTCAGTAAAGACTACCCCCAAGTATACACAGCTTCGGCCTCCTCTAAAAGACGAGGCGTGCTTATAGCTTTCCATCGCAATACACCATTTTCACTAATGAAGGAAATCAAGGATCCAGAAGGTCGTTACTTGATTCTTAAAGGACACCTACTTGATACCGCTATCACCATTACATCATACTACGCTCCTAACAAAAATCCTATTTCTTTTTTTTCTCATTTATTTCAAACTATAGGACACCAGGGTACTACAATTCTATGTGGAGATTCTAATCAGACCATATTTCCATTTTTGGATAAATCACCAATCCCACAGTCACATACAGCAGACAAACAACTCTTATCAAAACTAATTACAAAACATAACCTAGTAGATACTTGGAGAGAATTGAATCCAACCAAGAGACAATACACACATTACTCGTTCCCTCATCGCTCATTCTCTAGGATAGACCATATATTTATGTCCATAGGGCTAATTCCAGAAATAATATCTACAAAAATTATTCCCATCCCATGGTCCGATCATAGTGCACTTTACATTACTGTTGCCTCTATAATTCCAAAAAAAAAGATCCAACATGGATATTAAGAGATTTCCTACTCAAAAATCCAGCTCATAAAAATAATATTGAAATTGCGCTCAAAGATTATATAAAATATAACTCCACACCTGATGACTCTCCGACTACATTATGGGAAGCACACAAACCTGTTCTCCGTGGCATATGTCTACAGCAAGCAAACATATTCAACAGAGAGCGGAAAATCCTTTGTCAGACTTTAGAAACAAATTTCAATAAATGTCACACAGCATTTCAAAATAACCCTTCTTCTTTATCTAAACTAAATCTTGACAAAGCTAAATTGGAATTTGATCTATTCCTTACTGAAGCAGCGGATAAAACCATCAAGAGATCACAACACAATTTCTATATCAATGAGAATAAACCTCACACACTATTAGCAAGGGCATTAAAATCCCGCCAGAACCCAACGAAACTGATACGTCTGAAAATCTCTAGGGGGGTATACACAAAAAATCGTTTAAAAATATTACAAAAATCCAAAACACAATTAAAAAATGTATACTCTTCTAATAATGAGTTGGACCCTTCTAGAGCGAATGATTTTTTCTCTCATATATCTCTACCGACACTATCTAAAACACAAATGGAAATGATGGAGGAACCAGTGTCAATTATAGAGGTATCTGAAGTTATCAAAAATCTGAAACTAAATAAAAGGCCAGGTCCTGATGGTTTTTCTGCGCTGTATTACAAAACGTTTGTAGACACCCTATCTCCAGTCTTGACAAACACTTTTAATTCCCTTTTGGAAGGTCATTCTTTTAGAAGAGAAACCCTAACTGCAGTTATCTGTATGCTCCCTAAACCTCACACAAACGATTCAATATGGTCTAATTATCACCCTATTTCGTTACTAAATTTGGACATAAATTTTAGCCAAAATTCTAGCTAACAGATTAAATAGTATTATAGGCAATCTTATACATCGTGATCAAGTGGGCTTCATTCCATTACATCAAGCAGGAGATAATATTAGACGTGCAACACTCCTGTCACATGCCGCTTAAAAAAATACGTATTCCCACGTGTTTTCTTTCTTTAGATATTATAAAAGCTTTTGACTAGGGATGAGCCGAACACCCCCCGGTTCGGTTCGCACCAGAACTTTCGAACGGACCCCACGTTCGTTACGAACGTTAGAACCCCATTGAAGTCTATGGGACTCGAACGTTCGAAATGGAAAGTGCTAATTTTAACGGCTAATATGCAAGATACTGTCCTAAAAAGGGTTTGGGGACCTGGCTCCTGCCCCAGGGGACATGGGTCAATGCCTAAAATGTTTTTAAAAATGGCCGTTTTGGCGGGAGCACTGATTTTACTGACGATTAAAGTGAAAAAAAAAGTGAAATATTCCTTTAAATATGGTGCTTGGGGGGTGTCTGTAGTATGCCTGTGAAGTGCCACGTGTTTCCCGTGTTTAGAACAGTCCCTGCACAAAATGACATTAAACGGAAAAAACACCGTTTAAAACTGCTTGCGGTTTTAATGTTATATCTGGTTCCTGCAATATGGTTGAAAATCATTCAGAAAAATGGCATGGGTAGCCCTCCCTGCCCATTACCAGCCTATTTGGGTCTTGTACGCATATTAAGGGGAACCCTGTACCCATATTAAAAAAAGGAAATGCGTGTGGCCCCCAGGCCCTATATACTCAGAACAGCAGTATACAGGCGGTGCAAACAAGACAGGGACTGTGTAGGTTTGTTGTGTTAAGTTGAATCTGTTTGTAATTTTCAACTGGTACATTTTTAAAGTGTAGCTCCAGTCAAAAAAACTATTTTTAAGCTTTTTGGAAAACATAGGGAAGGGTTATCACCCCTGTATAATTTGTTTTGTCGTCCATCTTTTTTCATCTCACTTGCTGCTGTCTCCTTGCGTTTGCAAGTAGGAGATGTTTGTAAGTTGGATGTTTGAAAGTAGGGGCCTGCCCTATATGCTCTGCAGAAATGGCGGAACAAGGTGTTGGTTTTGCCACAACATTGTAAGCCCTCAAAGTGACTATTGGTGGGCGCTGGAGCGCCCTGCTGTGAACGATTATATCAAGAATTGTAATTACATGCCATTGTTGAACAGTGGTAGAAAAATTGACCTTTGGTGGTTGTGGTGCTGGTGCCACAACACTATAAGTCCTCACCGTTACTCTGGGTGGGCACAGGAAGGGGCCCTCCTGTGAAATATTATATCAAGAATTGTAATTACATGTCCCTGTTAAACAGGCGCAGAAAAATTTGGCCTTAGGCACTGCTGCTGGTGCCACCACACTGCAACCTCTTCCATATACTCTAGTATTTTTTTGCTGGAATTAGCCCTGCTGCAAAGCATTGCATCAAAAATTGTACTTAAACGCCCCTGTTAAACAGGGGCAGAATAATTGGGCCTTAGGCACTGGTGCTGGTGCCACCACACTGCAACCTCTGCCATATACTCTAGTTTTATTGCAGGAATTAGCCCTGCTGCAAAGCATTGCATCAAAAATTGTACTTAAACGCCCCTGTTAAACAGGGGCAGAAAAATTGGGCCTTAGGCACTGGTGCTGGTGCCACCACACTGCAACCTCTGCCATATACTCTAGTTTTATTGCAGGAATTAGCCCTGCTGCAAAGCATTGCATCAAAAATTGTAATTAAACGCCCCTGTTAAACAGGGGCAGAAAAATTGGGCCTTAGGCACTGGTGCTGGTGCCACCACACTGCAACCTCTGCCATATACTCTAGTTTTATTGCAGGAATTAGCCTTGCTGCAAAGCATTGCATCAAAAATTTTAATTAAACGCCCCTGTTAAACAGGGGCAGAAAAATTGGGCCTTAGGCACTGGTGCTGGTGCCACCACACTGCAACCTCTGCCATATACTCTAGTTTTATTGCAGGAATTAGCCCTGCTGCAAAGCATTGCATCAAAAATTGTAATTAAACGCCCCTGTTAAACAGGGGCAGAAAAATTAGGCCTTAGGCACTGGTGCTGGTGCCACCACACTGCAACCTCTGCCATATACTCTAGTTTTATTGCAGGAATTAGCCCTGCTGCAAAGCATTGCATCAAAAATTGTAATTAAACGCCCCTGTTAAACAGGGGCAGAAAAATTGGGCTGCTGGCATCACCCAGAACCAAAAATGTTCTTCCAACATATCAGCGGAGGAGGAAGAGGATAGACAATCAACATAACAGGACAGTCACTCAGCATCAGCATAGGCAGTCTTGAAGGGATGTGGTATTTCAAAAAAAATTATTCGGTTACATCAGCTTCAGGTGCTTGGTAGCTGTGGGTGATCCAAGACTGATTCATCTTGATGAAGGTCAGTCGATCAACTGATTCGGTGGACAGGCGCACCCTGTGATCGGTAACAAAGCCACCAGCAGCACTGAAGGTGTGTTCCGAAAGAACGCTGGATGCAGGACAGGCCAGTAGCTCAATTGCATACTGTGCAAGCTCTGGCCAGTGATCCATCCTCAAGACCCAGTAAGCCAGAGGATTTTCGGTGGGAAAGGTGTCCAAGTCTGACCTTGCCCCTAGGTATTCCTGCACCATGTAAATCAGACGCTGGCGATACCTTGGGGCTGCGGACTAAAAAATTGTCTGAAAGCATCAGTCAGATGGCCACCTTCTCCACCGCTCGTTCTGACCGATGCCTCAGCAACACGTTATCCAGGACCAGGAGTTTGTAACCTCCCAGTCTCTGGGAACGCGTTGCACAGAGCTTTCTGCAAGGCCTCCCGGAGATGTCTCATCCTCTGCTCCCTCTGCGATGGCAAGATAAGGTCGGCAACCTTACCCTTGTACCGTGGATCAAGGAGAGTGGCCAGCCAGTAATGGTCCCTCTCCTTGATCCGAAGAATACGAGGATCCTTCCGCAGGCTTTGCAGGATCAGGGAGGCCATGCAGCGTAGGTTAGCTGAGGCATTCGGTCCGGAGTCCTCTGGGTCACTAAGGACAACATGATCCGCAGCTACCTCCTCCCAGCCACGTACAAGTCCACGGGTTTCTTGGGACTGTAAATCATCCCTATAAGACTGCTGCTGCTGATGCTGAGTGCCAGCCTCCACCTCCATGCTGACACAATCATCCTCCTCCTCCTCTTCCTCCTCCTCATCCTCTTCCTGTGTGATGGGTGGCACAGCAGGAACACTGTCTGGATAAAGGGGGCCTTGAGAGGCAAGGAAGTCCTCCTCTTCCTGCCTCTGTTCTGCCTCAAGTGCCCTGTCCATTATTCCACGCAGCGTATGCTCCAAGAGGTGGACAAGAGGTACAGTGTCACTGATGCATGCACTGTCACTGCTCACCATCCTTGTGGCCTCCTCAAACGGTGACAGGACAGTGCATGCATCCCTGATCATGCCCCACTGGCGTGGTGAGAAAAAACCAAGCTCCCCTGACCCTGTCCTGGTGCCGTAGTCACACAGGTACTCATTGATGGCCCTCTGCTGCGTGTGCAGCCGCTGCAGCATGGCCAATGTTGAGTTCCATCTGGTGGGCATGTCACATATAAGGCAGTTCTTGGGCAGGTTCAACTCCTTTTGGAGCTCAGCCAGCCGAGCACAGGCATTAAATGATCGGCGGAAATGCACACAGACTTTCCTGGCCTGCTTCAGGACATCCTGTAAGCCGGGGTACCTGCCCAAGAACCGCTGCACCACCAGGTTAAGGACGTGAGCTACACAGGGCACATGGGTCAGTTGTCCCTGTCGGAGGGCGGAGAGGAGGTTGGTGCCATTGTCGCAAACCACCATTCCTGGCTTAAGCTGGCATGGCGTCAACCACCTCTCGGCCTGCTCCTGCAGAGCTGACAAAACATCCGCCCCAGTGTGGCTCCTGTCCCCCAAACAAACCAGCGCAAGCACGGCATGGCATCGTTTTGCCTGCGTACTTGCGTAGCCCCTGCAACGCCTACGGAGCACCGCTGGTTCTGAGGACAGAGCACTGGAAGAGGCCATGGAGGAAGAAGAAGAGGAGGGGGTGGAGGAGAGAGGTGTGTCACAACCAATAGTAGCATTTTGGAGGCGTGGTGGCGGAACAACCTCCAACACTACTGCACCTTGTCCTGCATCCTTCCCAGCAGCCAGAAGAGTGACCCAATGGGCCGTGAAAGACAGGTAACGTCCCTGTCCATGCCTGCTGGACCATGAGTCAGCGGTAATATGCACCTTACCGCTGACCGCCCTGTCCAACGAGGCAAGGACATTGCCTTCCACATGCCGGTAGAGAGCCGGAATCGCCTTCCGTGAGAAAAAGTGGCGTTTGGGGACCTGCCACTGAGGAACCGCACATTGTACAAACTCACGGAAGGGGGCCGAGTCTACCAACTGAAAAGGCAGCAGTTGAAGTGCTAGCAATTTAGCCAAGCTAGCATTCAACCGCTGGGCATGTGGATGGCTGGGAGTAAACTTCTTCCGCCGGTCCAGCAGCTGGGGCAGGGACATTTGCCTGCTATAATCGGACGTGGGTGTACCGCTAGCAGAGTTCCCGGAAGCACTTGGCTGTGACACACCTAATTCTACACCTTCATTCCTCTCAGAGCAGGTTTCAGAGAGGACTGAAGGTCTAGTGGGGTTGGAGATGCCAGCTGATGAGGAGCAAGGAGAGGTCCACTTTGTTCTTTGGTGTGGGTCTTTGAGGTACGCTTGCCAACGAGCTGCATGGCAGGTCAACATATGTCTGGTCAAGCATGTGGTGCCCAAGCGGCTGATGTTTTGGCCACGTGAGATACGCTTGAGACATATGTTGCAAATAGCAGCGGTGCGATCTGATGCACTCGTCTCAAAAAAGGCCCACACCAAAGAACTTTTAGAATAACGCGCAGAGGCAGCGCTCTGCACAGGCGGAGCTCTGCGGTGTGATTCAGTCGGTGTGCTGCCCCTAAGCTGGCCCCCGGAGGGCATCCTGCCTCGTTGGACATGTGCCTCCTCCTCCTCCTCCTCCTCCTCCTCCCTCCTTCCAGGCACCCACGTGGAGTCAGTGCCCTCATCATCTCCTCCCTCTTCATCGCTGTAGCAAACCTGGCAGTATGCTGCAGCTTGTGGAACATGACTGCCAGATTGCTGTCCTTCTTGAGCATCCCCTCTCTCTGCGCTCACGCTACTGCCTTCCTCTAGCTGAGTGTCATCATCAGAGCCCACCAAACACTGGGCATCCTCCTGGAGCATGTACCCAACACTGTGCTCAAAGAGTTCAGGAGACTCCTCAGGAGGACGTGGTGGGTCTAGGGAAGGAGTCACTGATGATGACATTGAGAGGAGGGAAGACGATGCATTGGCAGCTGCTTTGCGACTACCCTGAGACTGGGTGAGAGAGGATGAGGAGGATGAAGAGGGCTTGGTCATCCACTCTACCAAGTCGTTGGCATGTTGCGGTTCAACATGTCCAGCTGCCGAAAAGAAGGACAAGCATGTCCGATGGCCACGTGCTGATGACAATGCACCGCGTCCACGACCAGCACTGTTGTCTCTAGACACAGAGCCTGCTTGCCCTCTTTTATCGGCTCGCGCCTGTCTGCCTCTCCTTGCTGGCCTTCCAGACATGGTAATGGCCTGAAGGGAGTTGGGTAAAACAGCAGTTGGGTAGTTTATATTGTGCTGGAGGCACACACAACTTCCAATAACTCCTGCAGATGGCAATTGGGCTCAAATAGAGAACAGCTATGTAGGTGGATTATAGCGGTATGTACTGGGTACAGAGCACGCAGACAGCACGCACTATCTCCTAACACTACTGACTGCAAGCTCTATTATTAAAGATATATAAATATAGTGAAGTGAATAGTGAATATAGTGGTATATACTGCGGTCAGGGCACAGACAATAACCACTACACAACAGCAAGATAGGAAATCAGCCAAAAACGATCGGTGTGTACTGCGTTGAAGGTACACAGAACACCCACTGCTTCAGATGCTAACACACTACACGAGGCCGCCTCAATGGCGGCCTTATATAGTGTGGGGCGTGCACTACACAGCCTCAGCTATGATTGGCCACAGGCATCCTGCCTGTGGTCAATCATGGCTCTCCTCGCTGCTGGCGCTGCGATTGGCCAAGCATGCGGGGTCACAGTGCATGCTTGGCCAATCATGAGCCAGCAATGCACTAGACATGTGCATTCGTTTTCGTCCGAATGCATTTTCGTTCGAATTTCAGCTATTTTCGTTTTCGTTTTGACAAACGATAACGAAAGCACAAAATCCGAAAAACGAAAGATCCGACATAAATAAATGCTTTATTTTCGTTTTCATTGTTACAACAGTTCGATATAGAATAGGAGATTCGACATGACTCTGACGATAACAATCTGTCTATAGAACCTGTGGTCGAATGTGCTTAACCTTACCTCTATTAGTCCAAGATTATATAGAGAAAATATTCGACAGAGAAAAAAGATTTGACAGAGAGAAAAGATTCTGCAAGTTACTGTCCTAAAAAGTGTTTGGGGACCTGGGTCCTGCCCCAGGGGACATGTATCAATGCAAAAAAAAGTTTTAAAAACGGCCGTTTTTTCGGGAGCAGTGATTTTAATAATGATTAAAGTGAAACAATAAAAGTGTAATATTCCTTTAAATTTCGTAGGGGGGGGTTGTCTATAGTATGCCTGTGAAGGGGCGCATGTTTCCCGTGCTTAGAATTGTCCCTGCACAAAGTGTCATTTATGCAGGAAAAAAAGTCCTTTAAAATCACTCGCAGCTATTATGAATTGTCGGCTCCCGTAATACAGAGAACACTCATTGAAAGTCATTGATAAAAAAATAAATAAATAAATAAAAAAAAAAGCGTGGGGGTCCCCCAAATTCAATTTCCAGGCCCTTCAGGTCTGGTATGGATATTAAGGGGAACCCTGCCTCAAATTTAAGAAAAAATTTGACGTGGGGTTCCCCCTAAATATCCATAACCAGACCCTTCAGGTCTGGTATGGATATTAAGGGGAACCCCGCATCAAATTTAAAAAAAAATTTGACATGGGGTTCCCCCTAAAAATCCATACCAGACCCTTTATCCGAGCACGCAACCTGGCAGGCCGCAGGAAAAGAGGGGGGGACGAGAGAGCGGCCCCCCCTCCCTCCTGAACCGTACCAGGCCACATGCCCTCAACATTGGGAGGATGCTTTGGGGGTCTGTGACCCCTCAAAGCACCTTGTCCCCATGTTGATGAGGACAAGGGCCTCATCCCCACAACCCTGGCCGGTGGTTGTGGAGGTCTGCGGGCGGGGGGCTTATCAGAATCTGGAAGCCCCCTTTAACAAGGGGACCCCCAGATCCCGGCCCCCCCCCCTGTTTGAAATGGTAAGGGGGTACAAAAGTACCCCTACCATTTCACAAAGAAAGTGTAAAAAATGGTTAAATAAAACAAACACACTTTTGAAAAATTCCTTTATTAAAAATAAAAAAAAGATTCCAGCGGCGGTAATCCACTCTTGCTATCCAGCGACGGACGGTCAGCTCTCCATCGATGTCTAATGTCATCCAGCGCAGCGCAGCATCCTTCTTCTGTCTCCGTGGAGGAGACACTACAGACATTCCGGCGGCTTGACGTTTCTTATATAGGGTGGGCGGGGCCACCCGTCACCTGACCCCGCCCCCCTCTGACGCAAGGGGAAACCCAGGGTTCCCTGTGACGTAGGGGTGACCCACACCCCTCTGATGTAACACAGGCAGGTTTCCGTTACATCAGAGGGGGGCGGGGTAACCCATACGTCACGGGGAACCCCGGGTTTCCCCTTGCGTCAGAGGGGGGCGGGGTCAGGTGACGGGTGGCCCCGCCCTCCGTATATAAGAAACGTCAGCGCCGGAATGCCTCCAGTGTCTCCGTGGAGGAGACAGAAGAAGGATGCTGCGCTGCGCTGGATGACATTAGACATCGATGGAGAGCTGACCGTCCGTCGCTGGATAGCAAGAGTGGATTACCGCCGCTGGAATCTTTTTTTTATTTTTAATAAAGGAATTTTTAAAAAGTGTGTTTGTTTTATTTAAACATTTTTTACACTTTCTTTGTGAAATGGTAGGGGTACTTTTGTACCCCCTTACCATTTCAAACAGGGGGGGGGCCGGGATTTGGGGGTCCCCTTGTTAAAGGGGGCTTCCAGATTCTGATAAGCCCCCCGCCCGCAGACCTCCACAACCACCGGCCAGGGTTGTGGGGATGAGGCCCTTGTCCTCATCAACATGGGGACAAGGTGCTTTGAGGGGTCACGGACCCCCAAAGCATCCTCCCAATGTTGAGGGCATGTGGCCTGGTACGGTTCAGGAGGGAGGGGGGGCCGCTCTCTCGTCCCCCCCTCTTTTCCTGCGGCCTGCCAGGTTGCGTGCTCGGATAAAGGGTCTGGTATGGATTTTTAGGGGGAACCCCACGTCAATTTTTTTTTTAATTTGACGCGGGGTTCCCCTTAATATCCATACCAGACCTGAAGGGTCTGGTTATGGATATTTAGGGGGAACCCCACGTCAAATTTTTTCTTAAATTTGAGGCAGGGTTCTCCTTAATATCCATACCAGACCTGAAGGGCCTGGTAATTGAATTTGGGGGACCCCCACGCTTTTTTTTTTATTTATTTATTTTTTTATCAATGACTTTCAATGAGTGTTCTCTGTATTACGGGAGCCGACAATTCATTATAGCTGCGAGTGATTTTAAAGGACTTTTTTTCCTGCATAAATGACACTTTGTGCAGGGACAATTCTAAGCACGGGAAACATGCGCCCCTTCACAGGCATACTATAGACAACCCCCCCCCTACGAAATTTAAAGGAATATTACACTTTTATTGTTTCACTTTAATCATTATTAAAATCACTGCTCCCGAAAAAACGGCCGTTTTTAAAACTTTTTTTTGCATTGATACATGTCCCCTGGGGCAGGACCCGGGTCCCCAAACACTTTTTAGGACAGTAACTTGCAAATTAGCCTTTAAAATTAGCACTTTAGATTTTGAACGTTGGAGTCCCATAGACTTTAATAGGGTTCTAAAGTATGCTATATAGTTAGCTCCGTCGAATCTTCTTTATACATTCGACAGACACCATAAGCCTTCCAAGACAGATTCGACCGTAATTCATGTGGATTTTCGGACGAATGCAATTTTTGAACGAAAAACGAAATAAATAAAAACGAATTTCGGGAGTAACTAAATAAATTAAGTTTTCAGACGAAAACGAAATTCCGAAACGAAATATTTTACTCTGCACATGTCTACAATGCACTGCGCCATCGCAGTGCATTGTGGGCCGTGAGCGCCATGCGAATTTTGATGCGAACGGACCAAGTGTTCGGATTTCGCCGAACGGACGAACAGCCAATGTTCGAGTCGAACACACGTTCGACTCGAACACGAAGCTCATCCCTACTTTTGACACAGTATCATGGTCATATATGAACTATACCCTTTCCAAATGGGGATTCGGCCCTCATTTTTTAACAATGGATCTCTAATTTGTATCAAGATCCCAAAGCTTATATCAGATATGCAGGGTACAAATCGGACGAGTTTAATATACTGAGGGGGACTCGTCAAAGATGTCCACTTTCGCCATTATTATATGCTTTACTCATTGAAACTTTAGCACAAAGAATTAGGATGGAACCCACTATAACAGGTATTGAAATGGGTGGCTTTCATCATAAGCTCTGTTTATTCGCAGACGATATTCTCCTTTTTCTACTTCTCCACATGTTTCGGCCCCAAATCTTATGGTTGTACTACAAGAATTCTCATTTATTTCGGGCCTTAAGGTCAATATTCAAAAATCTTCAGCATTAAACATTTCACTTGTCGAGAAAGATAAACAATCTTTACAAAATTCATTACCCTTTAAGTGGGTAGATCATAGCCTCCCATACCTGGGTGTGCAGTTTACTCCTAACCCCTCCGATTTATTTGCAGCTAATTACCCAGCTCTATTAAAAAATATTACAAGATCATTATCTAATTGGTCATTAATGCCGATATCATGGTTTGGGAAAATCAATATCATAAAAATGTCTGTTCTTCCAAAATTTTTATATTTATTCTGAACTCTCCTGATTCATATTCCTGCATATTTTCTTAGGCTGATTCAACAAAAAGTAACGAAATTTACTTGGGGGAAAATAAAACCCAGACTTCACAAAAAAACACTTGTTCTCCCCAAAGCTTTGGGTGGTTTGGGATTTCCAGACTTTAACATATATTATAAGGCAGCTCAATTATCTCAATTAACAAAATATCACTCTTCTACAGAGATTCCTTTATGGGTCCTCATTGAAGCTGTAGACTGTGATCCTCTTCCTATAAACAATATATTATGGTTACAACCTGCGGATCGTAAGTCTATAAATAACCCAATTTCTAAGCACTCTCTATCTATATGGGATAGGTATAGAAATTCACATGGTCTGCAATCTCCACAAAATCCGCTATTATCTTTCCACAAGAATCCGACTTTTTACCCAGCCTGGAAATATCCCAAAACCTTTAAAGTTTGGTCTAAGGCTGGTATCACTTGTCTATATAATTTAACTTCAACTACATCAAAAAAATCTTTTACAGATCTATGTGAATTATATAAGCTTCCACAATCAGAAATATTCAGATATCTCCAAATCAAAAATTTTTATACTCCTCTTCTCAATTTAAATGTAAACTTACATAATATTTCTCAATTTGAAAGATTTTGTCTCAAGGAACCACATGCTAAAGGTCGTATTACATCATTGTATACACAATTGATATCTAATTCTAATACTGTTATACCTAAATATGTGGCCAAGTGGGAAAAATATTTGGATTGTATGATCGATTCTAGGTCTTGATCCAACATATGGTCTTTCACAAAATCTTCCTCTATAAATATATTGGTGTCTGAATCATCATATAAAGTTCTCACACGCTGGTATTTGGTTCCTGCGAGAATCGCCAAATTCTCAACAGACAACACTGGCCTCTGCTTTCATGGCTGTCCAGAAAAAGGTACCTATATACATACCTGGTGGCATTGCTCAATTGTACAATCATTTTGGAAAAAGATCTTTCTGATAATTACAAAATGTTTTGATCGTCCAATTTTTCCAGACCCAATTATAGCTCTCCTTAATTTAAAACCAGCCTTTCTGAATCAGAAACAATTCAAATTAGTTCTTACACTCCTGATAGCCGCAAAACAGACTATAGCCAATGCGTGGAAAACAGATGTGGTGAATATTGCAGAAACCAAACGTAGAATGAATCAATCTTTCATCCATGCTAAAATGGATGCTATAGATAAAAACCAGATGACAAAGTTTGATATAATATGGAAACCTTGGATTAAATATTATACGTCAGATAATATTGACAACCGAGTTTTATTGTTATGGTGATTAAGATTTTTTATAGAATTACAACTTTAGCTGATACATAAAACCTCCTCCGGAGAATTATTCCCTCCCCTTCCCCTCCTATATACCTTTTATGTTCTTCCCTTACTATATAATACTTACTATAAACATACTTTAGAAGTTATGGTCAAAACTTTAAAATCATATATTTTCTTTTAGACATATTTATATTTTCTTGGGATATATAAGGCCATTTATTGTCATTCCCATGAGAATATCTTGAAATTCTTCTTTGCTTTGTATCATCCGTACTTCAATATGTCTACTTTTTATTTCTGGTATCACATAATTTGTCTTATATTCTGTACATGTAATTTATTTTAACATAAAATAAAAACTTTTGAACGAGAAAATACAGGATGCAGGGGGCAGATACAGAGGTAAGAATTACAAAGCATGTAAACCAATACTCAATGGAAACAAATATAACACAAGAGATAACCCAACAGGTTTCAAATCTATCATAATAGTTCTCTTCTTTGGGGATAAGTGGTTACATCAAGATGGTAATACAAAAACATGAGTGTAAAAATAGATAATCATGACATTGGAATGATAACAACAAGAATTGAATAATTTTCAAAAAAATTAACAAACACGAACCCTGCACATTGCATGAAGATTTGCCACAACTTATTGCTTCCAGATTAAAAACAATTTGAGAAATGCTGCAGCCAATTGTTATTTAGTAAATTTTTAGCAACTTTGGGCCATCTAGCAGGCCTAGCATCTGGGTCCTCTAGGCGTTGCTGCCCAGAGAGCCCTTTGTGAATTGACAATTTCTCTGAGCAGTTTGGTTTTTCCATCAGAAGTGTGTCCATCCCTTCCTATGGTCACCCTCAAGGCCACAGCATTTCTCAGATTGTTTTTAATCTGGATGCAATAAATTGTGGCAAATCTTCAAATCTTCATGCAATGTGCAGGGTCAGTGTTTGTTCAATTTTTTGAATATAGACCTAGTGAATTTTTCAATCCTTGTTGTTATCATTTCAATGTCATGATTATTTATTTTTACACTCATGTTTTTTCAATTGTAGACATTAGACATGTGCAGAGTAAAATATTTCGTTTCGGAATTTCGTTTTCGTCCGAAAACTTAATTTATTTAGTTACTCCCGAAATTCGTTTTTATTTATTTCATTTTTCGTTCAAAAATTGCATTCGTCCGAAAATCCACATGAATTACGATCGAATCTGTCTTTGAAGGCTTATGGTGTCTGTCGAATGTATAAAGAAGATTCGACGGAGCTAGTATAGAGCATACTTTAGAACCCTATTAAAGTCTATGGGACTCCAACGTTCAAAATCTAAAGTGCTAATTGTAAAGACTAATTTGCAAGTTACTGTCCTAAAAAGTGTTTGGGGACCCGGGTCCTGCCCCAGGGGACATGTATCAATGCAAAAAAAAGTTTTAAAAACGGTCGTTTTTTCGGGAGCAGTGATTTTAATAATGATTAAAGTGAAACAATAAAAGTGTAATATTCCTTTAAATTTCGTAGGGGGGGGGGGGTGTCTATAGTATGCCTGTGAAGGGGCTCATGTTTCTGGTGCTTAGAACTTTTGTACCCCCTTACCATTTCAAACAGGGGGGTCCCCTTGTTAAAGGGGGCTTCCAGATTCTGATAAGCCCCCCGCCCGCAGACCCTCACAACCACCGGCCAGGGTTGTGAGGATGAGGCCCTTGTCCTCATCAACATGGGGACAAGGTGCTTTGAGGGGTCACAGACCCCCAAAGCATCCTCCCAATGTTGAGGGCATGTGGCCTGGTACGGTTCAGGAGGGAGGGGGGCCGCTCTCTCATCCCCCCTCTTTTCCTGCGGCCTGCCAGGTTGCGTGCTTGGATAAAGGGTCTGGTATGGATTTTTAGGGGGACTCCCGAGTCAATTTTTTTTTTAATTTGACGCGGGGTTCCCCTTAATATCCATACCAGACCTGAATGGTCTTTTTAGGGATATTTAGGGGGAACCCCACGTCACATTTTTTCTTAAATTTGAGGCAGGGTTCACCTTAATATCCATACCAGACCTGAAGGGCCTGGTAATTGAATTTGGGGGACCCCCACGCTTTTTTTATTTATTTATTTTTTTATTAATGACTTTCAATGAGTGTTCTCTGTATTACGGAGCCGACAATTCATAATAGCTGCGAGTGATTTTAAAGGACTTTTTTTCCTGCATAAATGACACTTTGTGCAGGGACAGTTCTAAGCACCAGAAACATGAGCCCCTTCACAGGCATACTATAGACACCCCCCCTCCTACGAAATTTAAAGAAATATTA
The DNA here is from genome assembly GCF_037356315.1 of Lithobates pipiens. Classification (NCBI taxonomy): domain Eukaryota; kingdom Metazoa; phylum Chordata; class Amphibia; order Anura; family Ranidae; genus Lithobates; species Lithobates pipiens. The sequence continues at coordinate 174,064,800 of NW_027507784.1, forward strand.
CACTTTTATTGTTTCACTTTAATCATTATTAAAATCACTGCTCCCGAAAAAACGGCCGTTTTTAAAACTTTTTTTTGCATTGATACATGTCCCCTGGGGCAGGACCCGGGTCCCCAAACACTTTTTAGGACAGTAACTTGCAGAATCTTTTCTCTCTGTCAAATCTTTTTTCTCTGTCGAATATTTTCTCTATATAATCTTGGACTAATAGAGGTAAGGTTAGGCACATTCGACCACAGGTTCTATAGACAGATTGTTATTGTCAGAGTCACGTCGAATCTCCTATTCTATATCGAACTGTTGTAACAATGAAAACGAAAAGAAAGCATTTATTTATGTCAGATCTTTCGTTTTTCGGATTCTGTGCTTTTGTTATCGTTTGTCAAAACGAAAACAAAAATAGCTGAAATTCGGACGAAAATGCATTCGGACGAAAACGAATGCACATGTCTAGTAGACATATTACCGTCTTGATGTGACCACTTACCCCTGAAGAAGAGAACTATTATGAGAGATTCAAAACACGTTGAGTTATCTCTTTTGCTATATTTGTTTCAATTGGGTATTGGTTTACATGCATTGTAATTCTTACCTCTGTATCTGCCCCCCTGCATCCTGTATTTTCATGTCTTGCACAATTGTGATATCTTTTACTTCACTTAATAAATAAGTAATATTTTGATAATAACATTGCATAACATTACTGAAGCAGCATCCAGTTTAAAGTCCCAATTAGAGGAAACCTATTTTTAGTGATTTATTATACAATTTAGGTATGTGGGTCAGCTGACTTATATTGCTAAACACCATAAACCCATATTTTTCATGTCTGCATATGGGCAGAGTAGTGGACAGTATCAATAGAGCAGAGATTTGTGTCAGTAGGGCAGTGGATGGTGTAAGTTGTTTTTTTTTTTGTTTGTTATTTCACAATATTATTATTAATTTTTTTTACAATTTTTTAGGAGCCCTGTTGGGGGTCTTTGGTGAAATATCAAGGGTCTAAACAGAGAGAAAGGGACTGAGGACAGAGCTTCCCCAGTCCCTTTCTCTGCAGCCTCGACTGCACTGGACAGTGAACAAATGGGAAGAGTTCTTTGCTGAGCGGCTTCCTGTTCATTTACAAATGGAAGAATAGTGAACATTGTTTACTATGCTTCAGTTATGAATGAACACAGGAGTGATTGGTACAGATACATACTGTGATCATTAATTCCTACATCCTGAAACAACCCCACAACAGCCAGCGGGAGAGGAGGGAAGCTAACAGTACTGCAGGGGAGAGACAGGGGACACCAGGAAGCAGTGGCAATCAGCACCACGCAGGGTGATTAGGGTGCCCAGGCACACCCAGCACATCCTGTGTGCATGACTATGGCCTCCATAATGGGATTCCCGCCTACTCCAGGATCCTATAGCAGCCATGCAAGATGCTGTGGCTATTGGTATATTCTATTGCACAGAATAGAATCAAAATGCTGCAAGGGATTACATATAACTCAGAGGAAGCTAAATGGATAGAACTTTCTGTATTTTACACTGTGTCAATATGTGTATATAACAGCATTTACACCTGCTGTCTGGATTTACATTTTACTAGTGTTATAGTTATTCATCTCTAACTGCAGACTTGGCATGGTAAGACTTTATTTTTTTTTATTCTGTATTAACCGTTTCCCGGACTGCCTTCCCCACATTTACTATATGGTCCTTCGTGCAGTAGCCACTGGGGGACATATGCGGGTCTCTGTGTTGCCCAGTCAGAGCCAACCCCACAAAGTTAGCAAGCACCCCCTAGGGACACATAACCTTTTGATTGCCCCTGGTGTTCACCCCTTCCCTCCAAGTAACATTAGTAAAGTAACAGTGCATATTTTTAGCACTAAACACTGTATTAGTGTCACTGGTCTCCAAAAAAGTGTCAAAGGTATCAGTTAGGTGTCCAATTTGTCTGCCACGATGTTGCAGTCCCGCTAAAAATCACTGATCGCTGCCATTACTAGTAAAAAAAAAAAGAATTCCATAAAAATATCCCATTGTTTGTAGACACTATAACTTTAGTGCAAACCAATCAATATACACTTATTGGGATTTTTGTATCAAAAATATGTAGCAGAATACATATTGACCTAAATTGATTAAGAAATTCGATTTTTAAATTTTTTTATTGGATACGTATTACAGCAGAAAGTAATATATATATAGATACCATATATACTGAATACTGCTACTTATTACAGTGTTGGCAGATGCCAAAGAAAAATGTGTTTGTCTTATAAAAAGTATTAAAAAAACCTCTGCATGAGTCAAGTAGCAGAAGCTGTCCTCTTTTCATGTGTATGGTATATTCTTGCATTTCTTACAAATTCATTGAGACAGCTAATTTACTTTTGATTTAATATACATTAATGCACATCAGTCCCCTGAGATGAAAAATCATTTTCAAAAAGGCTGCAGGCATTTTGTTGAAAATAGACATTTATTTTCAGAATCACTGCTAATATGTTTTCAAAGACGGAAGTGGTTATTATTAACAGGCATTCGATAGATAAATATTTTATGGTTGGACAAAGAGTGAGAGTAAATTTATGTCTTACAAAATTTTAACACTGTGGCTGCTTATAAAGTAGGACAGAGTTTAGAATTAAATATTATAGAACATGCAATACTTTGGCAAGAATAAAAACACATTTTAATTAAAGCTAACCAGTACATTGGCCATAATAGCATTTCTTTATGGAAAGCACCATAAGCTGACTTTATATACCTCCCCTTCACTACCCCACCAGTCAGTGCACCACTGTAGTCCTGAGTAGGGATGAGCTTCGAGTTCGAGTCGAACTCATGTTCGACTCGAACATTGCCCGTTCGCCTGTTCGGTGAACAGTGAACAATTTGGGGTGTTCGCGGCAAATTCAAAATCAAAATCGAACGTTCAAAATCGAAAGTGCTAATTTTAAAGGCTAATATGCAAGTTATTGTCCTAAAAAGTGTTTGGGGACCTGGGTCCTGCCCCAGGGGACATGTATCAATGCAAAAAAAAGTTTTTTCGGGAGCAGTGATTTTAATAATGCTTAAAGTGAAACAATAAAAGTGTAATATTCCTTAAAATGTTGTACCTGGGGGGTGTCTATAGTATGCCTGTGAAGGGGTGCATGTTTCCCGTGCTTAGAACTGTCCCTGCACAAAGTGTCATTGAAAGTCATTGATAAAAAAAAAAAAAAAAGCATGGGGTTCCCCCAAATTCAATTACCAGGCACTTCAGGTCTGGTATGGATATTAAGGGGAACCCCGAGTCAAATAATAAAAAAATTACGTGGGGTACCCCCTAAATATCCATACCCGACCCTTTATCCGAGCACACAAACTGGCAGGCCGCAGCAAAAGAGGGGGGATGAGAGAGCAGCCCCCCTCCTGAACTGTACCAGGCCACATGCCCTCAACATTGGAAGGATGCTTTGGGGGTCTGTGACCCCTCAAAAAACCTTGTCCCCATGTTGATGAGAACAAGGGCCTTATCCCCACAACCCTTACCGGGGGTTGTGGGGTTCTGCGGTCAGGGGGCTTAACAGAATCTGGAAGCCCCCTTTAACAAGTGGACCCCCAGATCACACACCCCCCTGTTTGAAATGGTAAGGGGGTACAAAAGTACCCCTACCATTTCACAAAGAAAATGTAAAAGAATGTTAAAAAGACACACACACCGTTGAAAAAGTCCTTTATTAAAAATAAAAAAAATGTAAAAAAGATTCCAGCGGTGGTAATCCACTCTTGCAATCCAGCGATGGATGATCATCTCTCTGGGGTCCAGCGATGGCTGATCTGATCGAGCGACGGGCGATCTCTCCCTCCAGCGCAGCTCAGTCCATCCATCCTCTGTCTCCACTGGCAGAGACACTGCGGGGATCCCGGCAGCCTGACATTTCTTATATGAGGAGGGCGGGGCCACCCATCACCTGACTCCGTCCCCTCTGACGCAAGTGGGAAAGCCTGGCTTCCCCAATGACGTGTGGGAAACCTGCATTACATCAGAGGGAGGCGGGGTCACCCACACATCATTAGGGAAACCAGGCTTTCCCACTTGCATCAGAGGGGGGCGGGGTCAGGTGACGGGTGGCCCCGCCCTCCTCATATAACAAATGTCAGGCTGCTAGGATCCCCGCAGTGCCTGCGCCAGTTGAAACAGAGGATGGATGGACTGCGCTGCGCTGGAGGGAGAGATCACCCGTCGCTGGATCAGATGAGCCATCGCTGGACCCCGGAGAGAAGATCATCCGTCGCTGGATAGCAAGAGTAGATTACCACCGCTGGAATCTTTAAAAAAAAAAAAAATTCAATGGTGTGGGTTTCTTTTACACTTTCTTTGTGAAATGGTAGGGGTACTTTTGTACCTCCTTAGCATTTCAAACGGGGGGAGCGGGATCTGGGGGTCATCTTGTTAAAGAGGGCTTCCAGATTCTGATAAGCCCCCCACCCGCAGAACCCCACAACCACCGGCCAGGGTTGTGAGGATGAGGCCCTTGTCCTCATCAACATGGGGACAAGGTTTTTTGAGGGGTCACAGACCCCCAAAGCATCCTCCCAATGTTGAGGGCATGTGGCCTGGTACAGTTCAGGAGGAGAGTCATTGCACTAAATGCTTGGGCGCATGCACGGGCGACCTTGGTGCATGTTAAAAATGGAAAAGGAAATACCGCGCTGTGCTAAAATACAAAAAATAGCTGCCAACACAGCTGTAGACAAAGAAGCAATATATGAACGTGAAAAAAGTGTAGTGCTAATTTAAATATATAGGTGTAAAAGTATATATAAGACTAATACATAAAACACCTCAATGTGTTAACATACACAAATAACACTTCAGTTATAATAAAATACACCAAGTGAAAATGAACAGTGATGCCTCACTGTGTGAAATTATTATTATTCAGGATTTATATAGCGCCAACAATTTACGCAGTGCTTTACAATATAAAAGGAGACAATACAATAAAATACAAGAATAAGAGGGCTCTGCTCAGAAATAATATATTCTCAAGCAGTGAAAACTTCCAAGAATAAAGAAGTGATCCAAAACCTTGAACGGAAAGATCCAGCACAGGTGTGACCCTTCAGATAGAAACCAAACTGTGAAAAAGCACCACCACCAATATAAGAAGGAGGCTTCCCAGATGTCAAAGACTTAGAGAGGATTTTACCACCCAAGTCACAGAAAGCTTATTGGTCAGTATACTCTATGGGTACAGCTGGCCGTGAATCCAACAGGTAATTGAACATCAGCGATCCCAAACATCGATACATTACGGAAGATATGTACCGTTTTTCCTTAACCACTTGCCGCCCGCCATATAGCAAAATGACGGTGGCAAAATGGTTGTAATATCCTGACCGGACGTCATATGATGTGATCAGGATATTAAGCCGCTGCGCGCCCCCGGGGGCGCGCATCGTGGCGATCCTTGTTGCGGGGTGTCAGTCTGACACCCTGCAACTACGATCTTGGTAAAGAGTCTCCGATGGAGACTCTTTACCACGTGATCAGCCGTGTCCAATCACGGCTGATCACAGTGTAAATAGGAAGAGCTGGTGATCGGCTTTTCCTCACTCACGTCTGTCAGACGTGAGTAGAGGAGAGCCGATTGGCTGCTCCTCTGAGAGGGGGGTCTGTGCTGATCGATTATCAGCACAGCCCCCCCCCGAGGATGCCCACACTGGACCACCAGGGATGCCACCAGACCACCAGGAGATGCCCAGCACCAGGTATGCCCGCTAGACCACCAGGGATGCCAGCCAGTGCCCATAATGAATGCCAATCAGTGCCCATAATGGATGCCAATCAGTGCCCACAGTGGGCATCACTGATTGGCATGTATTATTGTTTGGCACTGATTGGCATCCATCCCTACAAAACAATTTTTTGCTCTTAGGAAAGAATGGGTCAAGCAGGACTTTCATGCTACTTACTCCACATATGCCATCCTCTTGAACAAATCACTCCCCTACTTGGTGGAACAAGTCCTTACTGACCCTGGGGGCCGATATATAATTTGAATATTGCAAATGTGTGCTCAGAGACTGGTTAATGTGTATGTTCCTCCACTGTTTGATTCAATCATCCTTTATACAATTTATACCAAGCTGGCTCCTTTCCAGGTCCAGAATATTATCCTGAGTGGGTACTTCAATTCTATCCTGGACAGTATCTTATCCAACCCACTCAGGAATGTTTCTCCGGACTTGGCTACATGGGCAGATACCTTTAACCCTTAAGAGATTTGGAGGTGGAAGCATCCGGGGTATAGGTTTTATTCCCATGTCTCAGCTACTCATAGATCCGGCTCTTGCATTGACTTGATGTTTGGGACAGCCTCGGTTCTCTTATGTTTCCCCGTGGCCTCATGCCTCCCGGCAGGTCTTTCAGACCACTCTCCTACTGAGATAATGCCGTCTTTGGGCACGGACATGAATTGGTATGTTGGAGACTGGCGCCACATTGGATTGGTGATCTTAAGGTTCAAGAGATGGTATCTCCTAAGTTGTCTGGCTATTAAAACGATAATTGGACTTCACAGATGATTCAACTTCACTTGATGTGGCCAGATTTGCTGGCAGGAAGCTGAAGACTTTTTAACGAGTGATTTTCTCATCCACTCTGAAGCCCGGATGTGTCCCTCATTAAGGCTCTCTATTGAAGGAACTGTTTGACGCTGTTGAATCACCTTCACTTGTGAGTAGGGATGAGCTTGGTGGTCGAGTCGAACGCATGTTCGACTTGAACACCGGCTGTTTGCCCGTTCGGCGAAGCCAGAACTCTGTGGGCCATTCCCGCCAAATTCTTGTGGCGCTCACGGCCCACAATGCACTGCGCGATCGCAGTGCATTGCTGGCTCATGATTGGCTAAGCATGCACTGTGACCCTGCATGCTTGGCCAATCACAGCACCGGCAGCGAGGAGAGCCATAATTGGCCACAAGCAGGATGCCTGTGGCCAATTATAGCCCAGGCTGTTTAGTACATGCCCCACACTATATAAGGCCACCAGCGCATCGGCCTTGTGTAGTGTTCTGGCGTCTGCAGGAGTTAGTGGGTGTTGTGTGCCTCCAGCGCAGTATACACCTGTATCTACCCTTTATTGCTCTTCTCTAATAGAGCCATCTGCAGGAGTTAGTGGGTGTTGTGTGCTTCCAGCGCAGTATACACCTGTATCTACCTTTATTGCTGTTCTCTAATAGAGCCATCTGCAGGAGTTAGTGGGTGTTGTGTGCTTCCAGCACAGTATACACCTGTATCTACCCTTTATTGCTGGTGTTCTCTAATACAGCCATCTGCAGTAGTTAGTTAGTCTTTATTGCTGTTCTCTAATAGAGCCATCTGCAGGAGTTAGTGGGTGTTGTGTGCCTCCAGCACAGCACAATATACACCTGTATCTACCCTTTATTGCTGGTGTTCTCTAATACAGCTATCTTCAGGAGTTAGTGGGTGTTGTGTGCCTCCAGCACAGCACAGTATACACCTGTATTTACCCTTTATTGCTGGTGTTCTATAATAAAGGCATCTGCAGGAGTTAGTGGGTGTTGTGTGCCTCCAGCACAGCACAATATACACCTGTATCTACCCTTTATTTCTGGTGTTCTCTAATACAGCCATCTGCAGGAGTTAGTGGGTGTTGTGTGCCCCAGAGCAGTATACACTTGTATCTACCCTTTATTGCTGTTCTCAAATAGAGCTATCTGCAGAAGTTAGTGGGTGTTGTGTGCCTCCAGCACAGCACAGTATACACCTGTATCTACCCTTTATTGCTGGTGTTCTCTAATACAACCATCTGCAGGAGTTAGTTGGTGTTATGTGCCTCCAGCCCAGTATACACCTGTAGCTACCCTTTATTGCTGGTGTTCTATCATACAGGCATCTGCAGGAGTTAGTGGGTGTTGTGTGCCTCCAGCACAATATACACTACCCAATTGCTGGTTTTCCCATCTCCCTGCAGGCAATTACCATGTCTGGAAGGCGAACAAGGAGAGGCAGACAGGCACGAGCCAATAAAAGAGGGAAAGCAGGCTCTGTGTCTAGAGACAACAGTGCTGGTCGTGGACAGAGTGCATCGTCATCAGCACGTGGCCATGGGACACGCTTGTCCTTATTTTCAGCAGCTGGACGTGTTGAGCCGCATCATGCCAACGACTTGGTAGAGTGGATGACCAAGCCCTCTTCATCCTCCTCATCCTCTCTCACCCAGGCTCAGAGTACTAGCAAAGCAGCTGCCAACGCATCCTCTTCCCTCGTCTCAATGTCATCATCAGTCACTCCTTCCCTAGACCCACCATGTCCTCCTGAGGAGTCCCCCGAACTGTTTGAGCACAGTGTTGGGTACATGCTCCAGGAGGATGCCCAGTGTTTTGAAGGCTCCGATGATGATTCTCAGCTAGAGGAAGGCAGTAGCATGAGTGCAGAGAGAGGGGATGCTCAAGAAGGACAGCAATCTGGCAGTCATGTTTCACAAGCTGCAGCATACTGCCAGGTTTGCTCCAGTGATGAAGAGGGAGGGGATGATGAGGTCACTGACTCCACGTGGGTGCCTCATAGGAGAGAGGAGGAGGAGGAGGCACATCTCCAATGAGGCAGGATGCCCTCCAGGGGCCAGCTTAGGGGCAGCACATCGACTGAATCACACAGCAGAGCTCCGCCTGTGCAGGGCGCTGCCTCTGCGCGTTATTCCAAAACTTCTTTGGTGTGGGCCTTTTTTGAGACGAGTGCATCAGATTCCACTGCTGCTATTTGCAACATATGTCTCAAGCGTATCTCGCGTGGCCAAAACATCAGCCGCTTGGGCACCACATGCTTGACCAGACATATGTTGACCTGCCATGCAGCTCGTTGGCAAGCGTACCTTAAAGACTCACACCAAAGAACAAAGCGGACCTCTCCTTGCTCCTCATCAGCTGGGATCTCCAACCCCACTATACCTTCAGTCCTCTCTGAAACCTGCACTGAGAGGAATGAAGGTGTAGAATTAGGTGTGTCACAGCCAATTGCTTGCGGGCACTCTGCTAGCAGTACACCGAAGTCTGATTGTAGCAGGCAAATTTCCCTGCTCCAGCTGCTAAACCGTAGAAAGAAGTTCACTCCCAGCCATCCACATGTCCAGTGGTTGAATGCTAGCTTGGCTAAATTGCTAGCACTTCAACTGCTGCCTTTTCAGTTGGTAGACTTGGCCCCCTTCCGTGAGTTTGTGCAATGTGCGGTTCCTCAGTGGCAGGTCCCCAAACGCCACTTTTTCTCACAGAAGCCGATTCCAGCTCTCTACCGGCATGTGGAAGGCAATGTCCTTGCCTCGCTGGACAGGGTGGTCAGTGGTAAGGTGCATATTACCGCTGACTCATGATTCAGCAGGCATGGACTGGGACGCTACCTGTCTTTCATGGCCCATTGGGTTACTCTTCTGGCAGCTGGGAAGGATTTAGGACAAGGTGCAGTAGTGTTGGAGGTTGTTCCGCCACCACGCCTCCAAAATGCTACTACTGGTTGTGACACACCTCTCTCCTCCACCCCCTCCTCTTCTTCCTCCATGGTCTCTTCCAGTGCTCTGTCCTCGGAACCAGCGGTGCTCCTGTTTAACAGGGGAGTGTAATTACAATTTTTGATGCAATGCTTTGCAGCAGGGCTCATTTCTGCACTTCAAATAGAGTATCTGGTAAAGGTTGCAGTGTTGTGGCACCAGCAAGCAGTGCCTAAGGCCCAATTTTTCGGCCTCTGTTTAACAGGGGCATGTAATTACAATTCTTGATATAATATTTCACAGCAGGGCCCGTTCCTGTGCCCACCAAGAGTAACTGTGAGGACTTATAGTGTTGTGGCACCAGCACCACCACCACAACCACCAAAGGCCCAATTTTTCTACCACTGTTCAACAATGGCATGTAATTACCATTCTTGATATAATCGTTCACAGTTGAAGAGTCACTTTGAGGGCTTACAGTGTTGTGGCAACACCAACACCTTAGGCCCCCATTTCTGCAGAGCATATAGGGCAGCCCCCTACTTTCAAACATCCAACTTACAAACGTCTCCTACGTGCAAACGGAAGGAGACAACAGGAAGTGAGATGAAAAAAGACAGACAGCAAAAAAAATTATACAGGAGTGATAACCCTTCCTTATGTTTTCCTAAAAGCTTAAAAATAGATTTCTTTGACTGGAGCTACACTTTAAAAATGTACCAGTTCAAAATTACAAACAGATTCTACTTAACACAACAAACCTACACAGTCCCTGTCTTGTTTGCACCGCCTGTATACTCCTGTTCTAAATATTTAGGGCCTGGGGGCCCCACGCCTTTCCTTTTTTTTAACATGGGTACGGGGTTCCCCTTAATATCCGTACAAGATAATGGGTAATGGGCAGACTTTTTTCCGTTAAATGTCATTTTGTGCAGGGACTGTTCTAAACATGGAAAACACGTGGCACTTCACAGGCATACTATAGACACCCCCCAGGCACAATATTTAAAGGAATATTTCACTTTTTTTTTAACTTTAATCGTCATTAAAATCAGTGCTCCCGAAAAAACTGCAGTTTTTAAAAACATTTTAGGCATTGACCCATGTCCCCTGGGGCAGGAGCCAGGTCCCCAAACCCTTTTTTAGGACAATATCTTGCATATTGGCCATTAAAATTAGCAATTTTTATTTCGAACGTTCGCACAAATTTTCGGTCCGTTCCAAAGTTCTGGTGCGATCTGAACTGGGGGGTGTTCGGCTCATCCCTACTTGTGAGTGTATCAATTTTATTTCTTTATATCCAATAAAAAGACATTAATGCACCATGAGCCTGTGCGCTCGTATTCCCTTTTGTCTTCATTGTGGATCCTAGACAGCTTTGCGGCCCTCTCGGGTTTATACACTAATTGGGGTAAATCACTTATTTTGGCAATAGATCTGGGGGCAAAGAGGATGGCTGACCCTAGTTTACCTTTACAGTGGGAACTACTATTAAATACTTAGGAATCACTATATCCCCTAGTACCAAGGAATTCAGTAAACTTAATCTGTCTCCAGCATTGCAGTGGTGCATACAAAGGATGGAAGCCTGGTCACACCTCCCTTTATCCCTCATAGGGAAAATCAAGTTATTCAAAATGAAAATCTTTCCAGTCCTACTATACAGTCTTATGCTATGTACACGCTATAGGATTTTCTGACAACAAAACCGTGGATTTTTTTCTGAAGGATGTTGGCTTAAACTTGTCTAGGATACACACAGTCACATAAATGTTGTTTGAAATTCTGAACTTCAAAAGAACACGGTGACGTACAACATATATACGATGAGCCGAGAAAAATGAAGTGCGGCTCTTCTGCTTGATTCCGAGAATGCGTGGACTTTTGTGCGTCTGGATTGTGTACACATGCTCAGACTTTTCGACAACAAGTCTTGATGTCGGAAAATCTGAGAACCTGCTCTCAAACATCTGTTTGTGGAAATTCCACCAACAAATGTTCTATGGAGCATACACACGGTCGGACTTTCCGAGCAACAAGCTCACATCCAACATTTGTTGTTGTAAAATCCTATTGTATGTACGGCCCATTAGGCATTCCCCTGTCTGGTTACCAAAATCTTTCTTTAAGCATTTGGACTCTCTCATAAGTTCATTTTTATGGCAATCCCATCTGGCTTGATTTATCAGAAAGGTCTTATGCAGACCTTGGACACAAGGGGGTCCTGGCCTGCCCTGATTTCTACGCCTACCATTTGACGGCCATGCTTACCCACACTCATAACTGGCTTATTTCTGATGACATCAATGCCTCAGTAGTTTTGGAGGAAGTGCACTCGGGATCCTTTGAGACAGTCTGTAATCTCCTCTACAGAGGTCTCAGAGCCTCTCACCCACTTCTCTCTCCGGCTATGAGGGCAGTCATCAAAGCCTGGCATATTTTATAACTAAACCCAACATAGTGAGAGGCCATTGATCCCCATCTGCACCACTCTGGTTCAACCCTATGTTATGGGAATTTCAATCCTTACCTGACCCTGGTCTATGGGCCCCAAAGGGTTTAGGTATTTGACTGTTATCCATGATGGCAGCGTATTGTTTATGTGTGACAGGCTGAAAGACAAGTTTCAATTACCTAATTTATTTTTTTTAATACACCCTTATGCATCACAATTTAAGTCCCCCCAAATTCAGATTGGAACAGGATGACCTGCAGGCTCTCCTTGAAGACAACAACCTTAAGAAACCATTATCCATGATTTATAGGACATTATTGCCCTCTATGCATGTGGAACTGAAAGTCTTGCATAATGTGTAATGTGAGGAGGAGCAGGAGTTGAACAGTTGAACAGGGACTATCCATTTCAATCATTAATATGGACTAAAGATAAATTTATTCAATTTAAAATAATACATAGAATTTATTATATGCCACAAAGACTACACCGTATTTACCCAAGCTCCCCTTCTTGCTGTTGGAGAAGCTCTAGTGAACCTGCAGGGTTTGCCCATATCTTTTGGGAACGTCCACAGATCCATAGTTACTGACAGGATGTGACCCAGTTTATATCCACTTTGACCACTATACCTGTCCCTGTAAAAATCTGTGTTTGCCTCCTGGGATTGGTTGACTCTTTAGCCTTTGCTAGGGCAATGGGCACTCTACTGGGCCTATTACTATTCTATGCCAGGAAAGCGATCATGCTTAAGTGGATGTCAGAGAGGGTCCCTACCATGTAATTTTGGAAACATTTGGTCAACTCAGTAGTGTCCCTCTATAAATTGACCTATATATATTGGGGTTGCCCCAACAAATTTCATTTTGAAGAAATAAAGGCATCTAATTTTTACACAATCCGGAGTGCGGCTATCCAGAGTTTCGTTCTGTTTCTACACATTTGGATTACCAGATTAGTGTGGATTGATTCCACCCTAACCTGACATTATCTAGTGTATTTCATACCGACAGGGAATCATCATCCCTAGAGAGGATCCATAATATACTAGCTTTGGTATGATTGTAGCCAAGAACTAATGTTATCCTGGTAGAATATTCTGACATGTGAGAAGGAGAGAAATCTCCATGAGGGGCATTTAATCCTTACTGATGTGAATCTGAGCAAGGTGTAGTGAACGCAGAAATAGTTAGTTGTGCATTGTTAGTTTGGTACATGTTCCATGTACTTTTTTGCCGGGGAATTCCCCAAAGGCTATGTTTTGTACTTCACTTAAAATTCTTTAATAAAAATAAATTTGACCTAATTGTGATTATGTGCTTCGTACTTGTTTCTGGTGAGTTAGAAAGTTTTGGGGGTCAGGGAAATACTGGCTGACTATGCATTAATCTCAATACAGGTTTAAACAAAAAAGAATTCTAATAATTAACATTGTGATTGTGTGTGTTTTTTTTATTTGAAATGTTAGTTTGAATCTCAATGTCTTTGTTTTAGAAAACAAGAGAAATACATGTAAATTGTTTTGGTTTCTTTTGAATTTGTTAGCTGTAACGTTTATTATCTATTTTATTTTTCTAATCAAAAGTGCTCTAATTAATTTACATTTTTTAATTATTTTTATTGCGCATGTCATCATTATTGGTTTATTATTCTATAAAAAATTTATATTTTTTAGCTGTTTTTACCTATGTGTTTTAGTTTTAAACTTTCCCTTCAGCCTTAATAAAGGGGGATTGTGTGGCCCCAAAAATGTGTTGGCTGTCCTCTGCCCTGCTTGTTGTAGCAGTTGAACAATGAGTACTTTGGACTTTTATGCAAAAATGTGAAGCCCTACCCTAAGACCACCTTAAAAAAAAAGCAGCTTTTGCTGCAACATTTACCTTCAATCAAGACCCGACCCCTTTGTGTCTATCAGTACATGTTCAGGTCACCCTGAACCCAACCTGTGACTGGATAGTTAAAGAGAAGCAGCACAGTAACAAGTTCATCTCTCTGTCACTTTGCTCTATTCCCCTATCATAATGCTCTTCATCAGAACACAAACACTTGTGGTGTTTCTTTCTCACTTATTTTGGTGATTTCCAGGTACTTTCACTGTTTGCATTTAGAAATATATATATTTATTGATATATCACTGCATTAGTGTGTGTTTGATATCTGACTCAGGTTAAAAACCAACCTTTTCTTTGCATACCCATCTCTCCTGTAGTGACATCTTTTGTACCAAATAATAACCAAGCCAAGAGGCTGAGACCCATAATTTCCAAAGCAAGGAGCTAAAGATTGCCAATTTAAGGTCTGAACTTCCTGGAGTGCATACACTTGGAGTTCATGCATCATGTCACGTTATACATTGATTAATGAATCAGTGTAGGACTTGACTTAGCTTGAAATGTTGTCTAAAAAAACAAAGCACAAATTCAAGCATCCTTCATCTTCAACTTATATTTGGGGTCTGTCCATCTATATTAAACAAAGTAGATAGATGCAGCTATCTGTATGTGCATCCTATTACATCAAACCTGGGACTCACATTGAAGCACTCTGTAAAAAAAAGTATATTTGTTTATATAGCTTTCTTTCTCCGTTATGTCCCGAGCTAAACAGTTACAAAGGTAAAACCTTTTATATTATTTTTAAATAGTTAAATATGATATAATGTGTATAAATATTTCATAGGTATACTGTATAATGTATAAAAATATTTAATATTTACCACTGCCAGATAAAAGGTGGTCAAGATGTCAAGAGCAATGTAAAATAATTTTACTGTGGCTTTTGTGCTAAAAATAAAAGTTATTTTTTAAATAAAAGCTGCAATTGAGATAAATTCTAAACTAAATATTATTCGAGGGTGGTCATGGGTTCCCTCTATTATTTTATATAAGATTTACCTTGTCTATTCCTATAGTTAGCTAGTCCATTAAAACTCTGATGACATGTTACTGTTGCTATCACAATAATATAAGGTTAGCTATGACAACAAGCACACTGCTTAATAAAACAACGGCTTATTTATTTCCCAAGAAAATAGGAAACAACAGAATATAAAATACTAGAACATCAAAGATACTTATTGCACAGTCTCCTTGGCTGAGCTCAAGATGATAGAGAGAGAGCCATGAGGCTCAAAATGGTAGAGAGAGAGCCATGAGGCTCAGAGAGCCACCAGACACGAGCCAAGAGCGAAAGGGAAAGGGACGAATTGTTTGCCCTTTTTACACATTCATTCAGACCCATTCCTAACCACCCCCAATAGCTGCCTGCCCGTAAAAATATTGCCAAGAAGTAGTCCTTTTAATATATTATATTACTGTCCATCCTTCTGTATTGGCCTCTAGGGGCAGCATTGTCCATATATCATGTCTATGTATCCTGGGTCAATCTTCAATCTTAGCTGGCCTTTTGATCTTCTGTTGCCGGACATTCATTAATTATCTTGTCAGCTATGGTCCTTTTCAAGCTTGCTTGCAGAGTGCTAATCAAGGATTTCCATGTTATCACACCAGACGGACAAGAGCCAAGCTTTTGTTCAGCCTTTGCTTCTTTCAGATGAATAATCTGATATTCTACTGACGTTTGATGTGCAACTTGTTACATTCCAGACATTTCACAAGGATGCAAAGGTCTGGTACAGCCATCGTTCATATGTCAACATTGGAAGAAAGAAGAGAGAAGACAACGGTGGCGGCGAGGGAGAAGAAGAGGGCCAATGCTAGTAAAAGAGCTGGAAGAAGATAGCGGAGTTGCCCAACAGAAGGCACCAGATAGCGGGAGAAGAGGGCGAAGAGCGGGAGAAGAGGCCGGAGAAGTCGGAAGAGACCCCCCAAAGTTGGAAGAAGACCCCCGGAGCTGCCTAATAAATTACTTTAAAAACCCGTGTAGTGTGTTTTTTTTTTCATTGACACTTTTCTCCCAGGTGAATGGGTAGGCGTACAATGTACCCCTTACTCATTCACATGGGGGGCCGGGATCTGGGGGCCCCCTTATTAAAGGGGGCTCCCAGATCCCAATAAGTCCCCCGCCCAGAGACAACCAACGGCCAGGGTTGTCGGGAAGAGGCCCTTGTCCTCATCAACATGGGGACAAGGGGCTTTGGGGTGGGGGGCCCCCTGCCCCAAAGCATCCACCCCCCATGTGGGGAGGATGCTCGCTCGTCCCCACCCCCTTTCCTGATCGGCCGGGCTGCGTGCTTGGATAAGGGTCTGGTATGGATCGTGGGGGGGACCCCACGCCATTTTTTTCAGTGTGGGGGTTCCCTTAAGATCCATACCAGACCAAAGGGCCTGGTATCGTCTTGGGGGGAACCTTACGCTTTTTTTTAATTTCCATGGGTTCCCCTTCAAGATTCTCAGCACACAAGTCGCACCGCAAGTCGGATCATCTTGATCCGACTTCTGGTATTACTTCTATTCAAATCAATGGGCTCCCATAGGGAACCATTGGTTTAGAATAGAGACAGAAACATCGGACAAGGCTTAACACAGCATGTATGAGGCCTTATTGTAGCCTGGCAGGTCATTTTTTGAAATCTTGTCCTACCCATCCAGGGAACGCCCAAACCTTGAAGTCCTGTCACGGACAGACCTTAGGTGGCATTGTTTCAACCCCAGTTATCCAGAAGGATAAGCCCCTGGGTTCGGTCACCCTTTCTTGGGCTGAGTCGTCCATCGAGATACAGGCTCTAATCAACTCTGGGGCTGCAGGCTTGTTCATTGATGCTGTCTTTGCATCAAAGCACTTGATTCTGCTGCAGCTGCGTGACACTCCACTTGCCATTGAGGCTCTTGACAGGAGACCTCTATAGCCTGCCCATATGACTCATGAGATGGTTCCGTTGTTCATAGCTGTAGGGGCTCTGCACCATGAGATAATCCAATTCCAAGTTAATTCCTCACCTAAGTTTCCACTGGTTATTGGTTATCCTTGGTTACAGAGGCACAATCCCTCTTTTGATTGGCTCTACAGCTGAGATTCTTTCCTGGTCACCAGAATGCAATGAGACATGCTTCCAGAAGGTAGCCAAGGTCCTGTGCACCTTTTTACTCTCCACCCAGCCGGAAGGAGAACCACAATTTTAGCAATGTCTTTGACAAAGGTCAAGCCAGTAGTTTGCCTCCACACTGGCCATATGATTTCGCAATTGACCTTCAACCTGGTGCCATACCCCCTCGTGGGCGGGGTTTACCCTTTGTCAGTCTTGGAGGATAAGGCCATGGAGGAGTATGTTGCAGATACACTTTCTTGAGGTTTCATCTGCAAACTTTTGTCTCCTGCTGGTGATGATTTCTTCTTTGTGAAGAAAAGGGGTGAACTGAGACCTTGTATTGATTATAGGGGTCTCAATCGTTTCACAATTAAGGATGCCTATCTGATTCCGTTGATTACAGAGTCATTTGACCACCTCAAGGGAGCAACGGTTTTCACAAAGCTTGATTGCAGAGGGGCATACAATCTCATGAGGATTAAGAAGGGCGGCAAGTGGAAAACTGCATTTAATACCAGGACAGGCCTTTATGAGTACCTCGTAATGCCTTTTGGCCTTTGTAACGCCCCAGCAGTTTTCCAGGAATTTATTAACAATGTCCTCCGAGATTTGTTGCAGTTATGTGTGGTGATTTTATCTTGATGATATCCTCATATTTACCAAGTCCCTGGAGAGCCACCACACAGATGTCTGTCATGTGCTTCAGAAACTAAGAGAGAACAATCTGTATTGTAAACTGGAGAAGTGAGAGTTCCATTGTGAACAGGTTAAATTCCTGTCATTTCCACTGCTGGTTTTTCGATGGACCCAGAGAGACCTTTGGCAGTTCTACAGTGGCCCCAAACTATGGGTTTAAGTCCTCTGCAGCGTTTCCTGGGCTTTACCAACTATTATCGGAAGTTTATTCGTAACTTCTCATCTCTGGTCAGGCCCCTGACTGATATGACCAGAAAGGACGGTAACCCACAGAGTTGGTCTCTGGAGTCTATTAAGGCCTTTGAGAGTCTCAAGGCTGCCTTTGTTTCTGCTCCTGTGTTGGCAAATCCTGATCTTACATTACCTTTTATCTTTGATGCTTCTGAAACTGGTGTTGGCTCCCTTCTGTCTCAACGGTCTACCTTTGAGAGCGCTATGCATCCTTGTGGCTACTTTTCCAAGAAATTGTCACCTACGGAGTGCAATTACGAGATTGGTATGGGAACAGAGGGGCGCCAGACTGAGTGCAGTATAAATCATATATTTAATAAAAACAAGTAGTAACTCACAGGTTAAATTAGATGAGTTCAGTATGCAGTGAAAATCGCCAGTCCTGGAGTCTCATAAATGTCTTCCCTTTGCAGCCTGGGGCACTGGTGTGATCTTACCTCTACCTCAAAGAGGTAGATGGCTGGAGACCGAAGAGAATGTAAATATGAGTAAGAAGCTTGCTGATTAATAGTGGAAGATAAGTTTATAACGTTTGCAGAAATCGATCAATTCACTAATTGATTAAATACATAAATATAAAATGTATAATATGTATTATCTGCAAACGTTATAAACTTATCTTCCACTATTAATCAGCAAGCTTCTTACTCATATTTACATTCTCTTCGGTCTCCAGCCATCTACCTCTTTGAATCTGTGTATTTGATTGACGGGCTGGCCAGCCCATCAGATCTCTCTGTTTCTATTTCCTCTGCAATATAAGACTGCCAGGTTTGCCAGCCAATCATGGTCTGATGAAGAAGCTGTAGCTCGAAATGCATTACCATTCCTTGCCACTGTGAATAATCACACTTCCTGTTCCTGTGAAGTCACGACCAGCTGCTTCTTGTTTCCTGCCTCCTGGTTCCCAGCATTTTCTGGATCCCTGTAAGATCACACCAGTGCCCCAGGCTGCAAAGGGAAGACATTTATGAGACTCCAGGACTGGCGATTTTCACTGCATACTGAACTCATCTAATTTAACCTGTGAGTTACTACTTGTTTTTA
Source organism: Lithobates pipiens (assembly GCF_037356315.1). Lineage (NCBI taxonomy): Eukaryota > Metazoa > Chordata > Amphibia > Anura > Ranidae > Lithobates > Lithobates pipiens. The sequence continues at coordinate 174,083,712 of NW_027507784.1, forward strand.
TTAAATATATGATTTATACTGCACTCAGTCTGGCGCCCCTCTGTTCCCATTTCTACACAGAGCTTATCGCTTCACTCTAAGGGAGCTGCCTCCAGGTGCTAATCATACAAGATCTCGGATCATTTATGGACATTATGTTTTAAACAAATGTTTTAATATCATGTGTGCTTATTCACACACATTTTATGTATACCTATATTCCAGTTGTTATATAATTTTATGTTATCACCATATCTAGCGCTGCTGTTCACCCTTGTTATTACGAGATTGGTGACAGAGATCTGTTGGCAATCATTTTAGCCCTGAAAGAATGAAGACATCTCCTAGAAGGTACCACTGTGCCGGTTCTCATTCTTACTGGCCATAAGAATCTCACATTCTTGTCTGAGGCTAAACGCCTCTCTTCCAGGAGGGCACAATGGGCTCTATTCTTGTCAAGTTTCAATTACATCTTCTCATTCTTACCCGGTACTAAGAATGTAAGGGCTGACACTTTGTCACGGCAATTTTCCTCCACTTTCAAGATGGAGTCGGTTTTAGTTCCTGTAATTCCTCTTGATCATATTCTGGTACGGTTTGCACCAGTCTTACTTCTCCTTTGGGTGCCAACATTCTTGCTGCTCAGGTCCATGCTCCTCCTGAGAAACCTTGTGACCGCTGATTTGTCCCAGAGAGTCTCAGTACTGCCGTGGTCAGGACTTACCATTTTCCCAAGGCTGCTGGCCACCCTAGGAAGAATAAACTCTTTTGGGCCATTTCCCAACAATTCCTGTGGCCTAGTCTACGGGGTGATGTAACCGCCTTTGTAGTTGCCTGTTCCGTGTGTGCTTAGAGTAAGACTACATGACATCTTCCAGTGGGCCTCCTATAACCCATACCCAATGGAGAGAGGCACTGGACCCATCCATCTATGGATTTCATTGTAGAGTTACCCAACTCCAGGGCAACACAGTTATCCTAATGGTGGTTGACCGGTTTTCAAAAATATCTCATTGTATTCCACTTAAGAAGCTTAACCTAAGGAACTGGCTTCCATTTTTGCTCGGGAGATCTTTCGCTTACATGGGCTACCCAAGGTGATTATATCGGACAGGGGTAGTCAGTTTGTGTCCCGGTTCTGGTGAGCCTTTTGTGCACAGTTGGGAATTCAGCTTACCTTTTCCACTTCATATCACCTGCAGTCTAATGGGGCTGCAGAACGAGCCAATCAGTCCTTGGTGAAATTCCTATGTTGCTATATTTCTGACCATCATAACAACTGGTCAGACCTATTACCATGGGCAGTTTGCCCACAATAGTGCCTTGAATTCTGCTTCCCGATTGTCCCCGTTTATGGTGAACTTTGGTTTCCAACCTTCCATGTTGCCTGACTCAATTGTTCTGCAGAGTATTCCTGCATTAGAGGAGCATCTCCGTGGTCTTTGTTACACTTGGGCACAAATCCAGGCTTCTTCGCAGGATCAATCCAGTGACTTACGTATTAGACCTTCCTTCTAATATGCGTATTTCTAATGTATTTCATGTCTGCCAAATAAAACCTTTGGTCTGCAACCGCTTTACCACCTTGGCGCCACTTCCTCACCCTGTACCAGTTGAGAACCATGAGGAGTATGAAGGACAGTCCATTGTTGACTCCCGTAGGTTCTGTGGGCACATACAGTACCTGGTGCTTTGGAAGAGGTACAGTCTGGAGGAACGCTCTTGGGTCTCATCCTCGGACGTACATGCCCCTGTCCTCCTCTGTGATTTCCATAGACGTTTTCCTGTCAAGCCTGGTGCTCCTCTGAGGGAGAGGGGTCGTTGAGGGAGTACTGTAAGGGCTGGGCTCAGCCCTTCCTTCTCAGAGCTGGCCACTCAGCTGTTGGCTAATTGCCAGTTTCTATCTCTCCACAGTTATTCAGTTATTGATGATATCCTGCTTGTCAGTTTTGCTTACTTAAGCTGTTCAGCCCAGTGGATCTCTGCCTTCGCCTTGGTCAACTAAACAGACACATCTCCTGCGTTGCTGTTTAACTACTACAATACATGGCACTTTCACCCCCTTCCTTCCCAGCCCAATTTTCAGCTTTCATCGCTCTCGCTCTTTCAATGACAATTGTGCGGTCATGCTACACTGTACCCAAATGAAATTTTTATAATTTTGTTCACACAAATAGATCTTTATTTTGGTGGTACTTATTCACGACTCCGTTTTTTGTTTTTTGCGATATAAGCGCAAAAAAAACGGAAATTTGGAAAAAAAACAATATTTTCTTTCTTTCTTTCTTTCTTTCTTTCTTTCTTTCTTTCTTTCTTTCTTTCTTTCTTTCTTTCTTTCTTTCTTTCTTTCTTTCTTTCTCTTTCTATTTTAAAAGAAATCCAATAAAATAAAATGTTGTCGTAAATTTAAGCCAAAATGTAATCTGCTACATGTTTTTGGTAAAAAAAATCCTGTTAAGTGTATAATAATAGGTTTGTGTGATCACGGACATATGTACGCAAATGATCATGTACATATGTGTGCAGGTGATCACGGACATATGTGTGCAGATAGTCATTGGGACATGTGATTTTAGTGGGACATATGTGGGTAACATGTGTTTTTATTATTTGGGGACATTTCTTTTTATTATTTGGGGACATGTGTGTTTTGGGGACATGTGTGGGGACATGTGTGTATTACACTAGACTAGTGATCAGTGAGTAAAAAGCTGTAAAAACAGCTCATACTCACTGATCACCAGCCGGCTGCAGCGATCTGCTTTCCTCTCCTCAGCGATGACTTCCGTGTGAGGAGAGTAGAGCAACTGGCTGTTTGTTTACATCACATGACGGCTGTGATTAGACACGGCGGTCATGTGATCAGGAGGGCCAATCACAGAGCCCTCCTGCCGATCTGAGATGTGCCATGTCCGGGTGACACGAGCGCATCGGGATTGTGCCGCTGCGCGGGCACGCGCGCGCGATCCCCCTCCTTGTGATGTACGTTCCTGAACGTCCAGTCAGAAGGAGGCGGCTCCCACCCGGCCATATATGTACATTGGCCGGGTGGGAAGTGGTTAAAGACTTGCTAAGCTGACATCCCTTCTGGCTCCAGATCCTGCTTGCTGTTCCACTACATTGATACCTGACTTCTGGCTTGGCTGACTATGCGTTCTGGTTACTGTACTTTGGCTATGTTTTTGACTACGTTTGTTCTTCTTAATTTTATTATTAAACAAATGTGATTTAACTGTACTTCTGTCTCAGTCTGATTTCATGGTTTCTAACATATATACATATACATGTGACGCATCAAATTACGCATTCCTGCTCCCAACCTCATATAACCCTTTACTGTAAATACGGGTTGGGATTGGGCAGGCTTGCTCACAATGGCCTTTCCTACCGCAATGTAGGCATGCCAGCAGTATTTCAGAGCTCTGAATTGGCATCAAAGCCCCTAACTTGTACAAAGAGACCTTACTGTCAATTTGTCTCTCAACTTGCATAGATAAATGCAAGAACTTCCTATATAAATGTTGAGTCTTATACATACAGTCAGTATCCATTAGGGCAAAGAAACAAACTTGTCTATGTCCCAAACAATACCCAGGTGCTTCCTTCCCAGCTATAATCTCTCCATCCAGAACACAAAGTGAAATCTTCCCAACATTTCTTGTTCACCACCGTTCTTTTGACCTGGCACACAAAGGATACCATGGTCATGCCTCCGACACAAGGAAATATCAACTTGCCTCCAGCTTGAAGTTGGCTGATACCTCCGCCTGCCCCTGAAGTTATTGTATTTTTTTTTCTTTTTGTTTTTATTTTCATTCAGGATGAAAAAGTTCCAAAAGGTTTAGGCTTTGTCCACCTGAAAGGGGAGTTAGTGCATAGGTCTTAAGATACAGATAAATGCATTTTTTTTTAGCGTTTAAAATTCAAATTTTTTGACAAGCAACATTCACGTTATTTTTTAAATTTTCATCATACCATGGGGATCCATTTTAGAGTGGGTTCAGCCAGTAACAAAAAATCATGGTTGCTTTGATAATTTGTTCAGAGTTGCAGAAGCCAGGAGTACTAAGTTCCTGGGTTCCAAGGAGGGAACTATAAGTAAACATAGCAAGCGAGCAGATATTGTGGATAAGAATTTGCAAAATTGGAGAGGTTTCTGGAACAGAGATAAAAGATGTTCATATTGTTGGCAGTTTGTCTGTGTCATACCACACCACAAATTTGTTCTGATAAACATTCAGGAGAGAGTGGACAAACGAAAAGATTACAATCACAGTGGCTCTTTACCATGTGACCAAAGGGTAAACAGGATTTGTCGGTTATCGGCAATCCTCTCATCACACTGACAGCACGTGAGGAGAGGAGAGCCAATAAATGACCATGTACACAGGGGACATCTACACTGATAATTAGTGTCCTGACTATCAATGTAGCCCCAACAATGCCCATAAGTGCTGCCAATCAGTGTCCACTAAGGATGAGCCAAACACCCCCCCGTTCGGTTCGCACCAGAACCTGTGAACAGACCTAAACTTCGTGTGAACTTTAGAATCCTATTAAAGTCTATGGGACTCGAACGTTTAAAATCAAAAGTGCTAATTTTAAAGGCTAATATGCAAGTTATTGTCCTAAAAAGAGGACATGTATAAATGCAAAAAAGTTTTAAAAACTGCAGTTTTTTCGGGAGCAGTGATTTTAATAATGCTTAAAGTGAAAGAATAAAAGTGTAATATTCCTTAAAATTTTGTACCTGGGGGGTGTCTATAGTATGCCTGTAAAGGGGCACATGTTTCACATGCTTATAACTGTCCCTGCACAAAGTGTCATTTCTGCAGGAAAAAAAGTCATTTAAAAGCACTCGCAGCTATAATGAATTGTCGGCTCCCTGTAATACAGATAACAGTCATTGAAAGTCATTGATAAAAAAAAAAAGTGTGGGGTTCCCCTAAATTCAATCACCAGGCCCTTCAGGTCTGGTATGGATATTAAGGGGAACCCCGCGTCAAATTTAAAAAAAAAATGGGTCTGGTATGGATTTTAAGGGGAACTCCACACCAAATGTAAAAAAAAAATGGTGTGGAGTTCCCCCCAAAAATCCATACCAGACCCTTTATCCGAGAGAGTGACCCCCCCCCCGGACCGTACCAGGCCACATGGCCTCAACATTTGGAGGATTATTTGGGGTCCCCCCAAGCACCTTGTCCCCATGTTGATGAGGACAAGGGCCTCATCCCTACAACCCTGGCCAGTGGTTGTGAGGCTCTGCAGGGGGGGCTTATCAGAATCTGAAATGCCCCTTTAACAAGGGAACCCCCAGATCCTGCCCCCCCCCCTCCTATTTGAAATGGTAAGGGGGTACAAAAGTACTCCTACCATTTCACAAACAAAGTGTAAAAAAATGTTAAAAAACACACAAACAAAAAATGACCAAAAATTTGGAAAAAAAAATGTCTTAGTTTCTGTTATAAAATATTGTAAATAAGTAATTTCTCTCCTTCACTGATGTGCGCTGATGAGGCTGCACTGATAGGCTTTGATATGCTGCACTGATGGGCACTAATAGGCTACACTGATGGGCACTGACAGGCATCACTGATGGGCACTGATTAGCAGCACTTATGGGCACTCATTGACATCACTGGTGGGCACTGATTGGCAGCACTGATGGGCACTGTTGGGGCTGCACTGATGAGCAGGACACTAATTATCACTGATGAGGAAGCACTGATGAGGCTGCACTGATAAGCGGCACACATGGGCACTGACAGGCATCACTGATGGACACTGACAGGCATCACTGATAGGCATTGATTGGCAGCACTGATTAGCATCGCTGGTGGACACTAGGGATGAGCTTCGAGTTTGAGTCAAACTCATGTTCGACTCGAACATTGCCTGTTCACCAAACAGCGAACAATTTGGGGTGTTCGCAGCAAATTCGAAAAGCCGCGGAACACCCTGTAAAAGTCTATGGGAGAAATCTAAAGTGCTAATTTTAAAGGCTTATATGCAAGTTATTGCCATAAAAAGTGTTTGGTGACCTGGGACCTGCCCCAGGGGACATGTATCAATGCAAAAAAAAGTTTTGTGGCGATTAAATAAAATACGTTTTCATTTGTCCTAATAAGTATATTTGAACTATGAAAGTGTCTGCTTTTAAAAAGCTAAATTATAGCTTTTTGACATTTGACATCTAAAGCCCCATACACACTATCAGATTTTCTGCTGATTTTTGTCTTCAGATTTACCAAAACCATATAATATGAGGTCAAACCTTAGGAGTTTCAATTTGTATGCAATCAGGCAGGCCCTTGCACTACATGGCTTTGGTAAATCTGAAGACAAAAATTAGCAGAAAATCTGATAGTGTGTATGCGGCTTAAAGCTGATCATCTGGGTCTATTACTTTTAAATCAGTGTCCTGGAATAAGTATGCTGATTAGGAGTTACAACTTTATTGGCTGCATTTGTGGTTGCATCATACAGTAGTACCTGGCCAGTGAACATACCAAAGCTAGAGGCCAGTATGAAACTAACATTTGCAGAATAAAATCTGTAACAGTAGCATATACTACACATACTGCATATATTTATTTTAAAGGAGGTTTCCTTTACAATAAAGCATCCTTAAAGTGATTGTAAAGTCATTGTATGCATTAGTATAAAAAACCTTCTGTGTGCAGCAGCCGTCCCAGCCCCCGACTACTTTAACACTGAGGTGTTTTTCAGGCGCTTTTGGGCTTTTGGGCTAAAAACACCTGTAAAGTGCCTGAAAAACGGCTCCCCTGTAGCCCCAGTGTGAAAGCCCGAGTGCTTTCACACTGGAGCACTGCACTTGTAGGAAATGAGAAAAAGTCCTGCAAGCAGCATCTTTCAGGCGGTGCTGGAGCAGTGTATACATCTCCACTGCCTGCCAAAGAAATCAATGATCCTCACTGCCAAAGCTCCTGAAAAAGTGCTTCAGCAACAGCACTTTGCGGGCGCTATTAACCCTTTATTTGGCTGCTAGTGGAGGTTAAATGCACCCCACTAGCGGTCGAAAAGAGCCACTATTACAGCGGTAAAGTGCCAATAAAATTAGCGGCGCTTTTCCGCTAACACCCCCTCGCCCCAGTATTAAAGTAGCCTAATACTTACCTGAGCCCCATCTCTCTCCAGTAATGTCCACAAGTGCCTCGGCCATTTGTGACTCTCCTCCTGATTGGCTCAGACACAACAGCGGTGCCATTGGCTACTGCTGCTGTCAATCAAAGTTAGTTAGCCAATCAGGAGAGAGAGGTGCGGGGTCAAACGAGGGCACCATGTCTGAATGGACACAGAGAGTGCCCCCATAGCCAGCTGCTTGCTGTGGGGGCACTCGACTAAAGGGAGGGGTCAGGAGAGCCGAAGAGGGACCGGAGAAGAGGAATATCCAGGCTGCTCTGTACAAAACCACAACACATGGCAGGTATGCATAACAGATTTGTTATTTTTATAGAAAATAAAACGAGACATTACAATCAATTTAAACCTGATAAAGTATATGTATTTATATCTATCTAGTCCTGATATATATACACAGCTCTGTCACATAACACAAACCAGTCTAGCAGAAGAGGCCAATGCTGGACAGTGAAATATCAGTGTCTTATCTAATTAGTGCTTAGCTCTCAGACAAACTAGTCATCAGGAAACTTCATTATGATTATGATGTCACAAATAAAGGAAACATGTCCTGCAACAAAAATGCTGCAAACTGTGCAGCCTAATCAATCTACCCAAAAGTGTCACATACACAAAAGGGACCTCAAATATCACAGGGTCATACACCTGAACCTCTAGTAATGTTGTGTACCTCATCTATTGCAAAGTATGCAGCAAGGGATCTTATGCTGGTGAAATAGAAGAAAAATTACAAACTAGGATGAATTTACACAGACACACCATCAAGGAACATATGGAAGATGATTTCTGCACACCTGTGTGACATCATTTCTCACAACCAGACCACGCTATGAAAGACGTGAATGTTTTATTTCTTAAAGGGAACTCCAAAACTACTCAATAGTTTTACAACCACTCTCACCTTGCTGTACACCTTTGTTTGTGTATTTTTTTGTTTCTTTATTTGCTTTTTTGCATTTTCCTACCTAACATTCTACTAAAACTTTGTGGAATAATTAATACTGCTAAGACCTTGAAGAAGGGGACACGCCCCGAAAGCTTGTCCTGAACATTTGGTTTTTAGTGCAAAATAACAAGTATCACAGACAGTAGTCAATTCTTCTTGCTATGCTTCTTGGAACCCCTGCAGAATCATTACATGGATAGCTAGAAAAGCTCTGATGCCCCATACACAGTTGGACATTCCGACCCCAAAATCTGTCTGATTTTTTCTGACGGATTTTGGCCAAAACTTGTGTTGCATACACACGGTCACACAAAGTTGTCAGATCGTTCTGAACGAGGTGGCGTCAAACACGTACTTCGGGGATTATAAAGGGGCCAATAGCTTTAATCTCTTAGTTTATTCTGACCATTTTTTTGGGTTGTTGGAAGGGGTGTGTGAGTTACAGCTAAAGCAGCATTACCTCCCAGAAAGCCAAAAATGAAAAAATTAATTAGCTACTATATTTCTGAAGGGGAGGGTAGGGAAGCAGAGGGAATCACCAGCATTATTATACATTGTGTAATTTAAGGTTGGAAAATGTTGGTGCTGGTCCATAATGTTCTGGACAGCTGTTGAATAACCCAGACCCTCACTGTAATATGGGGGTCAGTATGCTGTAGCTGAAAGTGAGAGGGCAGAGAGAGTTGATCAACTCCTTAGACAGAAATCATGGGGCCAGTACAGCCTGCCTAACGGCCCCACCTTAGACCTTAAAGCCCAGCTTTTTTCCATCACACATATGGGCTTCTGGAGCATAAAGGGGAGTGGTTGGGGCAGTAAAAACACATTTTTACTGCTCCCCCAAACACAAGCATACAGTAGCACCTCGCTGTGCTTTTTCTGACGGATTTTGGCCAAAACTTGTGTTGCATACACACGGTCACACAAAGTTGTCGGATCGTTCTGAACGAGGTGGCGTCAAACACGTACGTCAGAACTACACAAGCGTACAGTAGCACCTCGCTGCGCTTATGATCATCAGAATTATGATGATCGCACAGCACAGCAGATGCTGTATGACTCTGTCACAGTGCCAAATGGCTGCTGGATGCTGACTTTCTTATGGCTGTGCTGTGTTACAGTCTGTAACACATAGTACAACCATTAGATAAGAACGTCAGCACTCAGCAGCCATGTGACACTGTGACAGAGCCATACAGCATCTGCTGTGCTATTTTATTATCATAATTCTGATTATCATAAGCACAGGGAGGATTCTAAATAGATATTAGTGTTACTCACAGTGCAGCCACACCACCCGCCACCTCCAAGATTAGACTTGCTGCTCCCTATCAGCGGCTTCACATCAGTCTCGGCATCTGGCTAATGGCGCGGAGCATGTTTACTGATATCACTACAGCAGAAAAAGCGCCGCCTCTGCTCTCACCTCCTGGGCCCCTCTGTCAACCTGATGGAGCCCAGGAAAATGTAATAATACACAACCCCACCAAGAAAGTAAGAAGGAGGTGTAGTTTAGTAAGCAATTTTTTTTAAACTGAACTAGGAAGCTGCCCAGGCCCCCCTGTTGAGCTGAAGGGGCCCGGTACAACAGGGCCAGTTGTACATCCCTATCAGCAGCCCTGTCCACAGATAGCAATTAGTAGACATGTGCATTCCTTTTTGTCCGAATGCATTTTCGTCTGAATTTCAGCTATTTTCGTTTTCGTTTTCACAAACGATAACGAAATCACAGAATCCGAAAAACGAAAGATCCTACATAAATATTTGCTTTATTTGTTTTCGTGGTTACAACAGTTCGATATAGAATAGGAGATTTGACATGACTCTGACAATAACAATCTTTGTCTATAGAACCTGTGGTCGAATGTGCCTAACCTTACCTCTATTAGTCCAAGATTATATAGAGAAAATATTCGACAGAGAAAAAAGATTCTGCAAGTTACTGTCCTAAAAAGTGTTTGGGGACCCGGGTCCTGCCCCAGGGGACATGTATCAATGCAAAAAAAAAGTTAATAAAAGTGTAATATTGCCAATAGTATGCCTGTGAAGGGACGCATGTTTCTAGTGCTTAGAACTTTCCCTGCACAAAGTGTCATTTATGCAGGAAAAAAAGTCCTTTAAAATCACTCGCAGCTATTATGAATTGTCAGCTCCGTAATACAGAGAACACTCATTGAAAGTCATTGATAAAAAAATAAAAAATAAATTTAAAAAAAGCGCGGGGGTCCCCCAAATTCAATTACCAGGCCCTTCAGGTCTGGTATGGATATTAAGGGGAACCCTGTGTCAAATTAAAAAAAAAAATTGACGTGGGGTTCCCCCTAAATATCCATACCACACCCTTCAGGTCTGGTATGGATATTAAGGGGAACCCCGCGTCAAATTTAAAAAAAATTGACATGGGGGTCCCCCTAAAAATCCATACCAGGCCCTTTATCCAAGCACGCAACCTGGCAGGCCGCAGGAAAAGAGGAGGGGACGAGAGAGCGGCCCCCCCTCCCTCCTGAACTGTACCAGGCCACATGCCATCAACATTGGGAGGATGCGTTGGAGGTCTGTGACCCCTCAAAGCACCTTGTCCCCATGTTGATGTGGAGAAGGGCCTCATCCCCACAACCCTGGCCGGTGGTTGTGGGGGTCTGCGGGCGGGGGGCTTATCAGAATCTGGAAGCCCTCTTTAACAAGGGGACCCGCAGATCCCGCCCCCCCCTGTTTGAAATGGTAAGGGGGTACAAAAGTACCCCTACCATTTCACAAACAAAGTGTAAAAAATAGTTAAATAAGACAAGCACACTTTTGAAAAATTCCTTTATTAAAAATAAAAAAAATAAAAAAAAGATTCCAGCGGTGGTAATCCACTCTTGCTATCCAGCGACAGACGATCATCTCTCCGGGGTCCAGCGATGGCTGATCTGAATCAGCGCAGCAAATCCATCCATCTTCTGTCTCTATGGAGGAGACACTGCAGGGATCCCGGTGGCCTGATGTTTGTTATATGCGGAGGGAGGGGCCACCCATCACAAGACCCCGCCCCCTCTGGCGCAAGGGGAAACCAGGGCTTCCCCGTGACGTATGGGTGACCCCGCCCCCTCTGATGTAACACAGGCAGGTTTCCGTTACATGTGCAGGGACAGTTCTAAGCACCAGAAACATGCCCCCCTTCACAGGCATACTATAGACACCCCCCCCCCCCGTACGAAATTTAAAGGAATATTACACTTTTATTGTTTCACTTTAATCATTATTAAAATCACTGCTCCCGAAAAAACTGCAGTTTTTAAAACTTTTTTTTGCATTGATACATGTCCCCTGGGGCAGGACCCAGGTCCCCAAACACTTTTTAGGACAGTAACTTGCATATTAGCCTTTAAAATGAGTACTTTAGATTTTGAACGTTGGAGTCCCATAGACTTTAATAGGGTTCTTAAGTTCACACGAAGTATGCTATATACTAGCTCCGTCGAATCTTCTTTATACATTCGACAGACACCATAAGCCTTCAAAGACAGATTTGACCGTAATTCATGTGGATTTTCGGATGAATGCAATTTTTGAAAGAAAAACTAAATAAATAAAAATGAATTTCAGGAGTAACTAAATAAATGAATTTTTCGGACGAAAACGAAATTCCGAAACGAAATATTTTACTCTGCACATATCTAGCAATTAGTGTACTGAGCTTTTCAGTCCCTTTTGTTGTTGATTCAAGGGCAGAAGTCACTTTTTGCTGCTGACTCATCCATTAAAAGCTGCATTTTTTAAAAGCATGTTTTTTCTTAACAAAAAAATTTAAATAATAATATGAAAAAGTATATACTGTATTTTAGAGGGAGGGGTGGTTGTTTATCTGTTTTATTTTCAAATTTTTTTCACTTTTTTGTTTTTATTTTGTGTTTGCTTTATTAAAAAAGAAACACAAAGTATAAAAAGAGTGTGTACCAAAAACACCCCATGCTTTACCATACTTTAGAGAGTTACCTGGAAATATACCAAAAATGTCAGGAAGGTAGGTAGTAGGAGGCAATCGGCTCCTTAACCACTTGCCGACCGCCGCACGACGATATACGTCGGCAGAATGGCACGGGCAGGCATATGGGCGTATATATAAGTCCCTGCCTGCCCGCGGGTGGGGGGCCCGATCGGGCCCCCCCCGGTGCCTGCGGCGGTCAGCATTCCTTCGAGAGCGATCCGGGATGAGGGGGCGGCCATTTATTCATGGCCACCCCCTCGCGATCGCTCTCGACGAATGGAAATCCTTCGTGACATCACTTCCTCTCCTGTAATGTAAACACAGGAGAGGAAGTGATGTATTCTCTCCTCCGTGTCGGTATTTTTCGTTCCGGCACCGAGGAGAGAGGTTCGGTGAGTTGCACCAACACACCACACATACAGTAGAACATGCCAGGCACACTCACACCCCCCCTTTACCCCCCGATCACCCCCCCAATTACCCCTGCCCCCCCAGTCACAGTGACACCAATTGCTTTTTTTTTTTTTTTTTGCATTGGTGTCATTTGTGACTGTAATAACTGTTAGGGCAGTTAGGGTTAGCCCCCTTTAGTTCTAAGGTACCCCCCTAACCCCCCCAATAAAGGTTTAACCCCGTGATCACCCCCCGTCGCCAGTGTCACTAAGGCTGGGTTCACATTGCAGCGGTTTGAGAACGGATGTGATTCGCACCGCACTGCAGTGCAAATCACATCCGATCTCTGTGCGATTCGAGTTCAGCCATACAGATAGTATGACTGAATTCGTGTCGCACCCGCCGCACCCGCCGCAAACTCGCACGGGACCCTTTTTTTGGTCCGCAGCAGAATCGGATCGCATGGGTGTTCACACCATGCGATCCGAGTTTGCAGATCGCACTGCGATATGCGAACTGATCTGGGGGTGTCATTAACATTTCACTGACACTCCCAGCAGTTCGCATAGGGCAGTGTGAACTGCCGCCGGGAGGCATGCGATGCGGGAACCCGCCGCGGATTCGTGGCGTTCCCGCATCGCTCCAGTGTGAACCCAGCCTAATAAGCGATCATTTTTCTGATCGCTGTATTAGTGTCACAGGTAATGCTAGTTAGGCAGGTAGGTATTTAGGTTCGCCGCAACTTTTTATAGCGCCAGGGACCCCCATATACTACCGCATAAAGCCCCCTGATTGCCCCCTAGTTAACCCTTTCACCAGTGATCACCATATAACTGTTACAGGTGACGCTGGTTGGTTAGTTATTTTTTTATAGTTTCAGGGCACCCGCCATTTATTACCTAATAAAGGTTTAACCCCCTGATCACCCGGCGGGTGTCATTTGTGACTGTAATAACTGTTAGGGCAGTTAGGGTTAGCCCCCTTTAGTTCTAAGGTACCCCCCTAACCCCCCCCAATAAAGGCTTAACCCCGTGATCACCCCCCGTCGCCAGTGTCACTAAGGCTGGGTTCACATTGCAGCGGTTTGAGAACGGATGTGATTCGCACCGCACTGCAGTGCAAATCACATCCGATCTCTGTGCGATTCGAGTTCAGCCATACAGATAGTATGACTGAATTCGTGTCGCACCCGCCGCACCCGCCGCACCCGCCGCAAACTCGCACGGGACCCTTTTTTTGGTCCGCAGCAGAATCGGATCGCATGGGTGTTCACACCATGCGATCCGAGTTTGCAGATCGCACTGCGATATGCGAACTGATCTGGGGGTGTCATTAACATTTCACTGACACTCCCAGCAGTTCGCATAGGGCAGTGTGAACTGCCGCCGGGAGGCATGCGATGCGGGAACCCGCCGCGGATTCGTGGCGTTCCCGCATCGCTCCAGTGTGAACCCAGCCTAATAAGCGATCATTTTTCTGATCGCTGTATTAGTGTCACAGGTGACGCTAGTTAGGCAGGTAGGTATTTAGGTTCGCCGCAACTTTTTATAGCGCCAGGGACCCCCATATACTACCGCATAAAGCCCCCTGATTGCCCCCTAGTTAACCCTTTCACCAGTGATCACCATATAACTGTTACAGGTGACGCTGGTTGGTTAGTTATTTTTTTATAGTTTCAGGGCACCCGCCATTTATTAACTAGTCTCACTAGTGTACCCCTAAATTTAGGGGTGTCTACTTTCCAAAATGGGGTCATTTGGGGGGGGTTTGTGCCATCTTGGCATTTTATGGCCTTCAAAACTGTAACGCCCTTAGAAAGCCTGAAGGCGGTGCTTGGTTTTCGGGGCCCCGTACGCGGCTAGGCTCCCAAAAAGTCCCACATATGTGGTATCCCCGTACTCAGGAGAAGCAGCAAAATTTATTTTGGGGTGTCATTTCACATATGCCCATGGCATGCGTGAGCAATATATCATTTAGTGACAACTTTGTGAAAAAAATAAATAAAAAAAAAAGTTTGTAATTTTCCCGCAACTTGTGGCAAAATATAAAATATTCCATGGACTCAACATGCCTCTCAGCAAATAGCTTGGGGTGTCTACTTTCTAAAATGGGGTCATTTGTGGGGGTTTTGTGCCATCTTGGCATTTTATGGCCTTCAAAACTGTAATAGGTAGTGAGGAGTGAAGTCAAATATTTACGCCCTTAGAAAACCTGAAGGCGGTTCTTGGCTTTCGGGGCCCCGTACGCGGCTAGGTTCCCAAAAAATCCCACACATGTGGTATCTCCGTACTCAGGAGAAGCAGCAGAATTTATTTTGGGGTGTCATTTCACATATGCCCATGGCATGTGTGAGCAATATATCATTTAGTGACAACTTTGTGAAAAAAAAATAAAAAAAAATTAAAGTTTGTAATTTTCCCGCAACTTCTGGCAAAATATAAAATATTCCATGGACTCAACATGCCTCTCAGCAAATAGCTTGGGGTGTCTACTTTCTAAAATGGGGTCATTTGTGGGGGTTTTGTGCCATCTTGGCATTTTATGGCCTTCAAAACTGTAATAGGTAGTGAGGAGTGAAGTCAAATATTTACGCCCTTAGAAAACCTGAAGGCGGTTCTTGGCTTTCGGGGCCCCGTACGCGGCTAGGCTCCCAAAAAATCCCACACGTGTGGTATCCCCATACTCAGGAGAAGCAGCAGAATTTATTTTGGGGTGTCATTTCACATATGCCCATAGCATGTGTGAGCAATATATCATTTAGTGACAACTTTGTGTAAAAAAAAAAAAAAATATATTTTTTTGTCATTATTCAATCGCTTGAGGCAAAAAAATAAAATATTCGATGGGCTCAACATGCCACTTATCAATTTCCTTAGGGGGTCTACTTTCCAAAATGGGGTCATTTGGGGGGGTTTTGTACTGCCCTGCCATTTAAGCACCTCAAGAACTGAGATAGGCAGTCGTAAACTAAAAGCTGCGTAAATTCCAGAAAACGTACCTTAGTTTGTAGATGTGACAACTTTTGCGCAAACCAATAAATATACAGCTATTGACTTTTTTTTTACCAAAGACATGTGGCTGAATACATTTTGGCCTAAATGTATGACTAAAATTGAATTTATTGGATTTTTCTAATAACAAAAATTAGAAAATATCATTTTTTTTCAAAATTTGCGGTCTTTTTCCATTTATATCGCAAAAAATAAAAATCACAGAGGCAATCAAATACCATCAAAAGAAAGCTCTATTTGTGGGAAGAAAAGGACGCAAATTTTGTTTGGGTACAACATTGCATGACCGCGCAATTGCCAGTTAAAGCAGCGCAGTGCCAAATTGTAAAAAGACCTCTGGTCATTTACCAGCAAAATGGTCCGGTCTGAAAGTGGTTAAGTAGGTTCTGCATGTGACAGTGGTAACAATGCAGTACAATGCAGTACACAGTAGGATCTCCATACTTCTGCAATAATCTGAAAATTGCATACTTATGAACCAGAAAAAAAGGACCGAGCGTCTTTCTGAGATTTGTGTTTACAAGTTAAAAACAGGTTTTTTTTTGCTAGAAAATTACTTAGAACCCCCAAACATTATATATATTTTTTCTAACACCCTAGAGAATAAAATACCTTCTGTCACACCGTATTTGCGCAGCGGTCTTACAAGGACACTTTTTTGAATTAAAAAATAAGACAACCGTAAAGTTAGCCCAATTTTTTTTATATTGTGAAAAATAATGTTATGCCAAGTAAATTGATACCCAACATGTCACGCTTCACAATTGCGCCCGCTCGTGTAATGGCAATAAACTTTTACCCTTAAAAATCTCCATAGGCGATGTTTAAAAAATTCTACAGGTTCCATGTTTTGAGTCACAGAGGAGATCTAGTGCTAGAATTATTGCTCTCCTAATACTGATTGTGGAAATATCTCACATGTGTGGTTTGAACATAATTTTCATATGCGGGTGCTACTCACGTATACGTTCACTTCTGCATGTAAGCTCGTTGGGATGGGGCGCGTTTAAAAAATGTTTTTCCCTTATTTATTTTACATTTTATTTTTTATTTTTACACTGTTTTAAAAAAAAAAGTTGTCACTTTTATTCCTATTACAGGGAATGTAAACATGTAATAGAAAAAAACATGACAGGACCTCCTTAATATGAGATCTGGGGTCAAAAAGACTTCAGATCTCATATTTACACTAAAATGCAATAAAAAAAAAGAAAGAAAAAGGGCCCTTTAAGAGCTGTGTTTTTACGTCTCTTCCGCCCTGCATTGCTATGGAGATGGGTGGGGGCCATCTTCCCCTTACTCGTCTCCATGCCCAGCAAGATCCGATCGCCTCCACCATTGCCGATGACCCCGGTAAGCTGTGGAGGGCACCTCAGCGTGGCGGGACAGGGCCCTCTCCCGCTGTCGATAAAAGTGATTTTGCAGCAAATCAGCCGCAGAGACCACTTTTATCTTAAGCCGGACCGCTCACTGAAGAAGAGGATACTGGGGTTATGGCAGCTAACCGCTGCCATAACAACGATATTCCTCTTCAAACAGCTCACATATAACAACAGTGGTTAACTAGTATTAGTAATTTTTTCTAACAGTAGATATTTTTTAATCATGCATTTCATTATATATTCAAACAGGGGGTTTATACATTTTTTTTAAAAATCAATGCAGCAATTCCAAACGAAATATCAAGTTTCACCCATTTAAAATGTAATTTGGTTTAATATTTGATATTTCAGTGGAAATAATTCCCTGGATGAAAACCACATACACTGTTCGTTCATGAAAAAAATTGCATCTTGCTCCTTTGACTTTTACCTCACTAACAATTAGAAAATCAAATGAATATTCTTAAAATGAAACATTTCAATCAGAATTGGAATGTATAGCCTGCCTGAGAATATTAACTTCTTGGCCATCTCTGGCTATAATACTCCTCAAGTGACTGAAAAGCATGCAGATTAGAAAGTTAAAGGTAAAGAGTCCCCTTTGAGTCTCTCTGCAACAGTCATGAACCACAGCCTCATCTGATCTCAAAGATTACAGCTCTCCTGCTCCAAGATGTCACCCCTTTAACTGGTACCCATCAGCTATGGGAAAAAGATCTTTTGATTACTTTATCCAGAGACGACTGGGATCATATCCATGAATTTACCCACAAAGGTTCCATAAATGTCTCAGCACAAGAAAATAGATACAAGCTCTATTCCCGCTGGTATCGCACACCAGACAAAATTCATACATTCTCTCCAGGTGTTCCCTCCACGTGCTGGCGGTGCAACTCGGCAGAGGGCACATTCCTGCATATATGGTGGGAGTGCCCATTGATTCAGCCATTTTGGCGGGAGGCACATGCTATAATCGCCAAAATAACTACATATACTCCAGATTTCTCCCCTGCACAATTTTTATTACACCACACGTACCTTCCAAAGCGAACTTACAAGAAATCCCTTGCACTTCACATGATCAATGCGGCTACGCAGTGCATCCCCAGACATTGGAGGACTGTGCCCCCGCCCACTATCTCTGAATGGCTCCACCAAATAGATAGAATTGAAGAAATGGAAAGGCTTATTCATCAAGCACATGATAGACACACAATCTTCAGTAACACGTGGTCTTGCTGGACTCATTTTCGAAACCCCATAGTCAGTTACAACCCCTCAGCACCCGGTCATTGTTGAAGGTGCCTCTTTCATCTGGTCTAAACGGTCTGCCCCCCCCCCCCCCATCTTTACCCCTGGTTCCCTTTTATATTACTCTCTAAAGACAAAAGTTTGTCCCCAACATTGAACCTATCAGCAAAAGTACTTATTCACTTTGTTACTTCAACGCCAACCCGACAATCAAGCTCTACTAATCCACATAACAATTGCCTGATAGCCTATGGTTGGATGACACATACACATGAAATAGACTAGGCCCCAGCTTGAACACGTTCGCAACCCTTGGTTTAAAATGTGGTCCCCTTCCGTCCACAGTAAGTTCCCTATAGGGGTGGATGCGTGAAGGAAGGACGTGCACTGGGACCCTATTATCACGTTTGTAATTCCATACACCTTCTGTATGAGATTGTACATTTAGGTTCAAAAACATATGCTTTATGTTGCGCCTGGCAACTAGTTAACGGATAAGGTGGATATACTGCTTTACCATGGTTGAATTCATTGATGTTTCTTAATAAATCACAACCGTAGGCATTTTCTTATGTGTTAAAGTTATAGCACTACTGAGGACACGAATATACAATATACAATGTACTATGTATGCCTTCTTGAGATTGTTGTTGTTTGCTCTATAATTAAAAAAGTATGGGTTTTAAGGGTAACCCTTATGCCGAAAAACGGCGTGGGGCCCCCCCAAAGTCCATACCAGACCCTTATCTGAGCTCGCAGCCCAGCTGGTCAGGAAAGGGGGTGGGGACTAGTGAGCACCCCCCTCCTGAACCGTACCAGGCCGCATGCCCTACACATGGGGGGTGGGTGCATTGAGGAAGGGGGGAGCCCCCCACTCCAAAGCACCTTGTCCCCATGTTGATGAGGACAAGGGCCTCTTCCCAACAACCCAGGGTTGTCGGGGTCTGCAGGCGGGGGCCTTATCGGGATCCAGGAGCCCCCTTTAATAAGGGGGCCCCCAGATCACGACCCCTCACCCTATTTGCATGAGTATGGGGTACATCGTACCCCTACCCATTCACCTGGGGAAAAAGTGGCAATAAAAAACACACTACACAGGTTTTTAAAGTAGTTTATTAGGCAGGGGGTCTTCTTCCGACTTCGGGGGTCTTCTCGCTGGGCTCCTCCGCTATCTTCTGCTCTTTTGCCACTCTTTTGCTAGCAGAGGAGCCCTGGCTAGTGATGGACGAACGTTTCGCCCGGCGGTCGTTTCGCGGCGAATTTCCGACATTCGCGGTCCGCACGTTCGAACGCCTTTTTCCGTCGTTCGCCGCGGCGGACTTACGTGTTTAATGTATACAAGAACTTTAACCTTTGGTGACACGTTTATCATGTGATACAGGACAGCCACTTGAGACATGACAGCACATGGACACTTGTACATTCCCCCTAACCTATAAATACACCCGATCCGGTGGCCATTTTACATTCTTTCTTCTGTTACGATAGGGACAGGTTCCTGTGTGGAGTAGGGAGAGATAAACCACTAGCTATTTGGTACACAAAAGTTCTTTTCAGGACTGGTATAGGTGTTAGGTGTTGATAGGTTTGCTGTGCTGCTGATTCTTGCAGCAGCCTGAGTGTTTTTTGTTAGTTTAGAGAAAGGGAAAGGACGGTGTATGCTACAGGGACAGCCAGATTAGTCTTTCATCATCATCATCATCATCATCATCATTAGCTGTTACTATCAAGGTCCACAAAAGAGCTGTTCCAGTAACCACTAATCGTTCTCTTTTTTTGCCAATTTGTATAGGGACAGGAAGGAAGCAGTGTTGTCAGGCAGTGAGGGTAATTTTAAAGACTTGCTGTTATTATTAGTTCCACAAAGGTTCTTTTCAGGACTGGTATCAGTGGTACAGTAATAGGCTTGTACATGTATAATATTCTTTCTTCCAAATATAGAAAGGATATTATACTTGACTGCTGCCCTTCTGCTGCAGTCTGCTAAACATTCACAACTCACTTGTTCCACAAAAGTTCTTATAAGGACTGGTAACTTGGTATAGGGTGCTACGGTACATAGGCTTGAGTGCGGTACAGTCTGCTGTTCTGTAAGGACCGCTATCGGTCCACAATAGATAGGGTTGACGTGCACCACTGCTGACCGCTGCCCTATACTGCAGCAGTCCTTCAGCGGTATAGGGACTGACGTACAGTCTGCTAATCACTAACACACAACCTGCTTGTTCCACAAAAGTTCTTATAAGGACTGGTAACTTGGTATAGGGTGCTACGGTACATAGGCTTGAGTGCGGTACAGTCTGCTGTTCTGTAAGGACCGCTATCGGTCCACAATAGATAGGGTTGACGTGCACCACTGCTGACCGCTGCCCTATACTGCAGCAGTCCTTCAGCGGTATAGGGACTGACGTACAGTCTGCTAAACACTAATACACAACCTGCTTGGTCCACAAAAGTTCTTATAAGGACTGGTAACTTGGTATAGGGTGCTACGGTACATAGGCTTGAGTGCGGTACAGTCTGCTGTTCTGTAAGGACCGCTATCGGTCCACAATAGATAGGGTTGACGTGCACCACTGCTGACCGCTCACCTATACTGCAGCAGTCCTTCAGCGGTATAGGGACTGACGTACAGTCTGCTAATCACTAACACACAACCTGCTTGTTCCACAAAAGTTCTTATAAGGACTGGTAACTTGGTATAGGGTGCTACGGTACATAGGCTTGAGTGCGGTACAGTCTGCTGTTCTGTAAGGACCGCTATCGGTCCACAATAGATAGGGTTGACGTGCACCACTGCTGACCGCTGCCCTATACTGCAGCAGTCCTTCAGCGGTATAGGGACTGACGTACAGTCTGCTAAACACTAATACACAACCTGCTTGGTCCACAAAAGTTCTTATAAGGACTGGTAACTTGGTATAGGGTGCTACGGTACATAGGCTTGAGTGCGGTACAGTCTGCTGTTCTGTAAGGACCGCTATCGGTCCACAATAGATAGGGTTGACGTGCACCACTGCTGACCGCTCACCTATACTGCAGCAGTCCTTCAGCGGTATAGGGACTGACGTACAGTCTGCTAATCACTAACACACAACCTGCTTGTTCCACAAAAGTTCTTATAAGGACTGGTAACTTGGTATAGGGTGCTACGGTACATAGGCTTGAGTGCGGTACAGTCTGCTGTTCTGTAAGGACCGCTATCGGTCCACAATAGATAGGGTTGACGTGCACCACTGCTGACCGCTGCCCTATACTGCAGCAGTCCTTCAGCGGTATAGGGACTGACGTACAGTCTGCTAAACACTAATACACAACCTGCTTGGTCCACAAAAGTTCTTATAAGGACTGGTAACTTGGTATAGGGTGCTACGGTACATAGGCTTGAGTGCGGTACAGTCTGCTGTTCTGTAAGGACCGCTATCGGTCCACAATAGATAGGGTTGACGTGCACCACTGCTGACCGCTGCCCTATACTGCAGCAGTCCTTCAGCGGTATAGGGACTGACGTACAGTCTGCTAAACACTAATACACAACCTGCTTGGTCCACAAAAGTTCTTATAAGGACTGGTAACTTGGTATAGGGTGCTACGGTACATAGGCTTGAGTGCGGTACAGTCTGCTGTTCTGTAAGGACCGCTATCGGTCCACAATAGATAGGGTTGACGTGCACCACTGCTGACCGCTCACCTATACTGCAGCAGTCCTTCAGCGGTATAGGGACTGACGTACAGTCTGCTAATCACTAACACACAACCTGCTTGTTCCACAAAAGTTCTTATAAGGACTGGTAACTTGGTATAGGGTGCTACGGTACATAGGCTTGAGTGCGGTACAGTCTGCTGTTCTGTAAGGACCGCTATCGGTCCACAATAGATAGGGTTGACGTGCACCACTGCTGACCGCTGCCCTATACTGCAGCAGTCCTTCAGCGGTATAGGGACTAAGAGTTTTGTCACAGGGTCATTTAAAAAATGACAGGCAGAGGAAGAGGCAGGCCCTTCCGCAGGGGTGGTAGGGGTAGGGCAGGAGCAACAGGCTTGAGCCAAAGTGGGAAGTTGCAGAAGGTGCGTTCAATTACTTTAAAGGATGCACCAGACTTGGTTGAGTGGCTCGCTCAGCCTTACTCTTCTGCACCCTCCTCATCCTCTCGATCTGCACCCTCTTCTTCACTCTCTGCTATGTGCACCCCCAAAGACACTACCACCAACAACACGACCACCACCACCACCACCACATACCTTCCGCTTGAGTCACTGGAATTATTTTCCGATCCATATCAAGAGGACATTTCTGATGCGCAGCCACTCTTGGTATTGGATCAGGAAGAGGAGGTAGCAACAAGCGCTACTCAGCAGTCTGACGCCAGTACCCAGATCAGCCCAAGGAGGAGGTTGGTCCCCGGTGTTGCTGCCTACTCCGAGATCTCTACTTATAGCGGTGGGGAAGGTGACGTTGATGATGACGTGTCTAGTGATGTCACGTGGGTGCCCACAAGAGAGGAAGAGGAGGGGAGTTCAGAGGGAGATATGGACCAGCAGATAGGGAGGAGAAGCAGCAATGACTTACATTGCACAGCAGGGACAAAGCAGACTGCAAATGTATCAGGAGCGAGTCATCGACCATGTACGGTCACATCTGGCGCTCCCAGGACACCGGCACATGGCTCCGCAGTGTGGGCTTTTTTTAACGTGTCCGCTGCTGACAATAGCGTTGCCATCTGCAATCTTTGCAGTCAACGCGTTAGTCGCGGTAAGCCCAATACTCACCTAGGGACGACCGCCTTAAGAAGGCACATGAGCAGCCATCACCGAGCCCAGTGGGAGCAACGGAACACACAAAGCCACACTGCAGGCTCTCACCGTCCAGCCTCGTCTTCTACTTCTCCTTCTCCTCTCTCCTCACAATTGTCCTCCACTCCACCTTCCATCACGCCAAGCTCACATTTTTCTGCAAAAAGGCAGGCTTCCGTGGGCCTAATGTTTGAGCGTAAAAAAATGATGACGCCGGATAACCCTCTTGCCCAACGGTTGGCGGCTGGCTTGTCAGAACTCATAGCCCGCCAACTACTGCCATATAAACTGGTGGACTCGGAGGCCTTTCGCAAATTTGTGGCCATTGGAACACCACAATGGAAGGTCCCAGGAAGGAAGTATTTCTCAGAGAAGGGCATCCCAGAGCTATATGGCCATGTTCAGCGGCAAGTGAATGTATCTCTGGCACACAGTGTCGGTGCCAAGATACATCTGACCACAGACACGTGGTCTAGCAAACACGGGCAGGGAAGGTATATCAGTTTTACTGCCCACTGGGTGAACCTTCTGACGGCCGTCAAGCATGTAACCCGTGGCACCCGTGTAGATTTGGTTTTACCGCCACGGATTGCATGCAGGCCTGACTCTTCTTCTCCTCCTCCTACTCCATCCTCCTCCCTCTCCTCCTCAGCTGCCTCCTCCTTTTCCGCTGCTAGCGTCTCTTCCACTGCACCGCCCAAGCTCCCCAGAACCTATTCCACATGCCAGGTGAGACGTTGCCATGCCGTGCTGCGTCTGTTGTGCCTGGAAGCAAAGAGCCACACTGGCCCGGCACTCCTTTCAGCTTTGCGTTCACAGGCAGATGAGTGGCTAACACCGCTCAATTTGACAGTTGGTAAAGTGGTGTGTGACAACGGTGCCAATCTGCTTAGCGCATTGAAACAGGGCAAAATCACGCACGTGCCGTGCATGGCACACGTCTTAAACTTGGTCGTGCAGCGATTCCTTGTCAAATACCCTGGGGTCCAGGACATCTTGCGGCAGGCAAGGAAAATCTCGGCCCATTTCAGAAGATCTTACACGGCCATGGCTCGCCTTGCTGACATTCAGCGGCGACACCATCTGCCGGTCAGACGTCTTATTTGCGATTGCCCGACGCGATGGAACTCAACCTTCTATATGCTTGATAGGCTGCTCCAGCAGAAACGTGCAGTTAACGTCTACCTGTATGAACTCTGCGAAAGAAACGGTTCTGGGGAGCTGGGTTTTTTTTCACCGCGCCAGTGGCTGCTCATGCGCGACACATGCAGACTTCTGCGGCCATTTGAGGAGATCACCAAACTGGTCAGTCGCAGCCATGGCGCCATCAGTGACATGGTACCTTATGCCTTCTTTCTGGAGCGTGCATTGCGTCGTGTCATTGATCAGGCTGTGGAGGAGCAGGAGCGGGAAGATGAGGAAGTCGCAATGCTGGATGAATTCCCAGGGGGGGCTACTCTATCTGAGACAAGTCAACAACAGGAGTCTGATGAGGAGTCAGAGGAGGATGGTGCCGGGGCGGATGAGCAGGAGCAAGAAGAGCATGCTTTAAACCTTTCTGGGATCCCTGTTGTGCGAGGATGGGGAGAGGAGAATGAAGAGGACGACATTATCCTGGATGATGAG
This sequence comes from Lithobates pipiens, assembly GCF_037356315.1. Classification (NCBI taxonomy): domain Eukaryota; kingdom Metazoa; phylum Chordata; class Amphibia; order Anura; family Ranidae; genus Lithobates; species Lithobates pipiens. Next base: position 174,108,228 of record NW_027507784.1, read on the forward strand.
CAGGAGCCAGGCCACCACACCGCTTCCACTTTAGTGCAAATGGGGGCCTTCATGCTCCAGTGTTTTAATAGGGACCCCCGTATAAAAAGCATGAGGGTCAAGGACCAGTACTGGGTGGCAACGTACTTAGACCCCCGGTACAAACACAAAATGGCGGAAATGTTACCGCCGTCGCAGAGGGCTGTCAGAATGCAGCACTTCCAGGCCTTGCTTCGAGAAATGCTGCATTCTGCTTTTGCGTGCGCTGGCAGAGGAGCAATTCCCACTCCCAGAGAAGGATTTGCGGGTACCAATCCAACAGCGCCTGCAAGAAGAGGCCGGTTTGAAGATGTGTTGGTGACTTCGGATATGAGGTCATTCTTTCAGCCGACCCATCGACAGGTGTCATCCGGATCCAGCATCAGGGAACGCCTAGACCGTCAGGTGTCCGACTACATTGGGTTAACGGCCGATGTGGACGCTCTGAGGAGTGATGAACCCCTAGACTACTGGGTGGGCAGGCTTGACCTCTGGCCAGAGCTTGCCCAATTTGCAATCGAACTGTTGGCTTGCCCCTCATCCAGTGTCCTGTCCGAAAGGACGTTCAGCGCAGCAGGGGGGATTGTGACCGATAAGCGTACTCGCCTAGCTCACCACAGTGTTAACTACCTCACATTTCTAAAAATGAATGAGGCATGGATCTCGGAGGAATTCAACACATGTGACCAGTAGACCATGTATATGTCTATAAACTATTTTTTTAATCAAGCACACAGACCTTCTTAATTCATTTGGCTCACTTCCTTGACCCAAAAAAGCACACCGTACTATATGCCCCTACCCTCCTCTTTGAAGAGGTTGAGCGGTGTCATATTTCTACTGGGGCTGCTTATGATATCCCTGTGCTGTGCTGACTTCCTCCTGGGGGTTCTTATTATGAAGGGATCACACTATCCCTGTGCTGTGCTGACTTCCTCCTGGGGGTTCTTATTATGAGGGGATCACACCATCCCTGTGCTGTGCTGACTTCCTCCTGGGGCTGCTTACGGTGCTGCTGTCAGTGCTGTATGTCACGGTGCTGCTGTCAGCGCTGTATGTCACGGTGCTGCTGTCAGCGCTGTATGTCACGGTGCTGCTGTCAGCGCTGTATGTCACGGTGCTGCTGTCAGCGCTGTATGTCACGGTGCTGCTGTCAGCGCTGTATGTCACGGTGCTGCTGTCAGCGCTGTATGTCACGGTGCTGCTGTCAGCGCTGTATGTCACGGTGCTGCTGTCAGCGCTGTATGTCACGGTGCTGCTGTCAGCGCTGTATGTCACGGTGCTGCTGTCAGTGCTCTGTATTACGGTGCTGCTGTCAGATGCCTCTATCACGGTGCATGTGTCATTCCGGTATGTCACGCTGCTGGTGATCATCTCCTGCACCCTCTTCTTTGCCTACCCTGGTCCCTGACCTTCCCTCTCCTCCATTGCCTTCATTAGCTCCATAGTCCTGAATTGTTAGAACAATTTCCCAAATAAAATAAAAATGCTTGTAGTTATCGATCCCAAATTCACCTCATACATGTATTATGTCATTGTCCAGATGGTGGGACTACGTTTTACCCCCTAATAATTACCACGTGGCCGCAAATTCGACATGAAGGTTTGCAAAGTTCGCCTCCCATTGAAGTCAATGGGGCCCGCGGCGAACGTTCGGTTTCGCGAACGTTTGGGTCCGTTCGCATTTCGCGTTCGCGAAACGTCCCGTCGGAAGTTCGTCCATCACTAGCCCTGGCTTTCTCCTTCGTCGTTGTCGCAGTCTGGGGGTCTTCTTCCAATTTCGGGGGTCTTCCTATGTCTTCTCCGCGCTTTCTGGCCTCTTCTCCCGCTCTTCGGTTCTTCTGTAATTGTATGGTAATTAAAAATTAGCTTTCCTTTTCAATCTGCAGTGCTGTAATTTTCTGTAAAATACAATACAATTGGAGGCATCTGTACACAGTTTGTGTGCGCTGTTTGTGTGATTGGTTGAGTGAGCTTCCCAGAAGTCTGCACTAAGGCTTGATTCACACCTATGCATTTTTAGTGCTTTATGTGTTTTTCGCACTACAGCCCATTTAACATGGTTTCTTATGGAACACGTTCTGTAGAGAAAATCTGCAAAATGCAAAAAGCACTAAAAATGCATAGGTGTGAATCCAGCTTAATATGTTTTTTGATGCATTTTGCATTTTGCAGAAATGCAGGGAAATTTTTTAACATGGGTTCCTATGGAACCTGTTCACATCAATGCAGTTCTGTTCCTCTGCGTTTTTCGAAAGGGTCGGGAACTTTTTTTCCCACAAAATGCAGCATTTTGCATGTAATAGAATAGATTTTGACGTTATTTTTTCCTGCGATTTGCATTTTGTGTTTTGCGTTTTTTTTTTCTTTTTTTTACACTGTATATAGCTGTTTTCTAAGGAGGGGGCCGGGAAGCCAGCCACCATGTCCCTAACTGCTTGCCAACCGCCAGCTGTCAAATGATGGCCAGGCGGCGCGGCTCTCATTGCGAGAGGGCGTCATGTGACGGCCTCCCATTTAAACAGGGAATGCGCACGATCGTGTGCACGCATCCCTGTTCCTTCGGTGGCATGGTTCCACTTAACTGTGCACAGCGCATGCATGCGATCGCGTGCTTGTGCATGTCGGTGGCGGCGTGTTCCTGTGAACACTGCTCGTCACCGACGCTGGTAAACAGCCATAGGCCGGCTGTTTACCCATGTGATCAGCTGTGATCCTTTCACAGCCAATCACTAAATGTCAACAAACCGCAGTAACGAGATGTTACTGGGATGTTACGCAGTAACGAGATGTTACCGAGTTCTCCTCCTCACACACTGATTGTGTGTGAGGAGGAGATTGCGGTAGCATCTCGTTACCGCTTACAGTACACACCAATAACACTGATTGCCCCCCAATAAAGAGGACCTGTCACCACCCATCATAGTACCTGTCACTCACAGTCCATCAGAGTACCTTTCACAGTCCATCAGAGTACCTGTCATAGTCCATATGAGTACCCTAGTACCTGAGTACCTGTCACAGTCCATCAGAGTACCCAAGTACCTGTACAAGTCCATCTGAGTACCCGAGTACCTGAGTACCTGTCACAGTCCATCAGAGTACCCGAGTACCTGTCACAGTACATCAGAGTACCCGAGTACCTGTCCCAGTCCATCTGAGTACCCGAGTACCTGAGTACCTGTCACAGTCCATATGAGTACCCAAACACCTGTCAAAGTCCATCAGAGTACCCGAGTACCTGTCACAGTCCATCTGAGTACCCGAGTACCTGTCACAGTGCATCTGAGTACCCGAGTACCTGTCACATTTCATCTGAGTACCTCTCACAGTCCATATGAGTACCTGAGTACCAGTCACAGTTCATCTGAGTACCCGAGTACCTGTCATTCCATCTGAGTACCCGAGTACCTGTCACAGTCCATATGAGTACCTGTCACAGTCCATATGAGTACCCGAGTACCTGTCCCAGTTCATCTGAGTACCCAAGTACCTGAGTACCTGTCAGTCCACCTGATTACCTGAGTAGCTGTCACAGTCCATATGAGTACCTGAGTACCTGTCATAGTCCATATGAGTACCTGTCACCGCCCTTCAGAGTACCCAAGTACCCGTCACCAGGCCATCAGAGTACCCGAGTACCTGTCACCAGACCATCAGAGTACCCGAGTACCTGTCACCAGACCATCAGAGTGCCCAAGTACCTGTCAATAGCCCATCAGAGTACCCAAGTACCTGTCACTAGCCCATCAGAGTACCCGAGTACCTGTCTGCAGCCCATCAGAGTACCCGAGTACCTATCTGCAGCCCATCAGAGTACCCGAGCACCTATTTGCAGCCCATGTATCATAGTATATACGTTGGGGTGTTTGCTTTCCAAAATGGGGTCATGTTGTTGGTAATTCCACTGTACTGGTGCTCCAGGACCTTCAAAAGTGTGATAGGTAGGAATGAAATGAGATGTGTCATTTATGCTCCTAGAACACCTGAAGGTACTACTTCAATGTTCGGCCTCTGTATGTGACCAGGCTGTGTAAAAGTCTCAAACATGTGGTATCGCCATACTCGGAAAGAGTAGCAGAACGTATTTTGGGGTGTAATTTTTGCTATATACATGCTATGTGTTAGAAATATCTTATAAATGGACAACTTTGTGTAAAAAAAAAAATGCGTTTTCATTTTTATTCCACATTTTCCAAAAACTTCTGGAAAAAAATCAGAAGAACCGTTCAAAAGACTCATTATGCCTCCTGGATTATATGTTGGGGTGTTTGCTTTCCAAAATGGGGTCATTTTGTGGGAAATTCTATTGTCCTGGTGCTCCAGGGCCTTCAAAGTTGTAATAGGTGGTTGTGAAATGAGATGCGTCATTTTTGCTAGTAGAATGCCTGAAGGTGCTACTTCAATGTTGGTGCTCTGTATGTGGCCAGGCTGTGTAAAAGTCTCACACATTTGGTATTGCCATATTCGGGAAGAGTAGCAGAATGTATTTTGGGGTGTAATTTGTTGTATGCAAATGCAAATTACAAGTTAAAAAATTCACCATGCTACTTACCTTGGAATGTCTACTTTCTAAAAAGGGGTCATTTGGGGGGAATTTGTACTTTCCTGACTTGTTAGTGTCTCAAGAAATGAGATACACCTGATTTACTGAAGGCCTGATCAGATGTGATACATTTTCAGTGATTGGCACCATAGTTTGTAGACTATAACTTTCACAAAGACCAAATAATATACACTAATTTGGGTTATTTTTACCAAAGATATGTAGCAGTATACATTTTGGCCAAAATTTATGAAGGAAAATTACTAATTAGCAAATTTTTATGACAGAAACAAAGAAAAATGCATTTTTTTCACAAAATGTAAGTTTTTTTAAATTTATAGCACAAAAAAAAACACACTAATGATTAAATAACCTGAAAAGAAAGTGCTATTTGTGTGAAAAAAAGGATGCAAGTTTCATATGGATACAGTTTTGCCATTCAAACTGTGAGAGCGCTGAATGCTGAAAATTGGTCTGAACAGGAAGGGGGTATAAGTGCACTGTATTGAGGTGGTTAACAACTGATGAGTCATAAGCTGTCTTCTCACTGTAAAGCAAAAATGCTGGCTACAAAAAATCATCAAAAACAGTGTGGGGTCCCCCCAGGTCCATATCAGGCCCTTGGGTCTAGTATGGATTCGGAATGGACCCACACACACCAATTTTTTTTTTAAAAATGGCGTGGGGGCGCAAGAAAATCCATGGCAGACGCTTATACGAGCATGCAGGTCAGGCAGGTCAGGAAAGGGAAGGGACGAGCGAGCGCCCCCCCCCCTGAACCATACCAGGCTGCATGCCCTCAACATGGGGGGATGGGTGCTTGGGGCAAGGGGGGCTCTGCGCCCCCCACACCAAAGCACCTTGCCCCCATGTTGATGGGGACAAGGGACTCTTCCCCACAACCCTTGCCCGGTGGTTGTCAGGTGGTTGTCAGGGTCTGCGGGTGGGGGGCTTATTGGAATCTGAAAGTCCCCTTTAACCATGTGAATGAATATGCGGTACATTGTACTCCTATCCATTCACTAAAAAGTAGTGTAGTGTTAAAAAATACAGTAGACAGTTTTTGCCAAGTCTTATATTAAAAATCGTCTTCTTCTCCACTTCTTCCACCGGTCTTCCTCCATCGTGGAAATCGGATTACGCCGTATAATGTGACGTTAAAGGAGAAATCTTCCCTTAATATAGTCCTTCTGCAAGACCTGTATGATGACAGTCTCTGGAATAATGATCCCCAGAGCCTGGGGGGAGATGCCTGTCGAGAGCTTGATGTCCTGCAGACTTCTCCCTGTCACCAAGTAATGCAAGGTGGCGATGAGCCTCTGCTCGGGAGTGATGACACATTGTAATATAAGGGGACAACAAAGCCAACAGACAGTGAAAAACGGGATCCATCACCCGGAGATAATTCCTGAAATCATCAGGATTATCTTCACGGATCTCCCGCAACAAAGGCATGTGCGAGAATTGGTCACGCTGGAGCAACCAATTCTTCACCTATTAAATACTCCTCCCCCTGTTCATGGACTGGGTTTGGGTCAAAGTAAGAACCTCAACACCAAGCCCCTGCACAGCACGAACTCTACAATGAGTACGTCCCCGCAACATGGCTTCAAAACAATCGGCTGGTCAGAACTCACTGAAAATCAGAAAGGCCTAAGAAGAGTGAGCTGAAATTCAGAAATAAGCGGACAAGAATGCACTGAAAATCAAATACGTAATATAAAAATATGCACTGAAAACCAGATATGAACTGACTACACACAATGACAACCAGATACGAACCCACAAGCACAAACTGAAGAGCAGTGACAATCTGAAAAGCATGAGGCTGAAAAGCGCGAATCGTCTCTCACCAACCTTAGCAGAAGGAGCCCAAAGGGTGGAGCACTGGCTATTGAACTTCCTGTTTATAGTGCCGTCCTACATGTTGTACGTCATCGCATTCTTGACAATCAGAATTTATGACAACATTTGTGCGACCATGTGTATGCAAGACAAGTTTGAGCCAACATCAGTCCACAATCCATACCAGACCCTTATCCGAGCATGCAGCACAGCAGGTCAGGAAAGGTGGGGAACGAGCAAGCACCCCCCCTGAACCATGCCAGACCGCATGCCCTCAACATGGGGGGATGGGTGCTTTGAGGCAGGGGGGCTCTGTGCCCCCCACCCCAAAGCACCTTGCCCCCATGTTGATGGGGACAAGAGCCTCTTCCCGATAACCCTTGCCCGTTGGTTGCCGGAATCTGCGGGTGGGGGCTTTTGGGAATCTGGAGGCCCCCTTTAACAAGGGGGCCCCCAGATCCTGCCCCCCTATGTGAATGAGTATGGGGTACATTGAACCCCTATCCATTCACTAAAAAAAAGTAGTGTAGTGTTAAAAAATACAGTAGACAGTTTTTGACAAGTCTTTTATTAAAAATCTTCTCTACTTCTTCCACTGGTCTTCCTCCATCGTGGAAATCGTACTACATCATTCAGAGGCCACACCCCTTTGGTGATGTCACAAGGGGGGTGGTCTCCGTTTGACGTAATCCAATAAAGAAGAAACGAAGAAGACAGAAGAAGAGTGGAAGAAGAAGCAGGAGGGAGAAGGAGAAGACCGGAGGATGAAGATGCGGGAAAAGATGGAGGAAGACCGGAGGAAGAAGCGGAGAAGAAGAAGATTTTTAATAAAAGACTTGTCAAAAACTGTGTAATGTATTTTTTAACACTACACTACTTTTTTTTGTGAATGGGAAGGGGTTCAATGTACTCCATACTCATTCCCATAGGGGAGCAGGATCTGGGGGCCCCCTTGTTAAAGGGGGCTTCCAGATTCCCAAAAGCCCCCCACCCACAGACTCCGGCAACCACTGGGCAAAGGTTACCAGGAAGAGGCCCTTGTCCCCATCAACATGGGGGCAAGGTGCTTTGGGTTGGGGGGGCACAGAGCCCCCCTGTCTCAAAGCACCCATCCCCCCATGTTGAGGGCATGCGGCCTGGCATGGTTCAGGGGGGGTGCTTGCTCGTCCCCCACCTTTCCTGACCTGCTGTGCTGCATGCTCGGATAAGGGTCTGGTATGGATTGTGGACTGATGTTGGCTCAAACTTGTCTTGCATACACACAGTCGCACAAATGTTGTCGGAAATTCCGATTGTCAAGAACGTGATGACGTACAACATGTAGGACGGCACTATAAAGAGGAAGTTCAATAGCCAGTGCTCCACCCTTTGGGCTCCTTCTGCTAATCTCGTGGGTTATTTTGTGTTAGTAGAAATTTGGTGATAGAGAGTTTGAAGAGAGACCCAGTCCATGAACAGGGAGAGGAGTATTTCATGGACGAAGAATTGGTTGCTCCAGCGTGACCAATTCTAGCACGTGCCTTTGTTGCGAGAGATCCGTGACAATAATCCTGATGATTTCAGGAATTATCTCCGGATAACCGATCCCATTTTTCACTGTTTGTCTAGCTTTGCTGTCCCCTTATATTACGATGTGTCATCACTCCCGAGCAGAGGCTCATCACCACCTTGCTGTACTTGGCGACAGGGAGAAGTCTGCAGGACATCAAGTTCTCGACAGGCATCTCCCCCCAGAGACTGGTTCTGCCATCATACAGGTCTTGCAGAAGGACTATATTAAGGGAAGGTATCTCCTTTAACAAAACATTATATGTTTTTAAATAAATGTATTTTTTAAATAAATTTGTATTTTAAACTGAAAAATATTTCCTTTGATTTAATGCTTGTGTTTCTTTTAGCTGTCTCCTAGGTTATCCAATGGACTTTTTTTTTGGTCATTTTCTTCAATAGTTCAAACGTAATTTCTTTGATACATGAGGTGACAATCTCTTCTTTAGCTAACTATTATGTTGTGGATCGGCTACACACACACCTTGCTTTTGTTGTTAATGTATGTAATGCATTAATCATAAAAATATGCATCAATTTCAGCACCATGATTTTTTTGATTTTTTTGGGAGTGACGAAAATGGCATGATGTCAATTATAAAGCACTGTGGGTGTTATTTACTAAAGGAAAATCCACTTTTCACTACAAGTGCACTGTAAAAGTGCACTTGTAGTGCAAAGTGGATTTGCCTTTAACCACTTCAGCCCCGGACCATTTTGCTGGCTTAAGACAAATAGAGCTTTCTTTTGGTGGTATTTGATCACCCCTGCAGTTTTCATTTTTTGCGCTATAAACAAAAATAGAGTGACAATTTAGAAAAAAACGCATTATTTTTTACTTTTTGTTATAATAAATATCCCCCAAAAATATATAAAAAAAAAATGTTCCCCTCAGTTTAGGCCAATACGTATTCTTCTACATATTTTTGGTAAAAAAACCCCGCAATAAGCGATTATTGATTGGTTTGCGCAAAAGTTATAGCGTTTACAAAATAGGGGATAGTTTTATGGCATTTTTATTAATATTTTTTTTTTTACTAGTAATGGCGGCGATCAGCGATTTTTATTGTGACTGCGACATTATGGCGGACACATCGGACATTTTTGACACATGTTTGGGACCATTGTTATTTATACAGCAATCACTGCTATATAAATGCAGTTATTCCTGTGTAAATGACACTGGCAGTGAAGGGGTTAACCAGTGGGTGGCAGTGTAGGGGTTAAGTGTTCCTAGGGGCGTGTTACTAACTGTTGGGGGCTGGGCTTTCTTTTAGTGAGCACTGATCTCTGCTCCAATCACATGGAGCAGAGATCAGCGTCACTTGTTACTAGGCAGAACTGGGAGATGCTGTTTACAACGGCATCTCCTAGTTCAGCCGCCCCGTGAGACGATCACGGGTATGCCCGTGGCGATCGAGTCCGCGGGACCCGCGACCGGACTCACGGGGTCCCGACTGGCATGCGAGCGTGCCGCCGGTGGCGCGCTCGTGATGGCAGGGCAGCAAATTTAAAGGGACGTACAGGTACGCCCATTTGCCTGCCTGTGCCATTCTGCCGACGTACATCGGCATGTGCCAGTCGGGAAGTGGTTAATAAATAACCCCCATTGTCACTGTAAACACCAACTTAAGCAAAAAACTGCTACTGAGCATTGAAAGAAGAAGCCACACATTGTTGAATAACGGAAAATTTATATCAAATACTTACTGTAATTTTCCTTTCCTGATAGGCTCCATGGCAGCATACGTTTGGGTAGCCCTGCCTCCACGATTACCCAATAGGACCCAACTCCTATAAATCTTTGCTCCCGGCTACTATCAGTGTTCCGTAACTAGCCTACTCCAGACATTTGGGAGGGAACTCCTGCTGCCATGGAGCCTATCAGGAAAGGAAAATTACGGTAAGTATTTGATATAAATTTTCCGTTTTCCTGAAAGGCTCCATGGCAGCATACGTGTGGGAAATAACTCGCCAAACACACCCGGGTGGGCAAAATGTCGAGCAAAGAACAAAAGTTTATTTAGCATTGTCAACCGACAAAACTTGCAAACCAAAATTAATAGAAGACAGCCGCTGGCTCTACACAGTAATGAGAAACAAAGGTATTAATAGAAGACCAAGAGGCCGCTCTGCAAATAACTTCAGGCGCAACATGACGAGAAGCTGCCCACGATGTTGAAATACTCCGTGTTGAATGAGCCGTTAATGCCTCAGGAGGAGCCAAGCCCTTTGCTCTGTATGCCCTCTGAATTATCTGAACGATCCAGGTAGAGATAGATCTAGCCGAAGCTCGCAATCCTTTATTCTTGCCATGAGGGAGAACAAAAAGAAATTTTGTTTGCCTAAAAGGAGCTGTGACTTCCAAATATTGCTTTAGCGCGTGTCCTACGTCCAGAGGATGAACATCCTGACTCTGAGTTTTTTGAAAGTGGGAAGCACAATTTCCTGATTCTCATGGAAGACCGAGGTTACTTTGGGATTCGATCCCAACATGGGAATCAATACTGCCCTGTCTGGAAAAAAAGTCAGAAAAGGTTCCTCCGAACCTAGATTCCTAATCTCAGAAACTCTCTTGGCTGAGGTTATAGCTACCAAGAAGATGGTCTTGAGAGTGAGATCCCTTATGGACAGAGGTTCTGTAGAATCCTTTCCAATGCTCGAAAGAAAATCCAGCACTAAAGGGAGGTCCCATTTAGGAAACCTTGGTTTTCTTTGGGGTCTAAGCATGATCACTCCCTTGAAGAATTGTCGTACCAGTGCATGGTTTGCCCAGGAAACACCCGTAAAGGCTAGACATGTGCAGAGTAAAATATTTCGTTTCGGAATTTCGTTTTCGTCTGAAAACTTAATTTATTTAGTTACTCCCGAAATTCGTTTTTATTTATTTCGTTTTTCGTTCAAAAATTGCATTCGTCCGAAAATCCACATGAATCACGGTCGAATCTGTCTTTGAAGGCTTATGGTGTCTGTCGAATGTATAAAGAAGTTTCGACGGAGCTAGTATATAGCATACTTTAGAACCCTATTAAAGTCTATGGGACTCCAACGTTCAAAATCTAAAGTGCTCATTTTAAAGGCTAATTTGCAAGTTACTGTCCTAAAAAGTGTTTGGGGACCTGGGTCCTGCCCCAGGGGACATGGATCAATGCAAAAAAAAGTTTTAAAAACGGCCGTTTTTTCGGGAGCAGTGCTTTTAATAATGTTAAAAGTGAAACAATAAAAGTGTAATATTCCTTTAAATTTCGTAGGGGGGGTTGTCTATAGTATGCCTGTGAAGGGGCGCATGTTTCCCGTGCTTAGAACTGTCCCAGCACAAAGTGTAATTTATGCAGGAAAAAAAGTCCTTTAAAATCACTCGCAGCTATTATGAATTGTCGGCTCCCGTAATACAGAGAACACTCATTGAAAGTCATTGATAAAAAAATAAATAAATAAATAAATAAAAAAAGTGTGGGGGTCCCCCAAATTCAATTACCAGGCCCTTCAGGTCTGGTATGGATATTAAGGGGAACCCTGCCTCAAATTTAAGAAAAAATTTGACGTGGGGTTCCCCCTAAATATCCATAACCAGACCCTTCAGGTCTGGTATGGATATTAAGGGGAACCCCGCGTCAAATTAAAAAAAAAATTGACGTGGTGTTCCCCCTAAAAATCCATACCAGACCCTTTATCCGAGCACGCAACCTGGCAGGCCGCAGGAAAAGAGGGGGGGACGAGAGAGCGGCCCCCCCTCCCTCCTGAACCGTACCAGGCCACATGCCCTCAACATTGGGAGGATGCTTTGGGGGTCTGTGACCCCTCAAAGCACCTTGTCCCCATGTTGATGAGGACAAGGGCCTCATCCCCACAACCCTGGCCGGTGGTTGTGGAGGTCTGCGGGCGGGGGGCTTATCAGAATCTGGAAGCCCCCTTTAACAAGGGGACCCCCAGATCCCGGCCCCCCCCTGTTTGAAATGGTAAGGGGGTACAAAAGTACCCCTACCATTTCACAAAGAAAGTGTAAAAAATGGTTAAATAAAACAAACACACTTTTGAAAAATTCCTTTATTAAAAATAAAAATAAAATAAAAAGATTCCAGCGGCGGTAATCCACTCTTGCTATCCAGCGACGGACGATCATCTCTCCAGCGATGTCTCATCTCATCCAGCGCAGCGATCCATCCTTCTTCTGTCTCCGTGGAGGAGACACTGCAAGGATTCCGGCGGCTGATGTTTCTTATATACGGAGGGCGGGGCCACCCGTCACCTGCCCCCGCCCCCCTCTGACGCAAGGGGAAACCCGGGGTTCCCCGTGACGTATAGGTGACCCCGCCCCCCTCTGATGTAACGGAAACCTGCCTGTGTTACATCAGAGTGGTGCGGGGTCACCCATACGTCACAGGGAACCCCGGGTTTCCCCTTGCGTCAGAGGGGGGCGGGGTCAGGTGACGGATGGCCCCGCCCTCCGTATATAAGAAACGTCAGCCGCCGGAATGCCTGCAGTGTCTCCTACACGGAGACAGAAGGATGGATTAGCTGCGCTGGATGAGATGAGCCATCGCTGGAGAGATGACCGTCCGTCGCTCGATAGCAAGAGTGGATTACCGCCGCTGGAATCTTTTTTTTATTTTTTTATTTTTAATAAAGGAATTTTTCAAAAGTGTGTTTGTTTTATTTAACCATTTTTTACACTTTCTTTGTGAAATGGTAGGGGTACTTTTGTACCCCCTTACCATTTCAAACAGGGGGGGGGGCCGGGATCTGGGGGTCCCCTTGTTAAAGGGGGCTTCCAGATTCTGATAAGCCCCCCGCCCGCAGACCTCCACAACCACCGGCCAGGGTTGTGGGGATGAGGCCCTTGTCTTCATCAACATGGGGACAAGGTGCTTTAAGGGGTCACAGACCCCCAAAGCATCCTCCCAATGTTGAGGGCATGTGGCCTGGTACGGTTCAGGAGGGAGGGGGGGGCGCTCTCTCGTCCCCCCCTCTTTTCCTGCGGCCTGCCAGGTTGCGTGCTCGGATAAAGGGTCTGGTATGGATTTTTAGGGGGAACCCCACGTCAATTTTTTTTTAAATTTGACGCGGGGTTCCCCTTAATATCCATACCAGACCTGAAGGGTCTGGTTATGGATATTTAGGGGGAACCCCACGTCAAATTTTTTCTTAAATTTGAGGCAGGGTTCCCCTTAATATCCATACCAGACCTGAAGGGCCTGGTAATTGAATTTGGGGGACCCCCACGCTTTTTTTATTTTTTTTTTTTTTTTTTTTTTATCAATGACTTTCAATGAGTGTTCTCTGTATTACGGAGCCGACAATTCATTATAGCTGCGAGTGATTTTAAAGGACTTTTTTTCCTGCATAAATGACACTTTGTGCAGGGACAATTCTAAGCACGGAAACATGCGCCCCTTCACAGGCATACTATAGACAACCCCCCCCCCCCCTACGAAATTTAAAGGAATATTACACTTTTATTGTTTCACTTTAATCATTATTAAAATCACTGCTCCCGAAAAAACGTCCGTTTTTAAAACTTTTTTTTGCATTGATCCATGTCCCCTGGGGCAGGACCCGGGTCCCCAAACACTTTTTAGGACAGTATCTTGCAGAATCTTTTCTCTCTGTCAAATCTTTTTTCTCTGTCGAATATTTTCTCTATATAATCTTGGACTAATAGAGGTAAGGTTAGGCACATTCGACCACAGGTTCTATAGACACAGATTGTTGTCAGAGTCATGTCGAATCTCCTGTTCTATATCGAACTGTTGTAACAATGAAAACGAAAATAAAGCATTTATTTATGTCGGATCTTTCGTTTTTCGGATTTTGTGCTTTCGTTATCGTTTGTCAAAACGAAAACGAAAATAGCTGAAATTCGGACGAAAATGCATTCGGACGAAAACGAATGCACATGTCTAGTAAAGGCTGAAATAGCCAACACTTGGACTCTCAATGAACTGATAGCTAAAGGTAAATCAAGGCCTGTTTGGATAAAGCTTAGTATGTCTTGTACTGTTGGAGAACTGCAAGAATTTTCTCTGGAGGACATATGGGCTGAAAACTTGGACCATATGCGCTCATATACCCTGTTAGTACTCCCTCGTCTGGAATTGAGAAGGGTTGGAATAGCTTCTTCCGGACAACCAAGAGCTTCTAGCCTTTCCCTTTCAAAAACCATACCTTGAGTTGCAGACATGATGGGCATGGATGTAACCTTGTGCCTTGAGATAGCAAATCCGGCCTGAGAGGCAGGGGAACTGGCTCTTGATAACTGAGGAGCAGCAGTAGAGGGAACCAAGGCCTGTTGGGCCAGAATGGGATCACTGCGAGAATCTCCACCTTCTCTGTCCTGAGTCTCCGAAGGAATTGCAGGATCACCGGAACTGGAGGGAAGGCATAAGCTGTCTGAAACTTCCAATGTTCTGTGAGGGCATCTATCCCATATGCCTGAGGATCCCTGAACCTTGAGTATTTTTTCGGAAGCTTTCGATTGTACGGGGAAGCGAACAAGTCGACTTCCAGGGGCAATCCTAAGGTCAGGAGCCAATCGGATACTTCCCTGTGTAGGGACCATTCGTTGTTGTCCAACTCGACACGCGATAGGAAGTCCGCCTGAACATTCTGCACCCCTGGGATGTAGACCGCAGAAAGGTTGGACAAATTCTTCTGAGCCCAATTCATTATCGGCTCCACCTCCTGTAACAGAGACCAGCTGCGAGTTCCCCCTTGCTTCTTTACGTAAGCCACCGCGGTTGTATTGTCCAACCTTAACATGACCAAGGCATTCGCTATCAGATGGTGGAATGACCGAAGCGCCTGGAAGGCCGCCCTCAACTCCAGAACATTGGAGACGACTCTTTGTGATGGAAATGTCCACCTGCCCTGAGCGACATCTGAAAGGCAGTGAGCACCCCATCCTCGGTTGCTGGCATCTGAAGTTACCGTGACCCATGAGATGGGAATGATCGAATGGTGGTTGCGCAGGTTCTTCCCCTGTAGCCACCACAGAAGAGACGTCCTCATAGCTGGAGTGAGGAATATGCACTGTGTCTGGCTGGATAAGTCCCACTGTTGTAGAAACCCTTTCTGAAAGGGATCAGTGTGCCACTGGGCCCACTTTACCATGGGAATGGTGGCTGACATTGTGCCAATCACCTTCAGATATTGGAGAGCCGAGAGATGGGATGACGCAAGGGCTGCATGAATCCTGTCTTGTATGACTCCCACCTTCTCTTCTGGAAGGGCGATAGTACCTTCCACTGTGTTGAACTGTGCCCCTAGAAAAACGAGAGACTGAGTTGGATCTAGGTGACTCTTTTCTAGGTTCAGAAGCCACCCGAACGCCTGCAGAGTGGAGATGACTAGGTCTTTGTGCTCCAAGAGCTGCTCTCTGTTCTAGGATAGCAGAAGTAGGTCGTCGAGATAGTGGTGGAGACGAACACCTTTGACTCTGAGAAAGGCCACAACTGCCAAAAGAACTTTGGAGAAGACCCGTGGGGACGTTGTTAACCCAAAGGGAAGACATGTAAATTGAAGATGTTGATTGCCTACCACAAAGCGGAGGTACTGTTGAAACTTCTTTGCCACGGGGACATGGAAGTAAGCATCCTTCAAATCGACTGATATCATCCAGTCCCCCAGATGCACTGACTGCTGGATGGTAAGCAGAGATTCCATCTTGAACTTCTCTTTGTGAATAAAGGAATTGGGATGGGTCAAATCTATTACCGGCCTCCATGTGCCGTTTTTCCTTTGAACCAAAAACAGAGGGGAATACATGCCCTCTCCTCGTTCTTCTTCTGGAACGGGAACGGCTGCGCCTTGATCCAGTAAAGAGTTCACGTAGGTCAATAGGACTTGTTTCTTCTCTTCTGATTCTGGAAGATTTGTGGGAATAAATCTTAGCCTTGGGGTGCTGATAAAACCCCACTTGTGACCTGAGGAAACTGTTTTTACTGTCCAAAAATCCCGAATTGAGGCCGCCCAAACATGCCTGAAGTGGAGAAGAGGAGCCCCCACCTGACAAGTTTGAGCGGGCCCAATTTCAAAAGGATTTCGCGGAATCCTGCTTGCCAGACGAACCCCCTTTTGAGGTATTTTTGAAAGAAGACTGCCTGGATCTCCATGACCTTGGGAATTCTCGACCAGGTCTATAGCTCCGCGCCTCCCTGGCACGATCAGGGCCTTGTCTTCTAGGAAATGGACGCTTTTGATTTTGAAGGAGTCTGTCCTGGGGAAGAAACCCAGATTTCCCACCTGTAGCCCGGGATATGGCAGTATCCAGCTTGTTACCAAACAAAGATGTCCCCTCAAAAGGAATACGGCACCAGGCCTGTTTGGATGCTGGATCCGCCAGCCATGGACGGAGCCATAACGCACGGCGTGCTGAGACCGCTGCTAACATATCCCGAGATATCAGGCGAATAACATCAATAGATGCCTCCCCCAAAAAGGCAGATGCCATCCTGATTTCTTGAATAGGGGAGTCTTTGGCTGTTTCAATAGAAATACCCCTCAGGAATTCTTCTACGGAATCAGCCCAGGATTCTATGGCCTTAGATACCGCTGCCATTGCAAGCACTGGTTTGCAAGCCATTCCAGAAGTCAGGTATATCCTTTTTAGGTCTGAGTCGATCCGCCTTTGCAAAGGATCTTTAAAAGATACCGTATCCTCTAAGGGTAGGGTTACATATCTCACCAAACGCATGAGCGCTGCATCCACTAGTGGAGCTGACTCCAGGTGCTTCACATCCTCTTCCTTAAAAGGGTATAACTTCAGGATTTTTGACTGCATGGAATCCTTTTTATCCATCTTGCTCCATTCCTCGGTGATAATGTCACCCAACATGAAAGGAAAGGAAAATATTGTCGCTCCTTATTGAGCTGCTTAAAGAATTTTCTCTGCTTTGGTGGGGAAGTAATAGGGTCTTCCCACTTCAGAGCCTCTCTCACTGCTTTGACCAATGAAGGCACCAGTCCATAGTCAAATCCTAAACCAGGATCCTCACAGTCAGATTCACTGTCTGAGATGGGAGCAGATAGGCGACTTGGTTGAGAGGATTCCCATGTCTCCTGCAATGGGTTCTCTCCGGTTGAAGGAGCCAATAATTCTGATGGGGATTCACACAACTGAAGAGCATCCCTCTCCTGTAAGGATTCCTTCACAACCCGTCCTACTAATGACTCCAAACGCTGGTCTGCACCATCCCTTTCATCTGCAGCTTTGGAGAAGCAGTGATCGCATAGGGATTTGTCTGATGGAACAGGCATCCTGCACCCCCAGCATGATTTTTCCGGATGCCTGCTGGAGTGAGCAGCAGGGGGGTGAGAATAATTCTTGTCACGCTGTTCAGACCTTGACCTATGCTGGCTAGACCTTGAGGAGGATTTATGGCGGTGTGATCTTGATGATCCACTGCGTCTAGAGGTATTAAGCTGTGGATCAGACCCAGAAGGGCTGTAAAGACAAAACAGACAGAGAAAGAAAAAGATACACAGTCAATCCTACCTATGCAAAACTCTCTCTATTGTATAACCACAAATGCTAGCAACCTACCTAACATGAGTGGGCTGGCCACTAGGAGGCAGTAAGGCATCCATATTCCAAATAAACCAACAGATCAAAGTACTGCAAACCAAAGAGAAATATAAAATGCATTTTTTTTTTTTTTTTAAGAGAAAGCATTTCCCTAGCCTAAGGGGCATGCTCTTACCTTAAACCGCCGAACTGTCAGCCCCGGGAAGTCGCTGCGACCACTGCAAACATTCCCAGGGATCTGACAGCTTCCACAGATTTTTAAAAGTGGCTCCCGTGACATCATTGCCGACGTCAGACGCAAGGCGCTCGCGCGCATGCACGAGAACCAAGCCTCGGTTTCACACCGGGTTCGCACAAGCGCAGAACGCCTGCGTAACCCGGAAGTAGGAGAGAGAGGTTTGCTGGAACGCGGAAGCGTCCGCAAACAGCATAGAGGAGACCGCTAGACAAACAGAAAAGAGAAAATACACACAAATACATTACTGCCATGGATAGACAAAAGGCTCACCACTCCACCAACGATCACCTGGCCGAACGGACTGGGACACACACGCCGCACCTCCAAGCAGATAATGGTCACCCATAGCAATGGGACACAGACCGTGCGCACTCAGGTAGGGAATCCTTTCTTCAGCGCTACTCTGCAAATACACTCCATACCCTGCTTAACAGTCAGGGCCTATCGGAGGAAAAATTCTCAGTCAATCAGCCAATCGATCGTCGTGAAGTTTTGTTTCCAGGAAAGAAACCATCTGGTCCTACTGGGGAGGACAAAAAAGGAACACTGATAGTAGCCGGGAGCAAAGATTTATGGGAGTTGGGTCCTATTGGGTAATCGTGGAGGCGGGGCTACCCACACGTATGCTGCCATGGAACCTTTCAGGAAAGAATTTTTTTCACTCTGTGCACATTTACATGTGCATTTAGAAAAGGGTTTTTGATTAAACTAACGTATTTTTGGAATTTTTTTATTTTTTTGGACAGTAGAAAAATCATTTTTGGTGGTAAACAGGCATGTTTTTTCTAAAACCATAAAACAATACACATCTCAACTTCCAAAGTCAAACTTCCAAAGTCAAGTTTGATATCAGACATTAGTATGTCCAAACTGTTGATATTGCCTTCATCAAATGGGGGTGATGTGAACCCTGTGAAAGCAATTTTGAAGATGCACACAAATTGGGAGTCAAAATGTGGATTTCCCTCCTGATCACATGCCTAAGGTCAACATGTGCTAGCTCACATCATGGGGGATCAATGGACGTGTTTCGCAGGTGAAACCCCTTCCTCTCAGCTATTTTAGTTGCGAGGAAGGGGTTGCACCCACAAAACGCGTAAATTGATATCCCTTGATGGCAGATAGCACATGTTGACACACTGTGTGCATCTTCAAAATGTGGCTTTCAATTTTTTTTTAGAAAAGTTAGAAAAATAAAAACAATTACAAAAATGGTGGGTTTTAGATTCTGCCTAAAACATCAATGATGATTTTGAGTCTTTTTTCCACATCATTGATGTCTTCTTTGATCTTCTGTAAATCACGATTGCACACCATGATCTCCCCGATGAGGTGTGCACTTGCGCTTGTGAAATGTGTTTCTCCTTTCACGAAAATCAACATCACCTAAAAGTTCCAAGCTGAAGACATGATTTTTCCCCTTACAAAAGCTGGAATACTTACCTGTTTTGGTAAAGTTTCACAGATGAACACACCCCTAGTATCCACTGGAGCACCTGTGTGGGACACCCTAAAAATGTTTGTTCTGGTGTCCCACACTAGTGCTCCTGCATCCAGATGTGTAAACAACTGCTGAGTGTCCTCTTCTTACACTGAATCAAGTTTGCATTTCATTCTAGTTACAAACCCATCTAGACTACAGTGTACTAAACTTCTTTGAATACAAATAGGCCTAAACAAATATAATTAACCTGCATCTGCCAAAAACATTGTATTAGTGAGCAAACGAACAATGTTACCACAAACGATTACTGTGTCTACGAACCTGAAACTTGCCAAGTTAAACTGTACAACAGTAAAGAAAAACACATGGAGCAGCACAAATGTAATAATAATAATAGAAACACACGACAAAATACTTACTTTTTTGCAGCACTCTCTTGATTCTTCTGTACTGATTCTGCTCCCTCAATTTGAGGTATGACCATCATTTCCTCAGTGGATCCTTGAATCGCCCTACCCCAAAATTCCTGTGCAGACTTTTCACAACTTTAGCCATGATCTTGGCCTTTCTCACATTTTGGTTTGGGTAAGGTCCATGCTAAGGTCCATGCTCGGCCCTCTTCAAGATGTCCACCATCTCCACCATCTCTACAAAGGCCATATTTGAGGCCTTAATTCTCCTCCAGGAGGAGGACGTTTGTGGCTCCGGGCTCTCCTCGTTGCTGCTGCTGTCTTCATCACTTGTTCTTTCTCTGCCATGTGCTCTCCCACTGCACCGAAAGAGATGGGGTGGGGAATATACTAGACAGAAGGTCAGGGGCAGGCAGAGTTTAACGCATGCGCAGTGTATATAAAGTGGAATATGCACGTGTCGTACGTACAAGCTGTGAGCGGAGGAAGGAGTAGCGGAAGCACCGATCGTTCTAATGAAGGTACAATTTTAACTTGGGGCATGGGACATCAGTGACCTATACTGCTTATAGAATGAGGCCTATATTGGGACTACATTGAGAGATTATGCGAGTTTAGCCTGACAGGGTTTGTCTTGTGTTGTGTCTTGCAGATAAAATGGATCGATTCAATGATCATGATTTTCTCCCCCAATTCATTGATTTGTACAGGGAGCTGCCCTGTCTGTGGCAGAGGAAGGCAGCACTGGATAAATTGCTGGAATTTGTGAAACCGCAGATCTCCACGGCAGACATCAACTATTTAAAGTGCAAAATTGGTTGCCTGAGGAGCACTTATAATAGGGAGTGCAAGAAGGTCCAGGATTCCATGAGATCAGGAGCAGCAGCAGATGATGTTTATATCCCCAAGCTGTGGTACTATGACAGACTGCGATTTCTGTCAGACCAGACCGAAATCAGGCCATCACTCTCAACCCTTCCTTCCACTCTTCCTTCCACCCCAGCTGAGGCTTCCGATGTCCAATCTCGGCCTTCCACCCAGGAAGAAGATGTGGAGGAGCCCAGCTTGAGTCAGATATAGCATTGTTCAACATATTTCTCAAAATGTTGTCTGACTGATGAACAATAAACTAAAACTATATCCCTTTTTCATACACAGGAAAGCCTCAGCCAGGAATAGGCTGTGGAAATTGGCAGCCAGGAGGTGGTGGAGGAAAGTGGCACCCAGGAGGTGACGGGGTAAGTGGCAGCCAGGAGGTGGCCGTTCCCAGTAGCCTGACCGAATCCCAGGTCCCTCCCCTCTTCCTTCAACAAAAAAGTGGAGGAGCGTGGAGGAGTCAGCACTTGGATTAATTAAGCAGGTTACTGCAGCCCTCAGAACACCCCCCCCCCAGTCTTCTTGAGGCCTATGCCTGCATGACTGCCAACAAAATGCAGGAAATGGAGGTGGGCTAATGCCTTTTTTGTGAGAAAGTGATATATATGGCCCTAAATAAGGGGTTGAGGGGCGAACTCACAAGCAAAACCCACATTTGTGAGTTGGACCATCCTCCTCCTCCTCCTCAACCTCCTGCCACAACTCCAACACAAGAGCCACAGTCTGGAAGCAAGCGTGGAAGGAAGCGTGGAAGGAAGACAAGAGTGTGATGGCCTGTGTTTTATCTGGCCTGGCAAAAAATGCAGGCTGTTGTAAGACCACAGCCTGGGGACATATATGTCACCTGCTGCTGTTCCTGATCTCTCAGAGTCCTGGACCAGATTGTGCTCCCTATTAAATGGACTCCTCAGGCTCCCACTTTTGCATGTCAAATAGTTGATGTGTGCCCTGGGGTACAAAGGATTCGCTAATTTCACCAGTTTATGCAGCGTTGCCTTCCTTTTTATTTTGTTATGACCCCTTAATAAATGTATATTTTTTTCTTAAATCCTTGGTTATGTATTATAATTACAAAATCAGTTTGTTTGTGAGTAGGCAGGTACATTTCAAAAATACAATGTCATATTAACAAGGGACACCAACACCAACCAATCTCTTTGAGGTTAAAAAATACAAGATAATAATGGTGTTGTGGTAACTTGACACACAAAATGAGAAAAAATATTATGGAGATCACTAGAAAAAAAAACAGAAGATCTTCATTTAAAAAAAAAAGGAGATCACTATAAACAAATTATAAACATTATTCTGGAAATTTGGCAAAAAAATAAAAAAGATTATTGAGATCACGAGAAATAATAAATAAATCAGTTTGTGAGAACTCTGTGTGACTATCAGCAGCAAAACAACTACCATAATTCTAGCATTATAAAGAAGAAGAGAAAGTGCTGCATTAAAAGATTTAAAAATGTGCAGCGTGACGAATGTGCTATCTCCATTACGAATGCTAGTTTTACCAGACCGAGTGCTTCTGTCCGATACTTGATTCAGAGCATGCTTGGAGTTTTGTGCATCGGAATTGTGTACACACGCTCAGAATTTACGACAATGGATTTTGTTGTCGGGAAATTTGAGAACCAGCTCTCAAATTTTGTTGTCGGGAAATTCCGACAAAAAAATTCCGATGGAGCCTACACACAGTTGGAATTTCTGACAACAAGCTCCCATCGAACATTTGTTGTCGGAAATTCCGACTGTGTGTACGCGGCATAAGGGTCACTTGTTACAATTGTTACAATTTGACAATTACAATGTTTGTACAATCAAGGGCTATGGCTACTCTATACTACACCAATCAATCTGTATCCAAATAGGCAGGCCCTTACACTACATATTTATTGGTAGATCTGAAGGGAATTGTACATTATTATTATTATTATTATACAGGATTTATATAGCGCTAACAGTCTGCGCAGCGATTTACAATATAGAGGGAGACAATGCATCAACAGTACAATTCAAAACAAGAAGGTTAGAGGAGCCCTGCCTCCTGCAAGCTTACAATCTAAGAGGGAGGGGCTGGTGAAACAAAAGATAGGGACTGTGAGGGATGAACTGATGAGGAGAGTAGAAGATTTGGTTGTTAGCTGGAGGCAGGATAGGTCTCCCTGAAGTGATGGGTTTTTAGGGATTGCCCTAAAATGGACAGAATAGGAGATAACTGGAAAGATTGAGGTAGTGAGTTCCAGAGAAAGGGAGAGGCTCTGGAGAAGTCATGGAGAAGAGCATGGGAGGAGGAGACACGGGAGCTATAGAGCAAAAGGTCTTGGGGTTGGTGATATTTGGAGATAAGATTGGTGATGTATCTCGGGACAGAATTGCGAATGGCTTTGTATGTTACTGTTAGTGTTTTGAATTTTATTTGTTGGGCAATGTGAAGCCAGTGGAAGGATTGGCAGGGAGGAGTGACGGACACTGAACAGCTGGTAAAGTAGATGAGTCTGGCAGCTGCATTCATGATAGACTGAAGGGAGGATAGCTTGCGGACAGGTAGGCCAATGAGGAGGGAGTTAGCCCTTGTACACACGGTCGGACATTCCGACGGAAAATGTCCGAGCGGACCGTGTTGTCAGATAATCCGACCGTGTGTGGGCTCCATCTGACTTTTTCCGTCGGAATGTCCGACCAACAAAGTTTGAGAGCTGGATATAAATTTTGCCAACAACATGATCCGATAGGACTTTGTCTGATCGTTTGTAGAGAATTCTGATCGGACAAAGCGCCACGCATACTCAGATCAAATTACAAGACCAAAGCTATTGGCTACTAGCCTGAACGTAGTCCCGTTGTAACGAACGAACGTCATCACGTTCCGAACGATCGGATTTTCCGGCAACTTTGTCTGACCATGTGTATGCAACACCAGTTTCGGACAAAATCCGTCTGAAAAAATGAGATGGATTTTGTGGTCGGAATGTCCGACCGTCTGTACAAGGGCTTACAGTAGTCAAGGCGAGCGATAACAAGGAAGTGAATAAGTTGCTTAGTCTTGTCAACAGTTAGAAAGGAGCGTATTTTGGAGATGTTTCGGAGGTGAAGTCTGCAAAATTTGGACAGTGATTGGATTTGGGGCTAAAAGGACAGGTCAGAGTCTAAGGTTACACCTAGTACCTTGGCATGAGCGGAGGGACAGATGATTGTACTACTGATCTTGATGGAGAAGTCGGGGGGGGGGCATGGGCTAGAGGAAAAATGATGAACTCGGTTTTAGAAAGATTGCGTTTGAGGAAGTGGTGTGACATCCATGTTGATATGTCAGTTAGTAAGTTAATAATGCGAGAGGAGACTGAAATTGTATATCCAGATTGAAACATGTGCGGTGGGCTTGAGACTGAGTTTTATGTGTAACCTAGTTGCTTGTTGTTAGCATGTGATTTAAACCCTTTTTTGATAACTGGCTATTTGAATTAATATTCCCATTTGCAATAAATTTCCAACAGCCCCAAAAGCAATAATTTAGTAGTTTTTTTCTGTGTAACATCGCAGAACGATATTCAATTTTATCCGACTTTAAAACTTTTTTTGTTTTGAATAAAATAGCAAAGCGTTAAAACTACTGTCAGGTTTTATCACTTTCTGTGTTTCCACTTGGGACACTTGCGTTAATTGTTCTGGTAACCATTGTTACCAGGATGAAAGTGATGGGAATCCAAAATTTTGGGTTGTCACCAGTGCAGGTGCCATTGCAGGATAGGAAAAGGAAGTGTGGGGAAATCTCCCCAGTGGAACACAAATGGCAAAAAGAACTTCCCTGATCTATCCCCACTAAACAAAATCAGTCTTGGCTTTACAAATACTTTAAAATCAATTGTATTTATTTATCAAATAATGGAACTTATTTTTATTACAAAGTTGGGAATGTTATACTGTAGCACTGAACAAAACAAATGGGTCAGTTAATACTGTAAACTCAACAGTATGTGCTCTTTTAAATCAAATTACATTTTATTACATTTTTAAAACACATTTTCATATGTCTATGCTGATAGCTAAAACATTTATTCTGTATTGATCAGTGTTAACAGTTTTACTATTTCTAACTTAACCACTTAATATATTAACAGATGGGATTTCATAGGCTAAAATAAAACATTTTTTAATTATTTTTTAACAATTTAAATCTAATTTTCAGGGCTTTTTTAAACATGTTGGTCGATGTTAATAACAATTTATCATTCCCAGACTGACAGATAGATTTTTTTTAGTATGCCTTAGCCAGTTTAGCTCTACAGTATATCAGAATACTGTTTTTGTAGCACTGTAATGGTAAATAATTTTACATATCTCTGCAAATGGTTGTTACAAAAGTATTACATTGTTTACATTATAAAAACAAATGAACTGGTGGTTATAAATTAGAAAGCCCAATTTATCACTTAGAACAGTGATTCTCAACCAGGGTTCTATGGAACCCTAGTTTTCCCTCAGAGGTTGCTAGGGGTTCCTTCAGCATTGGGTAATTTCTACCTCCCAACAAAACCATTGATCTTTTTAGCTCTGTGTAAGGAGGTAATTCTTCCCAATGGCCATAAGTGTAAGGGCCATTCTTCCCACTGACCATCACACTAATGTATCATGAGTTGTAGATTTCAAATTTTTAGCAGGGGTTCCCTGAGACCAGAGAACTATTTTAAGGGTTCCTCTGTGTTGAAAAGGCTGAGAAAGGCTGACTTAGAAGTAGGTAATCAGATCTCTAATAAATATGTTTATACAGTTTAATGTCTTCATGTAAAGTTATTTCCTCCCCATAATTGTGTGCTTATATGTAGATTCATGTCCCAGAAAATGAATAAAATCTAACTAAAAAATAAAAGCTTTTAAGTGCATACAGATCAACAACTGTTCATGTCAATTGTTGTACAATAGGAACATACAGCACTGCTGATCAGTACTAAATCACGTGAAAAGGGGCTACAGTCCCACCTAGCAGTGCATGTGAGGACCCTAGAAATTCAAAGTTCGAGCAGATTATATAAAACACATAAGGGTAAAAATAATAGAATTTATGACTAACATTTTGTGAATTGGTTTATTAAAATTACTGCTTGTGTTTTCTTCCTAGATTTACTCAACAAATGGTCTAATCTATCTTGATATAATTCCAGTCTGTGGCTTCTTAACAGATGCACTTCCTAAGCTAGTTCATTATTCTTACTTTATATATTTCATTAATACTACAGTATGTATAAATATTCTCTTTTTTTTACATATTTTACACAGTTTTGCACTTATCATAGCTGTATTTGCTACTTTGGCAAAACAAAACTACACTGCTAATATATATCTGTGGAAAAGTAAATAAATATGTTACACAGTAAATATTGCTCAGCCAGTAGCATCAAGGTGGTTATGAAAATATGTGCCTGCATGCTAGTTAGTGGTAAGAAAAAAAATTCTGCAGATTTTCTAAATTGCAGACCTATAAGTATATTTTCTTTTTAGCCCCGAAGAGGGTAGCAAAAGGTTAAAACCCCCAAAATGTGTTATTTTGCTGCCTATGTACATTGGGCTCTTACTTTATGCTTGCAACAGGAATTGAGAGACAATCTTTACAAAGGTTCCCCTCTTAAACAGGCTAGGGGTCCACAATGAAAGATTACCCCTTTCCTGTTTCAGTGACTACTGTAAAACTATGGGTTCCCCATCATTTTCTGTCCAATAAACAATGATCATCAGGATGAACACAATATTATAAAATCACAGGTGAATCACAAAACCCAGTGTGATTTCGATGTGATTTAAATATTTCCTAATAATGGAAAAAAATGATGATTTTGTTTAAATGTTTAAAAGCTACTAGTCATTTCTTATAAACATTATTTACTGCAGCATATATTGCAGCAAATTATGGTTAGCAGCACATATCATAGGTTGGTTTTCTGCTTATTTTTGTGATGTTAATGTTGACCATATGAGCTCCATTGTTTTGTGTTGAGCATCTAGTATATGGCTGTGCAGTATAGGAGGGAGAAATGGAGCAGATTGTATCCTAAAATATACATTAGAGTGTAATATTGTACAGTGCCTAGGCAGTATGTAGGCAACTAAAAAAAAGTTGCATAGTGTATAGCCTTCAGACTCCCCTCCATTTGGTGTTGTCTGCCATTTCTTCTAAATTGTGAAAGGCCTGGAAGCCTATGGCTGTATTATTTGGGAGACAATATCCCAAAATATTATTCAATGCCTGGAGAGTACAGCTCCAGTTGGCATAAGGCATCAACTGCCATCTGGGGCTTCAAAAAAAAAGCTGCACTATAACCACCCCAAGATGAATAAATGGCAAGTTAATTGTGGGTATATGCCATAGGCCCCCTAACCTTACCAATAAGGAAGAGACCGATTTCCTTTCACAGTCAGAAATGGTGGGGAGGCAAGACAATGTTATAATCATGGGGGTATTCAACTATCATGATAGTGATTGTGCAGACAGAGTCAAGTCAAATGGTGGAAGCCACAACCAGCAATAATGCCCTGCTGGTCCTACTAGTTGAAAACAACACCGAGCCGATTGCAGATGTGGAAGTATGGGAAAATGTAGGTAACCGCAATCACAGATTAATTATTTTTGCCAAAATTATAGGAGAGGGAGACATGAGGGAAGGATAAGAAAATTTAATTTCAAACAAGCCTACTTTACTAAGCAGCTCTCCATAGTAGATATTACTAAATGTGATCAAACTTTTGCAACAAAGAACACTGAAGAAAAATTTGAACTTCTAAGCCCTTGTACACACGGTCGGAGATTCCGACAACCAAATTTGTCTGATTTTTTTCATTCGGATTTTGTCTGACGCATCTTGTCAGAAACTGTTGCATACACACGGTTGGACAAAGTTGTCAGAAAATCCGATCTTTTAGAACGTGATGACGTCATTTCGTTACGATGGGACTACGTTCAGGCTAGTAGCCAATAGCTTTGATGTAGGAATTTGATCTGAGCATGCGTGGCACTTTGTCCGATCGGAATTCTCTACACATGATCGGAGTATGTCCGATCGGAGCATTTTGTCGGAAAATATTTCCGGCAAGTTGGAAAATTTGGTCCAACGGATATTCCAACGGAAACAGTCCGATGCAGACCACACACAGTCGGAATATCCGTCAAAACGCTCCGATGGGACACATTCCATCTGAATCTCCGATCGTGTGTACAAGGGCTAAGACATATTAAACAAGGGCATTCATCAATGCGTTGCACTGAGCAACAAATATAAAAGAACAAAAAATAAACCTGGGTAATTAAATACTAAGGTAAAAAGGCATATTAATGAGACAAAGCCTCCCTTTAACCACTTCAATACAGGGCACTTATACACCCTTTCTGCCCAGACCAATTTTCAGCTTTTAGTTCTCTCGCAGTTTGAATGGTAATTACTCAGTCATGCAACACTGTACCCAAAATTGTTATCATTTTTTTTCACACAAATAGAGCTTTCTTTTGGTGGTATTTAATCACCACTGGGTTTTTTTATTTTTTGACACATACGTTAAAAAAAGAGTGACAATTTTGAAAAAAAAAATTTTTTTTCTTAGTTTCCTATGATAACATTTTGCAAATAAGTAATTTTTGTTCATAAATTTGGGCCAAAATTTATACTGCTACATATCTTTGGTAGAAATAACCCAAAAAAGTGTATATTATTTAGTATTTGAAAGTTATAAAATCTACAAGCTATGGTGCAAATCATTGCAAATTAATCACATCTGATGCACTGACGACCTATCTCATCTCTTGAGGCCCTGAAATGAGAATGAGACATTTTTGGAATGAAATAAAGAAATTATTATTATTATTATTATTTAGTTTTTTATACAAAATTGTCATAATAACAAGTTTTTTTCTCACACACAGCATATGCATATTTCTAATTACACCCGAAAATAAATTCTGCTACTTCTCCCGAGTATGGCAATACCACATGTGTGAGACTTTTTCACAGACTGGCCACATAGAGATGTCCAACATACAGGGGAGCACCGTGAGGCATTCTAGGAGCATAAATTGCACATAAAATTTCCCAATGACCTATCACACTTTTGAAGGCCCTGGAGCACCAGGAAAATGGAATTACCCCCAAAATGACCCCATTTTGGCAAGCAAACACCCTAAGGTATATTCTATGAGGCATAATGAGTCTTTTGAATGGTTCATTTTTTTTCCAAAAGTCTTTCAAAAACATGGAAAGAAATTTTTTTACAGAAAGTGGTTAAGTTATAAGACATTTATAACACATCTACATAGCAAACATTACACCCCAAAATACATTCTGCTACTTGTTCTGAGTACAGCGATACCACATGTGTGAGACTTTTACACAGCCTGGCCACATAGAGAGCTCCAATATTGAAGTAGTACCTTCAGGCGTTCTATGAGCGTAAATTATCTAGTTTCATTCCTTCCTATCACACTTTTGAAGGTCCTAGAGCACCAGAACAATGGAATTACCCAAAAAATTACTCTGTTTTGGAAAGCAATAACCTCAACATATAATATACGAGGCATGGTCTGCATATAGGTACTCAGGTACTCTGATGGGCTGGTGACAGGTACTCGGGTAATCTGATGGGCTGGTGACAGGTACACGGGTACTCTGATGGGCTGGTGACATGTACTCGGGTATGGCCTGGTGACAAGTACTCAGATTGGCTGGTGACAGGTACTCGGGAACTCAGATTGGCTGGTGACAGGTACTTTGATTGGTCTGCAAAAGACTTGAGACTGGGGCAGAGGTTCACCTTCTATCAGGACAACGACCCTAAACATACAGTCAGAGATACAATGTAATGGTTTTGATCGAAGCATATTAAGGTGTTAGAATGGCCCAGTCAAAGTCCAGACCCAATTGAGAATCAGTGGCAAGACTTGAGAACTGCTGTTCACAGACAGTCTCCATCCAATTTGACAGAGTCTGAGCTATTTTGCAAAGAAGAATGGGCAAAAATGTCACTCTCTAGATGTGCAAAGCTGGTAGAGACATCCCCAAAAAGACTTTAAGCTATAATTGCATCGAAAGGTAGTTCTAGTATTGACTCAGGGGGCTGAATACAAATGCATGCCACACTTTTCACATATTTATTTGCAAAACATTTTGAAAACCATTTATCATTTTCCTTCCACTTCACAATTATGTGCCGGTCTATCACATGAAATCCCAATAAAATACATTTACATTTCTGGTTGTAACATGACAATATATATATATATATATATATATATATATATATATATATTGTACAGGACGCCGTGGCTGGGTCCTGGAAGGACGCTATATTTCCCCTCTGTTTGGGTTGTGGTCTTTTTAAATGAATAAAATTGATTAACCCACCTGTTAAGGGAGTGCCTTTAAAAAACAAGACAGGAAGTGGTAGGTGGGTGTGGAGGAGTGGAGAACACATGGTGGATGGTGTTTGTTTGGGTTGCAGCAGCTGAAGTGGACAGCAGTGTCCTGTTTGGAAGGCTCCTGGCAGGGGAAGCTACCTGCCATCAAGATCAAGCTCTGTTTCTGATAAAGACTGCTGTTCTGGACTTTGCAAGTCGGTGAGACTATAAACCTTTTTTCCTTTTGTTTTTGGCTGCTGTAAAGCGATTTAAGTTTAATAAACCCTTTGTTGTGTGCAAAGCCTGTGTCCTGCGATCTACCTGGTCCCCCGAACATTACAAGTGGTGCTCGAATGCGGGCAGGACAAAGTAACAGGCGTTTTTTCTTGCTATTTTTTTTTTCTTTTTTTTTGCATGGGATTTGAACTGACATTTAAAGGGACAGTACAGTGAATTTATGTCCTGGGTTAAAGCTGCACAACTGTTGAAAGCTGAAACAATGGAGGAGCTAATTAAACAGCTGTCCTTAGCTAATATACAAGCGCAGACTCGCCATGAGGAAGCTAATCAGCGCTTAGCAACCCAGCTAGAGGTACAAAAAACGCACCACAACGAGTTGGTGGCCCAGTTAGCAGCCCAGCTAGCGACCCAACAAGAGGTTATGCAGGCTCAGATGGCGGCCTTAAAAGAAGCAGTGCAGCAGCTTTCTCAGGGCCGTGAACAAGTGGCCGTTGCCCCTGGCAACTAGGTGACCATAAGGGCAAGCCATTTTTTGCAGAAGTTGTCCCTGAGTGATGACGTAGAGGCGTTTCTGGCAACATTTGAGAGGACGGCAGAGAGAGAAGGGTGGCCCCAGGACCAGTGGGCCGGCTTAATTGCTCCTTTCCTCACCGGAGATTCTCAAAAAGCCTATTTTGACTTACCACCAGAAGATGCTAAAAATTATCAAAAACTAAAGGCAGAAATACTGACTCGGTTGGGGGTGACTACGGCCGTTCGGGCCCAACGAGTGCACCAATGGAAGTATCATTCAAACCGGCCACCGCGATCTCAAATGCATGACCTGGTGCAACTAGTAAAAAAATGGCTGCAGCCCGAAGTGTTGTCTGGCCCCCAAATTGTGGAGCGGGTCGTGCTGGACCGATACTTAAGGTCACTGCCAGATGACCTTCAACGGTGGGTCAGCCATGGAGACCCCAAAACCGCGAACTGCCTTGTTGAGATGGTGGAACGATATACGGTGGTGGAGGATCTGCTTGGCCCCACCAAGCGTCAAGGGCCCAGTCTGCCACGGCCCTTCCGACCAACTGCCGCCCTTCGAAAGGATGTCCCCAGGAGCCCTGGAACCAACATCCCGGAAGGCCAAGAGTCACACCCGTTACCCCCTCAGCGACCTGTTCCTGATCGGAGAGGAGGGGATGTACAATGTTGGCAATGTCATGCCTGGGGCCATACCCGGGCCCACTGCCCATTGCAGGAAGAACCCATGGAATGCGGGGTTCTTCGGAGGGAGTCTTTTTATGCCCATAAAGCGTGTACAACACATCTTGACCTTGGAGAGGGGAAGTTTGAGTGTGAAGTCCAAGTGAACCACCACCCTGCACAGGCTTTGCTGGACTCTGGAAGCATGGTAACCCTGGTTCACCCTAGAGTAATTGGGAAGATTGGTCCGGTAAGCAAAATTTTGCGGGTTATGTGCATTCATGGGGACACTAGAGAGTACCCTCTCATCTCGGTGTCCATCTCCACAGCATGTGGCACTAGTACTCAAGAGGTGGGGGTGGTAAAAAACTTGGTACATGACAGTATCATAGGACGTGACTGTCCGTTATTTGCAAAACTTTGGAGACAAGGAGAACTATCTGAAAGGTCCAGAGACTGGGAAGAAACTAGTCCCTCTGTTCCTGTTGTTGAGGGTAATAACCCTGAGATGCCACATGTTCGTAATATGGACCCAGTTGATAAAAACGCCAAGACTTTGGTTAATAATGATGAAAATAGTGCTGATACTGTTAAGGATGTCAATATGTGGGGGTCTCAGACCTACCTGAACACTGAGGGGGGGGGAACCTTCCCCGCTTCAGGTAATGCTGGGGGAAGAGGATGAGGAAATGGCCTCTACCCCTGACTTGCCAGATTTGGGTGTTCTCCAGGGGGCATTTGGTACTGCCCAGATGCAGGACCCCATTTTGGCCAGGGCACGGGAACAGGTTGTAGTAATAAATGGGGAGCCCCAAGAGCCAGGTGCTAATGAGCGGTGGCCACATTTTTCAATATGTAATGAATTGCTTTATCGGGTTACTAAAGTGAGAGAAAATGTGGTAGAACAATTATTGGTACCCCAACAGTATAGACGCAAGGTCCTGGACCTGGCCCATGATGATGTGTTAGGGGGACACCTGGGAGTTGAAAATACGGAGGCACGGATCGCAGACCGGTTTTACTGGCCAGGCTTGAAAGCAGAGGTAAGGAGATACTGTACCTCTTGTCCCACCTGTCAGTTGACCGCTCCGGCGACCCATTTCCGGAGCCCGTTGGTCCCTCTGCCCATAATTGAGGTCCCATTCGAGAGGATAGCCATGGATATAGTGGGTCCCTTGGTAAAGTCGGCTCGAGGTCATTCTTACATACTGGTGATCCTCGACTATGCCACTCGATATCCTGAGGCGCTACCCCTACGGAATACCTCCTCTAAGGCTATTGCACGGGAGTTATTCCAGTTGTTTACACGGACAGGTTTTCCCAAGGAAATTCTCACAGACCAGGGCACCCCGTTTATGTCGAAGGTTATGGCTGATGTATGCAAACTGTTCCGGATTAAACAGCTGCGCACATCGGTCTACCATCCCCAAACAGATGGATTGGTAGAACGTTTTAATAAGACCCTTAAGTCTATGCTCAAGAGAGTGGTACAAAGGGATGGGAAAGACTGTGTCACGTACCAGATAAGACCAGAACTGTGTGGACTGCAACAGAGGAAACCCAAACGTGTATAAGTGAAATATGATTTACCGTATATACTCGAGTATAGGCCGACCCGAATATAAGCCGAGGCCCCCAATTTACCCCCAAAAAACTGGAAAACTTATTGACTCGTGTATAAGCCGAGGGTGAGACATGGCTGTCCATCCCTGTGTGTCCGTCCATCCCTGTGTGTGTGTCCGTCCATCCATCCCTGTGTGTGTGTCCATCCATCCATCCATCCCTGTGTGTGTGTCCGTCCATCCATCCCTGTGTGTGTGTCCATCCATCCATCCATCCCTGTGTGTGTGTGTGTGTGTGTATCCATCCATCCATCCCTGTGTGTGTGTGTGTGTATCCATCCATCCATCCATCCCTGTGTGTGTGTGTGTGTGTGTGTGTGTGTGTGTGTGTATCCATCCATCCATCCATCCCTGTGTGTGTGTGTGTGTGTGTGTGTGTGTGTATCCATCCATCCATCCATCCGTGTGTGTGTGTGTGTGTGTGTGTGTGTGTGTGTGTGTGTGTGTGTGTGTGTGTCCATCCACTCCTGAGATTTTACACGGTTTTACCATATAGCGCAGACAGACTGGTGACCTGACATATATGTGTTGTAGTTAAGAAATACAGATAGGTCAACTTCCTGCCCTTGGCCTGTGAAAGGATTGTACAAAAAGCTGTAATAGTTCACGGTTCCTCCTGTTTTCTCCTCATCATATTTCTTTTCAGCACATGTACTGCTCACAACTCATTGGCTCTTAGTTCTACCCTTTCCTGTATCAGTCTGCAGTGCTGGGGACCACAAAATACCAATATCATGACCAATGCATGTACTTGCACATTGGTTGCATTTAAAAATACATCCATCCCTGTGTGTGTGTCCGTGCAGCCTTGTGTGTGTGTCCAGCCTACCTGTGTCCCGAGCCTCCGTCCCGTGCCTCCTCCGTCCCGTGCCTCCTCCGTCCCGTGCCTCCTCCGTCCCGTGCCTCCTCCGTCCCGTGTCGTGCCGATGGATCGCCGCTCTTCTCGGCGGCCATTCTACAATTCAAAAGCCGCGCCTCCGCCTCCGCCTGTGATAGGCGGAACACTCAATTTCCCAGCAGCCTGTGTTCCGCCTATCACGGACATCCTCTCATCGTCGTCCGTAGTATGAGAATGAGCGGATGTCCGTGATAGGCGGAACACTGACTGCTGGGAAATTCAGTGTTCCGCCTATCACAGGCGGAGGCGGAGAAGGAGGCGCGGCTTTTGAATTTTAATGTCCGCCGTCTGTCTGCTCGATACGCCGATCGAGCAGTCAGACAGCGGTGACTCGAGTATAAGCCGAGGGGGCACTTTCAGCCTCAAAAAAGAGGCTGAAAATCTCGGCTTATACTCGAGTATATACGGTATTAAAGAAAGTGAATAATATGAATACAACCACACAGTGCAATAAACCAACCAACAAAGACCCCCAAACAACAACAGACAGATATGTACAATAAATGGGAAATGCAAGTACCGTAAACGATAGGCAGGCCAGGGTCATACACAGAGGATCAGCAAATAACAAGGGCAGTCCAGAATCAGAGTCACAAGCCAGGCCAAGGTCATACACGGGGAGATCAGCAAATGGGGTAAGGAACACAGGACAGGGATAGGATGGATGGATCAGACTTCAGGACAGGAATAATGGTAACAGGTGGGACAGGGTTGGGACCAGGACAGGGAAACAGGATCAGAGCCACGGGTCACAGGTTCAGGGTACAGGAAAAGGTTCAGGATCGCAAGCAGCAGGTCAGGGCACAAGGAACAATACCGAGGCAAACATATGACTGCTTGCCAGCTATTTATAGGCCTGTGATTGGCCTCAAGTGACACCTGATTGCAGGAGGTGCTGCCTGCTCCATACTGCCAGGATCCATCCGCTGGTGGACGCCAGTACTGCGGCCCAAAGATGATATAGCATCAGCAGGGAAAAGCTCTCCTGACAGCTCAAAACTGACAGGAGACACCTTCTGGTGGACCCCAGTACTGCACACCAAGAGACAGATATTATCAGCGGATGCAACATTTCCTGACAGTACCCCCCCTCAAAGGAGCGGCCTCCGGACGCTCCAACTAGCTGCTGCTGGGACAAGTCCATGGCATCAAGCTGGGCAACAGGCAGAGTTATAACAGGTTTAGCAGCAGGCACATCAAGCGAGGCAGCGGGTACATCAAGCTGGGCAGAGGGCACAGGCACTCCAAGCTGGTGCAATGGGCACCGCAGGCTGGACAGCGGGCACCGGCACTTCAGGCTGGACAGCGGGCACCGGCACTTCAGGCTGGACAGCGGGCAGGAACACCTCAGGCCGGGAGGCAGGCACATCAGACCGGGAGGCTGCAGGGCAGGCACCGGAAAGGCAGGCTGGAAGGCATCGGACTGGCAGGCCGGGACATCAGACTGGAAGGCATCGGACTGGCAGGCCGGGACATCAGACTGGAAGGCATCGGACTGGCAGGCCGGGACATCAGACTGGAAGGCATCGGACTGGCAGGCCGGGACATCAGACTGGAAGGCATCGGACTGGCAGGCCGGGACATCAGACTGGAAGGCATCGAACTGGCAGGCCGGGACATCAGGCTGGAAGGCATCGGACTGGCAGGCCGGGACATCAGGCTGGAAGGCATCGGACTGGCAGGCCGGGACATCAGGCTGGAAGGCATCGGACTGGCAGGCCGGGACATCAGGCTGGAAGGCATCAGACTGGCAGGCCGGGACATCAGGCTGGAAGGCATCAGACTGGCAGGCCGGGACATCAGGCTGGAAGGCATCAGACTGGCAGGCCGGGACATCAGGCTGGAAGGCATCAGACTGGCAGGCCGGGACATCAGGCTGGAAGGCATCAGACTGGCAGGCCGGGACATCAGGCTGGAAGGCATCAGACTGGCAGGCCGGGACATCAGGCTGGAAGGCATCAGACTGGCAGGCCGGGACATCAGGCTGGAAGGCATCAGACTGGCAGGCCGGGACATCAGACTGGAAGGCATCAGACTGGCAGGCCGGGACATCAGACTGGAAGGCATCAGACTGGCAG
This sequence comes from Lithobates pipiens, assembly GCF_037356315.1. Lineage (NCBI taxonomy): Eukaryota > Metazoa > Chordata > Amphibia > Anura > Ranidae > Lithobates > Lithobates pipiens. Next base: position 174,144,075 of record NW_027507784.1, read on the forward strand.
GCCGGGACATCAGACTGGAAGGCATCAGACTGGCAGGCCGGGACATCAGACTGGAAGGCATCAGACTGGCAGGCCGGGACATCAGACTGGAAGGCATCAGACTGGCAGGCCGGGACATCAGACTGGAAGGCATCAGACTGGCAGGCCGGGACATCAGACTGCAAGACATCAGACTGGAAGGCCGGGACATCAGACTGCAAGACATCAGACTGGAAGGCCGGGACATCAGACTGCAAGACATCAGACTGGAAGGCCGGGACATCAGACTGCAAGACATCAGACTGGAAGGCCGGGACATCAGACTGCAAGACATCAGACTGGAAGGCCGGGACATCAGACTGCAAGACATCAGGCTGGAAGGCTGGGACATCAGGCTGGAAGTCGTCAGGCTGGAAGGCCGGGACATCAGGCTGGAAGTCGTCAGGCTGGAAGGCCGGGACATCAGGCTGGAAGTCGTCAGGCTGGAAGGCCGGGACATCAGGCTGGAAGTCGTCAGGCTGGAAGTCATCAGGCTGGAAGTCGTCAGGCTGGAAGTCGTCAGGCTGGAAGGCCGGGACATCAGGCTGGAAGTCGTCAGGCTGGAAGGCCGGGACATCAGGCTGGAAGTCGTCAGGCTGGAAGGCCGGGACATCAGGCTGGAAGTCGTCAGGCTGGAAGGCCGGGACATCAGGCTGGAAGTCGTCAGGCTGGAAGGCCGGGACATCAGGCTGGAAGTCGTCAGGCTGGAAGGCCGGGACATCAGGCTGGAAGTCGTCAGGCTGGAAGGCCGGTACATCAGACTGGAAGGCGTCAGGCTGGATAGCAGGCAGATGATTGGCAGAATCAGGAGGGTGATCAGGTTCGGCTGGCATGCAGGCAGACTGGAGCAGGTTGGTTGGTGCGGAGGCAGGTTGCGTTACTGGCAGGATCAAATGGTTAGGAAAGAACTTCCGTCTCTTTTTAGATTTAGCTACTGAAGGCCTGTAGGTAGCTGCAGATCTATAGGTAGGGGATGAAGCAGACTGGAGAGAAGGGTTGGAATATGGCAGGGAAGAGGTAACAGTGGCTGGGGGAAGTTCTTGAGGGATAGTGGGCCGTAGTAAAGAGGCCGTTGGATTAAAGGCAGGATATGTGCAGCAGGAAGAAACAGGGTATTGATATTTGGTGGGAAGTAGAGTATATTGGGCTGAAACTGAGGTTGCCATAGGTGATGGAGGAAGAGACTCTTGGGCAGGCAGGTGTTTGGTAGCAGAGAGGGTTAGTTGTGGGCTGGCTGTGGCTGATTGCAAAATACCAGACCATGCTAAAAGTAGTGGTTGTACAAACTGCGGGTTGCAGACTGCCTGTCTAACAAGGGATTGTACGGAATCAACACATTCTATTATCATCTGTTGGGAACAGGCTGTGTAATGCTCAAAAAAGTAAGGGGAATCATCTTCCAGAAGCCATACCAGTGATGCGACTTGATTAATACTGAAGGGGGGAGAAAAATCATCCTGGCCCTCTGGGATGCAGGGCAGGGCCAGCTCTGTGCAGATTTTAATTAACGGCTGAACATCCCCAAACAACATACAGCCCTGATCAACCCAGGAGTGAGCTAAACGAATGGTTTCCAACAGCTGATCACTGGTCCACCCTTTCAGTGTCTGGCGGAGATAGTCACCACTCTCAGACGCCAACAAAGCATAATAACGGATTACCTCTAAATTCATTTCAGTAAGCAACCTGAACCAAGATGGTTCCTCTGTGTAGCCACTTCTGGTCAGGGATGGCCTCGGTATTCTGTCACGTACCAGATAAGACCAGAACTGTGTGGACTGCAACAGAGGAAACCCAAACGTGTATAAGTGAAATATGATTTATTAAAGAAAGTGAATAATATGAATACAACCACACAGTGCAATAAACCAACCAACAAAGACCCCCAAACAACAACAGACAGATATGTACAATAAATGGGAAATGCAAGTACCGTAAACGATAGGCAGGCCAGGGTCATACACAGAGGATCAGCAAATAACAAGGGCAGTCCAGAATCAGAGTCACAAGCCAGGCCAAGGTCATACACGGGGAGATCAGCAAATGGGGTAAGGAACACAGGACAGGGATAGGATGGATGGATCAGACTTCAGGACAGGAATAATGGTAACAGGTGGGACAGGGTTGGGACCAGGACAGGGAAACAGGATCAGAGCCACGGGTCACAGGTTCAGGGTACAGGAACAGGTTCAGGATCGCAAGCAGCAGGTTAGGGCACAAGGAACAATACCGAGGCAAACATATGACTGCTTGCCAGCTATTTATAGGCCTGTGATTGGCCTCAAGTGACACCTGATTGCAGGAGGTGCTGCCTGCTCCATACTGCCAGGATCCATCCGCTGGTGGACGCCAGTACTGCGGCCCAAAGATGATATAGCATCAGCAGGGAAAAGCTCTCCTGACAGCTCAAAACTGACAGGAGACACCTGCTGGTGGACCTCAGTACTGCACGCCAAGAGACAGATATTATCAGCGGATGGAACATTTCCTGACAGACTGGGACTGCCTGTTACCAGCTCTCCTATTTGCTATCCGAGAAGTGCCCCAGGCCTCCACTGGGTTTTCGCCCTTTGAATTGGTATATGGGCAGAGACCTCGTGGATTACTGGACTTTGTTAAAGAAGAATGGGAAAGTGAACCAATTCAGCATAAAAGTGTTCTTGAATATGTCTCTCAAATGCAGGAGAGGATCCGAACGGTGATGCCGCTAGTTAAGGAACACTTACAAAAAGCCCAGGAGGCTCAACGACGGGTCTATAATAGGGCAGCCAAAATTAGGAACTTCCAAGTGGGGGATCGAGTAGCAGTGTTGATTCCCACTGTGGAAAGTAAGTTCTTGGCCAGATGGCAAGGCCCTTTCGAGGTTGTAGAAAAAGTGGGAGAGGTAAATTATAGAGTCCACCAGCCAGGCAAGAGGAAACCCTTCCAGATATATCATATAAACTTGCTAAAGCCCTGGACAGACAGGGAACCAGTGACCTCCCTGGCTAGTACAAAACTTGAGCCTCGGGTTGGGGTGGAGAGTGTCCAAGTAGCAAATACCCTATCTAAAACCCAAAGTCAGCAGGCAAAGGAGTTTTTTCAGAGAAATAAAGAAAAATTTTCAGACTTGCCAGGGCTCACTAGTGTCATAGAGCATGATATTGTCACAGAACCAGGAGTCAAAGTTTTTGTCCGGCCCTACCGCATCCCAGAGGCTCAAAGGAAGGCCGTTTCAGAGGAAGTAAAAAAGATGTTAGACCTAGGGATTATTGAGGAATCGCAGAGTGAGTGGTCGAGCCCGATTGTGTTGGTACCGAAGCCCAACGGGACTCTGCGATTTTGCAATGATTTCCGGAAACTTAATGAAGTTTCCCGGTTTGATGCCTACCCCATGCCCCGGGTAGATGAGCTTATCGAGAGACTAGGTCCAGCCAGGTATATCACTACGTTAGACCTTACCAAGGGGTATTGGCAAATACCGTTGACTAAGGCCGCTAGAGAGAAAACAGCTTTTTCTACCCCAGAGGGGAGTTTTCAGTACAAAAGGATGCCTTTTGGATTGCAAACTGCTCCAGCCACGTTCCAGAGAGCAATGGATAGGATTTTACGACCTCCCCGGAAGTATGCCTCAGTATACTTGGACGATATAGTCATTTTTAGAAAAGACTGGGAATCACATTTGCCCAAAGTGCAGGCAGTGCTGGACTCTCTTTGGAAGGAGGGGTTTACAATAAACCCTGAAAAATGTGCTTTGGGAATGGAGGAGGTGAAATACCTGGGTTATATCGTGGGTAGAGGGGTAGTGAAACCTCAGGTCAACAAGATAGAGGCTATACAGAATTGGCCCCGCCCCCTCACAAAAAAGCAGGTACGTGCATTCCTGGGCATGGTGGGATACTACAGGAGGTTTGTACCCAACTTTGCCATGTTGGCGGCTCCGTTGACCGATCTGACTAAGGGTCGGAAATCGGTCATGGTGGAGTGGAATGCAGAGGCTGAGAAGGCTTTTTTGGAGCTCAAGTCGGCGCTGTGCCAACACCCTGTCCTTGTAGCACCCAATTTTTCAAAAGAATTTATTGTCCAGACTGATGCTTCCGATGTAGTATTGGAAGCGGTGTTGTCACAGGGTATTCATGGCGAGGAACACCCGATAGTCTTCCTCAGCAGGAAGTTAACACCAGCGGAGAAAAACTACGCCATAATTGAACGAGAGTGTCTGGCCATTAAGTGGGCTCTGGAATCCCTCAGATATTACCTTTTGGGAAGGAAGTTTAGGTTGATTTCTGACCATGCCCCTTTAACATGGCTAAGACAGGGAAAAGGGACTAATGCCAAGGTTACCCGGTGGTTCCTGGCACTCCAGGAATTTAAATTTGTAGTGGAGCATAGGCCCGGGAGACTGCATCAAAATGCAGATGCCCTCTCCCGAGTCCATTGTTTGAGCTCCACTGTTGCCTCCACCTCCTTGGCGTTGGGGCACAGGGGGGGGATATGTACAGGACGCCGTGGCTGGGTCCTGGAAGGACGCTATATTTCCCCTCTGTTTGGGTTGTGGTCTTTTTAAATGAATAAAATTGATTAACCCACCTGTTAAGGGAGTGCCTTTAAAAAACAAGACAGGAAGTGGTAGGTGGGTGTGGAGGAGTGGAGAACACATGGTGGATGGTGTTTGTTTGGGTTGCAGCAGCTGAAGTGGACAGCAGTGTCCTGTTTGGAAGGGTCCTGGCAGGGGAAGCTACCTGCCATCAAGATCAAGCTCTGTTTCTGATAAAGACTGCTGTTCTGGACTTTGCAAGTCGGTGAGACTATAAACCTTTTTTCCTTTTGTTTTTGGCTGCTGTAAAGCGATTTAAGTTTAATAAACCCTTTGTGTGCAAAGCCTGTGTCCTGCGATCTACCTGGTCCCCCGAACATTACAATATATATATATATATATATATATATATATATATATATATATATATATATATATATATATATATATATATATATATATATAAAACACATTAAATATATTAATAGTAAAAATGTTAGGTCGGAACATATTTGCCCCATAAAAGATGATCAGGGGAAAATGATGACAAGTGACAAGGAGAAGGCAACAACCATCATACTAAGCTAACTTGACCCGCAACGCAGTACTGCTTGGGAGTCCATTGGATCTGGTGAATTCAACCATAAGGGGAGGGGGGGGGGGGTGTGGATCCTGTATGTACTTGTTTTTTTTAGCACAGCAGCACCTTTGAAAAAACTTGGGAAAGGAACTTATGAACTGAGAATTGCTATATGTTTAATTGATTTGCACTATTTCTAACACAGTAGCACCCTTGGAAGGCACCCGTGAAAGTGTTTTGGACCGAACCAGAACCGCTCGGTACCTTTGTTTCTGTCCCCCTGGCCAAATTAATCTTCAATATAAAAGTGTGTACACTTGAAGTCAAACACTGACGCAGACACAGTTCTGTATTCAGATACTTCTCTATTTTATTTCCTGGACTCCAGCTGATATACAATGAGCCGGATATCTTACTATCAAATCAAAAATTAGATGAAAGACAGTGTGTACAAACCACAAATTATACATATTCATTATTGTGATGGAGTATAAGCTTTTTAGCTGGGTTATGTCTTAAAAAGGGAAAAGCAGACTATTGTAGCTATATAGGGTCTTATTTTCAGCCCCTTCTTCCTCTTGGGTGTAGTCTCATGGTGCCGAAAACAGGCGCAATCTTCTTTTTGACTTTTCTCTTTTTAACCCTTGCAGTTTCGTTCCACATGAAGGGAGAAGCTGGCAGACATCTTAACTGAGTATGATTAAGGTGGATAGCTGATAGTGAAAGATAAGCACTTATATCTATGAGAGTACCAGAAATAGGCATTTCACTTATAACTAGTGATGGACGAACTTCCGATGGGACGTTTCGTGAACGCGGACCGCGAACGACGCCGATAGTTCAATGGGAGGCGAACTTTGCAAACCTACAGGTCAAATTTGCCGCCACAAAATAATTAATAGCTGTGCAAACATAGTCCCACCACATGGCCAATGACATAACACATGTATGAGGTGAATCTGGGATCGACAACTACAAGCATTCTTTTTTTATATGGGAAATTGTTGTGACAATTCAGGACTGTGGAGCGCATGAAGGCAATGGAGGAGAGGGAAGGTCAGGGTAGGCAAAGAAGAGGGTGCAGGAGATGATCACCAGCAGCGTGACATACAGCAATGACACCTGCACCGTGATAGAGTCATCTGACACCAGCACCGTGATAGAGAGCACTGACATCAGCAGCGTGACATACAGCAATGACACCTGCACCGTGATAGAGTCATCTGACACCAGCACCGTGATAGAGAGCACTGACATCAGCAGCGTGACATAAAGCACTAACACCAGCACCGTGAAATACAGCACTGACAGCAGCACCGTGATAGAGAGCACTGACATCAGCAGCGTGACATACAGCAATGACACCTGCACCGTGATAGAGTCATCTGACAACAGCACCGTGATGGAGAGCACTGACATCAGCAGCGTGACATAAAGCACTAACACCAGCACCGTGATATACAGCACTGACATCAGCACCGTGATATACAGCACTGACACCTGCACCATAAGCAGCCCCAGGTCAAGTCAGCATAGCACAGGGATGGTGGGAGCCCCTCATAATGAGCATAGCACAGGGATGGTGGGAGCCCCTCATAATGAGCATAGCACAGGGATGGTGGGAGCCCCTCATAATGCGCATAGCACAGGGATGGTGGGAGCCCCTCATAATGAGCATAGCACAGGGATGATGGGAGCCCCTCATAATAAGCAGCCCCAGGAGGATGTCAGCATAGCACAAGGATGGTGGGAGCCCCGCATAATAAGCAGCCCCAGGAGCAAGTCAGCACAGCACAGGGATGGTGGGAGCCCCTCATAATGAGCATAGCACAGGGATGGTGGGAGCACCTCAAAATATGCACAGCAGAAGTACAGCCCCAGGAGGAAGTCAGCACAGCACAGGGATGGTGGGAGCCCCTCATAATATGCACAGCAGAGGTACAGCCCCAGGAGGATGTCAGAACAGCACAGGGATGGTGGGAGCCCCTCATAATAAGCAGCCCCAGTAGAAATATGTCACCGCTCAACCTCTTCAAACAGGAGGGTACGGGCATATTTGTACGGTGTGCTTTTTTTGGACAAGGAAGTGAGCCAAATGAAGAAAGAAGGTCTCTGTGCTCGATTAAAAAAATTGTTTATAGACATATACATGGTCTACTGGTCACATGTGTTGAATTCCTCCGAGATCCATGCCTCATTCATTTTTAGAAATGTGAGGTAGTTAACACGGTCGTGAGCTAGGCGAGTACGCTTATCGGTCACGATCCCCCTGCTGCGCTGAACGTCCTTTCGGACAGGACACTGGATGAGGGGCAAGCCAACAGTTCGATTGCAAATTGGGCAAGCTCTGGCCAGAGGTCAAGCCTACCCACCCAGTAGTCCAGGGGTTCATCACTCCTCAGAGCGTCCACATCGGACGTTAACCTGATGTAGTCGGACACCTGACGGTCTAGGCGTTCCCTGATGCTGGATCCGGATGACACCTGTCGATGGGTCAGCTGAAAGAATGACCTCATATCCAAAGTCACCAACACATCTTCAAACCGGCCTCTTCTTGCAGGCGCTGTTGGATTGGTACCCGCAACTCCTTCTCTGGGTGTGGGAATTGCTCCTCTGCCAGCGCACGCAAAGGCAGAATGCAGCATTTCTCGAAGCAAGGCCTGGAAGTGCTCCATTCTGCCAGCCCTCTGTGACGGCGGTAACATTTCCGCCATTTTGTGTTTGTACCGGGGGTCTAAGTACGTTGCCACCCAGTACTGGTCCTTGACCCTTATGCTTTTTATACGGGGGTCCCTATTAAAACACTGGAGTATGAAGGCCCCCATTTGCACTAAACTGGAAGCGGTGTGGTGGCCTGGCTCCTGCTCATCATCCAGGATAATGTCGTCCTCTTCATTCTCCTCTCCCCATCCACGCACAACAGGGATCCCAGAAAGGTTTAAAGCATGCTCTTCTTGCTCCTCCTCATCCGCCCCGGCACCATCCTCCTCTGACTCCTCTTCAGACTCCTGTTGTTGACTTGTCTCAGATAGAGTAGCCCCCCCTGGGAATTCATCCAGCATTGCAACTTCCTCATCTTCCCGCTCCTGCTCCTCCACAGCTTGATCAATGACATGACGCAATGCACGCTCCATAAAGAAGGCATAAGGTACCATGCCACTGATAGCGCCATGGCTGCGACTGACCAGTTTAGTGATCTCCTCAAATGGCCACAGAAGTCTGCATGTGTCGCGCATGAGCAGCCAATGGTGCGGTGAAAAAAACCCCAGCTCCCCAGAACCTGTTCTGCCGCAGAGTTCATACAGGTAGACGTTAACTGCACGTTTCTGCTGGAGCAGCCTATCAAGCATATAGAAGGTTGAGTTCCATCGCGTCGGGCAATCGCAAATAAGACGTCTGACCGGCAGATTGTGTCGCCGCTGAATGTCAGCAAGGCGAGCCATGGCCATGTAAGATCTTCTGACATGGGCCGAGATTTTCCTTGCCTGCCGCAAGATGTCCTGGACCCCAGGGTATTTGACAAGGAATCGCTGCATGACCAAGTTTAAGACGTGTGCCATGCATGGCACGTGCGTGATTTTGCCCTGTTTCAATGCGCTAAGCAGATTGGCACCGTTGTCACACACCACTTTACCAACTGTCAAATTGAGCGGTGTTAGCCACTGATCTGCCTGTGAACGCAAAGCTGAAAGGAGTGCCGGGCCAGTGTGACTCAGACGCAGCACGGCATGGCAACGTCTCACCTGGCATGTCAAATAGGTTCTGGGGAGCTTGGGCGGCGCAGCGGAAGAGACGCTAGCAGCGGAAAAGGAGGAGTCAGCCGAGGAGGAGAGGGAGGAGGATGGAGTAGGAGGAGGAGGAGAAGAAGAGTCAGGCCTGTATGCAATCTGTGGTGGTAAAACCAAATCTACACGGGTGCCACGGGTTACATGCTTGACGGCCGTCAGAAGGTTTACCCAGTGGGCAGTAAAAGTGATATACCTTCCCTGCCCGTGTTTGCTAGACCACGTGTCTGTGGTCAGATGTATCTTGGCACCGACACTGTGTGCCAGAGATACATTCACTTGCCGCTGAACATGGCCATATAGCTCTGGGATGCCCTTCTCTGAGAAATACTTCCTTCCTGGGACCTTCCATTGTGGTGTTCCAATGGCCACAAATTTGCGAAAGGCCTCCGAGTCCACCAGTTTATATGGCAGTAGTTGGCAGGCTATCAGTTCTGACAAGCCATCCGTCAACCGTTGGGTAAGAGGGTTATCCGGCGTCATCATTTTTTTAAGCTCAAACATTAGGCCTACGGAAGCCTGCCTTTGTGCTGAAAAACGTGAGCTTGGCGTGATGGAAGGTGGAGTGGAGGACAATTGTGAGGAGAGAGGAGAAAGAGAAGTAGAAGATGAGGCTAGACGGTGAGAGCCTGGAGTGTGGCTTTGTGTGTTCCGTTGCTCCCACTCGGCTCGGTGATGGCTGCTCATGTGCCTTCTTAAGGCGGTCGTCCCTAGGTGAGTGTTGGGCTTACCGCAACTAATGCGTTGACTGCAAAGATTGCAGATGGCAACGCTATTGTCAGCAGCGGACACGTTAAATAAAGCCCACACTGCGGAGCCATGTGCCGGTGTCGTGTGAGCGCCAGATGTGACCGTACATGGTCGATGACTCGCTCCTGATACATTTGCAGTCTGCTTTGTCCCTCCTGTGCAATGTAAGTTATTCCTGCTTCTCCTCCCTATCTGCTGGTCCATATCTCCCTCTGAACTCCCCTCCTCTTCCTCTCTTGTGGGCACCCACGTGACATCACTAGACACGTCATCATCGACGTCACCTTCCCCACCGCTATAAGTAGAGATCTCGGAGTAGGCAGCAACACCGGGGACCAACCTCCTCCTTGGGCTGATCTGGGTACTGTCGTCAGACTGCTGAGTAGCGGTTGTTGCTACCTCCTCTTCCTGATCCAATACCAAGAGTGGCTGCGCATCAGAAATGTCTTGATATGGATCGGAAAATAATTCCTGTGACTCAAGCGGAAGGTATGTGGTGGTGGTGGTGGTGTTGTTGGTGGTAGTGTCTTTGGGGGTGCACATAGCAGAGAGTGAAGAAGAGGGTGCAGATCGAGAGGATGAGGAGGGTGCAGAAGAGTAAGGCTAAGTGAGCCACTCAACCAAGTCTGGTGCATCCTTTAAAGTAATTGAACACACCTTCTGCAACTTCCCCCTTTGGCTCAAGCCTGTTGCTCCTGCCCTACCCCTACCACCCCTGCGGAAGGGCCTGCCTCTTCCTCTGCCTGTCATTTTTTAAATGATCATGTGACAAAACTCTCAGTCCCTATACCGATGAAGGACTGCTGCAGTATAGGGCAGCGGTCAGCAGTAGTGCACCTCAACCCTATATATTGTGGACCTATACCAGTCCTTATAGAATAGCAGACTGTACCTCACTCAACCCTATGTGCTGTAGCACCCTAGACAGACCAAGTTACCAGTCCTTATAAGGACCTTTGTGGAACAAGTAGGTTGTGTGTGACTGATTAGCAGACTGTACGTCAGTCCCTATACCGATGAAGGACTGCTGCAGTATAGGGCAGCGGTCAGCAGTAGTGCACCTCAACCCTATGTATTGTGGACCTATACCAGTCCTTATAGAATAGCAGACTGTACCTCACTCAACCCTATGTACTATAGCACCCTACACCAGGTTATTACCAGTCCTTATAAGGACCTTTTTGGAACAAGTAGGTTGTGTGTGACTGATTAGCAGACTGTACGCCAGTCCCTATACTGATGAAGGACTGATGCAGTATAGGGCAGCAGTCAGCAGTAGTGCACCTCAACCCTATGTATTGTGGACCTATACCAGTCCTTATAGACTAGCAGACTGTACCTCACTCAACCCTATGTACTGTAGCACCCTAGACAGACCAAGTTACCAGTCCTTATAAGGACCTTTGTGGAACAAGTAGGTTGTGTGTGACTGATTAGCAGACTGTACGTCAGTCCCTATACCGATGAAGGACTGCTGCAGTATAGGGAAGCGGTCAGCAATAGTGCACCTCAACCCTATGTATTGTGGACCTATACCAGTCCTTATAGAATAGCAGACTGTACCTCACTCAACCCTATGTACTATAGCACCCTACACCAGGTTATTACCAGTCCTTATAAGGACCTTTGTGGAACAAGTAGGTTGTGTGTGACTGATTAGCAGACTGTACGTCAGTCCCTATACCGATGAAGGACTGCCGCAGTATAGGGCAGCGGTCAGCAGTAGTGCACCTCAACCCTATGTATTGTGGACCTATACCCGTCCTTATAGAATAGCAGACTGTACCTCACTCAACCCTATGTACTGTAGCACCCTACACCAGGTTATTACCAGTCCTTATAAGGACCTTTGTGGAACAAGTAGGTTGTGTGTGACTGATTAGCAGACTGCAGCAGAAGGGCAGCAGTCAAGTATAATATTCTTTCTATATTTGGAAGAAAGAATATTATACGTGTACAAGCCTATTACCATACCACTGATACCAGTCCTGAAAAGAACCTTTGTGGACCTAATATAGTAACAGCTACTGATTAAACTGACCCTCACTGCCTCACACACAGCTTCCTGCCTGTCCCTATATAAACTGACAAAACAGAGGCTACTGGCACTTTTGTGGACCTGATAGTAACAGCTAATGACTAAACTGACTGTCCCTGCAGCACACACCGTCCTGTCCCTTGCTCTAAACTGACAAAAGACACTCAGGCTGCTGCAACAATCAGTAGCACAGCAAACCTATATCCTGAACTACACCTAACACCTATACCAGTCCTGAAAAGAACTTTTGTGTACCAAATAGCTAGCGATTTGGGTCACTGCAATCTCTCCCTGCTCTACACAGCAACCTCTCCCTATAGTGACAGAAGAAAGAATATAAAATGGCCGCCAGATCGGGTCTATTTATAAGTTAGGGGGAATGTCCAAGTGTCCATGTGCTGTAATGTCTCAATTGGCTGTCCTGTACCCCATGATGGATGTGTCATCATAGGTCAAAGTTCTTTTACACAGTAAACACGGAAGTCCGCCGGGCGAACGGCGCCAATAGTCCCCCAATCGGGCGGACTGCGAACAGCCGAAATTTGCCGCGAAACGACCGCCGGGCGAACCGTTCGGCCATCCCTACTTATACCACTAAGCTTTCACTGGCTACACGCTTGATATATTTTTTGTATTGTTGGATTAATTTACACTTAATTTTGTATGCACTACAGTTGCACTTTATTGTATTTATTCAGGCTGTCAGCGCTGTGGTATTCATGTCTCTTTTTTCCATGTTTTGACCAATGTAATGTACAGCAGCGGCAGGCCTAATCTCTAATTTGTACCTTTAACGCGGGGGATTGATTTTTTACAACAATATTAAATACATTCTCCTCAATTTATACAAACAAAAAAGAGGGGTATAATAAACAAGACAGTAATGTTAATAACATTATATTGCACTCTTGTGACTGACAGAAACCTGTGTTGAAAAAAAAAGACTAGATATACTTCATGTGAAAAAATCACCAGGACCAGATGGCTTCCTTCTCGGGAATTCTCATGAAACTTAGCCATGTTAGCCATAACCAGGCTATTATTGCTAATTTTTTAAAGACAACTTACTGAAATGGTACCAGCAAATTGGCAAAAAGAGGTACCAATATTCAAAAAAGGGCCAAGATATATACTTATAAACTACAGGTCAGTCAGCCTAAAATTATTGGAAGTAAATTATTGGAATGAATGATAAGGGACTATACCCAAGAATTTCATTAGTAGCAACCAACATGGGTTTTTAAAAGAGCATTCTTGCTAGACCAACCTTTTAACATTCTATGAGCAGGTAAGCTGTAATTTGGATAGCGGTAGACCTGTGGATGTAGTGTATTTAGATTTTGCTAGGACATTTTGATACAGTACCCCACAAATTAAGGTATTTTGGAATTTATGATATATAAGAGCACATTCAGAGTTGGTTATTAAGGGCATATTTTCTGAACGGTCTACAGTTGTGAACGGTGTGCTCCAGGGCTCTGTCCTTGGATTAAGTCTATTTATTTTTGTTCATAAATGATATACTAGTTGAAATAAATAGTTCAATCTCACTTTCTGCTAATGATACAAAGCTAAACAGGGCAGGGTATAGCACAAGAAGATCTAGTTAAAACAGAATGGTGGACAGCTGTGTGGCAAATGGGAGTTAATATTGATAATGTAAAAGCAATACACTTGGGGGCTAAAATATACATGCAGTTTCCCACAATGGGAAAAACCTCTGGGAGGATGGAATGGAAAGGAATCTGGGGGTTCTAGTAGATCACAGACAGGGCAATAGAATTTAATAGTGATGGCCGAACGGTTCGCCCGGCGGTCGTTTCGCGGCGAATTTCCGACATTCGCGGTCCGCACGTTCGAATGCCTTTTTCCGTCGTTCGCCGCGGCGGACTTACGTGTTTAATGTATACAAGAACTTTAACCTTTGGTGACACGTTTATCATGTGATACAGGACAGCCAATTGAGACATGACAGCACATGGACACTTGTACATTCCCCCTAACCTATAAATACACCCGATCCGGTGGCCATTTTACATTCTTTCTTCTGTTACGATAGGGACAGGTTCCTGTGTGGAGTAGGGAGAGATAAACCACTAGCTATTTGGTACACAAAAGTTCTTTTCAGGACTGGTATAGGTGTTAGGTGTTGATAGGTTTGCTGTGCTGCTGATTCTTGCAGCAGCCTGAGTGTCTTTTGTTAGTTTAGAGAAAGGGAAAGGACGGTGTATGCTACAGGGACAGCCAGATTAGTCTTTCATCATCATCATCATCATCATCATCATTAGCTGTTACTATCAAGGTCCACAAAAGAGCTGTTCCAGTAACCACTAATCGTTCTCTTTTTTTGCCAATTTGTATAGGGACAGGAAGGAAGCAGTGTTGTCAGGCAGTGAGGGTAATTTTAAAGACTTGCTGTTATTATTAGTTCCACAAAGGTTCTTTTCAGGACTGGTATCAGTGGTACAGTAATAGGCTTGTACATGTATAATATTCTTTCTTCCAAATATAGAAAGGATATTATACTTGACTGCTGCCCTTCTGCTGCAGTCTGCTAAACATTCACAACTCACTTGTTCCACAAAAGTTCTTATAAGGACTGGTAACTTGGTATAGGGTGCTACGGTACATAGGCTTGAGTGCGGTACAGTCTGCTGTTCTGTAAGGACCGCTATCGGTCCACAATAGATAGGGTTGACGTGCACCACTGCTGACCGCTGCCCTATACTGCAGCAGTCCTTCAGCGGTATAGGGACTGACGTACAGTCTGCTAAACACTAATACACAACCTGCTTGGTCCACAAAAGTTCTTATAAGGACTGGTAACTTGGTATAGGGTGCTACGGTACATAGGCTTGAGTGCGGTACAGTCTGCTGTTCTGTAAGGACCGCTATCGGTCCACAATAGATAGGGTTGACGTGCACCACTGCTGACCGCTGCCCTATACTGCAGCAGTCCTTCAGCGGTATAGGGACTGACGTACAGTCTGCTAATCACTAACACACAACCTGCTTGTTCCACAAAAGTTCTTATAAGGACTGGTAACTTGGTATAGGGTGCTACGGTACATAGGCTTGAGTGCGGTACAGTCTGCTGTTCTGTAAGGACCGCTATCGGTCCACAATAGATAGGGTTGACGTGCACCACTGCTGACCGCTGCCCTATACTGCAGCAGTCCTTCAGCGGTATAGGGACTGACGTACAGTCTGCTAAACACTAATACACAACCTGCTTGGTCCACAAAAGTTCTTATAAGGACTGGTAACTTGGTATAGGGTGCTACGGTACATAGGCTTGAGTGCGGTACAGTCTGCTGTTCTGTAAGGACCGCTATAGGTCCACAATAGATAGGGTTGACGTGCACCACTGCTGACCGCTCACCTATACTGCAGCAGTCCTTCAGCGGTATAGGGACTGACGTACAGTCTGCTAATCACTAACACACAACCTGCTTGTTCCACAAAAGTTCTTATAAGGACTGGTAACTTGGTATAGGGTGCTACGGTACATAGGCTTGAGTGCGGTACAGTCTGCTGTTCTGTAAGGACCGCTATCGGTCCACAATAGATAGGGTTGACGTGCACCACTGCTGACCGCTGCC
Organism: Lithobates pipiens; assembly: GCF_037356315.1. Taxonomy (NCBI): domain Eukaryota; kingdom Metazoa; phylum Chordata; class Amphibia; order Anura; family Ranidae; genus Lithobates; species Lithobates pipiens. The sequence goes on from NW_027507784.1 coordinate 174,159,364, forward strand.
CTATACTGCAGCAGTCCTTCAGCGGTATAGGGACTGACGTACAGTCTGCTAAACACTAATACACAACCTGCTTGGTCCACAAAAGTTCTTATAAGGACTGGTAACTTGGTATAGGGTGCTACGGTACATAGGCTTGAGTGCGGTACAGTCTGCTGTTCTGTAAGGACCGCTATCGGTCCACAATAGATAGGGTTGACGTGCACCACTGCTGACCGCTGCCCTATACTGCAGCAGTCCTTCAGCGGTATAGGGACTGACGTACAGTCTGCTAATCACTAACACACAACCTGCTTGTTCCACAAAAGTTCTTATAAGGACTGGTAACTTGGTATAGGGTGCTACGGTACATAGGCTTGAGTGCGGTACAGTCTGCTGTTCTGTAAGGACCGCTATCGGTCCACAATAGATAGGGTTGACGTGCACCACTGCTGACCGCTGCCCTATACTGCAGCAGTCCTTCAGCGGTATAGGGACTGACGTACAGTCTGCTAAACACTAATACACAACCTGCTTGGTCCACAAAAGTTCTTATAAGGACTGGTAACTTGGTATAGGGTGCTACGGTACATAGGCTTGAGTGCGGTACAGTCTGCTGTTCTGTAAGGACCGCTATCGGTCCACAATAGATAGGGTTGACGTGCACCACTGCTGACCGCTGCCCTATACTGCAGCAGTCCTTCATCGGTATAGGGACTAAGAGTTTTGTCACAGGGTCATTTAAAAAATGACAGGCAGAGGAAGAGGCAGGCCCTTCCGCAGGGGTGGTAGGGGTAGGGCAGGAGCAACAGGCTTGAGCCAAAGTGGGAAGTTGCAGAAGGTGCGTTCAATTACTTTAAAGGATGCACCAGACTTGGTTGAGTGGCTCGCTCAGCCTTACTCTTCTGCACCCTCCTCATCCTCTCGATCTGCACCCTCTTCTTCACTCTCTGCTATGTGCACCCCCAAAGACACTACCACCAACAACACGACCACCACCACCACCACCACATACCTTCCGCTTGAGTCACTGGAATTATTTTCCGATCCATATCAAGAGGACATTTCTGATGCGCAGCCACTCTTGGTATTGGATCAGGAAGAGGAGGTAGCAACAAGCGCTACTCAGCAGTCTGACGCCAGTACCCAGATCAGCCCAAGGAGGAGGTTGGTCCCCGGTGTTGCTGCCTACTCCGAGATCTCTACTTATAGCGGTGGGGAAGGTGACGTTGATGATGACGTGTCTAGTGATGTCACGTGGGTGCCCACAAGAGAGGAAGAGGAGGGGAGTTCAGAGGGAGATATGGACCAGCAGATAGGGAGGAGAAGCAGCAATGACTTACATTGCACAGCAGGGACAAAGCAGACTGCAAATGTATCAGGAGCGAGTCATCGACCATGTACGGTCACATCTGGCGCTCCCAGGACACCGGCACATGGCTCCGCAGTGTGGGCTTTTTTTAACGTGTCCGCTGCTGACAATAGCGTTGCCATCTGCAATCTTTGCAGTCAACGCGTTAGTCGCGGTAAGCCCAATACTCACCTAGGGACGACCGCCTTAAGAAGGCACATGAGCAGCCATCACCGAGCCCAGTGGGAGCAACGGAACACACAAAGCCACACTGCAGGCTCTCACCGTCCAGCCTCGTCTTCTACTTCTCCTTCTCCTCTCTCCTCACAATTGTCCTCCACTCCACCTTCCATCACGCCAAGCTCACATTTTTCTGCAAAAAGGCAGGCTTCCGTGGGCCTAATGTTTGAGCGTAAAAAAATGATGACGCCGGATAACCCTCTTGCCCAACGGTTGGCGGCTGGCTTGTCAGAACTCATAGCCCGCCAACTACTGCCATATAAACTGGTGGACTCGGAGGCCTTTCGCAAATTTGTGGCCATTGGAACACCACAATGGAAGGTCCCAGGAAGGAAGTATTTCTCAGAGAAGGGCATCCCAGAGCTATATGGCCATGTTCAGCGGCAAGTGAATGTATCTCTGGCACACAGTGTCGGTGCCAAGATACATCTGACCACAGACACGTGGTCTAGCAAACACGGGCAGGGAAGGTATATCAGTTTTACTGCCCACTGGGTGAACCTTCTGACGGCCGTCAAGCATGTAACCCGTGGCACCCGTGTAGATTTGGTTTTACCGCCACGGATTGCATGCAGGCCTGACTCTTCTTCTCCTCCTCCTACTCCATCCTCCTCCCTCTCCTCCTCAGCTGCCTCCTCCTTTTCCGCTGCTAGCGTCTCTTCCACTGCACCGCCCAAGCTCCCCAGAACCTATTCCACATGCCAGGTGAGACGTTGCCATGCCGTGCTGCGTCTGTTGTGCCTGGAAGCAAAGAGCCACACTGGCCCGGCACTCCTTTCAGCTTTGCGTTCACAGGCAGATGAGTGGCTAACACCGCTCAATTTGACAGTTGGTAAAGTGGTGTGTGACAACGGTGCCAATCTGCTTAGCGCATTGAAACAGGGCAAAATCACGCACGTGCCGTGCATGGCACACGTCTTAAACTTGGTCGTGCAGCGATTCCTTGTCAAATACCCTGGGGTCCAGGACATCTTGCGGCAGGCAAGGAAAATCTCGGCCCATTTCAGAAGATCTTACACGGCCATGGCTCGCCTTGCTGACATTCAGCGGCGACACCATCTGCCGGTCAGACGTCTTATTTGCGATTGCCCGACGCGATGGAACTCAACCTTCTATATGCTTGATAGGCTGCTCCAGCAGAAACGTGCAGTTAACGTCTACCTGTATGAACTCTGCGAAAGAAACGGTTCTGGGGAGCTGGGTTTTTTTTCACCGCGCCAGTGGCTGCTCATGCGCGACACATGCAGACTTCTGCGGCCATTTGAGGAGATCACCAAACTGGTCAGTCGCAGCCATGGCGCCATCAGTGACATGGTACCTTATGCCTTCTTTCTGGAGCGTGCATTGCGTCGTGTCATTGATCAGGCTGTGGAGGAGCAGGAGCGGGAAGATGAGGAAGTCGCAATGCTGGATGAATTCCCAGGGGGGGCTACTCTATCTGAGACAAGTCAACAACAGGAGTCTGATGAGGAGTCAGAGGAGGATGGTGCCGGGGCGGATGAGCAGGAGCAAGAAGAGCATGCTTTAAACCTTTCTGGGATCCCTGTTGTGCGAGGATGGGGAGAGGAGAATGAAGAGGACGACATTATCCTGGATGATGAGCAGGAGCCAGGCCACCACACCGCTTCCACTTTAGTGCAAATGGGGGCCTTCATGCTCCAGTGTTTTAATAGGGACCCCCGTATAAAAAGCATGAGGGTCAAGGACCAGTACTGGGTGGCAACGTACTTAGACCCCCGGTACAAACACAAAATGGCGGAAATGTTACCGCCGTCGCAGAGGGCTGTCAGAATGCAGCACTTCCAGGCCTTGCTTCGAGAAATGCTGCATTCTGCTTTTGCGTGCGCTGGCAGAGGAGCAATTCCCACTCCCAGAGAAGGGTACCAATCCAACAGCGCCTGCAAGAAGAGGCCGGTTTGAAGATGTGTTGGTGACTTCGGATATGAGGTCATTCTTTCAGCCGACCCATCGACAGGTGTCATCCGGATCCAGCATCAGGGAACGCCTAGACCGTCAGGTGTCCGACTACATTGGGTTAACGGCCGATGTGGACGCTCTGAGGAGTGATGAACCCCTAGACTACTGGGTGGGCAGGCTTGACCTCTGGCCAGAGCTTGCCCAATTTGCAATCGAACTGTTGGCTTGCCCCTCATCCAGTGTCCTGTCCGAAAGGACGTTCAGCGCAGCAGGGGGGATTGTGACCGATAAGCGTACTCGCCTAGCTCACCACAGTGTTAACTACCTCACATTTCTAAAAATGAATGAGGCATGGATCTCGGAGGAATTCAACACATGTGACCAGTAGACCATGTATATGTCTATAAACTATTTTTTTAATCAAGCACACAGACCTTCTTAATTCATTTGGCTCACTTCCTTGACCCAAAAAAGCACACCGTACTATATGCCCCTACCCTCCTCTTTGAAGAGGTTGAGCGGTGTCATATTTCTACTGGGGCTGCTTATGATATCCCTGTGCTGTGCTGACTTCCTCCTGGGGGTTCTTATTATGAAGGGATCACACTATCCCTGTGCTGTGCTGACTTCCTCCTGGGGGTTCTTATTATGAGGGGATCACACCATCCCTGTGCTGTGCTGACTTCCTCCTGGGGCTGCTTACGGTGCTGCTGTCAGCGCTGTATGTCACGGTGCTGCTGTCAGCGCTGTATGTCACGGTGCTGCTGTCAGCGCTGTATGTCACGGTGCTGCTGTCAGCGCTGTATGTCACGGTGCTGCTGTCAGCGCTGTATGTCACGGTGCTGCTGTCAGCGCTGTATGTCACGGTGCTGCTGTCAGTGCTCTGTATTACGGTGCTGCTGTCAGATGCCTCTATCACGGTGCATGTGTCATTCCGGTATGTCACGCTGCTGGTGATCATCTCCTGCACCCTCTTCTTTGCCTACCCTGGTCCCTGACCTTCCCTCTCCTCCATTGCCTTCATTAGCTCCATAGTCCTGAATTGTTAGAACAATTTCCCAAATAAAATAAAAATGCTTGTAGTTATCGATCCCAAATTCACCTCATACATGTATTATGTCATTGTCCAGATGGTGGGACTACGTTTTACCCCCTAATAATTACCACGTGGCCGCAAATTCGACATGAAGGTTTGCAAAGTTCGCCTCCCATTGAAGTCAATGGGGCCCGCGGCGAACGTTCGGTTTCGCGAACGTTTGGGTCCGTTCGCATTTCGCGTTCGCGAAACGTCCCGTCGGAAGTTCGTCCATCACTAGAATTTAATGCCAAGATGCAGCAAGCAAGGCTAATTGACTATTGTCAATAATAAAAATGGTTATTTACTCGGGATGGGTATAGTATTTTGAAGTGGATGTGGCGCTGCTTGTATCAATATGTACCTCATGAATAATAATGTGCATGTGCGAAAAAATGAAAAACGTGATGATACAATAATATTAACAAATATAACTAAAATTAATATATTGAATAAACAGTGCCTCAATCAAAATAGGCAATGCAGTCATGCATTTGTTTAAATAGCATTTAAAAAATAAATAAAAATGAAAAATAAAAAAAATATAATTCATTCATGATTTTGTGCAAATAGCATTTAAAATATCAAAACAAAGTGATCATATAGTAAGTCAAATGCTTCTTTGGTAATTCAAAGCAAAGGTAAAACAAAAGATGACAAGTGCTGTAAATAGTGCAGGCTGCTCCCGATGACGTTGAAGTGATGAAACGCGTAGAGAGGAGCTACGGCGTCATTGTATCAATTGCAGTTTCGGGTCTGAGAAATGCATAGCGTGCTGGACACAGACACAAAGACACACGCACAGGTTACACTGGATGGACCAGTCTCTTCATTCAACCTTACCAACCATGTAACTACTGTATGTAACATGTTTCATAATTTGGTAATGGTAGGTTATCCTCGCGCTATAGTGGTAGAATTTGAGCAGGCTGGTGTGGTTGCAGCAAAAACACCGACAGAGGTGCAAACCCTCCCCTCAAAGTGATAGTAAGTAAAAAATAGATGGTGTTGCGCTCCACGCCAAATAAATTAAATCTAATAACACAATTGATAAATAATCGCATAAAATCTTGAAGACGCACTCATGCGATTAAAATTACTATTAATTATAACTACAAACTTTAGTGCAAAAAATTAATGCCAAGTCCGTATTGGCCCTACGTACAGCTGAAACATTTCTTAGATGACCCAGGGAGGAGAACGGGATACCTGACAGAACCGACTGTTTTTGAAGCCTTATGCTCCAGCAGGACTCCCCAGAACCACGTGATCTCGGCTCTGTATGCCTCTATGTTTAAAACTCAGCATGCAAACAGGAGTCCAGATCGGGTCTTCTGGGGGTCTGTGCTGGACCAGGAGATAACGGATAAAGAGTGGGACCGTATACATCTATATATTCATAAGGGGTCCCTAAATGTCCACACGCAGGAAAGTGGTTATAAATTGAAGATGAGATGGTATAGAACCCCAGACTTGCTTCATAAGATCTTCCCGACGGTATCTGACCAATGTTGGAGATGCGGAAGGGAGCTAGGTACCCTTCTTCATATCTGGTGGGGTTGTCCCTTGATCCAACCATACTGGAGAGAGGTGCATAAAGTAATTTCGGAGGTTTCACCCTTGGCTTTGGAGTTCACCCCTGCACAATATTTATTGCATTTATCGAATATTTCCCAGAAGAAATATTGTAAATCTTTGGCGATACACATGATCAACGCTGCTAGGCTTTGTATTCCGGTACTTTGGAGATCTGTGTCCCCCCCCTCGATTAAAAGCTGGTTTCTTCGCATTAATCGTATAGAAGCGATGGAGGAGCTGATTCATACAGCGCAGGATAGGATTGATCGCTTCTCTGCAATCTGGAGAGAGTGGCGGACTTTTAAACTCTCTCAGGGATATCTTACACGGATGCAATCTTAGGAGACAGTGATACTTCTCAAATGGGAATCTTCCCAACTGGCGCTTTTCCTGTGGGTAATGCGTAAAGCACTGTCTATTTGGAAGTAGCTATAGCGCTGGAGTATAATGGGGCCTTCCCCCTGTAGTTGGCTTCACCGGGACGGAGAGGGTAGCTGGTGGTTAACCCACCCCCAATCCGTTCGAAGGCTTTTCTGGGCTTTTTTCACTCCCTCCTATCGCAATGTGTTTCATCTTTCAATCCCAGCTGTTTCCCCCTTTACACCCCCTACCCCCCCCCTCCCCCCCCCTTTTTTTTTATTTTTATTTTTCCCTTTTCCTTTCTTCCTTCTCCCTCCCGCTATCTTTTAGGAATTATTAGCAATTTTATGCAACATGGCCGTCAGTGATGCAACAGTTAAGGGTGACCAAGGAGCATGAGGCCACTTTCAACAAACTTGAACGTAGGCAGGACTCTGCATGCTACGGGTTTTTCCTTGGCGACTTAGTGTCTGCAATGTGCTTTTCTTAATTAACGCAACTGCGGTTTACGGTTATTTATGTGCAAGGTTGTATAGCTGGTCAACGAGACACTGTACGGTTTACTATCTTTTTGTCTTTTTTCTGTAATCCTGTTTTTGCTTATTGTTATCCTGAAAACTTAATAAAAATTCTAAAGTTAAAAAAAAAAAAATTAATGCCAAGTGAATAATACAGTGCTCGGAGTAAAGCTAGTTCCTACTATTATTCATGAATGAAGGAACTAAAATGATCTATACAAATAAAGTGCCAGATAAAAAACGCAGATCTTAATAGAAATACTTCAAAAGAATCGTGACATCAAACAAATCTGTGTTAGTCCATGAAAGTGCATCCAAGTGCCAACATGTGTGCAAAACTTATATATATAAAAAAACCATATATAATAAATACACAATAAAAAGAATATAGAACGGTGTGTGAAAAATATGTATCACAAAGTACAAAGACAATAGTCCAACAAACGTGATTGCTAAAAGTGTCTCTAAATTAACATAAAAAACTAAGTAATAAAGTTCATGCAGGGAATAAATCCACGCTGTGCTATGTGAAGAAATTAATCCTGTGAACGACCCCGGGATAATTCCACCAGTGATCTTGCAGCTCCTTAAACGTGGGTGCTCACACACTGAGTGCAGTGGGTACCTTACCTCACTGCTGTCAGTCAGACAGCAATATGCTCCAATATAGCGGTTGTGTCCTCAAATGGGATGTATGTCCTCAGTGGGTGTAGGGATACTCCAATACTTTGCGGTGTATATCCTAAATGCAGTATGGGCACCCCCAAAACTTTTCCTCCAGATACTCCGCAAAGGATCGCAAGTCAGACCCAAGAAAGAAAAAAAGTCACGTGATCAATGACGATACGCGTAGGATTGGCCTAGGAGGATACCGGAAGTGACGTCCGGGGTACGAACGAGGAAGCCGTTCGTTGTTTGTTAGATGTAAAAACGTTTGAATTTTACTGCATAAATGTGAGTACCCAGGACTTGGTCCTTTTATAATAAAGTATTTGTGTGACGTACTTCACTATTGGAGCCCCCCTTTTTTTCTTTCTTGGGTCTGACTTGCGATCCTTTGCGGAGTATCTGGAGGAAAAGTTTTGGGGGCGCCCATACTGCATTTAGGATATACACCGCAAAGTATTGGAGTATCCCTACACCCACTGAGGACATACATCCCATTTGAGGACACAACCGCTATATTGGAGCATATTGCTGTCTGACTGACAGCAGTGAGGTAAGGTACCCACTGCACTCAGTGTGTGAGCACCCACGTTTAAGGAGCTGCAAGATCACTGGTGGAATTATCCCGGGGTCGTTCACAGGATTAATTTCTTCACATAGCACAGCGTGGATTTATTCCCTGCATGAACTTTATTACTTAGTTTTTTATGTTAATTTAGAGACACTTTTAGCAATCACGTTTGTTGGACTATTGTCTTTGTACTTTGTGATACATATTTTTCACACACCGTTCTATATTCTTTTTATTGTGTATTTATTATATATGGTTTTTTTATATATATAAGTTTTGCACACATGTTGGCACTTGGATGCACTTTCATGGACTGACACAGATTTGTTTGATGTCACGATTCTTTTGAAGTATTTCTATTAAGATATGCGTTTTTTATCTGGCACTTTATTTGTATAGATCATTTTAGTTCCTTCATTCATGAATAATAGTAGGAACTAGCTTTACTCCGAGCACTGTATTATTCACTTGGCATTCATTTTTTGCACTAAAGTTTGTAGTTATAATTAATAGTAATTTTAATCGCATGAGTGCGTCTTCAAGATTTTATGCGATTATTTATCAATTGTGTTATTAGATTTAATTTATTTGGCGTGGAGCGCAACACCATCTATTTTTTACTTACTATCATGTTTCATAATTTACATTTTTATTTTCTCCTTGTAAGGCTGTCTCTGCCTGGGTCAAACACATGCATTAAAGCCAGTGCAATCTGGGTACTATCATTAGGAGAGAAATCTGAGACCTCAACACTATCTTTTTCTCATGCAAAAACCAAAGATAGTTATTTGAAAGATAAAGCCCACTGCTCAGACACTTACAGAGGTGATGGCTACAAGGAATACCACCTTGTGGAGAGAAGAATAGATCGAAGGGCATTTTTTTGAAGTACAGAGGAAACCAGATACTACAATAGAGTCACAGAGGAACAAACAGGGGGTGCTTCATAGGAAACATTCTGCACAAAGCTCTTAAGCAGTGAGAGAAAGTGGTCTCTAAAACAAGATAGGAAAGGCAGAAACCTCACCTTTGATAGTGCTGAGATCCAAATTCTGGCGCAGTCCCAACTATTTACCCTCCCACCATCACTATATTTTTCGAAAACCATTTTTTTACACATTTCCATTTTTTTTTCATGTTGATTATTTTTTCTCTGCATGTGCTTTTCTGATGGATGCATGTGTCAAAGTAAAAATGATCCCTTTAAAAAAATAGGAGTGCTTTTCGGGGAGGTTTTACTTTACAGAGAACTATTTCAGTTCTGAAGTCATCATCTTTTGGTTAAGTAACAGTGCACTTTGATTATTTCTTAATGTCAGAGTTGGTTTTTGACTTTCTATTCTACATTAAAGGATGTGCACTATCAAGTGTATCGTTGTGGTTTTAATATAGTTTTCTACTCATTCAAACTTTCTACAGAATAGATTATGAAGGTAGAAAACTTGATAACCCTAGAGGTATAACTTTTTCAGATTAGATGTGAAAGTCTGCCAATATCAGTAATCCATAGATTTGGTACAAATGCACTGTGAATTTAAAATCTCATAGCTAAGAGCTAAAGAATGATAAATGACGTCAAAGACACAATAAGGATTTCAAATACACAGCGCACAGTCCTTGCAAGCCTTCTTTATGAAACAGAATAATGTATAGCGCCACTGATGTCTTATTGTATGCATGGTAAAAGTTTACATGGGGGAAGCAATTTGCACACAAAGCCCCTCACACATTTTTACCTCTCACTTGGACACTGGAGATGTGAAAGAGCCTTAGAATGTATTTGGAGAGGAAGCCTTATTTTTTTTATATCCCTTCCCTTAAGCACCTGCCAGGTATTGAAAGGCATTGCCATACTCATATGCTTACAGCACTGTAGCCATCAAGTACCAGTCAAAGTGATGACCTGTAGGGTTTTTCAAAGCAAGCTTCACTTATGGAACATATAGGGTACAAAAATTTGTTATGCTCTAAAGCCATGTATAATTTTAAAACTTGACATATTGGGGGTTATTTACTAAATGAAAATCCACTTTGCACTGCAAGTGCACTTGGAAGTAAAGTCACTGTAGATCCGAGGGGGACATGCATGGAAAAAAAAATAGCATTTTAGCTTGCACATGATTGGATAATAAAATCAGCAGAGTGTCAGGTCACCTTGAGACGAGGTGACAGATGCACACCGTAGGGATCAGGAGTGCACCACAAGGTTGTGGACCCTACGGCTGACTGCTGCGGGCGGGAGACAGATCCCACCGGGGTTAGAGCATAAGATTCCCTGGGGCGCGAAGTCTAAGAGCCAGCAGGTGTTCACCAGAGCCTCGAGTGGTGAGGATGGACTTGGCTGCAACTGGCTCCAAGTCGCGACCCCCAGCTCACACCCACAGTAGGCAACAGGAGGATCGGGATGGTGAGGGACAAAGCCAAGGTCGGGGCCACAAGCAGACAGGAATAGTCAGGGACACACCGAAAGGTCAGGATCACAGGCAAACAGGGATAGTCAAGGACACGCCAAAGTCGGTAACGGAACAACAGAAGAGCACACGGCAGGTAACAGGAAGCGAACACACGAAGGAGTACACAATGGTTGATCAGCAGGGTTGGCCTGTAGTGCACATATTAATATAGAGTTCTCTGATAGGAGCTAGGGTGGAGTCATGCCAGAGGATGGATTACAAAAGCAGTCAGATGAGGGTCAGCTGGTCTCTAGAGATGAACACATGGAAACAGGTAAGCAGACCAACTCTATTGCATAACCATGACAGTACCCTCCCTCTTACGAGGCCTCCCCCTCGCCTACCTGGGTCCAGGCTTAAAGGGAAACTCCAGATGGAACCTCCTAAACAGACTAGGAGCAAAGACCTTAGATGCAGTGATCCAAGACCTCTCCTCAGGCCAAACCCTTTCCAAAGTACGAGGTACTGAAGAATGCCTTTACGGAGCCGGGAATCCAAAACTTGACTAATCTCGTATTTTAGATTATCCTCAGAGACTGGAAGCGAGGTAGGAAGAGGACGAGAGGACTTGAGGACTAAAGGCTTTTTAGGAATGGGTAAGGGCATGAGAAGATCAGGAGCCTGAGCAGGCTCCCCCAGACCCTTAAAGATGAGCTGGGCATCTAGAACAGGACCACCAGACTGGGCAGAGGTCAGTGGAACCCAGAGGTCAGGTTGGTTAGAAGGTGGCATGTCACAAGAGTCAAGCTGGATAGCTGAAACACAAACAGAATGCAGGGAACCCTGAGAAAAAGATTGAAAACCCCACGTGGCCGAATGTGTTAGTCTATCCAAAGGATGGATTGAGCCTCTTAAACGGGTTTGAACAGACATAGTAGCAGTAAGGTGAGGCCGAGTCACTGAAGGTCCTGAACAAGAAGCAGGAAGATCATTGGGCATGGGCTGGACTGGCATAACTGGTGCCGAGGCCGACTGACTAATATTGTCAGGTGTAGCGACCATCTCAATCGCATCACAGGGCATAGCAACTGTGGAACTTGCAGACAAGTTAGCCTGGCTGTGCGTCCAAGGGAGATTAGGGACAGGCAAAGGTAAATGGTTATGCAAACTGGAGTGAATGATCGACTCAGGTTCATAGGTGGGCCCCTCATCCAGAGTACCACATGACCTAGAGAGTGCATCAGTCCGACTATTGCAGGACGCATCCCAGAGATTGCTATATACAGCGGGAAGAACAGAAGATACTGGGATGGTGGTAACAGGAAGTTTCTCTTTTGAGGTGCCCTTGAGTAGGCACAGGAACAGGAGGGACCCCAAGCCAGGATCTGTCCAGCAGACCAGTCAACGTTTGGAGAATGGAGCCGTAACCAAGGAAGACCTAATATGATAGGAGATGAAGCCTTAGGTAAGACAAGGAAGGATATCCACTCCTGGTGGAGTGTCCCTACTGATATCTTAACAGGAAGAGTCTGGAAGCAGATAGGGCCCCCTGAGAGAACAATGCCATCAATTGCCAAGACCACCAATGGCGTTGTAAGGGGCAAAAGGGTAAGTCTCATGGAGGATGCAGTTTCCCAATCCATGAAATTGGCAGCGGCTCCGGAATCCAGATGTGCTGAGACCGAACGAAAGGAAGCACCGACATGAAGCAACACAGAAAGAAGAAGACGAGAAGGTGAAGGTGATATTTCAGGGTCTAATACTCCACCTTCCAGATGTATTAGCTCTGAGCGTTTTTCCAGAGGAAGAGAACGAGTGTCACGGAAAGGACCTTTGGCCCCACAATAGAGGCATAGGCCAAGAGTTTGTGCCTAGCGCGTTCTTTGGGAGATAACCATGTCCGGCCCAACTGCATAGGTTCCTCAGCAGGCAGGGAGTGCTCCTCGGATCAAAGAGAAGGGACTGGGAGTTCAGGCTGCCTAAAGAACGGAAACTGCTGCCATCTTTTTTCCAAGGCCCTCTCCTGAAAGCGAATATCGATCTGGTTACACAAGGTGATGACACTGCCCAGATCAGCAGGAAGGGATCTTCCTGCTAATTCATCCTTCACTCTATCAGAGAAGCCATGTAAAAAGGTTGCAACTAGGGCCTCATTATTCCAGCTCAATTCAGCTGTGAGGATACAGAACTGAAGAGCATACTGTCCCAGAGAAGCGGACTCTTGACGGAGACGTAAAAGAGCGCCAGCCGCTGAGGAGACGCGACCCGGTTCCTCGAAGATATTCCGAAAAAGTTTCAAGAAATCAGACAGGCTAGAAACCACTGGATCATTCAGTTCCCACAGAGGGGAAGCCCAAGCTAGTGCCTTGCCGGACAGGAGGGATATAATATATGCTACTTTCGCCCGATCGGAAAGGAAGTTTTGGGGCTGAAGTTCAAAATGAATTGTGCACTGGCTAAGGAACCCCGTGCAAGCCTTGGAGTCCCCAGAGAAACGGGCCGGAGCTGGTAGTTGTAATGAATGTGTGGCTGCGACTGATGCCATAGGTGCAGCGGCAGATAGCGGTTGAGGTTGTTGAACCGGGGGTCCTAATGAGGCCTGAACCTGTTCAACCCGGGATGCCAAATCCTGAAGGAATCGCATCACCTGGGTCTGATGCGATTCTTGGGTCTCGAGTCTGCGAACTAAGCTCTGCAATGGATCATCTGCAGGAAGCGGCACGTCAGCCGGGTCCATGGCTGATCAAACTGTCAGGTCACCTTGAGGCGAGGTGACAGATGCACACCGTAGGGATCAGGAGTGCACCGCAAGGTTGTGGACCCTACGGCTGACTGCTGCGGACGGGAAACAGATCTCACCGGGGTTAGAGCGTAAGATTCCCTGGGGTGCGGAGTCTAAGAGCCAGCAGGTATTCACCAGAGCCTCGAGTGGTGAGGATGGACTTGGCTGCAACTGGCTCCAGGTCGCGACCCCCAGGGTCCCCCAGCTCACACCCACAGTATGCAACAGGAGGACAGGGATGGTGAGGGACAAAGCCAAGGTCGGGGCCACAAGCAGACAGGAATAGTCAGGGACACACCAAAAGGTCAGGATCACAGGCAAACAGGGATAGTCAAGGACACGCCAAAGTCGGTAACGGAACAACAGAAGAGCACACGGCAGGTAACAGGAAGCTAACACACAAAGGAATACACAATGGTTGATCAGCAGGGTTGGCTTGCAGTGCACAGGTTAATACAGAGTTCTCTGATAGGAGCTAGGGTGGAGTCATGCCAGAAGATGGATTACAAAAGCAGTCAGGTGAGGGTCGGCTGGTCTCTAGAGATGAACACATGGAAATGGGTAAGCAGACCAACTCTATTGCATAACCATGACACAGAGCTTCCACTCATTTCAGATCTACCCCTTATATTTAGAGTCACTACACTTCCAAGTGCACTGCAAGTGAATTTGCCTTTCGTAAATAACCCCCATTGGGTATCTATTTACTTGGTGCAACTTCATCTTTTATAATTAAAAAAAAAAAAACTGGATAATACATTGGGGTTTTTTATGAAAGGCAAATCCACTTTGCACTGCAAGTGCACTTGGAAGTGCAGTCGCTCTAAATCTAAGGGGTAGATCTGAAATGAGTGGAAGCTCTGCTGATTTTATTATCCAATCATGTGCGATCTAAAATGCTGTTTTTTTATCTTCCTTGCATGTCCCCCACGGATCTACAGCGACTTTACTTCCAAGTGCACTTTCAGTGCAAAGTGGATTTTCCTTTAGTAAATTATTATTATTATTATTATTATACACGATTTATATAGCACCAACAGTTTACGCAGCGCTTTACAATGTATGGGTGGGGACAACACAATTACAGTACAATACAAAAGGTACAGGAGGGCCCTGCTCGTAGAGCTTACATTCTAAAGGGAGGGGGTGGTGGTACAAAGGGTAATAGCTGCAGAGAATGATTTGATGGGGGTGGCTCGGGGACAGTTGTTAGGTGGGTGTGGGATAGGCTTCCCTGAATAAATGAGTTTTCAGGGATCTCCTAGTAAATAACCCCCATTGTGTTTGTGTGCCCTTAAATTAACTTTAGTGTATTTTTTATTGAGAAATTGCACTTTATAAACTATTGCATAAATATCACATGACATAAAAACTTAGAACTACCACTATTTTATTCTGCAGGGTGTCTGCGTTCATAAAATATATAATCTTCAGGGGTTTTATGTAATCTTCAGGCCTAAAAATATTTTTTAAACGTGTGCAAAAAGGCAAAAACTGCTCTGTCAGCAAAGGTTTAAATCCCAGGTTACTGTTTCTCTTGATCATCCATAGGTATCTGTTTCCTTTTACAGTAAACAGGCCAATCATCAATGCCTTGAGTGCTAAACTGACAAAAAAAAAGATATTACCAGATTAAAATCCATTGCATCAGGTCTTGGACCACATCAGGGAGAACATTTGTACATCTGCCCTTGTCTACTTCTAGCTTCTTGAGCTTACAGTATATAAAGGGACTTTGTGGGTGTCAGTTAAAGCATACAAGGCAGATGCCAAACTTTATTACAAACATCATAAAAAAAGACCAATAGGTCAATAAAGAGTATTATGGTTACAGAGGATAGTGACATACTGTAAATGTACAACATAGTACCATGCGGTAATACAATTACCCTAATAGTTGGAGATTCACAGAAAAGTCTTCCAGTATCACATCACTGTTTCGTAAAAACGGTTTCCTTCTTCAGGGACGAGGTGGGATATATCAAATCTATAATGCAATTGAAATAATGAGCAATAAACCAACATCAATTGCATAGTGTTTACAGTGATAAAACAGGCTTATATACAAATAAACTCGCATTTTACAGATGAATATCAATAAAAATAATACAAAATCGCAAGGTCACATGCCCGCCCTGCCTAGTCCCACACCACCCACCATACTCTTTTTTACTAATTTTTTGTTTAGGCTTGATTTATTTGTGCTTGATTGTGGGTTTTTTTCTGTATACAATGTATAAGCAGATGCGGAAAGGAGTATTTAAATCGGAACTTCAGTCATTTTTTAATTTTTCCATCTATTAAATCTTCCGCCCTTGTTGTTTTAACTTTGGATAGTAAAACATTTTTTTTCTGCCAGTAAATACCTTATACAGCCCACTTCCTGTTTCTTGTCTGGTAAAAAGGTCTAGTCTTATGGCATCATGCACAGCTCTCTCACTCTCATGAGAGTTTGCCAGGAAGGGAAGGGGGATGAGTCATAAGAGGGCCAATGAGAGTTGCAGAGCTGCAGAGCTGGAGGTGTGCCTCTCTGTGTCTGTGTAAATCCAGGAAGTGGACAGGCAGCAGCTTCAGCTTTCCACAGTTAATATGGATGCAGCCAAACTTAGTGGAGGGAGATTTCTGCTTCATATTTGGCAAGTAAAACATTTATAAAATAATATGAAAAGTAGTTGGAGGGAAGCTTCAGAATGGCAAAGATGGTTTTATTACAAATTATGTGAGCAGACTGCAGTTCCTCTTTAAGATAATAATATTTAAAAAATGACAGAAGATTTCTGAAGTAGATTTGGTTCAATGGCACATGGCAGAGAGATAATGCTATTGGTATTAACCACTTCAGCACTGGAAGATTTGGCTGCTGAATGACCAGGCCATTTTTTGCGATTCGGCACTGCGTTAACTGACAATTGTGTGGTCGTGCGACGCTGCACCCAAACAAAATTGACGTCCTTTTTCAACAGATAGAGCTTTCTCTTGGTGGTATTTGATTGCCTCTGCGGTTTTTATTTTTTGCTATTAGTGCTCATGCACACGGACGTTTTAAAAAACTGGCTGCAAAGCTAGCTCCGACGCCTGGAAAAATCGTCGTTAAAAACGTGATTTTTACCGCGTTTTGCATTGGCGTTTTTGCGCGTTTTTGCGCGTTTTTTAGCGTTAGCGTTAAGTAGCTTTTTTTAAGAAACACATCTCTTGGCTATAGGACTCAGAAAACAAAGAAAATATGTTGCGCGTTTATGCGTGTTTATGCGCGTTTTTGCGCGTTTTTGCGCGTTTTCCCGCGATTCACGTTTTTACAGCTCTAGCTCCACGCCACGGAACGCACTGGTCCTGGGTTTTTTTTTCAGCTTAAAAACGCCTATGCCATTTGCAGCTCCAAAAACGCCTAGGTGGGCATGAAGCCATAGACTAACATGGACAGGCCTTTTTAAGCTGCAAAAAAAGCTAAAAAAAGCGGCTGTAAAAACGTCCGTGTGCATGAGGCCTTAACCAAAAAAGTGTGACAATATTGAAAAAAACACAATGTTTTGTATTTTTTGCTATAATAAATATCCCAATTTTTTTTAAAAAAAGCTATTTTTTTCTCAGTTTAGGCCGATATGTATTCTTCTACATATTTTTGGTAAAAAAATCGCAATAAGTGTAAATTGATTGGTTTGCGCAAAAGTTATAGCGTCTACAAAATAGGGGATAGATTTATAGCATTTTTATTTTATTTTTTTATTTTTTTTACTAGTAAGGGCAGTGATCTGCGATTTTTATCATGACTGCGACATTATGGCAGACACATCAGACAATTTTGACACATTTTTAGGACCATTGGCATTTATGCAGTGATCATAAAGTACAGTGCTATAAAATACATTGATTACTGTAAAAATGTCACTGGCAGTGAAGGGGTTAACACTAGGGGGGCAATCAAGGGGTTAATTGTGTTCCCTGGGAGGTAATTCTAACTGAAGAGGCAGGGGACTGACTAGAGGAAGTGACAGATCGTGGTTCCTAGCTAATAGGAACACACGATCTGTCACTCCTCTCAGAACAGAACAGGAAAGTGTGTGTTTACACACACTTGTCTCTGTTCTGTGTCTCCTGCTCACGATTGCTTGTGGCCGGCGGTCATCATGACTGCTGGCCACGAGTATCGCTCCCGCCATGCAGCTATCACGATTCAGCGAGCCGACGTAAAGCTACAACGGTTCCCGGGATTGTGCCGACCTGCCATATAATGACGGCGGCTGGTCAGCAAGCGGTTAAAGTGGATGTGAACCGAATTAATTAAATTTAAACTAAGCACATATATCTGTAGTGTTTTCTTATCTCTCCCCAAAGTCCTAAGTCCTGTGTCTTTTTCTGCTCCGATCTTCTGTTATCTGCATGATAACTTCTGAAAAGTTCTCAGACAACCGAGATTAAATCAGCCTGAAATTTGTGTGTGTCGGGGTGGGTGCTATAAATAGATTAGCAGAGAGCTGCTCTATTCACAGCACAGCTCTGCGCATTCCTTCCTTCCTCTTTCTGGAGTGGGGGCAGGGGGTGTTTTTACTCCCATCAGTTGTCACGCAGTGTATGCCAAGAATCCACACCCAGTGCTGAACAGGAAGAAAAAATCTCTAACACGATGTGCACTTTCTAAAGAATATAGCAAGCTGAACACAGCAGATACTGTATAAATGTAGGGAGATTTGTTTCATCTCTGTGTATCATCTGAGGCTGTTCACTTCACTGAGTATATGCAAGGGTTTACATCCACTTTAACTATGACAACACTATTAAAAAAAGACAGTGTATTGCAATATTCAAGTCTTTTTTAATTTGCAGTCCCTAACTACTTGCTGACCCGCCACTTACCCGAGTACCTGTCACGGCCCATCAGAGTACCCGAGTACCTGTCACAGCCCATCAGAGTACCCGAGTACCTGTCACAGCCCATCAGAGTACCCGAGTACCTGTCACAGCCTATCAGAGTACCCGAGTACCTGTCACCAGGCCATCAGAGTACCCGAGTACCTGTCACAGTCCATCCGAATACCCGAGTACCTGTCACAGTCCATATGAGTACATGCGTACCTATCACCGCCCTTCAGAGTACCCAAATACCAGTCACCAGGCAATCAGAGAACCTGTCACCAGGCCATCAGAGTACACCAGTACCTGTCACTAGGCCATCAGAGTACCCGAGTACCTGTCACCAGGCCATCAGAGTACCCGAGTACCTGTCACCAGGTCATCAGAGTACCCGAGTACCTGTCACCAGGCCATCAGAGTACCCGAGTACCTGTCACCAGGCCATCAGAGTACCCGAGTACCTGTCACCAGGCCATCAGAGTACCCGAGTACCTGTCTCCAGGCCATCAGAGTACTCAAGTACCTGTCACCAGCCCATCAGAGTACCAGAGTACCTATCTGCAGCCCATCAGAGTACCCGAGTACTTATTTGCAGCCCATGCCTCAAAGAATATACGTTGGGGTGTTTGCTTTCCAAATGGGGGTCATTTTGTGGGTAATTTCACTGTCCTGGTGGTCCAGGACCTTCAAAAGTGTGATAGGTAGGAATGAAATGAGATGTGTCATTTATGCTCCTAGAACGCCTGAAGGTACTACTTCAATGTTCGGCCTCTGTATGTGGCCAGGCTGTGTAAAACTCCTACACATGTGGTATCGCCATACTCGGGAGGAGTAGCAGAATGTGTTTTGGGTGTAATTTTTGCTATATACATGCTATGTGTTAGAAATATCTTATAAACTGACAACTTTGTGTAAAAAAAAATGCGTTTTCATTTTTTTCCACATTTTCCCAAAACTTCTGGAAAAAAATGAACCGTTCAAAAGACTCATTATGCCTCACAGATTATACGCTGGTACTCCAGGGCCTTCAAAAGTGTAATAGGTGGCTGTGAAATGAGATGTGTCATTTTTGCTTGTAGAACATCTCAAAGTGCCACTTCAATGTTGGTGCTCTGTATGTGGCCATGCGGTGTAAAAGTCTCACACATATGATATCGCTATACTCGGGAAGAGTAGCAGAATGTATTTTGGGGTGTAATTTGTTGTATGCATATGCTGTGTGTGAGAAATAACCTGATAATATGATAATTTTGTAAAAAAAAAAAAATAATTATATAAAAAAAAAAATCTTCATTTTGCAAAGAATTGTGGGAAAAAATGACAATTTAAAAAAACTCACCATGCTACTTATTTAATACCTTGGAATGTCTACTTTCTAAAAAGGGGTCATTTTGGGGGTATTTGTACTTTTCTGACTTGTTAGTGTCTCAAGAAATAAGATTCACCTGATGTACTGAAGGCCTGATCAGATGTGATCAATTTTAAGTGATTGGCACCATAGTTTGTAGACTCTATAACTTTCACAAAGACCAAATAATATACGCTAATGTGGATTATTTTTTACCAAAGATATGTAGCAGTATAAATTTTAACCAAAATTTATGAAGAAAAATTACTAATTAGCAAAATTTTATGAAAGAAACAAAGAAAAAGATTTTTTTTTCACAAAATTTAAGTTTTTTTTAAATTTATTTATAGCACAAAAAATAAAAAACCCACTAGTGATTAAATACCACTAAAAGAAAGCTCTATTTGTGTGCAAAAAAGGACACAAGTTTCATATGGGTACAGTGTTGCGTGAGTAATTGTCATTCAAACTGTGAGAGCGCTGAAAGCTGAAAATTGGTCTGGTCAGGAAGGGGGTGTAAATGCACTGTATTGAGGTGGTTAAAGAACTCCAAAAGATAAAAATGATTGCACTTTGTATTCATTAGTGCATCATTAAAGCAAAAGTCTGTGCTAAAATTAACTAAGCTTTAAACTGCTCCCATCCAGCTTCTAATGCCTATACTAACTATCCTGTAGAAGGAAGATGCTTATCTATTCTCGGGGAGCTCTGGTCCAGTCACGTGTTAGTTAGTTCTAGCGCAGACTTACACTTTAAGTTAGTACTTGAATTTGGTCTGGTATCCGTCTCTTGCAGTCCCTGTGACAGAGCTCAGAATGGGGGAAAGAGGATCAGTTTTGTTCTGCAGTGCCTGAAACATGATGATATAAGAGAGCAGAATGACAAAGAGATGATGTGCTCAGTCTGTAGCTTCTTTTTTCACTGCCCAGCAGTGGCGGCTCGTCCATAGGGGGCACTGCCCCCCCCCCCCCCCCGGCAGTAAAAAAAAAAGAAAAAAAAATGTATTTAAACATGTTCCTTTAAGAAAACAATTTTAAAAAAAGGTTCTTATGTGCACTGCGTCCTGGCGCCGGGTGCCGGGCACAGTGCCACATTGGAAGCGCCACATCTATGCAATCACGAGATTTGCGCCACAGCTTCCGGTGCGATCACCTGACCGTGCGGGTTTCACTTTCACTTTCTAGGACATGGGCGGCGCTCTCTCCGACGTCACTCATAGGAATTGGCACTTGGGTCTTCCGGCGTGAGAGGCACATCAACAGATAAGAACAGAAGCTCTCCATGCCTTCTCATAGGTACAATTCTACAATTCAGCGGTAGCACCTCCCCTCCCCTGTTTATCAACTATAATTGATGTTCGGCGGCTAGCGGCAGCACTCCCCCCCCCGCTTATCAACCATAATTCCATAATTGATTTTCGGCTGCGGGTGCCAGCACTCCCCGGCCCCCCCCCCCCCACTTATCAACTATAATTGATTTTTGGCGGCCGGCGTCAGCAACCCCCCCCCCCCCCCCCATGTCATAACAATCATTATTTGCAAAAATTAAAGCCTTTGAGAGCTGAAAATAGTAACCACATTAATAAAAATAACGATTGTTATGACAAGTGTCACATGTATTATGGCTTAGTGAATAAAGTTTAATTTAGAGTATACTATTGGGCCCAAATTTTATGAAATTAGAGTGAACTGTTTATTTTCTCTTCTCATTAATCGGATTGATTAATGATTTTCACAGAGCTATTGTTGGAGAGGATGGCTATGGCTAAACAGTGTTTCTCTTAGCCCTTGTACACACGGTTGGAGAATCCGTCAGAATCTGTCGGATAATCCAACTGTGTGGGGTATGCATCGGACTGATTCCGTCGGAATATCCATCGGACCCAATTTTCCAACATGTTGGAAATATTTCCCGACCAACTGGGCCGATCGGACATACTCTGATCATGTGTAGAGAATTTTGATCAGACCAAGTGCCACGCATGCTCAGATCAAATTCCTACATCAAAGCTATTGGCTACTAGCCTGAATATAGTCCCATCGTAACGAAATTACGTCATCACGTTCTAAAAGATCGGATTTTTCGCCAACTTTGTCCGACCGCGTGTATGCAACAGTTTCGGACAAGATCCGACGGACAAAATTCGACGGGCAAAATCCGACGGATTTGGTTGTGGAAATCTCCGACCGTGTGTACAGGGGCTTAGGCATATTCTAGTGTTGTGTGTCCTATTTGGTGGATAATGTACAAATGAATCAGCATATGTAAAGAAGAAATATGATGTCATTCCTCTGTAGACATACATTAAAGTGCTTTTCCTTTAAATTTCTTTACAGCATTCACTACCCCCCCCCCCCCCCCCCATGGGGCAAAGTACTACATGTACTTTGTCCCATGTTTCTAGGTGCCCTGCAATGCTAACTGTGATGTTGGACAATATGTCCCTACCACAGCTAGCGATAAAAATGTGAACTGCTTGTCTCCAGCTACCAGGACTTGTCCGGCAAGAGG
Organism: Lithobates pipiens; assembly: GCF_037356315.1. NCBI lineage: Eukaryota > Metazoa > Chordata > Amphibia > Anura > Ranidae > Lithobates > Lithobates pipiens. The sequence goes on from NW_027507784.1 coordinate 174,181,498, forward strand.
AATGCAAAGGGAGGGTAGGCTCACCTCCCAAGGAGAGAACCCTGACAATGCATATAATGCATGAGTTGTGACTTCACCCATAGGCTTACTATGGGGCATCCATTGTCAGCTATCCCTCCTCTCCCCTAAAGACAGTGTCGGCGCCGCCCCCCCCCCCCCCCCCCCTACATTTGATGAAATAGACGCTTGTATTTGGCAGCCATACATATCTCTTAAACTTACACTAAACTAACAGTGTAATTGTTCAGTTTGTTTGCGCCAAACTGTAAGGCTGCGCTATATACCATGATTTGTGATGCTGGGGCTGTATACTCTGTCCTTTGATGCTGGGGCTATATACTCTGTCCTGTGATGCTGGGGCTGTATACTCTGTCCTGTGATGCTGGGGCTGTATACTCTGTGCTGTGATGCTGAGCTGTATACTCCTGACACTAGCTGTATACTCCTGAGTGGAAGCAAGTGGAATACAGGGGACGGAGTGGGTGAATTCTATAAGGGGTGTAGCTTATGAGAAGTGGGATGGACCAAACATGGAGGGGCGGGGTCTTGTGCCCCCCCCTTCCTAAAACTTCACCAGCTGCCACTGCTGCAGAGGAACAGGGTGGAGAATGAACAAGGCCTGTAAATGTTACTGAAAAGAAGCAGGGGAAAACAGGTCTCCTGCCCTGCCAGACAAGGCACTAGGACTAGATAGATAGAAATAAAAATCCTTTGGCAGGTAAAACATCTCTCATATATGGTATGTCCTTCATCTGTATTCTTAGCTGTTCTTCTGGAGCTTTTCTGGAGCTAAACACACTTTTGTTTAGCATGCAGTTATACATTGCATATCCCTACTGTATATTGTAGTACAAATATTGCCGCTATTCAGGGACCAGTTCTAGCAGAATAGGCATTAGGGATGGGCCGAACAACTCAACCCCCCCCCCCCCCAGTGGTCCAATATCGTCGGCAGCGCTTATTAGAAAAAAATTGTATGGAATATATCAGTGATATCATCTGTAAGATAAGCTGCAGATAGTAAAAAGTTATAGATTTAATGCAGCAGTACAACTCCTCTGCCATGAATAGTCATTCATCTCAAATTGTTCAACTTGTTTCCCTTGCCTCCTATAATGACTGGAGTAAAAGTGTCAAGTTCTAAACCAGAAAGCTGGTATGCCGCATACACGCGATCGGAATTTCCGACAACAAATGTTCGGTGCGAGCTTGTTGTCGGAATTTCCGACCGTGTGTAGGCTCCATCAGATATTTGCTCAAACAGATGTTTGAGAGCTGGATCTCAAAATCCATTGTCGTAAATTCTGAGCGTGTGTAGACAATTCCGACGCACAAAAGTCCACGCATGCTCGGAATCAAGTAGAACGAAATTTCCAACAACATTTGTGTGACCATGTGTATGCAAGACAAGTTTGAGCCACCATCCATTGGAAAAAAATCCACAGTTTGGTAGTCGGAATGTCCGATCGTCTGTACACGCCATTAGTGTAGCACTGAATTTCCTAACAACCATCCCATTTCCAAACAGCCTTATCCAAAATAACGTGAACATGAAAAAGAGTGCTGCATGCAGCTAATAATTAGCATAGAGAAGACAAAAGTTAAAATGCATTACAATTTCAAAACAATGTATAAATATACATCAGCTTCTTATATTGTTTTATTGAACAGAATAGATTACATGCACATGGGGCTTTTTAATATGACTGATCACCTGTCATAAAAGCAGATGTAGTACATTTATTTCATTTTTTGTATGAACATGATATTTCACCACTTAACAGTATTCTGATATTCACATATAAATGTATACAAATCAGTGCATTCTCTATTTTAGGCTTGGGTTGGTGTTTACTTTTCCAGATTAAAAAAAAAGATGATACATTATTCACATTGTATGTATATAAAGTTATATTGGATATTGACTACTTTATGATTAATTGATTTACAATATACAACCTACTGATATGTGCTAGTAAAAAAAATGGTTCATATTTATAAAGTGAAAAATAAACAAGAATAAATTGCAAACACACACATTCACACTTTTCCTGGTATTCATAATGAGTGCCTTGAACACAAAATCTCCCATCTTTGCAATACATGGCACAGTATGGGACAGATTCAAGTAATTTACTCCAATGTGGACAAGGACTTATTTATTTAGACTTTTTTTTTTATCACCAATATGGTGGTATTTTTTAATGAATTTGCCACAACCATTGGACCAGGCTGTAGAAGTGTTGCACTCAAGAATTACATAAAATTGTTGCAGTTAGGAGAGCTGGATGCACTCACTTTCCCTCGCTTCCGACAGTCACCTCTCAGAGCATAAGTCACACTTTTTTGCAGTCAGTGGCCACTTCTTCCTCCTGAACCCCTTGTATTGATTAGCCAGTAGTGGTGTGCCCCTAATGGAAGATTCTGGGTTACTAGGCAGTGGTCAGCTTTGGCCACCCTGTCTCCTTTCTCTTGATTGTTTATGCTATTTTGGTGCTCTATTTGATCATCACAGACTGAGAGCTCTGGCTCTTGTTTCTTAGCACCCTACTAGTAATATTTCATTTGTATCTGCCCGTCAACCTGCATTGGATTCCCTTATTTCTGACCTCTGTCTTGAACTTGGATTCTTTTTGTTGAATTGCTGCCAACCTCTGATTGTTTACAGGAGTATGCTTGCCTGCTGACTGTCCAAATCTTGGACTGCTTGCTTGCCTTGCCCTTGGAATTGCTGGGTTATTTACCAGCTACTGTCTTCCCAGACCACCACAGTTTCTGAGAGGTCGGACTGGGGCACAGATACTCTTCTGCAGCCACTTTGGACCTTGCCTGACCAGCCTAGGCTACAGGTACCTCACCTTGTTATCTTCACTCAGTCTCAGTACCATCCGGCAGGAACTATACTTGGATTCTACCACAACATACCTAAATATTATGTTTTACCAACAGCATTATGTTGAAACATATAAGACCTGGGAGGCAACTCGGCACTGTATTTTAAAACCTATATACTTTATTTATAACAAAACACCCCCACCCTAAACAAAAAAGAGATTCTTCTTAGCGTGTTCTTTGGGTTATTCCTTATTGTCCCACAATAAACTCTGGAAACTGTTCCACTGCTATGCACAGGGCCAGCCCTACGATGGGACCATGATTCCAGGCGGAATTTAAGAGAGGCTGCCGCCCGGCCGGCAAGAAGTTGTCAGGAGTACTTGGGCTCCGTAGTAGCTGCCCGGAATCCCATTTCAGTAAGTGGGAGCCAGTGCTGGTCGGCGGTGCGCTGTGCCCGTGACAGTGTAAGCGGAGCCTGAGCAGCAATGTGTGGCAGGTGACGTCATAGCAAGTGACAATCCGCATTGTGTGGCAGGTGACGTCGTGGCAAGTGACAATCCACAATGTGTGGCAGGTGGCATCGTGGCAAGTGGCAATCCATATCTGGTGGCAGGTGACGCAGCAATTGACAATCCGCATCTAAAGGCAGGTGACGCAGCAAGTGACAATCCGCATCTGGTGGCAGGTGACGCAGCAAGTGACAATCCGCATCTGAAGGCAGGTGACATTGGCAAGTTACACACTCGGGGCTCCCACTGATTTTGCATTATGGTGAGTTGAACTATTTTATTTTATATAATGTAATGTAATAATAGAAATAATGTGCTTCAATCATTCTTTTTTGTGATACGGCACTGTGCCGATTTAACTGACAATTGCATGGCCATGCGACAATGTACCCAAACAAAACTGACCTCCTTTTTCCCCCCACAAATAGAGCTTTCTTTTGGTGGAATTTGAGCATGTCTGGGGTTTTTATTTTTTGCACTATAAAGAAAAAAACTGTAACTATTATATTTTTTACTGTTTGCTATAGTAAACATCCAAAAAAATATATTTCTTCATCAGTTTAGGCCAATATGTACTCTTCTACATATGTTTGGTAAAAGATTTAAAAAAAACGCAATAAGAATATATGGATTGGTTTATGCAAAAGTTATAGCATCTACAAAATAGGGGATAGATTGATGGCATTTTTAAAAATTTTTTTTACTAGTAATATCAGTGATCTGGATTTTTAGCAGGACTGCAACATTGTGTTGGACAGATTGGACACTTTTGACACATTTTTGGGACCAGTGACGTTTATACAGCGATCTGTACTATAAAAATGCACTGATTACTGTGTAAATGTCACTGGCAGGGAAGGGGGTTTAATGTGTTCCCTGGGAGTTGTTTCTAACTGTGGGGGGATGGGGCTGACTGAAGGAGGAGAGAGATCTCTGTTCCTAATCACTAGGAACATCAAATCTGTCTCTCCTCCACTGTCAGAATGGGGATCTGTCTGTTTACTTTGACAGATCCCCTTTCTGGCTCTCTGCGGAGCGATCACGGGTGGCCGGCTGACATCGCGGCCGCCGGCCTCGCACAGGTCCATTTATGCTCCTATATACATGTATAGAGCTATGACAGGTCCTCTTTATACTCCTATACGGTATTCCTGTATACCTGTATAGAGCCATGCCAGGTCCTCTTTATGCTCTTATAAACATGTATAGAGCATTACAGGTCCTCTTTATACTACTATATACATGCATAGAGCCATGACAGGTCCACTTTATACTTCTATATACATGTATAGAGCCATGAAAGGTCCCCTTTAGTTATCATGATATAAAATAAAGGATGTGGGGGCCTTTTGGTGAGTGTGATTTTTTTATTTTATTTTTGGGGGGGGGGGGGGCGGCAGCATTTAATTCTTGGTCCCAGGCAGCACAATGCCTTGGGCCAGCCCTGGCTAGAGAAGGGGAGGGAATGTTTAAAGATAATCTATGAGTAGAGTTATCGTTTCTTTATTGAGATATTCAGCAAGACTTTATATCTTATAAGCAAATCTTCTAGCGTTGCACTTGCGGAGCACACCAGCCCGAAAGAATCTATTAGTATTGGTAAATGCACATTTATAGTTCCATAATCATTTAGCTGGGAGGAAGAAAAGGGAATAGCTCTCCCAAAATGTGTCTGGTTTTTATAACTTGGCTCTGTCCTAAGAGCTTAGAGGATGCTAGAGAGAATTCCCTGTCTTAGGCCGCGTACACACGGGCGGACTGTTCGCCCAACTTTGTCCGCTGAACAGTGTTTCAGCGGACAGTCCGCTCGTGTGTTTCAGCGGACAGTCTGATGAACAAAGTTTTTCGGAATTTCCATAAGACTGTCCGCTGAAACTTGGTTTGAGCGGACAGTCCGCTCGTGTGTAGGCTTGTTCGACAAACTAAGTCTCGCGCATGCTCAGAAAGAATTTACACGGCGAAGGTTGCATTGCAGTGTATAGGACGTCGTTTTTCGAGTCCCGTCGTACGTGCCGTTCACGTCATCGCGCACGCTTTCAGCGGACTGTTCGTTCATCGTGTGTGGTCAAGTCCGCTCATGCAAATTTTGAGCGGACTGTTTGTCGGATTGTTTGACAAACTAAGTTGGGCGAACAGTCAGCCCGTGTGTACGCGGCCTTAGAATTAGAAAATAATTTTCACATTGCTTTACTGGTGAATATTGCAAAAAAGTATGTAAATACAGTGCAGATAAATCCCTCTGCTGCTCAAAACTTCTCAGCTAGTTTTATCAGTTTTATCACAAACTCAAAAAAAATGTCTAGTTTTTCTTAAATAAACATGAAAAAAAAGTATATATATATATATATATATATATATATATATATAGACTCCTCCCACTGGGCGCGGGCTCCTGTGTAATTTTGCGAGCTTTCGTAACAGGCTCCTCCCATGCTTACGCATCTCAGTGAAAGTCTCTCCAAAATGGCACTGATCTTTATGGCGCAGTTCAAAAGAACATTCTTCACCATCTGTTCCAAGGCCCTGCGAGGTAACAGTAAATCCCGGACTGCGAACCCCCACGTGTAGCAGCCATAACCCTTGGCAGGGCAGCCTTAACTTTTGGGCTTACTGGTTACCTCCGCTTGGCTGGTTCTTCCACGTCTAGGGGTTCCTAGAGTTAGTACCCAACAACTTTGGACGCTGACACCATAAAAGTCCTTTAGAAAAGGTTTTTATTTACAGGGGTAACATCCAACAACACAGTCTCGTATGGGAACAGAGGGCAAGGCACCTTGAACCGCTAATATCAGAAAGTCTCTACTACCACCCAGAGAGTAGCCACTCGCAGCTGGGCACTTCAAGGCTGAACAAACCTCTAGCCATAGATTATGGCAGTCAGCACTTTGATCCAGAACTTGTGAAATCTTTGACCTTGAGTAACTGGTAACAGAAGTGAACGGCAACCTTTTTCCTCAGTACCTGGAATGTTCTCTGTCTCCTTGGCAGTACTGGAAAAAGCGTGAATTCATCAGTGTCCTTCACAACTCAGCAACCAGGCACTTCTCAGGATGCCAGCTTGTTGGCCCTCCTCCAAAGAGTCCTCCCCCGGTCACTTACACGAGCTGCGGTGCCCCTCCAAGTCAAGAGAACACCCGGACGCCTTGGATCCTCCCTCAGTTACTGTGTACTGAACCAGCCGGTTCCGAGACTCGGGAACAGACGGATCCCTACCCCAGAACAGGCGGGTCTATTGGGGTTAGCCAACCAAAGCATGTTGTGGAGCGACGAACGCTCCCGTGACCGGGACCCCTCGTGGGGCTACCCCGGTTCAGAATCGGGAGCAGACCTCTAAGGCCTCACGAACGAACCTAGAACACGTGACTTCAATATCTTAAGTACCCTTCGCCAGACTCCTCAGCAGGGGTCCGGTGCACCCACTGATTGGCTCAGGGGAAGCTGATACCCAAAACGTCCAACCAGGCCTGGTTCTGAGCCTGTCATGTGCACCTAACTGTACACATGACCAGGCAGAACTCTAACACAGCCCAGCCATACTGATGTCAAAGTTACACCTACTATATATATATATATATATATATATAGATATAGATATAGATATAGATATAGATATAGATATAGATATATATATATATATATATATATATATATATATATATATATATATATATCTATATATATCTATATCTATCTATATCTATATATATATATATATACACACACATGTACAGTATCTCACAAAAGTAAGTACACCCCTCACATTTTTGTAAATATCTGCCATAGTGGTGATCTATAAGGATATACATGCCTCCTGCATGTATATTTGCCTGTCAAATGTCCCCCTTTAGCTGTATGAAACCCCAAAAAAGTCCAGATTCCACTGCCCCACTGACACCGGTCACTGATCCACTGACACCGACCACTGCCCCACTGACACCAACCACTGGCCCACCGACACTGTCCACTGCCCGACTGACACCGACCACTGCCCCACTGACACCAACCACTGACCCACTGATGTGGGAACCCGCAGTGGATTTGCAGGGTTCCCGAATCGCAGGCTTGGTGGGAGCAGTCAGGTGACATTTGTAGGCTGTATGCTTTGAGGCTCGGTTCACACTGGTGCGAGCGGGAACCCTGCAAATCCACTGCGGAATTCCCACACCGCATCTGACTCGCACAGCAGTTCACACTGCCATATGCAAATTGCTGGGGAGTGCCAGGCAATGTTAGCGACACCCCCATTTCAGCTCGCATATTGCACTGTGAACTGACAGTTAGGACATGAATTGGATCGCATAGGTGTGAACACCCATGCAATTCTAGTGCGGATCAAAAAAATGGTCCTGTGCGACTTTGGTTGGAATGCAGTGCAATATCATCCATACTATCTGTATGGCTGAAATTGCACTGCGCGGACATCGCATGTGATTTGCACTGCAGTGCGGTGGGAATCACATGTGATCTCGTACAGCACACTGGTGTGAACTGGCCCTAAGCTCATTCAGCCTTACTGGGTGTAATTATAAAAAGTGAGAAATCCACCCCTCCCCCACATAACAAATCCTGGTGATGGAAAGAAATGTTGCAACTGTGATCAGGTGACCTCAGACACACACACACACTGCACTATAACAATCATCAGATCACTGGATGTTCTTCTCTGCCCAGCTCTGACTACATACAGCTCCCCTAATCACTTGTCTGTCTATATTCTTCTCCCTGTTCACTGCATCCCATTATGAGAAACATCCAGTCAAAACACAGTAAAGGCAGCCAATCCTGGGAGAGCTGGAGGGGAGGGGGGTGTGAATTGTGAACTTTTTACATAGGATGTGCCTGGCTCAGGCTAGTGCATCAGATATGTAAATAACCTGTCACTCACAGCAAGGGGAGATTTTGACAAAGTTTTCAAGACTGTCAAGATTTCTCTAACTGAACAATGAAAGACAATTGCTTAGAGCTGGATTAAATCTGTGTGGCAAGACTGGGCTCAAATGATAGGAAATCGTATTCTATTATTCTATTTTTTTTCGGGTTTACATCCACTTTAACACACAGCCAATAATGTCTAAACCGCTGGAAAAAGTGAGTACATCCCTAATTGAAAATGTCCAAATTGGGCCCAAAGTATCAATATTTTCTGTGGCTACCATTATCTTCCAGCACTGTCTTAACCCTCTTGGACATGGAGTTTACCAGAGCTTCACAGGTTGCCACTGGAGTCCTCTTCCACTCCGCCATGACGACATCATGGAACTGGTGGATGTTAGAGACTTTGCACTCCTCCACCTTCTGTTCGAGGATGCCCTACAGATGTTCAATAGGGTTTAGGTCTGGAGACATGCTTGGCTAGTCCATCACCTTTACCCTCAGCTTCCTTAGCAAGGCAGTGGTCGTATTGGAGGTGTGTTTGAAGTCGTTATCATGTTGGAATACTGTCCTGTGGCCCAGTCTCGGAAGGGAGGGGGATCATGCTCTGCTTCAGTATGTCACAGTACGTGTTGGCATTCATGGTTACCTCAATTAACCGTAGCTCCCCAGTTCCAGCAACACTCATGCAGCCCCAGACCATGACACTCCCACCACCATGCTTGACTGTAGGCAAGACACACTTGTCTTTGTACTCTTTACCTGGTTGCCGCCACACACACTTGACAACTTCTGAAACAAATAAGTTTATCTTGGTCTCATCAGACCACAGGACATAGTTTCAGTAATCCATGTGCTTAGTCTACTTGTCTTCAGCAAACTGTTTGCAGGCTTTCTTGTGCATCATCTTTAGCAGAGGCTTCCTTCTGGGAGGACAACCATGCAGACAAATTTGATGCAGAGTGCGACATATTGTCTGAGCACTGACAGGCTGAACCCCACACTTTAAACCTCTGCAGCAATGCTGACAGCATTCATATGTCCATTTCCCAAAGACAACCTCAGGATATGATGCTGAGCACCTGCACTCAACTTCTTTGGTCGACCATGGCAAGGCCTGTTCTGAGTGGAACCTTTCCTGCTAAACCACTGTATGGTCTTGGCCACCGTGCTGCAGCTCAGTTTCAGGGCCTAGGCCATCTTTCTGTAAAGCAAAAATTATTTTTTTCGATCCTTTTTCAGTTCTTTGCCATGAGGTGTCATGTTGAACGTCCAGTTACCAGTATTAGCCCTTGTACACACAGTCAGAGATTCCGACGGAATGTTTCCTATCGGAGCGTTTTGTCGGATATTTCGACTGTGTGTGGTCTGCATCGGACTGTTTCGTCGGAATATCCGATGGACGAACTTTTCCAACTTGCCGGTAAAATTTTCAGACAAAATGCTCCGATAGGACATACTCTGATTATGTGTAGCCTACGCCGACGGACAAAGTGCCATGCATGCTCAGATCAAATTCCTAGACCAAAGCTATTGGCTACTAGCCTGAACGTAGTCCCGTCGTAACGAAATAACGTCATCACGTTATGTACAATCGGATTTTCGACAACTTAGTCCGACCATGTGTATGCAACATCACTTCTGGACCTCTTCTGGAATTAATCTGTCAGAATTACTCCGACGGATTTGGTTGTCGGAATCTCCGACCGTGTGTACAAGGGCTAAGAGAGTGAGAGTGATAACACAAAATGTAACACACCTGTTCCCCATTCATACCTGATATACCTTGAGTCACATGGGGGGTGGGTGTAGAAGTGAGCTGTGAATGGGGAGTACAGAGGCGAGCTGTGCGTGAGGGGTACTGAGGTGGATGGGAAATACAGAGGTGAGGATGGGAGGGGGTAAAGAAGTGAGCTGTGGATGGAGGGGTACAGAGGTGAGCTGTGGACAGGGAATACAGATGTGAACTGTGAATGAGAGAGGGTGTAGAAGTGAGCTGTGGATGGGGGGTATAGAGGTGAGCTGTAGGTAAAGGGTGCTGAGGAGGATGGAGAATACAGAGGTGAAGATGGGGGGTATAGAAGCGAGTTGTGGATTGAGGGGTACAGAGGTGAGCTGTGGGTGAGGGGTACTGAGGTGGATGGGGAATACAGAGGTGGAGATGGGGGCGTGTAGAAGTGAGCTGTGGATTGAGGGGTACAGAGGTGAGCTGTGAGTGAGAGGTACAGAGGTGAATGGGGAATACAGAGGTGAGGATAGGGGGGTAAAGAAGTGAGCTGTGGATAGGGAATACAGAGGCGAGCTGTGTATGGGGGGATGTACAGAGGTGAGCTGTGGATGGGGGAAACAGAAGTGAACATGGATGGGGGATACAGAGGTGAGCTGTGGATGAAGGTGCAGAGGTAAGCAAAGTGGTGTGCAGAGGTGACCAATAGATGGTTACTTTGGGGGGAGAATATGCAAGTACTGCCCCTTGTGCTGAATTTTTTTCTATGCCCTGTAAGATACAAACACCTCACATTACACACTCCCAATCTCTGTGTGTCATCCTGGACTCTCCCATCTCCCCCCCTCTTCCTGGATTCCCTACCCATCATCCTGGACTGGTCACCCACGATGACCACCCACCCCCCCCCCCCATCATTATTATTATACAGAATTTATATAGTGCCAGTTTGTGCAGCGCTTCACAACAAGAGGGGGGCAAACAGTACAGTTACAATACAATTCAATACATAAGATAATGTTTGCTTTTTGGAATGTTGAGGTGGAGAGCAAATTTGCATGGGTGGGGGGCAAGAAAATGTTTGTCCAGGGTCTAATCAATATTAAAGAAGGTTCTGGTCTCTCATATATATATATATAAGGACAAATAGAAAAAATGTAGCGGTGCTAAAAAAGGTGAATATTTAAATTAATATGAATTAAATATGAACTAAATCATAAATAATATTACTCTTAATCTTTATGATTTAGTTCATATTTAACCTCCCTGGCGGTACGATTATTTCGGATTTTAGGTGCTAAAAGCGGTACAATTATTTTGCATGAAAATTTGGCGTTTTATATTGTAGTCCTGTAATTCTTAGGAATAACTCTCTTAAATCTGTCCAAACCAGAGTCTAGCAGACATCCCGGGTATGATAAAGTTTGAAAAATGAAATCATAAATTATAATATAATAAATAACTATAAATAATTGTACCAAATAATAATATAACAATAATAAAAATTATTCAATAATATAATCAAATCAAAAACACTGAAATTAGCTCAGTTGCAGAATTGTTACTGTCATTACTTTTCAGCATTTGATGACGGATCTCCCCACAAATCGCTATCGCTCAATTCTGCGAGTGATTACAATTTATTATCGCTGTTTTCTAGCTGGTCTAAAACCATTTTTGATGTAAAATGACAGTTTGGTTGCTATGGACAATCTCCAGTTTCCAGGCATAAAGAACAGTTTTTATTATATAAAACTGCATGCAGAGCACTGGACAGACCACTAGGGACAAAGGGGATGTAAAATATTTACATACAGCAATGTAATCTGTAAGATTACATTATACTGTATGTATACTGTCTGTTTCACTTTTTGAATTTGGCGCCGATCTCCGTCCCCATGCGTCGCAACGCTCGCAGGGCATGGAGATCGGCTCCGTGATAGATCGAGCGAGACACAGCTCGCACGTATAGTGGGGAGACATCGCTGGATCCGAGGGAGAAGGTAAGTAAACCTCCTCCTGGATCCAGCGATGCGGTCCCGAGTCTGGCTCGGGGTTACCGCTCTTGGTATAAAAATTCCACCCTGAGCCAGACTCGGGAATACCGTCAGGGGGGTTAATTCATAGTAATTTAAATATTCAGCTTTCTAGCACCGCTACATTTTTTTCTATTTATTCTGTGCGTGTGTCTCACTTTTAGTGGCTGCTTTTAGTTTAAAAAAATAAAATAAAAATGTTTTCTCTTTTGTTTCAGTAGAGCGGTATTTTTTTCTTACCTATATATAACGACAAACAAGGGAATGCTCCCATAGTAAAACGGCCGAAAAAATAAAAGTGAAATATTTATTTAAATATTGTACCTGGGGGTTGACTATAGTATGCCTGTAAAGTGTGTGAGGGGTTAGCTCGGCAGCGGGTGTGTGTGACCCCCTGGATGGGTTCACAACACAAAGTCAGGCACAGCAGACAGCGGTGTAGGTTCAAAAAACAAAAGATCCGGTTTATTTAGGCTACATGCAGTGATACATATAACAGCCAAACAAAATAAAACAAGAAAATAAATCCTGGTCAGCTTGACCTCTAACTACACACGTAGACTCCCTGTCTAACAACTGAGAACAGCCTTGTGCTGCCCCAGTCCCTGTCCCTGTTGTAGAGATTTGCCACACAGGCGTTAACTCACCGCACAGAACAGGTGTCACACTCCCCAGTCTATACAACACAAAAACTGGTTCCAGGATGGAGCATCTCCCTATGCATGCTGGGGTTTTTTGTAGAGGTCTTAATGAGCCCACCTACTTCAGCTGGGCTCATTAACTCTTCCCCTCTAATTGTAAAAGTCTGCATAAAGCCTGAATCTAGGACACACATATTTACCATCCTGGATACAACCAGGTGACTTTACCTGCCTGCTGCCACATACCCCCCCCTCTTGTTTCAACCTTGGGGTTGTAACATAAGCAGTCAGACACGCATGTATCCGAGACAAAGCATCCACATTCCCCATTTTAACACCAGGGCGATGCTTAACTGTAAAGTTAAATTCCTGTAGGGCTAGGAACCACCTATTTACCCTTCTATTGGTCTCCTTGTTCTGAGCCATCCACTTTAAAGGAGCGTGATCAGTCACCAGGTCAAAGTGCCTACCTAGCAGATAGTACCGAAGGGAATCTAGAGCCCACTTCACTGCTAAACATTCCTTCTCAATCGTGGAGTAATTTACCTCATGGGACTTTAACTTCCTGCTGAGGTAAATGACTGGGTGCTCTTCCCCGTTCCAGACCTGGGATAACACTGCTCCTAACCCAACGTCTGATGCATCAGTTTGTACAACAAAGTCCTTAGAGAAGTCTGGTGAGTACAACACTGGCTGGCTACATAAGGCTGTTTTTAAGGACTGAAATGCTTCCTCGGCCTCTGGGGACCATTTAACCATAACCGACTCTTTCCCTTTTGTCAGGTTGGTGAGGGGCACAGCCTGAGAAGCAAAATGGGGAATGAATCGTCGATAATAGCCAGCGATTCCCAGAAAGGCTCGTACCTGTTTCTTGCTGTTGGGACGTGGCCAACTCTGTATGGCCTCGACTTTATTGACTTGGGGTTTTATCACCCCCCTCCCAATAGTGTACCCAAGATATTTGGCCTCCTCCTGTCCAATGGTACACTTCTTTGGATTGGCCGTAAACCCAGCTTCCCGGATAGAGTCTAGGACTGGTCCAGTCACTCTGGGACTCCTCTATCACACCCAATTCCAGCATCCTTTGAACCTCCCCACGTATTGCCTCCCGTCGGGCCTCTGGTATTCTATAAGGTTTTCGTTTTACCCTTTCTCCTGGCGGGGTGATAATGTCATGCTCTACGCCAGATGTTTGTCCCGGAAGCTCAGAGAAAATCTCTTTGTTACGAAGTACAAACTCTTTAACCTCCTGTTGTTGGGGTTTCGATAAGGTGTCTGCTATTCCAACCTCAGGAACTAAGCAATCAGGCTGTACTTGTGACAAAGTCTCTGCGACTAGGGATTCCCTATCCCTCCAGGCTTTCAGCAGATTGACGTGATAGATCTGCTCCGGCTTTCGCCTTCCTGGCTGTCTAACCCTGTAGTTCACCTCACTAATTTTTTCAATTACTTCATATGGACCTTGCCATTTGGCCAGAAATTTGCTTTCAACTGTAGGGACTAGCACCAAGACCCTATCCCCCGGGGAAAAAGTACGTGTCTTGGCCCCACGGTTGTACACTCTCTGCTGTGCTAACTGCGCTTGGGTTAAATGTTCCTTTACAATTGGCATTACCTGTGCAATTCTATCTTGCATCAGGGCGACATGCTCAATCACACTCCTGTGAGGAGAACTCTAATTTTCCCAAGTTTCCTTGGCGATATCCAGCAGCCCTCTTGGGTGTCTCCCATAGAGCAACTCGAAGGGTGAGAAACCCGTAGAGGATTGGGGTACCTCCCTAATGGCAAACATCAGATAGGGTATTAGACAATCCCAATTCTTTCCATCTCTATCCACCACCTTCTTTAACATTTGTTTTAGGGTTTTGTTGAATCTTTCAACCAACCCATCTGTTTGGGGGTGATACACAGATGTACGCAATTGCTTCACTTTGTACAACTTGCATAATTCTTTCATAACCCGGGACATAAAGGGTGTACCTTGGTCCGTAAGCAGTTCCTTACAAATACCCACGCGGCTAAAAACAAGAGATAGCTCTTTGGCTATGGTTTTGGCCGAGGTATTTCGAAGAGGAATTGCTTCCGGATAACGGGTAGCATAGTCCAATATAACCAAAATGTACTGATGCCCCCTAGCAGACTTCATTATTGGACCTACCAAATCCATTGCGATCCTTTCAAAGGGGACCTCAATGATAGGAAGAGGTACCAGCGGGTTACGGAAATGTGGCATAGGTGCCAACTTCTGACACACAGGGCAGGAGGAACAATAATTTTCTGTTTCCTTCATGACCCCGGGCCAATAGAATCTCTGCAGTACCCTCTCTCAGTTTTTTTCGGTCCCCAGATGACCTCCCAGAATGTGCCCATGGGCCAATTCTAACACCAACTTCCTGTAAGGTTTGGGCACCACAAGTTGCTCAATGGTTTCTTCTGCCCTTTGAGCCACTCGATACAGCAGGTCCCTTTCCACAGTGAAATACGGGTAAGTGCAAGTCTTATCTGGGTTCACTAACTCGCCATCTATTTTCACCACATTTTCCCGTGCCTTTATTAGGGTGGGGTCTTTTAACTGTTCTGTGGCAAAATTTTCCCTGTGAACCTCAAGGTCCGAAAACTCCACAGACGGCATGTTTTCAGCTGAGGATGTTGGCTCCTCCCCAGTTTCTCGAGTTTCCCCCGCCAATACCGACAAGGGAAATTCAGGAGAGTCCTCACCACTCCCAGAGGAATTCTGGTCATCTTCCTGGTCTATAGGGGCACCAGTGGGGGGCTCAGGACAATCCCAGAGTTCCCAGAATTTTGGAAAATCCCTTCCCACAATAGCATCATGTGGTAAGTGAGACACTAACCCCACCTGATGAGAGAGGTTACCTTTGGGGGTCTCAAAAAACACTGAAGTTACAGGATACTCTCGGGTGTCCCCATGCACACAAATAACAGCCACCCTGTTCTTCCCAGAGACCTCTGTAGTAACTAATTCAGCTTTTATCAATGTTACCAGGCTACCTGAATCTAGCAACACATCAACATGCCTACCATTAATACACATTTTACATAAATGTCTCTCAGGTCCCCGAATGGCAGTGCATGCAACTGTCGCAAACAGCGACTGACGTCTCTCCCTTATAAATTCACATTGCATAGGCTCATCCACAACTGGGCAATTGGCTGCAATATGTCCCTCTTGCCGGCAGCGGTAGCAAATAATCTTTTTCGCTGCCTCTTGCAGCATGGGCTTCCTGGGCTGCTCCCGCCAGACCTTAGGTAGAACTCCCACCCTCTCACTCTCTCCACCCTCACCCCTTGGAGTCATCTTACCCGTCACTGGGGATGATCTGGTCTTAGGGGGGAAAGTCCGTGAGTCCCTGGAAGAGGTGGTCAGGTTCTCTGTAGCCAAGTACCTCTCAACCAGATCCACAAGTTTATTTGCATTTTCTGGGTCTCCATGGCTTACCCATTTTTGGATGGCAGTAGGAAGAGCTCTCAGGAAACGATCCATAACCACACGTTCCACAATGTTTGGTGCAGTCAAAGTCTCTGGCTGCAGCCACTTCCTGCTCAGGTGAATGAGATCATACATTTGACACCTGGGAGGTTTTCCAACCTGAAAAGTCCAGTTATGCACACGCTGAGCCCGGACGGCCAGGGTGACACCCAGCCGTGCCAATATTTCTGCTTTTAGCACCACATAGTCTTTTGCTTGGTCAGGCTCTAGGTCATAATAAGCTTTCTGCGATTCCCCAGTTAACAGAGGGGCCACCAGTCCAGCCCATTGCTCCTTAGGCCACTTTTCCCTTTCAGCAGTCCTTTCAAATGTGGTCAAAAACACCTCCGGATCATCCTCTCCAGTCATTTTTGTCAGTAAACGGCTCACACCAAAGGATGCGGTATTATTGTAACCACTTGCTTCATTGGCCTGCGGACGTTGCTGTATTAATGTCTCTATTTTCTGTTGAAAATTCTGCTCTTGCTTCTGCAACAGGTCTATGAAGCGGGCTTCAGATCGCTGCTGGGCTTGTTGCTGAGCTTCCAAACTCTGCTGGTGAGCCTTCTGCTGATTTTCCAAACTCTGCTGCAAAGTTGCATTTATCTGCTGCTGGGCTGCAAGGCTCTTTTGTAAACCTGCATTTGTTTGCTGCTGATTTGCATTTGCTTGTTGCTGGTTTGCATTTGCTAGAGCCAGCTGTCTCAGTATCTCCTCCATGCTGGCCTTAACAAAAAAAAAGTGCCAAAATTCTCCACCAACTGTGAGGGGTTAGCTCGGCAGCGGGTGTGTGTGACCCCCTGGATGGGTTCACAACACAAAGTCAGGCACAGCAGACAGGGGTGTAGGTTCAAAAAACAAAAGATCCGGTTTATTTAGGCTACATGCAGTGATACATATAACAGCCAAACAAAATAAAACAAGAAAATAAATCCTGGTCAGCTTGACCTCTAACTACACACGTAGACTCCCTGTCTAACAACTGAGAACAGCCTTGTGCTGCCCCAGTCCCTGTCCCTGTTGTAGAGATTTGCCACACAGGCGTTAACTCACCGCACAGAACAGGTGTCACACTCCCCAGTCTATACAACACAAAAACTGGTTCCAGGATGGAGCATTTCCCTATGCATGCTGGGGTTTTTTGTAGAGGTCTTAATGAGCCCACCTACTTCAGCTGGGCTCATTAACTCTTCCCCTCTAATTGTAAAAGTCTGCATAAAGCCTGAATCTAGGACACACATATTTACCATCCTGGATACAACCAGGTGACTTTAGCTGCCTGCTGCCACAAGTGGCACGTGTTTCCCATGTTTAGAACAGTCCTTGCACAAAATTAAGTTTCTAAAGGAATAAAAGCAATTTAAAACTACTTGCGGCTGTAATGTAATGTCGGGTCCCGGCAATTTGGATGAAAATTATTGAGAAAAATTGCATGGGTACCCCCCCCCCCCAGCCCATTACCGGGCCCTTTGGGTCTTGTATAAATATTAAGGGGAACCCCGCACCCAAATTAAAAAAAGAAAAGGCGTGGGGCCTCCAGGCCCTATATACTCTGAACAGCAGTATACAGGTGGTCCAAGCAAGACAGGGACTGTAGGTTTGTTCTTAAGTTGAACCTGTTTGTAATTTGGAACAGGTACATTTTGTAACTTTAGCTCCAGCCAAAAAAATACATTTTTAAGCTTTTTAGATAACATAGGGAAGGGTTATCACCCCTGTAACATTTGTTTTGCTGTCTGTGCCCCTGTTCAGAAGATTTCACCTCACTTACTGTCCCAATGACAATTGCATTTTGAAAATTTGGGGTTATTAGGGAAACAAGGATTGGTGATAAACCATCAGTGGAGGCACTTTTTTTTCCCATATTAACTCTTACAGGAGAGAATTTCCCTTCCTAGGGGTAGATTTCCTCTCACTTCCTGTTGTCTCCCTCCATTTGTAAGTAGGAGTTGTTTGTAAGTCGGATGATTGAAAGTAGGGGACCGCCTGTATATACTATACGGCCTGCCCTATATACTCTGCAGAAAATTGGGCCTTAGGTGTTGGGGGTACCAGAACACTTTAAGTCCTCACAGTTACTCTTGGTGGGCGCTGGAATGGGCCCTGCTGTGAAATAGTATATCAAGAATTGTAATTAAATGTCCCTATTGAACAGGGGCAGAAAAATTGGGCCTTTGGTGGTGGTGTGGTGGTGGTGCCACAACACTGTAAGCTCTCACAGTTACTCTTGGTGGGCGCAGGAACGGGCCCTGCTGTGAAATATTAGATCAAACATTGTAATTACAGGCTCAACAGGGGCAGAAAAATTGGGTCTTAGGCAGTGGAGGTGGTGCCACAACACTGTAACCCCTCACAGATTCTGTTGTTGAGTGCAGGCACAAGCCCTGCTGTGAAATATTTTACCAAATATTGTAATCACATGTCCCTGTTAAACAGGGGCAGAAAAATTGGGTCTTTGGTGGTGGTGTGGTGGTGGTGCCATAACACTGTAACCCCTCACAGATACTCTAGTTGAGCTCAAGAACGAGCCCTGCTGCGAAATATTATAGCAAAAATTGGAATTACACGTCCCTGTTAAATAGGGGCAGAAAAATTGTGCCTTAGGTACTGATGATGGTGTCCTGAAACAAAAATGTTTTTAGAAGCTATCAACATGAACATTGAGGAGGAATAGGATAGTCACTCCGCATAACAGGATAGTCGCTCAGCATAGGCAGTCTTCAAGGAATCTCACATTCATAGAAAAATTAATGGGTTACATCAGCATCAGGAGCTTGGTAGCTGGCGATCCAAGACTGATTCATTTTTATGAGTCTGTGGACAGACGCACTCTGTGATCAGTTACAAAGCCTCCAGCAGCACTGAATGTGCATTTAGAAAGAACACTGGATGCAGGACAGGCAAGTAGCTCAATTGCATATTGTGCAAGCTCTGGCCAGTGATCCATACTCAAGACCCAGTAACCCAGTGGATCTTCGGTTGGAAAGGTCTCCAAGTCTGATCATGCCCCTAGGTGTTCCTGCACCATGTAAATCAGACGTTGGCGATGGTTGCTGGAACCGATCAGACCTTGAGGCTGCGGACTAAAGAATTGTCTGAATGCATTGGTCAGATGGCCACCTTCTCCACCACTCCTTCTGTGACTGGCCGAAGCCTCAGCAACACGTTGTCCAGAAGGACCAGGAAATTGTAACCTCCCAGGCTCTGGAAACGCATTGCACAAACCTTTCTGCAAGGCCTCCCGAAGATGTTTCATCCTCTGCTCCCTTTGCGAAGGCTGGATAAGTTCCGCAACTTTACCCTTGTAACGTGGATTAAGAATTAACGTGGATCGTGGGCAGAATCACCATGATTCTAAATCCCAGCAAAACAATCAGCACGTATTTGCATGCAGATTATCTTTAACGGAACCCCAAACGCAGTATGATGCTGCCGCAATTGTTGTGCAACAGAATTACATGACAATTGTGACACAATGCATGTTCAAAAATCGTGCTAAGCTTGTTGACCAAAAAGAAGCTGGAGCCCATTTAAGTGAATGAACTGTCCTGTGCGCGATACATGGGAACCCTGATAGATCAGTGCTTTGATGGTTTTGGATGAATAAATGACCCTAGGGCAATACTGGGTGTAATGGCTCTTCTGTGTCTCACAGAGTAATAGGCACGTTTCAGTCACTGTTTCTCCACATATCTTCCCTTCAAACACTCAGCACCAGAAATCACCTATCCCCATTATTTTTTTACCACAAGCAAAAACCTGCCATTTCAGTGTGGACATAATGATAAGTTTATATCATCTATACAGTATATAGAGCAAATGCATTATCCAAAATATAACTTCTAACTTCCAATTACAGTGTAAGTGGAGCAGAGGTTCAGCATATAGTTGAAAGACCAGGCCATTCACTCTCTGACGGTGCTTTATACATCCCTGCTTGGTCCCAACTGCTCTTCTCCATCAGCTCTTGGAAATGGACGAGGATCCCTTGGTTACATGGTTGTTTTATGGACTTAATAGTATAGCTGCAGGGGAAGAGGGGGGTTTTTGCTCGTAGGGACAGATGAGAGCTTGAAACTCTGAAACATGAGGGTAGCAAACAGTCTGGACAGCTATAGAGGAGAAACCAAATGATGTTACTAAAACCGTTGATTGGGTTAACATAACATATCAAAACAGTTACCGTAAGCAAATAAATATCTCTTGCATGCAATGCTTGGGCAATTTATTAAAATATTTTTAGAGTTCTTCTTCTAAGAGCAATTCCAATAAGTAGGCAAAAACAAGGAAACTTTACAACTCTATTTCTATTAAGTCTCCTGGACAGGTGCCCAGCCTTATCAACATCTTGGCTATTTCCCCTAATTGAAGTGGGGTCAAGATGAAAGCACAGGGATGTGATGCAGGGGTGTTTGAAGAACTAAAAGGTCCACAAACCATATGAACAGGAAAGAGATACAAGATCAAGAAAGGACTAAATGGAAGTAAATAAATAAATTACATAGCCATGGAGAAAAATACACTGATTGAATAGGGGCCAGGAGCTAAGACAGAGCAAGGAGTTATGGAAATGGTACTAGAGGGGAAGACATTGGAGGTTTTCAGAGTGGCAATATCATTAGTTTAGTTGTTTAGACATTTGCCCTAATGCCATATTTTTAGCTTACGGTAGCAGTCTTTCTACCACTACTAAATAAAGTCAGCTTATTCTGTCAAATGTTTTAAAAGAAGCATAACGAAACCAGTGACTTCTCTCAGCAATATTTATTTGTTGGTCAGGAATTCCCAGCCATGTAAACAGGGACAGCACTGACATTACTGACCAAATACAGCCACATGGCCATATTTAGGCAATAATAGTGACCAAATATCGCCATAGCCATTCTTGGACAATGACATCAGTGGGTATACCATGGCATTTTTTTTATGACCATGACCTTATTTTATATTTAGCAGCAGGAACAAAAGCTTTGGTTGATGTAGCATCAGGATCAGTGGTGTCCATCAGTCTGTGTTTTTTTTTTTTTTTTGCGAATCAGCGGATATTATTCATCTTGATTTGCATGGATTAGCATAGCTGGACAAAGTGTTTGATGGTGGATTTATATATTGGGACTTTTTCTTTTAATTAAAGGACTAGTCAAAATAATGTGTCCTTATTTACACTTTACATTTTTGTGTGAATTAGTAGGGGTGTTATATACAGCTTACTCATTCTTTTTAATGGGGATTTCCAGATTCCTTGCCCACAGACCCCCTAAACCACTGATCCAGGGATGTGAAGTAGAAGCCCACCAGGCTGCATGTTTATAAAAGTGTTTTATATGGATTTTGGGGATCTCACATTTTTTTTTTTTGCATGTGTTTCCCCCTTAAATTCATACCGGATCCAAAGAGTCTGGTATGGAATTTGGGGGACCTCAGGCATTATTTTTATTTTTTTGTGTGTGTGGGGTCCCCTTGACATCCATACCATACCTCATCAAGAATAAGTATCTGACATGTATTTTTATGTTTAGGGCCCTCATCTAAGAGATCTCCAGCCAGTTTGTTTTCAAACAAAAGTAAGGCGCTAGAAGCTCTAATTTTCTGGCAATTTAAAGTGTATTTTTCTTTTGTTGTTGTATACACTATATCATACAGAAGCGCCACTTCTGAGTCAGACTAAGGACACCCCCCAAGCATGAAATTTAAGGAGTTTTGCATTTTTATTGTTTCATTTGCAGCATTAATAAAATTGCTGCAGTCCAGAAACAAATTGCATTTTAATTTTTTGTTTTGCTTTTTTACATATTCTCCAGGGCAGTGGCCAGACCCCATGCAATTTGTTTGACAATTAGTGATGGACGAACGTTTCGCCCGGCGGTCGTTTCGCGGCGAATTTCCGACATTCGCGGTCCGCACGTTCGAACGCCTTTTTCCGTCGTTCGCCGCGGCGGACTTACGTGTTTAATGTATACAAGAACTTTAACCTTTGGTGACACGTTTATCATGTGATACAGGACAGCCAATTGAGACATGACAGCACATGGACACTTGGACATTCCCCCTAACCTATAAATACACCCGATCCGGTGGCCATTTTACATTCTTTCTTCTGTTACGATAGGGACAGGTTCCTGTGTGGAGTAGGGAGAGATAAACCACTAGCTATTTGGTACACAAAAGTTCTTTTCAGGACTGGTATAGGTGTTAGGTGTTGATAGGTTTGCTGTGCTGCTGATTCTTGCAGCAGCCTGAGTGTCTTTTGTTAGTTTAGAGAAAGGGAAAGGACGGTGTATGCTACAGGGACAGCCAGATTAGTCTTTCATCATCATCATCATCATCATCATCATTAGCTGTTACTATCAAGGTCCACAAAAGAGCTGTTCCAGTAACCACTAATCGTTCTCTTTTTTTGCCAATTTGTATAGGGACAGGAAGGAAGCAGTGTTGTCAGGCAGTGAGGGTAATTTTAAAGACTTGCTGTTATTATTAGTTCCACAAAGGTTCTTTTCAGGACTGGTATCAGTGGTACAGTAATAGGCTTGTACATGTATAATATTCTTTCTTCCAAATATAGAAAGGATATTATACTTGACTGCTGCCCTTCTGCTGCAGTCTGCTAAACATTCACAACTCACTTGTTCCACAAAAGTTCTTATAAGGACTGGTAACTTGGTATAGGGTGCTACGGTACATAGGCTTGAGTGCGGTACAGTCTGCTGTTCTGTAAGGACCGCTATCGGTCCACAATAGATAGGGTTGACGTGCACCACTGCTGACCGCTGCCCTATACTGCAGCAGTCCTTCAGCGGTATAGGGACTGACGTACAGTCTGCTAATCACTAACACACAACCTGCTTGTTCCACAAAAGTTCTTATAAGGACTGGTAACTTGGTATAGGGTGCTACGGTACATAGGCTTGAGTGCGGTACAGTCTGCTGTTCTGTAAGGACCGCTATCGGTCCACAATAGATAGGGTTGACGTGCACCACTGCTGACCGCTGCCCTATACTGCAGCAGTCCTTCAGCGGTATAGGGACTGACGTACAGTCTGCTAAACACTAATACACAACCTGCTTGGTCCACAAAAGTTCTTATAAGGACTGGTAACTTGGTATAGGGTGCTACGGTACATAGGCTTGAGTGCGGTACAGTCTGCTGTTCTGTAAGGACCGCTATAGGTCCACAATAGATAGGGTTGACGTGCACCACTGCTGACCGCTCACCTATACTGCAGCAGTCCTTCAGCGGTATAGGGACTGACGTACAGTCTGCTAATCACTAACACACAACCTGCTTGTTCCACAAAAGTTCTTATAAGGACTGGTAACTTGGTATAGGGTGCTACGGTACATAGGCTTGAGTGCGGTACAGTCTGCTGTTCTGTAAGGACCGCTATCGGTCCACAATAGATAGGGTTGACGTGCACCACTGCTGACCGCTGCCCTATACTGCAGCAGTCCTTCAGCGGTATAGGGACTGACGTACAGTCTGCTAAACACTAATACACAACCTGCTTGGTCCACAAAAGTTCTTATAAGGACTGGTAACTTGGTATAGGGTGCTACGGTACATAGGCTTGAGTGTGGTACAGTCTGCTGTTCTGTAAGGACCGCTATAGGTCCACAATAGATAGGGTTGACGTGCACCACTGCTGACCGCTCACCTATACTGCAGCAGTCCTTCAGCGGTATAGGGACTGACGTACAGTCTGCTAATCACTAACACACAACCTGCTTGTTCCACAAAAGTTCTTATAAGGACTGGTAACTTGGTATAGGGTGCTACGGTACATAGGCTTGAGTGCGGTACAGTCTGCTGTTCTGTAAGGACCGCTATCGGTCCACAATAGATAGGGTTGACGTGCACCACTGCTGACCGCTGCCCTATACTGCAGCAGTCCTTCAGCGGTATAGGGACTGACGTACAGTCTGCTAAACACTAATACACAACCTGCTTGGTCCACAAAAGTTCTTATAAGGACTGGTAACTTGGTATAGGGTGCTACGGTACATAGGCTTGAGTGCGGTACAGTCTGCTGTTCTGTAAGGACCGCTATCGGTCCACAATAGATAGGGTTGACGTGCACCACTGCTGACCGCTGCCCTATACTGCAGCAGTCCTTCAGCGGTATAGGGACTGACGTACAGTCTGCTAAACACTAATACACAACCTGCTTGGTCCACAAAAGTTCTTATAAGGACTGGTAACTTGGTATAGGGTGCTACGGTACATAGGCTTGAGTGCGGTACAGTCTGCTGTTCTGTAAGGACCGCTATCGGTCCACAATAGATAGGGTTGACGTGCACCACTGCTGACCGCTGCCCTATACTGCAGCAGTCCTTCAGCGGTATAGGGACTGACGTACAGTCTGCTAAACACTAATACACAACCTGCTTGGTCCACAAAAGTTCTTATAAGGACTGGTAACTTGGTATAGGGTGCTACGGTACATAGGCTTGAGTGCGGTACAGTCTGCTGTTCTGTAAGGACCGCTATCGGTCCACAATAGATAGGGTTGACGTGCACCACTGCTGACCGCTCACCTATACTGCAGCAGTCCTTCAGCGGTATAGGGACTGACGTACAGTCTGCTAATCACTAACACACAACCTGCTTGTTCCACAAAAGTTCTTATAAGGACTGGTAACTTGGTATAGGGTGCTACGGTACATAGGCTTGAGTGCGGTACAGTCTGCTGTTCTGTAAGGACCGCTATCGGTCCACAATAGATAGGGTTGACGTGCACCACTGCTGACCGCTGCCCTATACTGCAGCAGTCCTTCAGCGGTATAGGGACTGACGTACAGTCTGCTAAACACTAATACACAACCTGCTTGGTCCACAAAAGTTCTTATAAGGACTGGTAACTTGGTATAGGGTGCTACGGTACATAGGCTTGAGTGCGGTACAGTCTGCTGTTCTGTAAGGACCGCTATCGGTCCACAATAGATAGGGTTGACGTGCACCACTGCTGACCGCTGCCCTATACTGCAGCAGTCCTTCAGCGGTATAGGGACTGACGTACAGTCTGCTAAACACTAATACACAACCTGCTTGGTCCACAAAAGTTCTTATAAGGACTGGTAACTTGGTATAGGGTGCTACGGTACATAGGCTTGAGTGCGGTACAGTCTGCTGTTCTGTAAGGACCGCTATAGGTCCACAATAGATAGGGTTGACGTGCACCACTGCTGACCGCTCACCTATACTGCAGCAGTCCTTCAGCGGTATAGGGACTGACGTACAGTCTGCTAATCACTAACACACAACCTGCTTGTTCCACAAAAGTTCTTATAAGGACTGGTAACTTGGTATAGGGTGCTACGGTACATAGGCTTGAGTGCGGTACAGTCTGCTGTTCTGTAAGGACCGCTATCGGTCCACAATAGATAGGGTTGACGTGCACCACTGCTGACCGCTGCCCTATACTGCAGCAGTCCTTCAGCGGTATAGGGACTGACGTACAGTCTGCTAAACACTAATACACAACCTGCTTGGTCCACAAAAGTTCTTATAAGGACTGGTAACTTGGTATAGGGTGCTACGGTACATAGGCTTGAGTGCGGTACAGTCTGCTGTTCTGTAAGGACCGCTATAGGTCCACAATAGATAGGGTTGACGTGCACCACTGCTGACCGCTCACCTATACTGCAGCAGTCCTTCAGCGGTATAGGGACTGACGTACAGTCTGCTAATCACTAACACACAACCTGCTTGTTCCACAAAAGTTCTTATAAGGACTGGTAACTTGGTATAGGGTGCTACGGTACATAGGCTTGAGTGCGGTACAGTCTGCTGTTCTGTAAGGACCGCTATCGGTCCACAATAGATAGGGTTGACGTGCACCACTGCTGACCGCTGCCCTATACTGCAGCAGTCCTTCATCGGTATAGGGACTAAGAGTTTTGTCACAGGGTCATTTAAAAAATGACAGGCAGAGGAAGAGGCAGGCCCTTCCGCAGGGGTGGTAGGGGTAGGGCAGGAGCAACAGGCTTGAGCCAAAGTGGGAAGTTGCAGAAGGTGCGTTCAATTACTTTAAAGGATGCACCAGACTTGGTTGAGTGGCTCGCTCAGCCTTACTCTTCTGCACCCTCCTCATCCTCTCGATCTGCACCCTCTTCTTCACTCTCTGCTATGTGCACCCCCAAAGACACTACCACCAACAACACGACCACCACCACCACCACCACATACCTTCCGCTTGAGTCACTGGAATTATTTTCCGATCCATATCAAGAGGACATTTCTGATGCGCAGCCACTCTTGGTATTGGATCAGGAAGAGGAGGTAGCAACAAGCGCTACTCAGCAGTCTGACGCCAGTACCCAGATCAGCCCAAGGAGGAGGTTGGTCCCCGGTGTTGCTGCCTACTCCGAGATCTCTACTTATAGCGGTGGGGAAGGTGACGTTGATGATGACGTGTCTAGTGATGTCACGTGGGTGCCCACAAGAGAGGAAGAGGAGGGGAGTTCAGAGGGAGATATGGACCAGCAGATAGGGAGGAGAAGCAGCAATGACTTACATTGCACAGCAGGGACAAAGCAGACTGCAAATGTATCAGGAGCGAGTCATCGACCATGTACGGTCACATCTGGCGCTCCCAGGACACCGGCACATGGCTCCGCAGTGTGGGCTTTTTTTAACGTGTCCGCTGCTGACAATAGCGTTGCCATCTGCAATCTTTGCAGTCAACGCGTTAGTCGCGGTAAGCCCAATACTCACCTAGGGACGACCGCCTTAAGAAGGCACATGAGCAGCCATCACCGAGCCCAGTGGGAGCAACGGAACACACAAAGCCACACTGCAGGCTCTCACCGTCCAGCCTCGTCTTCTACTTCTCCTTCTCCTCTCTCCTCACAATTGTCCTCCACTCCACCTTCCATCACGCCAAGCTCACATTTTTCTGCAAAAAGGCAGGCTTCCGTGGGCCTAATGTTTGAGCGTAAAAAAATGATGACGCCGGATAACCCTCTTGCCCAACGGTTGGCGGCTGGCTTGTCAGAACTCATAGCCCGCCAACTACTGCCATATAAACTGGTGGACTCGGAGGCCTTTCGCAAATTTGTGGCCATTGGAACACCACAATGGAAGGTCCCAGGAAGGAAGTATTTCTCAGAGAAGGGCATCCCAGAGCTATATGGCCATGTTCAGCGGCAAGTGAATGTATCTCTGGCACACAGTGTCGGTGCCAAGATACATCTGACCACAGACACGTGGTCTAGCAAACACGGGCAGGGAAGGTATATCAGTTTTACTGCCCACTGGGTGAACCTTCTGACGGCCGTCAAGCATGTAACCCGTGGCACCCGTGTAGATTTGGTTTTACCGCCACGGATTGCATGCAGGCCTGACTCTTCTTCTCCTCCTCCTACTCCATCCTCCTCCCTCTCCTCCTCAGCTGCCTCCTCCTTTTCCGCTGCTAGCGTCTCTTCCACTGCACCGCCCAAGCTCCCCAGAACCTATTCCACATGCCAGGTGAGACGTTGCCATGCCGTGCTGCGTCTGTTGTGCCTGGAAGCAAAGAGCCACACTGGCCCGGCACTCCTTTCAGCTTTGCGTTCACAGGCAGATGAGTGGCTAACACCGCTCAATTTGACAGTTGGTAAAGTGGTGTGTGACAACGGTGCCAATCTGCTTAGCGCATTGAAACAGGGCAAAATCACGCACGTGCCGTGCATGGCACACGTCTTAAACTTGGTCGTGCAGCGATTCCTTGTCAAATACCCTGGGGTCCAGGACATCTTGCGGCAGGCAAGGAAAATCTCGGCCCATTTCAGAAGATCTTACACGGCCATGGCTCGCCTTGCTGACATTCAGCGGCGACACCATCTGCCGGTCAGACGTCTTATTTGCGATTGCCCGACGCGATGGAACTCAACCTTCTATATGCTTGATAGGCTGCTCCAGCAGAAACGTGCAGTTAACGTCTACCTGTATGAACTCTGCGAAAGAAACGGTTCTGGGGAGCTGGGTTTTTTTTCACCGCGCCAGTGGCTGCTCATGCGCGACACATGCAGACTTCTGCGGCCATTTGAGGAGATCACCAAACTGGTCAGTCGCAGCCATGGCGCCATCAGTGACATGGTACCTTATGCCTTCTTTCTGGAGCGTGCATTGCGTCGTGTCATTGATCAGGCTGTGGAGGAGCAGGAGCGGGAAGATGAGGAAGTCGCAATGCTGGATGAATTCCCAGGGGGGGGCTACTCTATCTGAGACAAGTCAACAACAGGAGTCTGATGAGGAGTCAGAGGAGGATGGTGCCGGGGCGGATGAGCAGGAGCAAGAAGAGCATGCTTTAAACCTTTCTGGGATCCCTGTTGTGCGAGGATGGGGAGAGGAGAATGAAGAGGACGACATTATCCTGGATGATGAGCAGGAGCCAGGCCACCACACCGCTTCCACTTTAGTGCAAATGGGGGCCTTCATGCTCCAGTGTTTTAATAGGGACCCCCGTATAAAAAGCATGAGGGTCAAGGACCAGTACTGGGTGGCAACGTACTTAGACCCCCGGTACAAACACAAAATGGCGGAAATGTTACCGCCGTCGCAGAGGGCTGTCAGAATGCAGCACTTCCAGGCCTTGCTTCGAGAAATGCTGCATTCTGCTTTTGCGTGCGCTGGCAGAGGAGCAATTCCCACTCCCAGAGAAGGATTTGCGGGTACCAATCCAACAGCGCCTGCAAGAAGAGGCCGGTTTGAAGATGTGTTGGTGACTTCGGATATGAGGTCATTCTTTCAGCCGACCCATCGACAGGTGTCATCCGGATCCAGCATCAGGGAACGCCTAGACCGTCAGGTGTCCGACTACATTGGGTTAACGGCCGATGTGGACGCTCTGAGGAGTGATGAACCCCTAGACTACTGGGTGGGCAGGCTTGACCTCTGGCCAGAGCTTGCCCAATTTGCAATCGAACTGTTGGCTTGCCCCTCATCCAGTGTCCTGTCCGAAAGGACGTTCAGCGCAGCAGGGGGGATTGTGACCGATAAGCGTACTCGCCTAGCTCACCACAGTGTTAACTACCTCACATTTCTAAAAATGAATGAGGCATGGATCTCTGAGGAATTCAACACATGTGACCAGTAGACCATGTATATGTCTATAAACTATTTTTTTAATCAAGCACACAGACCTTCTTAATTCATTTGGCTCACTTCCTTGACCCAAAAAAGCACACCGTACTATATGCCCCTACCCTCCTCTTTGAAGAGGTTGAGCGGTGTCATATTTCTACTGGGGCTGCTTATGATATCCCTGTGCTGTGCTGACTTCCTCCTGGGGGTTCTTATTATGAAGGGATCACACTATCCCTGTGCTGTGCTGACTTCCTCCTGGGGGTTCTTATTATGAGGGGATCACACCATCCCTGTGCTGTGCTGACTTCCTCCTGGGGCTGCTTACGGTGCTGCTGTCAGTGCTGTATGTCATGGTGCTGCTGTCAGCGCTGTATGTCACGGTGCTGCTGTCAGCGCTGTATGTCACGGTGCTGCTGTCAGCGCTGTATGTCACGGTGCTGCTGTCAGCGCTGTATGTCACGGTGCTGCTGTCAGCGCTGTATGTCACGGTGCTGCTGTCAGCGCTGTATGTCACGGTGCTGCTGTCAGCGCTGTATGTCACGGTGCTGCTGTCAGCGCTGTATGTCACGGTGCTGCTGTCAGCGCTGTATGTCACGGTGCTGCTGTCAGTGCTCTGTATTACGGTGCTGCTGTCAGATGCCTCTATCACGGTGCATGTGTCATTCCGGTATGTCACGCTGCTGGTGATCATCTCCTGCACCCTCTTCTTTGCCTACCCTGGTCCCTGACCTTCCCTCTCCTCCATTGCCTTCATTAGCTCCATAGTCCTGAATTGTTAGAACAATTTCCCAAATAAAATAAAAATGCTTGTAGTTATCGATCCCAAATTCACCTCATACATGTATTATGTCATTGTCCAGATGGTGGGACTACGTTTTACCCCCTAATAATTACCACGTGGCCGCAAATTCGACATGAAGGTTTGCAAAGTTCGCCTCCCATTGAAGTCAATGGGGCCCGCGGCGAACGTTCGGTTTCGCGAACGTTTGGGTCCGTTCGCATTTCGCTTTCGCGAAACGTCCCGTCGGAAGTTCGTCCATCACTATTGACAATCTCTTGCCTATTAGCCTAGTAAAATGGGCATTACTGTTTTTCTTTGTTTCAATCGTTTTT
Organism: Lithobates pipiens; assembly: GCF_037356315.1. NCBI lineage: Eukaryota > Metazoa > Chordata > Amphibia > Anura > Ranidae > Lithobates > Lithobates pipiens. The sequence goes on from NW_027507784.1 coordinate 174,211,780, forward strand.
ATTACAATTTTAAATCATCATACAAACATTTATGTTCAAATAATCATCATGAAATTGTTAAAGGTGTAAAAAAATACTGCGCTGTGAAAAGATGTGTTCTACCCAGCTGCCAACACTACTGAAGACTACACAGTAACATGGTCCTAGTGGTTATATCTACCTCACCTCTCATTAAGGTTCGTAGGAAGTGGATAATTTGGCATACAGGATAGGTCTCCATAGGGGGCATTTCTAAAGATTCCTTAAAGTAGCTGAGCTGTCTTATCCCCTCATGATCAATAAAGTGAGCAATTCTGTAAAGCCCTTTGAGGACCCACCAAGAGAACTGAATACTCCGTTGGCCTGGGAGGAAATGAGGATTGTTGAAAAGTGGATCCGCTAGCGAATGGGGGGATTTTAAGTGGTATAATTTACATGCTGTGTTTCACAAATGCAAAGAGTGGGATAAAGTGGGGCTCAGCACCACCTGATGCCCCTTCACAGCAAGCTACATAAGGAGATCTAAGGGAATGGTCGGGTTTGCCTGCGCATCCAAGTGGACCCAGTCAGGTCTATATCTTTCATCAAAAATTTGGTACAACTGGACCAACTGTGCCGCTCTATAGTATCGCAAGGAATATGGAACTCCCAGCCCACCTTGCCATTTAGACCTGTACAGGGTAGAGCAGGCCACCGATCACCTCCCTTGTTCCAAATAAATTTATAGATCAGGGACTGTAATGTCCGGAAAAAAACAGGAGGAACTTGAATCGGAAGGGACCTAAAATAATATAATGTTCGAGGGAGAACCATCATTTTAACGGCCAGTATTCTGTGCATCCAGGAAATATCATGGGTTTGCCAAGTTTTCAGGGCACGTTCTGTGGAGTCATATAAAGGAGTGTAATTTGCTGGATACAATGTAGCAACGTCAGAAGTCAGTTTAACCCCAAGATACGGGAGCACCTGCACACCATTTAAAGGAAAAGAATGGCCGTATAGAGCATTACTGCTTTTTAGTATTCAGCTCCATTAATGTTTGTCAGACCCACCTTGAATCAAATCCAGGTATGTTCAGCTCATCCCTACTATACCTACAATGAGTTTGTACACAAAATGCCAAAACACTACCATCAAGGCATTTATGCACATGGTTTGGCCCAAAGCATTATGGCAAATCCTGATACAGAGTTAACTCATTGAGTAGGTTAGTTGTGCTTCCTGTGCAAATTTTCTAGCATAATTTTCCACTCTGAGTATATTTTTAAATGAATAAAAAGTCAATCTTGAAGAAATTCTATAAAGGAACGATTATACCAATGCTGACAGAGAGTTTCCTGGAAAAAAAAATATTAAAGAAATACTGTACTAAGCAATTACCTAGTATATTTATAGTTGTGGCATGTCTGGTGGAACAGCTGTCTAAACCTGTATATTTATGTTAACATCATTTAATTCACAATTTGTGCTTCGGTTTTACACAAGCTGTTAGCTGACCCTAGCAGTTTTAACTGATACATTTTTAAATATGTAATGCTAAGATTTTAACAAATCCCACATGTTTCTTCTGGCTTAACAGCATACTAAACTTTTCAAATGTTAAGTAAGCAGTGTGGTTTGCATGCCTTCAGAAGTTTAAAGCATGTTATTTAAAGACTTGTGATTTGGTCTTACACAGCCAGGGCTTTTTTCTCAGAGAATAGGTGCAGGAACTCACACTCTCTTTCCAACTCTCTGCCACAACCATGCCCAAACTTTGCCCCATCCACGCCCAAACTCTGCCCCAACCACATCCAAACCTCTGCCCCCACACCTTCCTTAGAGGAGTGAATTACAGCGGAACCAAAACATTGTAATGAGTTAAGGCTTAGAACTGTGTATCACATAAGGCAAATCCCCCAAAATCCCCCCATCTCCCCTCTCTGTACAAATCCCCCCAGCTCCCCTCTCTGTACCAATCAAAGCCCTCCATCTCCCCTCTCTGTACAAATCCCCCCAGCTCCCCTCTCCCCACAAATCTCCCCAGCTCCCCTCTCATCACATATCCCCCCAGCTCCCGTCTCTGTACAAATCCCCCCAGATCCCCTCTCATCACATATCCCCCCAGCTCCCCTCTCTTCACATATCTCCCAAGCTCCTGTCTCTGTACAAATCTCCCCAGCTCCCCTCTCATCACATATCTCCCCAGCTCCCCTCTCTTCACATATCCCCCCAGCTCCCCTCTCATCACATATCTCCCCAGCCCCCCTCTCATCACAAATCCCCCCAGCTTCTTCTCATCACAAATCCCCCAGCTCCCCTCTCATTATAAATCCCACCAGCTCCCCTCTCACCATCAATCCCCCCAGCTCACTTCTCATCACAAATCCCCTCACATCACAGCTCCCCTCACATCACATATCTCCCCAGCTCCCCTCTCTTCACAAATCCCCCCCAGCTCCCCTCTCATCACAAATTCCCCAGCTCCCCTCTCATCACAAATCCACCCAGCTCCCCTCTCATCATAAATCCTCCAGCTCCCCTCTCATTATAAATCCCCCCAGCTCCCCTCTCACCATCAATCCCCCCAGCTCACTTCTCATCACAAATCCCCCCCAGCTTCCCTCTCATCACAAATCCAGCTACCCTCTCTGTAGAAATCCCCCAGATCATCTCTCATCACAAATCCCCTCCCCCCACCCCAACACACACACACATACATTCCCAGGCTTCCTCTCTGTACAAATTCCTCCAAGCTCTCCTCTGTGTACAATGTTCTCCCCTCTGCTAAACACACACACAAACTTTCCCTCTCTGCATATAGACTTTCACAGACTTTCACAGTGCAGTGCACTCCTCTCTGAATGAACTCAGTCTCTGCAAACGTTTTCTCCCTCATTTTCACAGTGATAGGTCCCTCACCTCTTCTGCCATCACCTCTCTCTGTGGTATGTGCAGGTTTTTTTTTTCTTAAGGGGAACCCCCATTTCAAATAAAAAAAATGGTATGGGGTTCCCCCAAAGTCCATACCAGACCCTTATCTAAGTATGCTGGCAGTAAGGAAAGGGGAGGGGGCAAGCGAGCAGCCCCCTCTCCTGAACCATACCAGGCCACATGCCCTCAACATGGGGGGGGCTTTGGGATGGGGGGGTTTTGCCCCAAGGGCCTTGTATGGATTTAGGGGGACCCCATGCCATTTTTCCCCAATTTTTATTTTGCCGGCATCTCTTTTTTCCATTCAGTTGTCAGTGGGGAAATTCAAATTACAGCTCCCCGACCAGCTGCCTATTGTCAATAACCAATACTGGCTGATGACAATGCCTAAATATAGTCATGACAATGTCAATTTCAACCAAATGTATACCACCACTATATGAATGACTTCTGGCTGTTGGAAGTTTAGGAGTGTAAACTAGCCAAATCTGTCAATTTAGCTTGGAGAACTGCTTAAGTTCTGGTCAAACTCATGGGCAACACAAATACAAAGCTCATACCAGAAGCATTTAAAAATATACAAAAAAAGGGGGATAGGTAATCAGCATATTGAACTGTTACTACAGGATTGGAATAAGAAGCAGAGACCCATAATAAAATTGATAACATTTCAAAAAACTCCACGCCAAATTTATTAAAAAAATCCGGCGTGGGTTCCCTTAGGTCTGGTATGGATTTTAAGGGGAACCCCCTACGCCGAAAAAACGGCGTGGGGTCCCCCCAGATCCATACCAGACCCTTCTCCGAGCACGAAGCCTGGCCAGTCAGGAAGGGGGTGGGGACGAGCGAGCGCCCCCCTCCTTCTGGACCGTACCAGGCCGCATGCCCTCAACATGGGGGGGGTTGGTGCTTTGGGGAAGGGGGCACTCTGCGGCCCCCCCATCCAAAGCACCTTGTCCCCATGTTGATGAGGACAAGGACCTCTTCCCGACAACCCTGGCCATTTGTTGTCGGGGTCTGCGGGCGGGGGGGTTATCGGAATCCGGGAGCCCCCTTTAATAAGGGGCCCCCAGATCCTGGCCCCCCACCCTATGTGAAGGAGTAAGGGGTACATCGTACCCCTACCCATTCACCTGGGGAAAAAATGTCAATAAAAAACACAACACAAGTTTTAAAAGTAATTTATTAATCAGCTCCGGGGGTCTTCTTCTGATGTCGGGGGGTCTTCTGATGACTTCTCCGCTCTATTCGGCCTCTTCTCCTGGTGTCCGGCCTCTTCTCCCCCTCTCCGGCGTCTTCTCCTGGGCTCCTCCGCTGTCTTCTTGCAGCTCTTTTACTAGTGGAGGAGCCCGGTCTCCTCCGTCCCCTGTGCTCCTCCGCTAGTAAAAGAGCTGCAAGAAGACAGCGGAGGAGCCCAGGAGAAGACGCCGGAGGGTGGGAGGCCGGGATCTGGGGGCCCCCTTATTAAAGGGGGCTCCCGGATTCCGAAAAGCCCCCCGCCCGCAGACCACAACAACCAACGGCCAGGGTTGTCGGGAAGAGGACCTTGTCCTCACCAACATGGGGACAAGGTGCTTTGGGGTAGGGGGGCTGCAGGGTGCACTAACCCCCCATGGTGAGGGCACGTGGCCTGGTGCGGTCCAGAAGGGGAGGCGCTCGCTCATCCCCACCCCCTTCCTGACCGGCCGGCCTTTGTGCTCGGATAAGGGCCTGGTATGCTCCTGGAGGGGGAACCCATGCCGTTTTTTTTTTTATTTGGCGTGGAGTTCTCTCTTGAGAGCTCATTGTCTGATTGGCCACGGCCAAAGTCGCCTGGCCTGGAGCGACTTAAAGTCGTGTTGTAAGTCGTGTCCAAGCCTACAAAAGTCACGTTGGAAGTCCTGTTGCCCCTGTGTTAACCAGCTCTTAGCCCCTGTACACACGGTCAGAGATTGCCACAACCAAATCTGTCGGATTTTGCCCGTCGGATTTTGTCCGTCGGATCTTGTCCGAAACTGTTGCATACACACGGTCGGACAAAGTTGGCGAAAAATCCGATCTTTCAGAATGTGATGACGTAATTTCGTTACGATGGGACTACATTCAGGCTAGTAGCCAATAGCTTTGATGTAGGAATTTGATCTGAGCATGCGTGGCACTTGGTCCGATCAAAATTCTCTACACATGATCGGAGTATGTCCGATCGGCCCAGTTGGTCGGGAAATATTTCCAACATGTTGGAAAATTGGGTCCGACGGATATTCCGACGGAATCAGTCCGATGCATACCACACACAGTCGGATTATCCGACGACAAGGTCCGATAGGACACATTCCGACAGATTCTCCGACCGTGTGTACAAGTGCTTAGACCCCTTTCACACCACACCGCCCATTGCGTCGCCGGATTTGCGGCGGATTTGCGGCGCATTTCGGCCGCTAGCGGGACGCTTTTATCCCCCGCTAGTGGCCACGAAAGGGTTAAAACCGCCGGCAATACGCCGCAATAGCAGCGTTTTGGCGGCGGTATTACAGCGCGGTACCACACCGCTCCTTCACCGCTTCAAAGAAGCTGCTGGCAGGACTTTTTTCTGACGTCCTGCTAGCGCACCACTGTAGTGTGAAAGCCCTCGGGGCTTTCACACTACACACAATGGTGCAGCTTCTTTAGGGTGGATTGCAGGCGCTATTTCTAACCCTATAGCGCCTGCAAAACGCCCTGGTGTGAAAGGGGTGTTAGTGTATGGCCAGCATAAGTGACAGCAGGCGCAGGCAACTTGTATCAAGCTACCTGTCTATGACAATGGAGTGTGTCATGCATAATATATTACAGTACTAAAAATCTGCAATACAGCATTTTAGGTCTTTTTTTTTTCCTCTAAATAAAAATTTTGATCTCTCTTTTTATCATCCAATCATGTGCAAGCTAAAATGCAGTTTTTTTTATTTTTCTTGCATGTCCCCATCGGATCTACAGAAACTTTACTTCCAAGTGCACTTTCAAGTGCACTTGCAGTGCATAGTGGATTTTCCCAATATCTTTTACTTTTTTCTATAATAAATATCCCAATTATTTATTTTTTAAAAACAAAATTTTTCCTCACTGTAGGCCGATATGTATTCTTCTACATATTTTTATAAAAAAATCGCAATAGGGGCATATTAATTGGTTTGCGCAAAAGTTGTAGCATCTACAAAATAGGGGATAGATTTATGGAATTTTTATTATTATTATTTTTTATTTTTACAAGTAATGGCGGCAATCTTTTTATCAGGACTGCGATATTGCGGCAGACACATCGACACCGTTGACACATTTTTAAGACCAGTGACAATCATACAATGATCAGTGCTATAAAGATGCACTGATTACTGTATAAATGTCACTGGCAGGGAAGAGGTTAACACTAGGGGGGCGATCAAGGGGTTAAATGTGTTCTCTAGTGTGTGTTCTAACTTTAGGGCATGTGACTGACTAGGAGGAGAGAGAAATTGGTGTTCATACAAAGTATGAACACACGATCTGTCTCCTCTCCCCTGAGAGAACTGGGATCTGTGTGTTTACACATACAGATCCCAGTTCTCGCTTTTTCATGAGTGATCGCAGATGCCCGGCAGTCATCGCACCCGCCGGACACTCGCATCGGCTCCAGCCGGAGGCACCCCTAGTGGTCAAAAGGCTAAGCGATGTACGGTAACGTTGTTTCACCTAGGGGAGCCAACCTGACGCCGTACAACTGCAGTGGCTGGTCGGGAAGGGGTTAAACCTCTTATAGTATTTGAATGACAGATCCCTCGAGGGTCTTTTTAGCAGCGGGAATATGATCGAAAAGAATAGCAAATGATTTCCATAAAAATTATTAATTTATAGTATCATAGTATCAAAATGGTAATAATACAGTTACATTGGAGGCGTAAAAAGCAATTCTGGCCTTGACATATAAAAACGTAAAATTGAAGGGTACTAGTGCGCTTCACCTTGCTATTCAATGTGTAAGGAAATAATATTAATGTGTGGAAGCAGCCTACAAGGATAGTGATCTCGGCACTAATAGTGATAAAAAAATGAATAAATTGCAGCGCTAACCACAAACAACATTTACAATAAATAATAAACTAAAAAAATAATAAATATAAAGTGCAACATGTGTGAATCACCTCACAAAGTGCAAACTGTGCGATTCAATAGATGCAACTAAAATGATAACTACGATATTAAATGTGCTTATATAATATATACATGCCAAAAAACATATATAAAATCCAAGGACATTAAAAATGTGCAAAAAATATTTTTTCAAAAACAAAAAGAAATTCTTTACATAATCCAGTTCATGCTAATGCTTCGTGAATAATAAACAAAGTCCATGCACTTTTATGCATGGACTTTGTTTATTATTCACGAAGCATTAGCATGAACTGGATTATGTAAAGAATTTCTTTTTGTTTTTGAAAAAATATTTTTTGCACATTTTTAATGTCCTTGGATTTTATATATGTTTTTTGGCATGTATATATTATATAAGCACATTTAATATCGTAGTTATCATTTTAGTTGCATCTATTGAATCGCACAGTTTGCACTTTGTGAGGTGATTCACACATGTTGCACTTTATATTTATTATTTTTTTAGTTTATTATTTATTGTAAATGTTGTTTGTGGTTAGCGCTGCAATTTATTCATTTTTTTATATAAAAACGTAACTCATCAACTATAGGAAAAATACACATGAACTCAAGTTATATAAAACCATTAGGCTAGTGTGGAGTTTCATATGGTATACTATGTGAAACGACACACTAGCCTAATGGTTTTATATAACTTGAGTTCATGTGTATTTTTCCTATTGTTGATGAGTTACGTTTTTATATGTCAAGGCCAGAATTGCTTTTTACGACTCCAATGTAACTGTATTATTACTATTTTGATACTATGATAAAAAAATAAATGAATAATTCTTATGGAAATCATTTGCTATTCTTTTCAATCATATTCCCGCTGCTAAAAAACCCCTTGAGGGATCTTCCATTCAATTTCAGTGAATCGGGGTGCGCAGCATTATCAACTCAACATGTGTTATCTATTCTAAACCTCTTATAGTATACAGTATACATCTCTTCTGTGTCTGTAATTCTCAGAGGAGATTAGATATATTCTTCCCTAACCATATAGCTGGTTATTTAGAGTTACAACTGCATATAGATATTCAAGAATACATTGTCTTTTTAAAATTTACATAATAACTAAGTTATACACCACACTTTTTTGAGGTTTTTATCTGATTAATCAAAACAATAATCGGCCAACTAATTGATTATGAAAAATAATCGCTTGTTGCAGCCCTAGTTTGAAGGGTGAGGTTTTGGAAAAATTAGTATGCCTTTTCTGGAGGCAAGGGTGAAGGATTACAGTATACATTTCCACCCAGATCTAGCTCCCAATACCATTATGCTTTTTGGAGTTTTGCTATAAAACTCTTATTTGGAATATACAGTATATCATCCTGGAAAATTGATCTACAAGAATTCCTCACAGTTGAACAAAAAGATAGGGTTCTACAATTACCACACGTATCTTCTATTTCCTCAAAAATGGCAAAGGTTAATTAGAAATTGCAGACCCAATGACACTCCTGCTAAAGTGCACCAAATATTCTCCTAAGCTTCTTCCCAATACTGGAGGGACTGTGGAATGCCCCTCACCCATGCTCATATCTGATGACAATGCCCTATTATATGCCAATACTGAACTACTGCATTATCACTGATTACCACTAGGGATGAACGGAGTACCCTCAGGTTCGGTTTGCAGCAGAACATGTGAACAGGCAAAAAATTTGTGTGAACACCGTTAAAGTATACAGGACACAAACATGAAAAATCAAAAGTGCTCATTTTAAAGGCTTGTATGCAAGTTATTGCCATACAAATGTATGGGGACCCAGGTACTGCCCCAGGGGACATGCATCAATGCAAAAAAAAGTTTTAAAAACAGCAGTTTTTTTTCAGGAGCAGCGATTTTAATAAAGTTTAAAGTGAAACAATAATTATGAAATATTCCTTTAAATATCATGCTTGGGGGGTCCCATTGGTCTGCCTGTTCATAACAGTCCCGAAGCAAAATTACATTTCTAAAAAAAAAAGGAAATTTAAAATTGCTTGCGGCTGTAATACATTGCCGATGCTGGCAATATACATAAAATATCATTGAAAAAAACACCAAAATGAAAAAAAATAATACATGGGGGTTCCCCCCAAAGTCCATACCTGGCTCTTCAGGTCTGATATGGATAGTAACCTCCCTGGCAGTAATCCCGAGTCTGGCTCGGGTTGGGAATTTACTGATAGAAGCGGTAAACCCGAGCCAGACTCGGGATCGATACGCTGGATGCAGGGGAGGACACAGGGAGAGTTACTTACCTTGTCCCCTGGATCCAGCGATGTCCCCTGCGCTGTGTGATCGAGCGATTCGACGTTACGGCGCACAGGAGCGGAGAACGGCGGCAAATTCAAAAAATTAAAAACACACACAGCACTGTAATCTTACAGATTACAGTGCTGTATTAAAAAATTATACACACCCTTTGTCCCTAGTGGTCTGTGCAATGCCCTGCATGCACTCTTATATTATAAATACTGTTTTTTTCTGCCTGGAATTTGGAGATTGTCCATAGCAGCCAGAAAGTGTCCCTTTTTCAGTGTTTTAGGATTTGATTACATTATTGAATAATTTCTATTATTCTTTATTATATTATAAAATTTATCATACCCGGGATGTCTGCTAGACTCTGGTTTGAAGAGATTTAAGAGCGTTATTCCTAAGAATTACAGGACTACAAAATAAAAGGCAGATTTCCATGCAAAATAATTGTACCGCTTTCAGCACCTAATTCCAGACTGAATCATACCGCCAGGGAGGTTAAGAGGAACCTCGTGCCAAAATGTAAAAAAAATTGCCGCGGTGGTCCCCCAGGCCCGCAGGCACTATATACTCTGCAGTATATATACTATATGGACTGCACCATATACTCTGCAGAAAAATTGGGCCTTAGGTGTTGGTGGTGCTCCTCACAGTTACTCTTTTTTGGCACAGGAGCAGGCCCTGTTGTTAAATATTATTTCAAAAATTTTAATTAAATGCCCCTGTTAACCCCTTCCCGACCAGCCACCACAGTTGTACTGTGGCAGGTTGGCTCCCCTGGGCAAAACGTTACCTTACGTCGCTTTGCCTTTTGACCACTATGGCGTGTGTATGCAAGGCCGGAGGCAAGCGCCTGTGGCTCGCCACTGGAGCCGATGTGAGTGCCCGGCAGGTGGGATGACACTCATGACAGATCCCGGTTCTCTCAGGGGAGAGGAGACAGATCATGTGTTCATAGTATGTATGAACACTGATCTCTACCTCCTCCTAGTCAGTCCCACTCCCCCCCACAGTTAGAACACACACTAGGGAACACAATTAACCCCTTGATGCCCCCTAGTGTTAACCCCTTTCCGGTCAGTGACATTTATACAGTCCAAAACTATCTAATGTATGACTGATCCCAGCGCTCAGAATGGAAAAATAAATTGTCACTGCACAAGAGCTGTCATTATAACCATAAAAAAAAATCTCAAAAAATATGCAAAGGTAAAATCATAAATAAGATTATAAACAGTACAATGGCATTAACAGCACTTCTAAATACTTCTAACAGTAGATATAAAAATGTGCTAAGAAGTGCTGGAAGTAACATACATACATGACATGATCATATAACATTCATAATGTCTAATGTATCAAAATCCCAAAAGAAACAGGGAAAGAGAAAGTCCATAAAGTGAATAAAGTGCTCCTGAGACCCTTGAAAGTGTAGATTTTCCTTCACAAAGTATGCACCAACACCACAAAAGTGAAGAGACCTCGTGCTTGAAGTGGCCCCCTTTGGTAATGCACTTATCCCCGAAGGGTTAATTATAGACCCTTAAGAATCCCAGCAGCACACTGCTTGTATCAATGCCACGGACTGAAATCCTCACCATCAAAGAAATCCCAAGGTGAATTAGCCAAGGATCTATTTTTCTTATTAGGCCTGGAATCCAACTCTTGAATGGACTCACGTAGGGGAGTGTCTATGCAGCTGTCCTGTGTACTAGCTTCAGCGTGAGTCTTCCCGGGCCTCACCAAGTCCATTCAACATCTTCTGGCAGTGGTGAGATTTTACAAATCGCGGCTGGACACTTATGTTTCTATATATATGCAAGTGTGATACGTTTTTACTATGTAAGCATAATTTTATTGTGTGTGGAGTGTGCTCTGAATAAAACAGTTTTACACTATGGGATTTTCCCTGTTTGTTTTTGCATGGCCGTTGTGGTAAGAAAATTTCAATTATAATTGAGATCCATCCAAGAGTGGGATTCCAGCCCTGATAAGAAAAATAGAACCTTGGCTAATTCACCTTGGGATTTATTTGATGGTAAGGATTTCAGTCCCTGGCAACGATACAAGCAGTGTGCTACTGGGATTCTTAAGGGTCTATAATTAACCTTTTGGGAGTAAGTGCAATACCAAAGGGGGCCACTTCGAGCACGAGGTCTCTTCACTTTTGTGGTGTTGGTGCATACTTTGTGAAGAAAAATCTACGCTTTCGAGGGTCTCAGGGACACTTTATTCACTTTATGAACTTTCTCTTTCTCTGTTTCTTTGGGATTTTGATACGTTAGACATTATGAATGTTATATGATCGTATCGTGTATGTATGTTACTTAAAAATAAATATATAAATAAAAATGCAATAAATCTATGCCCTATTTTGTAGACATTATTACTTTTGCGCAAACCAATCAATATACGCTTATTGCGATTTTTCTTTTACCAAAAATATGTAGAAGAATACATATCTGCCTAAACGGAGAAAAAAAAATATATATTTTTTTAATTTGGGATATTTATTATAGCAAAAAGTAAAAGATATTGGGGGTTATTCACGAAAGGCAAATCCACTTTGCACTGCAAGTGCACTTGGAAGTGCAGTCGCTGTAAATCTAAGGGGTAGATCTGAAATGAGTGGATTTTATCATCCAATCATGTGCAAGCTAAAATGCTGTTTTTTATTTTCCTTGCATGTTCCCCTCGGATCTACAACAACTTTACTTCCAAATGCACTTTCGAGGCACTTTCAAGTGCACTTGCAGTGCAAAGTGGATTTGCCTTTAGTAAGTAACCCCCATTGTGTTTTTTTTTTAAATTGTCGGTCTTCTTTTTATTATAGCACAAAAAATATAAACCGCAGAGGTGATCAAATACCACCAAAATAAATCTCTATTTGTGGGGAAAAAGGGACGTAAATTTTGTTTGGGAACATCGTTGCGCGACTGCTTAGTTAAAGCGACGCAGTGCCGTATCGCAAAAAATGGCCTGGTCATTGATCAGCCAAATCTTCTGGGGTTGAAGTGGTTAAACAAGGGCAGAAAGAAGCTTGTGGTCCCTGATGGAAAAGTTGACTTGGACCCCCACTACTTATAACTTGGCAGAGCTCATTTCCCATCCCAGCACTGAATACAGCACCCCCCCCCCCCCTCCCCACACTACACGGCTGAAATCTCATTCCTTTACACACAGTCTGTCAATCTTCACAGGGTGTATCTGGCTTTTATGTTTCCCTTCTGACCTGTGAAATTCTCTGGTCGGAATGGCAGTGTAGTTGCAGTAGGCAGATACACCCTGTGCAGATCATGCTAACTGGCTGTGTTGTAAAGGAATGTGATTTCAGCCCTGTGGAGGAAGAACAATATAGAGTGCTGTAATGGGAAAGGAGCTCAGCAGCCAGGCATAGAATGCAGGTTGGAGGGGGTGGTCAGGGGGCTTTGGGGGGGCAATTTAGAGCTGGGAGGGAAAAGCCATGGAACACAAAATATGGAGCCTACAGCCCTTCAGGGGCCCCGGGAGGTGTTAAGGGACTTGTTTTAGCAATTTTTGAAGGTTTCTCTGTCAGTGTTGGCAGGTGTTGGGGGAAGGTCAACTCCCGGAGGTGTGTATCCTTTCCCCAGTTGTCAGGGAGGTGGTGGAAGTAGACATCCCCAGGTGGGGGGTACAGGGAATCCCAGCTGGTGACAAGGAGACACTGAGCAGTGAAATACCTCACCAGTGACATCGGTCCCATCGTCACTACTGGACGGCACTCTCCTCCTCTTGCCTAGCTGAGCTTATATCCAAAGTTTTCCCCTCAAAAGGGCGGGACTTTATAGGCATGAACTGTGAGACTTGCAAATAATTGTAAAAAAAGTATAAAGTATTTTTATTTTAACAATGTATCAAAAAAGAAAAAAATAATAATAGATATTCAAAACATAGAACGTTGTTTCCTTCATACAATCATGTTATTTGAAACAATGTGTACATATTATCTTTCTGAAGGCATAGTGTTCTCGAACTGAATCATAATGAACACATGCATTCAAAAATACATATATGAAACAGATGAATAAATTATGTGCATTCGATGTAGCCTACGCGTTACGGAGTCTTATTATACTCCTTCTTCAGGGATAGTTCGTTATGCACGTTTGTTTTTGAAAAAGCAATCTAAAAAATGAAAGAAGATACACATGTATACACATTACCAATACAGAGGGGGGGGGGGGGGGGGGGAGGATGAAGAGGAGGTATGCCTGCATTGCAAATATACTTACATGTACATCTAAAGCACCAGATTTAGACCATGCAAAAAGCCGGCCGATGACAACAATTAAGCAAGATAAATGATTGCAACTCGGGATACATAAAAGATAAAATTTGATGAAAAAGAAAAAGAAGACTGTCTGCTGTAAGGGGTGGATGGGTCGAGGGGTCCCCTAGATGCGAGCCAGGATGTCATGAAAATCGCATGAAGAGACTGACCTCCAGGTCTTCTGGTTTACGATCGTCGCAGGTACGCACGATCGTACGAACGAGTGCGCGTGTGCGGGCACGTGCGCGGTCGCGTGCGTGCGTCCGTGTTGGCACCAAACGGCCTATTTAAACTAGCCTCTTGCTAATGATCTCTGCCGTCTGCTCTACAGTGTTATACCTGTGAGACCTGATCCGTAGTGTTCGTTCCTGTTTGACCCGGCCTGCCTGTGACCCATCTGCTATCTGCCTGCACCCGACCCCGGCTTGTTGTGACGATTCTCCTGCCTGTTCCCTTGTACTTCGTTTCCAGTCTGATATCCGAACCGGCTTGCTTTGACCATCCGTCTGCTAAAGGTGAACCTGCTTATATTGAACTGTGCCATCTGCTGCAAGTAACCTGCTTGTATTGAACTGTTCACCTGCTGCAAGTACCTGCTTATATTGCGCTGTTCATCTGCTTCAAGTCACTTGTCATATTGCGCTGTTCATCTGCTTCAAGTCACTTGTCTTATTGAACTGTTCACCTGCTGCAAGTGCCTGCTCATATTGAACTGTTTATCTGCTGCAAGTACCTGTGTATACTGCACTGTTCATCTGCTACAAGTTGCCTACTTCCCTGCACTGCTTATCATCAAGTTACCTGTTCCATTGAACTGTGTTATCTGCTATAAATTACCTGCTCCACTGAACTTCACCTACCCATCCTACTCATCTGTTGATCCTGCCAGGCACCTGTACCCCTCCTTACTCCTGTGTTCCCTGTTACATTGCCAGGAAACCGGTAGTGGGAGTTGTAAGGGAGGCCTCTCTCCGCAATCCGGGCTCGCTACTAGAAGGTACGTGACAGTAGCAGACAGCCAATGTCTGAGCCCGAGCGGGGAGCCTCCGCCATGGAAGAACTTTGTCAGCACCTGGCAGGACTTTCTGAGGCAGTTAAGGGCATCCAGCAAGGCTACACCCGGCTGGAAGAACGGGTGATTGCTCTTTCCAACCCCTCCGGATCCTTGAGGGCCCCTCAACCATCAGTTTCTTCAGCTGAAGCAGGACCAGCACCTACAGTTGTGATGTTACCACCAGAATCTAAAGTTCCCACACCCGAGCGATTTTCTGGGAATCGCAGTGGCTTCAGGGCCTTCCGCAACTCCTGCGAATTATATTTCGCCCTCCAACCACGGACCTTTTCTCTGGAGGCTACCAAGGTGGGTTTTGTGGTATCTTTACTCTCTGGAGACCCCCAGACCTGGGCCCACCGTCTATTAGAACAGAAGGACGCAGCGTTGGCTAATCCTACTACTTTTTTTGATGCAATGGCTCAAATATACGAAGATCCCCAACTTTCAGCGACTGCAGAAACCGCCTTGCGGACCCTCCAGCAGGGACGAAGGGCGGTGGAAGATTATGTGGCCGAGTTCAGGCGATGGGGCGCGGATACGAACTGGAATGATGCTGCCCTTCGTCATCAGTTCCGCATGGGACTCTCTGATTCTTTGAAAGATGAGCTTGCTAGAGTCAGTGTTCCACAGACCTTAAATGCACTAATTGACTTGGCGATACAGATCGATCGTTGTCTGAGAGAGAGGAGAGCCGAGAGGGCCACAGGTTTCTCTCGCCCAACCTGGATGCTTCCAAAGGCCCCAAGCCATTTACATCCAGCACCTGCCGCCCGACCCGGGGCCACGTCTGACACACCTGAGCCTATGCAACTTGGGGTCTTGCGACCATCTCTTACCCCCGAAGAACGTCAACATCGGCGGAATAACAATCTATGTCTCTATTGCGGGGAATCTGGACATTACGTCAGGAACTGTCCTATTAAGCTCCGTAAGTGTCCATCTATGCCTTCTGATCTCCCAGACTCTGTAATAAAGTTTTCGTCTCACCTTATCATTTCTGTCTCCTTCCAATTCCCAGGAAAGACTGTACAGACGCCCGCCATTATTGATTCCGGGGCATGCAGCTGTTTTATGGATTCATCCTTTGCTGCCCAACATCAAATTCCTCTCCTACCTAAGACCCGTGGACTCTCTATCCATTTGGCCGATGGCTCCGCTATTAAATCTGGTCCTGTAACTCAAGAAACTACACCTCTATCTACTGTTATCTCTGGTTCGCATCGAGAACTTCTCCGGATGGACATTATCACCTCCCCACTTTTTCCTGTAATACTTGGGATGCCCTGGCTACAGGCCCACAATCCAACCATAAATTGGGCTACAGGAGAAATTACTTTTTCTTCACCCTATTGCCAGAAGTTCTGTGGTTCCTCTGGTTTCCTGAGACCAGCAACCTTATTATCTATTGACTCAGAGGTCGATTTACGTCAGGCCATTCCCGAAGTCTACCATGAATTCCTGGACAGTAAACAAAAGGCAGAGGTGCTCCCGCCCCACCGAGCTTATGACTGCCCCATTGAGTTACTTCCTGGAGCCAAAATTCCGTTTGGAAGGGTTTTCCCCTTAACAGAGGTAGAGCAGGAGAAACTCAAAGAATACCTCGAAGAAAATTTAAAGAAGGGGTTCATTCGCCCGTCTACGTCCCCAGCAGGTGCGGGTATTTTTTTTGTTGAGAAGAAGGACCACACTCTCCGACCCTGCGTGGACTACTGTGATTTAAACAACATCACTATAAAGAACCGGTACCCTCTCCCTCTATTTCCAGAGTTATTCCAAAGACTGGGAACTGCTACGGTTTTCCCTATAATAACTGTATTATATACTGTGTACACCACCAGAAGTGTACTAGAAACTGTACACCCTGTATTATATAAGTGTAGTGTATTAAAAATTATACACCACTGAATGCACTGTATATATAAACTACACTGAATGCACAGAATACATTGAATGCAGAGTATATATATATATATATATATATATATATATATATATATATATATATATATCCACCATACTTCTCTCTGTTTCAATTTTGAAATCCTATCACCTCCTCTCCGATCTCTAAATACTTAATCTAGAACCATAAACCTTAAATCTGTATCCAAACCTGGTTGTTTGTGTCTGATAGTACTATGGTGTTGGGCAATCCTGTCTTTAATTTTTTGAGTAGTCTGTCCAATGTATATTAGGTTGCAAGGAAAAGTCAAAATATAAACAGAACAGAACTGGCATGTATGAAAACCTTTTATTATAATCTTCTCCCCATTGCCAGGATTAAGGATGAACTC
Source organism: Lithobates pipiens (assembly GCF_037356315.1). NCBI lineage: Eukaryota > Metazoa > Chordata > Amphibia > Anura > Ranidae > Lithobates > Lithobates pipiens. Next base: position 174,228,708 of record NW_027507784.1, read on the forward strand.
CGGAGTGTTCGTACAGCCCACGCGCAGAGCCCACCAGGAAGTCGGCACTGAGCTAATCACAGGCAGTGATGCGTGGCTACAGAGATTGGGAAATGTCTCAATGCCTGTGATTAGCGCAGTGCTGTACCGACTTCTGCATGTGGGCTGTACGAACACACCGGAGCTCATGTATGTATATAGGGATCACCTTTCATTAACCGCTTCCCACCCGCCCTATGGCCGAATGACGGCCTTAGAGCGGGCGGCTTCCTTCGCCTGGCCGTCCCTGGACAGCCTGGTGTTTACTTCCGCAATGCGAGCCGCCGGGGGCGCGCATCGCTGAAGTATTGTATTTGCCGTGTGTCCCGGAGACAGGCAAATACAGATCGCCGTGAACGGCCAATCAAAGCGGCCGTTCACAGCGCGATCGCAGCTGCCAATGGAAGATGATCTCATATGTAAACATATGAGATCATCTCCCATTGCAGTGTCTCTCCCTCCTCACACAGAGACAGCGTGTGAGGAGGGAGAGTGATCTAAGTGTCAGCCCCAGTGCAGCCCCAGTGCCAGTCTCAGCCCCAGTGCCTGTCTCAGCCCCAGTGCCAGTCTCAGCCCCAGTGCCAGTCTCAGCCCCAGTGCCAGTCTCAGCCCCAGTGCTTGTGTCAGCCCAGTGCCTGTGTCAGCCCCAGTGCCAGTGTCAGCCCCAGTGCCATCTGTCAGACCAGTGCCATCTGTCAGCCCAGTGCCATCTGCCAGTAGTGCCAGTGCCGCCAGTGCCATCTGCCAGCGCCTGCCGTCAGCCCCAGTGCCGTCAGCCCCATTGCCGTCAGCCCGTGCCGCCAGTGCCGCCCGCCAGCCCCAGTGCCGCCCGTCAGCCCCAGTGCCGTCCGTCAGCCCCAGTGCCGTCCGTCAGCCCCAGTGCCGTCAGTGCTGTCAGCCCCAGTGCCGCCAGTGCTGTCAGCCCCAGTGCCACCTGCCAGTGCCACCTGCCAGCACCAGTGCCACCTGCCAGTGCCATCCGTCAGCCCCAGTGCCGTCAGCCCCAGTGCCGTCAGTGCCGCCAGTGCCAGTGCCACCTGCCAGTGCCACCTGCCAGCGCCAGTGCCACCTGCCAGCGCCAGTGCCATCCGTCAGCCCCAGTGCCAGTGCCGCCAGTGCCACCTGCCAGTGCCACCACCAGTGCCGCCAGTGCCAGTGCCGCCAGTGCCACTTGCTAGTGCCACCTGCCACCTGCCAGTGCCACCTGCCAGCGCCAGTGCCACCTGCCAGCGCCAGTGCCATCCGTCAGCCCCAGTGCCGTCAGCCCCAGTGCCGCCAGCCCCAGTGCCACGTGCCAGTGCCACCTGCCAGTGCCACCTGCCAGTGCCACCTGCCAGCGCCAGTGCCACCTGCCAGTGCCACCTGCCAGCGCCAGTGCCACCTGCCAGTGCCACCTGCCAGTGCCACCTGCCAGCGCCAGTGCCATCCGTCAGCCCCAGTGCCGCCAGCCCCAGTGCCACCTGCCAGTGCCACCTGCCAGCGCCACCTGCCAGCGCCAGTGCCATCTGCCAGCCACAGTGCCATCTGCCAGCCCCATTTGCCAGAGCAATTAGCCAGAGCAAATAGCCAGCACCATCTGCCAGTGCCATCTGCCAGTGCCAGCCCCAGTGCCAGCCCCAGCCCCATCTGCCAACGACATCTGCCAACCCCATCTGCCAGCCCCATCTGCCAGCCCCATCTGCCAGCTACATCTGTCAGCCCCATCTGTCAGCCCCATCTACCAGCCCCATCTGCCAGCCCCATCTGCCAGCCCCATCTGCCTCCAGTGCCATCTGCCTCCAGTGCCATCTGCCTCCAGTGCCATCTGTCAGTGCCACATGTCGTCAGTGCCACGTGGGGTCACTTTGTGGGCATTTCCATTGTCCTGGTGCTCCAGGGCCTTCAAAACTGTAATAGGTGGTTGAGAAATATGATGTGTAATTTATGCTCCTAGAACGCCTGATGGTGCTATTTCAATATTGGGCCTCTGTATGTGGTCAGACTGTGTAAAAGTCTCACACATTTGGTATCATTATACTCAGGAGGAGTAGTAGAACGTATTTTGGGGTGTCATTTTTGCTATGTACATGCTATGTGTTGGAAATATCTTATAAATGGACAACTTTGCGTAAAAAAAATGCGTTTTCATTTTTTTCCACATTTTCCCAAAACTTCTGGAAAAAAAATGAACCATTCAAACGACTCATTATGCCTCATAGATTATACGTTGGGGTGTTAGCTTTCCAAAATGGGGTCACTTTGTGGGCATTTCCATTGTTCTGGTGCTCCAGGGCCTTCAAAACTGTAATAGGTGGTTGAGAAATTAAATGTGTAATTTATGCTCCTAGAACGCCTGATGGTGCTATTTCAATATTGGGCCTCTGTATGTGGCCAGGCTGTGTAAAAGTCTCACACATTTGGTATCGTAATACTCAGAAGGAGTAGCAGAACGTATTTTGGGGTGTCATTTGTGGTATACACATGCCATGTGAAAGAAATAACCTATTACATTGAAAATTTTGTGAGAGAAAAAAAATCTTCATTTTGCAAAGAATTGTGGGAAAAAGATGACAACATCAAAAACCTCAACATGCATCTTAGTAAATACCTTGGAATGTCTACTTTCAAAAAAGGGGTCATTTGGGGGATATTTGTACTTTCCTGACTTGTTCGGGTCGCAAGAAATGAGATAGGCCACCAGTACATCAGGTGTGATCAATTTTGTGCGATTCGCACCACAGCTTGTAGACTCTCTAACTTTCACAAAGACCAAATAATATCCACTAATTTGGGTTATTTTTACCAAAGATATGTAGCAGTATAAATTGTGGCCAAAATGTATGAAAAAAAAATTATAATTTGCAAAATTTTATCACAGAAACAAAGAAATATGCGTTTTTTTTTCAAAATTTTCGGTCTTTTTTCATTTATAGCGCAAAAAATAAAAACCCCAGAGGTGATCAAATACCACCAAAAGAAAGCTCTATTTGTGGGAAAAAAAGGACACAAAATTCATTTGGGTACAGTGTTGCATGACTGAGTAATTGTCATTCAAAGTATGAGAGCACCGAAAGCTGAAAATTGGTCTGGTCAGGAAGGGTGTTTAAGTGCCCAGTAAGCAAGTGGTTAACAAATTGCACTGAATACAATTCAGGTAGGGAAAGCAACCTTTTCTCTTCCTGCCTAAAAATGTTGTTTTTGTTTCATGTTCCCTTGGCCTATATTCTGACCGCACCAATGAATTATTATTTCTCCTTTAAGCCTTTATTGGAAACTGTTGGAAAACTTCTATTCGTGGATAAACCCATTTGAGTAGGGGCCAGTGCTGTTTAATGATTTTAAAAATGTCCTCACTATAACTATGGAACTGCAACGAAAAGGGAAATCTTCTCAATTCGTTTTGTTTCCCTAAACTGCCTTCGTCTCCTCCTGTTGCACTTTCCTAAATTCCAGAAAAGCCGGGGGGAAAATAAAAATAAAGCAATGAACGTAGGGCAGGCATGATTGGGTTAACAGGGTGGCAACTGCAGGCATTTTTTATTGTAAGCCCTTATACACACGGTCGGACATTCCGACCACAAAATCCATTGGATTTTTTACAACGGATTTTGTCCAAAACTGGTGTTGCATACACACGGCCGGACAAAGTTTTCAGAAAATCCAATCGTTTGGAACGTGATGGCGTTCATTCGTTATGACTACATTCAGGCTAGTAGCCAATAGCTTTGGTCTCGTAATTTGATCTGAGCATGCGTGGCACTTTGTCCGATCAGAATTCTCTACGTTGTCAGAAAATTGTCAGAAAATTTTATATCTAGCTCTCAAACTTTGTTGGTCGGACATTCCGACGGAAAAAGTCCAATGGAGCCCACACACAGTCGGATTATTCGACAACATGGTCCGATCTGACATTTTCCGTCAGAATGCCTGACCGTGTGTATAAGGGCTAAGAGTGGAAGCGATTGGATGGGGGAGGAAAGGGGTGTGAGGCAGAGTTTGACATAGCAGAAGGTGGGTCCCTCCCCAGCTAAGTTTTGCAGGAGGAGCGAGCTTGAAGCATGGCCGCAGTGGAGGAGCTGTATGCCAGACTTAAGGCTGAGGCAGCATCCAAGGGGACAGGATTGCTAGAGGATTGGCTGACTATGGCACTAGGTGAGGGGCCCACAGCTAACACAGTGGGACGGGAGTCTGCACAATCCACTGGCTTGCTTCTTTCCAGTCCCCCCTCCCCCAGAGCGCAGCGGCAGCATGGTAGACCAGTCCGGGCACCTTAAGGGCCCTCTGCGAAATGAACAGCAGCGCCCACGGTGGGGGTTCCTGGGAAGCATCGACATCCAGGCCAGGGATCGGCAGCTGGGAGCTATGGAGTGGATGCTGGCCCACACAGGCAGCAGGAGAAGGAGAGAGTGAGCCCTGCCTCTGGCTTTCCTGCAGCGGGGGTGGGGCTTAGGTGGGGGATTACCACAGCAACGGCCGCCAGGCATTCAAGATCCTCAGCTGGCAGCCTCCCACAGATGGAGGGACAGAGAAAGAGGACAGAGGAGAGAAGTGGCCTGGGGCAGCACTGTGTGGCAGAGGACAGAGGTCCAGGAAAAGCGACCCGAAAATCATTGGGTAGATCCAGTATGGAGGAGGGGCTTGGAGCACCGCAAAACCCCGGCATTCAGTGATGCATCCACTGGAGGGCTGTTGGTGGGTAAAGAAGAGATGGCGGTCGACCATTCAGAGGGTGAGCTGTCGCAGTCTGAAGATGAGGGGCAGCTAGAATGACCGGCGGCGATGGAGACGGGACCTTTGGCTGGTTGGACCCCTTCCAGGCAGCCCAGTAAATCGTTTTTTTCTTCTTTACATGTTGCGGGTACTGATATGGGGGGTGGGGTGAGTGCGGGTAGTCAGATCTCAGCGTGGCGGTCGTCCATGACCACCCTCTCCGGCTGCAATGGTTTCAGATCGCACCACAGCGGACTCAGGGTTACAGGGTTTCTTAGTGGATTTAAAAGAATTGGTACACAAGTTTGAGCCAGGGCCAAGTGTCACCGGAGGTATAGGCTCATAACGCGGACCTTCCCGAATTGGTTGCAGGCCTTCACCATAATGGCAAGCATTATTGGGGAGAAGAACCCAGAACACTGCTCAGCGCTGTTCTTTTTAGGGATGAGCTTCGTGTTTGAGTCAAACCCATGTTCGACTCAAACTTCGGCTGTTCAACCGTTCGCCAAATTGCGAACATTATGGGCCGTTCGCGCCAAATTCGAGTAGCGCGTCACGGCCCATAATTCACTGCGGCATCGCAGTGCATTGCTTGCTGATGATTGGCCAAGCATGCACTATGACCCGCATGCTTGGCCAATCATAGCGTCGGCTGTCTAGCGACCTGTAATTGGCCAAAGCCAGAGTGGCTTTAGCCAATTATATCTCAGGGGGTTTAGTACACGCCTCGCACTATATAAGGCCACCTGGAAGTCGGCCTTGTGTAGTGTGTTCCGGAGTAGTGATAGAGAGAGATAGACAGTGTGATTTCATTTCATTTGAGTTAGATCAGGCAGGAGGCTATTCAGTTAGCTGCAGTCAGCGTATTGTGTGTATATATATATATATATATATATATATAAATATATATATATATATATAAATATATATATAGAGATATATATATATATATATATATATATATATATATATATATATATATATATATATATATATATATATAGATCTAAATATATATATATATATAGCTATCTCTATATATATATATATCGTTTTAACTACTGCTTTGTACCAGAATCATCAATCAATCAATCGATTTTAGAGTAATTTTAAACAGGGGGCAAATAACTGAATAAAATCTATACTTTTTACCTACAGCAACACAATTTTATATTAACACTGGTCAAAAAAGAAAAAAATATATATATTTTTTATTTTATTACTTATTTTGTTGTTTGTCTATGGATTGCAGAAAAATTATTTTGTATACAACAAGTGACACCAGCGCTAAAACATGTCCATATGTGGATAAGGGGGAGAGAGTATAGGTGATAGCGTGCGGTCTAATCCCAATGCAGCTGGACAGCAACCATTGCTGGAGGATTTGGATAAACAGTACACAAAAAAACAAATAAACCAGTGATTATAGCCTTCCAGCAAGCAATTGAACATGAATAGTCCTGGTTTAATCAGTAATACATATGAAAAAGCAATCCTGTTGTCAGAGAGGGATATGAGATAGATACAAAAAGGAATAAACATCTTACAGTTTCACAAAAGATCCATGGAGCAACGAGGAGCTGACATCTTTGGGGTATATATATATATATAGCTATCTCTATATATATATATCGTTTTAACTACTGCTTTGTACCAGAATCATCAATCAATCAATCGATTTTAGAGTAATTTTAAACAGGGGGCAAATAACTGAATAAAATCTATACTTTTTACCTACAGCAACACAATTTTATATTAACACTGGTCAAAAAAGAAAAAAATATATATATTTTTTATTTTATTACTTATTTTGTTGTTTGTCTATGGATTGCAGAAAAATTATTTTGTATACAACAAGTGACACCAGCGCTAAAACATGTCCATATGTGGATAAGGGGGAGAGAGTATAGGTGATAGCGTGCGGTCTAATCCCAATGCAGCTGGACAGCAACCATTGCTGGAGGATTTGGATAAACAGTACACAAAAAAACAAATAAACCAGTGATTATAGCCTTCCAGCAAGCAATTGAACATGAATAGTCCTGGTTTAATCAGTAATACATATGAAAAAGCAATCCTGTTGTCAGAGAGGGATATGAGATAGATACAAAAAGGAATAAACATCTTACAGTTTCACAAAAGATCCATGGAGCAACGAGGAGCTGACATCTTTGGGGTTTACCAAAAAAACCTCCTCAGCACCGGGGGGGGTGGGGGTATGGGTGGGGTTCCAATATCCCTGCTGCGCTACAGCTGAATATGGACAGGTGGAGGAGTGAGAACCACAATGCTGCAGTATGGATCACACTGTTCGTTCCTAGCACGTAGAGCCCAATGGATGTTGTTCCCCACTGCATGGGAGTGTCCTGGAATGGTGTAAACCTCAGAGAGATGGAAAACCAGGGCTGGGCTGGCCAGTGTGAATGACAGTCAGCGTTGCTGGGATTCTAGGGATGCTGATCGTTGAGACACCTCAGGGACCTGAATGACCCGTTGGCTTTGTGGGTGCCTAGACGACGCGTTTCACGCACATGCGCTTTTTCAGTCAAAGAAGTGGGCAACCCAAATGTTCAAATAAGCCATAGGGGCAGGAAATTAGTGGGATGAAGGGACAGAACAAATTAATACTTGATGTTAACCCCTTGTTGCTTAGGGAATAGACTTTATAAAATTCAAAAATGTATTAACTAGATGCTGACCGCCGGCTGTCAAATGACGGCCAGGCGGCGCACCTATTGTGGCGGGAGGCCGTCATATGACGGCCTCCCGTTTAAACAGGGAATGCGCGCGATCGTGCGCACGCATCCCTGTTTCTTCGGTGGCGGCGTGTCACGGAGACACCGCTCACCACCGAAGGGGGTGAACAGCCATTCGTTATGGCTGTTTACCACATGATGACTTCATCACGGCCGATCACAGATGGTCACACCCCGACTGTGCACGGCACAGTCCATTAGAGTACCGAGTACCTGTCACAGTCCATTAGAGTACCGAGTACCTGTCACAGTCCATTAGGGTACCCGAGTACCTGTCACAGTCCATTAGAGTACCGAGTACCTGTCACAGTCCATCAGGGTACCCGAGTAGCTGTCACAGCCCATCTGAGTACCCGAGTACCTGTCACAGCCCATTTGAGTACCCGAGTACCTGTCACAGTCCATCTGTGTACCCGAGTACCTGTCACAGTCCATCAGGGTACCCGAGTACCTGTCACGGTCCATCAGGGTACCCGATTACCTGTCACGGTTCATCAGGGTACCCGAGTACCTGTCACGGTCCATCAGGGTACCCGAGTATCTGTCACAGCCCATCTGAGTACCCGAGTACCTGTCACAGTCCATCAGGGTACCCGAGTACCTGTCACAGTCCAATAGAGTACCAAGTACCTGTCACAGTCCATTAGAGTACCGAGTACCTCTCACAGCCCATCTGAGTACCCGAGTACCTGTCACAGCCCATCTGAGTACCCGAGTACCTGTCACAGTCCATCAGGGTACCCGAGTACCTGTCACAGTCCATTAGAGTACCGAGTACCTGTCACAGTCCATTAGAGTACCGAGTACCTGTCACAGTCCATTAGGGTACCCGAGTACCTGTCACAGTCCATTAGAGTACCGAGTACCTGTCACAGTCTCGAGTACCTGTCACAGTCCATTAGAGTACCGAGTACCTGTCACAGTTCATCAGGGAACCCGAGTACCTGTCACAGCCCATCTGAGTACCCGAGTACCTGTCACAGCCCATCTGAGTACCCGAGTACCTGTCACAGTCCATCTGTGTACCCGAGTACCTGTCACAGTTCATCTGAGTACCCGAGTACCTGTCACAGTTCATCTGAGTGCCCGAGTACCTGTCACAGTTCACCTGAGTACCCGAGTACCTGTCACAGTCCATATGAGTACCTGTCACCGCCCTTCAGAGTACCCAAATACCAGTCACCAAACCATCAGAGTACCTGTCACCAGGCCATCAGAGTACCTGAGTACTTGTCACCAGGCCATCAGAGTACCCGAGTACCTGTCACCAGGCCATTAGAGTACCCAAGGAACAGGTCACCAGGCCATCAGAGTACCCGAGTACCTGTCACCAGGCCATCAGAGTACCCGAGTACCTGTCACCAGGCCATCAGAGTAACCGAGTACCTATCTCCAGCCCATAAGAGTACCCGAGTACCTATTTGCAGCCCATGTCTCATAGAATATACGTTGGGGGGTTTGCTTTCCAAAATGGGGTCATTTTGTGGGTAATTTCACTGTCCTGGTGGTCCAGGACCTTCAAAAGTGTGATGGGTAGGAATGAAATGAGATGTGTCATTTATGCTCCTAGAATGCCTGAACGTACTACTTCAATGTTCGGCCTCTCTATGTGGCCAGGCTGTGTAAACGTCCTACACATGTGGTATCGCCATACTCGGGAGGAGTAGCAGAATGTATTTTGGGGTGTAATTTTTGCTATATACATGCTATGTTTTAGAAATATCTTATAAATTGACAATTTTGTGTAAAAAAAAATGCGTTTTAATTTTTTTCCACATATTCCAAAAACTTCTGGAAAAAAATTAACCATTCAAAAGACTCATTATGCCTCACAGATTATACGTTGGGGTGTTTGCTTTCCAAAATGGGGTCATTTTATGGGAAATTCCATTGTCCTGGTACTCCAGGGCCTTCAAAAGTGTAATAGGTGGTTGAGAAATTAGATGCGTCATTTTTGCTCATAGAACGTCTGAAGGTACTACATCAATGTTGGTGCTCTGTATGTGGCCAGGCTGTGTAAAAGTCTCACACATGTGGTATCGCCGTACTCGGGAAGAGTAGCAGAATGTATTTTGGGGTGTAATTTGTTGTATGCATATGTTGTGTGTGAGAAATAACCTGATATGACAATTTAGTAAAAAATAAAAATAAAAAAAATAAAAAAATCTTAATTTTGCAAAGAATTGTGGGAAAAAATTACAACTTAAAAAAACTCACCATGCTACTTACTTAATACCTTGGGATGTCTACTTTGTAAAAAGGGGTCATTTGGGGGGTATTTGTACTTTCCTGACTTGTTAGTGTCTCAAGAAATGAGGTACACCTGATGTACTGAAGGCCTGATCAGAAGTGATTAATTTTCAGTGATTGGCACCATAGTTTGTAGACTCTATAACTTTCACAAAGACCAAATAATATATACTAATGTGGGTTATTTTTACCAAAGATATGAAGCAGTATAAATTTTGGCCAAAATTTATGAAGAAAAATTACTAATTAGCAAAAATTTATGACAGAAACAAAGAAAGGGGCATTTTTTTCACAAAATGTACGTTTTATTTTATTTATAGCACAAAAAATAAAAAACCCACTAGTGATTAAATACCACTAAAAGAAAGCTCTATTTGTGTAGAAAAAAGGACGCAAGTTTTTATATGGATACAGTGTTGGATGACTGAGTAATTGTCATTCAAACTGTGAGAGCGCTGAAAGCTGAAAATTGGTCTGGTCAGGAAGGGGGTGTAACTGCACTGTATTGAGGTGGTTAATATACTCCATTTTTTGGTACTTTATCTAATCACATAATAAGTCACAATCATGGCTTAAAACTGAATACTGCATATCAAAACTGCTGTTAAAAATCTATAATCAATTTATAAAAATCTATAAACAATTTAAAAAATGTGAGCATATTCCAACCTTCACACACAAAATATATCAACACACAAACACACAGATACAGTATATCTACACATGTGTTTGGGTTAAAAAAATGGAATTATATAAAAAATATATATAAAGACAAATCATGCATTGTCATAAACAACTTGAAACAAAACATAAAACAACTGCAAAAATAAAAATTTGGGGAAAAAATACTGCGCTAAAGAAATCTCTCAACAATCAGTCTACTGATGGGGTTAGGGGCATACAGGTGGGAGCCATACATGAAAAAGTAGCTTTATATGCAAATGATCTCATCCTTTTCTTGAATGACCCTGCCCAGTCGTTTCAAGAGACGCTAACCATTCTTTCAAACTTCAGTGGTTGCTCGGGTCTCAAAGTAAACTGGGATAAATCCCAAATTTTACCAATTGATAAGGCTGCAAAGGACATAGCAGACCCCAACCTCCCCTTGATATGGGCAGACAAAATTAAATATCTAGGCATTCACATCTCCACATCTACCTCTGACTATTATACCCTTAACATGGAGCCATTGATACAGTTGATGAGGAGTAGATTAAAGGCGTGGGCGAATTTGCCCCTCTCTCTAATCGGCAGGATCAATTTATTTAAGATGAAGCTCCTACCTACCTTTCTTTATGTCCTCAGACATGCCCCTGTCTGGATCCCCAAAAAAGTATTTTGCCTGATTAACTCTATTTTATTATCTTTCCTCTGGGGAACCGGTCAGCCGAGATTCAGACTGACGGTGCTGCAGAGACCTTGGGGGGAGGGAGGCCTGGCTTGTCCCAATCTCCACTCCTATTTTTTGGCGGCTCTGTTATCCCACGCCCACAACTGGCTGGTCTCTGATGAGTCCAATGCAGCGGTGGCTCTGGAAGCAGCACATCTGGGATCATATGAGGCGCTAAGGAATCTACTTTACCGGGGTACCAGAGCTCCTTTCCCTCTTACAACGTCAATGAGAGCGGTCATACGGGCGTGGTTGGTGGCAAAATCAATGCGACCCATGCCCGCTGGACATATATCACCACACAGCCCTCTCTGGTTTAACCCACAATTGCCGGAATTTGGGTCCATTCCTGACCCTAGTGTCTGGGCATGCAAGGGCATTAAATATATAAATCAACTCTGTTTGGAAGGCCGACTGCTGTCATTTGACCGGTTGAAACAACAATATGATTTACCCAACTCACACTTCTTTAGATTCCTGCAGCTTAGGCACGCATTTAACACCCAGTTTGATAATGCTCAGGTTGCTTTTTATACATCAACCCTGGAGACTCTACTCAGGGACGAAGCTCTACCGAAGCCCTTATCCACCATATATAAAGCGATACTTCCTAACATACACACGGGATTAGAAAACCTCCAGGCAAAGTGGGTGGTCGATTTCCCCTCACTAGACGCTGAAGATTGGGAAGAAATCTGGGAGTGTCCTTTTTCACAGCTAGTATCAGCTAGAGATAAATTAGTGCAATTTAAAATAGTACATAGGGTTTATTACACGCCTGCGTGTCTGCACAAAATGTATCCATCTATTCCCGCCTCCTGCTGGAGATGCAACTCGTCCCCAGCAGATTTTATTCACATATTTTGGAGCTGTCCTCAGATCACAATTTTTTGGTCTGCGGTGACCAACTCTATTACGACCGTCACCACGGTACCAGTACCACTGTCTGTAGAGGTATGCCTGCTGGGACTTGTGGAACCCTTGGCCCCAGGCCGGGCAATCAGAACCCTGCTAGGATTATTACTTTACTATGCCCGCAAGTCGATAGTACTCAGATGGAAGGCATCATCTGCGCCCTCCTTAAATTTTTGGAAGAGGTTAGTAAATGCGGCTCTACCGCTATACAAGGCTACCTACCTGTCCCACGGTTGTGCCAAAAAATTCCACAAAGTATGGGATATCTGGACGGACTCACTGTCCACTAATGCTGACTCGATGGACGATTAGTATCGTTCCACTAAGTACCCCAATTGTCCAAGTGGCATCTATGGCCTCATAAACACCCCTGGGTTGCTCAGCCAATAGTTATGGGGAGGGGGGGAGCGTGCATGCAACGATGTAATTATAATGTACACTTTATCTCCTAAGTATTTCGAGTAAGCCTTGTAGGGGATATGTAGAATCGGCAGGTTGATATGAATATTCTACACAGGTGGTTGAGCGTACAGTGGCTTAGGTAGGTATGCATATTCTATGTATTGCCTTACCCTTTTGTTTTTTTTTTGTTTTTTTTGTTTTTGTTTTTGTTTCTCTCTTAGTTGGTAAGTTGTAGTGATTGAGCCTGGGTATGTCCAATAGGCTCTGTAGTGTTTTGTTCACATTTTGAAATGTCAATAAAGATAACTTTAAAAAAAAAAAAAAAAAAACAATCAGTCTAAATATCTAAGGGCTGCGATTGATACGATGTGATACACACCTATAAAGCATAGGTCAGGAATTTCAACCGCGCTCACAATTACAAAAATCTAAAAAAATATCATGTGACATTTGGGCGTTCGCTTTGCCGGCCGGCTTTTCTTAACGCTGATTTGACCTTTATGTTTGTGAGTATGTTTTTTATTATGGAATAAAAGATTTTGGTTTACGGTTTTACGCTATGGGAGTCTTTGCTTGCCTTTTATGAATGGTCCAACCACGTGAAAATGAGGTGATGTCCCTGTGTGATGACACCTAAGATTTCTGATATCAAATGCCTTTCTGATTCTGGGATTTGGTAAGCGCGCATTTTTACCATTTATCAGCACGGTGTTGGTGAAGGAAATTCTCTCTCTTGCACCCGCATAGGATTTCTTGAGAAGAAACACTTATGATTATTGGACTGTTATGCCAACGATTACATCTTGATGAAGAACTGTTTTCTTATATATAATTTTTGAGCACTCTATTCATAATATTTCTGATTGTTCACAAAAATTCTGTGCACTTTACCACTGTATGCGCATGACTACGTCTTTATGAGGAACTGTTGCTTATATATAATTTTTGAGCACTTTATATATATTTTTTTTTGTACACTTGATTATTGTATGAGTTATAGAGTATATTTTTATTATTCACTTAGTTGGGTTTTTGTATTATAATTTTTGACTAGTTATAGTGTATACATATTATTCTGTTATAGGTTTTAGATATATTTTTTAGATTTTTGTAATTGTGAGCGTGGTTGAAATTCCTGAATTAATTGCTAAAAATAAACTGTGCTCACTGGGAAAATATATAAAAAACAAAAACAAACTGTAAATATAAAATTATGCATATGTATACTGTACTTACATTGCTGTAGTGGATGATAAATTTTCAGTAAAAGTAATTGGGTTCTGCTACGTCTACAATCAGGAGGGGAGGAGAAAAAGGGGGGGGGGGGGAAGGGGGCAGGGGGGAAATGGAAGAAAAGAGGGGGAGGATGGGTGGGAAGGGGGGAGGGAGGGAAGGGAAGGGAAATGGGGGAGAGGGGAAGGGAAAGGGGGGAGAAGGGACGGGAGAAAATAAAGGAGAGGTTGGGGTTGGAAAAAAGGGGGGAGGGGGTGGGGGAAGAGAAAGGGGGAAGAGGGCAGGGGGAATTCATGTGTGTCAGGAAGACATCTTGGGCTAGATCCGTTTTGTAAACCCCAATGCCGTCAGCTCCTCGTTGCTCCATGGATCTTTTGTGCAACTGTAAGTTGTTTATTCCTTCATGTATCTACCTCATATACCTCCCTATTTGACAACATGATTGTTTTCTCATATGTATTACTGATTAAACCAGGACTATTCATGTTCAATTGCCTGCTGTAAGACTATGATCACTTATTAACCCATCAAGCACTGGTCTGTTTGTTTTGATGTGTACTGTTTATCCAAACCCTCCAGTGATGGTTGCCGTCCAGCTGCACTGGGTTTAGACCTCACGCTATCACCTATGCTCTCTCCCCCTCATCCACATATGGCCATGTTTTAGCGCTGATGTCACTTGTATACAAAATGATTTTTCTGCAATCTGTAGACAAACAAGAAAATAAGTATATATATTCTTTTTTGACCAGTGTTAGTATAAAATTGTGTTGCTGTAGGTAAAAAGTATAGATTTTATTCAAATACTTGCCCTGTTTAAAATTACTCTAAAATTATGATTCTGGCACAAAGCACTGCATTGTCCTTTACAAATTAATAAAAAATAAATTTTTGTTTGTTTTTTTCAATTGTGCACTTTTGTGACAGTAAAAAAAATAATAAACTAAACAAAAAAATTTAAATATGTAAATATTGATGGTTAATAGCACAGAAATTAATGTAAAAAATCTTCAGAATAATATTAGTTGAAGAGAGGAGAAGGAGTTAATTAGGGCTGATTAGGGTAAACTAAGGGTTAATAAGGGGTTGTAGAGTGGCAAATCTCGTTTTAAAAAACTTTTTTTTTTACTTGTCAGGCTTGCTTTCAATGACATAATCTGCACATTGAAGCTCATTCCTGTGATCTGCAGATGAATAACACAGAATAGTGTAGTACTTTGTATCCCCATATGTCACACCCAAACAGTATTAATAAACACTTAAACAGCTTTTGTTGTACAGCAGCAGCTGTTAAGAGTACACAGTAATTCCCTGCTTTGATTAATCAGAGCCGAGAATTGCCAAGGGGTGTGTGTCTGTGTTTGGGGACGGGGGGGGACTGTGTATTATGACGTTCTTTTGGGCAGATGCAGTATAATTGGTGTCCTAATCTAATTAAAGTGACCACATTAGTGCTGCATGGGTAGATAATTATGCCGGGGGGAGGCAGTGACTGTCATTGGTGCTTCAATCATCACAGCACCATTATTGGTATGGTATCAGGATGATTGAAGCGCATTCTTTCTCTTATTACATTGTAATATAAAATTAAATAGTTTAACTCACCATAATTCAGAATCAGTGGGAGCCCTGAGTGTGTCACCTGCCTTCAGATGCAGCTTGCCACGTGTCATGTCGCCTGCCACCATATGCAGCTTGTCACTTGCCACGTCGCCTGCCACCAGATGCGGATTGTCACTTGCTACATTGCCTGCCACCAGATGTGGATTGTCACTTTCCACGTCGCCTGCCACCAAATGCGAATTGTCGCTTGCCACGTCCCCTACCACCAGATGTGGATTGTCACTTGCCACATCACCTGCCACCAGATACAGATTGTCACTATCCTGCCACCAGCTGAAGCTCCCCACTGTTACATGCCACCAAAAAATACCAGATGCAGCTTGTCAGTTTTAAAGGCAAGTTAGTGGCAGGCAACAGTGACAGCAGAGAAAAAGGCTTCTGGCGGTCTCTCCACAGCATTACAGTGTCCTAGGGTGAATGCGCATTGGCTGTGTGAGGGCAGGCAGTGATAAATTATGTCATCTCTCTGCTTGCCCGTGGCTGCACATAACAGAGCAGCCTTTGCGGAAGAAGTGGGGGTAACAGCAAAACAGGGGAGAGCATATACCACTGAGGACTAGTATATCCAATTCTATAGTAATAAAAACAATTGAAAAAATTGATTATAGTGTACTGAAAGCCTATATATCAAAAATGGCCACATCTAGACCTACACAAAGTATTAAAACCCCTAAACCTTGTGGACAACCTTCCCAGAAGAGTTGAAGCTGTTATAGGGGCAAAGGGTGGGCCAACTCAATATTGAACCCTGCGGACTAAGACTGGGATGCCATTAAAGTTCATGTGTGTGTAAAGGCATTTGTCACCATACTTTTGACAATATAGTGTATGTAAGGCTAGGAAATAAACATGCCTAAATCTCCTCTGGAAGATTGAAGATTTAATACCAGTTTTGATTATCAATACTTATATACATATATACAAAAAACTGAAGCAGAAAATTATAAAGGTCTTTCAATCACCAGAATACCAGGATATACGATTCTGTAACAATACATTTGAGCTGAATGTAATAGTTATTAAGAAGTAATAATTTTCATTAAAACTCTCCACCAGAAATGGATAGAAATCAAGAGGTTTGGTGTGGGGGTATTGGAGTAGCCGTTCACGCTAACTTCCTATAACCAACCTGGACCAATAAATAGTGTTTGGACTATGCCGGTACTTTATATATAAAGAGAAAGAAATGATAATAAAAATTAACAAATGTTTAATAAATACAAAAAAAAAAAAAGAACAAAATACAAAACATCATGAATAAAATCATAATACACCCCAGAGCATTTAGCATATACAGATACTCATAGAAGAGTTCAGTTCTGGTGGTGTACAAAGGTCTCCTCTACTAGTTTTGCGGATCATCCGCTTCTTCAGGAGGATATCTATATAAATTGTAATCAACAATATACAAGTAATTAACAATCAGCCAGTTCATGTATATAGAAAAAAAGGGAAAAAAAATTGAAACATTGTTTAACCAGTAGTTATACAGAATAGTGTCAAGGGAAATATAAGGAGATTAACTCACCCAAAAGTTCAAAGAAAGGTAAAATTAAACAAATTGCAGGTAGGTGGACCCCTATATTCCCCCTACGGCGGACATGGGGGATTGGTGCGCATAGCTCTGATAAAATGGGCTGTTTATTATTTCCCCCTCCGGCGGACATGTGCTCCTCCTGGCCTCTGGGCGGGACTGATCTCTCTCCCATGGCTTGCAGGGTTAGGACAGTGACACCGGAACATCCGTTGCCTGGTTGTTCCTTCCCTGCGCACTTCCGTTGCGGTGTTATCTTACACCGCACATG
This sequence comes from Lithobates pipiens, assembly GCF_037356315.1. Lineage (NCBI taxonomy): Eukaryota > Metazoa > Chordata > Amphibia > Anura > Ranidae > Lithobates > Lithobates pipiens. Next base: position 174,245,789 of record NW_027507784.1, read on the forward strand.
CGCAGTGTGGAGGCACTGACGGCGTGACGTCAGACGCCGCCGACTTCCCGCCGGCGGGCGTGCCTGACGGGATGCTAGTTGGGGAGCCAATATAACAGCGGTCATTTAGACCGCTGTGTTTGGGCAGGCGATAGCGCAGGGCTTTTGTGGCTTTATACCATTTTTCTACATCTATCAGGTAACATACCTTTTTGTGGAGATTTAATCTAGATCCTCTAATTGCTTGCCACCATTCTATGAAGTAGACATATTTTTACTATCTCCTATATAGATGCAACGACACCTTATTCCTTGCCAATACATTGAATTGCCTGCAGGTTTAAGTTACTGTTTACGCTATTGAATCCCTGTGGGGCATTTGTGCCGTTACTGGATATATCCTTATATATTATAATTGGTAAGTTTTGGCTATATGGCAGAGGGGTTTTGGGAGGGGAGAGAGTGAGGGGGGGCTGGGGGCGGGGGGAGGGGGTATGGGGAAGAGAAGGGAGGAAGAGAGGGGGGTGAGAGATGTATATATATGTGTGTGTGTGTGTATATATATATATATATATATATATATATATATATGTATGTGTATGTATATTTCCCCTTTTCTCTCCCCCCCTTTTTTTTCCCTTCTCCCTCCCTACTTGCCACTAATTGGGTTATTTATGTTATTAATTTTATCAGAGCTATGCACACCAATCCCCTGTAGGGGTAATATAGGGGTCCACCGTAGGGGGAATATAGGGGTCCACCTACCTGCAATTTGTTTAATTTTTCCTTTCTTTGAACTTTTGGGTGAGTTAATCTCCTTATATTTCCCTTGACACTATTCTGTATAACTACTGGTTAAACAATGTTTCAATTTTTTTTCCTTTTTTTCTATATACATGAACTGGCTGATTGTTAATGACTTGTATATTGTTCATTACAATTTATATAGATATCCTCCTGAGTCCTGAAGAAGCGGATGATCTGTGAAACTAGTAGAGGAGACCATTGTATGCCACCAGAACTGAACTCTTCTATGAGTATCTGTATATGCTAAATGCTCTGGGGTGTATTATGATTGTATTCATGATGTTTTGTATTTTGTTTTGTTTTTTTTGTATTTATTAAACATTTGTCAATTTTTATTATTATCTCTTTCTCTTTGTATATAAAGTACCGGTATAGCCCAAACACTATTTATTGGTCCGGGTTGGTTATAGGAAGTTAGCTTGAACGGCTACTCCAATACCCCCACACCAAACCTCTTGATTTCTAAAAACTCCTGGATGATGGTACTTGATATTTTTATATCTACCAGAGGCTATACTCGTAATTTTTAGAAATAGATAGAAGCAAACCATCCTTTTCTTTCAATGAACCAATGGGCAAATGGAATAAACATTATAATTTGGCAACAAAGTACCTAGTATTTTACATCATTCTCCGTAATTATGAAAAAAGAAATGTTCTCCAACATTTAAGCATTTTCCATAAAACTACATAATTTTTTATTTTGTGTTGCTAATCTTGTATTGTATATGGGAAATTAAGTTACCATGAGTTCATATGCATACCATAGGCTCACTTATTGAATCAACTTCTTATTGAATCAAGATCTTTTGAAAAACCCTGACACTGAATATGAAGAGCTACACCAGGAAATTCAGTAGTGAAAGTACATTCTCTGGGGCAAGGAAAACTGGAAAATAAATAGAGTCCTCAATAAAATAAATATTCCAACTTTATATATGGAAAAAAATACAGTTTATTTCATCCATAAAGCAGTGATAAAATCCAAATTTTCAAAGAGTATAATGCAAATGAACCCATTAAAAGCTAAACCCAGACCTTCAATAGTAAAATAGCATTTATCTCTGGTTGAAAAAAAAGTTTATGTGGTTTTACATGGGAAATAAATACAGTATGCTGCATCCATAAAAATAAAATGAAAAAATAATCGAAGAGTATAATTCAGGTGGTCCCAAATGATTAGATAACATAATGCTGTACAGCAATAACTTATAATAAAAGGATGAATTATTTTATTATAGTAATTTAGCTACATTTAAAAGGATGACACCATATCAACAACAAAAAATAATTATTTTTACAGCATATTTATGAAAATATTGTTATCATGAATACTTTTTGGCGTTATAAAAAAAATTGTTTTGATACTTATATTATAAGAGAGAACAAAACTCAGACATATAATGGTAAGCCTGGTAAGCCTGTGATAAAATGAAATCCCACAGCCAAGTTACCAATAAGCCTTTTTATTTATTTGTATTTTATTTTATTTAGAGATTTCTACTTCATTTTGTTTATTACATTTTCTTAATATTCATTTTGGATTTAAAGCAATCCTACCAAATTAATGTATTTTCTCATGATAAGTGCATGTATGCTAACTAAAGTGTTACTTCTCAAAAAGAGATCACAAAACTTCTCCAGACAATGCTTTCATAGTCCTTTCTTATAAAAGGCTTTCTTATATAAAACATCTGTTCGTTCATAATACAGGGACATGTCTCTTGCGAACCAGTGAGTAAGCATGGATGGGGACATTTCCTTCCACGTGACTAAAATGCAGGCTTTGGTTGCACTTCGAGAAGATGCACTATCAGAGAACCTGGATTTAGGGATGGTCCTGAGATGGGCATCAATGTCCATAAGCTTAAAAATTACTTGTGTAACCTTTGATCAAAATTATTTAATCTTGGGACAGTCCCAGAATATATGCATGAGAGTGTCCATGATCATTTGCCCTCAACACCTGGATATATGGAAGTGAGTTCTATACCATCTCATCATTATTTTATATTAGTTGATTTCCTTATATTTGTTGCTAATAGGAGCATGGTATGAGAAGTGAATAATTCACAAAATCTGTTGCAAAGAAAAAGTAGTGTCTATGTCCTTTTCACACTTCCAGTGGTAATTTGCAATTCACTAGGAAAAGTTAATAAGATGTGGAAAGTGTCCCTCTCATGGGCATTGAATAGGAACAGATTTCTGCGAAGTAAGTGGATGGAGGAAAGCCCTGTAATCTGGTAAGGAGTGCAAAACATGAGAATTTGAGAGTGTTTCCAAAAGCCAAGTTGTAGTAGTGTAGTCTGATCCAAATGGGTTGGATATGTGCCAAACAGAAAAGAAAGTAAAATGTTGTGTTCTAAACTTTGCACCCACAAGTGAAAGACTTAAGCCTCGTATACACGATCAGACTTTCTGACGGGAAATGTTCGATAATAGGCTGTTGGTGGAAAATCCAACCGGATTGTCCATCGGACAATTGTGTCGGATTTTCCACAGACAAATGTTGGATAGCAGGTTTTCAAATTTTCCGCAAACAAATGTGTGTTGTCGGATTTTCCAAGCGTGTGTACACAGGTCCGTCGGATAAAAGTCCAAAGTAAAAACACACATGCTTGGAAGCAAGGATGAGCCAGAAGCGGTCGGTCTTTTAAACTAGCGTTCGTAATGGGGAATTAACAATTGTGACGTGGCAAATTATGAAATCTCGAAATGCAGCGCACATTCTCTTCTTCTTTAATGGGATCATAAGGAAGCTGCTTTGCTGGTGATACTAATGGAGTTTTTGCAAATGGATTTTCAAAGGCTTTTTTTTTCTAGTGATATCAAGAATAATATTATTATGCTTATTTTATTTTTTTGGGTGCAAGTTACCACAACACCATTATTCCTTAGTTTTTAAGATCAAAGATACAACTATGTTGGTGTCCCTTGTCAACTTTAAATTGTATTTTTTTAAATGTAACTGCCTACTCTCAAACTGTCATTTGAAGTAAAACACATAGCCAAGTATTATTCTCAACAGTTTTCTTATTGTGCATTAAAAAAAAGAAAACAAATACAATTTGATGCTATCTGCCAATAGAACTTAACCAAAAAGTGCATTCTATGAATCCAAAAATATAGAAAATATACCAAATCAAATTATTATTCAACTAAAAATATAACGGCAAAGCAATAACTCCAAGGCCAATAATAAATTAAACGCTATCTCCTCCAATTCCGCAAAATGTCTGGTTGACGATCAGCCTGTCAGAAACTAACTGAAAGCGCAAAATGAAAAGTGCTAAATGAAAAGCGCAAATCAACACTCACCAAACTTCTACTAACACAAAATTTGCAGAAGGAGCCCAAAGGGTGGTGCTAGAGAGCTGAAAAACAGCGTAGTACCTAACCACGTTCGTAACTGTTGGCCAACAATTGTGTAGCCGTGTGTATGCAAGACAATTTTGGGTCAACGCCCTTTGGACAAAATTCCACAGTTTTGTTGGCCAACAAGCCGATCATGTCTACAAGGCTTTAGTCTGTTTGACTGACTAGCTAAAAACTGAGGGTGGCCTAAAATTGACAAGATCAGTAATGCCACGTAGGAATGATCAGACTATCCGGCAGACTCAGTCCGGCAGACAATCCTCCGGTCTTTGCAGCGGAGGGCGAGACTAGCGAAGGAAGTAAATGCCGCCGCCTCCATCGGGGTGATTGACACCTCACTAGCCCCGTTGCCTGGTATGGATTTAAAGGGGAACCCCTACGCTGAAAAAATGGCATGGGGGTCCCCCCAAAGTCCATACCAGACCCTTATCCGAGCACGCAGCCCGGCCGGTCAGGAAAGGGGGTGGGGAAGAGCGAGCGCCCTCCCCTCCTGAACCATACCAGGCCGCGTGCCCTCAACATGGGGGGTGACCCCGAACCTTATGATGTCACAGTCCCAGCATCCCCCGGGACTGTGGCATCATAAGGGGCAGGGTCACCATGTGACATCACCCAGTGACCCCGCCCCTTATGCCTATATAAGTCGCTGCGTGATGTGTCCCTGCCATTATGGCCGGAGAGAGCGTTGTGTCAACATCAGAAGAAGAGAAGAAGAAGGAAGAAGAAGAAGGCGGCGACAGCGACAAGATCGGGCCAACACTAGTAAAAGAGCTGGAAGAAGAAAGCGGAGGCCCGGCAAGAAGAAGCGAAGAGTGGGACAAGACCCCGAAGTCGGAAGAAGACTCTCGAATAGCGGCGGTGACGACGGAGAAAGCCGTGCTCCTTCGCTAGTAAAAGAGCTAGTAAAAGAGCTAGTAAAAGAGCAGAAGATAGCGGAGGAGCCTAGCGAGAAGACCCTGGAAGAAGATCCCTCGGAGCTGACTAATAAAGTACTTTAAAAACCTGTGTTGTGTGTTTTTTATTTACTCTTTTTTTCCCTCAGGTGAATGGGTAGGGGTACATCGTACCCCATACTCATTCACATAGGGTGGGGGGGTGGGATCTGGGGGCCCCCTTATTAAAGGGGGCTCCCAGATTCTGATAAGCCCCCCTCCCGCAGACCCTGACAACCAACGGCCAAGGTTGTCGGGAAGAGGCCCTTGTCCTCATCAACATGGGGACAAGGTGCTTTGGGTTGGGGGGCCGCAGGGCCCCCCTTCCCCAAAGCACCCCCATGTTGAGAGCACGCGGCCTGGTATGGCTCAGGAGTGGAAGGCGCTTGCTCGTTCCCACCCCCTTTCCTGACCGGCCAAGCTGCGTGCTCAGATAAGGGTCTGCTATGGGGACCCCCACACCCTTTAAATCCATACCAGGTGATGGGGCTAGCGAGGTGTCAATATCGCAGATGGAAGCAGCGACATTATTATTATTATTCAGGATTTATATAGCACCAACAGTTTGCGCAGCGCTTTACAATATGAGGGCAGACAGTACACTTACAATACAAATCAATACAGGAGGGATCAGAGGGCCCTGCTCGTTAGAGCTTACAATCTAGAAGGGAGGGTCAAGTTGAAACAAAAGGTATTAACTGTGGGGGGGGGATGAGCTGATGGAGAAAATGAAAATACAGTTAGGTGTGGGTGGGGTAGGCTTCTCTGAAGAGAAGTGTTTTCAGGTATCGTCTAAAAGCTAATAAAGTAGGAGATAAGCGGACAGATTGGGGTAGGGCATTCCATAGGATTGGGGAGGCTTTGGAAAAGTCCTGGAGGCGAGTATGGGAGGAGGTGATGAGGGAGCTAGAGAGCAGGAGGTCTTGAGAGGAACGAAGAGGACGAGTAGGTTGGTATTTAGAGACTAAGCTAGTGATGTAGCTGGGGGCAGAGTTGTGGATGGCTTTGTATGTAATTGTTAGCATTTTGAATTTAATTCTTTGGCTGAGTGGAAGCCAGTGGAGGGATTGACAGAGAGGAGTAGCAGACACCGAGCGATTGGTAAGGTGGATGAGTCTGGCAGCGGCATTCATAATGGATTGAAGAGGTGATAGACTATGTAGAGGTAAGCCAATGAGAAGGGAGTTGCAGTAGTCGAGGCGAGAGATGACCAGCGAGTGAATTAAGAGCTTTGTTGTCTCATTGGTTAAAAAGGGGCAAATTTTGGAGATGTTGCGGAGGTTGAGGCGGCAGGATTTGGACAGTGATTGGATGTGTTGCTTGAAGGAGAGTTCAGAGTGCAGGACTACACCTAGAACCTTGGCATGAGGGGATGGGCTTATGGTTGTGCCATCAATTTTGACAGTGAGATCAGGGGAAGGGGCATATGGGGGAGGAAAAATTATAAGTTCCGTTTTGGATAGATTGATTTTTTTTTGTTTCAATAATTTTTATTGAAAGTAGCAAGTTACATTTACACGTTCATTGAATACTCAGCATTGACAATACAAGTATGTAGTAATAATGAACCAACAAAACATGAGACGGCAAAAAATTATGAAAATAGGGAGAACAAAAGAGAAGAGGAAAAAGAAAGAAAAAAAAAAAGAAGAAAAAGGTTGTCTACCCGTACATCATCGATATACACAATATAAAAGTGGTCAGCCTTCGCGCCGCTAAGTGGTAATAAGTGACTAAAGTGGAACAAAATCCAAAATCAGATATAATGAAACACAGATGCTGTGAAAAAGAGCCTGAGTGATATAAAGTGCAAATGCTAACTAAAAAATGCAGCAGGACAAAATAGTGAGCACAAACTATCAAATAATGAATATAAAGGGGTGGGTCCTGCGCAAATCGTGCCACTCAAATAAAATACACAAATTCAAAATAATATAAATATGTGCATACATACAATGCCGTGAAAAAAAATATAGTCCAAAAAACAGCACGCATAAAAATATATAAAAAATATATTAAAAAATGAAAAAAAGGTTTAATGATAGAACAATAATAAAATGTCCGCTACTCAAGGCTCCCAGAACTCTCACCTTTAAACGAAGTGAATAAGCAAATCAAACAAACTCCAGGATTCTCTTATTTCATTCATAAATAATAAATAATAGCCATCAGGAAATCCAAAGGAGGGATGCAATGATACAATTCCGCCACTAGAGGGCCAGTCCCAGCTTCCAGAACAGGTGAAATGGATCTTCACTTCTATTTCACAGTGTATGGCTCAAAATAAGAGAGAGGAGGGGGAGAGAGAGAAACAGGAGACTTCCATAGTGCTTGTTTTTGCATTGTGCTTGTTTTTGCAATTAAAATGTGAGAGTCTTTACTGCTTTTTAATAAATCTACCTGCCGTTTTTTAAACTACTACACTATGGAAGTCTCCTGTTTCTCTCTCTCCCCCTCCTCTCTCTTATTTTGAGCCATACACTGTGAAATAGAAGTGAAGATCCATTTCACCTGTTCTGGAAGCTGGGACTGGCCCTCTAGTGGCGGAATTGTATCATTGCATCCCTCCTTTGGATTTCCTGATGGCTATTATTTATTATTTATGAATGAAATAAGAGAATCCTGGAGTTTGTTTGATTTGCTTATTCACTTCGTTTAAAGGTGAGAGTTCTGGGAGCCTTGAGTAGCGGACATTTTATTATTGTTCTATCATTAAACCTTTTTTCCATTTTTTTATATATTTTTTATATATTTTTATGCGTGCTGTTTTTTGGACTATATTTTTTTTCACGGCATTGTATGTATGCACATATTTATATTATTTTGAATTTGTGTATTTTATTTGAGTGGCACGATTTGCGCAGGACCCACCCCTTTATATTCGATATACACAATATGTAATCATGAATTAAGATCAGAAGTAGAATATTGATTAAGAGCAAATATAAAGAAAGCGTGAGTATCCTAAATTGTTAATAAATGTCGATATCAGTGAGAATTATATTTAACCCAGTTTTCCCATTGCTTATCAAATGTTGGACCCCTCATAGCGTTGAACGCAATGAGGCATTCAAATGTGTAGTTCCTATGCACCATCTTAGTCACATCAGAGAGATTTATCACTGTATCAGTTTTCCAGTAACGCAGTATCAAGGCTCTGGTTTCCAATAAAATATGACTGACCATTGGCCTATATTTTGTAGGGAAGTTTTCCATCCCAATATGTAATAATGCCAGTTGCGGGGATGGGGAGCATTGATTCTCTGTGAGAGAGGAAATAAGTTTGAACACCTGGTTCTAGAGGCTTCTGACGTTGGGGCAGTTCCAGAACATGTGTAGCAAATTGCCTACCCCCCCGCATTTTCTCCAGCACTGTGGAGACGCACCTAAGTAGAATTTAGACAATCTTAAAGGGGTATATTGCCACCTATTCAGAATTTTTAAAGTCATTTCCCAGTGTTTGATGCAATGTGTGGACGAGTGTATGGATCTAAAGGCCAACCTCCACTGAACATCAGAGAGGTCCACCTGTAGGTCCCTTTCCCAACTGGACATGGCTGTAGTCCGTTTGAAAATAAGTTTGTCCTGCAATTGATTGTAACAGAACGAAATTCCTTTAGAACCTTCATCCTGACCGGAGTAAAAGCGCCATAATGATCTTGGGACATGGATGTCCGGGTATGGAAGTAAGTGAAGGAAATTAATAATGCGTAAACAGGTGTACAATTCTGCATATGGTAGATTGTGGTGTGCAGCTAATTGATCTACTGTTCTAGGTTTGTTACCTGAGTAGACACCTGATAGAGACCTTATACCATAACCCATGAGAGATTTAACCGATAACATAGGTATTTTCTTTTCAAGTATGGTCATAGGGATTTGTAATGAAAGTTTTTGGGTTTCTTCTCGTTTAAGATTATAAAAGGCTCTCCACGCTAACATAGAGGCCTTCATAGGTGGAGAAAGGTGAGTCAAGTTCCATGAGGACCAGCTATCACTCAACAACATTAACTTCAGGTCAGTAGTAGGCGATAGCGCTTCTTCTATATCCACCCATATTGGGGGTTCTGAAGGACCTATCCAATGTTTGAGAGAGTCTAGTCTAACTGCCATTAAGTAGTCATGCAGGTCTACCATGCCTGCACCCCCCACCTTTTTGTGTGCAAGTAAATTGTTGCGTGAACATCGAGCTCTTTGTCCTTTCCATATAAACTTCCAGCACATGTTGGATAGCTGAGTAAGGAAGTATGCGGGGATATGGACTGGGAGGGAACGGAATACATACAAAATTTGTGGTAATATTAGCATTTTGTATGCTGAAATTCTCCCCATCCAAGAGATTTCCTTCTGGGAAAGCTCTTTAAGTTGTTTTTCAAGTTTTGGGATTAGTTGAGACATGTTAGTTTTAACTAAGTTGGCTACAGAACTGGTTAGCGTAATGCCTAAATATTCTATACCTGTATTGCTCCATGTATAAGGTAGTAGTGATTCTAGCTTAGCCTTGATCTTGGAATCAACCCCCAGGTCTAAAATCAGGGATTTATTAAAGTTAAAGCGGAGGTCCACCCTAAAGTGGACCTTCCGCTCATCAGAACCCTCCCCCCCTCCGGTGCCACAATCGGCACCTTTCAGGGGGGAGGGGGGTGCAGTTACCTGGATAATCCAGGTAACTGCACCCACTTCCGGGATAGCTCTCTGCGGAAAGGGGCGTAACGTACGCCCCTTTCCGCAAGTGCCCGCCCCTTCCCGCAAGTGCCCCGCTGCCTGCTGGGAAACACACAGATCCCAGAGGCAGCGGGGAGCGTCCTTATTGCGCAGCGCGATTCGCGCATGCGCAGTAGGGAACCGGGAAATGAAGCCGAAAGGCTCCATTTCCTGATTCCCATACCCAAGATGGCGGCGGCAGGACCCGACAGGCGACCTAGAGATCGGCTTCGGGTGCCGACATCGCGGGCGCGCTGGACAGGTAAGTGTCACTATTTTAAAAGTCAGCAGCTGCAGTATTTGTAGCTGCTGGCTTTTAAAAAAAATAAAAAACGCGGAGTCCCGGTGGACTCCCGCTTTAACTTTGTAGCAAGAAGCCTCACCAAATTTCATTAGAACCTGATGTGCTTGAGGTAGAGATTGTAGTGGGTTGGTTAGGAGTAAAATCACATCGTCTGCGAAAAGGTTTATGGAGTGTTTACTATTGCCAAATTGGAAACCAGTAATAAGCGGGTGCGAGCGGATAGTTTCGGCTAGTGGTTCTATCATGAGGTTAAAGATAGTGGGGGATAAGGGACACCCCTGCCTTGTACCATTAGTTATGTGGAATGTTTTAGACAAAAAACCAGCTGTTTGTACCTGTGCAGAGGGACATGAGTAGAGTGCTAATATGGCAGAAAAGATATGGCCTGAGAAACCAAACTTCGATAAGACCGATACCATATATTGCCAATGTACCCTGTCGAACGCCTTCTCTGCGTCAATTGATAACAGCAGAGAAGACGTTCTGAACAGGCCAGCCGAATTAATAACATTTATGATTCTCCTGGTAGCATCAGAGGTCTGTCTCCCCTTCACAAATCCCATTTGGTCGCGCTTAATTAATGTAGGTATGACATTGGTCAATCTCCTAGCTAATAATTTGGCGTATACTTTTATATCGGAGTTTAACAATGAAATCGGCCTAAAATGCGCCGGAGTTGTGGGATCTTTCCCCGGTTTGGGAAGTGTGACAATATGGGCTCTCAGCATCTCTTGCGGAAAAGCTGCAGTGGTAGTGGCTTTGTGAAACACCTGTTGTAGATGTGATGTGGTCTGCTTGGAAAAGTTTGAGATATTCATTTGAAAAGCCATCTGGCCCTGGAGATTTACCGTTGGGAAGGCTAGCTATGGTTTGTTCAATTTCTGTGGTGGTGATATCCATATTAAGGTCTTCTAATTGTTGATTAGAGAGGGATGGGAGCTTTAAATGTTTGAGAAAAGATTGGATATTATCCATGGATGGTTGGGGCGTATCTAGGTCATCCTTGAGGTTATACAATGAGCTATAGTAGTCAGCAAATTGATTTGCAATGTCTAGAGGGTTGAACAGTTTCTGCTGCGTCTCGGACTCATATAAGAACGGAATTTTGGTCTTCAGTCGTGCGGCTTTAAGTCTGTTTGCTAAATATTTGCCTGCCCTGTTTGCATTGGAATAGTGATTGAGACGTAGGCGTCGCAGGTGTCTATCGTATTGCTGTGCCAAATGTTCTCGTAAGGTTTCTCTTAGTCGGTCAAGTTTTTTGGTCAGAGCTTGTGTTGGGGTTTGCTTATTTAGTTTCTCCAAGTCGTGAATCTCAGATAGTAGGTTGTTTAGGGTTTGTGTGTGTTTTTTTTTTGTTGTGCGCCTAACTGAATAAGGACCCCTCTAATATATTCTTTGTGTGAGTTCCAAAGAGTGTAAGGGTCAGAGACTGAGTGTTGGTTGTCTATAAAAAAGTTTCTAATGTGCTGGGTTATAGTGCTGTTAGTGTCCGGATCTTGTAACAGACGTACATTGCAGCGCCAAATGGGAGGTGAAGAGGAGACAGACCCTTCTGAAATGGCAATATATATTGCCGCATGATCAGACCATGTAATATCAAGTATTTTAGTTTCTACAACTCGTTGTAATAACCATTTGTCCGTCAGTAGGATCTTTGTCTATGAGAAAAAAAGGTGTAGTCCTTTTCATTTGCGTGGTAACACCTCCACGCATCGAATAGTCCTTCGGATTGTATAAGAGGTTGTAGTGATGGTGAACCCTTAGATCTCTTGGCAGTTGTGTCCATATGTAGGTCAGGTACAGAATTGAAGTCACCGCAGATAAGAAGATTACCATATAGCATAGGTGCTGCTTTCTTTAGAACCGTTTTGAAAAAACGAAGTTGGCGGTAGTTAGGAGCGTAGAATGCAATTAGCGTGTATGGTTTGGAGTTAATGTCACCAGTCACAATTATGTATCTACCTTTTTCGTCCAGAAGAGTTCCACGGAGTTGAAAGGAAACAGAGTTGCTGATTGCCATAAGTACTCCGCCTGCCTTACGTTCAGGAGTGCAGGCTAGAAAAACATGAGGGTAATTTTTGTTAGAACAGTAGGGAGTCTTGTCTTTTTGAAAGTGGGTTTCCTGGGGGGGCGTGGCCGGCGCGTGACGAAGATGGCCGCTTGAGCTCTGAGCTCTCTTCATCCACGGCGACGAACAGCTACTCACCGCATACCCCAGCCGTTAACAGACGCCTATAGTGAGACCTCAGCTCCCGCACTACCGCAGGAACATGTCGCTTAAGCGGAAGGAGACCCGGCTGCCCCGTAAGCTAACGGCCTTCATGTACCAGCCGTCCGCGCGGCGCGGCCAAGATGGCGCCGAGACGGCTGACAGAAACACACAGGCAATGTCTGCAGGCCCTCCCCGCAGAAACGAATGCGACACAACGCCGGAGGCTGCTCTGGTAAGTGCCTCTACATCGGGGGACTCCTCTCGCTCCCCTCCCGGGACTCCAACCACCCACAGCCCTGCAAAAAGTAAAATGAGGCTGGATGCCTCAGAGGGAATCCAGGAGGGTGACAGCACAGGGGAAGTAATATATGGAGTCCCCTCACAGAGCCCTCAGCCTGGCGCCATAGCCTCCTTCCCTACTGTAGGTCAGGCTGTGATAGACACAACCCTTAAAGACATGTTAATGTCTCTCCGCAGCTCCCTACAATCTGACCTGCTCTCTGTCATGCATGGCTTTGGCAATAGAATGACAGTACTGGATAACAGGGTCACTCATTTGGAAACCAATGTGGACGCTATGACTGCCACCATAAATGACATAATTGATTCGCAAGAAGCCCAGGCCCAAGAAACTATATGGCTGACTGACAAATTGGCAAATTTAGAAGACAGAGCCAGACGCAATAATTTTAAAATTTGCGGAGTGCCAGAATCAGTGCAAAATGCTGATCTTCCTGCGTTTGCAAAGGGCTTACTCAAATCTGTGCTTCCAGAAGCAAAAAATATGGAATTACTCATAGACCGTATCAATAGACTACCAAAACCTGCGTTTCTACCGGATTCCATTCCCAGAGACGTCATCCTCAGGGTACATTTCTTTCATATTAAAGAGCAGTTCATGCAAAAAGCCAGAGCTCTGCAAACGCTGCCTGAACCCTATCATCACCTCCAATTTTTCGCCGACCTTTCTCAGCACACCCTGAGCAGACGTAGGCAACTGAATAACATTACCAAAACCTTACGCAATAACCAGATACAATATCAATGGATTGCTCCTGCCAAACTCTCCATCAGCCATGCTGGCTCCAAACATGTGATCTCCTCAGTTTCACAAGGTCTGCGTTTACTACAAGATTGGGCTATAGTACCTTCCAATAACGACATACTGCCTATGGACCAAAGCAATACTGGCACCGTGCTGACCCAACCTCTCCCCCCGAGAGGTCACAGGCATGTCCTACCTATTTGAAAGGCTGGGGTACACTTTTCTCTTTGGCCATGCAGATGTGACTCCTGCTCACACTCGGTCGTGTTAAGACTTACACCCCCATTCAGGGTTATCTTTTTAGACACTGCTGTGTCGTTCTTACACCCTGAGAATTGTTTTTGTTCTTTTTTTTTTATTTTTTTGTGTATTTTTCTTGGCTCCAGTTTCGCCATATTTTACAGTTTTTTTTTGTTTTTTGTTGGTCTTGATCTTTTTTTTTATCGATTGGCACAATAACCAATACCTGGGGACACCTCGGTATCCTCACCTGACTGCTCACTTGAACCACTCCGCACTTGACGAGTTATCGCTTGAAGGCACCGACCTACCTCAAATCTCTTTCCCTACCTTTTTTTTTTTTTTTTTTTTTTATTATTTAACAGGTATCCAAGATCTCCTACTGAAAGATCCGTCCGAGGTCCGTCTTTGCACGCTTGATAGTCCACTGAACAACAATTCGAAGACGTCCTCTCCCCGGAATCACTTTCCTACCCGGATCATCTCAGATTGCGATGACTACTGTTCTATCTCCACTCCTCAACGTAAACAAAGGTACCTCAATTCATTACAGCTGTCCCTCACATACGCAACATGACTATAACCATTGTTACCATTAATGCTAAAGGTCTAAATCACCCGGCTAAAAGAGCCTCCCTCTGGGCTTTGGCTAAACAAACCAAATGCGACATCCTCTGTGCGCAGGAGACGCACTTCTTGGCCACCAATCCTCCTTCCTGTACCAACAGAAACTTTAGTACGATAATAACAGCCAACGCAGACCAGAAACAAAAAGGAGTATTAATAGCTGTTCACAACGCTTGACATATCACCAGGACCAGTGCCTTTTGGACCCCGGAGGTCGTTATATCATTCTAAAATGTCATATTAACAATGCCCCTTACACTATTGTCAATGTGTATGTCCCCAATACCCATCAACTCCGCTTTCTTCGAAAGCTACACAAAAAAGTTGAAGCATTACAACATGGAGCAACCATATGGTGTGGAGACTTCAACTGTACCCCTGACCCAGCACTAGATTCATCTTCACGTACTACAAGACGCCGCCCGGAACTAAACTCCCTCCTGCATGAATTAAGGCTTTATGATGTCTGGAGATGCACTCACGCAGATGAAAAAGACTTTACATTTTTCTCTCCCTGTCATAATTCATACTCGCGTATCGACCTCTTCCTCACAGACCCATGGACGCTACAGAAAGTCTCTGACTCTACTATTCATATGACCTCTTGGTCCGATCATTCCCCTGTCAGCCTAACCATTGAAGACTCCATTAAACGTGCTCCAACCTACTTATGGAGACTAAATACCAGACTACTACAATCCCCACTACATGCGCAACTGCTACAGGACAACTTGATTTCCTTCTTCGAACAAAATGCTAACTCAGTTTCTGACCCACAGGTTTTATGGTCAGCTCATAAAGCATATATGCGCGGACTCTTTATTCAGCTGGGAGATAAGGATAAGAGACAGAGGAGGCAGCGAATGAACTCATTATTAGCAGACATTCAATCCACTGACCTCCTTAATAGGCAAAATCCTACACAAACACTCAAATCAAAACTGATTGCCCTAAGATTAGATCTCAGAGCCCTACTGTTAGAAACTCACGACAAGTACCAAAAACGACTGAAAATGAGATTTTATGCTGAAAGCAATAAACCGGGTAAACTACTTGCCCGCCAGATCAAAGGGTACTCCTCTAAATCTCATATCCCTTTTATATACCATCCGATTACTAAGGCCAAACTGACTGACCCTCAAGCCATTGCTGACGCCTTTAGCACCTATTACAGTACTCTTTATAATTTGAAAGACGACCCACACCAACCCCAACCTACTCCCCAACAAATCCAGTCGTTTCTAGACTCAACTAGCCTACCCAGATTAACTCCCCTTCAATTAGAGGAACTCAACGCACCATTCACGACGACAGAAATTACACGAGCCATTCAATCCTTGCCCAATAATAAAGCACCTGGTCCTGACGGCTTTGTAGCAGAATACTTCAAACAATTTCATCCGATCCTTACTAAATACATTACTCCATGGTTTAATTCTGCTGCCTCCTCAGCCTCTCTCCCGCAAGAAATGTTGAAAGCTCTAATTATAACGATACCGAAGCCAGGGAAGGAGCCCACATCCACACAAAACTTCCGCCCTATCTCCCTACTTAACCACGATGTAAAACTCTATGCTAAAGTAATAGCTAATAGATTATTGGATCTACTGCCACAATTAATACACCCCGACCAAGCAGGATTCCTAAAAGGCCGCCAGACATCTGATGCGACCCGATGAATGATCAATGTTATTCATCACACAGTGACCCGTCGAATGCCTTCTCTGCTCCTATCTTTAGACGCGGAGAAGGCATTCGATAGGGTTCACTGGCAATATTTAAAAAAGACTTTGGAAAAATTTGGATTCCAGGGCCATATCTTGATGGCAATCTTGGCCTTGTAATCCAACCCATCAGCGCAAGTCTATTGCTCTTCCATGTTGTCCACTAAATTCAATATTACCAATGGTACACGTCAAGGTTGTCCCCTTTCACCCCTAATCTTTGATTTGTTAATCGAACCCCTCGCGGCTAAAGTAAGATCACACGCATCTATTTCGGGTGTGCTTATGGGCAGCAAGGAACACAAAATTAGCCTCTTTGCTGACGATGTGATATTTACATTGACCAATCCTTCCTCTTCCCTGGCTTCGGTACAAAACTTACTTGATGCATTTAGCTGTGTATTCTACTACAAGATTAATATAACTAAATCTTATATATTACCCCTAGCAATGTCTCCTTTACAGCAACAACACCTGCGCAATCAATACCAATATGCCTGGTCTTCGGACTCCATTACATACCTGGGCACTTCACTCACTAAGACAAACACTGCTCTATACAAAGCGAACTTCGCCCCTTTCTTAGCCGAGCTTCCTGCAGACTTAGCCAATATCTCTAAAATTACATTATCACCCTCAGGCAGACTTGCAGCATTTAAAATGCTCAAACTCCCGCAGTTGCTCTACCTATTTAGAGCATTGCCCATACCCATTCCGTCCTCATTCTTTACACAAATTCAATCCATACTTCGAAAGTTTGTATGGCAAGACAAAAAATCCAGAGTGGCAAGACGTATTCTTCTAAAACATAGGCGCATAGGGGGCTTGGGATATGTTGATTTGAGACACTACTATAATGCGGCACTCTTAACCCAACTCAGAGCTTGGTTCACCCCTGATCCAAATAATCAATGGAGCAATATGGAAGCCTCTCAAGTACCAGGCGTAAATCTACGAAATTGGCTATTATCCGCGCCCAAACTTAAAAACTCTGACCAATCTCTATCCCCAACGATCAAAGCATCCGTGGCGGCCTTTACATACCTCTTTCAACATTTTCACTCCACTGCTCATACCTGCGAAATCCCTCTCCCCATAGAAACGGTACAGGTACTGATTAAAGACATACAGCTCTCCTCTTGGAAACACAAGGGTATCTCCCACGTCTCAGACCTATATGACAATGAATACCTACATCCATTTACCTCCTTACAGACCAAGTTTTCCTTACCTCATACTGATTACTTCAAATATGTCCAAATATCACACTGTCTCATAAGGAATCCGTCCCTTCGTCGTAACATACCTATCGCGGCTTGGCGCTACCTATCCAACACCTCCTCACCGACCAAAGGTATCTCCCTTTTTTATGCCCTTTTAGATGGCAAAACTACTTTTGAAAAATTACCTCCCATGCTAATTTGGGAAAGAGACCTAGATTCCACGTATTCTCCTCAACAATGGCACACTGCTATCAGCGCCACCTTCAAGGCAACTAAATCGGCTAACTTGTGGGATCTCTCTCATAAAATACAAAATCGGTGGTACATCACCCCATTGCAAATACATAAATTTAACCCCTCCACAGATCCTAACTGTTGGAGACTATGTGGCCTCCCAGGTACTCTATATCACGTACTCTGGGACTGCCCTAAACTGAAGCAATTTTGGGTTGATACCTTTCGTCTTATTTCAGAAATTACACATATTGCCTCCCCTCCATCTCCAGAACTGGCACTACTTAATATTGGAATCGAAAACTACCCCCACAATTCTCAATGCATAGTTACACATATATGCCTAGCTGCAAGGTTGACCATTGTACGTAACTGGAAATCCACTGACCAACTTTCACACTCAGATGTCATCAGAGAAACACATATACACGGCATGTATGAACGCATGTATGCCTTAGCAGAAGGTTCTCTCCCTCAACTGACACACAAATGGGAAGCTTGGCTAAACTGGTACGAATCGTCTAAACTTTTATTCCACTGATTACTATCAATAATCCAAGAGGGACTCATTTTTCCCCTGCCCCCCTATTTCTCCCCCCTCCCCCCTTTTTTTTTTTTTTTTTTTTTTTAATCTCTGTGCCTACCTCCTAGCTGTTTGCTCACTACTGACTACTACCATTTATTTGCCCTTAGTGGTTCTATTTTATTAGTTTGTGTTTCATGTTGCCAACCTTATACTGGCTTTGTTATTGCCATTTTCTAGCTCTAGGCTATGAATCACTAGATCATTCTGCTAACACAGGGAGAGAATATGGTGTTAATCTTATTCTCCTTGGATACCACTCCCTCCCTGCCGACAGGGTTAGCACCTTGATCCTGTGTACAGTGTGTTCCCATTTGGGGTACCTGGAACAGGGTGCTACCCCACCTATTCATTATATTTTGGATTATTACCGCTACAGCAGTCTATATACTGTTCTTTTCCCCTTATAACTTTGTATTTTTTTATTTTTTTTTCTGTTGTATTTGAAAATACAGATGTACTAATCGCATATTTTGTATTACTCTACATTTCTTTATATCAATAAAAAGTATTGAACAGAAAGTGGGTTTCCTGTACGCAGAGGATGTCTGCTCTGTGTTTTTTGGCCTCAGCCCACAGGGAAAATCTTTTTGCGGGGTGATTTAAACCCTTGGCATTAATAGATAGGCAGTGAAGTACCATAGAGCAAATATAGAGTGTTTGAGTGCGTGAAGCAGGTACTCACCATTGCTAGAGGTGCATAGGCCATGACGCCACTGTAAATGGAAGGCGGGAAATTGGGCCTTATTCCTTCTGTGAAAAAACCTTCAGATTTCCAGACTCACTGCATATATCGAGAGTAGAGAACAAAACGGTGAAATAACTAGACAAGAAAAACAAGAAAATAACAAGAGAAAAAAAGAAAATAGTCAAAACAGCACGCTTAAGAAAAGGATCCATAAATGATCCGTGTGCAGATATAACTGCTATGAAGCACTAAGGAGGGCTGAGGAGCACTCAAGAGACAGCTCCAGCCCCCGGAGAACGACATTAGGAATTACTTTCAGTAGATCTGGGGACTCCACCTTTGGGATTCCTAGGAGATCGTTTGCGGGTGACTAATTGCCATTCTTCAGGAATGTGTTGCAGGTTACCGGTAGGTGAGCGGGATGAAGAGGGGTCTGGTAAGATGTTCCATTTCCTCAGAGCCTCAATCCCCTCTTCTAGTGTCGAGATCATGACAGCGACCCCATTATGAGTGATGACCAGAGTCGCCGGGTACTTCCATTTGTGTGGAATGGCGTGGTTTCTCAGGGCCTTGGTAATGGTCGCAAGATTTCTGCGCCGTTGTAGTGTGTGTCTAGACAGGTCAGGTAGCATCCGCACATCAGCATATTGAGGGGGCAATGCGTCTGGATTGCGAGAGGCAAGCATCAACCTTTCTTTCACATGGTAGAAATGAACTCTCAAGAGAACATCCCTGGGAGTTTCAACAGGGAGAAACGAAGGCTTAGGCAGCCTATGTATTCTGTCCATTATTAGGTCCTGGGCTGTTAGTTCCGGAACCAACGTAGAGAACATAGCTTGGGCAAACTGTAGTAATTGAGTGGGTGGAACGGATTCAGGAATACCTCTTAGTTTAATGTTGTTTCTCCTGGATCGGTCCTCAATATCTGCGAGTTTGTCTTTCAGCCATTTAATGTCATCCCCGTGGGCCTCATGAGCCTCCACCATGACATTATATGATGAAGCATATGTGCCCAGCTGCTGTTCCACTCTGTCCACTCTGATACCCAAGGATTGTACTGATTTTTGACAGTCAGCTATTTCCTTCACTAGGTCAGCTTGTAGGGATGCCCTGAGAGACAAGAGCATGTCTTTTAGAGTGGATTCTGATATTGGGGCATCTGTAGTGGGAAAGTCAGTGATTGGGTCCCTTGCCTGTGGTCCTTGCATTGCTGTGTGGGGTTGCGGCCTGCTTACCTCCATTTGAGCCTCAGGCTGGCTTGGCGGCCTATCCGGGGAGGACCTCCACGCTCTGGCTTTCGCTGGGCTGCGCGTGGACGGCGACTGATTACTCGATGAGGATCCGCTATGCAGACAGGTCTGGTCTGAGGAGATCCTTTGGTCCGGATTACGTAGGTTAGAAACCCCGGCCGACTGGCGCGCACGGGAGCCGTCGCCATGTTAGTTAGGCCCGGTGAGGCCTGAAGTAAAGTACGCGTGTGCGGATGCACCACGATTTTGCGTCTTTTGCCCATCCCGCTGTATAGGCTCGTGTCCGGGCTACTTGGCAGTGTCGATGGGTATCGTTTTCGTCTACCGGTGGAGTCGGATGGAAGTCGATTTCTCCGGCGGACGAGCGGAGCTCTCACGCTACACGTCCTGCATGGAGCTCGGTCGCCACGCCCCCTCCGGATAGATTGATTTTGAGGAAGTGGTGTGACATCCAGACTGATATATCTGATAGTAAATTAGTGATACGTGAGGAGACAGAGGGAGTGAGCTGAGGGGTAGAGAAATAGATTTGGGTGTCGTCAGCATAGAGGTGGTATTGGAAGCCGTGGGAGGCTATCAGTTGACCCAGGGTGGAGGTATAGATTGAAAATAGGAGTGGTCCAAGAACAGAACCTTGGGGGACCCCAACAGAGAAAGGAAGAGGAGAGGAGGAAGTAGAGTTGTAAGAAACGCTAAAGGTGCGGTTGGATAAGTAGGAAGAGAACCATCGTAGAGTACAGTCACGGAGACCAAAGGTGTGGAGTTTTTTGAGAAGGAGGGGGTGGTCAACCGTATCAAAGGCAGCAGAGAGGTCCAGGAGGAGGAGTACAGAAAAATGTCGATTGGTTTTGGCCATTAGTAGATCGTTTGTTAGTTTTAGGAGAGCAGTTTCTGTGGAGTGTTGAGGACGAAATCCAGACTGAAGGGGATCAAGAAGGCTATTATCAGCGAGGTGGACGCTCAGTCGGTTGTAGACCAGACGTTCGAGTAGTTTGGATAAAAAGGGGAGCAAGGAGATGGGGTGTAGCGACATTCACTTCCTTCGCTAGTCCCGTCTACCTGGATTCACGTTCAAAATGAACAGACTTTTCCCCATGTGTGGTCAAGTCCGTTCATTTCAAAAGTCCAGCGGACTAGCACACAGACGGGCGGATCGTCCGCCGGACTGCCGAGTCCGGCAGACAATTTTGAGTCAAGACTTCTTTCTAAGTCTGCCGGACTTTTGGGAAGAAAAAGTCCGCAGGAGCCCACACACGGGCGAATTGTCCACCGGACTCTGGTCTGCCGGACCAAGTCCTCTGGATAGTCCGATCATGAGTACACGGCATAAGGGATAATGTGCTGTTCCCTATGTTTTGTGAGATGTTGTTAAACTTGCAAAGTAGGCAGGATCAGTGGTGATGGCTTTACTAAGACAGGTTTACCCACCCAGGGTGCTCCCATGAATAAAAATTGAAGGAGCTTGTGTTCTATGATGACCTAGAGCTTGCTATTCCAATGGAAACACCAGTCTAATGTAAGGGTGAAGTGAACCACAGTGCAGTAGAGAACTGGTTCAGGAAAGTCAATTACCTCCCTAGATTTGGGTAAGAGTAGAACATTTTTTAAATATGTACAACTCCTGACCATATACATTTCATGAACCTGTGATCAGAGGGTTTTAAGAAAACTCTGTGGGGTCAGGACTGGGAGGACTATAAAAAATAGAAAGGTTTTTTAATTTTGAGAGTGTTGCATCTTCTGAACCAGGCAATGTGGATTTTTGCCACGTTTCACAATCTTTTTGAAATAAGCGAAGAAAGGGGGCTAAAGTAAGGTCCAGAACATGGGTGTGATTCGCGTGTATTCTTCCATCCAAGTAGGTAAGTGCTGACTGGGACTATTTGAAAGGCAAATGTGATTTCACACTGCTAAGCAGGCCTTGTAAGCTGTATTTACTTTGGAAATCCAATAATGTGTGGGAGAAATAAACAGTAAAGGATTTATTAAATTCACGTGAAGCAGCAGCAATCAGAAGAGGCATACTAGGAAGGATACAAACAACATTCAAACCAAGGATCTAGACTTTTGGCTGCCAATGTTGGGCCACTGATCAGAGCTTCTCATTATGTGATTGAACTGATGGCCTGCCATGCAGTCAGTGGGCTGTCAGAAAGGGCATTCAGCACAGCATAATTTTTTGTGACAAAGAAACACATCTGCCTGTCCCCTGACACAGTTGACAGTCTCCCTTTCTATGAACTGGAGGGATATTTAGCTTAACCGCTTTCATTCTTTAAGAAATTTGGTTTCCATGTTGTGTCTCTCTAACATCCACTTCACAAATATACATGCTCTAGTTTTGCTAATCTAGTTTTGTTCTCATGTTGCTGTTATCTTCTTTCAGTTGTTTCGTTTCTTGGAAAGCACATGATTTTGAGGAATCACTAGTTTCACTTTTATTGTAGGCTGTACTTGTATATGATTGGATAATCTGTATGGCACGTTCAAAGGGCGGTACTTTCTGAAAGCCCCCTTTAAATATTCACACCAAAGAATAAAGATTAGATTTGCTCGGAGAGACTTTGTTGTTTTGTGTCATTGTCTCTATGGGGTAATCTCCCAGGCCTGTGTGGGGATTGGACATCATATTTTAACAGACAGCAAGGGGTTAAAAAGAAACCACCTCTAGACAATCTACATTCCCTTCATGAACCAGTGCTAGATCAGCAATAGTACAATCCGAGTACAAAACCCAGCTGATTCTAATGATTTAAATGAATACATTTCACTCTGGCCCAAAAACATTAAAGTGATTGTAAAGACTTTTTTTTTTTTAAATCACAAATATATCACACTTACCTCCACTGTGCAGCTCGTTTTGCACAGAGTGGCCCCGATTGTCCATTGCTGGGGTCCCCCGGTGGCTCTTGTGGCTTCTCCCCGCATCAGAAAACCCCCTAGGAGAAGCGCTCTCCCAGGGGGGTTACCTTGCAGGCATGCTTCTGAGTCCACCATTTTTGTCCACGGACACGAATGCCGGACTCGGCCACGCTCCCTGCGCCCGCATCATTGGATTTTTTGATTGACAGTAGTGGGAACCAATTGCTGAGCTGCTATCAATCTAGCCAATCAAGAGAGTCGAGAGAATGGAGAGAGGGTCAGCGTGTCCCTGCCGAGAGAAATACGGGGCTCAGGTAAATAAAATGGGGGGGGGGGGCTAGTGGGCCAGTCACTGCCAGGTGTTTTTTCACCTTAATGCATAGGATGCATTAAGGTGCACGAAAATGTTCAAATTTTTTTTCCACGAATTGTGAACTGAAACCCTAGGACACAAGGCAAGACTTCTTGCTCTTGTGTTGAAACAGCATTAGGGAATGTAGCCCAACGCTGCTGGTATAAAATGCAAACTTGGTGATCAATTTTAAAATACAAATTTTACATATTTGTGTAAATAAGATTACATTTTAATAGTATTTAACATAGCAATGAAAAAATAGATATATTAAATAAAACAACAGCCACTAAAGCTGTGTGAATGACTGTAACATAACACATTGGGGTTTATTTACTAAGGCAAATAGGCAGTGCACTTTGCAAGTGCAGTTGCTCCAGAGCTTAGGAAATGAGGTAAAGCTTTACTTTGCAAAGAATACCCAATCATATGCAAGGAAAATAAAAAAAACAGCATTTTTGCTTGTACATGATTGGATGATGGACGTCAGAAGAGCTTATGCTTATTTACTAAGCTCTGGAGCAAATGCACTTGCAGAGTGCAACTGTCTATTTTCCTTTAATAAATCAACTGCATTATATTCTAGTGTTTAGTGATTTTTTTCTGTGCCTGGCTTTGTATCTACAGAATATAATAACACACACTTTTTTTTATATGCTAAAACCTATAGTGCACGTTTCCATTTTAAGTTATTATTTTAAAACAGCTATTCAGTATTATTTTTTTATAATTATTCGGTTTTTATTGACATTGAATAGCAAATTTCTCAAAATAGCAAATTGCAACTCAACAGAGGGAGATTTTTTTATTTTCATTCCTAGGTTAGCAGATTTGAACTGGGTGGACATACATTTTGAAAAATAGAGCACATAATGAACAGTACTAGTGCCTTATCAATCAATAGTTCTATCTATCAATCAACCAACCAATCAATGAAAATATGAGCCATCATTTTCCAATCATCATGGAAAGAAAGGCAGCTGGCTCCTGATTAAATCCTAGCAGCAATAGCTCCCCTTTACATTTTACAAGTCTTTATAGATGACCCTCTTGTGTTTGTGGAGCATCTGCAAGACATATTGAGGGAACCTGCATCGCTTGCATTTTACATGAACTAAGAGAGAAGATATGTTATTAATTTATGGCGTGCCAGATTCAATCCGAAGAATTAGTTTATGAAATATAGGAGATTCACCTTGAGGTATATTATACTTGTGAAAGAACTGCATGTACTACACACTCTTGATAACCAGCCTGAAAACTTTTTTTGTGCTATTTATTATAGAATATAGGCTAAAGTGAAGGGAACAAAAATGTATTAGTGTAAACATAATGCTAAAAATGTTATATCGTCTGCCAAAAATACCAATAACATATTTAAATTTTGTAAAAGTTACTGCTACCCCAGAATAATTATTACTTAGAATAAAACATTGTTATAAATATATTCTCAAGTTTTCCCTGTTAACAGAGGTTTTGTTTGAAGGTAAATTCAGCTGTACAATATAATAAATCCTTTAGTGAAGATGCTGTTTTCAATGACAAAATAAACCAATAATGTACAGTTATTAAAATATGCTTTAGTGAACCAATAATAATAAGAATACTAATTATAATAATGTATTTTATTTATATGCACCTTTCAGAATACCCAACGTCACCTTACAAGGATAGCAACAGAGCAACAAAAAATAAATACATTCATTAACCACCTCAATACCAGGCACTTCCTTCCTGCACAGACCAATTTCTGCGCTGTCGCAATTTCAATGACAATTACGCAGTCATGCTACACTGTACCCAAATGAAATTTTTATCATTTTTTTTCGCACAAATAGAGCTTTCTTTTGGTGGTATTTGATCACCTCTATGTTTTTTATTTTTTGCTAAACAAATAAAAAAAGACCGAAAATTTTGAATAAAAATATGTTTTTTTGTTTCAGTTTCAAAACTTTGTAAATAAGTACGTTTTCTCCTTCACTGATGGGCACTCGTGGAGCAACACTGACGGACACTGATAAGGCGGCACTGATGAGGTGGAACCAATGAAGGGGCAATGATGAGGTGGCATTGATGGGCACTGATATGTGGCACTGATAGGCGGCACTGATGGGCACTGATAGGTGGCACTGAAGGGCGACACGGATGGACACTGATAGGTGGCGCGGATTGGCATGGATAGCTGGCACAGATTGGCATGGATAGGCGGCACGAATGGGCATGGATAGGCGGCACAGATGGGCATGGCTAGGTGGCACAGATGGGCATGGATGGGCACTGATAGGCGGCATGGATGGGCACTGATAGTTGGCATGGATGGGCATTGATAGGTGGCATGGATGGGCACTTATAGGCGGCATTGTATTGTACTGATGGATGCCAATCAGTGACAAACAATAATGCATGCCAATCAGTGATGCCCATTGTGGGCACTGATTGGCATCCATTGGGGGAACTGATTGGCATCCATTGTGGGCACTGACTGGCATCCCTGGTGGTCTAGGGTGGCTTACCTCTTACCTGGTGCTGGGCATCCCTGGTGGTCTGGTGGCGTCCCTGGTGGTCCAGTGTGGGCATCCTCAGGGGTGCTGCGCTGATAATCAATCAGCACAGACCCCCCCCTGTCAGAGGAGCAGCCGATCGGCTCTCCTCTACTTGCGTCTGACAGACGCGAGTGAGGAAAAGCCGATCACCGTCTCTTCCTATTTACACTGTGATCAGCCATGATTGGACACGGCTGATCACGTGGTAAAGAGTCTCCGTCAGACTGACACCCCACAACAACGATCGCCGCGATGCGTGCCCCCAGGGGCACGCATCGGCTCAAAATCCTGATGACGTCCTATGATATCCAGTCAGGATTTTGAAACCACTTTGCCGCTGTCATTTGACAATGGGCGGGCGGCAAGTGGTTAAATATACATTACATAAACATTAAACTACAAAAACAAATCAATGAAGTCAGACAGAGTATGCTATGCCGGTACCATAGGGATACTATCTTAAACAATATCTCAAAAAAGTGAGTACACCCCTCACATTTTTGTAAATATTTTATTATATCTTTTCATGTGAAAACACTGAATAAATGACACTTTGCTACAATGTAAAGTAGTGAGTGTACAGCTTGTATCACAGTGTCAATTTGCTGTCCCCTCTAATTAACGCAACACACAGCCAATAATGTCCAAACCGCTGGTATCAAAAGTGAGTACACCCCTAAGTGAAAATGTCTGAATTGGTGTGAATGGGAAGCTTTCAACATGGTACCTCATGGCAAAGAACTCTCTGAGGATCTGAAAAAAAGAATTGTTGCTCTACATAAAGACGGCCTAGGCTATAAGAAGATTGCCAAGTCCATGAAAATGAGCTGCAGCACGGTGGCCAAGACCATACAGCCTTGCCATGGTCCAGGCCTTGCCATGGTCGACCAAAGAAGATGAGTGCACGTGCTTAGCGTCATATCCAAAGGTTGTCTTTGAGAAATAGACATATGAGTGCTACCAGCATTGCTGCAGCGATTGAAGGGGTGGGGGGTCAGCCTGTCAGTGCTCAGACCATACACCACACTACATCAAATTGGTCTGCATGGCTGTCATCCCAGAAGGAAGTCTCTTCTAAAAACTATGCACAAGAAAGCCCACAAACAGTTTGCTGAAGATGAGCAGACTAAGGACATGGATTACCGGAACCATGTCCTGTGGTCTGATGAGACCAAGATAAACTTATTTGGTACAGATGGTGTCAAGCATGTGTGGGGACAAACAGGTTAGGAATACAAAGACAAGTGTGTCTTGCCTACAGTCAAGCATGGTGGTGGGAGTTTCATGGTCTGGGCTGGGGCTGCATGAGTGCTGCCGGCACTGGGGAGCTACAGTTCATTGAGGGAACCATAAATGTCAACATGTACTGTGACATACAGAAGCAGAGCATGATCCCCTCCCTTTGGAGGCTGGGCTGCAGGGCAGTATTCCAACATGATAACGATTACAAATACACCTCCAAGAAAACCACTGCCTTGCTAAAGAAGCTGATGGCAAATGTGATGGACTGGCTGAGCATATCTGCAGACCTAAACCCTATTGAGAATATGTGGGGCATCCTCAAATGGAAGGTGGAGGAATGCAAAGTCTCTAACATCCACCAGCTCCATTATGTCATCATGGAGGAGTGGAAGACGGCTCTATTGGCAACCTTTGAATCTGTGGTGAATTCCATGCCCAAGAGGGTTAAGGCAGTGCTGAAAAATAATGGTGGCCACACAAAATATTGACCCTTTGGGCCCAATTTGGATATTTTCACTTAGGGGTGTACTCACTTTTGTTGCCAGCATTTTAGACATTAGTGGTTGTGTGTTCAGTTATTTTGAGAGGACAGCAAATGTATACAAGCTGTACGCTCACTACTTTACATTGTACCAAAATGTCATTTCTTCAGTGTTGTCACATGAAAGGGTATAATACAATATTTACAAAGGGCGGGGGGGGGGGGGGGGTGTACGTTTGTGAGATACTGTAGCTCTATTCCTGAAAATAACAGGATATGGAAAGTTTATGCTTGAAAATGAAACATTTTCTTCAGTCAACTTCAGGGAATGAGGTGGAAAGATATTTTTCCCACTTTGGTACAAATGGGAGTTCCACTTTGGAAGCCCCCTCTTGTAACATTCCATATAACTGAGAAACAGAATGATCTGGGGGCAGATCTTGTGAGAAAAGCTTTTCTATAGGAGTGGCATCTGGGGCCAGGTTCTAAATATATAAGGAAACCTTGCAAGTTGAGTCAGGGGAAACCATTGGTGACTACAAGGTGAGGATGAGGGAAAATAAGGCAGGGCCCATGAGACATTACAGTCATGCTAAAAATGACACGATTAGGGCCAATCTTTCCAAGATAAAAACACTACTGTGGCAGTCTGAAGTCTGGGTCCAAATGATGGATTATCAAGGACAGGTGTCAAAGGGCCTGGTTGATGAGATAACCCATGTGGTATAATAAATTTGTTCAAAAGGCAAAGGATGTTTTGGCCCAGAAAGAGAAGGGAAGTTAGGGGTGGTCAATGTGAAAAAAGATAACCAAGGTAGGCCTCATAGGTCGAAAGGGGAAAGAGCTTGTTCTAGCTTCTGGCGCTGGAAATCAGTACCACTATTTAGTTCCCCAATGCTCCCCAGGCCACTGCCTTTTGTATTCTTTTTGGCTATATGTATTATGTATTAGTTGTGGGTATATTTATTCATTTTGTTTGGTAATCTTATCTCCCTTTCTTTCTTTTCTATCTTGCATATGTAAAGAGGTCCTTTTGGACACTAAGGAAAACCAAATCATTGGAAGTACCACCCATCAGGAATAATGTGGTCTCATGAGTTTCTAAAACAAACATCAGATTACATTCTGAAAAATTATGTCATTATCAACAAAAATCCTTTCAATTGATGGAATAAGAAAAGTGTCCAAAATCTCAATATAAACTTGTGCATTTATTGAAGATTTAATGATTGTCATCTCCCCCGCACCTTTACCTCACATGCAACCCCATATCATCAATGATTGTGGAAATGTGCATGTTTTCTTCAGCCAGTCATCTTCATACATTTCCTTGGAATGGCACCAAACAAAAGTTCCAGCATCTTCACCCTGTCCAATGCAAATTCGTAATTTATTACTGAATATGACTTTCATTCAGTCATCCTCAGTCCATGATTGCTTTTCTTGAGCCCACTGTAACCTTTGTTTTTTCTGTTTAGGTGTTAATGATGGTTTTCGTTAGTACAAATCAAATAAGAAGGTTGTTAAAGGGAAGCGTACTGGTAGACCAAGGTAGACATCAAAGCGTCAAGTTAGAAACCTTAAAGCAATATGCCTTAAGAACAGAAAATGCAGAACAAAACAAATGAGGAACAAATGGTCAAAAACTGGAGTCAGTGTCTGTGACCGAACTGTAAGGCTGGGTTCACACCATTGTGAATTGGATCCAATACGCAACAGCAGGAGATTTTGACCAGCTCTCTATGGAGCTGGTTCACATATCTCTGCAGCGAATTCAGGGCACCGAATTTGGTGCACAAAAACGCTGTCTTTTGGTCAGTTTCAGGTCTGAATTCAGCCCAAAATTGAAAAAAAAAAAAGTGAACCAGACCCCTACTGTGAGACGCATGTGGCTCTTATGTGAACCAAGCCTTAGACATCAGCTAAAGGAAATGGGATTTACTGTACATACAGAAAAGCCAAACGAAAACCCTGTTTACCACCAAAACAGAAAAACAAGGTTACAGTGGGTGAAAGAAAAGCAATCATGGACTGTGGATGACTGGATGAGAGTGATATTCAGCAATGAATTACGAATCTGCATTGGGCAGGGTGATGATGCTAAACTTATGTTTGGTTTCATTCAAATGAAATGTATGAAGACGAATTTCCACAATCATTGATGATGTAATCTGATGCAGATGTTTTAGAACTGCAAAGTACATGGTGATTCCATAATATTTTCCTCAGAATTTTCCTCTGCTTGACCTGCAAAAACAGTTGCAACTGATTACAGTTTTCTTTCACTGGTGGAGTTCCTGAAATGACAGCGAACGGAGGAGGATATATCTGCCGGCGGCTTAGTGATACAGTGGATGATACATCTTTTGCAAGCTTCATGAGTGAATTTTTACTTTGATTTTATTCCATTATTAAAGATTAATTGCACACTCTCTGTTTTCTTGTTTGCTTGTCCCACACCTAATTGTAATTTCAACATGATAAACTGTGAACTGTGGACTAATGACACAGGTTATTCCTGCCACTAGCGCAAACTACTAGTTTATTGTGTTTACAGTATTGTTGACCTAGAGCAGGGGTGCCCAACATTTGGAAGAGCGAGGGCCACTTAAGTGGCTTGGTATCCGGTCGCAGGCCACAATGAGAAGAGCAGGCGGATGACAGGTCCATGCAGGGGCGTACCTAGAGCATTTGGCACCCAGGGCCCATCCTATATCTGGCACCCCCCCAACTGTAAAAACACCCACAAAAAAACACCCTCCTCTGCCAAGATCAGCGTTTTTTAATCCTGCTTTCTTTTGTAAATGGCGCTGTTGGCTACCGAGTAAACCGGAAGTGACACTGTGCTGTCGCTTCCAGTTTTCTACATCGGAGACCTGATCAAAGGCAAATTCGGCTTTGTCCGGGTTTCTGGCCAGCTGGCTGGTGGCTCAGGTCTGCGGATGGGATGGGAGACCTGGGCGGAGCTGTGGGGGGATGGGGACGTCCCCTCCCACTCTTTGCAATAACAGCCGATGCTGTTCATCCATGGTAGCCAGTGACAATTGACGGGAAAGGACAGAGGTGTCAGTCACTCAGGTGTGAGCAGATGCCACATTTTTGGACAGATTGTGCCGAGGTCAGGAAAGTGGAGAGCCGGACTGGAGCTGCTATGAGGGAGACATCAGAGTGAGACAGCTGACAATACAAAGTATGGCCCATACTTTGCATTATCTACTGTCCTCAGGGACAGATCTGATCCAGAGATCCCACTGTATGGCGATCTCTGGATCGGATCTGTCCCTGAGGACAGCATTGGCATTGAGGATTTGATTCAGATTTGGGAACTGACCTGCCGACAAGGCGTGTTGCTTGCTGGACCGTGGATGGGATCTGATGGCCGCAGGGAAGATGACAAGATGCTGCTGTGACCTGCTGCTTGCTGGATGGATCTGATGGCTGCAAGATGTGGGTGTAAGTCCCCCCTTTATCAGACCAGCTCATCTACTCTATACCTGGTTTGTGAACACAGCAACACCACCCCCCCCCCTTACCAGGTAAGCTCACAGCTCAGCTACTATAGGTGGGTGGTGGTCACACAGCAATATAAAGCACACACATGGATTCTGCAACCTGTATACAGCACCCACTTGCATTCTGCAACCTGTACATAGCACACACCTGCATTCTGCAACCTGTACATAGCACACACCTGCATTCTGCAACCTGTACATAGCACACACCTGCATTCTGCAACCTGTACATAGCACACACCTGCATTCTGCACCCTGTACATAGCACACACCTGCATTCTGCACCCTGTACATAGCACACACCTGCATTCTGCACCCTGTACATAGCACATGCTTGTATTCTGCAACCTGTACATAGCAAACGCCTGCATTCTGCAACCTGTACATAGCACACGCCTGCATTCTGCAACCTGTACATAGCACACACCTGCATTCTGCAACCTGTACATAGCACACGCCTGCATTCTGCAACCTGTACATAGCACATGCCTGTATTCTGCAACCTGTACATTGCACAAGCCTGTATTCTGCTACCTGTATATAGCAGAAATCTGGAGTCTACAACCTGTACATAGCACACGCCTGCATTCTGCAACCTGTACATAGCACACGCCTGTATTCTGCTACCTGTATATAGCACAAATCTGGAGTCTACAACCTGTACATAGCACACGCCTGTATTCTGCTACCTGTATATAGCACAAATCTGGAGTCTACAACCTGTACATAGCACACGCCTGTATTCTGCAACCCCCCCCCCCCATCAGGTCAGCTACACTATACCTACTACACAGCAACCCCCCCCCCTTCTATGACAGACCAGCACAGTAAGGATGGCAGGACAGACACACTCCTCCAATGTCTTCTTACAGCTCACACATCCCCTATCACCAGCTCACCTCGGCTCTCAGCCTCAGCTAGGGAGGTTTAGACTCCAGAAGATGGTGTGGACACAATGTGTAACAGCAACCACCCCCGCGCTGAATGATGACACACTCAGCTCGGCTGCTCAGCAGTGGTGGGTGGAGCTAGCAGGTGAAAACAGAAACTAGACCATACTATTTCGGCCACAGTGCTGGGGGTGTTCCAGCTCACAAAAAAACTCACAAAAAACAGAGCAGCCAGAGCCAGGGATTCCCTTCAGGATACTGTCAGACAGTGTCTGAGTGCAGAGTGAACCCCATAGCAATGCCACCCAGCCACTTACACCCCCCTCAATGTGTGGCACCTGGGGCGGAACGCCCCCCCGCCCCCTGCTTGGTACGCCCCTGGGTCCATGCAGAGTGGACACGGACACAGCCCACTCTACTCTATGGGTCCTCCGATCTGCCCTGACGAAAGGGGATTGATCCCCTTCTGTTTTTTTTGCTAATCAGATTGGAGGAAGGCAGGTGTAAAAGGACACAAATCTGTTTACATCTGCCATTTCATGGAGGTGAATGGAGGGTCCGATTGAGTTGGACCGATTTTGCGAAAGCAGCCTTTCACACTTAGGCAGGGTTCCCACTGCTGCAATGTCCGAGATCGGATGTCCACACAATTCCCCGGGGACTACTGCAGTGCAAATCACATGCGATCTCTCTGTGATGTGATTTCAGCCATACAGATAGTATGGCTGAATTCACATTGCATTTGAACCAAACTCGTACAGGACCCTTTTTTTGGTCCGCAGCAGAATCGGATTGCATGGGTGTTCACACCATGCGATCCGATTCCTGTCCAAGTTTGCAGATTGTACTGCGATATGCAAACTGATTTGGGGGTGTCATTATCTTTTAACTGACACTCCCAGCAGTTCGCATAGGGCAGTGTGAACTGCAGCCGGGAGATGTGCGATGCTTTCTCCCATCGCAGCAGTGGAAACCGGCCCTAATGCAGCACAGTGCACCTGTGTCTTTCCTGTGGGTTAGCTACACTTTGCCACAGACTTCTATTATATCCTGCGTGTGTGGTGCACTTTCTGAAAGCTCACCAACCCCACAGGTAATAACAGAAGTCTATGCCTCAGTGCAGGTAACCTGAAAGGGCATTGAACCTGCGGATCAGTTTGAAAGCAGCCCATTAACCACTGCGCAGATATGCCCATATATATATATATATATATATATATATACTGCAATTTTAGTAATAAACTGACCTTTAATAACAGTCTTCCATTTAGGTATCGCCTGCTGTTGCTGTCCCAGGCAGAGTACATTTTATATCACACCGCCTGTGGCAGGAGACGGCTCTATACAGGAAGCCTCCGCTTATACAGCTCTGCTCCACAGCTGCTTGCTTTGCCGGCTTCATTAACAACACAGATGCTCTGGGATGGCAGGTCTGCAACCCATGATCTGGCCTTGCCAATCTGCCATCCTACAGAAGGAGGTTGCGGGCCACCTCAGAGGGCTCTGCGGGCCACATGCGACCCCCGGGCCACTGGTTGGGCACCCCTGACCTAGATTATCACAGAAAAGAAGTTCCCATTTAAGGATGGGCCAAACACTGCCCCATTTGGTTCGCACCAGAACATGCGAACAGGCAAAAAGTTTGAGCGAACATGCAAACTCCATTAAATGCAAATTAGTAAAGGTATACCACTCTAATTAGAACCGTGATAAAATGTGAGCAGCGACACAAAAAAATCTTGGCTAATCACGATGTAAACAGGATAGCCGTTTATCGGCTTTTCCTCACTGGCGTATGAAGACATGAGTCGAGGAGAGATGATCAGCTGCTCTCCTGACAGGGGGGTTTGTTCTGATTGTTTATCAGCGCAGCCCCCCGCGGATGCACACCCAGGACTGCCAGGGATGCCGCCAGGACCAGCAGGGATACCCACAAAGGAACTCCAAAAGGTATGCCACCCTAGACCACCAGGGATATGCCATTCAGTGCCCAGGCAGCTGCCAATCAGTGCCTATTAATAATGCCTGCCAGTGCCATCAGTGATGCCTATCAGTGCAATCTGTCAGTGCCAGCCATCAGTGCCCAGCAGTCCCACCTATCAGTGCCCATCAATGTCCAGCAGTGCTGCCTATCAGTGCCACCCATAAATACCCATCAGTGCAGCCTTTCAGTACCCATCAGTGCCACCTATCAGTGCCCATCAGTGCTGCCTATCAATGCCCATCAGTGCTGCATATCAGTGCCACCCATCAGTTCTGTTTATCAGTGCCCATTGTCAGTGCCCATCAGTGCCACCTCATCTGTGCCACCTCATTGCTGCCACCTCATTGCTGCCACCTCATCAGTACTGCCTTATCAGTGCCCATCAGTGCAGCTTATCAGTGCCCATCAGTAAAGGAGAAAACTTACTTTTTTACAAAATGTTATAACAGAAACAAAGCAAAACATTTTTTTTTTCCAAATTTTCGGTCTTTTTTTATTTGTTTAACAGAAAAAAACACAGAGGTGATAAAATACCACCAAAAGAAAGCTCTATTTGTGGGAACAAAATTATAAAAAAATTTGTTTGGGTATAGTGTAGCATGACTGTGCAATTGTCATTTAAAAAGTGACAGCGCTGAAAGCTGAAAATTGGCATGGGCAAGAAGGGGGGTAAGTGCCTGGTATTGAAGTGGTTAAGAAACTGACCATTGATTTTAAACAAGGTCTACTGTGGTATGTACCTTATACTCCATTATCCTACAGGTTAAACTTGCTGGAATTGTGGAATCAGTGACATTGACATCAGGGGCTTGATAGCTGCTGCTAATCCAGGACTGATTAATTTTGACACATGTCAGCCGGTCAATGGAGTCTGAGGACAGACGCTCTCCTTTATCTGTCACAGAACCTCTGTCAGCACTGAATGGCCATTCAGAAAGCACAATGGATGTAGGGCAGCCCAGCAGCTCAACTGTCTACTGGAAAGCTCTCCATGTCTGTTTTCGCCCTTAGATAATCTTTCACTGTCACGTACCTGAAAGGAGACTGAATTGACGAGGTTGGCCTCTCTTGTATCTCCAGCCCAGATACCACTGAGGGTGGAACATAAGGAGCCAAGGGCCAGGAGGAACATGAGTGCCCATAGGAAAAGGCTCGGAGACCTGTTGCCAGAATTCACAGCTAGTCGCAGGACTGTAGTTGCAGAAGTGCTGAGCCCAACAGGACACTGGAACAAGGTCACAAAGGAAGCTGGGTTCATTACCAGGCAGGCAGCGAGGTACCAGGACATCAAGCAAAGGCAAGGTCAGATGAGAATCTGGGATCAGGAGCCAGGGATCAGGTAAACACAGTCCAGAAACAAGATCAGTGGAGATCCGGGGTCAAAAGCCAGAGATCAGATAAGCAGGATCCAGAAGCGGGGTCAAACAGGAGCCAAGGTCAGCAACGGGTATTCAGACAGGAAATCACAAGTTCAGGGTATCAGGAACACATCTGAAAGACCAGTCAGCACCGTTCAGGAGTCAGGGCACCCTTTAAATAGGACGTCTGGCACCAACTGGGTTTAAGGGCACACTCCTGCACGCGCATGCGCATAAGCGCGCAAGGATCTGCTGTTGCCCGTAAGTGTGAACCTGTTTCCATAAGTGTGCGCATGCGCACGTGTGCACACAGAACGTATTCTGACAGTTCTCTTACATTCACTATATGATGCAGACATTGCTGATGGGATCTTGAAGCTGTCAGCCCTGGGCACCGAGGACTAAATTTTTTTTGAAAGGCATCACTGAGACGACCCCCTTCTCCACTGCTCCTCTTTTGACCAACAGAAGCTCAAACTAGCTTTTTCATGAGACTGTAACCTATCAGAGTCTGGAAAGGCGTTACAGAAACTCTTCTTTAAGGTGTCCTCAAGATGTTTCATCCTGTGCTCCCTCTACAAGGGCTGGATGATTTCTGAAACCTTCCCCTTGTAACGGTGGTCAAGGAGGGTTGCCAACCAATAATGATACTTGTTCTTGATGCCACAAATTCTTGGGCCCTTTCACAGGCTTTAAAGAATAAGGGAGCCCCTGCACTGTAACTTTGCAGGGACATGAGAAGCAGAGTCTTTGGGGTCAATGAGGATTATAGTATCTTGAACTGCCTCCCTCCAGCCATATAATATTACCCAGGTTTCTGGGGACTGAAAACCATCCCTTAATGTTTGATGTATGTCTTCCTCTGCTTCTATGCCTCCAAAACTGCCAGAATACTCTTCCCTCTCCTCTTGTGTGTTCTGTTGCATCACAAGTATTGTATCTGCATAAAGAGGGCCTTGAGGGAAAAGGAAGTCCTTCTCTTCCTCCCGCTGCTCTGCCTTGAGTGCCCTGTTCATAATGCAATGCAGAGTATGTTCCAGCAGAACTTAAAGAATCTCTGCTCCGGTGTGGCTCCTGT
Organism: Lithobates pipiens; assembly: GCF_037356315.1. Lineage (NCBI taxonomy): Eukaryota > Metazoa > Chordata > Amphibia > Anura > Ranidae > Lithobates > Lithobates pipiens. The sequence goes on from NW_027507784.1 coordinate 174,282,018, forward strand.
CCCCTAAACAGATCATTTAGCATGATTCATTGAATGGTCTCTTGAACGCTTAGGGGTACTGGTGTACTGTGAACTAAATATATCACCCCTGACCATGCTTGCTGGAGCATGTGTCAGCAGTAATGTGGATCTTGTGGCTGACTGCCTTGCCCAACGATGCAAAAACATTGCCGTCCACGTGATGGTACAGAGACGGAATGGACTTACCTGTAAAGAAATAGTGACTGGGAACCTGCCATTGTGGTACAGCACCTTCTGCAAATTCACCGAAAGGGGCAGAATCCACCGAATGGAAAGCCAGCAATTTGGAGAAGCTGAAATTTAGACGCTGGTCACGTGAGTGGTAGGAATTTTTTTTTTTTTCGATGTAGCAGCTGAGGGAGAGAAATTTTGCCTGTTATACTCACAGTGTGTAGTGGTGTTGTGCTGGCAGATGTGTTGCAAGGTCCTGTGACACTATTTGCTATACCTTCATCCTTGTCAGTGGAGACTGCTGATAGACACTGAGATATAGCGGAGGTAGACATGAAAGGTGAGGAGTGAAGAGGAGAATTGTGTCCCTTGTTTGTGGCTTTCAGGTGCTCTTGCCAATGGGTTGAGTGGTGGGAGGTTAAGCACGTAGTACCCAAATGGCTGGCGTTTTTGCCATGCTTGATCTGCTTGCGTCAGTGATTGTAAATGGAAACTGTGCGATCGGCTGCACATGTGCTAAAAAAGGCCCACACAGCTGAGCTGTGGAAAGTGGGCCGGGAGATAACAGCTCTGCAACCTGATGAAATAGGGTGGCTGCTTTCTACTCTTCCATGATGGCTGTCTCTGGAGCACATCCTGCCTCGTTGGGGTTGTTTCTCCCCCTCAAGTTGCATCAGTCATCTTCATCCCCTCCATCTTCATCATCACTAGAGCTAACTTGTCAGTTCCCTGTGGCTGCAGGAATATGACTGCCAATTTGTTGTTTATCAGTGTTCTCTCCTCTCTGTAGGATCATTTTACTACCCTTCTCTACCTCAGAAGCAAGAATCAAGTAATGCCTGTGTATCCTCAAGAAGCAAGTGGCTAATGCTGTGTTCACATAATTCAGCTCACTCCTGGTACTATGGCAGGAGTAGTTGTGAACAAGAGGGCAGAATAAGCTGCTCTGGCAGCAGCAGTGGACTGTGCACTTATGTCAGCTTGGGAGGATGAGGAGGATGGTTTAGTAAGCCAGTCCACCACCTCCTATGCATGCTATGGCTGGATAGCACAGGCAACATCACTAAACAGAGAAAAATGTGCCCTGCCTGAGGATGGACCATGTCCACCATTGCCTGTGGACCCAGATGCTGCTGGTCCCCTCATAGTGGCAAGGGAAGGTCTGCCTCTCCTTGTTGGCCTCCCAGACATGATGGGGGGACTTATTACCCAACTTTAATAGAAACTGAGCAATGTGTGATTGGATGCGCTTTATTGAATGAAAACTGGTGTTTGGTGCACTTTAAATTGAGGACTGACACTGACAGCAATGTAAAAACTATAACAAAAATTAAAAAGGGGGACAATTTTAAAAAAGGAGGGCAGGCAGGGAAAAAATACAAAAAAAGACAAAAATAAAAAAAAAGCAGCAACCACCCCAAAAAAAGGGTATACAGCACTGTATGCAGCACTAAATCTTATGTAATGCTGTGTTAAACACTGCACTACAGTAACACACTACACTAGCACTTTACACTCAGAGTCACAATAAATAACTCGCTAGTAGAAAACTGAGCCCTGCCCTATCTATATCCAATCCAACACACTGCAAAAGCTTCCTATGGGAAGGAACCTTCCATAGTGTGGGGTGGGACTATGAGCACTGAGCTGTGTTTGGAGAAAGTCATCATCACTTTGTCTAATCAGGGCTCTGACAGTGCTTTGTGTCCTAATTGGCAAAGCCTTGCATCTGACCAGTGGTCAGGTGCAAGACTTCATCCAATTAGGTCCCTAGAATGCACTTTAAAGTGTGCATTGTGGGGCGCTCGGTGTGTGAAGATTTAGTTGAGTGCCCGCAAATTCAGGTGTTCTGGGAGCCATCTGGCTTTCCATTTTTGTATGAGAGTCATAAATCTGAGGGTTGTCTCTTGCGAGACAATTCCTTTGGTATAGTTTCATCCCAGACCTATATAGTTCCATCCCAGACCTATACAAGATAGCATTCTCTCTTCAAGGGAACGTGGTCTTTGGACAGATGATTTGCCTAGGATCCAGCTCTGGACCTAAAGGAGTCCCTTTTATCCCTTGTATAAGAAATACCCATGATGGGTGCCTATCAGTCAGTCTGGGCAAGAGACCTGGACACTCTTGATCATGAAGACTTGGTCATCAATGTAGTCTTGTTTTCAAAATAGCATTTAAGAAACTTTGGATGGTTTTTGACTGTCCCTGAAACATTAGATCTTCCTAATGGAAGGTTTTGTAATAAAGATTCACACTGACAAGGCCATGAAGATGGTATACATCAATTGTCAGAAGGATACAGAAGTTTGCTGTGGCAAAGAGATAGATTGATAGATCACGTTCCAGCCTTGTGCATTCCAGGAACACAGAGTGGTAGGCAGAATGCCTCAGCCAGCAGCACCTGAACCACAGGCAATGGTTCCTACCCCCAGAGCAATTAAAGGAGGTGTGCCACAAGTAGGCAACTCCAGAAGTTCTAAAAACTAGGCAGTTTTCTCTCTGGGGCAATGGTGCTCTGGTGGAAGCAGTGGAAGCTCTGGTGACTTTTTGGGATCAGTATCTCCTGTCCTTTGCCTTTCTTCGTTTGTTTCATAGATTCATGATGGATGGCATGCCAGTGTTCTTCATTGTTCCAGGCTGGCTCAGATGTGGTATGCCAAGCTAACACTGGAAAGTTGCTCCAAGGGCTCTACCTTGCCAGGATCATCTGTTACCAGGGAGAAATATGCCATCTAGCTTCATGGTTGTTGCCTTTACCAACATAGTGGTTGAAGCTCAAGTTCAATGAGATAGGACATTGTGTAGTTTTACAAATCTTTTGATGCTAAGCTGGGAGATCTACGTCTTGAAAAATATACAACTGGTAATGCAATGCATGCTTACCTTGGTGTAGGACTCAGGACCGCCTTCTGAGAAATTTCTAGGTGGGACAAATACTCTCTCGCAGATGAGTTTGGGCCAGCATTTAGCGCTCAGTACAATTAGGAGTAAGGTACAATACCTCACTCTTTGATTAGGGCACTTTACAAGGGTCTCCCCTGTGATTTCCTTTTTTGATTGTAGTAGTTCTCTTGGAGCCTTTGATTTAGGGAGGTTGGTGTCCGAATTGGCAGCCTTATCCAGCAAGAAACCCTTCACCATTTTGCTTAGGACAAGGTGATATTGAGGCCCAGTTCTTTCTCATGCTAGAGTATTTTCTATTTGTCTCCTCAACAAAGACTCCCTTATCTGGTCCCTCAGCCCACCTCCAGTTCACCCAAAGGAAATTTATTTTTATTATATGTATAAGGTTCTGGTTGGAGAGTCTATCTCCCGGCTTTTACTTCTTTCAGTCAGGCTATTTTATCTTTGTTTTCTAACATTCACTCTGTACTGATGTTTTGGTTTCTAGGTTTACCTTCTCATGGTCTATGGTTCCATCCTTTCCTGACAAAATGCACTCTACTAAATTTATGAGTGATCACATTTCCAAGGCTGCCACCTGAGCATCTATACTCTACCAGGTGGGCATGTGGCCTTATTTGAAGCCAGCTTTGGATGTAAGACCCTTTGAGCAGGCTCTTTGAGCTCCAAGTGGTTCACAGCTTTGCTGTTGTCCTGGGCCTTTTAGCTTTTGTTTGCTGTTTGCCCAACCCATAGTTAAATTATTTTTGGACATTCTTAGGTTAAATGTTCTCAATGCATTTAGATCATGTAGAACACACTTGCAAATAGCAATATCGTTTAGGTAGTCAGAATGACTATACCTAGGTTCTTAGGAGTCAACAAGGGTAAAAGGTATCAGTGCACAATCACCTCACAATTCCTAAAGTTAATTCAAACAGTCTACTATACAGCCAGTTTTGTCTATGGGAATATTTGACCATTCTTCCAGAAGCACATTTATGAGGTCAGGCACTAATGTTGGATGAGAAAACCTGGCTAGCAGTCTCTGCTCTAATTCATCCCAAAGGTTTTCTAGTGGTTTGAGGTCAGGACTGTCAGGGCTGGACTCTCAGCCCTTTCTTCTCTGTGCTCAGGTTGCTCAGCTGTCAGTTAATTGCCAGTACTCATCATTCCAAAGTGGCTCATCTGTTGATCATCTCCTGCTCATCAGTCAAGCCCACAGCCAGCCCCTTCTGGCTATTTAAACTGCCTGGTTCATTTCATCAATTGCCTTTGCTTTGGTCAACATATCTCATAGAGACTTTCTGCTGTGACTTGACTGGCTGATGTCCCTTCTGGTTTCTGATCTTGTCTGCTGTCTTTGACTACGCTCATCGCTATGTTTTTACTACATTTGCCAGTTGTACCATTCTTACCATTTTATTTAAAGGTGCGATTTTTACTGCATTTTATGTCTGCGTCTGTTTCATGGTTCCTGACAAGGACTCTGTGCAAGCAAATCAAGTTTATCTACCCCAAACTCGCTCATCCATGTCTTTATGGGCTTTACTTTGTGCACTGGTGCACAGTCATTTTGGAACAGGAAGGGGCCATCCCCATACTGTTTCCACAAAGTTGGGAACATGAAATTGGCCAAAATGTCTTAGTATGTTGACACCTTAAGAGTTACCTTCACTGGAACTATGGGACTAAGCTCAACCCCTGAAAAACAACCCCGCACCATAATCCCCCCTCCACCAAATGATTTGGATGAGCGAGTTTGAGGAGGTGCAATTTGACTGGCCTTGCACAGAGTCCTGACCTCAACCCTATAGCACACTGTTGGGAGGAATTAGAGGGGAGACTGTGAGTCAGGCCTTCTTGTCCAACATCAGTGCCTGACCGCACAAATGCACTTCTGGAAGAATGATCAAACATTTCCATAGACACACTCCTAAACCTTGCAGACAGCCTTCCCAGAAGAGTTGTAGCCATTATAGCTGCAAAGGGTAGGCCAACTCAATTTTGAACCCTATGGTCTAAGACTGGGATGCCATTAAAGTTCATGTGTCTGTAAAGGTAGGTGCCCTAATACTTGACAATATAGTGTATGTTACTAGGTATTAGGCCCCTTAAGGCTAAATCCTGCTCGTTTGGTTCCAGGCAACTGGCCTGTCAATTATTTTTGCTGGTATAAGGTTCTATAAGGAGAGGTAGGCTAGAAACTTCTGAAGTGTCACCTAATGTGTGTGGCTGGGTGTCCTCTGTCACAATGTTTCATGATTGTGAGCACCTGTATGACCAAAACAATACCCCTGAGAATGATAGAGTCAGGCTATCTATTTTTGGCAACAAATAAAACCTGGAATTTGAGAACATTGGAAAGATGTTCTTTGCCACTTATGCCACGTACACACGATCAGACTATCCGGCGGACCAGAGTCCGCTGGACAATCCACCTGTGTGGGCTTTTTTTCCCAAAAGTCCGATGGACTTAGAAAGTAGTTTTGACTCAAAAATTGTCCGCCGGACTGCGAGTCCAGCGGACAATCCGGCATTCTGTGTGCTTGTCCGCCGGACTTTTGAAATGAATGGACTTTACCGCACATGGAGAAAAATTCGTTCATTTTAAACGTGGCTCCAGGTAGCAGGGACTAGCAAAGGAAGTCGAGATTGACACATCGCTGGCCCCGTCACCTGGTATGGACTTAAAGGGGAACCCCTACACCAAAAAAATGGCGTGGGGTCCCCCCAAAGTCCATATCAGACCCTTATCCGAGCACGCAGCCCGGCCGGTCAGGAAAGGGGGTGGGGACGAGCGAGCACCCCCCGAGCTGTACCAGGCCTCGTGCCCTCAACATGCCCACCCCAAAGCACCTTGTCACCATGTTGATGAGAACAAGGGCCTCTTCCAGACAACCCTGGCCGTTGGTTGTTGGGGTCTGCGGGCAGGGGGCTTATCGGAATCTGGGAGCCCCCTTAAATAAGGGGGCCCCCAGATACCGGCCCCCCACACTATGTGAATGAGTATGGGGTACAATGTACCCCTACCCATTCACCTGGTAAAAAGAAAACACACAAGGGTTTAAAATAATTGATTGCACAGCTCCGGGGGTCTTCTTCCCTCTTGGGGGGTCTTCTCGCCGGACTCCTCCGCTGTCTTCTGCTAGCTTTTTTACTAGCGGAGGAGCCCGGCTTTCTTCATCGTCGCTGCCCGGGGGTCTTATTCCGACTTCGGGGGTCTTGCCCCCCTCTTCGATTCTTCTTGCCGGGCCTCCGCTTTCTTCCTTTAGCTATTTTACTAGCGGTGGCCCGGTCTTCTGTTGCGGCTGCCTTCTCTTCTTCTTGTTCTTCAACGCTCTCTCTGGCCGCATTGACAGGGACGTGGTGTGCGGCGACTTATATAGGGACATCACCGGGTGATGTCCCCACCCATTATGATGTCACAGTCCCAGCATCCTCTGGGAACAAGACCCCCGAAGTCGGTTGAAGATCCCCAGACGGCGACGAAGAAGAAAGCCGGGCTCCTCCGCTAGTAAAAGAGCTAGAAGACAGCGGAGGAGTCCGGCGAGAAGACCCCCCAAGACGGAAGAAGACCCCTGGAGCTGTGCAATAAATTATTTTAAACCCTTGTGTGGTGTTTTTTTTACATTTTTTTCACCAGGTGACTGGATGAATTGAGGTACATTGTTCCCCATACTCATTCATATAGGGTGGGGGGCCGGTATCTGGGGGCCCCCTTATTAAAGGGGGCTCCCGGATTCCGATAAGACCCCCGACAACCAACGGCCAGGGTTGTCGGGAAGAGACCCTTGTCCTCATCAACATGGGGACAAGGTGCTTTGCGGTGGGGGGGCGCACGGCCCCCCTTCCCCAAAGCATCCCCCCATGTTGAGGGCACGTGGCCTGGTATGGCTCAGGGGGGTGCTCGCTCATCCCCACCCCCTTTAATGACCGTCCAGGTTGCGTGCTCAGATAAGGGTCTGAAATGGACCTTGCTGGGACCCCTACGCTGTTTTTTCAGTGTAGGGCTTCCCCTTTAAGTCCATACCAGGTGACGGGGCACGCAACGTGTCAATCTCGCGGTGACATTGACCTCCTGCACTAGTCCCGGCTACCTGGAGCCGCGTTTAAAATGAATTGACTTTCCTCCGTGTGTGGGCAAGACCGTTCATTTAAAAAATACGGCGGACTCCTGCCATGGTCCGGTTGTGTGTGGGCAGGTCCGCTCGTTCGGAAAGTCTGGTGGACCTCCACTTCAAAGTCCGGCAGTTTGTCCGCTGGGCTAAGTCTGCTGGACTTTTGAAATGAACGGACTTGCCCACAAACAGAGGAAAGTCCGTTCATTTTGAACACGGCTCCAGGTAGACGGGACACCTCGCTGGCCCCGTCACCTGGTATGGACTTAAAGGGGAAGCCCTATGCCGGAAAAACAGAGTGGGGGTCCCCCCCAAGGTCCATGTCAGACCCTTATCCGAGCACACAGCCTGGCCACTCAGGAAAGGGGGTGGGGACATGTAAGCGCTTCCCCTCCTGAGCCGTACCAGGCTGCATGCCCTCAACATGGGGGGTGCTTTGGGGAAGGGGGGCCCTGCGCCCCCCCACCCCAAAGCATCTTGTCCCCATGTTGATGAGGACAAGGGCCTCTTTCCGACAACCCTGGCCATTGGTTGTCGGGGTCTGCAGGTGGGGGGCTTATCAGAATCCAGGAGCCCCCTTTAATAAGGGGGTCCCCAGATACCAGCCCCCCACCCTATGTGAATGAGTATTGGAGTACCATGTACCCCTACCCATTCACCTGGTGAAAAAAAGTGTAAATAAAAAAACACAACACATGTTTTTAAAATAATTTATTACACAACTCTGGGGGTCTTCTTCTGTCTTGGGGGGTCTTCTCGCCGGACTCCTCCGCTATCTTCTGCTAGCTCTTTTACTAGCGGAGGAGCCTGGCTTTCTTCTTCGTCGCCGCCACAGTCTGGGGGTCTTCTTCCAACTTTGGAAGTCTTGTCCCCCTCTTCGGGGTCTTCTTGCCGGGCCCTCCACTTTCTTCTTCCAGCTATTTTACTAACGGTGGCCCGGTCTTCTGTCGCTGCCGCTACCTCTTCTTCTGACTTCGGGGGTCTTGTCCCCTCTTCGGTTCTTATTGCCTGGCCCCCGCTTTCTTCTTCCAGCTCTTTTACTAGTGGTGGCCGGGTCTTCTGTCGCTGCCGCTGCCTCTTCTTCTGACATCACCAGTGACAATAATACAGTAATCAGTGATAATAATATGCACGGTCAGTGCACTAATGACTCTAGTTCGGAAGGAGTTAACATCTAGGGCAATTAAGGGATAAATTACTATGTGTAATGTGTGCAAAGTGTGCTACTTTTACTAACCGATCTTTCATTTTCTCATCCCTGTTTTGCAGGGATAAGAAACGGACAGATCCTCCCTTTGTACAGAGCTCTCTGTTGTTTACGGGACTTGCTGATAGGCTCCCACTGTGTACTTTGCCTACAGCAGCCTGCAGCACATTGCGGGTGATCTGCAAGTGGTTAAAAAAAATTCACAATGTACCACTCACACACTGCATGCTGACTCCACTGCCTGGTGTCCTCCACCACCACTGGCCACTGGTCCTCTTCTGGGTTAAATGATGCCCAGCCAGAAGACACCTGAAAATAAGGTATACATGCTGAAAATGTTTTAAAGTATTGGGCACATAATTATGGAGTTGTTATATGCATATCTATCTATCTATCTATCTATCTATCTATCTATCTATCTATCTATCTATCTATCTATCTATCTATCTATCTATCTATCACAAAATGTTTTCTTATTCAGTGGGCAATGTTTTAAGGTCTTAACTAGCCAACATTCCATCTGTGCAACCTCGTGACTTCATTATATTCACACATAATTCGATCTTCTGTTTATGCCAATGCCATCTGGAGAAATAAAAAAAGATATTAATTTTGCCGTCCAATTAAATATAAAATGTATTTTTAATTATTTTTGGTGACTGCCCATGTAAGAACAAAAAAGCTCTTTGAATTATCTAGTCCAGCATTGCAAAGTACTTTATTAATAATGTGTTGTAATTTAATTTCATTTGACGAAGTATAAACAGTGTTTACAATTTTTATTTAATTTTGTAAAACTGACTTACAAATGTATTTGGTTTAATTATCCTATTCATCCAGCACTCTTGTAACTGGGTGCTAAACTTGAGCGTTTTTATTCATGTTCAGAAATGTACTCTCCTAGTCAGCTATGTTGTGAAAAACATACAGGGGATATTAAAAAACATAACTCACTTGGAAATTCACTTAATGAATCCTTAACTGCTTTTCATCCAATAGAGATTTAATGGCATTCACTTGGCTTGCTACAGACCCATTCCCTGTACTTATATGAATGTGCACCAAGCCAATGCAGCAGTCAGTAAACAGATGTTGAATGTAAGATGTACTGTAAGTCACCTAAAAAACTAAAAAAAAAGCAGCACCATCTAAGTGCAGCGTGATAAAAACATTTTAATATAGGACAGATGATTTTAAACTCACAAGATTGTAGAGATTACAGCACGTGTGAAATGCTATAGGAAGTTCATTCACTCCTGGGGGAAGGCAGTTGGCTCACAGGTGTAGAGGCAGCTGATGTTCCCAGCTGCGCTGGTGGCTCAGATTCGGCTCAGGGGCGGCTGGACACATCACTTTTTTGCATATGTTAAAAAAAATCTTTCTTCCCCTTTTTTCCTCAGAGCCAAAAGACCATACACACCAGACATGCATGCTGGGTTTTCCATAGCAAGTCAAGTAGTGAGTGTTTAGCCCTACTACTATGTTGATACCAGTCCACTTGCCCTTAAACATTGCTGATGAGCATTGGAGTCTTCAGTACCCTGATGCCCAAGGGTAAGTGCCATCAAGAGGGGAGCAGTATTGTTCAACCTATCTGCTCCACATAGGGAGCAAGTAGGATTATGAGGCATTGTGGCAGTCCTGCTTTATTCATATGTGAGTATATACCTTTATATTTATAATAAATAGCATTAATTACACAATAACACCTATGTTCTTCTGCTTTTCGTCTTTCCCTTGGTTTAATGCTGAGCAAAGTGCGAGTCTTTATCCTGTGGATTGAACACAGTCACTGAATTTAAGCGTGATTTTAACCATTTATAATAAGTAAGCAAGTAAGCAATTTGGCTGTTTATTGTGAGCAATGTACCTGTACTGTTGGAGATTTCTAGACTTTGAACACCCTCATGCAGTTTGGATCCAGGCATCAATTGCAGTGTCACTTTTTGTGCACGTTTGGTTCACAATTTGTTCTTCAAATGTGAGTGGGCACTTTGTGGTTTCAATTAATCATGTTATAATACTGTATATACTACATTATGTGTGTTTTTTCTTTTTCCTATATCATTCCTGATAACATGGATTGTCACTGAGGATGAGTGAAATTTCTTTATTAGTGTCCAGGCTGACTGGCTACTATTACTGAGCTCTTCTTGACCACTCGATAATAGGTGGTCATACGGTTCTGGTAAGCAGTGTAGTTTGTTGTGTATGATACAAAGATGGCTTTTTGAATACACAAGTACTCATCACAGTGTGTGCACAGTGGACTTTATTCATCACAGTGTGTGTACAGTGTGCTTTATTTTATTTTATTTCATTATATCACATTGCTATGTTTCTTTATATATCACAATTATGGTTTCAATTATTCTCAGTACTGTACCTTCCTATTTATGAGCTATGAAAGTAGTAGCTCCATTTTATCTGTAACTCTAGCTTCTATTTTCTCATGCAACATAGTTTGTGTGACTCTCGACTTAACATTAGTGATTGAAAGGGTGAAGGATTTCCAAGCATTAGCTAGGGTCCTTTTCACTTCAGTAAGGATGAAACATAAAAGCCTAAACTTAACTTTGTGCATAAAACATAAATGGGGGGGGGTTGGGTAGATGTTTTGTGCAATCAATTTTGTAAGAAGTGTAACCACATCAGCCCAGTAAACTTGAGTGACTGGACAGGTCCCCCAGATGTAGCAAAAAGTCCTCATCTGTCCACATCTGCAAAAGCATAAAGAGGAATAACCTGGTACAAATCGGACCACTCTGATTGGAACCATATACCTCCTTGTCAAAACATTATAATTTGTCTCCTTAGACAAAACATGTCAAGACTTGACCACTTCCCAGATTTGGTTCTATTCCTCTTTCATAATACTGGTACCCAAATCATCATGCCAGCGTTGGGTATGTTTGGGAAAGTGGGATAAGGAGGGCACTATTAGCAAGACATACAGTATATCAATGATTATCTGTCAGGAACCATGAATTTGACTGAGACAGAAGTGCAGTAAAAAAATCACACTATTTAATAAAATGGTATAAACAAAGCAAACGTAGTCAAAACTTACCAGGATGGGTAACCAGAACAAGCCAGAGAAACAGGGGCCCAGAGATCAGCGTATTCGGGTGAAGCAAACAGAATCAGGAACCAGAAGAGAAGTCAGCCAAGCAAAAGTCTATCACAGGAAAATACAGCAGAGAGAGTCTGAATATGTTGACCAAGGCAAAGGCACAGAAGATCTCATCTAGGGAGTTTATATAACCAGCAGCTCCAGCTGACGAGCAGGAAATGAAGACCAGATGAGTCACTGTGGAATGAAGAGTCTTTGGCAATTAACCGACAGCTGAGCACAGAGCTCTGAGATGGAAGGGGTGAGCCCAGCCCTGACATTATCATACCAGGATCCCTTTGATCATCCCTGCATTTTTTTTCAAAGAAGGTCAGCTGTATAGGGCCTTCTGGAAATGTATTGTTGTGTAGCACCCTCCTAGATAGGTGCTAGGATTTGATAGGTTTAGTTCTGGCTCGCTGTGTTTAGTGAAGCTGTATTTTTGTTGTTAGGTAAATTTAGCTGGTCTCACTGTACTCAGTGCAGCTGCATGTGATAAGTTAGGTCTATTTAGTGTTTCAACTGCTGCAGGTTTGATTATTTCCTCTGTTTTTGGAGAGCTGTGGATCTCTGTAGAACAAAGGAGTGGAGCAAGGCAAATGAGCAGCATGAATATTCATACAGCCCTGGTCAATCCCAGGGAGGGTGGCCCTGAATAGCAAAAAATGCTGGCAACACGATTGCTTCTTCTTACTATTTTTGTTTGGCGCTAACAGCAATGCTACATCTATAGTGCTAATGCGTTTTGGCCGGAGCCTTCCTCATAGCATACAGGTTTACAATAAAATCAAGTTTATATAGAAAAAATATCCATTTATCCTAAAAAGGGGTGGTACAATCCAATTTAAGATCAATTGACAATAAAAAAAATGTGAGGTTGGTGGAACCAGAGATGGAGGGGAGGGAAAATGAAGACACAGACTGGAAACAAATAGTATTACTTTAGAAACAAAAGCACCTCCATTTTACTGTTCATTCCACTAGAGAATTGAGTATTCAATCTGTGCATCCACCCCACCTCGGCTGGAGTAGAGTGTGGTGTGTATTCCCCTGCCCCCCCCCCCCCCCCCCAACAGCTCTTCTCACCTGTTCCAGACCGCAAAAAGAAAAGGACTCCAAATTACGATCATGAACGCTTCTAAAATGTTTAGACACATTTGAAATATTTTTTGCGTTGCTATTAAGAGTGTCATTATAATGCTCTGATATTCTAATATGTAGATTGTGAATAGTACATCCCACATACTGTACTCTACAGGTACTACAATCAATGAAATAAACAATCATCTTTGAGTTACCATTTATATAACGTTTTATATAACTGTTTACAGATGGTATACCCATGGGGATAGGAGCCCACTGTCCCTAACCATGAAGTAGGAGGGGGAGTGCTACAGGGATGAAACAAAGAGGGGGAAAGCATTGTGCCTAAAGTGGTAGCTTTCCTACTAGAAAAATTGCATCCCTGTCTTAAAAATTCATGCAGAGTTTTGTCTGCATACAAGACAGGGAGGCAATGTTTAATGATAGAGACAATCTGGTTGTATTGTTGTGAGAAAGTTGTCACAAAGTTAACAGCTCCCCTCCCACAAGAGCGTGTCCTCATACTAGAGGCAGAAGAGTTCCCAACCAGATAACTATGATCTCTATTTTCTGCCAACTTTCTGCCTCTATCTATCAAATGTGCACTATATCCCTTTTCTCTTAACCTGTTGGAAACAAAGTTACATTCTTTGGCAAAATCCTAAGAGGAACAATTCCTCCTTGCTCTAATAAACTCACCTGTTGGCAATGTCCGTACTGTATGGGCTGGGTGACAACTTGATACCAGCAGAAGTGAGTTGCCTGCACATTGTTTCCTATAGGTTTTGGTGCAGATTACACCACTATCCACACATCCCACCAAAGTCAAATCCTAGTAGTCAATGCTGACTTGATCTGTAGTGTGAGTGAACTTCAAATTAAAATGATTGGTATTGAGATAAACCAAAAATGAATCCAATGCATGGGCTGGCCCTTTCCATACAAATATCACATCATCTATAAAGCGACAATACCAATCAATGAGTTCTCCATATGGGTTGTCTTGGGAGAAGCGAAAAATCTCCTCCCACCAACCCATATCCAAATTTGCCACAGAAGGGGAGAATTTTGAGCCCATCGAGGCATTACGGCATTGTAAATAATATTTAGAGTCAAGCATAAAATGATTGTACTTTAACAGGAATTCTATGGCCATGCATAGAAATTCAAATAACTCCTGCTCATAAAAACTAGAGCGTGTAAGGGGATATTTGAGAGCTTCAAGTGCCAGGTTGTGTGGTATGCAAGAATACAGTGCTTTAACATCCCCACCCATGCTCAGCCATCCCCATCCACGGCTCAACCATCCACATTGATGGCTCAGCCATCCCCACCCACGGGTCATCCATCCACATTGATGGCTCAGCCATCCTCATCCATGGCTCATCCATCCCCATCCACAGCTCATCCATGCCACATCAGTTCTCATCTGTGCCACATACATGCCACTACAGTGCCCATCAGTGCCACTACAGTGCCTCACAAAAGTCTAAGCCCTTGTACACACGGTTGGAGAATCTGTCAGAATGAGTCTTATTGGACCGTGTCGTCAGATAATCCGACTGTGTGTGGTATGCATCGGACTGATTCCGTCCGAATCTCCGTCCGACCCAATTTTCAACATGTTGGAAAGATTTCCCGACCAACTGGGCCGAACGGACCTAATCCGATCATGTGTAGAGCATTTTCATCAGACCAAGGGCCACGCATGCTCACATTCAAATTCCGACACGGAAGCGCTTGTTCAGGTAAAACTACTGCTCGTAAGCGATATAGCACATTCGTCACGCTGCAATGTTAAAAAATCAGTCATCAAGCGCATTCTCTTGTTCTTTACAATGCTGCAAGAAACAACTTCTTTTGATGCTCATAGTCACACACACTTCTCCCGAACGGATTTCATTACTCTTTTTTAACCATTTCAGCAATACAATTTTATTTTAAGTCACATCTACACAATTTTTTTTTTTGTTTGTTTTTTTGGATGTTTTTTGGGGAGGGGGGGGGGGGGGGGTTCCCTAAAAATCTCCTTTAATGACACTGGTCATTTATCCTTTTTTTTTACTTTTTATTTTTGGGTGTAAACTTACAACAACATTATTGTATTTTTTATATTTTCTTTTTCTTTTTTAATCTACAGGAGGTTGTTGGTACCCCTTGTTCTTTAGTTCACTTTGTATTTTGGAAATGTACCTGCCTGCTCACAAATAAACTCTACTTTTTGAAGGAAAACACATTACACAAGTATTTCATCAAACAAAAATAAAATTTATTTTGTTTGCTCGAAAATAAAACTAGGAATGCAGCACTGGAGAAACTTCTTAACTTTGGTGCAGCCTTTGGCCCCCAGGGCAGACATGACTAAATGAGATATAAAAAAAATGGTGGCCTGAGGAGTAGATATCTCAGGGAGAGAAGTCTGCTCCTGAAGTCCTAGAGAGCAGGAAATTCAGATGCCATTTCTGTCCCCAGGATGGTGATCTTCAAGAGGCTGCATCTTCTGGCACACCAGACTCATCCCAGGCCATCACTCTCTGGTCTTCCTTTGGGACTTCCCACCAGGCATCCTTCCAGGCTGTGGCTGGGCTCCTGTAGCTGGGGCAGGAGGAGAAGGAGGGCGTTGGTGGACCTCCTGGCTGCCACTTGCCACAGCCTCCCCCCGACTGAGGTCTTCCTGTGTATGAAAAGGGGACATAGTTTTAGTTTTTTGATCATCAATCACAACATTTTGTGCTCCTGGCTTTTGCTATTTGACTGTTACCAAATAGAACAGACTATCATTCTGACACCAGCATTTTTCTTTCCCGTCCCAATCATTTTTGGTCACTACTGTCTATTGAGATGTAAACCACTTGGAAAAATCTCAACTTACTGATCAATAAGAACATCTAGTTAACATCATTAAATGTAACACAAGAAATATGTTCAACAATGCAATACCTGTCTCAAGCTTGGCCCCACCACATGGTGCTGCCTGGAAGGCCCAGGTTGGTCATCAGAAGCCTCAGCTGGGGGTGAAGGATGCCTTGGAGGAAGCATGGAGAGTGGTGGCCTGAGTGGTGGCCTGGGTACCCCTTGGTCTACCAGAAAATGCAGCCTGTCAAAGTGCACCATCCTGGGGTAATAAACAGCATCTGGATCTCCTGCTCTCAAGGACTCCAGGTGCTTCTTTCTCTCCCTGAAATATGTAAGCTTCATGGCCACAATTTTGCGATTCAAATATGTCATGTCTGCCGCGGGGACCCTGATCTGCACCAAAGCAAGCAGTTTCTCCAGTGCTGCGTTCCTCTTTGATCTGTCATTATAAAATTTGTTGTGGAACTGCCACAGGCAGGGCATCTCCATGTAGAGCTCGAGGAATAGCCCCATAAAGTTGGCATTGTTGAATGGGTCAATTTTTCCTGCAAGACACAACACAAGACAAACCCTCAAATACTAATAATGCAATTAAAATCCCTCCTAATCTTGTCCCAACAGCGGCCTAGATACAAGCAGTCTAGTCTAGTGAAGCACAAAGTTAAAAATGTTACCTTCGTTTCCACGTTCGCCGCGTCCATGACTCACACTCTCCTCCCAGATTGTACGGACGATACACATGTGTGGCGTTTTATATACAGTGCGCATGCGTGAAACTCCGCCCGCCCCTGACGTTCTTTCCAGACTATTCCCCGCTCCTTCGCTTCCCGCGCAGTGGGGAGAGCACATGGCGGAGAGAATGCAGGTGCGCAATAATAGTTCCACTAATGAGGAGGAGGGTGAGGAAAGCCCGGAGCCTGAAACGTCCCCATCCAGGAAGACAAGATTTAAGGCCTCAAATATGTCTTTTGGAGAGATGTTGGAGATGGTGGACATATTGAACAGGACCGACTATGATGGGAAGTATGGACCTTACCCAAACCCAAATATCAGAAAGGCCAAGATCATGAATAAAGTTGTGAAGAGTCTTCTGAAGAATTTTGGGGTACACCGATCCAAGGATCAACTGAGAAAACGCTGGTCAGACCTGAAACTGAGGGAGCACGAGCAGTACCTAAGGATCAAGCGTGTTCTTAAAAAAAGTAAGTAGTTGTTGTGTGTTCATATGATTATTCTTGCTTGCATACATGCTCCATGTGCTTTGATTTCATGTTGTGCATTTTAAAATGGCCACTTTCAAGGTCATGGTTTCGTTCGTTCGTAGGAAGCATCGTTCTGCAGGGAAGTATTCCAGCTTAACAAAGTGGCCCCAATAATGTTCTCACCTTGTAACTCGGCCCAAAAACCCATTGTACAACACTTCCAAGCAATGTTTCATATTCCTATTTCTGCCCTCTGTGTGCTAATTAATCTTTGTTTACATTCTCATAGGGGAGAGAAGACTCGGCAAGTATGAGGACACCAGGGACCATGAGGACACAAGGGACCACACCCCTCCCAAAGAAGGGCAACTTCCAAAAGAAGAAACAGAGGAGCAGGAGCAGGAGGAGGAGGAAGAAGGAGAGATCGTGGAGGTTGGCCAAATTGTCACCACAACAGGGGAGTGTCGGAGAACACAGCTTCCGGTAAGCTCATCAATGTACCGTATATACTCGAGTATAGGCCGACCCGAATATAAGCCGAGGCCCCCAATTTACCCCCAAAAAAACTGGCAAACTTATTGACTCGTGTATAAGCCGAGGGTAAGACATGCCTGTCCATCCCTGTGTGTGTGTCCGTCCATCCCTGTGTGTCCGTCCATCCCTGTGTGTCCGTCCATCCCTGTGTGTCCGTCCATCCATCCCTGTGTGTGTGTGTGTGTCCATCCATCCATCCATCCCTGTGTGTGTGTGTCTCCATCCATCCATCCATCCCTGTGTGTGTGTGTCTCCATCCATCCATCCATCCCTGTGTGTGTGTGTCTCCATCCATCCATCCATCCCTGTGTGTGTGTGTATCCGTGTGTGTGTGTGTGTGTGTGTGTGTGTGTGTGTGTGTGTGTGTGTGTGTGTGTGTGTGTGTGTGTCCAGCCTACCTGTGTCCTGAGCCTTTGTCCCGAGCCTCCGTCCCGTGCCGAGCCTCCTTGCCTCCGTGCCTCGCCGCCATGCCATGCCTTGCCTCCGGTCCCGTCCCGTCCCGTCCCGTGCCGTGCCGTCCTGTGCCTTGCCTCCGTCCCGTGCCCTCTTCGTTCGTCGGCGCCTCGGCGGCCATTGTCAAATTCAAAAGCTGCGCCGCCGCCTTCGCCTGTGATAGGCGGAACACTGAATTTCCCAGCAGCCTGTGTTCCGCCTATCACAGACGTCGTATCATCCTCGTCCGTAGTACGAGGATGATACGAAGTCCGTGATAGGCGGAACACAGGCTGCTGGGAAATTCAGTGTTCCGCCTATCACAGGCGAAGGGGGAGCCGGAGGCGCGGCTTTTGAATCAGAATGGCCGCTGTCTGTCTGCTCGACACGCTGATCGAGCGGGCAGACAGCGATGACTCGAGTATAAGCCGAGGGGGGCACTTTCAGCCTCAAAAAAGAGGCTGAAAATCTCGGCTTATACTCGAGTATATACGGTATATCACCATATTTGGATTTCATGGTGTGTTTGTTTTTGTTTTTTTCTAGGTGATGTGGAGGAAGATTCCCATTTTACCAGTGAAAGTGCCCAGATCTTGATCGGGAGATAATGGGGTGCAATAGGGATTTGGAAATTGTACAACAAAACATCAATGATGTTAAAAATAAAATGAAGAACATCATTGATGTTTTGGGGAGAGTGTGAAAACGAAAAAACTAGATAGGGTTTTATTTTTGCTTTTTATCAAAAAAATGTTGTATTTTGCATAATTCCAAATTTGGAAGATGCACAGAGTGTGTAAACATGCGCTATCTCCCATCATGGGGGATCAATGTACATGTTTTGTGGAAAGTGTCTGAGATGAAGGGGTTGCAGCCCCAAAGCATGTACATTGATCCACCATGATGGGAGTTAGCACATGTTGACACACTGTGTGCATCTTCCAAATTTGTATTTTTCAGGGGTCACACCCCATGTGATGAAGGCAATATCAGCCCAGTTTGTACATACTCAGGTCTGATATTGTCTTCACTTTTCCAAGTTGAACTTTGTAAGTTCCTGTGTTTTGTATTTTACGCTTTGATACATGCCTGTTTACACAAAAAACAACAAAAAAATAAATATGATTAAACTCGGTTTTGGATCCCCAAAATATCTTGGTTTGTTGTAAAAACCTTTACTAAACGCACATATGAATGTGCTTGTATTAAAAAGTTAAATTCTCAACAATGTGTGGCTTCCTTTTTCATTGGGCTTAAAATGTATTTGTAGTGAAATTTGAGTTTGTGCTGAGAAGGAGTCCAATTTACTAAAGGCAACTCCACTTTGCACTCCAAGTGCAGTTTCAGGTGTACTTTTGCAGTGCACTTGTAGTGCATAGTGGATGTGCCTTTAGTAAAAAGCACCCACAGTGATGTGTAAATTTGGACAATCATGCCATTTTCTTGCCATGGTGCTGAAAATGAGCATGATTTAGATCAGTAATGCACTACACATTAGTTAACAAAAAGAAGCTGTGTGTGTAGCAGACCCACAACATAATAAGATTATCTGAAGAAGAGACTGTCCCCTCATCTCACTCTGAACTTGGGTTTGCACTGTTGGTAAAAAAAGCACAACCTGACGAAAAATGGCAAAGTGGGAGGCCACAGTCTGCCATTCCTGTGGCGTTGAAGGACACTGTTTAGTGACACAAGAAAAAAAAATAGTAATTTTACAAATCAACTTTGCATGCAGATTAGACACCCAAATTTTTGGACAAAATTAGTATAAAATTTTTTTAAATGAGTATTTAAAGCCTAAAGTATAAGGTCCCCTTATGAGAGTCCTAACCCCCCCCCCCCCATCCCCCCCATCTGATGGGCCCTTGCTAAAAAATGAGGGGGGATGTTTAGGACAGGTAACCCTCACTTGATTGAGAGCTGAATACCTAAATAATGTGTGATACTTTGTGAAGCCCATCCTTAGTTACACTATTGGCAGCCCACTGGACATGTAAGAAGTGTCATAATAACAAAATGAAAGCACATGTTGACATTCTGCTATTACATAGCAAGAAAATGAATGTGTTAAAAAAATCAAAATAGCATTTGAAAGTATTGAGGCCCATAACACTACATGCTTTGGTGAATTGTTCCATAAATGTTATCATGAAAAAGGTATTTAGAGTGTGTTCAGCTGAGGTAACAGTTGGGGAGAGGGGGGTTACTAATGAGTTTGGCACAACTCCAAAAAAACAATAAAAAGGTCACTTTGCATGAATTGAAGCACACACATCACATTCATAGAGATTTTAGGGGGTGTTTAGGGGAAAGCAATACTATGGAGCTGACAAAAGACATTGTCAAGTTTTTAGGGGCCAAGAAGAGCATGGTGGGGAAGTTAGTGAGGCAAATCTGCATGAGGATAAAGGGGCAAAGCATATGAATTAGAGCATATTGCAATGATGGTAATTAGGGAATGAGGAAAGAAATGCAAGACATTAGCAATCATGAAATACATAGAATGTGATGTTTAAGGTTAAAACTTAGCATAATATAGTCCTTCAGCAGGAGCCGAATGATGGCAGAACAGGTCTCTGGAATAATGATCCCCAGAGCCTGGGGGGAGATGCCTGTAGAGAACTTGAGGTCCGACTCCTGAAGGCTTCTCCCTGTCACCAAGTAGCGCAACGTGGCGATGAGCCTCTGCTCCGGAGTGATGGCTTGCTGCATGCAGATATCCTGCCTGGTGATATAAGGTGACAGCAAAGCCAGCAGACAGTGAAAAATGGGGTCCGTCATCCTGAGAATAATCCAGAAATGATCAGGATTATTCTTGCGGATCTCACGGAGCAAAGGCATGTGGGAGAACTGGTGACGCTAGCGCAACCAATTCTTGGTCGTCCAAACATGTTTCATCTACGTACTCATCGTACAGTTTGTGCTGTGCAGGGGTTCTTACTTTGACTTTGACACAAGCCCTTTGGCTTATGTCAAAGTCAAAGTAAGAACCCCTGCACAGCACAAACTGTACGATGAGTACGTAGACGAAACATTTTTTGAAAACGGTCGGCTGGTCAGAACGGACACCAGAAAGCAACGCTAAACAACAAGGCCTGAAAGGACGACCTGAATAGCAGAAGCAAGCAGACAATAAAAAATGCCTTTCAAAGTGTACTATACCAAGATAGAGTCCACAATGAGAAGCAAATACTTAATGACTGCCCGCACTGATTATCAGATACGCAAAGACAAGCAGAAACTGAAGAGCAGTAGCGATCTGAATCACTAATCTGAAAAGCGCAAATCGTCTTTCACCAAACTTCTACTAAAACACAAGATCAGCAGAAGGAGCCCAAAGGGTGCCGGACGTGGTGCTGAACTTCCTTTTTCTAGTCCCGCCATACACGGCTTACGTCACCGCGTTCTTGGCAACCGCAAAATCAGACAACTTGGCCCGACCGTATGTATGCAACAGTTTCGGACACAATCCGTCGGACTAAATCCGACGAGCAAAATCCGACGGATTTAGTTGGCAAAATCTCCGACCGTGTGTACGTGGGCTAAGAGGTAGCCAAATTAGATTTGAAATGTATGCCCCTAGAACACCTGATGGTGCTCCCTGCATGTTTGGCCAGACTGTGTAAAAGTCTCACACATGTAGTATTGTCATACTCTGGAAGAGTAGCAAAATATATTTTGGGGTATACTATGTGTTAGAAATATTGTATAAATGGACAATTTTGTGTAAAAAAGTGTTTAAATTTTCTTTCCACAAATTCTAAAAACTTGTGGAAAAAAAATGACACCTTCAAAAGACGCATTATACCTCATAGAATATAAATGGGGGGTTCCAAAATGGGGTAATTTTTTGGGCGTTCCATTGTCCAAAAGTAGGGATTGCCTTGCGGTTCGCCCCCGGCGGTCGGTTCGCGGAGAATTTTGCGTGTTCGCGATTCGCCAAACCGGCGGACTTCTGGCGCTGTTCACGCAGCGGACATATGCGTTTAATTGTGAAAGAATTTTGACCCATGATGACACATCCATCATGGGGTACAGGACAGCCAATTGAGACATTTCAGCACATGGACAATTGGACATTCCCCCTACCTTATAAATAAACCTGATCTGGCGGCCATTTTACATTCTGTCTTATGTCAGTTTAGGGACAGGACGCTGTGTGGAGTAGGGACAGATTGTAGTGACACAAATCACTAGCTATTAGGTCCACAAAAGTCATTTTAAGGACTGGTATAGGTGTACAGTATATAGGGTTCTGGTGCACTGCTGCTGACTGCTGTGCTGCTGATTGCTGAGTGCACTGCTGACCGATTCTGTAGCTGTCTTTTGTCAGTGTAGGGACAGGACGCTGTGTGGGGCAAGGACAGTCAGTTTAATCACTAGCTATTACTATTAGGTCCACAAAAGTCCTTTTAAGGACTGGTATAGGTGTACAGTATATAGGGTTCTGGTGCACTGCTGCTGGCTGCTGTGCTGCTGAGTGCACTGCTGACCGATTCTGCAGCTGTCTTTTGTCAGTGTAGGGACATGACACTGTATGGAGCAGGGACAGTCAGTTTAATCACTAGCTATTACTATTAGGTCCACAAAGGTCCTTTTAAGGACCGGAATAGGTGTACAGTATATAGGGTTTTACATGTATAATATACTTTCTTTCAAATATAAAAAGCCTATTATACTTGACTGCTGACCGATTCTGCAGCTGTCTTTTATCGGTGTAGGGACTGAGGGACAGTCTGCAAATCACTAGCTACTAGGTCTACAAAGGTCCTTTTAAGGACTGGTATAGGTGTACTATTTGGTGTGCAGTATATAGGGGTGTAATACACGTATAAAATACTTGCACATATAGAAAGCATAGTATAGTGCATTTCCACTGTGCAGCTTTATGACTGCTGAGCGGTTCTGCAGCAATACTACAAAGAGTGACAAACACAATTAAAAAGTAAGTATTATAACTGGTGTGATAGACCAGTGGCCTCCAAAAACGACAGATTGAAGCAGGGTGTTATATACCTTCTTCCATATACATACTGCACTTCTCTAGAGACTTTTGTCACAGGGTCATTTAAAAAATGACAGGCAGAGGAAGAAGCAGGCACTTCCGCAGGGGTGGTAGGGGTAGGGCAGGAGCAACAGACTTGAGCCAAAGTGGCAAATTGCAGAAAGTGCGTGCAATTACGTCAAAGGGCACCCCAGACTTGGTTGAGTGGCTCACTCAGCCTTACTCTTCTGCACCCTCCTCATCCTCTCGATCTGCACCCTCTTCACTCTCTGCTGTGGGCACCCCCAAAGACACTACCACCAACACCACCACCACCATATACCTTTCGCTTGAGTCACAGGAATTATTTTCCGATCCATCACGACATTTCTGATGCGCAGCCATTCTTGGCATTGGATCAGGAAGAGGAGGTAGCAACAACCGCCACTCAGCAGTCTGACAACAGTACCCAGATCAGCCCAAGGAGGAGGTTGGTCCCAGCTGTTGATGCCTACTCCGAGATCTCTAATTATAGCGGTGGGGATGATGATGTGTCTAGTGATGTCACGTGGGTGCCCACAAGAGAGGAAGAGGAGGGGAGTTCAGAGGGAGATATGGACCAGCAGATAGGGAGGAGAAGCAGGAGGAACTTAGATTGCACAGGAGGGACAAAGCAGACTGCTAATGTATCAGGAGCGAGGCATCAACCAAGTACGGTCCCATCTGGCGCTCCCAGGATGCCGACACATGGCTCCGCAGTGTGGGCTTTTTTTAACGTGTCTGCTGCTAACAATAGTGTTGCCATCTGCAATCTTTGCAGTCAACGCATAAGTCACGGTAAGCCCAACACTTACCTAGGGATGACCGCCTTAAGAAGGCACATAAACAGCCATCACCAAGCCCAGTGGGAGCAACGGAACACACAAAGCCACACTCCAGGCTCTCACCATCCAGCCTCGTCTTCCACTTCTCCTTCTCCTCTCTCCTCACAATTGTCCTCCACTCCACCTTCCATCATGCCGTCCTCGCGTTTTTCTGGAAAAAGTCAGGCTTCCATGGGCCAAATGTTCGAGTGTAAAAAAAATGATGACGCCGGATAACCCTCTTGCCCAACGGTTGATGGCTGGCTTGTCAGAACTGATAGCCCGCCAACTACTGCCATAAAAAACTGGTGGACTCGGAGGCCTTTTGAAAATTTGTGGCCATTGGAACACCACAATGGAGGGTCCCAGGAAGGAAGTATTTCTCACAAAAGGGCATCCCAGAGCTATATGGTCATGTTCAGCGGCAAGTGAATGTATCTCTGGCACACAGTGTCGGTGCCAAGATACATCTGACCACAGACACGTGGTCTAGCAAACACGGGCAGGGAAGGTATATAACTTTTACTGCCCACTGGGTGAACCTTCTGACGGCCGTCAAGCATGTAACCCATGGCACCCATGTAGATTTGGTTTTACAGCCACGGATTGCATGCAGGCCTGCCTCTTCTTCTCCTACTCCTACTCCATCCTCCTCCTTCTCCTCCTCAGCTGACTCCTCCTTTCCCGCTGCTAGTGTCTCTTCCGCTGCGCCGCCCAAGCTCCCCAGAACCTATTCCACATGCCAGGTGAGACGTTGCCATGCTGTGCTGCGTCTGTTGTGCCTGGAAGCCAAGATCCACACCGGCCCTGCACTCATTTCAGCTTTGCTTTCCCGGGCAGATCAGTGGCTAACACCGCTCAATTTGACAGTTGGTAAAGTGGTGTGTGACCAAGGTGCCAGTCTGCTTAGCGCATTGAAACAAGGCAAAATTACACACGTGCCATGCGTGGCACACGTCTTAAACTTGGTCGTGCAGCGATTCGTTGTCCAATACCCAAGGGTCCAGGACATCTTGCGGCAGGCAAGGAAAATCTCGGCCCATTTCAGAAGATCTTACACGCCATGGCTCGCCTTGCTGACATTCAGCAGCGACACAATCTGCCGGTCAGACGTCTTATTTGCGATTGCCCGACGCGTTGGAGCTCAACCTTCTATATGCTTGATAGGCTGCTCCAGCAGAAACGTGCAGTTAACGACTACCTGTATGAACTCTGCGGCAGAACAGGTTCTGGGGAGTTTTTTTTTTCACTGCACCAGTGGCTGCTCATGCGCGACACAGGAGCAGGAGCAGGAAGATGAGGAAGTCGCAATGCTGGATGAATTCCCAGGGGGGGGGCTACTCTATCTGAGACAAGTCAACAACAGGAGTCTTAAGAGGAGTCAGAGGAGGATGGTGCCGGGGCGGATGAGGAGGAGCAAGAAGAGCATGCTTTAAACCTTTCTGGGATCCCTCTTGTTGTGCGTGGATGGGGAGAGGAGAACGAGGAGGACGACATTATCCTGGATGATGAGCAGGAGCCTGGCCACCACACCGCTTCCAGTTTAGTGTAAATGGGGGCCTTCATGCTCCAGTGTTTTAACAGGGACCCCCATATAAAAAGCATAAGGGTCAAAGACCAGTACTGGGTGGCAACATACTTAGACCCCCGGTACAAACACAAAATGGTGGAAATGTTACCACTGTCACAGAGGGCTGTCAGAATGGAGCACTTCCAGGCCTTGCTTCAAGAAATGCTGCATTCTGCTTTTGCATGCGCTGGCAGAGGAGGAATTCCCACTCCCAGAGAAAGAGTTGTGGGTACCAATTCAACAGCGCCTGCAAGAAGAGGGCGGTTTGAAGATGTGTTGGTGACTTCTGATATGAGCTCATTCTTTCAGCCGACCCATGGACAGGTCTCATCCAGATCCAGCATCAGGGAACATCTAGACCGACATGTGTCCGACTACATCGGGTTAACGGCTGATGTGGATGCTCTGAGGAGTGATGAACCCCTGGACTACTGGGTGGGCAGGCTTGACCTCTGGCTAGAGCTTGCCCAATTTGCAATGGAACTGTTGGCTTGCCCCTCGTCCAGTGTCCTGTCCGAAAAGGACATTCAGCACAGCAGGGGAGATTGTGACCGATAAGCGCACTCGCCTAGCTCACGACAGTGTTGACTACCTCACATTTATAAAAATAAATGAGGCATGCATCTCGGAGGAATTCAACACATGTGACCAGTAGGCCATGCATATGCATAACTCTATAAACGATTTATTTAATCGGGCACACAGACCTTTTTTCTACCTTTGGCTCACTTCCTTGTACAAAAAAAGCACACCGTACTATATACCCATACCCTCCTGTTTGAAGAGGTTGAGCATTGTCATATTTTTGGGTTCCGCAGCGAGTTGCTGGTATCAGTGCTGCTGTCAGTGCTCTCTATCTCTGTGCTGGTGTCAGTGCTCTCTCTCTATCTCGGTGCTGGTGTGGTCTCAGTGCTCTCTTTCACTGTGCTGTTGTGGTGTCAGTGCTCTCTATCTCGGTGCTGCTGTCAGAGCTCTCTATCACGGTGCTGGTGTGGTGTCAGGGCTCTCTATCACAGTGCTGGTGTGGTCTCAGTGCTTTCTATCACGGTGCTGGTGTCAGTACTCTCTATCACGGTGCTGGTGTCAGTTCTCTTTATCACAGTGCTGGTGTGGTGTCAGTGCTCTCTATCTTGGTGCTGGTGTCAGTGCTCTCTCTCTATCACGGTACTGGTGTGGGCTCAGTGCTCTCTATCTTGGTGCTGGTGTCAGTGCTCTCTCTCTATCACGGTACTGGTGTGGGCTCAGTGCTCTCTATCTTGGTGCTGGTGTCAGTGCTCTCTCTCTATCTCGGTACTGGTGTGGTGTCAGTGCTCTCTATCTCGGTACTGGTGTCAGTGCTCTCTATCACGGTGCTGGTGTGGTGTCAAGGCTCTCTATCACGGTGCTGGTGTGGTCTCAGTGCTCTCTATCACGGTGCTGGTGTCAATGCTCTCTATCACGGTGCTGGTGTGGTGTCAGTGCTCTCTATCTCGGTGCTGGTGTCAGTGCTCTCTTTCACGGTGCTGGTGTCAGTGCTCTCTATTACAGTGCTGGTGTGGTGTCAGTGCTCTCTATCTCGGTTCTGGTGTGGTCTCAGTGCTCTCTTTCACTGTGCTGTTGTGGTGTCAGTGCTCTCTATCTCGGTGCTGGTGTCAGTGCTCTCTATCACGGTGCTGGTGTCAGTGCTCTCTATCTCGGTGCTGGTGTCAGTGCTCTTTATCTCGGTGCTGGTGTCAGTGCTCACTCTCTATTGCGGTGCTGGTGTCAGTGTTCTATCTCAGTGCTGGTGTCAGACAGTGAGGGAGATAGCAACGGAGAAGCCAATCAGCAGGCAGTGCCAGCACCATGGCTGAGGATCAGCACTGGACTGGCACCTCCGGACCACCGCAGTGGAGCCCTGCATAGGTGGGGGTAAGGGCCGGGCAGAGGGAGGGGCTCAAGCACAGGTTGGCACACTGGGACACTGGCACAGGACTGCGCTGCCCTGACTGTAGCACTGATCATCTCCTGCACCCCCTCCATAGCCCGCCCTGACCTTGCCTCTCCTCCATGGCCTTCATGTGCTCATGAACTGTCAAAATTTCACAGATAAAAAAAAGAATGCTTGTTGTTGTCGATCCCAGATTCACTTAATACATTTGTTATGTCAGTATCCATGTGGTGGGACTATGTGTGCTAGTAATTATTTTGTGGCTGAAAATATGACCTGTAGGTTTTTAAGGTTCGCCAGCCATTAAAGTCAATGGGGTCCACTGCGAACTTTGCGGTTCCCAAACTTTTGGCCGCGTTTGCAAAACGTCTTATCGGAAATTTGTCCATCATTATCCAAGAGGTAGTAAAGAAATTATTTTTGTAATTTGTGCTAGAACGCCTGACGGTGCTCCCTGCATGTTGGACCTCTCTACGTGGCCAGGTTGTGTAAAAGTCTCGCACATGTGGTATCGCCATACTCAGGAGGAGTAGCAGAATGTATTGTGTGATGTAATTTGTGGTATGCATATGCTGTGTGTGAGAAGTAACCTGTTAATTTGACAATTTTGTTTAAAAAAACTTTTTTTTTAAATCTTAATTTGCAAAGAATTGTGGGAAAAAATTACAACTTCAAAAAACTCACTATGCCTTACTAAATACTTTGGAATGTTTACTTTACAAAAAAGGGATTATTTGGGGGGTATTTGTACTTTCCTGGCGTGTAAGGGTCTCAAAAAATGATGAGGCTGTCAGTGCATCAGGTGTGATCAATTTTCAATGATTGGCACCATAGATTATAGACTCTACAACTTTTATAAACACCAAATAATATAACGTATTTATCGGCATATAACACGCACTTTTCCCCCCTTAAAATCAGGGGAAAGTTGTGGGTGCGTGTTATACGCCACTCCCCACTGTCTGTGAGCCGAAAATAGCGAGCGGCGCCAAAAAATAGCGAGCGGAGCAAAACAATACAGAGCGCCGGCGAAAAAGACCGAGCGCCAGCGAAAAAGACCGAGGTGACTGCTCGACTGCGCTCGCAGTCCCGTCTCCCTGCTGTTTCTGGAGCGAGCGCTGCCGAAAAAGACCGAGCGGATCCGAGCTGAGTACACAGTACAGTCGGCTCGGTCTTTTTCGGCAGCGCTTGCTCCAGAAACAGCAGGGAGGTGGGACTGCGAGCGGAGTCGAGCAGTCGGATCGGTCTTTTTCGGCGGCGCTTGGTATCTTTCGGTGGCGCTCGCTCGGTCTGTCTCGGGAAATTTAAACGTGGGCAAGGCTGCAAACAGCGCTGGGCAAGCAGTAAATGACACTGGCAAGCTGCAAATGACACTGGCAAGCTGCAAAAGTCACTGGGCAAGGCTGCAAACGGCGCTGGGCAAGCTGCAAATGATACTGGGCACGCTGCAAATGACACTGATCATTCTGCAATGATGGACAAGGCTGCAGATGCTGATAAGGCTGCATTGATGGGCACTTAAATGTAATTTTTTTTTCCCTTAATCTTCCCTCCTAAAACTTTTTGCCTTAAAATGCCCTCCTAAACTTGGGGTGCGTGTTATACGCCGATAAATATGGTACATGCATTAGGGTTATGTTTAGCAAAGAAATGTAGCAGTATAAATTTTGTCCAAAATGTATGAAGAAAGATTACTAATTTGCAAAATATGCACTAATTAGCAAAAAACAGAAATTAAGAAAAATGCAACATTTTCGGTCTTTTTTCATTTATAGCACAAAAAAGAAAAAACCCAGAGGTGATCAAATACCACCAAAAGAATTTGTGTGGGAAAAAAAGGCAAACATTTCATATGGGTGCAGTATTGCACGATTGAGTAATTGTCATTAAAAATGTGAGAGCACCAAAAACTGAAAATTGGTCTAGTTAGGGAGGGGGTTTAAGTGCCCAGTGGGTAAGTGGTTAAGTTTGCCTAATTCTGCCTCTACTACCTGCTGGAACAAATCTACCACCTCACTTCTAGCCTGAATGGGATAGAAATATCTGACTCCAGTGGAGACAAGACTATTTCTAATCCCAGTAAAGCCCACATCAGGTTCAGATTGTAAACATTCTAAAATAGAAACCATAGTTAGATGATCAAACAAGAAGGAGGAAAACATATTATCATCTATTGGAGCCACACTTGATGCAATCTCAATCTCTGTGGCTCCCTGATCAAAATGTTTTTTCAGCAAAAGATTTCTAACAAAACGATTAATGTCCTGAATGGTAGATAGGACATCAAATTGGCAAACAGGAGCAAAGGATAAGCCTTTTGACAATAAAGTTCACTGTCAGTCAGTGTAACAGATGACAAATTCAGCACATTAACTGTACCTAGTACCTGTATCTAGGGTGGCCCTCAAGGCTGCTGCGAGTCTATATAAATATCCTGAAACACAGAAGTCTTGCCTTTTCCTTAAGGAAAGGAACACAGCCTGGAGGACTTGCTGCCCTCTGGACAGCCCTTTCATGTGCTTGCTGTTTATAAAGCCTAAGCTGGGCTAGTTGAGGCACCTGGACCCTGAAAGTTTACTAAGGGACTGTCATCTGAAGATCTAGCCTGGTGTCACAGGAGAAAGGTGTTGCATGGATGTTGGAAGGAGGCAACCAACATTTCAAGGGCATTTCGCGAGTACAGATGTTGAGAGAGATCTTTTGGGCTTCTGCCACCCCTCTGGTGCTACTGAGTTAGCTGTGTGTTTGTGTAAAGGGGACATCGGCTGGTGTCCTGAACAGCTCAGTCTATCTAGTTCCATGTGAAGGGACTCTGCTCTTGTTGCTCTAAAGAAAAGGCTTTTGCCCTTTTAACTGCTTCTACTACAAAGCCAAGTCCATTTGCTTGTTCAAGGACTTCTGCTTCAGCCCTGCAAAAGGAAGTTTACTTTCCTCAACCTGTACATAGTGCTTTTTTGGAATACCCCACTCTATTCCATGAACCCTATCCAAGTCAATCCAAAAAAAAAAAAAAACACCCCTAGACTCGTTATTGTGCCAAAGCATGACTGTGATTGTGTGTGTCTGGCTGTGGAGCAATCACTGGGAAAAGGAAATCGGGGCAATTTCCAGCAGCTCCCTCAGGGGTAGCACTACATAGAGAAAGAGGGTCGGGAATTTAAATGAGGTGTCTATATTGTAGCTAATCAAAGGAGTCAAAGTAAAACATGAACAAGTATTTATTTTTTTGCCATGATTGAGTATAGGGATGAGCCGAACACCCCCCTGTTCGGTTCGCACCAGAACCTGCGAACAGACCTAAACTTCGTGTGAACTTTAGAACCCTATTAAAGTCTATGGGACTCGAACGTTCACAATCTAAAGTGCTAATTTTAAAGGTTAATATGCAAGTTACTGTCCTAAAAAGTGTTTGGGGACCTGGGTCCTGCCCCAGGGGACATGGATCAATGCAAAAAAAAGTTTTAAAAACTGCCATTTTTTCAGGAGCAGTGATTTTAATAATGATTAAAGTGAAACAATAAAAGTGTAATATTCCTTTAAATTTCGTAGCTGAGGGGTACATGTGAAGGGGGCGCATGTTTCTGGTGCTTAGAACTGTCCCTGCACAAAGTGTCATTTGTGCAGGAAAAAAAGTCTTTTAAAATCACTTGCGGCTAAATTGTCGGCTCCCCGTAATACAGAGAACACTCAATGAATGTTCTCTGTATTAGCCGACAATTCATTCATTCATTGAAAAAAAAAAAAAGCGTGGGGGTTCCCCTAAATTCAATTACCAGGCCCTTCAGGTCTGACATGGATATTAAGGGGAACCCCGTGTCAAATTAAAAAAAAATTGACGTGGGGGTCCCCCTAAATATCCATACCAGACCCTTCAGGTCTGATATGGATATTAAGGGGAACCCCGCATCAAATAAAAAAATTGATGTGGGGGTCCCCCTAAAAATCCATACCAGACCCTTTATCCGAGCACGCAACCTGGCAGGCCACAGGAAAAGAGGGGGGGGACGAGAGAGCGGCCCCCCTCCCTCCTGAACCGTACCAGGCCACATACCCTCAACATTGGGAGGATGCTTTGGGGGTCTGTGACCCCTCAAAGCACCTTGTCCCCATGTTGATGAGGACAAGGGCCTCATCCTCACAACCCTGGCCCGTCACCTGACCCCGCCCCTCTGATGCTGGAGAGGGAAGCCAGGGGTTCCCCAGTGACGTATGGGTGACCCCGCCCCCTCTGATGTAACGCAGGTTTCCGTTACATCAGAAGGGGCGGGGTCACCCATACGTCACTGGGGAACCCCTGGCTTCCCTCTCCAGCGTCAGAGGGGGCGGGGTCAGGTGACGGGTGGCCCCGCCCTCCTAATGTAAGAAACATCAGCGCTGGGATCTCCGCAGTGTCTCCGCACTGGAGACAGAAGACGGATGTTTGGACAGCGCTGGACTGAGAGATCCCCCGTCGCTGGATATGATCATCCATCGCTGGACCCCTGAGATCCGTCGCTGGATAGCAAGAGTGGATTAGCACCGCTGGAATCTTTTTTTTATTTTTTTTATTTTTAATAAAGGAATTTTTCAAAAGTGTGTTTGTCTTATTTAACCATTTATACACTTTCTTTGTGAAATGGTAGGGGTACTTTTGTACCCCCTTACCATTTCAAACAGGGGGGGGCAGGATCTGGGGGTCCCCTTGTTAAAGGGGGCTTCCAGATTTTGATAAGCCCCCCGCCCGCAGACCCTCACAACCACCGGCCAGGGTTGTGAGGATGAGGCCCTTGTCCTCATCAACATGGGGACAAGGTGCTTTGAGGGGTCACAGACCCCCAAAGCATCCTCCCAATGTTGAGGGTATGTGGCCTGGTACGGTTCAGGAGGGAGGGGGGGCCGCTCTCTCGTCCCCCCCTCTTTTCCTGTGGCCTGCCAGGTTGTGTGCTCGGATTAAGGGTCTGGTATGGATTTTTAGGGGGACCCCATGTCAATTTTTTTTTTTATTTGATGCGGGGTTCCCCTTAATATCCATATCAGACCTGAAGGGTCTGGTATGGATTTTTAGGGGGACCCCACGTCAATTTTTTTTTTTATTTGACACGGGGTTCCCCTTAATATCCATGTCAGACCTGAAGGGCCTGGTAATTGAATTTAGGGGAACCCCCACGCTTTTTTTTTTTTTTTCAATGAATGAATGAATTGTCGGCTAATACAGAGAACACTCATTGAGTGTTCTCTGTATTACGGGGAGCCGACAATTTAGCCGCAAGTGATTTTAAAAGACTTTTTTTCCTGCACAAATGACACTTTGTGCAGGGACAGTTCTAAGCACCAGAAACATGCGCCCCTTCACAGGCATACTATAGATACCCCCCAGCTACAAAATTTAAAGGAATATTACACTTTTATTGTTTCACTTTAATCATTATTAAAATCACTGCTCCTGAAAAAACTGCCGTTTTTAAAACTTTTTTTGCATTGATCTATGTCCCCTGGGGCAGGACCCAGGTCCACAAACACTTTTTAGGACAGTAACTTGCATATTACCCTTTAAAATGAGCACTTTAGATTTCTCCCATAGACTTGTATAGGGTGTTCCGGCTTTTCGAATTTGCTGCGAACAGCCCAAATTGTTCACTGTTCGCTGAACAGGCGAACAGGCAATGTTCGAGTAGAACATGAGTTCGACTCGAACTCGAAGCTCATCCCTAATTGAGTAGGTATATGGCAGACAATACATGCAATAATGGCACATAATATAACAAATCACGTATCCAAAACATTTACATGTTAAAAACATGAATAGAATATACAATATAGTATTGTCCTCAATAATAAAAATCATTATAATATAACAGTTATAATCCATGGCATTGCCTGAATCCAAAGACCATGTAAGTATGCATGCATTGCAGCTAGGTTAGACTTGACACGTTTCATGGGATCTATCCAATCATCTGGGGGATGCATGATACAGCTATAAAAAAAGGTAAATATATCAACATCAACCATTCATGGACAAGAAATGAATATACATACAGGGAGGATAAGGTGGTCATCCCAGTAAAACTCACATATCTGCTTAGTGTGAAACAAATACACCGCCAGGGTGCTAGGTCCGAAAGGAATGCCTGTTCCGGAAGCTGTGGTAGTAGGGTCCAATAAGAACACAGGGAACATGAGTATGGATATAACCCTAGGGGTAGCACTACAGTTGCTTTCAAGAAAGTAATTTATCTGAAGATGTCTAAACATTTTGCATTGTGGTAGTAATTGTTGTAAAGAAAAAAATGGGTCAACTCCTGTAGCATGAGTTCATTTAAAAGGTAGGTGAGAGAGTAGTGGTGCGCAGTACTAGCTCAGGAAATATTGGCCTACAAAGTCTGTAGATACCATAAATACAGGTATTTAGATGCTAGGTGTGTGGCCACCCAGACCAAAAGAGTAATGTATGGGGAGCTTAATATATATGTTCTATGAGGGAACGTGAGAAACCCTCGCCACTATCACATAATAGTGTTTGGGATGAATATTAGATGGATGGAGTAATGCGCAGAAAAGGGATATAGTGGTTAAAACCTAATAATTTCTGATGTAATTTTTAGGGTAAGCATAGGACTCTAAAATAGTAATACTAAACAGTAAATAGGTCCGTATTTTCGTGTCTTACAACATCCCATAGGTAAAATCTATATATAAAAAATGTGATAGAGACTTAGGCCGCGTACACACGGGCGGACTGTTCGCCCAACTTTGTCCGCTGAACAGTGTTTGGGCGTACAGTCCGCTCGTGTGTGGGCTTTCAGCGGACAGTTTCAGCGGACAGTTGGACGGACAAGGTTTTTCGGAAATTCCGAAAAACTGTCCGCTGAAACCTTGTTTCAGCGAACAGTCCGCTCGTGTGTAGGCTTGTTCGTCAAACAAAGTTGCGCGCATGCTCAGAAAGGATTTTCACGCCGAAAGCTATAATGCAGTGTATAGGACGTCGTATTTTTCGTCCCGTCGTACGTGCCGTTCACGTCATCGCGCACGGTTTCAGCAAACTGTTCGTTCGTCGTGTGTGGCCATGTCCGTCCATGCTAATTTTGAGCGGACTGTTTGCCGAAACTGTTGGACGGACAAAGTTGGGCGAACAGTCCGCCCGTGTGTACGCGTCGGGACGCTACCGGAAGTGACGCAATCGAGCTTGCAGCTCGTTTATACTCTATGCTTGAACTTTGTTTGTTTGTGAGTATTTTTTCGTTTCTTGAATAAACTTAAACTTTGTTCATAAATACTACACTATGGGGCTCCCTTCCTCCTTATTTGCTTAAATCCCCTACATAACCTGCTGAGGTAACAACCCCTTCCCCTACACTGGGCATCGCTGAGCAACCATTTAAAGAGACTACACAGCGGAATAGGCAGGAGACGGGGACACAGTAACAAGACCTCATGGGATAAAGACCACCAGGAATCCTGAGGATATATATGTTACATGCTGTTACCTTACAGCTGTAAGGTAAGGGGACACCCATATCCCGAATACACAGGACCACGTGGGATACTTTCACTACCACCACCATCGATCAGATCGCTATAGTTCATATAGAACTAAACACCAGCACCGCATGCATTTTTTTTGCCATATGCGATTTTGGATATAATCGCTATTGGTTGTCGCACATGTTTTGTATGGACACAATTCTAACACATGTTATTGTGGAATGGATATGTCATATAGTTTTTAACTATTGAGCACTATTTACCTGCATTATTGTTAGAGAGTTTTTTCACCTGCAACACTAATATTATTTATGCGTTTTTAATGTTGCGTTTTTCATTTATCTTCTGTGTCAATTTTGCATGACCTTATCTCACTTCACTGCAGTTATTATTTAGTATAGGGTGGAGAGACACCCACACGTATCCAACCCAATTTGTTTAACACTGGCACTTTATGCGATTTTTTGCTAACCACAATTAGCTATTTTCTTTTTTTGCACTAAACTGTTTTTTGTTAATAATTGTGTATGTATACATTGTTGTTCATGGTGTAGTAGACATTGCAACACACTTATTGTATCACTTAGCACTAGCACTTTTTATGCGATTGGATTAGTTGCAACAAATCGCATTAGTCTCTATCACATTTTTTATATATAGATTTTACCTATGGGATGTTGTAAGACACGAAAATACGGACCTATTTACTGTTTAGTATTACTATTTTAGAGTCCTATGCTTACCCTAAAAATTACATCAGAAATTATTAGGTTTTAACCACTATATCCCTTTTCTGCGCATTACTCCATCCATCTAATATTCATCCCAAACACTATTATGTGATAGTGGCGAGGGTTTCTCACGTTCCCTCATAGAACATATATATTAAGCTCCCCATACATTACTCTTTTGGTCTGGGTGGCCACACACCTAGCATCTAAATACCTGTACTTATGGTATCTACAGACTTTGTAGGCCAATATTTCCTGAGCTAGTACTGCGCACCACTACTCTCTCACCTTTCTTGATTCTTTGGGGTTCAGGTACCCCGTATTCAGTGTGTGCAGCGGCACTAAAAACCATTCCCCTTCCTGATTAGGCACAGGAATAACCCCTATATTTATCATTTAAAAGGTAACTCTACTTTTGTGGAAGTAAAAATGAAAAAAGAAAAAATAGTATAGTATACAATTGCAACACAAGTTATATTGTATTTGAATGTTATTAAAAATTACCTTTACTTTTCAATCTGCAGCTCTGTAATTTTCTGTAAAATGCAATGCAATATGGTTACATGGAGGTGCTCTGTACAAAGAAACATCATTTCCTGCTTATGTGATTGGCTCACTGATTTTCCCAGAAGTCTGGCCTAACAAAGTCATATTTCAGGCATCCCTGCAACAAAAATGTAGTTTCTTGGTAAGATACTCCCAATAGGAAATCAAATCTAAAGAGATGCAGGCTCACCAGCTTTCCTCATTAGTGCCCTGCAGAAGCAGCAGCTGACTGATAATTATGAAACCGCTCCCATTAGATTCACTTACCCACATGGACACAAACATGCAGGGATTTCTTCAAAACAACAATAAGGAAGGAATCTGAAACAAAGTTTGTTAAAATCCTTGTAATGTACATAGATCACCCAGAGGGGATTTTTTTTTCAACAAAAGTGGAGTCACTTTTTAAATGTTTTAGTAACATTTTGATGTATCCATACCCGAAAAGTTGAAGTCAAATGATATGCAAGGAGAAACATAGGATTATAAATAAAATACATAAGAGGCTTATGCGAGGACAAAAGGCCCCCAGAGTATTTGTGAGCATCTCTGGTCTATAATGTACTTTATGCTTTAAAGCGGTAGTAAACCCGCACATTTTTATTTTTTTTTAAACCTGCAAAGCAAAAGGCATAATGAGCTAGTATGCACTGCATACTAGCTCATTATGAAATACTTACCTTAGAACGAGGCCCCGACATCTGGCCCGATCCGTTTCTTCCGGGTATCGCGGCTCCGGCGCTGTGAGTGGCCGGAGCCACGATATCGTCACTCCCGCGCATGCGCGCGGGAGATTTCATTCCGGCTGGCCGGCCACTGCCGGATTTTCAGGCCGAGAATCCCCTTGTGCGCATGCGCCGCTGCAGTCAGCGGCGCATACCGAGGGGAATATCTCCTAAACCGTACAGGTTTAGGAGATATTTTTTTTACCTACAGGTAAGCCTTATTATAGGCTTTCCTGTAGGTAAAAGTAAAAAAATCGAGTATACACCCACTTTAAGATTAGATTAGAAATATGAAGCCTATCCTTCGGTGAGATCCACACTAAATTATCAATGCAGACTTGGTCACATTTGGTCGCTTCCAATATACCTCATTAAGGGACTTCAGGGGATCTGTGCAAGTTCCTCAGCTTGATAGTATTGTGCTATGGAGAAGAACCAAGTAATTGAGTATGAGCTTACTATTATCCCAAATAAAAGGTATAATTTGACGTTGGAGAGGATTCAGGTAGCACTACTGGAACCATCCTAATAAAAATGGAGCAATTTAAGCAAAAAATCTCCTGTGATGAAATTGGGAGTTCACACCATGCTGTTAATAGGGAAGTAAGTTTACGCATGAGTGGGGGGTAGTTTATTTAGTGTAAGATGTCAAAAGAACTTAATGACTTAAGGGTAGAGAGACTTATAAGCACTGGAAAGTGTTGAAGTAGAGTCCCTAGTGTGAAGTAAACTTAGCTATAACATCCAAAACATGGAGAGATGTGATACTGTAGGATTGGGAAGGGGGAAAACACCAATAGGATGTTGATTGAATGTCAGATTTGCCTCTCAAATTTTAAATATAAACCTATGTGTGTTCCCTCCTAAAAGTAGCAATACACTTTGAAGGAAGCACTACTTCCCTTCATTCAAAGTTTGGAAATGTTACATTTTAGTTCTAATATTGTACTATTATTAAAATTAGTAGTAATATTGATTAGTGGGGTTATTCTTTAAACTTTTAATTAATTAACCCCTTCCCGCCGAGCGTACGCAGATCTGCGTACTCGGCTTCCGGGGGGTATCCGGGGGGTATACCGGGATGATGCCCGCACCTGCAGGCATCATCCCGGTACCGTTTTTTACAGCGGGCGATTGGCTTTCCAGCCATAACAACCGATGCGGCTGAAAGCCGCTCGGCTGTTATGCCGGAGGAGCGGGAGGGGACGTCCCCCCCTCCCGCCGCCTCTCGCCGCTGTTACCGGTGCTCCCGCTCGATCGGGAGCACAGATTCCCTGTCCGACGCCTCCGGCTGCTGCGGAGGAACTGGAACAAAGCCGTAATCGGCTTCGTTCCAGTCTCCTCATCGTAAACACGGAAGCGACGTCATGACGTCACTTCCCGTTTACTCGGCTGCCAATGGCGCCGGTTTTAAAAAAATATCCGGTATTCAGAATCGCCGTTTTCGGCGATCTGAATACATTGAAGTGTAAAGGAGGGGTGGGGGGTCTTTTAGACCCCCGATCCCTCCATAAAGAGTACCTGTCACCACCTATTACTGTCACAAGGGATGTTTACATTCCTTGTGACAGCAATAAAAGTGATCAAATTATTATTTTTTTTTAAAACAATTTAGTCGTTTTAAAATAAATAAAATAAATAAAAAAATAAAAAAAAAAATTTCAAAGCGCCCGCCGTCCCCGCGAGCTCGCGAAGCAAAGAAAACGCATACGGAAGTCGCGCCCGCGTATGTAAACGGTGTTCAAATCACACATGTGAGGTATCGCCGCGATCGTCAGAGCGAGAGCAATAATTCTAGCAGTAGACCTCCTCTGTAACGCTAACCTGGTAACCGTAAAAAATTTTTAAAGCGTCGCCTATTGAGATTTTTAGGTACCGTACTTTGTCGTCAATCTACAAGTGCGCGCAATTATAAAGTGTGACATGTTTGGTATCTATTTACTCGGCGTAACATTATCTTTCACATTACGCAAAGAAATTGGGCTAATTTTACTGTTTTGTTTTTTTTTTATTCATGAAAGTGTCCCTTTTCCCAAAAAGTTGCGTTTAAAACACCACTGCGCAAATACCGTGTGACATAAAATATTGCAACAATCGCCGTTTTATTCTCTAGAGCCTCTGCTAAAAAAATATATATAATGTTTGGGGGTTCCAAGTAATTTTCTAGCAAAAAATATGGATTTTAACTTGTAAACACCAAATTCCAAAAATAGGCTTAGTCATGAAAGGGTTAAAGGTAAAGCCAAAGGATTCCTTACCAGTTCATTGGCGTCAATAAATAGTCACCTTAGCTGTACCACCCAGGATACATTGCATTTAAGCTTCCTGCATCGGATACTTCCTATTTTCTCTGGGTATATTTAGCTTAATCCCATGCATTTAAGATGGGCTTTAGCTTTTCTTTCAGCTCTTTCCACTTGCAACACCAGACTGTTGGTATGAGTATATATGGTATCAGGATTAAAGCTAAAACTCCAAGTTTCTTTTCACTAGAACTGAATGGAATGATCAATGCCAGCATTGATCATACATTTGTACCATGTTGCTCTGTTGTCTGCAGATCCCCTGATTTTCTGGGTTTAGTTGTGGCTTTGTATCATGTGACACTCTGTATATCCTGCTGATAGACTCTGTCCCTTCCACAGCCACTTCCTGTAGCAGCTAGAGCCTAATACATACCCCTCGGTAGTCTTTCAGACTCTGCAAATGATGTAACTTCCTTCACAGCTCTAATGGTGGGTGGGACTGAATACATCCTAATTGGCATTCAATCCCGCCCAGTCACGCCTACAGGAAGAGACCAAACCTCCCAAATCCAGTCTCACAGATCACAGCATTAATCAAAAAGAAAACCTCTTCATATACACACCTACACAGCCTGCTGTGAGACATAGCTTTGCTGATGCTGGGAGAATTTGAATAGACAGCTCTAGTTCACATAGAACCGCTTTTATTTTAACCCTCACCTCTCCTCCCTGGACATTCTTGCTGCCTAAAAACTTATTTCCAAGCACATTCCATTTAAACCTCAGTGTAGCGGAAATTCATGTTTCCGCTCATGGTTTCTTGTACGTTTTTTAAATGTGCACTTAAATGGGCTACCCTACATGCGATAAATGGCCCAAAGCAGCACTAGAACATGCACAGAAATCACAGAGAAAATGCATGTTTTTTCTTCCATGTTGCCCTGCGTTCATTGGATAGACAGATGTAAATGGAAACACAACGCGTGTTGCCATGCGTTTTCAAAATGCAAAGCACAGCCCACGTTTTCTATGCTGGTTGCCACTCGTTCGGAAATGCACAGATGAAAATGCAGCCTAAAATGGTGACGCAAGCGTGACACAATTTTTTTTTAAATGCTTGGCAAAGTATTTTAATTTTAGAATCACTTAAATTTTCTGCTTGTTCCCTATTTGCTGCAGAGAGAAATTAAGTGTACACAATTCCATTCCTCCCCTTTCACCACCCACATGAAGGCCCAGAAACACACACAGTAACTCTTAGA
Source organism: Lithobates pipiens (assembly GCF_037356315.1). Taxonomy (NCBI): domain Eukaryota; kingdom Metazoa; phylum Chordata; class Amphibia; order Anura; family Ranidae; genus Lithobates; species Lithobates pipiens. Next base: position 174,321,943 of record NW_027507784.1, read on the forward strand.
CCCACCCACATCAACTCCCAGAACTGGTACAAGTGATTGCCATAGCCCTGCCTAAAACTATAGAGGCTTAAAGGATCATGGGACACATAGTCTCAGGACTGAAAAAAGAAGGAAACAGGAAACCAGAGAACTTTGCAATTCAGCCAGAAGGAGGAGTGACATCACAGACACAAAAACCTGTTTTATACAGCTAAAGGAGGTAAATTACACATAAACTGACACTGGGGTTGTGATTCCTTTACACAATGCATCTGTTGTGTTGGGGAGGAAAAGCTGGAGTTCCTCTTTAAAGGGACCTGCAAACTCCCAGCCCTAAAACTGTATGAATACCAGCCCATATTGTTCTTTTTTGTTTTTCACAGTTAAACAGAGAAAAAAATATAATTAAGCTACCAGTTAAATCCTGCAACAATGCGGTATCAGCATTGGACAGTTTTTTAATTAACTAACATAGATTTAAAAAGCTGTTCTTTTTTTGAAAGAAAATTAAACACTGATGGAGATTTCATAATGGTTTTAATTAATGCTCAGTATCACATATAATTTTTCATTTACCAAATGTTAAATGCTAATTAGCATGTAGTATTAAGCATTATTAAGCACCATTGCGCTACAATATTTTTACCAGCATTTTCTATATATATATTTTTATTATAAATCCTGCTTTACCTTGAAGGAGAAATGTATCTCTTAAAGTTACATCACTTTAAATCATACCTTACTTTCCCTACAAATATGTAAAATATAGGTCTCCCTATACATAATTACTAAAAACTTGTGAAATCATTGACATACTATTGTAACTTCAAAAGTGATTTTCAATGTTTTAAAAGTCTGTGTTGAAATTAGAAAAAGAAGAAAAAAAAAAACTTGTATTACGTATTTCTTATTTAAGAAGTAAGGATATTTAATCTGTTGCTCAACACAATTGAGTGAAGACCACTGACTTTTCTGATCCTGTATTTAGGAAAAATCAGATTATCATCAAATCAGGGGATGGTCAAGCTAGGCATGTGAGCAAAAGTCCCATGGAGCTCCTACTAGTTATCCTTGTATCGATCCTTCCATCAGCAGAATTACCATCTACCTCTATACAGACTCAGTGTCCTGGATCCTCCTTAGAGTGTTTTCATCACTCTCTGCCTCAATGATGAACAGAAAAAAGAAGGAGAAATCTGTGGCCCTGGAGAACAAAAATGGTACCCAGCCTGCCAACAGCGTACACCATGAGGCATGGAGATGCCCAAGGATCCTGTGAGTAAAGCAGGTAAGACCTCCCGCCCTCTGGGGAAGGAAGCACCATGGGACATGATGTTTTATACCCAAAAGCTTCCACCAGGGGATGATGAGCTCTTCCAACCAATAGCAGATAAGACACCATTGGCTCAGGACTCCCTATCTGAACCTGATACTATGGCAGTGCTGGAGACTGTGGTGCAGGCTGATGATGCTATCATGTTTTAAGACTCTTCACAATCTACCCTAGGTGAAATCCTCAGAGCTGTTCATAAGTGCACTGGTCACTGCCTACAGAGTTTAATGAAGTGGAAGTTTATTTTTATCCTTATTACCTCACTCTATTTTATGCATGCATAAAGGTGTGCTGTGTACCTGCACTGGTCGGAGAATACACCCCTTCCTCTTCAGCACCAATGCTCTTCTGTTTTTCTACTTGGTTTTTACTACCTCTAGTACTTTGTGCGCTCCACCATTCTTAACACCATATGCATTGCTGGCTTTTCTGGGAATACCTGTGTTGTCATTCACAGGGCTGGCATGCTGGAGCATACCAAACCCTGTTCGTTGCTTCCCCAGTTGGTATTCCAGTACTATCGTATCCTTTGTTTCTGCCTCTATACCTATTTACTTTTCCATGGCAGAGTGGATTTTAAAAGTCTACTACTACAGCCTAGTTTGTTATGTATCTCTGTCAAGATTTCTGGATGAGCAAGCCCTTCAGAATCATCCTATTCTCTGTTAGTTTCACTGAATATTCCTGTCTGTCTGGTAGCTACTGGCACTTTAATTTCACTGGTGTTTTCAGTCATTTCCCTCTAGTATTGTTGCCAACATTCCTGTATTAGTATAACAGAGATTTCCATAGTTTCCAGGAATTATATTATTAATCTATTAAGGGGTTACATAGCCCTCTTAAGAGAACTATGGTCAATTTGGCCTATTACCACGCTAGGCATGAGATCACATCCATCTCAGAGTGGTCAGTTTCTGGCTGTGGTGGGAGCACAGCCTGACTATCACTTTAAAAATTAACACAATTATTTTTGTGAATATTCTCAAATACTTTGGTAAATCATTCTACAAGTGATAGGTATTAGTTAATTCATTCTCATTTTCTTGGTTTCATAGAAGTTATAAAAAGCTAAGAGTAGCGTGACCTTACACTAAAAAATGCATACAATTACATTTTATAAAAATAGAAACAAATTATTATTATATGCTAAAATAAAATCAATGCGCTCTGCGCTTGTGAAACCAAAAATACAAATGATTAGTGCTGCCACTTAAATAATACAATATCAACCAACAGGTGAAAACAATCAATAAATGAAAAAACATATATATATATATATATATATATATATATATATATATATATATATATATATATATATATATATATATATACACATATATATATATATATATATATATATATATATATATATATATATATAAAACTTTTCCACAGTAGTACTCAAGGAAAGTTGATATTGAAAAAAATATTTAAGTTCTCTTATCTGTCTATACATTCCACATGTAAGAAATAGAGAAAGAGACTCCAATAGTGTACAATGATGAAACGCGCCAGTGTGTGGCCACACGGCAACTGTATGCTGAGCCTGGGAAGGCAAACTGACGTCTAGCGAATGAAGGAGTGGGGAGATTGCAGTGCAGCGCATCCTGGCTTGTCTTGTACCATGTAATATGAAGGCTTGTTTTATTTTGATTTGATGTATGTGCAATATATATTTTAATAAATTCCTGATCCTAAGTGATTTTACACTATTGAAGGCTCTTTCTCTATCTCTATTTCCTACATGTGGAGTGTATAGTCAGAAAAGAGAACAGAGTTTGGCATTTACAAGTGACTCTTCAATTTAAATTCTGAGCTTATCTGCCAAACAAGAGAGTGACTGGCCACAGCATCTGGTGAGCCTGTTTCTTAAAGGGGTTGATCTCCCGTTTATCACTGTGGTGGAGGATTTGGTGTTAATTCACATGAATATTTTGCACATCTCAAAGAGGACTGCTTTTCATATGTGGAATTGTAATATATTTTCACTACTCATTTATGGACATTGACACATCATTTTTGGACATATATTGATCATTTTTGGACACTATTTTAAATATTGTTCAATCAACTTTTCTTGAGCGCTACTGTGGAAAAGTTATATGTTTTTTCATTTATTGATTTTTTTTCACCTGTTGGTTGATATTATTGTATACTGTATAGATATTTTTCTAGGACAGAAATAAATTAATTGATACATTTCAAAACACTATCTGATATATTACATTGTTTGTGAAAGGAATCATCTCTTCTTTAAAAATCTGAAGATTTAATTTTCCTGTTCTCTGTATTACCTTAAATCAACATAACTTCATTCATTCTTAAGATTGACTGCTGATGGAATCATCTCCACTGAGCGAAAAGTAAATGTGTGCTTTAACGTTTGCTTGTGTTATCTTTTTTTATGTTTAACTTGCAACAAACTTTTGGGAATAGAATAGAAAACAGAACTGAGGTATGGAAAGGACATTGACTTGATGGTGTCTCTAATTAATACATTTATGGCAGAAATACATTGTGCAGATATGGCTGTTCAGATTGATAATAGAAGAAACATTCTTAAAGCAGATCTAAACCAACCGCTCAAATTTAAAACAAGCTTATAACTGAGATGGGATTTTTGTCCTCACTCTAAAATTCATTCAATCGTGGGGTGGGCAACAGGAACAGAATTACAACAGGTCCACATAATAAAAAAAGAGTAGAACAGGGGGCAGCCTGCAGCTCAAGGAGCTGCTTTTAGGGCTTTATGCCTGAAGCTGGCATCAAATGAGGCCTGAACACCCACCTGCTAAAACATAGAAAATTTGTGAACAAGGGAGGAGGTGGCAACCTTGAAAATATGTAAAACATTTACTTAATGCCTTAGGAAGCATTCACTGACCTAGTAAAGCATGCCATGATGTGAAAAGGTAGAACAGCCTGAACAATTGGTTGCCTACGTCACTGAGAAATGATAGACCAAGAATCTAGTTGCTCTTTACAGGGATCGGTAGGGATAACAGAGAGAGTCAGGTTTTGTAATGGAAACTAATACAAAATGAACTACGTTTAGACAGTGAAAGGAAATTTCTTTTGGCTGTACTAGAGCTGGACAAAGATGGAAGAAAAATACAGTGGTTGAAGTGAAAAAATGAAATCACCTTAGGAAGTAAGGATGTTGCAAGTATCAATATTATGCTTGTGACGAATCAGACAGCGTTCTTTGCAGGACAAGGTACCCAGCTCAGACACACGCTTTGCAGAGGAAATAGCAACAAGGAAAATTACCTTGTTTGTGAGAGTGGATAGCAGAGTATCCCTGATCAGTTCAAAGGGAAATTATTGATTTGCTGATAGAACAAGATTCAAATCCCATGCATGGAGTCACAGGATGGTGCACACAAAGAGCCACATGAGAGACACTGTGTACAAGAATTTTAAAAGGTTACCTTCACTTTTTTTTCTAAGAAGTACATTAATAGTATATTGGTACATAGGGGGAATGAAATTTAGAACAAAGAAAGGTGAACTAAGCCTTTAATGACTGAGAGGTAAGTGTTTTTTTTTTTAAATCACAAGGGCTAAGATTAATCCTTTGATGGTACTCAAGGTCAAATATTGATCTAGACCTGATTGCGGAAAGGTCAGAATTCATTCCACAGAGTATTTGCTGAGGTTATAATTCTTTGACTAAAGTAAAGTAACCTTTCCTAGTACAATGGTAAACTTTGCACGATGTAGGCTTTATAGCATTCAACAGCATGAAATGACCGAATCTGAAAGGCCTCTGCATTTTAAGACCTGGACGTCAACAGCTATGGCAATACAGCCAATAGCTGGTAAACCAGTTCTTGAGACAGGAAGTTTGATCAATCTGGGAGAGCCCATGGAGTGTCTGCCAGAATCGAATGGGGGTACCGCATCCGCCTGGGTAAATCTGGTGCAACGAGTATTATCCAACATGATTCTGTGAAGCAGGCAAGGAAGGAGTTTCAGAGGAGGAAAAGCATAAATTAAGCTGTACTAATTTCGCAGAGACATCAAGGCATTCACTGCATCCATCAGAGGATCTTTGGTTTTGGAAACCAACCCTCCCTGTCCCCCTCATCCCCCTAGTTGAAGTGTCCAGAGCTATAGAGACAATTAAATTGCTTGAAGCTCCAGAATTTGTATAGAGAAATTGGAGTCTTCGGGCACCCAGGTCACTTGCACTGACAAGGTTTCTAGATCCCTCGCCAGCCATTGGGCTAGCCTTTCTTGTTAGAACTTTCTGGGACAGAGAAAGGGATGATTTCTCCAACTCCAGTGAAGAATTCGCAGACCAGGAAAAACCTGGTTTTCAGTATTAGGTGGATCAGTTTGTCCAAAGACAGAACTGATTTGCAAATCACATGCAAAATCTCATAGTTGGACAATGCTTGAATTATAGTTTGGAATAATGGGATCAGGAGTTTTTCCCTATGAAGGAAAAACTTTGGCCTGAGCTTTATCCAGGACAAGACACAGATAGTCTAGTTCAGGGGTGCTCAACCTGTGGCTCTCCAGCTGTTGCAGAACTACAAGTCCCATGAGGCATGGCAAGGCTGAAAAGTACAAGCATGACTCCCAAAAGCAGAGGCGTGATGGGACTTGTAGTTTCACAACAGCTGGAGAGCCACAGGTTGAGCACCCCTGGTATAGTTTGTCAGTTCCAGTGTTGATTTCTGAGGTTTTGAGATCCAACCAAACCAAACCTTGTCAGGATCTGAAATGTCCATTGTCAGTCAATTGTTGATTTCATTGTTTTCTAAAGGGAAGGTCATGGAGCTAGAACCTTGCTAAACAATTGGGCAAAGAGTCCAGGCCAAATGGCAGGGTCACCAACTGGTAATATTGAGCACCTACAGCAAAGGCAGAATTGATGTGCTCGAAAGATAGAGACATGGAAGTATGCATCCTTTATTTCCACAGAAATTATTATGAAGTTTACCTCATAATGGAAGGCTATGACAGACCTATATTTCAATGTGAAATTTTTGGACTTAAATGAAGACATTTAAACCTTTCAGGCTGAAGAAGGAGAGAATGTATCCATTTGATTTTGGAACAGTGAAGAAGTTGGAGCAAAATCCACGAAAAGTTTCCACTGGAAGTACAATGGCTATAATGCCCTGATTGAACAAATATACCATCACAGTGTGGAAAGCTGCTAATCTGTGTGGAGGGACAGGTAGGTTGGGCAACATGAAGCAGAGTTGAGAAAAAATGTCCACATCTGTTATGATGAAATGCGTAGGATAGAGCTAGTGTTCCTGATGTCATCACATCCGTTCAGGGAGAGCGGTGTTATTCTAATATGCTGTCTTTGCATTTAAACTTGTAAGTACCTTTCTTTTTTACAATAAATTGTGTTGATTTATACTACACTATGAGATCCTTTCTGTTCTCTCCTGTCTGTTGGATTTGGTCTTGAGTGGCAGAGGCTCTGGCTATAGCTGTAAATACTGGGATATAATACAAGTGCTTTTGAAACTCCTAATCTTGAGGTCTGTATTGCTAGAAAGAAGTGTATTCATGTGATGTAGGTTAAGCAGTGAAGCACTTTCACAGAAGAGAAACACAACACTAGGGATGGGCTGTCTGTTCGAGTCGAACATGAGTTTGACTCGAACATTGGCTGTTCGCCCGTTCGCTGAATAGCGAACAATTTGGGGTGTTTGCGGAAAATTCGAAAGCCGTGGAACACCCTTTAAAAGTCTATGGGAGAAATCAAAAGTGCTAATTTTAAAGGCTAATATGCAAGTTATTGTCATAAAAAGCATTTGGGGACCTGGGTCCTGCCCCAGGGGACATGTTTGGGAGAAGTTATTTTAATAATACTTAAAGTGAAACAATAAAAGTGTAATATTCCTTTAAATTTCATATCTGGGGGTGTCTATAGTATGCCTGTAAAGGGGCGCATGTTTCCCGTGTTTAGAAAAGTCCCTGCACAAAATGTCATTACTAAAGGAAAAAAAAGTCATTTAAAAGTACTCGTGGCTATAATGAATTGTCAGGTCTTGGCAATACAGATGAAAGTCATTGAAAAAAACGGCATGGGGATTCCTCCCAGTCCATTATCAGCCCCTTTGGGTCTGGTATGAATATTAAGGGGAACCCCGAACCAAAATTGTAAAAAAAAATGCGTGTGGGTCCCCCAAATTCCATTACCAGGCCCTTCAGGTCTGGTATGGATATTAAGGGGAACTCTGCACCAATTTTTTTTTAAATGGCATTGGGGTCCCCCTCAAAATCCTTACCAGACCCTTCAGGTCTGATATAGATTTTAAGGGGAACTCCATGCCAAAATTTAAAAAAAAATGTTGTGGGGTTCCCCCCAAAAATCCATACCAGGCACTTATCCAAGCATAAAATGTTTTTTTGTGCGTTGCGCTGCTGGATTATATATGTCCAGGATGGGGAGAGGGGGGGAAAAGGGGGGAGGTTTGTGGGGAAAAACGGAAAAAAACGGAGGGGAGAAGAATGGGATGGGGAAATGGGGGTATCTGCTGTGGTTTTTGGTGTATAACAGATTTAGGGTTTCAAATCTGCTGATCCACAGAATTTTTGCAGTTCTTAGTGAATATGGCAGAAAATATGGCAGATGATAGTCAATAGGTAGCTGGCAGGTTTTGATACAGAATCATAGGTTATAGTCAATAGTCAATAGTTATAAGGATAGCCATAGGAAAAGGAGGATTTCTTAGCACAAGCAGGCAGGCAGCATGTTCAAGGGTAGAAGGCACCTTTAAAAGATATACAAACAGAAGAAAAACAGCGCCAACCTAAGTGCAGTATTTTAGATCACAGGTATTTATTTGAAAAGTAGTACACTCACTCTCTATCGGAATGTTTCAGGCACATCACGTTTTACGTGTAGGAAAAGCTTTTAGGGGACATCACAGGGCTCCCGGGGAGAAGCGGTTCCTCTTTCAGCTGTTTCTTTCGTCCGGTGGCGCCGGTGGTTCCCAGCGTCTCACGGCCCGGTGTCGCAGCGTCAGGGAGGTCCGTTCGTTGGTCGTGTGGGGTCGCGCTGTGATGACGTTCGTTGCACGCGTTCGGAGCATGCGTGCTCCTTCCTCAGGCATATCGACCACCATATTGGAAGTGGTCAAATAGGGAGAAGGCAGTTCTGATTGGTCCATCAGGTTTGGGTGCCACCCTCTGTGGGGCGGGGTTATTTCAGCCAGGTCCTAGTGTTAGTAGGCTATGTGTTGCAGGCTGGCTGCATATCATTGTGCGTGTACCTATGTAGAGGACTTGGTCATTGTGGAAAAAACTTTTTAGGAGTGGTATATTTGTGAAATAAAAAAGTTTTATTTATGAATATATGGGTAAAAAATAATATGGGTAAAAATAAAAATAATAGTAAAAAATGATAAAATATGGAATTTTTATTATTAAAAGCAAGGGGATTTTTGCAAAGAAAAATAAAATAAAATAAAAATAATAATAAAAATAAATATAAAAATAAAAATAAACAGATGAAAATTATATGAGTAAAAATAAAAACAAGAACAAAAATTGAGTATACACCTTATTATATAAAAAAAGGGGCAAAAAAGAGTCACCAAGGATGTATTTCTTTAAGGGATAGTTGGACGTTAATTCTTTTAAAAAATATAGAGAATTCGATAATATAAGAATCAATAATAAAGAAAGAAATTTTGTTTTAAAATTATATACATACACACACACACACACACATATATATATATATATATATATATATATATATATATATATATACACATGCACACACATGTGTGAGGGATATGAAATAAGAGAAAATATATGGGAACATAGATATATACAAGATAGAATTAATTGTACATAAGGGAAAGGAGGGGGGAGTACTTTGGATGATAACCGAATAGTGTAGAATAGGTAGAATTGGTACGTAGGTTGGGTTCAGATGGTGTATATATGTACACACTATGTATATACACACTCATGTACGTATATGAACATGTGGGTGGGACCAGGAGGTATACACATATACACACATATACACACATACACATCCATACACACATATACATATATACATACACATACATACACACACACACACACACACACGAGAACGAAGACAATGTGAAGATGATATGAGGAGTGCTTCCGTGCGCTACTATATACACGTGTGCACTCCTATATAGAATCAAATATACAATATGAACAGGGGGATCTGTAAAAGCGTGTCAATTTTAAATTGTGTTGGGGGGGGGGGGGGAATATGGTCTCGTTAGGAAGGCATAGTGGATGAAGATTACACAACTGAGTTTATTTCTATTTCTTCGTTGAGGCCTCCAGGCGTGAGAGTGTCTAACGTGTATATCCAGAAAGTTTCTCTCTCGCAGAGACGTTTAAAATGCTCTGCGAGGGAGAAAGATCCAGGTATCTGTTCAATGGCCCATACTTGCATGCCCTCTGTAGACCCTTGGTGGTGTTCTTTGAAATGTCGTGGGATGGTGAGATTGGAATCTCCTTCCACTGATCGGCGATGCTCACCGAACCTCTTTCTTAGGGTACGAATGGTACGCCCAATATAGAGTAGGTTGCAGGGGCAGCGGATCGCATATATTACGAATACAGAGGAGCAGTTGTAAAATTCTTTAAATTGATATGTATTGCCCTTAGTGGTAAAAGATTTTTGGCGATGGTGGATGAATTTACAGGTCAGGCACTTCAGTTTTTTGCATTGATACATGCCCTTCAGGATGAGAAATGTCCTGGGTGGTTTTGACTTGGTATTGGTTGTTTTCAATTTACTCGGGGCGATGAGACTTTTTACATTGCGGGCTCTGCGATATGTGATCCTGGGGGTATTTGTAATGGAGGTTTTTAATAGGGGGTCTTCCAGAAGGATACCCCAATGGTTTTGGAAAATCTTTTCCATTTTTTTGTGTTGAGAGTGATATTGGGTGATGAATCTGGTGATATGAGTTTGGGAATGGTCAGTCTGTTTGTTCGGTATGGATCTAAATAAATTTATACGAAATCTCACAGTAAAACGCTTTTTCAATATCAAATCCAACAAAGAAAATCCCATCAATACCATAGAATCCAGTGTGAATAATACTTCCCCTTTATGTACAAAAAATGCAGATCAAGATGATCCTTGCCTAGCCATTTTGGAAGAATTATACAATATGAATGAAGACCCTGCCACCACCACCAGTCTCTCAGACACTTCATTTGTTACACACTATCAGTTAGATTCCCCCCCAGTGAAACATACCCCATTTAGGCCCAAATCCATATTCAACCCCAGCCAGGCCAAAGGCCCATACATACAAAGTTTCTACCAGGTTGTTTATGCAGATATAAAACGTCTTTGTAAACTTAAGCCCACCTCTCCCTTACAGCACCACAGGAACAACCTCACTCCCCAAGAAACTCGGGCCCTTCAGAATTTAACAAAAAACAACTCCATTGTCATCAAAACAGCGGACAAAGGAGGTGGTGTAGTAATCCAGAATTACGATGACTATATAAACGAAGCCAACAGACTACTTTCTGATAAAAATACATATAAACCCTTAAAAAGTGACCCGCTCCCCCTCTTCTCTCTAGAAGCTGAAGCACTCATAAAACAAGCCCTTAGGGACAAAATTATCACAAAAGCAGAAGCTTCTTTCCTATCTAAAACATATTATAACACTCCATACTTTTATCACCTCCCGAAAATACATAAAAATTCAGAAAATCCCCCAGGTAGACCTATTGTAGCTGCAATGGAAAGCATAACCAGCTCCTTCTCCATCTATATTGATCATTTTCTACAACCATTGGCGCAAAATCTCCAAACCTACATACGAGATGGTACACACCTGCTAGATATTCTAAAAACCTATCCCTGGGAGCCCACCTACCAGTGGGTCTCTTTGGATGTTAACTCCCTTTATACTTCAATCCCCCATGCTGTTGGCCTTCGAGCAGTAAAAGATTTTTTAGCCCTAGACCCATCCCTAAAAACTGCACAAGCAGAGTTCATCCTAGACTCCACAAATTTCTGCCTCACTCATAATTACTTTTCCTTCAACAAAAAATTCTACCTACAAACCCAAGGGGCAGCTATGGGCGCTAATTTTGCACCTAGCTATGCAAATCTGGCAATGGGCTTTTGGGAACATCTATACATCTGGAACAACAATCCCTATACAGACCACATAATCTACATAGGTCGTTACATAGACGATATTATCATCATATGGGATAGTACCGGACCACCCATAGATGATTTCGTATCCCATTGTAACGTCAATGATCTGGGCCTATCTTTTACCTTTGAATCCAGTCCGGACAGTCTACCCTTTCTAGATCTTGAACTTTGCCATATTAACAAAACCATTTTCGCAAGAAACCACATCAAACCCACTGCAGGAAATTCGTATCTACACTTCCAAAGTTGCCACCACCCGAGGTGGATCACTAATATCCCAAAAAGCCAATTTAATCGTCTGAAACGAAATTGCACTCACAATTCAGACTACATTGAGCAAGGTACCCTATTTAAAAGAAAATTCGAAGACAAAGGCTATCCCCCCACCCTAGTGGAGGAAGCCTTTGCCAAATTCCTGGACACCCAGTCAGAAACACACCAAGACACACTCCAACAACACAAAACCATACCGAACAAACAGACTGACCCATTCCTCATATCACCAGATTCATCACCCAATATCACTCTCAACACAAAAAAATGGAAAAGATTTTCCAAAACCATTGGGGTATCCTTCTGGAAGACCCCCTATTAAAAACCTCCATTGCAAATACCCCCAGGATCACATATCGCAGAACCCGCAATGTAAAAAGTCTCATCGCCCTGAGTAAATTGAAAACAACCAATACCAAGTCAAAACCACCCAGGACATTTCTCACCCTGAAGCGCATGTATCAATGCAAAAAACTGAAGTGCCTGACCTGTAAATTCATCCACCATCGCCAAAAATCTTTTACCACTAAGGGCAATACATATCAATTTAAAGAATTTTACAACTGCTCCTCTGAATTCGTAATATATGCGATCCGCTGCCCCTGCAACCTACTCTATATTGGGCGTACCATTCGTACCCTAAGAAAGAGGTTCGGTGAGCATCGCCGATCAGTGGAAGGAGATTCCAATCTCACCATCCCACGACATTTCAAAGAACACCACCAAGGGTCTACAGAGGGCATGCAAGTATGGGCCATTGAACAGATACCTGGATCTTTCTCCCTCGCAGAGCGTTTTAAACGTCTCTGCGAGAGAGAAACTTTCTGGATATACACGTTAGACACTCTCACGCCTGGAGGCCTCAACGAAGAAATAGAAATAAACTCAGTTGTGTAATCTTCATCCACTATGCCTTCCTAACGAGACCATATCCCCCCCCCCCCCCCCCCAACACAATTTAAAATTGACGCGCTTTTACAGATCCCCCTGTTCATATTGTATATTTGATTCTATATAGGAGTGCACACGTGTATATAGTAGCGCACGGAAGCACTCCTCATATCATCTTCACATTGTCTTCGTTCTCGTGTGTGTGTGTGTGTGTGTATGTATGTGTATGTATATATGTATATGTGTGTATGGATGTGTATGTGTGTATATGTGTGTATATGTGTATACCTCCTGGTCCCACCCACATGTTCATATACGTACATGAGTGTGTATATACATAGTGTGTACATATATACACCATCTGAACCCAACCTACGTACCAATTCTACCTATTCTACACTATTCGGTTATCATCCAAAGTACTCCCCCCTCCTTTCCCTTATGTACAATTAATTCTATCTTGCATATATCTATGTTCCCATATATTTTCTCTTATTTCATATCCCTCACACATGTGTGTGCATGTGTGTATATATATATATATATATATATATATATATATATATATATATATATATATATATATATATATATATATATATATATATGTGCATGTATATATATATATATATATATATATATATATATATATATATATATGTGTGTATGTATATAATTTTAAAACAAAATTTCTTTCTTTATTATTGATTCTTATATTATCGAATTCTCTATATTTTGAAAAAGAATTAACGTCCAAATATCCCTTAAAGAAATACATCCTTGGTGACTCTTTTTCGCCCCTTTTTTTATATAATAAGGTGTATACTCAGTTTTATTTTTGTTCTTGTTTTTATTTTTACTCATATAATTTTCATCTGTTTATTTTTATTTTTATTTTTATTTTTACTTTTATTTTTATATTTATTTTTATTATTATTTTTATTTTATTTTATTTTTCTTTGCAAAAATCCCCTTGCTATTAATAATAAAAATGCCATCTTTTATCATTTTTTACTATTATTTTTATTTTTTACCCATATTATTTTTTACCCATATATTCATAAATAAAACTTTTTTATTTCACAAATATACCACTCCTAAAAAGGTTTTTCCACAATGACCAAGTCCTCTACATAGGTACACGCACAATGATATGCAGCCAGCCTGCAACACATAGCCTACTAACACTAGGACCTGGCTGAAATAACCCCGCCCCACAGAGGGTGGCACCCAAACCTGATGGACCAATCAGAACTGCCTTCTCCCTATTTGACCACTTCCAATATGGTGGTCGAAATGCCTGAGGAAGGAGCACGCATGCTCCGAACGCATGCAACGAACGTCATCACAGCGCGACCCTGCACGACCAACGAACGGACCTCCCTGATGCTGCGACACCAGGCCGTGAGACGCTGGGAACCACCGGTGCCACCGGACGAAAGATACAGCTGAAAGAGGAACCGCTTCTCCCCGGGAGCCCTGTGATGTCCCCTAAAAGCTTTTCCTACACGTAAAACGTGATGTGCCTGAAACATTCCGATAGAGAGTGAGTGTACTACTTTTCAAATAAATACCTGTGATCTAAAATACTGCACTTAGGTTGGCGCTGTTTTTCTTCTGTTTACTTATCCAAGCATGCAACCTCGCAGGCTGCAGGAAAAGAGGGAGGGACGAGAGAGCGCCCCCCCTCCTGAACCGTACCAACGTAGCCCCCCAAAACACCTTGTCCCCATGTTGATGGGGAGAAGGGCCTCATACCCAAAACCATTGCCAGGTGGTTGTGGAGGTCTGTGGGTAGGGGGCTTATCAGAATCTGGAAGCCCTCTTTAACAAAGGGGACTCCCAGATCCCCCCCCGTGTGAAATGGTAATGGGGTACATTGTACTCCTTCCATTTCACCCAAAAAAGTGACAAAAAAGGTAAAAAAACACACACACTTTAAGCATTATTAAAATTACTGCTCCCGAAAAAACGTCCGAAAAATTAGCGCTTTTGATCTTTCACATTCAATCCCATTGACTTTAATGGTGTTCGCGTGTTCAAACAAATTTTTTGCCTGTTTGCATGTTCTGGATGGGGGGTATTCGGCTCATCCCTACACTACACCTGTATTTTGGCACGTGTTTATATGTTGATTCATAGATGAATGATTTTCATAATAGCTGGTTTTACTTAGTTGAGCATTTTGCTTATTTACAGTTTTTTTACACTGCTAACTGATTTATACTATACCAATATATAGTACTGATTTAAAGGGAACTGTCAGGGAACTCACCGTATGTATGCCCGTCCCCATATAGCAGCAGTTCATCTTCGTTCTAGGCGCCATGCGCAGTGTCCCCGTCAGAGGCTTACGAGTTCCGGGACGAACGGACGCACGCTAATCCATACATGTGGACATACACCAATCCGAACACGCGGAGGCACCTGCGCAAAGTGAACGTATGTACGTATTCACGCACGGACGGCCACTTCCACCAATCCTGGCTCACTCCCCTCTATATAAACAGGATCCTGGCCTGACACCAGTGCTGGATCGTCTTCAGCTACTCCTGAGAGACCTGATCGTTGTTCCTGTGACCTTGTTCCTGTGACCTTGTTCCTGTGACCTTGTTCCTGTGACCCATTCCTTGGATACCCCTTGTTACGATCTCCTGGACTACCACTGACCTCGGCTTGGACTTTCGACTTTGGCTTGCTTCCTGATTCTGTACCTCATTTGCTAGCACGTTACCAGACCCTTGCTCGTCCTTGACTACGCACCTGCCTCTTGTTCCTGTACCCCATTGCCGGCCAGTTGCCGACCTTGCCTGTTATAGATGCGCAGTGCTTCCTGCATACCTGCTGAGCTTCCACTGCCTACCTCCGTGACCAGTCTACACCTCTTCCTCCGTGAGGACCCAGCGTCTCCAGGTCTTCAACTTCCACCTGCAGGCACCTGCACCCTTTCGTTGTCTTCACGCTCCCTGTTACCATCTCCAGGGGCGTGGAGACTGGAACCGTGCGAGAGGCCGCCCTCAACAGTCTGACTCCGCTGTAAGGTACGTGACAGTACGATCCAGCCAGAAAAATGGAGTCAGACAGGGGGGCCTCACCTTTGGAAACCTTGTGCCAACAGATCTCTGCCCTTACCCAGGCAGTTCAGGGCCTGCAAGATGGTTACCATCAACTTGAGCAGAGAGTGGAGTCATTAACGCCAAACACTGCTGCTTCCCAAGGGGCTACAGCATCCCGGTCCACCCATCCGGCAACTTCAGCATCTATACCTGCAATAGTGGTGCCATCCCCTGAGCCTCGAGTTCCTACTCCAGAGCGGTTTTCCGGAGATCGCAGCAAATTCCGTGCCTTTCGTAATGCATGCCAATTATACTTTCTGCTACAGCCTCGTACCTTCTCCTTGGAAAGCACAAAAGTGGGGTTCATCGTCTCCTTGCTTCAGGGGGAACCTCAGACCTGGGCCCACCGCCTATTGGAACAGGCCAGCCCTCTACTTGATACAATGGACTCTTTCCTATTGCTAAATTATATGACAATCCCCAGCGTGCCACAACTGCTGAGGCCAGTCTCCATGCTCTGCAACAGGGTCGCAGATCTGTAGAGGATTATGTGACGGACTTTAGGCGGTGGAGTTCTGATACTCAATGGAACGACGCCGCCCTACGTTACCAATTCCGCATTGGACTTTCCGAGCCATTAAAAGACGAGTTGGCCCGTATCGGAGTTCCCAGTTCTTTAGAGGACCTCATACAGGTATCAATCCAAATCGACCGCCGTCTCAGGGAACGGAGATCTGAGAGAATTGGCCAGATTCGTCCCACTTGGATGTTACCCAAGGTCCCGAATCATCCTCCCATTTCCACACCTGCTCCCATCTCCGAAGCTCCAGAGCCAATGCAATTAGGATTGCTTCGTTCACCGTTGTCTTCAGAGGAAAAGCTACGCCGACGCCAGAACAATCTCTGCCTTTATTGTGGAGAAGCTGGTCATTATGCAAATACATGTCCAAATAAGATTCGTAAGTTCAAAAACTCATCTCTTGTACCCAATGCATTACCTCTGACAAGATCAATTCATATTGCTGTTCCCCTTTCCTTACAGCTTCCAGAAGGAACACTCCAGGTTCAAGCTATAATTGATTCTGGCGCCTGTAGCTGCTTCATTGACCATGCTCTCGTTCTGCAACACAACATTCCATTGACACTCAAGCAACGCCAACTCTCCATACGTTTAGCGGATGGATCCAACATCAGATCGGGTCCCATTACCCATGAGACTCAACCATTGTCGGCCAACATCCTATCCGATCACCAAGAACTACTCCGCCTGGATGTAATTTCTTCACCACTATTCCCAATCATTTTGGGAATGCCCTGGTTACAAGCTCATAATCCCCAAATAAACTGGATAACTGGTGAGGTAGTGTTTTGGTCCACTTACTGCCTCCAGAATTGTATCAAAATCTCACACCACCTGGTCCCGGTCATTGCCTGTTCAGGCCCTACATCTGAGGTCCAGAGACTGGTCCCAACCACTTATCATAATTTCCTAGACGTGTTTTATAAACGAAAGGCGGACACGCTCCCTCCTCACCGGGTCTACGATTGCCCAATCGAGTTATTGCCTGGAGCCGAAATTCCATTCGGAAGGATATTTCCCTTATCGGAACCTGAACTTCTGGTCCTCAAAGAATACATCGATGAGAACCTCAAGAAAGGATTTATCCGACATTCCTCTTCTCCAGCCGGTGCTGGAATATTCTTCGTTGAAAAGAAGGACCATTCGCTCCGTCCATGTGTCGATTACAGGGATTTGAATAAAGTGACGATTAAAAATCGCTATCCCCTTCCATTGATTCCGGAATAATTCCAGAGACTTTGATCAGCAAAAATATTTACAAAGCTGGATTTACGAGGGGCCTATAACCTAATCAGAATCCGTAAGGGGGATGAATGGAAAACGGCTTTTCGGGCACGCTTTGGCCACTTTGAGTATCTGGTCATGCCATTCGGACTCTGCAACGCACCAGCTACTTTTCAACATTTTGTTAATGATATTTTCAGGGACTTTTTGGATTTTTTCGTAATTGTTTATTTGGATGACATTTTGGTATTCTCAAACTCTCTAGAAACCCATCGTGACCATGTAAAACAAGTTCTTCTGAGATTAAGGCAAAATGGGCTCTATGCTAAAGCCGAGAAATGCGAGTTTGAACGTCAGACCATTCACTTTCTTGGTCAGGTGATATCAACAGAGGGAGTAGAAATGGATCCTCAAAAGGTTTCAGCCATTTTATCCTGGCCACCTCCAACTGACAAAAAAGGGGTACAACGCTTCATTGGATTCTCCAATTTTTACAGGAAATTTATCAAAAACTTTTCCAGTGTTATAGCACCCATCACGCAACTCACCAGCAAACAAAACCGTTTTCAATGGTCTGTTGAGGCTCAAGCTGCGTTCGATAAACTGAAAGGACTATTCACATCTGCCCCAATACTCAAACACCCTGACCCTGCTCTACCTTACACTCTGGAAGTGGACTCTTCAGAGAATGCTGTAGACGCCATTCTGTCCCAACGCCAAGGGCCTAAGTTATTAATGCACCCTGTAGCGTTCTTTTCCAAAAAACTAAGTACGTCGGAAAGGAACTACGATGTGGGAGATCTGGAACTTCTGGCAATCAAATTGGCTTTAGAAGAATGGCGGTATCTTTTGGAGGGGGCAACACATCCAATATTGATCTATACAGATCATAAAAATTTGGAATACCTCAGAACAGCCAAACGTCTCAGGCCCCGGCAAGCAAGATGGGCTCTTTTCTTCTCCCGCTTTAATTTTCATATAACCTACAGACCAGGATCCAAGAACAGTAAACCTGACGCATTATCCCGTATGTTCTCTGAAACTGAAGCCTCATCCCCTCCAGACACTATTTTGCAAGCTGGGAACTTTTTACTAACACAAACCAGTTTTCTATCACAGGTTCGGCAGTCATCTCGAGGAGCATCAGTCCCTCCAGATACTAACCTCCAAGAAAAAGATGGTCTCCTCTGGCGAGGGAGTAAACTATTCATCCCTCAAAACCTTCCCACCTCCGTTCTACAGGCTTGTCATGACTATCCCCTGGCAGGTCACTTTGGGGGTCACAAGACTATAAATTTAGTTCAAAGACATTTCTGGTGGCCAAACCTTGCAAAGGACTGCAGAAACTATGTTAGCTCTTGTTCAACCTGTCTCCGGAATAAAAATAGCAAAAATAAAGCCTGGGGATTGTTGAGGCCATTACCTATCCCTGAAAGACCATGGGATAAGATCGCAATGGACTTTATTGTTGAGCTTCCTCCCTCTGAAGGTTTCTCCTCTATCTTCGTGGTGGTGGATCACTTTTCCGAAATGGCACACTTCATTCCCATGAAGGGAACTCCATCTGCAACTGAGACAGCCAGAATATTCATTAGAGAAATTGTTAGACTCCATGGAATTCCCGGTGATATTGTCTCTGATCGTGGAG
This sequence comes from Lithobates pipiens, assembly GCF_037356315.1. Classification (NCBI taxonomy): domain Eukaryota; kingdom Metazoa; phylum Chordata; class Amphibia; order Anura; family Ranidae; genus Lithobates; species Lithobates pipiens. The sequence continues at coordinate 174,341,095 of NW_027507784.1, forward strand.
TCCAGTTTACATCAAAATTTTGGAAGTCATTGTGTGAAGCTCTGGGTATCAAATTAAATTTCTCTTCAGCCTACCATCCCCAAACAAACGGGCAGACCGAACGCACTAATCAGACGTTGGAACAATATTTACGTTGTTTTACTTCTTTTTCTCAGGAGGATTGGCCCTCATTATTACCCTTGGCAGAATTTGCATTCAATAACTCTACTCACTCCACAAACCAGTCACCATTCTATTCTAACTATGGTTTTCATCCCTCTTTCCTGCCAACATCCATACTGGATTCTCCTGTACCAGCCGTACAGGATAGGCTGAATTTCTTTGTTACCAACAATCAGGTACTTAAAGAGACCCTTTCCAAGACACAGGAGGACGATAAAAAAAAATTTTGACAGGAAAAGAAGGGGGGAATTGGATTTAAAGGTCGGTGATCGTGTATGGCTTTCAACCGCAAACCTGAAACTGGCGTGTCCCTCTAAAAAATTGGGACCCAGATATTTGGGACCTTTTCCAATTAAAAAGAAAATTAATTCAGTGGCCTATGAACTTGAACTTCCCGGATCATTCAAAATCCATCCTGTATTCCATACTTCTCTAATTAAGCCTGATGTACCTAATTCCTTTCCAGATCGGGAGTTAGGCCCTCCAGAAGCTATATTGATAAATGGGGAGGAGGAGTTCGAGATCGAAGCCATTTTGGACTACAGGAAACGTCAAGGACAAAACCAATACTTGATTAAGTGGAAAGGCTTTGGTCCTGAAGAAAATTCCTGGGAACCCGAAGCAAATCTTCATGCCCAGAGGCTTATACAGGCTTTTCATCACTCTCAAAGGTCGGTTCAAAAGGGCACCCGGAGGCTGCCCTTAAGGGGGGGCACTGTCAGGGAACTCACCGTATGTATGCCCGTCCCCGTATAGCAGCAGTTCATCTTCGTTCTAGGCAACATGCGCGGTGTCCCCGTCAGAGGCGTACGAGTTCCGGGACGAACGGACGCACGCTAATCCGAACATGTGGACGTACACCAATCCGAACACGTGGAGGCACCCGCGCAAACTGAACGTATGTACGTATTCACGCACGGACGGCCACTTCCACCAATCCTGGCTCACTCCCCTCTATATAAACAGGATCCTGGCCTGACACCAGTGCTGGATCGTCTTCAGCTACTCCTGAGAGACCTGATCGTTGTTCCTGTGACCTTGTTCCTGTGACCTTGTTCCTGTGACCTTGTTCCTGATACCCATTCCTTGGATACCCCTTGTTACAATCTCCTGGACTACCACTGACCTCGGCTTGGACTTTCGACTTTGGCTTGCTTCCTGATTCTGTACCTCATTTGCTAGCACATTACCAGACCCTTGCTCGTCCTTGACTACGCACCTGCCTCTTGTTCCTGTACCCCATTGCCCACCAGTTGCCGACCTTGCCTGTTATAGACGCGCAGTGCTTCCTGCATACTTGCTGAGCTTCCGCTGCCTACCTCCGTGACCAGTCTACACCTCTTCCTCCGTGAGGACCCAGCGTCTCCAGGTCTTCAACTTCCACCTGCAGGCACCTGCACCCTCTCGTTGTCTTCACGCTCCCTGTTACCATCTCCAGGGGCGTGGAGACCGGAACCCTGCGAGAGGCCGCCCTCAACAGTCTGACTCCGCTGTAAGGTACGTGACAGGAACAGCACAACACATTATGAGTTTGGTGATATTCTTGTATTCAAACCTTGGTGAGTGTGGCTGCCTCAATATACAATTATCACTATCTCACATTTTTGAATTTTATGCACTAAGCTCAGTTTTCGTCACATTTAAATGTATACTCCTAGCACCAGTAACATCCTTGATAAACTTATCTAAAGGAGTGTCAAAAGGATGTTCTCCATCAAAGGTCATGCAAAGCAAATGCTTTTTACATGCCTGTTATTATATTATTTTTGAGAATTAGACAAGGAATGTCATCCACATAACAGCATAAGGTGGAAGGTATAGGCTCTAAGCTTTTTTAACGCTAAAGAATCAGTGAGAATAGCAGCGGGATCCTGAGATATGTTTATTCCATTCCCCCAAGGTTTGATAGACTGTCACCAGAGCAATGGCAAGTCACAGAGCAGGACCAACTAGGGAAAGAAGGGATTTGGAGAGAGCCTCCAAGCATTTGTTAGAGGAATCTTTAACACCTTCCCATCCGGCCATCATTTGATTATAGGCCAGATGGGACATTCACTGTTCTGGGTGGACGTCATATGACGTCCTCCTCAGAATGTGCCTCTGCGGCACTATCTGTCACCCACTGTGTCTACCGCGGGGGATATTTCTACTGTGTGGCATTTTTGGGCATCAAGAAATGAAAGGTCGTCAGTACATTAGGATTGATCGAATATATATATATATATATATATATATATATATATATATATATATATATATATATATATATATACACATACATACATACATATACAGTATCTCACAATAGTACACGCCTCACATTTTTGTAAATTTTTTTTATATCTTTTCATGTGACAACACTGAAAAAATTACACTTTGCAACAAAGTAGTGAGTGTACAGCTTGTATAACAGTGTACATTTGCTGTCCCCTCAAAATAACTCAACACACCGCCATTAATGTCTAAACTGCTGGCAACAAAAGTAAGTACACCCCTAAGTGAAAATGTCCAAATTGAGCCCAATTAGCCATTTTGCCACTCCGGTGTCATCTGACTCGCTAGTGTTACAAGGTCTCTGGTGTGAATGGGGAGCATGTGTGTTAAATTTGGTGTTATCGCTTTCACTCTCTCATACTAGTCACTGGAAGTTATGGCAAAGAACCCTCTGAGGATCTGAAATGTTTTTATTTTGCTCTACATAAAGATGGCCTAGGCTATTAGAAGATTGGTAAGACCCTGAAACTGAGCTGCAGCATGGTGGCCAAGACCATACACCGGTTTAACAGGACAGATTCCACTCAGAACAGGCCTCACCATGGTCAACCAAAGAGGTTGAGTTCATGTGCTCAGACTCATATCCAGAGGTTGTGTTTGGGAAATAGACGTATGAGTGCAGCCAGCATTGCTGCAGAGGTTGAAGGGGTGGGGGCTCAGTCTGTCAGACCATATGCCGCAAATATGCTGCATCAAATTGGTCATCCCAGAAGGAAGCCTCTTCTAAAGATGATGCACAAGAAAGCCTGCAAACAGTTTGCTGTAGAAAAGCAGACTAAGCACATGGATTACTGGAACCATGTCCTGTGGTCTTATGAGACTAAGGGAGTGTTATGGTCTGGGACTGCATGAGTGCTTCCAGAACTGGGTAGCTACAGTTCATTGAGGGAACCATGAATGCCAACATGTACTGTGACATACTGAAGCCAAGCATTATTCCCTCCCTTCAGAGACTGGGCCACAGGGCAGTATTTCAACATAAAGACCCCAAGCACACCTCCAAGACGACCACTGGCTTGCTAAAGAAGCTGAGGGTAAAGGTGATGGACCGGCCGAGCATGTCTCCAGACCTAAAAACCCTATTGAGCATCTGTGGGGCATCCTCAAATGGAAGGTGGAGAAGCACAAGGTCTCTAACATTCACCAGCTCCCTGATGTTGTCATGGAGGAGTGGAAAAGGACTCCAGTGGTGACCTGTAAAGCTCTGGTGAACTCCATGCCCAAGATGGTTAAGGCAGTGCTGAAAAATAATGGTGGCTACACAAAATATTGACACTTTGGGCCCATATTTGAACATTTTCACTTAGGGGTGTACTCACTTTTGTTGCCAGCAGTTTAGACATTAATGGCTGTGTGTTGAGTTATTTTGAGGGGACAGCAAATGTACACTGTTATACAAGCTGAACACTCACTACTTTACATTGTAGCAAAGTGTAATTTCTTCAGTGTTGTCACATGAAAAGATAGAATAAAATATTTACAAAAATGTAACGGGTGTACTCACTTTTGTGAGATATTGTGTAGCAGTATACATTTTGGTCTAAATTTTTGAAGAAAGATTTCATCTGTCGTACATGAGGTGATCTAGCTTCGGTTCCCTCTCTGAACTCTCTTCTTCCCCCTCCTATATTAATTTCTCTCCCCTCCCCCCTTTTTTTTACCCTTTTACTGCTTTTTTTCTGCTTCCTCCTCCTTTTTTCATCGCTCCCCTTTGCTAACGTCCTCCTATCTTTTACAAAAAAATGTGGCATTTTGGCATTCACCTTCACCTTTTCTTCTATAACATTTACCTACACATGTTCCGATGTAGGCTACTGGACTGGCACCTGCTCTCACCCATTGTCGCTTGATGTTCTACTTTTCTTTGTTGCCATTGTGGAACTAATTTGTGCAAGCCCTCTATATGGCTTGGTATGTTATTTTGGGTTGTAATCTACCTGAAGCGATCTATGTTATTTCAAAATGATATATGATAGTTGTGATACTAAAGAAAAAGAATAAGCTATTGCTCTGACTGGAACCAAACCGTCATTGGGCGGGGCACATAAAAGGGCCAGGAAGGTCTTCTTAAATAGTTATTGTTCAAAAAATGCTTGGGAGGAGTAGGATTTTATCAATCTCAATAACAAATAGCCCTAAAGGTACATAGCCTACACTGTACAAAATCACATGGCACTGTACAGTAGTGCAGAACTTCACACTGCTGTATAGCGACACGAATGAAGTGTACTTTTGTACACTTCAAATAAATTTTGTGCAAAACAAAAGAAAGGGAGCTGTGTGTGACTCGTTGAATTATGCAGCTCACTACCCCCTGTCACAGTTGGGAACGGTCTACTGTCGGAGAGGTAAATAGCTCTGGCAGCTGTTCATTCCTGTGTGAATTTGCCCTTTGCCCTGTAGCAATTTTAAGGTGTCTCTCATTGCATCAATAAGAACAGATATGGTGTCTTCAAGAACAGGCTCAAAAGCATGTTTGTGCCATCTCAGCGCATGCTCCTATTAAAGTAAACATGTACTGAGAACAAAACAGAGGCTGCAATCACTTACTTGCTTTCCGCACTGTATCTGGCATCAATACTTTCTTAAACACTCATCCAGAACTATTATGGAAAGTCAGAGCTCTTGGTCTGCATACTTCCTTCAGTTCAGAAATGTAGAAAAATATTTGGATCAATATTACTGCCAAGGAACCAGCATTTTCTAAAAGCGAGCTTAAAATAGAAGTATGGCCAAAGTTTTTTTTTTTTTTTTTTTACTAAACTTCTCTTGTGGGTCACAGGAGTGCACTTACCTTTTCTCTCTTGGTATATATATTTAAATAAATGTAGCTATTTACTATTTGCACTGTGTACCTAGTAAAGTGAATGTTCACTTTGGATAGAGTATGTATACTTTGCAAAGTGATAGTTCACTAAGCTTAGCAAATAAGTTAAAACTGTATGTATTATGCACACTCAATCACGTGAAAACTAAATTTAAAAACAGGATTTTTTTCTAGTACATGATTAGACAAATTGAACACAGTTTCACTGTACATTTATTTACTAAGCTCATTTAAGAGTCTCTATTCCTTTAGTAAAACAACCCCAATGTGTATCACTGCAAAACAGGAAGCAGAATCTTCACTGAATTAGAAAATATGGCTGGCCGATGTTCATATACAAATACTTCACAAAATGTTTTATACCATTAACAATTAATGGTAAGAGTATTTACAGCAAGCTTTTTTCTTACCTTTAATAGAGAAAATGTGCACATTTAAAAATAGTTATGAAAGCAAAGTGATGTTATACATCTTTAAAATGCTTCCTTAAATTCTTAGTTGACCTGTTTCAAGTTACTATTTGATGACCCCAGTACCTCAGAATACATAATCCTCTTAGAGCAGTAAAATAAGTTAACAGAAAAGCCTAGCCTGCACTTAATCCCTCTGGCTAGAATACAAAGTGGATTGTTGTGTATGACTCAGGAATATGCTTAATAAGTAAAATAGTTGGAACTTTGTTAATATTTCTATATTTTAACAAGAACATTTTGAGTTAATGTATGACTTTGAAAAGTTTGCTTTAAATCAGATGTTGCTATATCAGTTATAAACATTCTGTCCTACATAAGCATTTTCATGAACTCTTTGTAAGAGACATCTTCTACCCAAATTGAGCTTAACTAGGTGCTGACCAGCCGCCATCGTTAAAGGGCGACAGGTTGGCACTCCTGCGCTAAACGCCATAGTTGTACGGTGCTCGCGTCTGCAGGTAGGGGGTGCGTACGCACCCCTGCCATGCCCGCGGTGATTGGATTTGCTCCAGAACTGATCAGTCTTCTGGGCCATGTACAGTGTGCAGATCTCTTTTCTGATCACTGCATTTAGTGTCACGGGTGATGCTAGTTAGCGAGTGACTGTCCCAGTCAGGTTTTTATAGTGTCAGGGTACCCGCCATTTATTACCTAATAAAGGTTTAACCCCCTTATCACCCCCCCCCCAGTACAGGTTTTAGTGTCAGTTAGGGTCAGCATCAATCCCAGGCAGCATCAGATTAGTGCCAGTATTGCTGACACCCACACACATACCATATACCTCCCTTACTAGTATAATGTTTGAATGGATCAATATCTTTGATCTGAGAAGATCTATACTAGCGCCCCCAATAGTTCAATGTTCCCAAAAATGCAGCGTTATCAGAATCAGCCCAGACACCTGCTAGCACCTGCGTTTAGCTCCTCCGCACAGCCTAGCCCACCCAAGTGCAGTATCAATAATAGATCAAGAGAAAACATAACACACATAACTGCAGTGTTAGCAGAGTCAGGCCTGATCCCTGCGAATGCTAACAGTTAATTTTTTTGGTAGCGATTGAAGCAGTCACTGACAACCAGGTGCTCTTTTGCCTGTGAGTCACACTAGTTGTACCTATACATTTAGTGGCCAAAATGTCCAAACAGAGGTACACTAGTGAAGAGGCCTACACATTGCAGAGCATGATGGATGAGAGAACAGGGGAAGCCTCACTGTCAGATTCAAGCTCAGTATACGAACCAGTAGAGAACAGTGGCACCCTGACAGAGCTCTGATGACAGAGTAGTGGTCCCTGCTAAGGTCAGGCATACCCAACACTGTTCTTCTGTTGTTGAGGTGCAAGAACCACAGGGCTCTCGTATGGATGAGAGAGTCAGTACTAGTGCCACTCATCCTTCTGGTGAACTGGCAAGCACCAGCGGCCTAGAACATCCTGGTCATAGACAAACCAGCACTGCAGTAACACTTGATGACGTGGCGATTCCCAAAAGTGCATTTCAAGCTGGTGTGGTGGCTAGCACAAATAGTGCCCCGTAGCCACCAAGAGTTTCGCACAATGGCCCATAGAGCCCATAGTGCCCTTCCCGCTGCATATGTCAATCCTGATTGGGAGCCCACCACTTCTGCAGCACCATTACTTCCCCCAGTCACTGGCAAACCCAGAATTCAGGTGGAAACAGTTAATTTTACATCACTTGATTTTTATTCGCTAATTTTCACGGAAGATCTCTATAGATCTTTTGTGGACCAAAGCAATTTGTATGCTGGTCAATTCATAACCGCTAATCCCCATTTGACCCTTGCCATAGACTGGAGACCAAATAAGGTTTCTGAATTTAGGACCTTTCTGGGCCTATGCCCCCTCATTGGTCCACTGTATAGTAATAAGGGGGTGCTAATATTATATAGGTATAACAATAAAGTGCTTGTGTTCAGTATTTCATAGCCAATGTATAGAGTACCATACACAATGTGATCATAAATATATGGAAAAAAAGTGCAAAATGAATTAGGAATATAATGTGCAGCAGTAAACAACCAGGAGATATATGGTGTTCCTAGCAGACATACCATACACCTGTCTGCAGAAATAACAAAGAAAGCATCCACAGATTGTTAGAGATTAACTGGACTGCTAAACCATCGTATGCATAATTTTTGAGCATAAATAAACTCTACACACAAACAATTGGAAAGTGTAATGTGAATCAATGAACGGGCATAAAAAGTGCCAGCATAGCGTCCATAAATTAAGTGAGGTCATTTATTCTTTCACACCGTGAACGCTGCCAATTGGCGATAATGGATAAGACAACACTCGGTGAGTAAAGGTTAAGTATCCTACTTACCAGACCACCATGACCTCTTTAATTAAAACGATAGATCAGGTGGGACTCTGTGTGACCGTGGTCTGTGGTCTTTAATGGTATCAGGTGGATATTTCAGGAACAGCTCCACCAGAATAGTATTTCAGAAAAAAGTTGGAAAAGGCAATACCATAGTGTGATTCCGTTTATTAAAAAACATATAGAAACACAGGCCAAGTGGCCGCTTACTTTATAAGTGCCTTTCCTCTGCACTGAAGGTGACAGGCCCAGCAAATGGCAGGTAAAGTATGAAGCAGCTGTCCTACTTGCTCCCGCTTGTAGCGAGCGGCTTGCCACTTCCGGTTCATACTTTACCTGGCATTTGCTGAGCCTGTCTACTTCAGTGCCAAGGAAAGGCACTTATAATGTAAGCAGCCTCTTGGCCTGTTGTTTTTATATGTTGTTTTAATAAACGGAATCACACTATGGTATTGCCTTTTACACCTTTTTTCTGAAATACTTTTATTTAATATTAAATATTAATATCTGAATTTCGGAATGACTAAAACTTTGTCTGAATTTAGATGTCTATTGTCTCATGCTTCTGCATAAGGCTTCTTTCACACAGGAAATCCAATCAGGTCCACCTGTCAGTTTTTCAGGAAGACATAATCAGAAGTTCCGTGCATTCCTATGGATGAGCAGGTGTAAACAGACTTCTGTCCGTTTACACTCGCCTATCTCTGGGTCCGATATGGTCCACTAAAAAAACAGAAGGGGATCTGTCCTGTTCTGTTTAGGCAGAAAGGATGGGATCGGAAGGTAGTCAGGTGTACACAGACAGCAGAGTCTGTTTACTTACGGCTTCCCATACACTAAAGGGGACTCTGCAGAAACTGTGCAGACACAGAGTTGTCATCCACCCTCTGTGCTCCGATTAGCAGGGAATCTGTGAACTGATCCTTTGCTGACTGGAAAGGGACCTAAAACCCAGTACCCCATGCCTCTTTACTGCTCAAAGGGTCTCACTCCTCTCTACTAGAGGCAGTTCTTCACATCTCTCTGACACCCACTGTCTCATACCTCTACTATATGCAATTCCTGGATATAGAGGGGTGGGTCCTGCGCAAATCGTGCCACTCAAATAAAATACACAAATTCAAACTAATATAAATATGTGCATACATATAATGCCGTGAAAAATATAGTCCATAAAACAGCACAGATAAAAATATAAAAAATGGAGAAGGGATCAATGATAGAATAATGATAGAATGTCCGCTACTCAAGGCTCCCAGAACTCTCACCTTCAAACGAAGTGAATAAGCAAATCAAACAAACTCCAGGATTCTCTTATTTCATTCATAAATAATAGCCATCAGGAAATCCAAAGGAGGGATGTAGTGATACAATTCCACCACTAGAGGGCCAGTCCCAGCTTATAGAATAGGTAATATGGATCTTCACTTCTATTCCACACTGTATGGCTCAAAATAAGAGAGAGGAGGGGGAGAGAGAAAAACAGGAGACATCCATAGTGTAGTAGTTTAAAAAACGGCAGGTAGATTTATTAAGAAGCAGTAAAGACTCTCACATTTTGATTGCAAAAAACAAACACAATCAGGAAGAGGGTGTAATGGCGACTTCCGCCCGTCTTACTCTACTTCCAGTTCGTCCTCTGGCCACTCCCTACGCGTTACGTCATGTGACTTCTTCATGGGGATGCTGATAGGACGTTTCTGGCCTCCATAAGTATAATGAGAACTGGAACCGGAAATGCCAGTTCGGCCATTTTGGAAAAGGGTAAAGATAAAGGTAAACAAGCGAAAACCGGAAGTGCTGTCTCCGCCATCTTGCTACTCCAACATTACTAGAAGGAAGTGTAGAAAACCGCCATCTTGGAGTAGAAGAAAAGCACAAAATCGCCAATGCAGAAAAAACAGCGCTATTAAAATATCCAAAAAAATATAAATTACTTTAATGATAAAATTAGCATACATCTTATATCCAAAATGCATCTAAAAAGCAAAACGCTAATCTGAGATTCAGAAAAGCATGACATCATTTAGACTAAATGATCTAGCTTCCTATAGAGGGATAATAGGAAGATAGGATAAAAAATAAAATAGATTGCAGAATGGCAAACCCACCGCAAAAAACTAAGACTAGTATATAAAAAAAAAATCAGTATATCAATGTATAATAGTAATCATACTAATAAAAGAAAAAAGAAAAAATTTTAATTCAAAAATTAAAATTAAATTATTAATAATTAATAATTTAATAAATATGCATACGTGAGATAAATAAAGTCACATACCGGAAATAGAGTAGGACTTTACAAAAATTATTATATAATAATCTATCCACAATTACATCAATAAATAATCACAGGAAAAAACATAAAAATCAAAAAGATAAAAATATTAATAATTAATACCATCAATATTAAAAATTACTTAAAAAACAATTAAGATCAAAATCTACATTAAGACCATCAGGATAAAAAGACCTCATAGTAAAAATCCACCTAGATTCCTTTTGACTAATAGTCCGGATTTTGTGGCTACCCCTCCAAGAGGGGTTATATCTTTCGATGCCCCAAAACTGCAAATGGGAGGGGTCTCGATTATGTACCTGATCAAAATGCCTAGACACACTGTGATTGGGAAACCCCTTAAGGATGTTCTGTATATGCTCTTTTAGCCTAACTTTCAACGCTTTTTTTGTTCTCCCAATATATTGCAACTTGCAACTACATTGGATACTACACCCTCCGTATGGCATCCTATAAAGTCACGTATATTGTGTATTTGTCCAGTGGTAGTACTAGCAAAATCACTTTTTTTATTTTGAAATTTTTTGGCATGTCGACATGCAAAACAGTTTTTACATGGATAAAAACCTTTCCCTGTAAAAAAAGAAAAATCCCTTTTGGGGGGTGGTTCAACAACAGATTTGGCAATAATATCTCTCAGGGTGGGAGCCCTTTTATAAATAACATTCGGTCTTTTAGGTAGGATTTTACCCAAGTCCCTATCATTTTTAAGGACATGCCAATGCCGACTTAATACTCTGGAAACCTCTTTATACTGTACGTTATAGTCAAGAATAATAGAAGGAACCTCATAATTGTATTTAAGTCTCTTATTAACGTTATCCTGGAGCATGGTACATCTATCCATGCATTTAACATGTTCAATTTCCCTTTTTAGTTGTGAGTCTTCATAACCCTTTTCTTTGAATCTGGTGGCAATTAAGTTAGCCTGTTCTAAAAAGTCATCGGTTTTAGTACAATTCCTTCTTATTCGGACCAACTGTCCTTTAGGTATGTTGTACAACCATGGCTTGAAATGACAGCTGTTAATGGAAATGTAGCTATTCGCATCGACACTTTTAAAATGCGTTTTTGTAATTACTGTGTTCTTATCCAGGGAGATGTTTAAATCTAAAAAATTAATACTTGTTGCATCTATTACCCATTCCAAATGAATATTTTTATCATTATTATTCAATTTGGTAAGGAATTTTTCCAATGCTTCACGGCTACCGTTCCAGACAATAACAATATCGTCAATAAATCTTTTATAGAGCGTCAACTCTGCAGGGGTGTCTTTATATACAGCCTTCTCTTCCCAGTGGGCCATAAAGGCATTGGCCACACTGGGCGCAAATTTAGCGCCCATGGCTATCCCAACTGCTTGTCTGTAATAGGTTTGGTTATGCCAAAAAAAGTTATGTTTCAAGCAAAACTCAAGACATTTAATCAGGAATTTCCTATGTTGACACCTCAGTGTGGTAAAGGATCTTAAAAGCCATTTTATAGCAGAACATGCTTCATGGTGTGCCACAATCGTGTATAAGGATGTTACATCCGCAGTGGCAAGAAGTGTTCTTCCTTCCAACACTGTCACTGTTTCCAATAGCTGTAGAGTATGCTTCGTATCTTTTAAATAAGCACTGGTTTTTTGCACTGCCGGTTGGATGAAAAAGTCTAATGCCCCGTACACACGAGCGGACTTAAATCCGAAGGAGTTTCCGCCGGAGTTCCGCCGGAGTTCCGCCGGAGTTCCGACGCAACGGACTTGCCTACACACGATCCCACTAAAGTCCGCCCGTCTGGTCCGCGGTGACGTACACCAGGTCCGACGAGACTATAAAACGGAAGTTCAATACCAAGTGCGCCACCCTTTGGGCTCCTTCTGCTAATTTCGTGTTTATCTCGTGTTAGTAGAAGTTTGGTGAGAGACGATTCGCGGTTTTCAGACTCGTATTTTTCAGAACGTTTTTCACTGCTTTTCAGTTTGTGCTTGTGAGGTTTGTATCTGTTTTTTAGTGCGTGTAGTCAGTTCGTGTCTGTATTTTGCAGTGCGATCTAACTGCGCTCGCTGACTTTCAGCTCGCTCTTCACAGGCCTTGCTGTTCTTCAGTGACGTCTGTTAAGTTCGCTCTGACAATCCGACCGTTTTGAAGCCATGTTGCGTGTACGTACTCGTCGTCGAGTTCGTGCTTTGCTTGCGCTTGGTGTTGTAGTTCATTCTGCAACCCAAGAACAGTCCGTGGACGGGGTGTTGAGGAGTTCATGGACGAAGAATTGGTTGCTCCAGCGTGACCAGTTCTCGCACATGCCTTTGCTTCGTGAGATCCGGGAGAATAATCCTGATGATTTCAGGAATTATCTCCGGATGACGGACCCCGTTTTTCACCGTCTGCTGGCTTTGCTGACCCCTTATATCAGCAGGCAGGATACCTGCATGCGGCAAGCCATCACTCCGGAGCAGAGGCTCGTCGCCACGTTGCGCTGCTTGGCGACAGGGAGAAGCCTTCAGGACCTGAAGTTCTCGACAGGCATCTCCCCCCAGGCTCTGGGGATCATTATCCCAGAGACCTGTTCTGCCATTATACAGGTCCTGCAGGAGGACTATATTAAGGTAAGATTTAGCATTTAACATCACATTTTATTGTCTTTAATGTTTGCTAATGCCTTGTATTTCTTTCCTCAATCTCTAATTACCATGATTGCAATATGCTGTGAATGTCCCCTTTGTCCTCATGCATGCTGCAATCTTTTAATGCTCCTTTTTTGTTTTTCATGCATATTTGCCTTCATTAAACCTCACCAACATGCTATGGTAGGCCCATATCCACCTAGTCTAGTCACTTAAAATGTCTTTTGTCAGCTCCATTCTATTGCTTTATCCTAAAACCAAACATTTTAAAGATTATTCCAAATGGTCTGTGTCCCCTTAACTGAATCCCCCCCCCCCTTAATAGTATCCCAAATGGTCTGTGTGTCCTTTAACTGGATCCCCCCCCCCCACACACACACTTAATATAATTCCAACGAGTCTGTGTGTCCTTAAATTAATGTTGAATTATATATTGTATTTTTAACACACTTCAACCCTGGAATGATTTTCCCCCCTTCCTGACCTTCATCACTTTTTTGGGTGATTTGGCAGTGCGTTGTTTGAATTGACAATTGTGCGTCCTTGTAACATGGCTCCTCCTAGTAAATTATCTTCATTTTATTAGCACAAAGAGATTTTGTATTTGGTTGTCTTTGATCACCTCTGCTTTTTTAGTTTTGGTGATTAACCACCAACAAACCCAAAATGCATTTTTCTAAATATGCATTTTTTTCTCTCTTTTCGCTCTAAAGAAAGATAGGCACAAAAATATATCACCATGATTTTTTTGGACATCATTTGATGCTGATACGTAGTCTTTTAGTAAACAAAAATGTGTTAAAATGAATCACAATTTAAGCGTTTCTTGATTGTTTTGGTTAAAAGTTCAATCGTTTCGTAAATATGGTCTATTTTGCTGGCATTTGTAAAATCTTGCCATTTTTGAAAATAGTAATGGCGTTGCTAACCGTTTTTTTTTTTTTTTTTTTTTCTGGTGACTGCCACATTATGGCGGACACATTGGCCAATTTCCATACATTTTTGTGACCATTGTCATTAATACAGTGATCAATGCTGTCAAAAATTGTCTTGATTACTGTAAAAATGTCACATGCAGTGAAGGTGTTTTATTAAGCACAAGGGGGCCAAGGAATGGTTTAAAGTGTGTTCTGGGTGAGTGTTTTTCTTAACTGTCTGGGGGATGGGCTAGCAGTGACATGACCCTGATCACTGCTCCCAATGACAGGGAGCAGACGATCGGTGTCATGTGACTAGGCAGAAGCGTGAAATAAAGTTTGTGTTGTAATGTACAATGTTTAATGTGCAAAAGTACTTATTTTGTTTTTTTTCTGCTTTTTGCCTCCCCAGTTTCCTTCATCGCCACAGGAATGGCAGACTGTGGCATCCCATTTTGCCACCCGTTGGGACTTTCCTAACTGCGGTGGTGCGATAGATGGGAAGCACGTCCACATTGTGCCACCACCCCATTCGGGGTCATACTTTTTTAATTACAAGGGGTTTCACAGTATTGTGTTAATGGCGGTGGTGTCGGCACAGTATGAATTTCTATATGTGGACGTGGGGAAGAATGGCCGGATGTCGGATGGAGGAGTCTTCGCCCAGACGGAGTTCTACCGCCGTCTACAGACAGGTGGCCTGGGCTTGCCACCTGATTCGGAGAATGTGGAGGAACTACCCTTCGTATTCATCGCTGATGAGGCTTTTGCTCTTGACGACCACATCATGAGGCCATTCCCCCAAAGAGCCCTCACCCCGGAGAGGAGGGTTTTCAACTACCGGCTGGCCAGAGCGAGAAGAGTTGTGGAAAATGCATTTGGAATAATGGCCAGCCGGTTCCGTGTATTTCTGACTGCTCTAAACCTAGCGGAATACAAACTGAACTATGTCATACTTACGTGCTGCATTTTGCACAATTTTTTACACAAATACTCAAATACTTATTTATCCGGAATAATGCCGGAGGCTGGAGTTGGTCCAGAATCCATGACAGGCCTGGATACTGGCTGTACTGGCTTGGCCCCCCAAAGTGCACGTGAAGTTCGCGAAAGATATGTGACTTATTTTAACGGTAGGGGGGCCATTGCAATGCCACCCAATCTTTAATTTTTAAAAAGAGGAAAATAATAAAAGAACCTCAAATCTGAAATGTGTTTTCTTGCTTGCTTTTGGTTTGTGCTGTCTCCTATGTTATCCTAGTGCACTTGTAGTGCCAAGTGTATTTTCATTAAATTCAATAAGGCCCATTGTCACTGGATACACAAAATCCCTTTTCCCAAACTGGTATTAAGCATTGAAAGAATACGCCACACATTCTTGATTATTCAAAATTTTAATTTGGCCACATTCACATGTGCCATTGAATATTTAGTGATGTAATTTTTTTTTTGGGTTTATTTAACTTTCTTTGCCAAACATTTTTTTGTTTCCTTTTTTTTTAAATTTTTAAAAACATTTTTTTTTTTTTTTTGTGGTTTTTTTTTTTCTATAAAAAATATGAAAAATGTATAACAACAATCAGCCACAATCATAAAAATTGGTGAAGTAACAATCTTTGAACTAAAACAAGGGAAATGAAGAACATGATCGATATTATGGAGAAACGGATTATATTCTCCCCAAAATATCGATCATGTTCTTCATTTCCAGCTGCATATTGTCAATCTGAGTCTTCATGAGATCCAGGCTAGTTCGCATGTCATCTAGTTCCCCATTCCAGCCCATTATCTGGCCAATCAGCCTTTGTGCGCTGTCACTGGAAAATGGGGCCCTTTCCACAAACAGAACATCACCTACAATAGATGGGAAACATTTGGTCAAAAATTATGCAGTCATACATGGATTTCAACAAGCTGGGGTGTCAGACACTCACCTGGTGGGGTGCCCATCTCCCCTACTTCCTCCACCTCTCCTTCCTCAACCTCTCCTTCCTCGACATCCTCGGGGGGGGGCACTGGTGCTTGGAAATGTGTCGCTTTCCACAACCACAACATCACCTAAAATAGATGTAAAAACATGTGTTTGGAAATATGCAGGTATACATCGATTACCTGAAGCTGTGGTGTCAGACACTCACCTGGTGGGGTGCCCATCTCCTCTCCTTCTTCCACCTCTCATTCCTCCACATGCACATCCACGGGGGGGATGGGGCTAACCTCACATTCCTGCTGGCAAGGGTGGCGGTCCCTGGGATCCTGCTTTGTGAGGCTTTTCTGCCCTATGAGAAATTAACAAACAAAAAGGTATACTTTAGCACACAGATATTTAAGGCCAGAACTAGGAAGATGAAACCTTGATTAGAAGTGTTGTACAATTGTCGGTTTATGAAGAGATGCAAAATGTGAAGACATGATAAATCAATTCACTTTGCCCAAAAATCTAATAATTTGCTTTTTGTGCCAAGGTTCACACATGCCCAACCCCCCCCCACCCCCCCCAAGTATACCAGGGAACCCCGTGTGGCGTGTGGTTTACCCTAATAAATGTTCTCTGGTGTCCCACACCTTTGCTCATGAGTGCAGATGTGTTTTTACCCAGCTGCCAAGTGTCCTCTCCTTCAATTACACTGAATGTTCTTTTCTAGTCATTGTATTTTGAAACACATCTAAACCACAATGTCCTAATCATTTGTTGTGTCCTAAAAATTACACAGCCAAAAAATGCTGTTCAAACCCTGTATCATAAACGAGGTTTGCCACGAACAATTTACGAGGGTTTGTTAAAACGATACGATTCTTTTACTGTATACAACATGAAAGCAGCAATTTTTTACATTGTACAAAGGTAAAGCATATGGATCTGTATGCAATAATCATAAAATAGGAACACACGACAAGTACTTACTTTTTTTCAGAACTTTCTTGATCCTTCTGTATTGATCCGGCTCCCTCAATTTCAGGTCGGACCACCGTTTCCTCAATTGGTCTTTTGACCGTCGTACCCCAAAACGATTATGCAGGGTCTTAACTACTTTGGCCATGATTCTGGCCTTGCGCAAGTTCGGATGGGTGTATGGTCCATGCTTGCCATCATAATCCTTACTTCGCAAGATTGCCACCATCTCCACCATCTCTTGAAATGCCATATTTGAGGCCTTAAATCTCCTCTTTCCGGATCGGGACGTTTGTGGCTCCGGGGATTCGTGACTACTGGAGTCGTTAAGATCAAGCACCTGTTGTGTTTCCGCCATGTTTCTCCTACTGCGCACCGTAGAGAAAAGGGGGCGGGAAATATTCTTGTAAAAGAACGTCATGGGCGGGCAAAGCAGGCGTAGTTCTATGCGTACGCACTGGATCTTACGCCAAAATGCACATGTCGTACGTACGTTAAGTGCGCAGAAAGGGCGGGAAAACAAGAACTTGACTAAAAGAACGTCAGGGGCGGGCAACGCAGGCGTAGTTCTACGCGTACGCACTGGATCTTACGACAAAATCACACGTCGTACGTACGTTAAGTGCGCAGAAAGGGGCGGGAAAACATGAACTTGACTAAAAGAACGTCAGGGGCGGGCAACGCAGGCGTAGTTCTACGCGTACGCACTGGATCTTACGACAAAATCACACGTCGTACGTACGTTAAGTGCGCAGAAAGGGGCGGGAAAACATGAACTTGACTAAAAGAACGTCAGGGGCGGGCAACGCAGGCGTAGTTCTACGCGTACGCACTGGATCTTACGACAAAATCACACGTCGTACTTACGTTAAGTGCGCAGAAAGGGGCGGGAAAACATGAACTTGACTAAAAGAACGTCAGGGGCGGGCAACGCAGTCGTAGTTCTACGCGTACGCACTGGATCTTACGCCAAAATGCACATGTCGTACGTACGTTAAGTGCGCAGAAAGGGGCGGGAAAACATGAACTTGACTAAAAGAACGTCAGGGGCGGGCAACGCAGGCGTAGTTCTACGCGTACGCACTGTATATAACGACAAAAATCACATGTCGTATGTTCGTTTGCGAAAATAGGAACAGAAGTTGGGAGCAAGCAAAACGAAGGTAAGTTTAAACCATTTCCCCAAATAAGTGGCAGATCCTGGAGTCTATCTTGGGCTAAGATTAGGAGAGTCTGAGCTAACATTATGTTTTTTGGCTTGTGTATTGTCTTTCAGAAAAATGAATCAAAAATTCAGGGATCCGGAATTTTTAAGTCTGTTTATCGACAAATATAAAGAGATGTCAAATCTGTGGCATGCCAAGCACAAGGATTATTTTAATAAACCAGTAAGGAGGGCAACACTGGAGAGATTTTTGACATTTGTGCAGACTTGGATCCCAGAGGCAGACGTGGACTTTGTGGAGAAGAAAATTCAAATATTGCAAAATATGTACCGAAAGGAAAAGAGGAAAATCGAAAATTCCAAAACATCAGGAGCAGCACCAGGTGATGTGTATGTACCCAGGCTGTGGTACTTTGAAAAGCTACGGTTCCTGGACGACCGGTGTAAACCCAGGGAGTCGCTTTCTACTCTTCCCTCCACCCTTCCCTGCAGCAATCCCTCCACCTCAGCAGAGGCTGATGAGCCTTCCATCCTGGAAGAAGCGGATGCACCCAGCTGGAGCCAGGTATTTTTTTAGCAAAAATAGTGATATTCATAATATTAATGATGTTAACTAGATGTTATAAGAATTTGTACGCTATTATTGATGTTAAAAAATATTTAAAATTTGGACATATCAATTTACAGTAGTGGCCACAAATGTTTGTCACCAGCAGAAACAAGAAATAGTGGTGTCATAATGATACTCTTTTATATGTATTAACAGAATTTGGAAGTCAGGAGCTGAAAAATGTTTAGGATTGATGAACAAAAAACTAAAACAATGTCCCTTTTTTATACACAGGAGGAGCTCAGCCAGGAGGAAGGTGGGGAAAGTGGCAGGCAGGAGGAGGCTGCGCCCACTCTCAGCCAGGAGGAGTCCATGCCCTCTGTCAGCCAGGAGGTGGCCGGGCCTAGTAGAAGCCGGACAACATCACAAGTGCCTCCCCTCCGTCTTCCATCAAAAAGGGCAAAAAAAAATACGCTAGCACAGGAGGAATCCCTGCGCCTAATTAGAGAGGCTACTAATGTCTTAAACAGCCCCCCTGACGCAGAAGAGGCCTATGGCTGCTACATCGCCAGCCGTCTCCACCAATTAGAGATGGGCCAACGTCTCCACTGTGAAAGGCTCATTTTCTTGGCGTTACAGAAGGGGCTGAGTGGAGAATTATCGGCCAACAGCAATATTGTGGAGCAAGTTCCTCCTGTTCCTCCTCCTCCTCCTCCTCCTCCTCCTCCTGCCACGAGTACACCACCGGAGACACAGCCTCCCAGGAAGGCTACAGGGAAGTCTGCAGGGAAGGGTGCAGTGAAGGGTGGAGCGAAGAGAAGAAGGTGATGACCTGGCTTCACTCTGGTCCGACCAAAAAGACGCAGCCTGTTGTACCACAGCCTGGGGACATATATACCATCTGATGCTGCTCTTGATGTCTGGGATTCTAGGACCATATTGGATTTCGTAATATTTGAATTTTCTTTTACACAGAGTTTCACGTTTGCCCTGGGGCCAAAACGCTACACAAATGTCACAAGTTTCTCCAGTGTTGCCTTCATTTTTTTGTTTGTTGAACCAGAATAAATGGATATTTTTTTTTTTAAATATAATTGCCTATGTGTTTTTTGGTCAAATACCTTTCTATAAAAGACAATGTGAAATTAACAAGGGACACTAACCTCCTTGAGGTTATAAACAAAATAAAAATGTTATTGTGGTAACTTGTCACCAGAATAAAAATAAAAAGGTTATTGTGGTAATGAAAAAAAAAAAAAAAAGTTTTTGGTGTTAACTTGACGGAACAATTAAATATGGAGATCACAATAAAACAAAAATGGTAAAGAATTCTACCAAAAATATGGAGGCCAAAAATTAGTCAACACCATTTTTTATTTTTTATTTTTATTTTTTTTTGGAGTAATTTTTTCATCAAGATTTTTTTTGGAATTCTTGAACATTTTTTTTCTTGTGATCTCCATATTTAATTATTCGGTCAAGTTAACAACTTTTTTTTTTTTTTTTTTTTTTTTTACTTGACAGAATAATTAAATATGGAGATCACAATAAAAAAAATGGTAAAGAATTCTACCAAAAATATGGAGGCCAAAAATTAGTCAACACCATTTTTTATTTTTTTATTTTTATTGACAGAATAATTAAATATGGAGATCACAAGAAAAACATGGTAAAGAATTCTACCAAAAATATGGAGGAAAAAAATTAATCAAAAAAATAAATAAATAAATAAATAAAGGTATTCAATTAGCGGCTGCAGGGACTGCATTTAGTTTTTGCCGGAGGAGGGGGAGGGGCGGAGCTGCTGGGAGAGATGGTTGCTGCTTCGTAGAGCGGATCTAAGGCTGCCTCTGTTACAGCTGGCGCTAATGGCTTGAAAGCTTGGAGAGGCTCATATCGGTAACCTACCAGGAAGACGAGGGAGTCGTTGCATACGCTTCTATGCTTACTACGTCTGATTGATCGTACCTGCAAAGCTTACAGTGGATGCTTGCATCATTCGGAACCATACCGTCGAGACCTCGGCAGGAGGAGGAGTGAGGGAAGCCCGAGGAAACCTGAGGAGATCTGAATCGGCCCGAGGAGATCCGAGTTCGCCCGTGTCAGACAGTGACAACCCGTAGAGCGCCGTGGAGTGAGACGCAGCTGAGCAGGTGGAGGAGGTCCGGCGTTAGCGGCGGTATGCGGGCGGAAGCCAACCACCGGCGCTGCCGGCCGTTTGACCGTCCACACGGCGGCGGTCCCGGAGAATCCAGGCGGAGATCGGGAAGGGTCTCAAGGTGGGCTGTGGAGAGCCACGCTTTGAGAGGCAGAGAGCAAGAGTCTCGGAGAACCCCTAGGACTGATTAGAATGCCTGAAAAATGCGAAGGTAAACTGATTCCTTTCTTTCTTTATGCTTGAGTGACAACAGAAGTAAAAACAAAACCTACAGCGAGGAACCAGAGACGGTTGTAAGATGTAACAACAGTTTTTACTAAACAAGAAGCAAAATAAAGTAAGGCTATGTGAACTGTGAACTGCATTTATATTTAAATCTGAAGCAAATTTAATTTAGGTCTGGCTCAAAGATATGCCTAAGGTTTAAAGATATGGCAGCCTAATTAATGTATATAAGATCTAAGCAATCAAACAAGGAAAAAGGTTTGAGTGATATACCTGTGGAATTTCATGGACTGTTTTATTATGAATATATATATAAAGATACTATCTAGATATTATCTAGATATGGTTGAGATATAGTTGCTTTCTGAAACACTACCAAAGACTGCCAAAGAGTAAGATAAAGCTACTACTGAAATATATTACAATTTCTTCAAAAGGATCATAACGACTTTTTTTCAGAAGATAGAAAAGATAGAAAGGCCAAGGAAAGTTAAAGGTATGGCACCTAAGAAGGGAAATAGAACACCCCAAAGTCAAAAAAAAAAGGGATAAAAGAGAGGGTGGAAATAAAGGAGCCACAGGGGCTCAAGCTACCCAAACAACGGACATTAAAGAATTTTTTCAACAAATGCAACCACAAACAGAGGCTCAGGATCAATCTCAATCCCCTCAACAATTATTAAAATCATCACATACAATAGGATCACTACAAATATCGCAGGAATTATTAGAAATGGCAGAAGCATCAACATCTTTGGGAATATCAGGAGAGGAAACTACAA
This sequence comes from Lithobates pipiens, assembly GCF_037356315.1. Taxonomy (NCBI): domain Eukaryota; kingdom Metazoa; phylum Chordata; class Amphibia; order Anura; family Ranidae; genus Lithobates; species Lithobates pipiens. The sequence goes on from NW_027507784.1 coordinate 174,362,777, forward strand.
ATCAGCCTAGGAATAGCTCACCAATTGAGACAGCAGGCTTATTAATATAACAAAAAGAGGGTGATAATGAAAGTTGGGACATAAAAACATATATCCGCTCCCTTCCTACCCGATCGGACATGGATCAATATATACATAGGTTGGAGGACTCCTATAAAGCTGAGATCCAGGAGATCAAAGCTTCCACACAAAAAACACAGGAAACAATAGGGAAAATGGATAAAAGAATGTTAAGTATGGAGCAAGAGATGGCTCAATTAAAAGAAAGAATACAGGAACAAGGAAAAGATCTAATGCAAGCTAGAAATGCTATAGATGAACAGGAAAATAGAAGCAGAAGAAGCAATATAAGGATTAGAGGTTTGAGTGAAAATGTGATGTCAAAAGACTTGATTTCGGTGATACTGGGGGTCTTTCAAGATCTGGGTGGGGACCTATCTTTGGAAGAGCTGATGATTGATCGTGCGCATAGAGTAGCTGGAGCAAGAAGGATAGAGCCTGGAGAGGCCAGAGATGTTATCTGTAGGATGCACTATGCACGAACAAAAGACAAAATAATGATGGCAGCAAGACAAAAAAAAAATATAGAATATGAGGGAAAACAACTGATATTTTTTCAGGACATCTCCAAATACACCTTGGACAGAAGAAGAGCATTAAAACCCCTGCTGGAACAACTTAGAAAAAGGAACTTGCAATATAGATGGAAATACCCATTTCAACTGCAGGTTCAATATGAAGGGTTGATAGCTACCTATAGGAACCCAGAAGATTTACCTGAATTTGTAAAAATTCTTGGTCTACCTCTAATAGATTTACCAGACTGGCCAATATTAAATAGAAAATTAGCAACAAGAATATAAGAACTTGTGGAATTGGGTGAGGGAAGAGAGGGGAGAGGGGGGTGGTGATGGGGGAGATCGATTAGGATGTAAGAGTTCCATTTTTTTTTTTTTTTTTTTGATCTATGTACATGTGGGGTTTTTTATTTCTTTTTTTTTTTTTTTTTTTTTTTTTTTTTTTAGATATATATACACGTGTGGTTTTTTTTTTCTTTTTTTTTTTCTTTTTTTTTTTTTTTGTTTATACACGAAGTAAAATGGGGAGTGGGGAGGAAAAAGGAACTCACACATATAAATATGCAAATATAGATGTATGTACACATGTGTTTTTTTTTTTTTCCTTGGAATTATACACATGAAACTAAAAGGGCAAAGATATTGGGGGTAGAAGGTACTCACATGTATAAGCACATATATAGATGTATGTATAAAAGGTAAATTTTTTTTTTTTTATATGGTATATTAACACAGTAAAGATATGAATGAATATGGGAAAATGGGGTTGGGGTTTTTTTTTTTTTTTTTTTTGTGTGTTAAACACAGTAAAGATATAATGAGTGAAAATATGATAAGAGGGGAAATTACTGTGTGTTTTTTTTTTTTTTTTATTTTTTTTTTTTTAATATGGTATACTAACACAGTAAAGATACGAGTGAATATGGGAAAATAGGGTTGGGGGTTTTTTTTTTTATTTTTTTTTTTTTTTTTTATGCAATATGGTATATTAGCACAGTAAAGATACGAGTGAATATGGGAAAATAAGGTTGGTTTTTTTTTTTTTTTTTTTTTTTTTTCTTCTCTCCCCTTCTCTTTCTCCTCTCCCTCCCTCCCAATGACCCATCCGTATGTCTCCCTGTGTCCTTTTTTTTCCCCGACTATGACGGGGGCTCTGGGAGGGGATGGGGGGGGGGGAGAGAGGGGGGAGGGGGAAACCCTTTTTTCTTTTCCCTCTTTCTCTCCTCTTTTCCTCCTCCCTTTCTGGGGTCACGGAGAAGAGAGGAAAAAACGAAGAAGCCTAATGTTATATAGTACGATATGAGCTTTTAACACTAGAAGTAATAATAGTAGATGAAGATAAGAAAAATTAGGCAGCAATGGAAAAACTGACGAGCAGCCGATCTAAACCAGCGGTTCCGACTGCCCCCCTCTTAATAGGGACCTTACTGGTTAAGTAAGTTAGACTTTTTTTTAAGTCATTATAGAGTAGTGTAAGTGTAGGAAAGAGTGAAGTGGTGAATTGTTTAATAGAAGTGTTAGGATTGAGTGAAAGTAACGTGAAATTTAAATTTTTTTTTTTTTTTTTTTTTTTTTTTCTTTTTCTCTCTTCCCTCTTCTTCCACTACCTTGTGAGATCCCTTAAATATTAAGGGATAACTCACCCCCTTTAGAAATTTTAATATGGAGGGGTTAAAAATCTGTTCTTTTAATGCAAGAGGCCTTAACTCTCCCTCAAAAAGAAGTCAAATTTTAAACTTCTTCCACAAACAAAAAGTAAATATAATCCTTTTCCAGGAAACACATTTTCGTTCAGAGCATATTCCGAAATTAACTAATAAGTATTATGTTAATTGGATCCATGATACATTTCCATACTCCAAGTCAAGAGGGGTATCAATAGCATTTCATAGAGATACGTTATATCAAATAATTCAAGAGCATAAAGGGAAAGATGGAAGATCTTTGGTTGTAAAAGTAAAACTATTTGGCAAGATGTTTACAATCATTAATATCTATTTACCAAATTACGAACAAATTGAGTCAGGGATAAAAATCTTAAGAAATGTAATGGATAGCATAGAAGGAATAACAATAATTGGCGGAGATTTAAATTTTATAATGGATATGAAAATAGATACTACTAATACTCATCCCCAGAGGAGAAATAAACATCTAAAAGAATTTAAAGAATTATTAGATGAATATCAACTGATTGATATATGGAGAGTACAACACCTAAAAGAAAAGAACTTCACGTATCACTCTAATATTCATGATTCCTATCATAGAATAGACTATTTTTTCCTGAGCCAATCTGGATTATTGATGTCCCCAACAACAGAAATAGGAGGATTTTTATGGTCAGATCATGCACCAATATATATGGAATTAAAAATAATGGAAAATAAAAAAACAAGGGGGAGATGGAGCCTTAACGATAATTTACTTAAAGATAGAAAATGTGAGGACGATATACAGCGAGCGATAAAGGAATTCCAGCTAATTCATGATAGAGATAACACCTCAATTCCTATACAATGGGAAACTCTAAAATGTGTACTGAGGGGACTGTTCATCAAGCACGGATGTAGGATAAAAAGGGAAAAGGAACAAAAAAAAGACCAACTACTGGTGGAAATTAGGATATTAGAAGGAAAACATAAACAGAGTTTAAAATCAGAAGATAACATACTTTTAAAAGACAAAAGAATTGAACTACAAGCCGTGCTCGATGAGGAGTCCCTTCGTTCAAGAGATAAGAATAGAACACAATGGTACTATTATGGTAATAAAACGGGAAAATTACTCGCAAGAACATTAAGAGGACAACAATCCATGACATCTATAGCTAAGATCTTAAAGATAAACGGGGAAATAACATATGATCCAACTGAAATTGTAAAAACATTTCAAGAATACTATGATAAACTATATAATATAGAAATACAGCAGGAAAATAAAAAAGAGGAAAGGGCAGAAAAAATTAGAAAATATATTAACGAAACAGCGTTACCAAGATTTCCTAAAGAAATAACTGAGAAATTGGAAGAAGAAATTACAACAGAAGAGATCCAACAGGCAATTGCCGAACTGGCCCTGGGAAAGAGCCCAGGACCAGACGGTTATACAACAAGGTTTTATAAACGGTTTCAAGAACTAATCATACCCATACTTAAAAAAACATATAATTCTATAACGAAAATACAGACCTTTGCACCACAGAGTACAGAAGCTCACATTGTATTAATCCCCAAACCAGAAAAAGATCATACATTAAGTAAAAATTACCGCCCTATCTCATTAACAAACATTGATATTAGATTATATTCAAAAATTATTTCTAATAGACTAACCCCTATTTTGCCAGAATATATAAAGCTAGATCAAACGGGTTTTACAAAGGGGCGGGAAACTAGGGATAATATAATGAAGACCTGTACTCTGTTGGAATATGCCCAGAGAGCCGCCATCCCGGCCTGCTTATTAACCATAGACGCTGAGAAAGCTTTCGATAGGGTGGGATGGCGGTTCTTAGAGGAGGCACTAATACAGTTAGGATTAGGCCCAAAAATGTTAGGCTGGATTATGGCATTATATGCCAATTCAAGAGCCAAGGTAAGAATAAACGGAATACTATCAGAATACATAAAGATATCGAATGGTACCCGCCAAGGTTGCCCCCTATCCCCTTTATTATACATAATAGTGATGGAACATCTAATCAATGCAATTCGGAAAAATAAAGATATACAAGGGATTAAAATTAAGGATAAAGATTACAAACTGGCCGTATATGCGGACGATCTGTTATTATATATAACAAATCCAATTATAACAATTCCTAATATAATAAAAGAATTAGACCGATTTGGGGAACTAAGTAATTTTAAGGTAAACTATGAGAAATCAGAAATGATGAACATCACAATAAAAGAAGAATTACAGATACTCTTGCAGGAGGATTTTCCGTTTAAATGGCAAAAAGAGGCAATCAAGTACTTGGGAGTTATGATTCCGAAGGATTTGAAACAAATACAAGAATTAAACCATAATATGATCATACGTAAAACAATAAAACAAATGCAAAAATATGAAAAAGTAACATATTCATGGTTGGGTAGAATAAATATAGTAAAAATGGAGATACTGCCAAAGATATTATACATATTCCAAACATTACCTATCGTTCCACCTAGGAAAATAATGATAGATTTAAGGAAAGCTATAAATAGCTTTGTATGGGCAAAAAAAAACTGCAGAATAAAAAGAGAAACACTAACCAGAACAAAAGAAGACGGAGGGCTCGCATTGCCCGATTTTGTAAAATATATGCAAGCTGCATCATTGGTTAGAATTATAAATTGGCAACACGATAAAGAAAAAAAACAATGGGTAACGTTGGAAGAGACAATTACGGGAATACAACTTAGATTTTTACCCTGGATAAAACCTGAATTAAGAACAAACAAAAAGGAAATGCCAATTTTCGTGAGAGCTACTCTAAAAATTTGGGATGCAATGCTTAAGAAAGGAAAGCTATCCTCCAGAACTGGACCATTGACTCCATTAATGTCCAACCCAGAATTTAAGCCAGCTTTGGAAGGGGCAAGTTATTTAATTTGGAATAAGATGGAGAATGTAAGACTAGTACAGATTCTGGAGGATGGAAAAATGCCAAGTTTAATTGATCTCGGATTGGAAGTTAAAAATGATTGGCTGCAACATTTTCAATTAGAAAAATTTATGGAGTTAAATAAAAATTTAATAATCAGACCATTAACTAAATTTGAACAAATAATATTAAAGGACCAAAACCATAAGAACAAATTATCTAAAATATATGAACTATTGCTACCCACGGGGGACATTAAAGACCTAATAGAAATTAGAAAATGGGAGGAAGAATTGGGAGAGACAAACTCAGAAAAAGAATGGAAAAAAATCTTAGGGATAATACATAAAACCTCAACGGCATTAAAACATCAGGAAAGAAACTATAAAGTGGCATTGAGATGGTATTGGAGCCCAGTTGCACTAAAAATAGTAAATAAAGGAAACACAGATAAGTGCTGGAGGTGTGGGATAGAAAAAGGAACACTGGAACATATTTGGTATAGATGTACAAAAGTGAGAAATTTTTGGTTAAAAATTTTTGAGATATACCAAAAAGTGACGGGAAAAGAACTAATCCCAGACGTAAAGGTAGCATTGTTTTCTCTCACTATAGATACACTGGATAGTATGAAAAATGGGATAATTCAACATATGACAACAGCAGCCAGAACAATAATAGCACGTAAATGGAAAGAAACAACTAGTCCAACAATAGTAGAATGGATATGCGAAATGAACGAGATATGTTTTTTGGAAAAACAAATAAGAGAAGAAGGCTATGTAAAAAACCAGATACCAATAGTGTGGAAGAAATGGGAAGAATTTCGGGCCTCAAAAGGAATGATAGAATATTTATAATTAAAAGAAAAGGGGAGGGAGGGAGAGGAAGGGAGAGGGGAAGGAGAAAGGGAGGATTATTGTTTTTTGTCTTTTTTTTTTTTTTTTTTTTTTTTTTTTTATGTTGAGTAAAATGTTTTGTGTTTTGGGAATAATGTTGTATTATGTTGTTATAAATGGATATGTTTGGTCAATGTTTATTATAAAAATAATAAAGAATGGATTTGAAACAAAAAAAAAATAAAAAAACAAATAAATATATTGAGATGGGGCTTTAAAATAAAAACAAGATCATTCATGAGATGAGGAGAAATAAAACAGAAATGTGTTTGGTGAGAACTCTGTGAGTGAATATGAGCAGCAAAGCAACTTCGTTCTTCTAGCATTATAAATAAAAAGACTTCGTTCTTCTAGCATTATAAAGAAGATGCGCTATACATTTAAATGAGCACAGAATTTGCAGCATGACGAATGTGCTACTTCCAATACGAACTGGAGTTTTACAAGACCGAGCACTTCCGTCTCGTACTTGCTTCAGAGCATGCGTCGTTTTAGGACTGTCGGAACAGCATACAGACGAGCGGACTTCTACATCAGAACTGGGTCCGGCGGAGTTCCGTCGGGAAAATTTGAAGCATGCTTCATTTCTAAAGTCCGTCAGACTTTTGCGAAGCTAAAGTCCGTTGCATCCCACACACGATCGGATAGTCTGACGGACTCGGTCTGACGGACTTTGGATGTTGAAAAGTCCGCTCGTGTGTACGGGGCTTTAGTATTCTCCCAGTCTCGATGTAAGTGATTCAATGCTGTTGACGATCGGCCTACCAGGTGGGTTACTTCTATTCTTATGGATCTTCGGAATGATATAAATGATGGGTGTCCTACATAATTCTGGGATAAGATATCTGCTTTCTTTCTTATTTAGAATTGCTTTCTTATTCCCTAGATGTATTAATTGCTCCAATTCCTTCTTATATTTTGTAGTAGGGTTACTTAAAAGTTTAATATAAGTATTGCCATCTTGAAGTTGTCGATCAAGTTCACTCAAATATGCTTCTTTAGCTAGTACAACGACAGCCCCTCCCTTGCCCGCCGGCCGAATGACAATGTCTTTTCTTTGCGTTAAGGATTTGATGCCCTTTCTAATATGACCAGGATCACACACTTTCTTAATTTGCAAAGCTTACAGATCATTTAGCACCAATTTTTTAAAAACCTTGACATGTTGATTGTTGGTCATCTGAGGGTTAAATACTGAGTTGTTACGTAGTGAACTAAATTGTACAGGATTTTGTTCATTCAATATTCTAGTAGTGGATTTGATGGGGTTGTTCATAATATACTTCTTAATATTTATCTTCCTAATGTATTTTTGGATGCCTATATAAGTATCAAACTTATTCAGATTTTTAACAGGGGCATACTTGAGACCCTTATCCAAGACCGCTAACTCTTCTGGGGACATGAGGGTGTTACTTAAATTCACAACACCTTCCCCAATCACTCTCTTTTTCGCTTGGACTCTCTTTCCCGCTCTGCAGCCTCTCTTCTTTCGGGGCTGTTTCGAGTTCTGTCGTTCTCGATCCTTCTTGTGGGAGAGTGATGTGGTTCCTGTAGTGGTCTTCTTGGGGGAGATTCTCTCCTCCAATAAGTCTCTTGAGGTCTTCTCGGAGAATGATCTCTTCTGTCCCGGTCTAAAAAATTATCTTGTGTGTCCCGTGAATAATGATGGTAGGGATGCTCATAATAATTCTGTTCGGAATAATTTCTGATAGGTTCATATCTGTTAGATGTAGGTATGGGACTTCTGTCTCTCCTTCCTTGGTTATCATACTGATAGCTAGGTCTTCTATTATCTCTCTGATGCCAGTTGTTGTTATGCGATTTCTTAAACTTCTTGAAGGGCTTTTTCCAACCTTTTTTGGGGGTTTGTTGTGTGTGGTTCCCCCTATATGTATGATTGTCATATGGTACTGGTGTGGTATACTGATTAGTATAGGATGGGTAACGCCTTCTAGGTGTTTCGGGGTAGCCCCTATTGTGATATGTAACAAGAGGCTTCCCTGTGTCATACCTGGCATTATCTTTTTCCCACATCGAACCATGATTCACATGGGAGGATGTGGGATCCTGTATCCTAACCTCCCTTTCCGGAGTGGATTGTGCAGACTCAGGAATGGCTGGTTCTAATTTCCCTTGCCATTTAAATACCTTATTAGTCTTGTAATCAGTAATATCGCGGTGATATTTTTTCATTTTGCGCTGCTGGACCTCTAGATCTTTAGCAATAAGATCTTTATTGAGTTGTGTAGCCATTTTATTAAAATCTGGCAATTCCTTATGCGACTCAAGTTTAGTTTTAATTTCCTCAATCTGTTTTTCAATCATATGGGTCTTTCTCTGCTTTCTTTTTAAAAGAAATTTAACACATTCAATACTTTTGTTGTTAAAAAATTCAAACCATTCCTCCATAGACTCCTTATCGACAAGACCATCATTAGGTGGTAATTCCCACCTGATGCGTCTCGGAGCTATATTTTCTCTAATGTATTGATCAAAAGTAATAGTGTCCCACCATAAACTAATCTTTTTTTCCATATGGTGTCCCAATTTTCTCATTAAACTATCAAGATCAGAATTACGTGCTTTATTGTGTGAAAATATTTCATTTAAATTAATGTTTCTATTTTCCAAAAATGTGAACACTTCCATAATGGCAGCAAAGGAAAAATGTGTCAGAACAAAAAAATGAAAGTGGTCAGCCTTCGCGCCGCTAAGTGGTAATGAGTGACTAAAGTGGAACAAAATCCAAAATCAGAATTAATGAAACACAGATGCTGTGAAAAAGAACCTGAGTGATATAAAGTGCAAATGCTAACTAAAAAATGCAGCAGGACAAAATAGTGAACACAAACTATCAAATAATGGATATAGAGGGGTGGGTCCTGCGCAAATCGTGCCACTCAAATAAAATACACAAATTCAAACTAATATAAATATGTGCATACATATAATGCAGTGAAAAATATAGTCCATAAAACGGCATCTACCTGCCGTTTTTTAAACTACTACACTATGGAAGTCTCCTGTTTTTCTCTCTCCCCCTCCTCTCTCTTATTTTGAGCCATACAGTGTGGAATAGAAGTGAAGATCCTTATTACCTATTCTATAAGCTGGGACTGGCCCTCTAGTGGCGGAATTGTATCACTACATCCCTCCTTTGGATTTCCTGATGGCTATTATTTATGAATGAAATAAGAGAATCCTGGAGTTTGTTTGATTTGCTTATTCACTTCGTTTGAAGGTGAGAGTTCTGGGAGCCTTGAGTAGCGGACATTCTATCATTATTCTATCATTGATCCCTTCTCCATTTTTTATATTTTTATCCGTGCTGTTTTATGGACTATATTTTTCACGGCATTATATGTATGCACATATTTATATTAGTTTGAATTTGTGTATTTTATTTGACTGGCACGATTTGCGCAGGACCCACCCCTCTATATCCATTATTTGATAGTTTGTGTTCACTATTTTGTCCTGCTGCATTTTTTAGTTAGCATTTGCACTTTATATCACTCAGGTTCTTTTTCACAGCATCTGTGTTTCATTAATTCTGATTTTGGATTTTGTTCCACTTTAGTCACTCATTACCACTTAGCGGCGCGAAGGCTGACCACTTTCATTTTTTTGTTCTGACACATTTTTCCTTTGCTGCCATTATGGAAGTGTTCACATTTTTGGAAAATAGAAACATTAATTTAGATGAAATATTTTCACACAATAAAGCACGTAATTCTGATCTTGATAGTTTAATGAGAAAATTGGGACACCATATGGAAAAAAAGATTAGTTTATGGTGGGACACTATTACTTTTGATCAATACATTAGAGAAAATATAGCTCCGAGACGCATCAGGTGGGAATTACCACCTAATGATGGTCTTGTCGATAAGGAGTCTATGGAGGAATGGTTTGAATTTTTTAACAACAAAAGTATTGAATGTGTTAAATTTCTTTTAAAAAGAAAGCAGAGAAAGACCCATATGATTGAAAAACAGATTGAGGAAATTAAAACTAAACTTGAGTCGCATAAGGAATCGCCAGATTTTAATAAAATGGCTACACAACTCAATAAAGATCTTATTGCTAAAGATCTAGAGGTCCAGCAGCGCAAAATGAAAAAATATCACCGCAATATTACTGATTACAAGACTAATAAGGTATTTAAATGGCAAGGGAAATTAGAACCAGCCATTCCTGAGTCTGCACAATCCACTCCGGAAAGGGAGGTTAGGATACAGGATCCCACATCCTCCCATGTGAATCATGGTTCGATGTGGGAAAAAGATAATGCCAGGTATGACACAAGGAAGCCTCCTGTTGCGTATCACAATAGGGGCTACCCTGAAACACCTAGAAGGCGTTACCCATCCTATACTAATCAGTATACCACACCAGTACCATATGACAATCATACATATGGGGGGAACCACACACAACAAACCCCCAAAAAATGTTGGAAAAAGCCCTTCAAGAAGTTTAAGAAATCGCATAACAACAACTGGCATCAGAGAGATAATAGAAGACCTAGCTATCAGTATGATAACCAAGGAAGGAGAGACAGAAGTCCCATACCTACATCTAACAGATATGAACCTATCAGAAATTATTCCGAACAGAATTATTATGAGCATCCCTACCATCATTATTCACGGGACACTCAAGATAATTTTTTAGACCGGGACAGAAGAGATCATTCTCCGAGAAGACCTCAAGAGACTTATTGGAGGAGAGAATCTCCCCCAAGAAGACCACTACAGGAACCACATCACTCTCCCACAAGCAGGATCGAGAACGACAGAACTCGAAAACAGCCCCGAAAGAAGAGAGGCTGCAGAGCGGGAAAGAGAGTCCAAGCGAAAAAGAGAGTGATTAGGGAAGGTGTTGTGAATTTAAGTAACACCCTCATGTCCCCAGAAGAGTTAGCGGTCTTGGATAAGGGTCTCAAGTATGCCCCTGTTAAAAATCTGAATACGTTTGATACTTATATAGGCATCCAAAAATACATTAGGAAGATAAATATTAAGAAGTATATTATGAACAACCCCATCAAATCCACTACTAGAATATTGAATGAACAAAATCCTGTACAATTTAGTTCACTACGTAACAACTCAGTATTTAACCCTCAGATGACCAACAATCAACATGTCAAGGTTTTTAAAAAATTGGTGCTAAATGATCTGTAAGCTTTGCAAATTAAGAAAGTGTGTGATCCTGGTCATATTAGAAAGGGCATCAAATCCTTAACGCAAAGAAAAGACATTGTCATTCGGCCGGCGGGCAAGGGAGGGGCTGTTGTTGTACTAGCTAAAGAAGCATATTTGAGTGAACTTGATCGACAACTTCAAGATGGCAATACTTATATTAAACTTTTAAGTAACCCTACTACAAAATATAAGAAGGAATTGGAGCAATTAATACATCTAGGGAATAAGAAAGCAATTCTAAATAAGAAAGAAAGCAGATATCTTATCCCAGAATTATGTAGGACACCCATCATTTATATCATTCCGAAGATCCATAAGAATAGAAGTAACCCACCTGGTAGGCCAATCGTCAACAGCATTGAATCACTTACATCGAGACTGGGAGAATACTAAGACTTTTTCATCCAACCGGCAGTGCAAAAAAACAGTGCTTATTTCAAAGATACGAAGCATACTCTACAGTTATTGGAAACAGTGACAGTGCTGGAAGGAAGAATACTTCTTGCCACTGCGGATGTATCATCCTTATACACGATTGTGGCACACCATGAAGCATGTTCTGCTATAAAATGGCTTTTAATATCCTTTACCACACTGAGGTGTCAACATAGGAAATTCCTGATTAAATGTCTTGAGTTTTGCTTGAAACATAACTTTTTTTGGCATAACCAAACCTATTACAGACAAGCAGTTGGGATAGCCATGGGCGCTAAATTTGCGCCCAGTGTGGCCAATGCCTTTATGGCCCACTGGGAAGAGAAGGCTGTATATAAAGACACCCCTGCAGAGTTGATGCTCTATAAAAGATTTATTGACGATATTGTTATTGTCTGGAACGGTAGCCGTGAAGCATTGGAAAAATTAATTACCAAATTGAATAATAATGATAAAAATATTCATTTGAAATGGGTAATAGATGCAACAAGTATTAATTTTTTAGATTTAAACATCTCGCTGGATAAGAACACAGTAATTACAAAAACGCATTTTAAAAGTGTCGATGCGAATAGCTACATCTCCATTAACAGCTGTCATTTCAAGCCATGGTTGTACAACATACCTAAAGGACAGTTGGTCCGAATAAGAAGGAATTGTACTAAAACCGATGACTTTTTAGAACAGGCTAACTTAATTGCCACCAGATTCAAAGAAAAGGGTTATGAAGACTCACAACTAAAAAGGGAAATTGAACATGTTAAATGCATGGATAGATGTACCATGCTCCAGGATAACGTTAATAAGAGACTTAAATACAATTATGAGGTTCCTTCTATTATTCTTGACTATAACGTACAGTATAAAGAGGTTTCCAGAGTATTAAGTCGGCATTGGCATGTCCTTAAAAATGATAGGGACTTGGGTAAAATCCTACCTGAAAGACCGAATGTTATTTATAAAAGGGCTCCCACCCTGAGAGATATTATTGCCAAATCTGTTGTTGAACCACCCCCCAAAAGGGATTTTTCTTTTTTTACAGGGAAAGGTTTTTATCCATGTAAAAACAGTTTTGCATGTCGGCATGCCAAAAAATTTCAAAATAAAAAAAGTGATTTTGCTAGTACTACCACTGGACAAATACACAATATACGTGACTTTATAGGATGCCATACGGAGGGTGTAGTATATTGCCTCCAATGTAGTTGCAAGTTGCAATATATTGGGAGAACAAAAAGAGCGTTGAAAGTTAGGCTAAAAGAGCATATACAGAACATCCTTAAGGGGTTTCCCAATCACAGTGTGTCTAGGCATTTTGATCAGGTACATAATCTAGACCCCTCCCATTTGCAGTTTTGGGGCATCGAAAGATATAACCCCTCTTGGAGGGGTAGCCACAAAATCCGAACTATTAGTCAAAAGGAATCTAGGTGGATTTTTACTATGAGGTCTTTTTATCCTGATGGTCTTAATGTAGATTTTGATCTTAATTGTTTTTTAAGTAATTTTTAATATTGATGGTATTAATTATTAATATTTTTATCTTTTCGATTTTTATGTTTTTTCCTGTGATTATTTATTGATGTAATTGCGGATAGATTATTATATAATAATTTTTGTAAAGTCCTACTCTATTTCCGGTATGTGACTTTATTTATCTCACGTATGCATATTTATTAAATTATTAATTATTAATAATTTAATTTTAATTTTTAAATTAAATTTTTTTCTTTTTTCTTTTATTAGTATGATTACTATTATACATTGATATACTGATTTTTTTTTATATACTAGTCTTAGTTTTTTGTGGCGGGTTTGCCATTCTGCAATCTATTTTATTTTTTATCCTATCTCCCTATTATCCCTCTATAGGAAGCTAGATCATTTAGTCTAAATGATGTCATGCTTTTCTGAATCTCAGAATAGCGTTTTGCTTTTTAGATGCATTTGGGATATAAGATGTATGCTAATTTTATCATTAAAGTAATTTATATTTTTTGGGATATTTTAATAGCGCTGTTTTTTCTGCATTGGCGATTTTGTGCTTTTCTTCTACTCCAAGATGGCGGTTTTCTACACTTCCTTCTAGTAATGTTGGAGTAGCAAGATGGCGGAGACAGCACTTCCGGTTTTCGCTTGTTTACCTCTATCTTTACCCTTTTCCAAAATGGCTGAACTGGCATTTCCGGTTCCGGTTCTCATTATACTTATGGAGGCCAGAAGCGTCCTATCAGCATCCCCATGAAGAAGTCACATGACGTAACGCGTAGGGAGTGGCCAGAGGACGAACCGGAAGTAGAGTAAGACGGGCGGAAGTCGCCATTACACCCTCTTCCTGATTGTGTTTGTTTTTTGCAATCAAAATGTGAGAGTCTTTACTGCTTCTTAATAAATCTACCTGCCGTTTTTTAAACTACTACACTATGGAAGTCTCCTGTTTTTCTCTCTCCCCCTCCTCTCTCTTATTTTGAGCCATACAGTGTGGAATAGAAGTGAAGATCCATATTACCTATTCTATAAGTTGGGACTGGCCCTCTAGTGGTGGAATTGTATCACTACATCCCTCCTTTGGATTTCCTGATGGCTATTATTTATGAATGAAATAAGAGAATCCTGGAGTTTGTTTGATTTGCTTATTCACTTCGTTTGAAGGTGAGAGTTCTGGGAGCCTTGAGTAGCGGATATTCTATCATTATTTTATCATTGATCCCTTCTCCATTTTTTATATTTTTATCCGTGCTGTTTTATGGACTATATTTTTCACGGCATTATATGTATGCACATATTTATATTAGTTTGAATTTGTGTATTTTATTTGAGTGGCACGATTTGCGCAGGACCCACCCCTCTATATCCATTATTTGATAGTTTGTGTTCACTATTTTGTCCTGCTGCATTTTTTAGTTAGCATTTGCACTTTATATCACTCAGGTTCTTTTTCACAGCATCTGTGTTTCATTAATTCTGATTTTGGATTTTGTTCCACTTTAGTCACTCATTACCACTTAGCGGCGCGAAGGCTGACCACTTTCATTTATATGCAATTGCTAATGCTGCACATTGTCTCATGTCCCTCTTTTTTATGTGTTCGTCACATGTGACTATTTTACACGTAAAAAGAAAAAGAGAAAATCCCCTGTATGGTGGACTTTTAAGCCACAAGCTAAATCAAAAAGTTTAAATAACATATATGGGTAGTTTCAGAATATTTTATTTAGAAAAGTATGAAAAGTAATGTATATAAAAACATGAAATGTTAGAAAACCTCTTAGCGCTAATACACCATCATACATGTAGATATACAATACAATTTTTGGTTTCTCGCACCCGATGCATTTCGGGGTATGTCGTTTTCTCCTTCTTCAGGGGTGAGGGCAAAAAGAAACCATGTTTCTAAAATGGGACAATAGATAAAGTAAGTATATACCGTATTTATCGGGGTATAACACGCACCAGCGTATAACACGCACCCCAAGTTTAGGAGGGCATTTTAAGGAAAAAAGTTTTAGGAGGGAAGTTTAAGGAAAAAAAAAAACTTACATTTAAATGCCAGTCAATGCAGCCTTATCAGTGTGCATCTGCAGCCTTGTCCATCATTGCAGAATGATCAGTGTCATTTGCAGCTTGCCCCACGCTGTTTGCAGCTTTGCAGTGTCATTTGCAGCTTTGCAGTGTCATTTGCAGCTTGGCCAGCGCCGTTTGCAGCCTTGCCCATGTTTAAATTTCCCGCCGCCGAGATTTCCAGACCGAGCGAGCGTCGCCGAAAAAGACTCAGCCGACTTGCTTGGCTCCGCTCGTAGTCCCGCCTCCCAGCAATCGACTCGGTATTTTTCGGCGGCGCTCGGTATTTTTCGGCGGCGCTCGGTATTTTTGACTCGCAGACAGTGGGGATCGGCGTATAACATGCACCCACAACTTTCCCCCGATTTTAAGGGGGAAAAAGTGCGTGTTATACGCCGATAAATATTGTACTCATAACACTAATGTTTGATAGCTTTCCCTTCTCCTCTTTTTCTCTTTTACACATACCTCTGTAGTAAACAAAGTGCTTCCTAATTATTACATACTTCAACTTATGACTGTCAGTTATATACAGTGCTGCATGGAAAAAAATTCATGCCACACACGTTCAGAATTAAAAATTTCCTTTGGGATACAGAGTAAAAATAAATAACTAATATTAATAAACTGTTTCAAATTGTAATACAAATTAAATCTCTGCCAGTCACAGGCTGTGTCACGCCCGTGTCTTAGAATAACAGGGGGGTGAAGCCTTCATCAATCAAGATGCAATATCCCACCCTCAATGTGTTTCGCTAGTTAGTGGACATGGAGGAGGAGGGAGGGCGTTGGCTGTCATTTACCACTGTGTATATGTATAGCTCTATAGTAACATGGGCTGCTCAGATCTAATAGGGAGAAAATGCTCAGGGTAGAAAACTGAGCATGTGCATTAGCTGCCAACACTGCTCTGCAAAATCATCAACTGCAGTGGGGATATGGAAATGAGGGGGAGGCAGAAAGCAGAAGAATCAAGCAGTTTTTTTTTGTTTATTATCAGCATGTCAATGGCAAAGCAAATGCCTTTCCTGGTCTGCCAAGCTACATGCACAGATAAGAGTCTGGTATGATTTGTTTTTGTTGGGGACCTTATGCTTGGTGACCTATGCTTTTTTTCCCTGATTTTTTTGTGTGGTTCTCCTTAAATCCATATGTACTTGAAGGGTCTGGTAAGAATAAGGGGGAAACCCTATGCTATTTTTTGTGGGGGTCCCCTATTAACAGAGCACACAGTGGGTATACACTGGCTCACACCTGCAAGAAGATTGGTTTATATTTGGATTGCTGCTGAGAAGAGGGCACAAAAGTGCTGCTTCACCAATAGGGTCCTGGCCGTGGACACTCTTTTGAGCTGTGGTAACTGACAGCTGATTTTTTTTTTCAATTTCCTCTGACCGTATAGATGTAGATGTCTATTACCACAGCTCACCAGAGTGTCAGGATCCTAATGGTGATTTAACACTCTAGTTCCTTCTCAGTATTCCAACTATATATCAATCACCTGGTGTGAACTGCTCCATACCCATTGTAATCTCTGTAGGACTACAGTGCACAGCATTGAGAGACTCTGAATCCAACAATCTGTCTGAGTGATTTCTATAACAGTTTACTCTCGCTATGACAGTGCATAATTGTTGCCATACATTAGTACCAAATAAGATTAAGGTTTTTTTTTTATATATATACTTTTGAATTCATTTGTATGTAGTGTGAACACTTCCTGAATCTGTTTACGTGTATTGTCTGTTGTTGCCTATTTTCAGGCTAAATGCTGAACATACTTAGGTGCTTTTACTCTCCTGATATTTGAAGTTGGACCTTGGTGTCTATTACCATTACAATTTTATTTTAACAATACATAGGCAACAAATTTGAATTTGTGACATTATGTGGACAACAAATAGGCAGTTTTTACAATAAATGGGCTGATAAAGAGTACACACTGAATGTCCGTAGAAATATAATGCCTAATATATGAACAGCATATAAAAAATGTACTAACATAGTAGCTGTGGGATGCCATCACATGAGAGATCCTGTCATTATATGACAAATAGCCAGTGGCAGGATCACTAAAAGACCACTACCATTTGCTATAAGGTATTAAACCTACCCTATCCACCCACAGCAAAAATCATTCCCCTCCCTCCATGTAAAAAAATTAGTAGACCTCAGAAGCAGGGTGGCTCCTTGGTGAAGAATGAGGGGAAGTCCTCCCAAGCTTTCCCTTACATAGGGAAGATTCCCCCCATGCCACTCTGCTTCTGAGGCATGAACAATGCAGGCAAAATACTGCAATGCAAGTGCTCTTACAAAATGTTCCCCAGCTTTGCACAGATTTTCAAATAGCAACATCACTGATCCAGGACACTGGTCCCATGCTCCAAGAGCACCTTGAAGCTGACTGTATCTGGGGCAGGAGCCTGTATTATTCTCAGTTGTCTATTTGTGAATAATCTATGCCCCCTCCTTGGATGCTTTACAATTCTGTAGCCTTTCCCTCACTGAAGCAATATTGTAAGCAACAGACTGGACAACAAATTCTCCAGGATTTCCAACGGATCAGAATTGTTTTAACCACTTGAGCTCCAGAAGGTTTTACCCCTTTCATGACCAGGGAATTTTTTGCCTTTTAAGCACTGTGCTACTTTAACTGGCCATTGCATGATCATGCAACACTGTACACAAGTGGCATTTATATCATCTGTTTCACACAAAGAGAGCTTTCTTTTAGTGGTATTTGATCACGACTGAGGTTTGTTTGTTTTTTTCTGTTGTGCAAATGTAAAAATAAGACAGAAAATTGAGAAAAAAAATGTTTTCTGCTTTCTGTTGTAAAATATATCCAATAAAATCAAATTTCTTCAAAATTTTAGGCCAAAATGTGTTCTGCTACATGTATTTGGTAAAAAAATTCCAATAAGTGTATGTTAATTGGGTTGGAAACTATTTGTCAATTGATCAATCCTGGTGTACTGATGGCCTATCAAATTTCTTGAGGCCCTTAGAATGCCAGGACAGTACAAATACCCCCAAATGAACCAAATTACTTTTTGAAAAATAGACAGTATTAGTAAGGGGCATAGCAAGTTTTTTGAAGGAATTTTTGTCACGAAAAAACAGGGACAGGGATATCTAGCACCCAGGACAAAGATGCCAAACAATGCCCCCTCCCCCCCAAAATGTATGAGCATTATGCGCTAGCAAGAATCCCCTCCCTCCTGCCAAAAAAAATTGAGCAATAATCTTTACACTTACGCCAAAAATTCCCTTTGCAAGCCAAAATTCTTCCCGGGAAAAAAAATTCCCTGTTTTAGTACAAATCCCACCTCCCAATTTAAATCCTATACCTCCCCAAATACCCCTCACCCAGCAAATTTCCCCTCAAATTTCTTTAGCATTTCTAGCAACTTATCCCCCCCAATCCCCCCCCAGCACAAATCCTTCCAATCATCCCTACTAGCACAACTCCTCTCAGGAGGAGAGCGGCTCCTGACCCAGCGCAGGAAATGTACTGTGCAGGAAAGTGGTTAATATACTTTTTGATATATCCTATAAACAATGTCAATGTAAACATGGATGAAAAAGTGCACAGTTTATATGACCTGTAAGTTTAACTAAAACAGAGTTAATTCATAAATAGTTAAGTGAAATAAATAAGTTCATAGATCTTTATACTTTTTAAATGACTTGAAAAGGTTACAACGACATTGAACCAATAATTATATTTCTGTCTTTAAAAAATGAGGAACGTATGTTTGCATTTTTAAACAGGTTAAACCATTGCACACTTTCTGTCCGTTAAATTACAATGCGTGTCAGCATTGTGTTGCCAACATTCATAGCCTAATAAAGCTCATTTAGATTTAGCAGTCAACACCAATCAATTCTCTTGCCTATCCATCAAATTCACTTTAAAACACTGATTGCAAAATCAATAAGTACCTAATTTGAATGTAGAAATGCGGCAGCTGGAAATGTAGAAATTATGCCAATGCTGAATAAATCCAAAAGTCTTCACATTAGCACCAATATTAAAAAATACAATCTTGTGGGGAAAAAGGTTTATGTGTCTCCCAAGACCACAATGTAATTACTGCCTCTCAAAACTGTAATGGGCTTATGAGGATACTATACGTGTGAAGGCTCGGAGAAGCAAGGTTCTGCACCACTTATTTAGTATAATCACTTAATCAATGGCTTACCAAGGTCAGGGCAAAAATGAAACAAAAAAAATACTCCCCATCATTACCTGCTTTACCAAATAATAATAATTAAAAAAAAACACAAATTGTTTATCCTTAAAGCTTAAAGTGGTTCTAAAGCCAAAAGGTTTTTTTTTATTTTTTTTATAATCTAACGTATTCTATGCATTAAAGTGTTACTAAACCCACAACAGAAAAATCAGTCTGTATATGCATTAAAGCAGTGGTCATCATGCCTGTCCTCGGGGCCCACTAACGGGCTGGGTTTGCAAGATAACTGAAATACATCACAGGTGATATCATTTGCTGCTCAGTGATTGCAGTATTCTAGTCTGCATCTCCAAAAGGTAATACATAAAACCTGGCCTGTTATTGGGCCCTGAGGACAGGGTTCATGAATGCTGCATTAAAGCATGCTTGTTATACTCAACTGTGTAACCTAAGGGGGTTATCCTCTGCATTGTGTAAAAAAGCTGTTTGATCATGTCTTCTCTGATCCTCCTCTTCTTCCACTGTCCCCAATCCTTCTCCTGATAGAACAGAGGCTAGGGGACAAGCTGCAGATGCTCAGTTTGGGGTGTATTGTCAGCAAGATTATTTTTTTTTGTTGAGAGAGTGCATGTGATCAGCACAGGGGCAATCAGCACTGTCCATACAGAGGGTCAGGGGTCCTGTAGCCTCATAGGATAGTCAAAGCAGAATGAAAACTTCCCCTACAAGTTTTAACCAGACATTGATAGAAGTCACAAGACTGCTCTAACTGTGCATAAGAGCAGCAATGCTGTCCTCTCTCTCTTTTTCTCATTCTCTCTCCTCTCTGGCACAGAAACAGCAGCAGTCAATCACAGCCAGTGAGGAGGGAGTGGGGAAGGGGCCGAGCTACACTGCATGTGCCTTGGAATGAATACGACATTCTTTTTTTTTATGCAAGCAGAGTAAATACCTGAATTTGATTTGGTATCAGCCGCTTGCATTCCCTGTACAGCAGAGTTTAAAAGATGGAAGAGGGCACAAGTAAGGCAGTCAGCTGTGCAGTCTTCATGTAATGACAAACAAGAGGGAGAGAAGTTACCACTGTCTGTGTGTAGACAAACAGGGTGAAAAAAAAATGAAGTAATGCACTCACATAAAAAGTAGGTAGTCATGGCATGTCCAAAATTTAATCTGCAAGATTTTCAGCTGGTGGCAGTTCTTGGGTGTCTCCAACGAAAGAGAGAGAATTCACCACCCACTCTCAGTGTAGCATTTATTAAAATTGTAATAATGAGAAATGAACAATAATACACTCACATGTAGAAAATAGAAAGCAGCAATAATAAAAAGTACCAGCAAGCAACAAACTTCTTAGTCCTAATTCATTTAAATGTGGGATAACAAGGTACAGGTGTGAAAGTGGGATGGTTAAAAAAAAATGTTGGCCAATTATGGGGAAAAATGTTAAACATATATGAACAATCAATAAGATAATGGTTGAATTCCTAAACCCTGATGTAAATAAAAAAGGGAGCATTAAAGTATAATTTAACCTTTTTTTTATCATGTTACATGTTACACTTATATTCAGTGTGTAACATGTAACATGTTACAAATGTACTGGACCCCACACCTTGCCGATCTCCCATTTGGGCAGGGAACGGGTGATCTTCTCTACCCACTCACTGCCACAATCTAGGGAAAACGCGAACATGCAGGATTTCACCCACTCGGTCATGTCATTCAGTCACAGTGTTCTGTGACTGAATGGACTACAACTACCGACAGTCTTTGCGACTGTCGGCTAGTAGTTGTCAAATAAGTACCAGGGCGCCGTTGAGCACTGTGGCAGATTATTTCTTCCTGTCAGTGTAAAACTGCCTGTGCATACAATGCACTGGCAGACAGATCACACTGACAGGCTGCAGGAAACCTGCATGGCATCAGCAATCTGCTGATCACTGGTGCAATGCTTTCCAGGTCCCTAAAACAAAAAATTGTAAATGCACAATTTTTTTTACTTGCAAAGGTCAACTTATCCTTTCAATGATTAATTGAAAATAAATATTATATAGAGACTTTGCCAAGATGATCGGTACCAAAATATGAAAGATGTATATGTATTTAGCAAAAAATTTAAAAAACTTATGTATATATGCATGAAGTTAAGTAAATAAGTGGAAGAATAAATAAAAATTAAAATAAATGACCAATGGCATGCAATACACTGTGTATGTATGTATGTATGTATGTATGTGTATAAATATATATATATATATATATATATATATATATATATATATATATATATATATATATACAAAAATACACCGTATATGTGCATACAAAAAGTACACAAAGAAAGAAGAAAGGTGTGTGTGTGTATATGTGGCAGAATAATATCTGTGTGTAAATGTGCTATGATAAGCATATGAATACAAAGTGATATAAAAATTGATATAAAGATAAGAGGTTCAGAGTCATGCTTATAAAGTGTAAAGGTTGTATGTTCATTGAAACATCAATACCTTCATGTATGCAGAGGCAAATTATTATATATGTCTAATGCCCCGTACACATGATCGGACTTTCCGACAAAAAAACTATGGATTTTTGTTCGAAGGATGTTGGCTCCAACTTGTGTTGCATGCACATGAACAATTACGAACGTAGTGACGTACAAGACATACGTGATATCTCCATTATGAATGCTAGTTATATCTCCAGCTTGTAGTTGATTCCGAGCATGCGCTGGCTTTTGCCTGACAGACTTGTGTACACACAATCAGAAAGTCCGACAACAAACATTTGTTGGCAGAAAACTTGAGAACCTGCTGGCCAACATTTGTTGGCAGAAAGTCCGACAACAAATGTTCGATGGAGCATACACACGGTCGGACTTTCCGCCAACAAGTTCACATCCAACATTTGTTGTCGGAAAATCCGATTGTGTGTACGGGGCATTAAGCCCCATGCATACTAGCAGATTTTCTGCTGATTTTTGTCTTCAGATTTACCAAAACCATGTAGTGCAAGGGCCTGCTTGATTGCATAAACATTGAAACTCCTAAGGTTTGACCTCATATTATATGGTTTTGGTAAATCTGAAGGAAAAAATCAGCAGAAAAACTGATAGTGTGTATGGGGCTTTAGAGTGTTCACATGCATCTATGTACATACATGAGAGACAATAAGGTAACTAAAATTGGAATAAAAATGTATAACTTAGATCCCAGGTGACTGTTATGCCATGTACACATGACCGAACTTTCCGGCAGACTAGGTCCGAAACGGATTAGTCCGTCGGACAATCCGATCGTGTGTGGGCTAGACCAATCGTTTTTCGAAAAAAAAATCCAATGGACCTATAAATAGAACATATTTCAAATTCATCCGACGGACTCAATTCCAGTGGACTAAAATCGGGAAAACCATTCGTCTGTGTGCTGGTCCGAAGGACCAAATACAATGCAAGGGAAGCTATTGGCTAATAGCTATTGAACTTCCTTGTTTAGTCCCGTTTACATCATCACGTTCAAAACTAACTGACTTTCGAACAGACTTAGTCCATTCGTGTGTGGCCAAGTCCTTCGTTCGGGAAGACCGTCGGACCTAGTCTGCCGGAAAGTCCACTCGTGTGTACACGGCATTAGATTATGGTCTGGGCTTGCTGACTCCAATTGCAGAGCATCAAACAGAGCACAAAGCAGAATGACTACTTGTAAAGCTGGAGCTGTAGTGCTGTCTCTTGTCCCATGCGCAATTATACCAACTGCACTCCACCTCTTATCCTGGCTAGCAGTCTCCAGAGTGGGGAAAGCAGCAGGAAAGAAGAGTTCCTCAGGTTAGTGTTAAGCAATGCAATATGCTTAATAGGATAGGGCTGTTTTCACACTGATGTGCTGCATCCACACCAGGAGTGCAGTGCAGTATACCTGCAGGTTTTGTGCGAGTTTGCTGCGCTTAACCATAGACGTCTATCATATCCTGCGGGTTTGGTGCACTTTCTGAATGCAGGAGATTTGATGCGCTTTCAGAAAGTGCACTACACCTGCAGTATATAAAAGAGGTCTATGGCAAAACGCAACTAACCCAGGAAAGTTGCAGATGCATTGCACTGCACGCGCGGTGCAGGTAAACGACAACACATCAGTGTGAAAGCAGCCTTATGCCACGTACACACGATCAAACAATCCAGTGGAAAAGTCAGACAATCCGCCCGTCGGACAATCTGCCTGTGTGTGGGCTCCGGCGGACTTTTTTTTACCCAAAAGTCCGGTGGACTTAGAAAGTGGTTTTGCACCAAAATTTGTCCACCGGACTCGTAGTCCGGCGGACAAACGGCCCGGGGGTCCCCCCCAGGTCCATATCAGACCCTTATCCAAGCATGCTACCCGGCCGGTCAGGAAAGGGGGTGGGGACGAGCAAGCGCGGCTCGTCCCCACCCCCTTATTAAAGGTGGGCTCCTGGATTTTGATAAGCCCCCCGCCTGCAGACCTCGACAACCAATGGCCAGGGTTGTCAGGAAGAGGCCCTTGTCCTCATCAACATGAGGACAAGGTGCTTTGGGGTCGGGGGCCGCGTGGCCCCCCTTCCCCAAAGCACCCCCCCATGTTGAGGGCACGCGGCCTTGTAGGGCTACGGGGGGGGCGCTTGCTTCAACACCCCCTTTCCTGACCAGCCGGGTAGCGTGCTCGGATAAGGGTCTGATATGGACCTGGGGGGACCCCATGACGTTTTTTCGGAGTAGGGCTTCCCCTTTAAGTCCATACCCCGTCATACGGGGCCAGCGACGCTTCCTTCCTAGTCCCTGCTACCTGGAGCCACGCTCAAAATGAACGGACTTTCCTCCGTGTGTGTGGGCAAGTCCGTTCATTTCAAAAGTACGGAGGATAGTCTGCTGGACCTAGTCTGCCAGAAAAGTCCTGTATGTGGGCAGGTCCGCTCGTTCGGACAGTCCGGCGGACTTTACGGCGGTTTGTCTGCCAGACTAAGTCCACCGTATAGTCTGATCGTGTGTACGCGGCATTATAGGTGACACAAAACAGTAATGCCCTGTACACATGACTGGTTTTCCCATCGGAATAAACTCTGAAGTAGGGATGAGCCGAACACCCCCCGGTTCGGTTCGCACCAGAACTTTCGAACGGACCCCAAATTCGTACGAACTTTAGAACCCCATTGAAGTCTATGGGACTCGAACGTTCGAAATTAAAAGTGCTAATTTTAACGGCTAATATGCAAGATGCTGTCCTAAAAAGGGTTTGTGGACCTGGCTCCTGCCCCAGGGGACATGGGTCAATGCCTAAAATGTTTTTAAAAATGGCAGTTTTGGCGGGAGCACTGATTTTAATGACGATTAAAGTGAAAAAAAAAGTGAAATATTCCTTTAAATATGGTGCAAAAAAGGAAAAGCGTGTGGCCCCCAGGCCCTATATACTCAGAACAGCAGTATACAGGCGGTGCAAACAAGACAGGGACTGTGTAGGCTTGTTGTGTTAAGTTGAATCTGTTTGTAATTTTCAACTGGTACATTTTTAAAGTGTAGCTCCAGTCAAAAAAACTATTTTTAAGCTTTTTAGAAAACATAGGGAAGGGTTATCACCCCTGTATAATTTGTTTTGTCGTCCATCTTTTTTCATCTCACTTGCTGTTGTCTCCTTCCGTTTGCAAGTAGGAGATGTTTGTAAGTTGGATGTTTGAAAGTAGGGGCCTGCCCTATATGCTCTGCAGAAATGGTGGAACAAGGTGTTGGTTTTGCCACAATATTGTAAGCCCTCACAGTGACTCTTGGTGGGCGCTGGAGCGCCCTGATGTGAACGATTATATCAAGAATTGTAATTACATGCCATTGTTGAACAGTGGTAGAAAAATTGACCTTTGGTGGCTGTGGTGCTGGTGCCACAACACTATAAGTCCTCACAGTTACCCTGGGTGGGCACAGGAACGGGCCCTCCTGTGAAATATTATATCAAGAATTGTAATTACATGTCCCTTTTAAACAGGGGCAGAAAAATTGGGCCTTAGGCACTGGTGCTGGTGCCACGACACTGCAACCTCTCCCATATACTCTAGTTTTATTGCAGAAATTAGCCCTGCTGCAAAGCATTGCATCAAAAATTGTAATTAAATGCCCCTGTTAAACAGGGGCAGAAAAATTGGGCCTTAGGCACTGGTGCTGGTGCCACCACACTGCAACCTCTCCCATATACTCTAGTCTTATTGCAGGAATTAGCCCTGCTGCAAAGCATTGCATCAAAAATTGTAATTAAATGCCCCTGTTAAACAGGGGCAGAAAAATTGGGCCTTAGGCACTGGTGCTGGTGCCACGACACTACAACCTCTCCCATATACTCTAGTTTTATTGCAGGGATTAGCCCTGCTGCAAAGCATTGCATCAAAAATTGTAATTAAACGCCCCTGTTAAACAGGGGCAGAAAAATTGGGCCTTAGGCACTGGTGCTGGTGCCACCACACTGCAACCTCTCCCATATACTCTAGTTTTATTGCAGGAATTAGCTCTGCTGCAAAGCATTGCATCAAAAATTGTAATTAAATGCCCCTGTTAAACAGGGGCAGAAAAATTGGGCTGATGGCATCACCCAGAACCAGAAATGTTCTTCCAACATATCAGCGGAGGAGGAAGAGGATAGACAATCAACATAACAGGACAGTCACTCAGCATCAGCATAGGCAGTCTTGAAGGGATGTGATATTTCAAAAAAAAATTATTCGGTTACATCAGCTTCAGGTGCTTGGTAGCTGTGGGTTATCCAAGACTGATTCATCTTGATGAAGGTCAGTCGATCAACTGATTCAGTGGACAGGCGCACCCTGTGATCGGTAACAAAGCCAACAGCAGCACTGAAGGTGCGTTCTGAAAGAACGCTGGATGCAGGACAGGCCAGTAGCTCAATTGCATACTGTGCAAGCTCTGGCCAGTGATCCATCCTCAAGACCCAGTAAGCCAGATGCCTCAGCAACACGTTGTCCAGGACCAGGAGTTTGTAACCTGCCAGTCTCTGGGAACGCGTTGCACAGACCTTTCTGCAAGGCCTCCCGGAGATGTCTCATCCTCTGCTCCCTCTGCGATGGCAAGATAAGGTCGGCAACCTTACCCTTGTACCGTGGATCAAGGAGAGTGGCCAGCCAGTAATGGTCCCTCTCCTTGATCCGAAGAATATGAGGATCCTTCCGCAGGCTTTGCAGGATCAGGGAGGCCATGCAGCGTAGGTTAGCTGAGGCATTCGGTCCGGAGTCCTCTGGGTCACTAAGGCCAACATGATCCGCAGCTACCTCCTCCCAGCCACGTACAAGTCCACGTGTTTCTTGGGACTGTAAATCATCCCTACAAGACTGCTGCTGCTGCTGCTGCTGCTGCTGCTGCTCCTGCTGATGCTGAGTGCCAGCCTCCACCTCCATGCTGACACAATCATCCTCCTCCTCCTCTTCCTCCTCCTCATCCTCTTCCTGTGTGATGGGTGGCACAGCAGGAACACTGTCTGGATAAAGGGGGCCTTGAGAGGCAAGGAAGTCCTCCTCTTCCTGCCTCTGTTCTGCCTCAAGTGCCCTGTCCATTATTCCACGCAGCGTATGCTCCAAGAGGTGGACAAGAGGTACAGTGTCACTGATGCATGCACTGTCACTGCTCACCATCCTTGTGGCCTCCTCAAACGGTGACAGGACAGTGCATGCATCCCTGATCATGCCCCACTGGCGTGGTGAGAAAAAACCGAGCTCCCCTGACCCTGTCCTGGTGCCGTAGTCGCACAGGTACTCATTGATGGCCCTCTGCTGCGTGTGCAGCCGCTGCAGCATGGCCAACGTTGAGTTCCACCTGGTGGGCATGTCACATATAAGGCGGTTCTTGGGCAGGTTCAACTCCTTTTGGAGCTCAGCCAGCCGAGCACAGGCATTAAATGATCGGCAGAAATGCACACAGACTTTCCTGGCCTGCTTCAGGACATCCTGTAAGCCCGGGTACCTGCCCAAGAACCGCTGCACCACCAGGTTAAGGACGTGAGCTACACAGGGCACATGGGTCAGTTGTCCCTGTCGGAGGGCGGAGAGGAGGTTGGTGCCATTGTCGCAAACCACCATTCCTGGCTTAAGCTGGCATGGTGTCAACCACCTCTCGGCCTGCCCCTGCAGAGCTGACAAAACATCCGCCCCAGTGCGGCTCCTGCGCCCAAACAAACCAGCGCAAGCACGGCATGGCATCGTTTTGCCTGCGTACTTGCGTAGCCCCTGGAACGCCTACGGAGCACCGCTGGTTCTGAGGACAGAGCACTGGAAGAGGCCATGGAGGAAGAAGAAGAGGAGGGGGTGGAGGAGAGAGGTGTGTCACAACCAATAGTAGCATTTTGGAGGCATGATGGCGGAACAACCTCCAACACTACTGCACCTTGTCCTGCATCCTTCCCAGCTGCCAGAAGAGTGACCCAATGGGCCGTGAAAGACAGGTAACGTCCCTGTCCATGCCTGCTGGACCATGAGTCAGCGGTAATATGCACCTTACCGTCCAGCGAGGCAAGGACATTGCCTTCCACATGCCGGTAGAGATCCGGAATCGCCTTCCGTGAGAAAAAGTGGCGTTTGGGGACCTGCCACTGAGGAACCGCACATTGTACAAACTCACGAAAGGGGGCTGAGTCTACCAACTGAAAAGGCAGCAGTTGAAGTGCTAGCAATTTAGCCAAGCTAGCATTCAACCGCTGGGCATGTGGATGGCTGGGAGTGAACTTCTTTCGCCGGTCCAGCAGCTGGGGCAGGGACATTTGCCTGCTATAATCGGACGTGGGTGTACTGCTAGCAGAGTGCCCGGAAGCACTTGGCTGTGACACACCTAATTCTACACCTTCATTCCTCTCAGAGCAGGTTTCAGAGAGGACTGAAGGTCTAGTGGGGTTGGAGATGCCAGCTGATGAGGAGCAAGGAGAGGTCCGCTTTGTTCTTTGGTGTGGGTCTTTGAGGTACGCTTGCCAACGAGCTGCATGGCAGGTCAACATATGTCTGGTCAAGCATGTGGTGCCCAAGCGGCTGATGTTTTGGCCACGCAAGATACGCTTGAGACATATGTTGCAAATAGCAGCGGTGCGATCTGATGCACTCGTCTCAAAAAAGGCCCACACCAAAGAACGTTTAGAATAAAGCGCAGAGGCAGCGCCCTGCACAGGCGGAGCTCTGCGGTGTGATTCAGTCGGTGTGCTGCCCCTAAGCTGGCCCCCGGAGGGCATCCTGCCTCGTTGGACATGTGCCTCCTCCTCCTCTCTCCTACCAGGCACTCACGTGGAGTCAGTGCCCTCATCATCCCCTCCCTCTTCATCGCTGTAGCAAACCTGGCAGTATGCTGCAGCTTGTGGAACATGACTGCCATATTGCTGTCCTTCTTGAGCATCCCCTCTCTCTGCATTCACGCTACTGCCTTCCTCTAGCTGAGTATCATCATCAGAGCCTACAAAACACTGGGCATCCTCCTGGAGCATGTACCCAACACTGTGCTCAAAGAGTTCAGGAGACTCCTCAGGAGGACGTGGTGGGTCTAGGGAAGGAGTCACTGATGATGACATTGAGACGATGGAAGACGATGCGTTGGCAGCTGCTTTGCTAATACCCTGAGACTGGGTGAGAGAGGATGAGGAGGATGAAGAGGGCTTGGTCATCCACTCTACCAAGTCGTTGGCATGTTGCGGCTCAACATGTCCAGCTGCCGAAAAGAAGGACAAACGTGTCCCATGGCCACGTGCTGATGACGACGATGCACCGCGTCCACGACCAGCACTGTTGTCTGTAGACACAGAGCCTGCTTGCCCTCTTTTATCGGCTCGCGCCTGTCTGCCTCTCCTTGCTGGCCTTCCAGACATGGTAATGACCTGAAGGGAGTTGGGTAAAACAGCAATTGGGTAGTGTATATTGTGCTGGAGGCACACAACACCCACTAACTCCTGCAGATGCCTTTATTATAGAACACCAGCAATAAAGGGTAGATAAAGGGGTATACTGTACTGGAGGCACACAACACCCACTAAGCCCTGTAGATGGCTCTATTAGAGAACAGCAATAAAGGGTAGATACAGGTGTATATTGTGCTGGAGGCACACAACACCCACTAACTCCTGCAGATGCCTTTATTATAGAGCACCAGCAATAAAGGGTAGATAAAGGGGTATACTGTACTGGAGGCACACAACACCCACTAAGGCCGCGTACACACGGGCGGACTGTTCGCCCAACTTTGTCCGCTGAACAGTGTTTCAACGGACAGTCCGCTCGTGTGTGGGCTTCAGCGGACAGTTTCAGCGGACAGTCTGACGAACAAAGTTTTTCGGAATTTCCGTAAGACTGTCCGCTGAAACTTGGTTTGAGCGGACAGTCCGCTCGTGTGTAGGCTTGTTCGTCAAACTAAGTTCCGCGCATGCTCAGAAAGGATTTACACGCCGAAGGTTGCATTGCAGTGTATAGGACTTCGAATCTCTCGTCCCGTCGTACGTGCCGTTCACGTCATCGCGCAAGTTTTCAGCGGACTGTTCGTTCGTCGTGTGTGGTCAAGTCCGTTCATGCTAATTTTGAACGGACTGTTTGTCAAACTGTTTGACGAACCTAGTTGGGCGGACAGTCCGCCCGTGTGTACGCGACCTAAGCCCTGCAGATGGCTCTATTAGAGAACAGCAATAAAGGGTAGATACAGGTGGAGGCACACAACACCCACTAACTCCTGCAGATGCCTTTATTATAGAACACCAGCAATAAATGGTAAATACAGATGTATACTGTGCTGTGCTGGAGGCACACACAACTTCCAATAACTCCTGCAGATGGCAGATGGCTCAAATAGAGAAGAGCTATGTAGGTGGATATAGCGGTGTGTACTGGGTACAGAGCATGCAGACAGCACGCACAAGCTCCTAACACTGACTGCAAGCTCTATTATAAAAGATAGATATATCGCTAGCTATATAGGTGAAGTGAATATAGCGGTGTATACTGCGGCCAGGGCACGCAGACAACAACCACTAAGGAAGAGCAAGATCGAAAAATCGGCCAATAACGATCAGTGTATTCTGTGTTGAAGGTACACAGAACACCCACTAACTGCTTCAGACTCCAACACACTACACAAGGCCGCCGCGCTGGCGGCCTTATATAGTGTGGGGCATGTACTACACAGCCTGAGCTATGATTGGCCACAGGCATCCTGCCTGTGGCCAATCATGGCTCTCCTCGCTGCCGGCGCTGTGATTGGCCAAGCATGCGGGGTCACAGTGCATGCTTGGCCAATCATGAGCCAGCAATGCACTGCACCATCGCAGTGCATTGTGGGCCGTGAGCGCCACACGAATTTGGCGCGCACGCCCCATAACGTTCGGAATTCGCCGAACGGGCGAACAGCCAATGTTCGAGTCGAACATATGTTCGAGACGAACGCGAAGCTCATCCCTACTCTGAAGGTTTTTCCAATGGAGTTCTGACGGAATTCCACTGAAACTGTCTTGCGTACACACGATCACACCAAAGTCTGATCATCAAGAACACGGTGACGTACAGCATGTACGACAGGACTAGCAAAATTAAGTTCAATAGCTAGTAGCCAATAGCTTCTGTCTCATACTTGCTTCAGAGCATGCGTCGTTTTTGGTCCGTTGGAACAGCATACAGACGAGCGGTTTTCCCAATAGGAATTGGTTCCGTCGGAAATATTTAGAACATGTTCTATTTCTAGGTCCGTCAGAATTAAAAAAAAAAAAGTCAGATGAGGCATATACACGATCGGAATATACAATGAAAAGCCTCCGTCTGACTTTTTCTGTTAGACATTCCGCTCGTGTGTACGCGGCATAAGGGTTCATTTAAATTTGCAGCGTAGGGGGTGGTAAAAACCCATAGTTAAGATGTGTTTTTATTTCCCCCACCCCAACCACACCCCATTTAGCTGCAGTGGTCAGGGGTGTACACATGTCACAGCTGCAGCAGAAACTATATGCCCTGTCATGATTGTTGGGTGTAGCACCTGCCAAGCATGACCCATTCAAGTGAATGAGGCCACTCTGCAAGTACCCTGAAACCTTGTGCAGGGTACTTGCTCCCCTTAACAATGGGTTAAAGCAGAGAGCATTGTGTTGCTTTCTCCCCACCTGCTTTTACTATTTGGACCCCGCAGAAGCATGCAGTTGTGGGACACTTGTAGAATGGCCCGTTTACTTGAATGAGTCCCGATTGACAGACAGTAGAACTCTTACTTCTTAAATAATTAGTACTTTTTGTCTCGGTATGGAGGCCCTCCTTCTTGCCCCAACTCCCTCACATAATTGAGGGAATTATATTGCTTACTTTTTTTATTACAATCAAACACTCTTCATTATTTCAATAAAACTTTCTATTTTGTATTGCAAAATCTATTTTTAATTTTGTTTTTGACTTTTGTAGCGCTTGCTTACCTCCATCTGTGCCCTACATTGGGCTAGGGGGGTTTTCCATTTGATCCTGTCCCATAATTTCTACCATCTATTCCACAATTTATCGGCTCCTGTGTTGCGGTGCTTAGAATTTACACACCTGGGTAAGCATTGCTCCTCTTTGGACCAAGCACACTGAGACTATTTTCATATTATACATTTCCTGTATTGCACTTGTATATGCATTTGCTTGCACTGCACAAATGTACATCTTATATGTATATTTTTAAACTTTTTTTCTTTGTGTTATTGTTAGTTGCACACTCCCCTGAAGAAGCACAAATGCGAAACATGTCGGGAAGAAGTGCGATCAGTTTCACCAACTAATACTTTCAGGATCCCCCATACCCCATAGCTATGCATTTCTTGTACAATTAGTGTATTTGCTACTAATGTCTTTATAAAATATTTTTAATATATTTCTAATAAAAAATTTATCAATTCTTTTAAAAGAAATTCTTGTTTTTCTATAAATTGTACCGTATAAAAATCCCCTGCTCCATCTCTCCCTTTTCCCTTTTCCTGGATACAATATTTGAAGTAAGGGACAATGTTGTTGAGAAGTGCAGGTCAAGGTTAGGTTAAAAAAAATATCCAAATCTTTGATGATCCCTAGGAGCACCATCAAATCTATCATAACCAAATGGAAAGAACATGGCACAACAGTAAACCTGCCAAGAAACACCCGCACACCAAATCTCACAGACCGGGCAAGGAGGTCAGTAATCAGAGAGGCAGCAAAGAGACCAACGGTAACCCTGGAGGAGCTGCAGAGTTCCACAGCAGAGACTGGAGAATCTGTACATAGGATGACAATAAGCTGTACGCTCCATAGAGTTGGGCTTTATGGCAGAGTGCCCAGAAGAAAGCCATTACTTTCAGCAAAAAACAAAATGGCACATTTTGAGTTTGCGAAAAAGCATGTGGGAGACACCCAAAATGTATGGAGGAAGGTGCTCTGGTCTGATGAGACTAAAATTTGACTTTTTGGCCATCAACGAAAACGCTATATTTGGTGCAAACCCAACACATCCCATCACCCAAAGAACACCATCCCCAAACATGGTGGTAGCAGCATCATGCTGTGGGGGTGTTTTTCAGCAGTCGGGACTGGGAAACTGGTCAGAGTTGAGGGAAAGATGGATGGTGCTAAATACAGAGATATTCTTGAGCAAAACTTGTACCACTCTGTGTGATTTGAGGCTAGGATGGAGGTTCAACTTCCAGCAGAACAATGACCCCAAACACACTGCTAAAGCAACACTTGAGTGGTTTAAGGGGAAACATGTAAATGTGTTGGATTGGCCTATGCGGACAATGACAGAACTCTGGACGGCCACACTCCAATGCCAAAACGATGCTTTACCCAAATAATATTTAGAACACAGCAAATGACATCACAGCGAAAGATGCCAACCACTGACGCGTTTCGCACTAAGACTAGTGCTTACTCATAGCTGGTTGTATATATCTCTCTTGTGATTCTGTTGGAATGGCCTAGTCAAAGCCCAGACCTCAATCCAATAGACAATCTATGGTCAGATTTAAAGATTGCTGTTCACAAGTTCAAACCATCCAACTTGAAGGAGCTGGAGCAGTTTTGCAAGGAGGAATGGGCAAAATTTCCAGTGGTAATATGTGGCAAGCTCATAGAGACTTGTCCAAAGCGACTTGGAGCTGTGATAGCCACAATAGGTGGCTCTACAAAGTATTGACTTTAGGGGGGGTGAATAGTTATGCACATTGATTGTTCTGTTTTTTTGTCCTATTTGTTTTTTTTCTTCACAATAAATAAATGAAAATCTTCAAAGTTGTGGGCATGTCCTGTAAATTAAATGATGCAAATGAGGATGCTAAGTCTTCCCGTTACTGCTACACTCTTTCTGGCCCTGTATTAAAAATGGACATATTGAACATAACTTTCTTGCATCAAAACATTTCCACCAAATTTCAGAACAAATTCAACCCTTTTAATTTCAATTTTTCTTTTCTTTCTTTTTTCTTTACTTCAGGCTATTTTACTCTTAAGATTGTTCACTTTTCAATATGCAAACTTTGGTTTTGTAGGGACAAGAGACAATGAATCTGATTTTCACTCGGGGCTCCTTTATCTTTTTTTATGATTTTTGTCAGTGTCTTCAAAGCACAGCTGATATGCTCTCTCAACCTCACTTTTGGAATACCCCTTCTCTAGGAACTTTCATTTCAGAACATCACTTTGTGTGATGTCATCTTACTTCCTTGTGCAATTTTTATGTAGTCTTTGGAACTGACTTTTGTGAATGATCTTTTTCCACAGGGGGTGGTAATAGTTTGTGGCATGTACAGAGTTCCCTAAGGTTGGTTTCATACCAATCTCAAGGTCTGAGCCACTCCCTGAGGTCCCCAGTGGCTCACTTTAATTTCACATGTTATCAACAGTCTCAAACCTCCAGCCTATCCATGTATCTCCTAGACTTTTTAAAAGGCAACCACTTCCCCCAGATGGCATAATACTTCTCTAGGGAGTCCTCCCCTGTATACATTGTTTCTTAAATAGAACTTACCCAATCAATATTTGCGACCCATTCACCCATACTCGGATATCTGGTGTTCACCAATATCTCAGTATCAGACTTTTAGCTGCGTTTAATAAATGCGGGACTAAAGTATTCCTGTATTAAGCTACCATTTTTGCAGCATAATGGAACAGACATCACCATGGATCTGCTTGTATATGTTCTCCTGTAATTTGATAAGTTGCCTTAACGATCCACTCCCAGTAGGGCTGTATGTTTATGCATTGCCACCACAGATGCAAAAAGGTTCCCAGGGCATCGCACCCCCTCCAACGCATTGAGGGTGCATCTGCTCCAAACCTTCACATTCCCTTCGGGGTAACATACCATCTAGTAAAAATCTTTAAGCACATCTCTATTGTCTTAGCATCAATCGATGAAGAGCATGCCAGTCTCAGGATCTTCCTCTTTTTTTCTACATCATGGATGGGCCTTAGTTCCTGTTCCCATTTACCTAGGTATGGCGAGTATATGGGTTCTACTTCATTCACCAGTATCTTATACATTTTGGATATACTTTGCTTTGTGCCTGAAGGGGAGCTGAAAAGTTTCTCTATTGATCTCAAATTCTCTTTGCCCCTTAGCGGCTGTGGTAGTGACTGTAAAAAGTGCAATAATTTTGTGTACCTCCATCTACAGTATCTCACAAAAGTGGGTAAACCTCTCACATTTTTGTAAATAATTTATTATATCTTTTCATGTGACAACACCGAAGAAATGACACTTTGATACAATGTAAAGTAGTGAGTGTACAGCATGCATAACAGTGTAAATGTGCTGCCCCTTCAAAATAACTCAACACACAGCCATTAAAGTCTAAACCACTGGCAACAAAAGTGATGTTAAACAGTGTTGTTGGGGATGCTGTTAATTTGACTCCAAGGTATCCTAATTCCTCCCTACACCTTACAAAAGGGAATTTAGGTTGTATTACCTGCTGTTCTTTCTTGGAATTTGTTATATTTAGAATCTCTGACTTAGATGTGTTTATCTTAAAATTTGAGATCTTCCCGTACCAGCTCTTCTAACACAATCGGCAACGTTATCCTAGGATCGGAAATGTAAAAGAGTACGTTGTCTGCATGCGCAGCCAATTTATACTCTTTGTCCCCTATTATCACTCCTCGAAGGTCTGCATTTTTGCGAATCACAAAGGGGGGGATAGTTCTCCATTTACCCTGATTTTTGCCATTGGATGATGGTAAAACGTAGAGTTCCATTGCATCATCCTGTTACCAATACCTAGATGTTTTAAGGTTTCTAATATGAAACTCCGGTCTACTCTGTTGAAGGCCTTTTTGACATCTATCGACAGAAGTACAACCGGATTCTCTCTTTTTCCCTCATGAATCACAATATCACAACAGTGATATTAGTCTATAATACAGGATCCTCCCCTTCCTTTACCACCTCAATACAGTGCACTTACACCCCCTTCCTGACCAGACCAATTTTCAGCTTTCAGCGCTCTCACAGTTTGAATGACAATTACTCAGTCATGCAACACTGTACCCATATGAAACTTGCATCCTTTTTTCCACACAAATAGAGCTTTCTTTTAGTGGTATTTAATCACTAGTGGGTTTTTTATTTCTTGTGCTATAAATAAAATAAAACGTACATTTTGTGAAAAAAATTCCTTTTTCTTTGTTTCTGTCATAAAGTTTTGCTAATTAGTAATTTTTCTTCATACATTTTGGCCAAAATTTATATTGCTACATATCTTTGGTAAAAATAACCCACATTAGTGTATATAATTTGGTCTTTGTGAAAGTTATAGAGTCTACAAACTATGGTGCCAATCGCTGAAAATTGATCATATCTGATCAGGCCTTCAGTACATCAGGTGTATCTCATTTCTTGAGACACTAACAAGTCAGGAAAGTACAAATACCCCCCAAATGACCCCTTTTTGCAAAGTAGACATTCCAAGGTATTAAGTAAGTAGCATGGTGAGTTTTTTTAAGTTGCAATTTTTTCCCACAATTCTTTGCAAAATGAAGATTTTTTTTATTATTATTTTTTTTTACAAAATTGTCATATTATCAGATTATTTCTTACACACAGCATATGCATACAACAAATTACACCCCAAAATACATTCTGCTACTCTTTCCGAGTACGGCAATACCACATGTGTGAGACTTTTACACAGCTTGGCCACATACAGAGCACCAACATTGATGTAGTACCTTCAGACGTTCTACGGGCAAAAATGACGCATCTCATTTCTCAACCACCTATTACACTTTTGAAGGCCCTGGAGTACCAGGACAATGGAATTGTCATAAGATGCGTACTGGTAAAGTGCTCTGGCACACAGCTGTGTGCAATAGGAATAAGCTAAAGCACACAAGCACACACTCACAAGGTGTGACCCCTCACTGACCTATAAAGGAAGTGAGGTCATCCAAACACACTGCTGGTTCGTCTTCAGCTTCCTGTGATTCCCACGTCTGTTCCTGTGATCTGTATTACCCATTGTGACCCGGATTGCCTCATCGACCTGGCTGATCTTCTCCTGACCCGACCTCTGGCTTGACCTTGGACTCCCTGGCTTGTCTTGGATTATCCTTCTGTCTCAGCATTCCTGGTACTTGTTGTCATCTGATCTGGACTGTGTTTGACCCCTGGCCTGCCTCCTGGATTCTGCTTTTGCCTTATGGACTTGCTACCATTGCTTCTGGACCTTCTCACGGGACATCACCTTTCAGCTCTGCTCAAGCTACCTGCTGATCTACTAGCAAGTGACTGTCCTACTGGTAGCTTGTGCCTCTTGGTGCAACCACCCTCTGTGTCACCTTCAGGGGTGGTCTGCGCCGAGTCAAAACAGCGACTGCTCTCGGCATCTTGGCCTCAGTGAGTACATTTATATGATAGGAATTTCCTATAAAATTACCCCATTTTGGAAAGCAAACACCCCAACGTATAATCTGTGAGGCATAATGAGTCTTTTGAACGGTTCATTTTTTTCCAGAAGTTTTTGGAATATGTGGAAAAAAATGAAAACGCATTTTTTTTTACACAAAGTTGTCAATTTATAAGATATTTCTAACACATAGCATGTATATAGCAAAAATTACACCCCAAAACACATTCTGCTACTCCTCCTGAGTATGGCGATACCACATGTGTAGGACTTTTACACAGCCTGGTCACATAGAGAGGCCGAACATTGAAGTAGTACGTTCAGGCGTTCTAGGAACATAAATGACACATCTCATTTCATTCCTACCCATCACACTTTTGAAGGTCCTGGACCACCAGGACAGTGAAATTACCCACAAAATTACCCCATTTTTGAAAGAAAACACCCCAACGTATATTCTATGAGACATGGGCTGCAAATAGGTACTCGGGTACTCTGATGAGCTGGAGATAGGTACTCTGGTACTCTGATGGCCTGGTGACAGGTACTTGAGTACTCTGATGGCCTGCTAACAGGTACTGGGGTACTCTGATGGCCTGGTGACAGGTACTCGGGTACTCTGATGGCCTGGTGCAGGTACTCGGGTACTCTGATGGCCTGGTGATAGTTTGGTGACTGGTATTTGGGTACTCTGAAGGGCGGTGACAGGTACTCATATGGACTGTGACAGGTACTCAGGTACTAAGATGAACTGTGACAGGTACTCAGGTACTCAGATGAACTGTGACAGGTACTCAGGTACTCAGATGAACCGTGACGGGTACTCAGATGGACTGGGACAGGTACTCAAGTACTCAGATGAACTGTGACAGGTACTTGGGTACTCTGATGGGCTGTGACAGGTACCCGGGTACTCGGATGAACCGTGACAGGTACTCGGGTACTTTGATGGGCTGTGACAGCTATTCAGGTACTCGGATGAACGGTGACAGGTACTCGGGTACTTTGATGGGCTGTGACAGGTACTTGGGTACTATGATGGACCGTGACAGATACTCGGGTACCACGATGGACTGTGACAGGTAATCAGGTACCCTGATGGACCGTGACAGGTACTCGGGTACCCTGATGGACCGTGACAGGTACTCGGGTATCCTGATGGACCGTAACAGGTACTCTGATGGACCGTGACAGGTACTCGGGTACCCTGATGGACTGTGACAGTTACTCAGGTACTTTGAAGGACCGTGACAGGTACTCGGGTACTCTGAAGGACCGTGACAGGTACTCGGGTACTCTGATGGGCTGTGACAGGTACTCGGGTACTCTGATGGGCTGTGACAGGTACTCGGGTACTCTGATGTGCCGTGACAGGTACTTGGGTACTCTGATGTGCCGTGATAGGTACTTGGGTACTCTGATATGCCGTGACAGGTACTCAGGTACTCTGATGTGCCGTGACAAGTACTCGGGTACTCTGATGGACTGTGACAGGTACTCGGGTACTCTGATGGGCTGTGACAGGTACTCTGGTACTCTGATGGGCTGTGACAGGTACTCTGGTACTCTGATGGACCGTGACAGGTACTCAAATACTCTGATGGACTGTGACAGGTACTCTGATGGACTGTGATTGACAGGTACTATGAGGGGTGGTGACAGGTCCTCTTTATTGGGGGGGCAATCAGTGTGATTGGTGTACACTGTAGGCGGTAACAATATGTTACCGCAATCTCCTCCTCACACACGATCCGTGTGTGAGGAGGAGAACCCGGTAACATCTCGTTACCGCAGTTTGTTTACATTTTAGTGATCAGCTGTGAAAGGATCACAGCCGATTACGTGGGTAAACAGCCGGCCAATGACTGTTTACCAGCGTCGGTAACGAGCAGTGTTCCCGGGGAACACGCCGCCACCAACGTGCACGCGCAGCTCGCTCACGAATCGCACGCACGTGCCGTGCACAGTGGGGGTGTGACCATCTGTGATCAGCCGTGACTTCATCATAACCAATGGCTGTTCACCCTCTTCGGTGGCAAGCGGTGTCTCCGTGACACGCTGCCACCGAAGAAACAGGGATGCGCGCGCGCGATCGCGCTCACGATCGTGCGCATTCCCTGTTTAAACGGGAGGCCGTCATATGATGGCTTCCTGCCACAATAGGTGCGCCGCCTGGCTGTTATTTGACTGCCGGCGGTCAGAAAGTAGTTAAAGGTACTCCTGTATCTCAAAACCATCCTTACTCTCCCCTTTCCTTCCTCTTCCTGTCTAACATTATAGAGCTGGCTGTAGTATGAGTGGAATACCCCAGCAATCTCTGGAGATGAGTGCACTAATTCCCCTTTATCATTTTAAATTTTTGGGATATAGGATGCATTTTTTTTCCCTCACTGCTTTTGCCAACCATTTTCCCAGTTTGTTCCTCCATTGATACCTGTCCTTTGTGACTGTATGGAATGTATGTTTTGTCTCTTGTTCTAAGAGTACTGCTGACTCTTTCTTTTTGTCAATTAGCTCCTGCTTCTCCGGAATACCTTTAGGCCTAGTCTTTTGCTTCGGCTTCTGAATCTCCCCATACAGGGAATTCATCCTGTCTTTTTTTTCCCCCCTTTTCTTTTATGTTCTTATACCTATTAGAATCTCCCTTATATAGACCTTATGGAATTCCCATAGGATGGGCCATGAGATTTATGGTGTATTGTTAATAGAAAAGAACTCTTCGCCCTTGTACATACGGTCGGAGATTCCAACGGAATGTTTCCTATCGGACCGTTTTGTCGGATATTCCGACTATGTGTGGTCTGCATCGGACTGTTTCCGTCGGAATATCCGACAGGACCAAGTTTTTCAACATGCCGGTAAAATTTTCAGACAAAATGCTCCTATCGGACATACTCCGATCATGTGTAGCCTACTCCGACGGACAAAGTGCCACGCATGCTCAGATCAAATTCCTAGACCAAAGCTATTGGCTACTAGCCTGAACGTAGTCCCGTCGTAACGAAATAACGTCATCACGTTATGTACAATCGGATTTTCCGACAACTTAGTCCGACCGCGTGTATGCAACATCACTTCCGGGATTAATCCGTTGGAATTACTCCGACGGATTTGGTTGTCGGAATCTCCGACCGTGTGTACATGTGGCTTCAAGATCCTGTTCTATGTTCTCGATTACCTTAGGGTTCTGAATGAGAGAGTCATTCAGTTCCCAAACAGCTTGTTTAGATACCTGTGGTTGGACTTCTAGCTGGATTACTACTAGAGCATGATCGGAAAGTGTGATGGTTTTAATTACCGCATCCTTAAAAGAGGCTAATAATTGATGTTTTAATAGAATATAGTCTATTTTGAGTATGATCTATAGACTGGGGAATAATAGGTATAATCCCTGATGTCAGGGTGCCTAATCCTCCAGGAATCCACTAGCTTATACTCCACTAACAGCCTCTTTATATTTCATTCTGCCTTTGTGTTGGAAAGCTAATAGACCTTGCAGAGAAATCAATTCCTGGGTCCATACATATATTAAATCCCCTGCTACAATGAGTTTCCCTTCTCTTTAAATACCATCAACCTTTTCAGAGTTTTCTTCAAAAACTTATTTGGTTCCCTATTTGGGGAAAAATGTTCGCAATAGTTAATACCATGTCAAATATTGTCATGGTTATGCAGTAGTGTTTGTCAGTTTACCTTTCCGCCATGTGTTCACCTCTAGAGACCAGCCACTCTCACCTGACTGCTTTTATAATCTCTCCTTTAGCATGGCTCTGCCCCAGCTCCTATCAGAGAACTCTATATTAACTTGTGCACTGCAAGCCAACCCTGCTGATCAACATTGTATGTTTAGCTTCCGTGTGCATCTTGCTGTGTCTTCTACATCTGATTCCAGTTACCAATCTTGGCTTGTTCTTGACTATCCCTGTCTGCTTGTGACCCTGACCTTTGGCATGTTCTATGTTTATCCTTGTCTGCTAGTCGCCCCAACCTTTGGCTTATTCCCTTACTATCTCTATCCTTCTTTAGCGTGAGCTGGGAGACCCTGGGGGTCGTGACCTGGAGCCAGTTGCAGTCCAGTCCATCCTCACCACTAGAGATTCTGGTGAACAGCTGCTGGCTCTTAGCCCTTGTACACACGGTTGGACATTCCGATGAAAAATGTCCGATCGGATCGTGTTGTGGGATAATCCGACCGTGCGTGGGCTTTATCGGACTTGGCTATAAAACTTTCCAACAACATGATCCAATCGAAGCTTGTCCGATCATGTGTAGAGAATTCTGATCAGACAAAGTGCTACGCATGCTCAGATCAAATTCCTACACCAAAGCTATTGGCTACTAGCCTGAACGTAGTCCCGTCATAACGAAATAACGTCATCACGTTCTGAACAATCAGATTTTCCGACAACTTTGTCCGACCGTGTGTATGCAAATCCGTCGGATTTGGTTGTCCGTGTGTACAAGGGCTTAGACTCCATGCTCTAGGGAATCTTACACTCTAGCCCCTGTGGGATCCGTATTGGTGTTCGAGCAGGCGTGCCTTTACCACCCAGACTCCCATCCACAGCTGTCAGCTGTAGGGTTCACTACTTTTGCGGTGCACTCCTGATCCCAACAGTGTGCATCTGTCGCCTGGCTTCAGGTGTCCTGACAAATATTCTCCCTTTGATAAAAAAAAAACTTCCCTCAGGCGTTCCAGCTGCTGCTTTAGTACAAACACAGAGCTCCTGTCAAATTCAATTGCTACTCCCCATGAGCGGCTTAATGTAGAGCTCCCATAAATCCACATTGGGAAGAGATGTGAAGTTAATCTATGCCCAGAGGCATGTGTGAA
Source organism: Lithobates pipiens (assembly GCF_037356315.1). Lineage (NCBI taxonomy): Eukaryota > Metazoa > Chordata > Amphibia > Anura > Ranidae > Lithobates > Lithobates pipiens. Next base: position 174,404,948 of record NW_027507784.1, read on the forward strand.
ATGTGTCTCTTGTAATCATTTCACATTTGCTGCATATTGATGTAGTTCTTTATATACCTTGTACCTTTTACTAGAAGTGTTGAGGCCTCTAACATTGTATGTCACTAGACTTATCAGAGCCATAGTTAAACCAAGGAGCATCTGGCCAGACCTTTATCATTGTAAATTCCTGAGGGAAATAAAGAAAAAAAAGCACACCCAGAAACCCCCAACCCTCCCCTCCAATCCCCTCCCCAGAGTATTATCCCCTTGAAGGGTTGAACATGTAACCAAATCCTGTTCGGTGTACAGATCTAGTGGCACCTACCCCAGTATCGCCTCCTGCCCATACCTTCTAGGGGTACCCACTACTCACACTCCTCTTCTTGCCCCTTAATCCCTCCCTAGTTCTCCCACCACCCCCATTACCCATTTTCCCTTTTTCACATCGAGTAATCCTGTATTTAATGTGTACCTTCATTTAGGGTAAAAAAAAAAAAACCTCCTTTGATCCCCACCTGCAAGGAAAAAAAGAAAAAGAAAGAGTAACTTAATTATATGAGGGGTCTGAATAGTTCTCATTATCAGAAAAAGTCCTTCTATTCTTCTTTCATATCCTAATCCCCCTTTCCCTTCCCCTTCTCCCCTCAATATAGGTCCATCTCTTGCTCCTTGGAAGGTCCGATATTTCCTTGTTCTCTTCCCAGCCTGGGTGGACTGGGGGGCGGGATCATATCCAGCTTGCTACAAAAATCCTCTAGATCCTCTGGGAATCTTAAAACTGCAGTGCACCCATCTTTTTTCCTTTTAAGACAAGCTGGGAAGCCCCATTGATATGTGACATTAGATGCCTACATTTGCTCTGTCAGGGGCTTAAGAAGCCTTCTTCTTGCCAGGGTTTCTGCTGATGAATCAGCATATATTTGCAACGCCATTCCCTCAAAGGAAATTGCAGCAGAGTGCTGTGCTTTTTCCAATATTCCTCTACATAATGAAACCTGACTATTACATTTCTTGGAATGTCGGCAGCTTGATTTCGATATCTTATCACCCTATGCACTCTGTTGATTTTTTATATTTCTGAGGCCTCCTTTCCCAGCATACAATTGAATAACCCCCTCATTACAGCCAGTAGCTCTTCTTTATATTTCTTTGGAAAGCCTCCTATGTACACATTTTTGCAGCAACTTTGGTTTTCTTGATCCTCTATTTTATATAGTAGGGATCTATTAGCCCTCTGTAGTGACTTCATCTGTTCGTTTAGGTCCTCCAGAATTGGATCGTGTATGTCCAGCCTCTCCTCCATTTCTTTCACCCAACCATGGACTTGCCCTATGTTAGCACGTACTGCCACAATGTCCATTTTCAACGATATTTAAATTTTAGACAACATCTCTGCTAAGGCTTCTTTGAATAAGGGCATACTTGTTTGGGCTTTCTCAAGTCCTGCTTCCTCCTCTGCTGTAAGAGCTGAACCTCCTTTTTCTTTAGGCTCTCCACTGTGCACTTTAGGGCCTCTTGCCTCTTGGACGAGTCAGCCCCAGATCATTAGGCCTTGCAACTGTACCTTCTTCTGCTGTCAGTTTTTGTCTACTTGTCCCATGTGTGCTGAAGCACCCTGTCGGTGGCTACCAAGCTCACTCATCAGACATACTTACTTCTGCTGACATGTATCTCTGGATACATCAGGGCTTGCGGTGGGTTGAGGTGATTTACCCGCTGTTACTTTATTTGGTTTTCCCCTCATTTTCCACCTTCTGTTTTTTATATGAGGAGCAGGTAGGTGATTTGGATAAGTGGATAGATGTCTGAGCGGCTGCACACTCAGTAAGAGGGGGAGCAGGCTTGGTCTGTGTCTTCTCTGTGTAGTTAACAGGCCACAATATCTCTTTATGAACCACCAGTTTGGCAATTTTCCTCAGGCCCCACTTTAATACGCTTTGTCAATCAGCCCCAAAATATACAAACTTTTAAAGTCCTATGTATATCCAGGTATAGTCTAATAACGTGGGTCTCCCAAGATAACCAAGTAAGCAGATATGTTATAGAGTACAAAAATCCCAATTCGTACATACCAGTCATATAAGAGAGTCCCAAGTTAAACTTTTAGTAGCCACTCTTTGATGTTCAAGAAGCTAGGAATTTAGCAAACATCATAAAGTCTCCTAGCTGGTCTCCTCTTATTCCAAGGGTCGAAGATCCCTCTATCACTTCAGGGTCAGTCTCTCCTCCTGAGCTCCAACTGGTGAGACTTTCAGTAGAGGGCTTGTAGTTAGCAGAGCCTTTAGATGTCCTCCCCCAGCTTTAGCTTCCTCCTGAGATGCAGCAAGAGAAGCCAGCAACAGGCTCCAAGTGGATGGAGACTCGGGTGTCTCCTCCCACTCCCTCGATATCCACCCTATACTCCCGCTCAGACTCCCGCTTGAGCAGGTAAGTGAATGCTTAAGAGAAAAAAAACATGCTTTAAAATGATTAAATAAATTAGAAAAAATATGTCAGGAAAAAAAAAGCAGCAACTCTCATGTGTGACATCACAATAAAAGCATACATTTAAAAACAGTCGCGCATTACATTTAGAACAGCATAATATTCATAAACATACCAGTGTATAAATTTGCAATATTAGAGTCCTTATTAGAAAGGTTAAAAAACACCATGTTCATCCAATGTAACACAGTCTTATGTAGTGGGGAAAAGACAGGTGCAGGACCAGGGTAGTGAAAGGATAGAGGCGTCACACTCCTAAGTTTCAAATCAGAGTTCATAGATGCACTCCACACATTCCAGATCCCATGTGCTATCAACACCCCGTGTGGCCGTCACCAAAGAAAAATGCCTGCTTGCCAGATTTATTAGACCTGTAAGAAGGTCAACAGCGCCTGTGGCTGATTACCCTGCCAGGGCCTATGGACTGCAGTCAATTTGCCACACGGTGGTCCTGTGGGTGCTCCCTCCTGTCCTCTCGCTTTAAATATCCACGAATATCCCACTAAAAAAGAAGATGCTCCACATAGTATAAAATCCAATGATTTCATTCCGAAATTGGTAGATTAAAAAAGAGAGAGCATCTCTCTAATACAGAAAGTAATATACCAGTCGGTACATGTAAAAAAAGATCACTCACGCTTCCAGGACTTTGTATGTTATGATGTATGCAGCGTGTCATCCGCCCTACTAGTTTCGTCACAAATTGACGTCATCCTGGGGTACGGGCAATGTACTGCATCATCTCCTTATATGTGTACACAAACAAACCAAGCCTCGTTTTGACTTCTGAGGGCTCAGTGAAAGAACTAAGCCTTGTTTAGGCCATACAGGGCAAGCCTCCCTATGAGAATAAGCTGGAAAACTCTAGTACTATACCTTTTTGTTTAAATCTATCCCCTTTTACAGGTTACACTACTATTCATGGTAAATACCCAGCTTAAAGATTAAATTAAATGAATTAAAAAATTGATAAAATATAAATAAAAAACAGAAGGCACCAAATACAGACAGCATCAGAAATCCATCAACGGAAACTCTGATGTTGCCCTCTGTGGGCCAACCCACATATTGCACCCGGAGACTACTTTATCATTTTATAAACAGGAAAAATACATTGGCAAGGTTTCGATGGAAAGTCAGACTGGAGACACTCACTGACTCCGCATAGAAATCCACCAAGTCAGACGGCCAATACAGATGGCAATAATATATATAAAAAATATATAAAAAAATATCAACTACTCATGCAATATGGAATTGTCATTTAGAACAAACTCTCATATAAAACAACAGTCACAATCAATTAAACTAAAAATTAATAAGTCTAGCTAGTTGTCAGCTATATTTTACTTTCCTAGCCTACCTATTATTATGCGGTAGCATCGCTAACCGGGGGCTAGATTAGTCTCAAAGGTGTACAAACTAGCATATAAGTTTTACATATTGATTACATTAATGGGAACAGTCATTCTATAAACTATTTACAGAAAAATATTAGAAAAACCTTAGGAGTTATCTACAAAAGCGTTAATGTCTACATCTACGTTGAGGCCTAAAGGGGGGAAACATCCCACTTTATAAATGAGTGAATGCTCCTCCAGTCTGGGGGTTTGGGGTACAGCAGTATCCACTGGGAAACTGCCGCTAATGGTACAGCTTACCAGGTCTCTTCGAGCAGGAGGAGTAAAGCTCGTAAAGGAAGGGGCAGCTGCGTACCAGCCTATGGAGCCAAGGGTTTCCAGAAGCTGGACTCCTCTGGGAGCAGCTCATTCCAGTCATTCAGACAGCTGCAGGAGGGCACGCGGTACCTTGCTAGTCCAGCATGTGCGTTATCACGTCTCTGTCACGTACCTAGTAGGCGAGCCCGGAATGCAGGAAGCGGCCCCTCGTAGCCCCTGGCTAAAGAACCCCTGGAGATGGTAACAGAAGCTCAACAGTTCAGGGGGCACAAGTGCCTGGCGGGTAGATGCTGGTCCGGATGGGCAGCAGGACACCAACAGCGAGCAGAAGAAGCTGAAGACAAGAGACTGGTGTAGGCAGGCACAAGTGGTAGACTGGCTGGCAGACGGACGTCAGCGGGTACAGCAGTCACAGGATATCCAACCAGGTAGGTAGGAACAGCAGAGTCGGGTACAAGCCGGGTCAGCAGGTAGCGGTCAACGTGGTACAAGAGGGATGAGGCAGAGGCGTAGTCAGGCAAGCAGGAGGTCGTAGGCAGGCAGCAATGGATCAGGGTCAAGGTCAAGCCGGGTAACAGGAACTAAGGTAGCAGATACAGGTATAGGGTAGTAGGATCTCCGAACGCGCTGTAGACTGGTCAGCACGAGTGGAAGGGAGCGAGTGCCTTAAGAAGGCTGTAGGGCGCCAAACGGTCGCACGACGAGTCAGCGTGCGCGAGTGGACGTGCGCCCGTTCATGCCCCCACGTGCACGCGTGCGTTCGTTCAAGGCGACACGAGTGCGTCCGATCGCTCTAGCGCGCGTTAACGGAGCACGACGGGTCCTTGACAGCAAACTTCTATGGGTAAGTCTCTCGTGCGCAAACGAGACGCCAGGACGATCGTGACACTGCCCCCCCCCAAAGGGCAGCCTCCGGATGCCCAACCGAGCCATCTTACTCGGATGGGAGTTCTTAAAGGCACGGATGAGTCTTTTAGCATGAATATTAGATTCTGGCTCCCACGAATTCTCCTCCGGGCCGTACCCTTTCCACTTGACCAGAAATTGGGTCTGGTTTCGCCTTTTCCTGCAATCCAGTATGGCTTCGATCTCGAATTCAATTTCTCCATTGATCATCACGGGTTCTGGAGGGCCGGTCATCCTGTCAACGAAGGGGTCCGGGACTGCGGGTTTGAGTAGTGACACGTGAAAAACTGGATGGATCCGGAAGGACTCGGGGAGCTTAAGTTCGAAAGCCACGTTATTCAGTTTCCTTTTGATCGGAAAGGGGCCCACAAACTTCGGACCCAACTTCTTAGAGGGGCAGGACAATCTGAGGTTCAAGGTAGACAACCAGACCTGGTCCCCAATCTTGAGATCCAGCTCACCCCTCCTTTTCCTGTCAAAAACTTCCTTGTTATGCTCTTGGGACTTGGTCAGGGTCTCTTGTAGAAGCTTGTTGTTTGATTCAAGGAAGTTAAGACGATCCTGTACTGCTGGTACCGAACATTCAGGGAAGGTGCCAGGCAAGAATACTGGGTGGAAGCTGAAGTTCGCGTAGAAGGGGGACTGTTTGGTGGCGGAGTGGACCGTGTTGTTGTAGGCGAATTCGGCCATAGGCAGGAGAGAGGCCCAGTCGTCCTGGGAGAAGGAGGAGAAACAACGGAGGTACTGCTCCAGGGTCTGGTTCGTCCTCTCAGTCTGACCGTTGGTCTGTGGATGGTAGGCTGAGGACAGACAAAGATCGATCTTTAAGGCTCCGCAGAGCGCTCTCCAAAATCTCGAGGTGAATTGCACCCCCCTGTCTGATGTGATGTTAACGGGAATGCCGTGGAGTCTTACGATTTCTTTGATAAAGGTGTTGGCTGTCTCTGTAGCTGAGGGAGTGCCCTTCATGGGCAGGAAGTGAGCCATTTTGGTAAGTCTATCGACTATAACGAAAATTGTAGAATAGTTCTCTGACGGGGGGAGTTCAACGATGAAATCCATGGAGATCATCCTCCATGGTCTATCAGGAACAGGCAGCGGTCTTAGCAGGCCCCAGGCTCTTGACTTGCTGCCTTTGCTTCGGGTGCAGATGACACAGGTTTCCACGTACCTCTTACAGTCGTCCTTCATGCGAGGCCACCAGAATGTGCGCTAGAGTAGTTCCAGAGTCTTGAATACCCCAAAGTGGCCGGCCAGTGGGTGATCGTGACAGGCGGCCAGGACTGGGGTCCGAACTTCTTGGGGAACAAAGATCTGATTCCCATGCCACAAAAGGTCGTCGCTGGAGGACAACGGGATGCCGGGAGGAGGTGTTAGGCCTACGGAAGCCTGCTTAATTTGGGAAAGCACATCCCCCTGGAGCAGAAGGAAGTTCCCCGTAGAGAGGATAGTGTCTGTGGATGGCGAGCTTTCCGATTGGTTGTACATGCGGGAGAGGGCATCTGGTTTGGTATTCTTGGATCCGGGACGGTAGGTGATGTGAAATGAAAATCTGGAGAAGAAGAGTGCCCACCTGGCTTGACGGGGCCTCAATCTCTTTGCGGTTTTCAAGTACTCCAAATTTTTGTGGTCCGTATAGACCAGGATCGGGTGGGTGGCTCCCTCCAGCAGGTAGCGCCACTCTTCGAGTGCGGATTTTATCGCCAGTAACTCACGATCCCCGACGTCGTAGTTTCTCTCCGCCTCCGACAACTTACGGGAAAAAAAGGCAACTGGGTGGAGTAAGGACTTGGCCCCCTGCCTCTGGGAAAGTATCGCTCCTACTGCAATCTCTGAAGCGCCGACCTCGAGGATGTATGGAAGAGCAGGGTTGGGATGTTTCAGGACAGAAGCGGATATGAACAAATCTTTTAAGGTTTTAAAGGCCTCTTGTGCTTCGGGAGTCCAATGAAACTTCCGGGACTGCTTCGTTAGTCCGGTGATGGGGGCGATAATTGCAGAGAAGCCCTTAATAAACTTGCGGTAGAAGTTCGCAAACCCCACAAATCGCTGAACTCCTTTCTTATCGGAGGGGGCAGGCCAGTCCTGAATTGCGGAGATTTTCTGGGGATCCATCTCGATTCCCTTTACCGAGATAATCAGGCCGAGGAACTGGATGCTCGATTGTTCGAAAACACATTTCTCGGGCTTAGCGTATAGACCGTGGAGACGGAGACGGGTCAGGACCTTTTTAACGTGTACCCGGTGATCTGTTAGAGAGGGGGAGAAAATCAGAATGTCATCAAGGTAGACAATTACAAACAGGTCAAGGTAATCTCTAAAAATGTCATTGACAAAGTGCTGGAACGTGGCAGGAGCGTTACACAGCCCGAACGGCATCACTCGGTATTCAAAGTGCCCGAAATGGGTACGAAAGGCAGTCTTCCACTCGTCCCCTTTCCTAATGCAGACGAGGTTGTAAGCCCCCCGAAGATCCAGCTTAGAGAATATTTTAGCGGAACCTAGTCTCTGAAACAGTTCGGGAACCAATGGCAAAGGGTAGCGATTCTTGATCGTGATTTTGTTCAACGCCCGATAGTCCACACATGGGCGTAGAGAATGGTCTTTTTTTTCCACAAAGAAAATCCCCGCTCCAGCTGGGGAAGTAGAAGGCCGGATAAATCCCTTTTCAAGATTTTCATCCAGGTAGGTTTTCAGAGTGCTAAGTTCCGATTCGGACAGAGGGAAAATTCTTCCAAAGGGAATCTCGGCCCCCGGGAGTAGTTCGATAGGGCAGTCATATGTCCTATGAGGTGGTAGGGTTTCAGCCCCTTTTTTACTGAACACGTCTAGGAAGTCGTGATATTCTCTAGGCACAGCTTGCCGGGTGTCATCATCTGCTTCCAAACAGAGGAGGGCCGGAGAGTCCCCGTTAATTGCTGGGTAGCAATGCTGGAGGCAGTAGTCCGAAGGGAATTCAATCTTTCCGGTGGCCCAGTTGATACGTGGATTATGTGCCTTCAACCAAGGCATGCCTAGAATGATGGGGAACAGGGGAGATTTGATGACGTCTAGGCACAGAAATTCTTGGTGAGTCCCGGCGATGACAGCAGAGAGGGGACTAGTCTCCTGAGTCACCGGTCCTGATTCTAGAGTGGACCCATCGGCCAGGTATACCGAGAGTCCCTTCTCTCTCGGTCTAAGGGAAATCTTGTTCTTCAGGGCAAAGAATATGTCCATAAACCCGCTGCATGCCCCCGAATCAATAACTGCGTGGGTTGAAATAGTCCTTCCTGGAAGCTGCAAAAGAACAGGAACAGCCAGGTGAGAGGAGTTTCCAGACAGCACTGACGAAGGAACAGGTGGAACAGGTAGGCACTTACGTATCTTGGCCGGGCAGGAGCGAACAAAGTGTCCTGATTCTCCACAGTACATACAGAGGTTGTTGACCCGGCGTCGTTGGCGTTCCTCTGGGGTCAGTGATGGACGGAGTAGCCCTAGCTGCATCGGTTCTGGGGGATCCAGCGTGGCTGCGGCCGGAACTGAAGGAGCTGGGTGAGCGGAACTAGGTACCCGTGGCAACATCCAGACAGGGCGTGCGGCTGAAGAGGAACGTTCTTGGCGGCGTTCCCTCAAGCGCCTATCAATTTGAACGGAAATGTCTATCAGGCCCTCCAGGGTTTCGGGGATGCCAACACGTGCCAACTCATCCTTCAAAGGCTCGGACAGGCCCATGCGGAACTGATATCGCAGGGCGGCGTTGTTCCAGTCCGTGTCAGCGCTCCACCGACGGAACTCCGACACGTAGTCCTCCACAGGCCTGCGACCTTGCTGCAGAACGTGTAGGGCTGCCTCTGCAGTTGCTGCAAGTTGGGGATCCTCATAGAGTCTTGACATGGCCATAAAGAAGGTGTCTAAGGTGTCTAAGGATGGATCCTTGCGTTCCAGTAGGCGATGTGCCCAGGCTTGGGGTTCGCTCGTTAGGAGGGAGATAACGAACCCCACCTTGGTCGCCTCGAGGGAGAAGGTCCTCGGTTGCAGGGCGAAGTAGAGCTCACAAGAGTTACGGAAGGCTCTAAACTTGTTCCGGTCGCCAGTGAACCGCTCGGGGGTTGGTACTCTGGGCTCAGGTGGCATCATCACTACTGAAGGCGGGGTGTGGCCCCCTGGAACAATAGGCGGAGAAGCAGATAGTGCTTGGACTTGCTCTTCCAGTCTGCCGTAGCCTTCCTGTAGGCTCTTTACTGCCTGGGTAAGGCCGGCCAAATGGCGGCACAGTTCGTCCATGGGGGAGGCTCCCTGCGCAGGCTCGGACATGGCTGACCAGTACTGTCACGTACCTAGTAGGCGAGCCCGGAATGCAGGAAGCGGCCCCTCGTAGCCCCTGGCTAAAGAACCCCTGGAGATGGTAACAGAAGCTCAACAGTTCAGGGGGCACAAGTGCCTGGCGGGTAGATGCTGGTCCGGATGGGCAGCAGGACACCAACAGCGAGCAGAAGAAGCTGAAGACAAGAGACTGGTGTAGGCAGGCACAAGTGGTAGACTGGCTGGCAGACGGACGTCAGCGGGTACAGCAGTCACAGGATATCCAACAAGGTAGGTAGGAACAGCAGAGTCGGGTACAAGCCGGGTCAGCAGGTAGCGGTCAACGTGGTACAAGAGGGATGAGGCAGAGGCGTAGTCAGGCAAGCAGGAGGTCGTAGGCAGGCAGCAATGGATCAGGGTCAAGGTCAAGCCGGGTAACAGGAACTAAGGTAGCAGATACAGGTATAGGGTAGTAGGATCTCCGAACGCGCTGTAGACTGGTCAGCACGAGTGGAAGGGAGCGAGTGCCTTAAGAAGGCTGTAGGGCGCCAAACGGTCGCACGACGAGTCAGCGTGCGCGAGTGGACGTGCGCCCGTTCATGCCCCCACGTGCACGCGTGCGTTCGTTCAAGGCGACGCGAGTGCGTCCGATCGCTCTAGCGCGCGTTAACGGAGCACGACGGGTCCTTGACAGCAAACTTCTATGGGTAAGTCTCTCGTGCGCAAACGAGACGCCAGGACGATCGTGACAGTCTCATGCCAATATACTATATAATATATATACCGTACTATATTATATAGTATAGGTGTAGTGATTTTTCATACATACAGTACATATAAAAATGGTTGTTTTTAGAAGTAAAATTCAACTCTCTTGTTTGAACGATTCTAGAACACATGCCATTGGAACACATTTTTGCACATGCTGTCCTCTAATATTAGGAGGAATATATACTATTGTGGTATAGTAGGTAAAATGTACCGTAAATTCTTTTATTTGCAGTGTAGACAATTTTAGCTGCTGCCACTGTCTTAGAAGAGTTCTGGGCAAACACTGACCCCACTCTACAATAGCTTGACCCTTTGATCTATGGCATGTTTGATACTACAGTACTATCTAAATCTTAAGTTAGAAAATGCACTCTCATAGAAACTGATGTAGAAAGTAGAAAGGGTAAAGTAAATTAGATGATATAATGCAGGTGTGTGGTTTCAAATAATTATTCTTTTATATAGCTCATATACCCTCTTTTCCCCCTTTTTCCTTTCTCCCTTTTCTTCCACTCCCCACCCTTTTTTTTCTTCTTCCCTCTCTTTGACCGCAGTCATCTAAACTAAGAAGGAAAGTCTGTGCCGGAGGGGACTTCACAAGATCAAAGAAGAAGCTTCACCTGGGGATGAGAGTAGCATTTCCTGCAATCACTTGAGTAGAGCCTGAAGCCCTGTATGTTATATAAATTGTGCATACTATCCCAAGACATAGAAGGACAAAAAGAACCCCCCAGTACTGTGGGAATTTATGGGCAGACTACAATGAACAATGTAATGATTAAAAAGTTTAACAAAGTTTATTTAAATATTAAAATTCTATTGGTGCAAACATCACCATAGTAGTACAAAATACATAGTACAGTACCAAAGCTCATAAAGAGCTGATGAATGGTGTTGCTTCTCATTGAGAGAAGATCATTAGTTGAAGCGATCTATAACACAGTATAAGCACAGATTAAGAACACATGGTAGGGCAAGAAATGCACACATTCACTAACTATAAAACCCTCAGATAAAGGAGGCAATATAGTCGTTATGACAAATGAACAATGCAAAATGATGTGCAAGAGGATTCTTTACAATAAATCATGGTGTAAATCTATCTCCAAGAGTACCACTGATAAATTCAATAACAATTTCTATGACCTTGTCAATGGAGCCTTCTCTGACCTTGTCGATGGAACCTTCTGCCGTTGTTTATTACAAAATCTGAAAGGGATGCATCTCCCACCTGGATCACTGTTAGTGGCCATTGATATTGCAGCTTTGTATAGCTCCATCCCCCATCATCTAGGCATATCAGCAGTTTATTTCACAGTCTCACAAAGATGATTGAAAATTCAATGAATTTGTAATAGCAGCATTGGAATTCATCTTGACACATAACACCTTCTCGTTTGATGGATCCCACTACCTCCAGGTGCAAGGTGTGGCAATGGGGATATGCTGTGCCCCATCCTATGCCAACCTGTACATGGGGGAGTGGGAACATTCGAGGGGGGGCTGCTGTCACTTACCAGTCATATTATCTCATGGATATATCAACGACATTCTGATGGTATGGGAGGGCTCCCCAAAGGCACTAAACTCTTTCATCATCGCCATGGACAAAAACACCTCAAACTTGCACTTTACTATGAATTTCAGTGAAACGTCAATTACTTTTCTGGATGTGACCATTACCAAACAAGAGGATGGATGTCTCTCTGGTGGGCTATATTGGATGCCTACTGCAGGAAACACCATTGTGCACACTTCAAGCACACACCCTTAGCCACTAATAAAATCCATTCCATATAGTCAATATCTAAAACTGAGAAGAAGAACTCTAGAGACAAAGAATTTCACTCGGAAGCTAATCTCCTCAGAGAGAGACTCCTCAAAGAAGGATACTCTTTGACATGCCTCAAAAAGACCTTCCAACATTGCACGTGGGCACGTGTGACAGGACTTGCTCTTTTCTAATAAAAAAGATACTCTACAATAAACCACCAGAATCATTACTACTTATATAAATAACACAAGGCAGTCAAAAAAATCATAGAAAAACATTGGCACTTCTTGCATATCGATCCCACCGTCAGTCCACACATACCAGCACCTCTGGCTATCACCTACCCTAGACCAAGGTCCCTGAAGAATCATCTGGTTAGAAGTGAATGTAAGAACTTTCAGGTCAGATCCGTGCAAATGATTAGGTCCCTTTACATGCGGTGGCTGTCCATACTGTAGGTATATGAACATACAACCTAACAATTTGCCGAATGGCAAGCTATACAAACTGAAACACTTCCCTAACTGTAAAACTTTGGGGGTAATCTACCTACCGGCATGCCAATGCAACAGTTTCTATGTAAGGAAAACCAAACTCGAGTTCTGGAAGAGGGCATCTAGATATAATACCAGCATGGCCAATGCCAATCCTGACCTCCCCCTTGGGAGACATGTTAGAGATTTCCACCAGGGCATCTCTCCCCATATCCATTTTACCATCTTGGATCGGGTACATCCCAGCAACAGGGGGGAGACTGGAACAAACTCCTACCCCAACAAGAAGTGCGTTGGATTGCAGAATTAGGTGCCACCATGCCTCCGGGCCTCAACTGCCAACTGAGCTATCGTCCTTTCTTGGAAGGGTTTATCTCAGGGGGGTGTGAAAAAGAATTATACAATGCTTTGATCAGAGATATACCTGTCAAAGAATAACGCATATCCATTAGCCATATTCTATTCTATATACGTTCTCAATTAATTAGACACCTTTTGGCAATTGTTACCAGTGTTGACAAACATGCTTACATTATGCCACATGGATATTCTATGAGAATGGGTATTTTGCTTTATGAGTGGTGTGTTGTTGGAATTTTTGTTACTGTTGTTTTTATATGTCTTCCTGTAATTTTTCATGCGATTGTCTAGCCATTGTAATATTCAGGTGACACCATTTTTATCCTCTATGACCAGCTGCGATCTCTCTATATGCATGCCAATCTGTGACCATGTGTTTGTTCTATGAACATGCTTGTTCAAATTCCACATAATGTTCTGCATATATAATTTTTTTGTACGTACCACTATTGCTATTTTTCTCTATAAAACATTATGCAATCGGTGCTTCCAGGTTTCCAAACACACCTTGTCTCTGTACAAGCTGATGGCTTGGTGTTCTCTTTCCCTTTCCGGCCTGATATGCCCCCGCCCAGCACACAAAAGCCTATCATTAGGGATGAGCCGAACACCCCCCTGTTCGGTTCGCACCAGAACCTGCGAACAGACCTAAACTTCGTGTGAACTTTAGAACCCTATTAAAGTCTATGGGACTCGAACGTTCACAATCTAAAGTGCTCATTTTAAAGGGTAATATGCAGGTGAGGCCGCGTACACACGCGGGGACTGTTCGCTCAACTTTGTCCGTCAAACAGTTTCAGCGGACAGTCCGCTCAAAATTAGCATGGACGGACTTGCCCACACACGACGAACGAACAGTCCGCTGAAACCGTGCGCGATGACGTGAACGGCACGTACGACGGGACTAGAAAACGACGTCCTATACACTGCAATGCAACCTTCGGCATGTAAATTCTTTCTGAGCATGCGCGAGACTTAGTTTGACGAACAAGCCTACACACGGGCGGACTGTCCGCTCAAACCAAGTTTCAGCGGACAGTTTTTCGGAATTTCCGAAAAACTTTGTTCGTCAGACTGTCCGCTGAAACTGTCCGCTGAAAGCCCACACACGAGCGGACTGTCCGCCGAAACACTGTTCAGCGGACAAAGTTGAGCGAACAGTCCCCGCGTGTGTATGCGGCCTTACTGTCCTAAAAAGTGTTTGGGGACCTGGGTCCTGCCCCAGGGGACATGGATCAATGCAAAAAGAAGTTTTAAAAACGGCCGTTTTTTCAGGAGCAGTGATTTTAATAATGATTAAAGTGAAACAATAAAAGTGTAATATTCCTTTAAATTTCGTAGCTGGGGGGTATCTATAGTATGCCTGTGAAGGGGCGCATGTTTCTGGGGCTTAGAACTGTCCCTGCACAAAGTGTCATTTGTGCAGGAAAAAAAGTATTTTAAAATCACTTGCGGCTAAATTGTCGGCTCCCCGTAATACAGAGAACACTCAATGAGTGTTCTCTGTATTAGCCGACAATTCATTGATAAAAAAAAAAAAAAAAAGCGTGGGGGTTCCCCTAAATTCAATTACCAGGCCCTTCAGGTCTGATATGGATATTAAGGGGAACCCCGCATCAAATTAAAAAAATAAAAATCCATATCAGACCCTTTATCCGAGCACGCAACCTGGCAGGCCGCAGGACCTGGCAGGCCGCAGGTCCCTCCTGAACCGTACCAGGCCACATACCCTCAACATTGGGAGGATGCTTTGGGGGTCTGTGACCCCTCAAAGCACCTTGTCCCCATGTTGATGAGGACAAGGGCCTCATCCTCACAACCCTGGCCGTTGGTTGTGAGGGTCTGCGGGCGGGGGGCTTATCAGAATCTGGAAGCCCCCTTTAACAAGGGGACCCCCAGATCCCGCCCCCCCCTGTTTGAAATGGTAAGGGGGTACAAAAGTACCCCTACCATTTCACAAAGAAAGTGTCAAAATGGTTAAATAAGACAAACACACTTTTGAAAAATTATTTTATTAAAAATGAAAAAAATAAAAAAAAGATTCCAGCGGAGCTAATCCATTCTTGCTATCCAGCGACAGATCTCCGGGGTCCAGCGATGGATGATCATATCCAGCGACAGGGGATCTCTCAGTCCAGCGCTGTCCATACATCCTTCTTCTGTCTCCACTCCCGGGACACTGCAGAGATCCCAGCGCTGACGTTTCTTATATTAGGAGGGCGGGGCCACCCGTCACCTGACCCCACCCCTCTGACGCTGGAGAGGGAAGCCAGGGGTTCCCCAGTGACGTGTGGGTGACCCCGCCCCCTCTGATGTAACGCAGGTTTCCGTTACACCAGAGGGGGCGGGGTCACCCATACGTCACTGGGGAACCCCTGGCTCCCTTCACCAGCGTCAGAGGGGGTGGGGTCAGGTGACGGGTGGCCCCGCCCTCCTAATATAAGAAACGTCAGCGCTGGGCTCTCTGCAGTGTCTCCGGAGTGGAGACAGAAGAAGGATGTATGGACAGCGCTGGACTGAGAGATCCCCCGTCGCTCCGGAGATTCGTCGCTGGATAGCAAGAGTGGATTAGCACCGCTGGAATCTTTTTTTTATTTTTTTCATTTTTAATAAAGGAATTTTTCAAAAGTGTGTTTGTCTTATTTAACCATTTTGACACTTTCTTTGTGAAATGGTAGGGGTACTTTTGTACCCCCTTACCATTTCAAACAGGGGGGGGGGCGGGATCTGGGGGTCCCCTTGTTAAAGGGGGCTTCCAGATTCTGATAAGCCCCCCGCCCGCAGACCCTCACAACCAACGGCCAGGGTTGTGAGGATGAGGCCCTTGTCCTCATCAACATGGGGACAAGGTGCTTTGAGGGGTCACAGACCCCCAAAGCATCCTCCCAATGTTGAGGGTATGTGGCCTGGTACGGTTCAGGAGGGAGGGGGGGCCGCTCTCTCATCCCCCCCTCTTTTCCTGCGGCCTGCCAGGTTGCGTGCTCGGATAAAGGGTCTGATATGGATTTTTAGGGGGACCCCCACGTCAATTTTTTTTTTCATTTGATGCGGGGTTCCCCTTAATATCCATATCAGACCTGAAGGGTCTGGTATGGATATTTAGGGGGACCCCCACGTCAATTTTTTTTTAAATTTGACACGGGGTTCCCCTTAATATCCATGTCAGACCTGAAGGATTCATTTTAATCAATGAATGAATGAATTGTCGGCTAATACAGAGAACACTCATTGAGTGTTCTCTGTATTACGGAGACCCGACAATTTAGCCGCAAGTGATTTTAAAAGACTTTTTTTCCTGCACTAATGACACTTTGTGCAGGGACAGTTCTAAGCACCAGAAACATGCGCCCCTTCACAGGCATACTATAGCTACCCCCCAGCTACGAAATTTAAAGGAATATTACACTTTTATTGTTTCACTTTAATCATTATTAAAATCACTGCTCCTGAAAAAACGACAGTTTTTAAAACTTTTTTTTGCATTGATCCATGTCCCCTGGGGCAGGACCCTGGTCCCCAAACACTTTTTAGGACAGTAACCTGCATATTACCCTTTAAAATGAGCACTTTAGATTTCTCCCATAGACTTGTATAGGGTGTTCCGGATTTTCGAATTTGCTGCGAACAGCCCAAATTGTTCACTGTTCGCTGAACAGGCGAACAGGCAATGTTCGAGTCGAACATGAGGAATATTACACTTTTATTGTTTCACTTTAATCATTATTAAAATCACTGCTCCTGAAAAAACGGCAGTTTTTAAAACTTTTTTTTGCATTGATCCATGTCCCCTGGGGCAGGACCCTGGTCCCCAAACACTTTTTAGGACAGTAACCTGCATATTACCCTTTAAAATTAGCACTTTAGATTTCTCCCATAGACTTGTATAGGGTGTTCCGGATGTTCGAATTTGCTGCGAACAGCCCAAATTGTTCACTGTTCGCTGAACAGGCGAACAGGCAATGTTCGACTCGAACTCGAAGCTCATCCCTACCTATCA
Source organism: Lithobates pipiens (assembly GCF_037356315.1). Classification (NCBI taxonomy): domain Eukaryota; kingdom Metazoa; phylum Chordata; class Amphibia; order Anura; family Ranidae; genus Lithobates; species Lithobates pipiens. Next base: position 174,421,679 of record NW_027507784.1, read on the forward strand.
TCATTGATGGGCGGCCTATGTTGTGCAGCATTGCAGGGTATTGGGCATGCCCTCTTTTTTTGCTCTAGACATTGCCCCCTTCCCCTGTATTTACCGCTTATGATTGTGTGCCGGTGGGCAGTGGATGCATGGCATCCTTCCCCTCCCGGCGTGGCGGGGGGCCATGCAGTCGCAGCTCTGGGAATCCTACTGTGGCCTTGAAGTACAGTGATGAGCTAACTGTAACTGGGTCTTCTTCTCATCATGTGCTGTTGTGGCTGTGATAAGGTAGCCGAACGGGTTCACGCTCCTCAATATCCAATACTCCTTAGCCTGACACACCTCCTATCATGTATCTTCGTGTTGGCGTTGACGCAGAGGAATGTGACCACGCTAAGAACAGCCGCGGGCATTCATACACAGTTATAAGCAGCGTGTCTGCAAGAGGCAGTGGATCACAAAAAGGAAGGTTCTCTCACGTATAGGATACATTTGGAAGGAAGGTTCCACAGAACTCCTACTAGACATGATTACACTCTTTTCTTGAGGCATATATCATATTTCTTTTAACACACTGATTTGATTGATCATCAGAATAACTTGTATATGATGACAGTCCCACCATGATTCTGCTGTTGGCTATTTTATAGTGTCATTTGCACATTTTGACAAACATATTTTCCAAAATAAGTTTATAGACAGGAAATACTCAGGACTTTTTCATCCTATGACTCCATAGTTATTTAGATTTTTTATCTTTTGCTTTTTGATTGATATAAGCCTCCAAAGTCTCCCCCTATACATCCTTTTTTTCTGTAGGTGAAGCCATATCATTGGTTCGCATATCCACCACCACCAATCTCCCTTCCTGATGGAACCACCTCCACTTCTTTCCGAAGCATCCACCTCTCGCTGTTTGGTTCAGCTGAAACTTTTGTGAATCCTTGTGAGGGGCATTTTGGGCCATAGGGGTTCCGTCATTCGCTTTTGGGTGGCACACCTTTAGGGAAACTCTCACCCTATGCAGTTACATCATTTATTTTTTGCAAACATATTTCTGATGATTTACGGCATTGGTATGTATGTAAGAGAAAAATCAGGTCTTCTGCCCTACCAGACAAGATTGAACAGTGTGGCAGAGCTGTCTAAATCTGAGGAGCAGATGGGTAGAAAAATAAATCCCTTTTTGGTTTAAAGCAGGGGTAGGGAACCTTTTTGGCTGAGAGAGCCATTAACGCCACATATTTCAAAATGTAATTCCGCAAGAGCCATTCAATGTTTAAAACAAATTTTTTTTTTAATCGACTAATTTCAATTATAACTGAGATACGTCATCTCCCCCAATGTAATATCCACATCTCCCCTACAATTGTCTGCTTGCTTACCACTACACAGGCAAGCAGATCCATGAGCAGTTGAGGCAGGTGATGATGACGTTAGCACACCGCTCACCTAGACCGCCGCCGGGTTTTCCAAGATGGCTGCAGCTCTGAAGCTAGGCCGAAGCTGCGGCCTTTCCTATGGGCTCAATCCACGGATCAGCACACCACGCAATCTGATTGAGAGGTAAGAGCCAGATGCAGCCATCAAAAGAGCCACATCTGGCTCGAGAGCCATAGGTTCCCTACCCCTGGTTTAAAGGGTTCTCACATATGTATTTACAGTATGTATTTACCTGTTTGCCTTGAGTTCAAATGAATCTACTCTTTTATTTGAACATGATCAGATAATAATAAAATACTGCTAAATAATCCATATATGTTGGCAATAAGCCATGAATTCTTCTAATTGAAAGCAATTAAAAATCAATTCCTTAAATCAGCACGATCCAAATAAACCACACACCAGGTTTAAGGCCTCTGTTGTAATCTCCCTTCAGAGGATTATATTTTAAACTATAAACCTATTAATCTTTGTACATCATCTTACAGGATATAGTTATTTAAATGGTTTAAAAGCTCACAATGCATTTGTCACAGCTAAGAATATTAATAAAAGGGGAGTACAAGTACTAATTCACAAAAAAAATGCTTTATGTATGAAGGTGCTGTGCGTCTACAATAACTATGTGTGTATACATCCCATTATATAGAAAGAATCGATAATGCATACACAATTTATTAGGCTATTAACCAGTTCCAGACCAGCTGCCGCAGTTATACTGCGGCAGGTTGGCCCAGCTGGGCAAAGCGTCGTAGCTACACGTCGCGCGTGCAGCCAGCTGGGGGACACGTGCCCCCTAGGCGGCCGCGTCAATAGGATTCAGTTCAGAACCGATAAATCTCCAGGCCAATGGTTTCTGGCCTGGACCCGGTGATCGGTACTGGAAATCAAATAATTCTCCTGCATGTGTAAGTGTAAACACAGCAGGGGAAGTGATGTCTTCTCTCCTTGTGGAACTCTTATCTGTTCCAGAGAGAGGAGAGAAGACATCTCAGAGTAAGTGCACCAAAACTACACTGACACCAGTTCACGTGGGTACACTTGTCACCCCCCAGTTAACCCTTTCACCCCCTGTCACTGTGTCATCCATATTTTTTTAACACTGTACTGGTGTCATTAATGCCAAAAATCAGTGTTAGGGTACTTAGTGTAGACCAAGGTAGGTCTAGGGAGCCCCCAAATAAAGTGATATTGGTTAGTTTTTAGTGACAGATAGGGCCTGCGTCACCCCAGGTGGCGTCAGATTAGTGCCAGTAGTGCTAACACCCACACACACATGCACCATACACCTCCCTTAATAGTATAGTGTTTGAACGGATCAGTATTTGATCTGATCAGATCTATACTAGCATCCCCAGCAGTTTAGGGTTTCCAAAAATGCAGTGTTAGTGGGATCAGCCCAGATACCTGCTAGTACCTGCGTTTAGCCCCCCACCCAAGTGCAGTATCAATCGATCACTGTTATTTACAAAAACACTAAACACATACCTGCAGCATTCGCAGAGTCAGGCATGATCCCTGTGAATGCTAAAAGTTTTTCTGTAGCATTTGAAGCAGTCGCTGACAGTCAGGGGCTCTTTTTCCTGTGAGTCTCACTACTTTACCAGTAAATTTAGAGACCAAAATGTAAAATCGAAGGTACAGTAGTGAAGAGGCCTACACGTTTCTGAGCATAACAGATAGTGAGGAGGAAGTCACCCATCTGGCAGATTCAGGCTCAGAATATGAACCGGTAGACAGCAGTGGCACCCTGACACCTCTGACAATGGAGTAGTGATCACTGCCAAGGTCAGGAATACCAAACCTAATTTTTCTGCTGTCGTTGAGGTGCAAGAACCACAGGGCTCTCGTATGGAGCAGAGAGCCAGTACTAGTGCCTCTCATCCTTCTGGTGAACCGGCAAGCACCAGTGGCCTAGTACATCCTGGTCATACATCCAGCACTGCAGTATCACATGGTGACATGATGAATCCCATAAGTGAAGTTCAAGCTGGTGAGGTGACTAGTACGAGTAGACTCCTGAAGACAAAGACAGGCCCGTCGAGCCCATAGTGCCCTTCCTGCTGCACTTGCCAATCCTAATTGGTAGCCCACCACTTCTGCAGAACCTGTAATTCCCCGATATACTAGCCAACCCGGAAGTCAGGTGGAAACAGTTGATTTTACGTCACTTGATTTTTATTTGCTGTTTTTCACAGAAGATCTCTATAGATCTATTGTGGACCAAAGCAATTTGTATGCTGGTCAATTCATTGCCGCTAATCCCCAGTTGACCCTTGCCATAGATTGGAGACCTATTACGGTCCACTGACCCGTTTCACCATTTGCCCATGTTCTCTGGCTCCATGACCAGAACACGATATGAGCAAATTTTTGCCGTTCATACACTTCAATGATAATAAACTCTGTCGTCCTCGGGGTGGCCCTGGATTTGATTGGCTCTACAAAATTCGCCCCCTCGTAAACCACTTCATCTAACAGTTTGTAGCCTTGTTTACTTCCGATCAAGTTGTCTGTGTTGATGAGTCCCCAATTAAGTTTTCTGGCTGCTTGCCTATCAAACAGTATCTTCCCAGCAAGCATACCAGATATGGGGTCAAGATGTATAAGGTCTGGGACTTGGTGTCACCCTTATTCGGAAAGGGGTACAACTTGTACGTGGACAATTATTACACAAGCATGCCACTTTTTAGTCACCTTTTTGATTATGGAATTGGCACATGTAACACCAGTGTCGGGGTTCCGCCAACGACTTGTAGAATCCCGACTTAGACAGGAGGAGAGAGTCTGCTTGAAGCGTAATCATCTGTTAGCAGTGAAGTGGAGGAATTCACAATTAATTAGCCTCTAGACTGCTTCCATGGTTTTCTCATGCTCTCCTGTCCCAACAGGGAACCCAAGAATGCAGCCGGTGGTTCTACCAGCTGACCATTTACATTCCCTGCGATAACAATAAAAATGATTAAAAAAGAAAAAAAATTAAAGGAACAGTTTAAAAATAAAATAGCAAAATAAAAAAATAAAATAAAAAGTGCACTGTCCCCCATGCTTACGTGCAAAGGTGAACGCAAGCATCGGTTTGGTGTCATATGTAAACAGCAATTGTACCATGCATGGGAAGTATCACTACGAAGGTCAGATCGAGGGCAGTCATTTTAGCAGTAGACCTCCTCTATAAATCTAAAGTGTTGCCGCTGCAATTTTAAAGCATGTCGCGTTTGGTATCCATGTACTTAACATAAGATCATCTTTTTTATTCTATCAAACATTTGGGCAATATAGTGTATAAAGAGATGGAAAAGAGAAATTGCACTATGGATCAAACCAATATGCTAGTAGTATGAGCTGCCTCTACCTAATATTACCACCCAATGGGTGAAAATACATTTGATTTAAGGGGAAGAAAGTAGATCTGGCGCTATACCTTTAAGACTTAAATATTGGTACAAAATAGAAAATGTTATGCACCTATTAGTTCACCTATAGCAGGGATATGTAATTAGCGGACCTCCAGCTGTTGCAAAACTACAAGTCCCATCATGCCTCTGCCTCTGGGTGTCATGCCTATGGCTGTCAGAGTCTTGCAGTGCATCATGGGACTTGTAGTTCTGCAACAGCTGGAGGTCCGCTAATTGCATATCCCTGACCTATAGTATCACAATGGTGCTAGAAAAATTTATAATATGTGAACACAAGTGAAATTATAAATAAGCATAAGTGTTTCATAAAGTCATATTGGCGAAAAAAATATTGGTAATATATATATATATATATATATATATATATATATATATATATATATATATATATATATATATGTGTGTGTGTGTGAAGAAAAATGAAAAAAATACAAAAATGGAAAAAAATGAAAAAAAAAAGAATGAAAAAAATTCCCCTAACTGGAATTTTTTTATAAATAAATATATATATATATATATATATATATATATATATATATATATATATATATATATAATTGCTATGTGTTTGTTATTGGTGACCAATAAAAGTGAATATTTTTTGCAGTCACACTATACAATTCTTATACGAAAGTGCATACATAAAATTGATAAATAATAATATAATCAAATATCAGAAAATACAGGCTGTGAAAACACCCAATAAGCAATCAATAAGTCCTCAGGTATGCAGGTGCAAGAAAGCACTAAGAGTTTCCAAAAGTCCCAAAGATTAACCACTTCAGCTCCGGACCAATAAACACCTTAAGGACCAGAGGTCTTTTTCCAATTTCGCACTGCGCTGCTTTAACTGGTAATTGCGCGGTCATGCAATATTGCACCCAAACGAAATTTGCGTCCTTTTCTTCCCACAAATAGAGCTTTCTTTTGATGGTATTTGATTGCCTCTGCGTTTTTTTTTTTTTTGCGATATAAATGGAAAAAGAGCGAAAATTTTGAAAAAAAAAGATATTTTCTTCTTTTGGTTATAAGAAAAATCGAATAAACTACATTTTAGTCATACATTGAGGGCAAAATTTATTCAGCCACATGTCTTTAGTAAAAAAAATGTCAATAAGCGTATATTTTTTGGTTTGCGCAAAAGTTATAGCGTCTACAAACTAGAGTACATTTTCTGGAATTTACACAGCTTTTAATTTATGACTGCCTATCTCATTTCTTGAGGTGCTAAAATGGCAGGGCAGTACAAACCCCCCCCCCCCAAATGACCCCATTTTGGAAAGTAGACACCCCAAGGAAATTGCTGATGGGTATTTTGAGCCCATTGAATATTTATTTTTTTTGTCCTAAGGGATTGAATAATGACAAAAAAAAAAAAAATTTTACAAAAAGTTGTCACTAAATGATATATTGCTCACACATGCCATGGTTATATGTGGAATTGCACCCCAAAATATATTCCGCTACTTCTCCCGAGTATGGGGATACCACATGTGTGGGACTTTTTGGGAGTCTAGTCGCGCACGGCACCCCGAAAACCAATCACCACCTTCAGGATTTCTAAGGGTGCAAATTTTTGATTTAACTCCTCACTACCTATCACAGTTTCGAAGGCCATAAAATGCCAAAATAGCACAAAACCCCCCAAAATGACCCCATTTTGGAAAGAAGACACCCCAAGCTATTTACTGAGAGGCATGTTGAGTCCATGAAATATTTTATATTTTGCCACAAGTTGCGGGAATATTACAAACTTTTTTTTTTTTGCACAAAGTTGTCACTAAATGATATATTGCTCACACATGCTATGGGCATATGTGAAATGACACCCCAAAATACATTCTGCTGCTTCTCCTGAGTACGGGGATACCACATGTGTGGGACTTTTTGGGAGCCTAGCCGCGTACGGGACCCCGAAATCCAAGCACCGCCTTCAGGATTTCTAAGGGCATACATTTTTTATTTTACTCCTCACTACCTATCACTACCTATCACAGTTTTGAAGGCCATAAAATGCCAAGATGGCACAAAACCCCCCCAAATGACCCCATTTTGGAAAGTAGACACCCCAAGCTATTTGCTGAGGGCCATGTTGAGACCGTTGAATATTTTTTTTTGTCCCAAGGGATTGAATAATGACAAAAAATAAAAATAAAATTTTTTTTTTACAAAAAGTTGTCACTAAATGATATATTGCTCACACATGCCATGGTTATATGTGGAATTGCACCCCAAAATATATTCCGCTACTTCTCCCGAGTATGGGGATACCACATGTGTGGGACTTTTTGGGAGTATAATCGCGCACGGCACCCCGAAAACCAATCACCACCTTCAGAATTTCTAAGGGTGCAAATTTTTGATTTAACTCCTCACTACCTATCACAGTTTCGAAGGCCATAAAATGCCAAAATAGCACAAAACCCCCCAAAATGACCCCATTTTGGAAAGCAGACACCCCAAGCTATTTACTGAGAGGCATGTTGAGTCCATGGAATATTTTATATTTTGCCAAAAGTTGCGGGAATATTACAAACCTTTTTTTTTTTTGCACAAAGTTGTCACTAAATGATATATTGCTCACACATGCTATGGGCAGAAGTCAAATTATACCCCAAAATAAATTCTGCTGCTTCTCCCGAGTATGGGGATACCACATGTGGGGGACTTTTTGGGAGCCTAGCCACGTACGGGACCCCGAAAACCAAGCACTGCCTTCCGGAATTTAAATATAAAATGCTACCAAAAAAACTGTTAGCGATCGCAGGGATCAGGCCTGACTCTGCGATCGCTGCAGTTATGTGTTTAGTGTTTTGTAAGTGACAGTGATTGATCGATACTGCACTTGGGTGGGCTGGGCAGAGGGGCAAAACGCAGGTGCTAGCAGGTATCTGGGCTGATCCCGCTAACAATGCGTTTTTTTGGAACCCTGAACTGCTGGGGACGCTAGTATAGATCTGATCAGATCAGATATTGATCTGTTCAGATTCTATACCACTACGGGAGGTGTATGCTTTGCGCGTGGGTGTTAGCGGTACTGGCACTAACCTAGCGCTGCCTGGGGCGACGCAGACCCTGACCCTAAAACCTAATTGATATCACCCGCCGGGTGATCAGGGGGTTAAACCCTTATTGGGTAATAAATGGTGGGTGCCCTGATGCTATAAAAAGCAAACTAACCAGAGTCACCCGTAACACTTATACGGTGATCAGTGGTGAAAGGGTTAACTAGGGGCAATCAGGGGGTTCAAATTTTTATTAGGTAGTATATGGGGGTCCCTGGCGCTATATAAAAACCTGACGGGGGAACCTAAATAACTAACTGGCTAACCAGCGTCACCAGTGACACTTATACTGTGATCGCTGGTGAAAGGGTTAACTAGGGGCAATCAGGGGGTTAAAACCATTATTGGGAAGTATATCGGGGTACCTAGCGCTATAAAAACCTCGCGGTGAACCTAAAAAAATAACTAGCTACCTAGCGACAGTAGCGACACTGATGCAGCGATCAGAAAAATGATCGCTTAGTGACAGTGGCAAAAGGGGGTGAAAGGGTTAACTAGGGGCAATCAGGATGTTAAAACCATTATTGGGTAGTATATCGGGGTACCTAGCGATATAAAAACCTGGCGGTGAACCTAAAAAAATAACTAGCTACCTAGCGACAGTAGCGACACTGATGCAGCGATCAGAAAAATTATCGCTTAGTGACACTGGCAAAAGGGGGTGAAAGGGTTAACTAGGGGCAATCAGGATGTTAAAACCATTATTGGGTAGTATATCGGGGTACCTGTGAGTATATATAGAGACTTCCGCGCTCTATGGAAAAGATAGGAGAGGGCGAGAATAGCAAATGAAAAAAAGCAGCAATCACTAAATGAGTTGTCTCTCACTGGTAAAGGTAATTGAATAAAGATGTGATGCGCTAATTACAAAACATTCAAATAGCCACAACAGAACTAAAAATGTGCAATTATAGAGCTATATAAAGTGCAACCGTGCATAGATCAATCAGAGAATATCCCTATACATATATGTCAATGAGTTAAAAAACCATGCCGGTGATTGATAAGTGCAAAAAAACACAGAAAAACACATAAATGTTTAACGTAAAAAATAAGATATAAGATATATGCACGTGTTCAGCGTGTAATATATATATATACAAAGAAAAATAAATAAATATTAAATCGTGATTTGTGTAAAATGTCCCATACACAATCAAATCAAAACGTGCAATTCGGTAAGCACACTCAATTAAACGTGCAATGTGCTGGGTAATAAGTCCATTCGTGGTGATCCGTGCAGGTGGTGTGAATGCTAAATAATTACCTCACTGCTGTGGGTAACACAGCAAAAATAGTAATGGACACAAATTTTAAACGTGCAATTCAGTAGGCACACGAGATTAAACGTGCAACGTGCTGGGTGATAGATCCGTCCGTGATGGTCCGTGCGGATAATGTTAATACTATGCAATTACCTCACTGCTGTGAGTAACACAGCAAAAGATAGTAATGGGCACCAAGGTGATTGCAGGGATGGCTGTATAAACGAATTTTCTTTAGGAGACTTCTTATGGCTTCCTCATGGATGGTAGGTAAACTCAGAGGAATGAATCAGAGAAAACCGCCATAGTGTAGTTGTTTTTTAAAATATAGCAATTTATTTAAATGATTTAAAACTACTCACAAGTGAAGCAGGAAAAATAGACACATACGACAAACAGCAAATAAAACCGGATACGAACGTCACTTCCGGGCGTCCTACGCGTTACGTCGTCAAGACTTCAACTGGGATATTTTGCCAGGGTGCAGGAAGTGATTTATAGGTGTACTGGGCGGACCTACGCCGCCCATTTGATTGACATACCATTGCACCGCTGTGTACAACACAACGATGTTTGTGGGAGTCAACCAGTACACAAAAGACATGCTGAATACCCTCCCTTCTGGGAGTGGATAACATCTATGGACAGCAGCGCAGAAAAGGGGAACGCATAAAGCGAACGGATAAAGGAACGAGGGGGCGGAACGAATATTATCCTTATTCAGCATACTGAAGGATGACTGTATATAAAGTAAAAGCAGCTACACGTAGCGTCGCACTGGAATTTAGAGCGTACTGAGCTCTACTATATGGAGCACTAGAGCACGCCCGACGGCCATTTTGTTGGAGTTAGTTTCAAATTATGCAAGTGGCCATATTTCTGGTGGTCAAACAGCATCTGAGGAGACAGTTTCATGTCAGCAGTAGCTGAGAACGAAGTTTTAAGGGAGAGAAATGTGAGCCGCAGTAAACAAAAAACTGCACATAAAAAACTATTTTAACCTAATAGATCAAGGAGGATGATAACCGATGAATAAGAAAATATCAAAATTATAGAAATTTTAAAAATATCTAGCTCCTATCTATAGGTAAAAATACAAAAAGGTGTGCATAAACAACTATATTGGAAAAACAGATAGTAATTTAATGACTAGTTTTTTCCAAAAGACTAATTTAAATAAAGCATGTAGTTAACTGGGCAATAATGAATGTGCATAGAGATTTATATTTTAATGGAAACACGGAAATGACGTACATATTCCAGATGACATCAAAACATAGCAATTATTTTAAAATCACATAAATGCATATGTGTAATAGAAATATAAATATCTAAAAGGATAAAATACATAAAAATCGCAAAAGGAATTCAACCATATAACTCAAAAACCTGTCTTAAAAATCGCATGAGGTTTAGTAAAATTATATAAATAAATCCCTTTAAAGATAAATAAATGGTAAAAAAGGGGAATATCAACACAGAACCTAAAAGATCAATGGCGCACACACAGATAATATTAGGGGGCTAAAAATCGCTAATGAAACAGTTTAAATCGAATTCTATATTCAAACCCCTGGGGGCAAAGGTATCGAGGGTATATATCCATTTGGACTCTATCTGACTCAAGGTCCTCACCTTGTGACCTCCCCTCCAATGTTTGACATAGGGGACAATGCCCCAAAATTTTAGATGCTTGGGGTCTCTGTTGTGATGACTAGCGAAATGTTTCGAAACATTATGTTTATCATACCCCTTCTGTATATTTTGTATGTGCTCTTTGAGTCTAGTTTTTAAAGGCCTTTTTGTGCGGCCTACGTATTGTAAGCCGCAACTACACTCTAAAACGTAAACAGCGCCTACTGTATTGCAGCAGATAAAATCTTTAACCTTATGTGTGTTGCCGGTACTTGTGGCTAGAAATTCGAAGACTTTATTTGGTTTACTTGCTCTCGTGCACGCCAAACACCTTTTGCATGGGAAGAAACCTTTCCCTGCAAAGAACGTAAAATTATTCACGGGAGGATCAGGTATGTTTCTGACTAGCATGTCTCTGAGACTGGGGGCACGTCTATAGATGAACTTCGGTTTGGGGGGTAGGACTTCGTGTAAATCTTTGTCATTCAGGAGGATGTGCCAGTGTTTTTTGATTATTTTTTCTACATTTTTATATTGATTATTATAATCCAGAATTATTGCTCCTTCTACTCCTTTTTTATCTTTACGTTGTGTTTTCATATCTTTAAGGAGGTGATTACGATCCATCTTTTCCACTTCTGATATTTTTTCCTGAATTGTGCTCTTACCATATCCTTTTTCTTGAAATCTCTGTCCCATGGACTCGGCTTGTTCGAGAAACACTTCTTTTTTGCTGCAATTTCTCCTTAAGCGCATAAATTGCCCTTTAGGGATATTAAAAAGCCAATTTTGATGGTGGCAGCTTGTTATTGGAAGATAACTATTTTTATCTACGCTTTTGAAGTGTGTCTTGGTTTCTATTCTCCCTTCCTTTTGTGAAATTAATAAATCGAGGAAGACAATTTCTTTCTGATCCGAGTTCCAGGTCAGCTTTATATTCAAATTGTTCTCATTCAATTTTTGTTGGAACGAATTCAGGCTGTCACTACTCCCTTTCCAAAGTATTAAAATGTCGTCGATATAGCGCCTGTATAGCGCTAGTTCTTCAGGTGGGTTTAAAAATACTGCGTGCTCTTCCCATCTAGCCATAAATAAACCGGCAACGCTCGGGGCAAATTTAGCCCCCATAGCAACACCTGTGGTTTGGTGATAAAACGTACGGTTAAACCAAAAATAATTGTTTTTTAGACAGAAGTCGAGGCATTTGACTAAATACTTTCTTTGAGAGCAAATAAGGTCAGAGTGATTTCTCAAACCCCACTTAGCGGCCTCGCATGCCTCATGGTGGGGAATTATGGTATAGAGCGAAGTCACATCTGCCGTAACCATAATGAAAGGTCCATCATGTGCAAGCTCCTCAAGAATCTGCAAGACATGCTTGGTATCACGAAGATAAGCCTTTGTCTTCTGTACTATGGGCTGCAAAAAATTATCTATATAGGATCCCATCCTTGAGGTAAGGGAATCTATGCCGTTTACAATAGGCCTAGGTGGAGGGTTGATCTTGTCCTTGTGGATTTTAGGTAAATAATAAATGATTGGTGTTCTTGCTGATTCTGGCATAAGGTATTGAGCTTCTTTTTTGCTCAGAATTGCTTTCTTCAGGCCAAGATGCACTACAAGTTCAAGCTCCTTTCTTCCTCTGAAGATGGGGTTTTTCGGTAAAGTAGTGTAGGTCTTAGTATCGCTCAACAATTTTGCCATATTTTCATTATATTGCGTTTTGGACAAGACTACAATACCTCCACCTTTGTCGGCTGGACGGATCACTATATCTTTCCGCTCGCTGAGACGTTTCATTCCACATCTCATATAGTTAGGTTCTGTGTATTTCTTAGTGTCAAGGTTTTTTAAATCTTCTGCGACAATTTTCTTAAAAACGTCAACAAATTTATCATTGCCGATTTGAGGGTTAAAAACAGATTTGTTCTTAAAAGTACTATGTTTAATATCATCGGGTAAAGGGGCGTGGATATTTCTAGGATTGTTCAAGAAGTATTTTTTCATATTTAGGCCCCTTATATACTTCTGAATATTTACATAGGTCTCAAATTTGTTCATGTTCTTTCTAGGTGCAAACTTAAGGCCTTTATCGAGTACTGCCAATTCTTCCGTTGTTAATGAAATACCACTCAGGTTGAATACTCCTTCTCCCTTTATTCTCTTTTTCGCTTGAGTTCTCGCTCCTGCTCTTCTACCTCTCTTCTTTTTGGACTTGATTCTCTGTCTCCCTGCATGTCCCTCGCCCTATGTAAATATTCAGAAGTATATAAGGGGCCTAAATATGAAAAAATACTTCTTGAACAATCCTAGAAATATCCACGCCCCTTTACCCGATGATATTAAACATAGTACTTTTAAGAACAAATCTGTTTTTAACCCTCAAATCGGCAATAATAAATTTGTTGACGTTTTTAAGAAAATTGTCGCAGAAGATTTAAAAAACCTTGACACTAAGAAATACACAGAACCTAACTATATGAGATGTGGAATGAAACGTCTCAGCGAGCGGAAAGATATAGTGATCCGTCCAGCCGACAAAGGTGGAGGTATTGTAGTCTTGTCCAAAACGCAATATAATGAAAATATGGCAAAATTGTTGAGCGATACTAAGACCTACACTACTTTACCGAAAAACCCCATCTTCAGAGGAAGAAAGGAGCTTGAACTTGTAGTGCATCTTGGCCTGAAGAAAGCAATTCTGAGCAAAAAAGAAGCTCAATACCTTATGCCAGAATCAGCAAGAACACCAATCATTTATTATTTACCTAAAATCCACAAGGACAAGATCAACCCTCCACCTAGGCCTATTGTAAACGGCATAGATTCCCTTACCTCAAGGATGGGATCCTATATAGATAATTTTTTGCAGCCCATAGTACAGAAGACAAAGGCTTATCTTCGTGATACCAAGCATGTCTTGCAGATTCTTGAGGAGCTTGCACATGATGGACCTTTCATTATGGTTACGGCAGATGTGACTTCGCTCTATACCATAATTCCCCACCATGAGGCATGCGAGGCCGCTAAGTGGGGTTTGAGAAATCACTCTGACCTTATTTGCTCTCAAAGAAAGTATTTAGTCAAATGCCTCGACTTCTGTCTAAAAAACAATTATTTTTGGTTTAACCGTACGTTTTATCACCAAACCACAGGTGTTGCTATGGGGGCTAAATTTGCCCCGAGCGTTGCCGGTTTATTTATGGCTAGATGGGAAGAGCACGCAGTATTTTTAAACCCACCTGAAGAACTAGCGCTATACAGGCGCTATATCGACGACATTTTAATACTTTGGAAAGGGAGTAGTGACAGCCTGAATTCGTTCCAACAAAAATTGAATGAGAACAATTTGAATATAAAGCTGACCTGGAACTCGGATCAGAAAGAAATTGTCTTCCTCGATTTATTAATTTCACAAAAGGAAGGGAGAATAGAAACCAAGACACACTTCAAAAGCGTAGATAAAAATAGTTATCTTCCAATAACAAGCTGCCACCATCAAAATTGGCTTTTTAATATCCCTAAAGGGCAATTTATGCGCTTAAGGAGAAATTGCAGCAAAAAAGAAGTGTTTCTCGAACAAGCCGAGTCCATGGGACAGAGATTTCAAGAAAAAGGATATGGTAAGAGCACAATTCAGGAAAAAATATCAGAAGTGGAAAAGATGGATCGTAATCACCTCCTTAAAGATATGAAAACACAACGTAAAGATAAAAAAGGAGTAGAAGGAGCAATAATTCTGGATTATAATAATCAATATAAAAATGTAGAAAAAATAATCAAAAAACACTGGCACATCCTCCTGAATGACAAAGATTTACACGAAGTCCTACCCCCCAAACCGAAGTTCATCTATAGACGTGCCCCCAGTCTCAGAGACATGCTAGTCAGAAACATACCTGATCCTCCCGTGAATAATTTTACGTTCTTTGCAGGGAAAGGTTTCTTCCCATGCAAAAGGTGTTTGGCGTGCACGAGAGCAAGTAAACCAAATAAAGTCTTCGAATTTCTAGCCACAAGTACCGGCAACACACATAAGGTTAAAGATTTTATCTGCTGCAATACAGTAGGCGCTGTTTACGTTTTAGAGTGTAGTTGCGGCTTACAATACGTAGGCCGCACAAAAAGGCCTTTAAAAACTAGACTCAAAGAGCACATACAAAATATACAGAAGGGGTATGATAAACATAATGTTTCGAAACATTTCGCTAGTCATCACAACAGAGACCCCAAGCATCTAAAATTTTGGGGCATTGTCCCCTATGTCAAACATTGGAGGGGAGGTCACAAGGTGAGGACCTTGAGTCAGATAGAGTCCAAATGGATATATACCCTCGATACCTTTGCCCCCAGGGGTTTGAATATAGAATTCGATTTAAACTGTTTCATTAGCGATTTTTAGCCCCCTAATATTATCTGTGTGTGCGCCATTGATCTTTTAGGTTCTGTGTTGATATTCCCCTTTTTTACCATTTATTTATCTTTAAAGGGATTTATTTATATAATTTTACTAAACCTCATGCGATTTTTAAGACAGGTTTTTGAGTTATATGGTTGAATTCCTTTTGCGATTTTTATGTATTTTATCCTTTTAGATATTTATATTTCTATTACACATATGCATTTATGTGATTTTAAAATAATTGCTATGTTTTGATGTCATCTGGAATATGTACGTCATTTCCGTGTTTCCATTAAAATATAAATCTCTATGCACATTCATTATTGCCCAGTTAACTACATGCTTTATTTAAATTAGTCTTTTGGAAAAAACTAGTCATTAAATTACTATCTGTTTTTCCAATATAGTTGTTTATGCACACCTTTTTGTATTTTTACCTATAGATAGGAGCTAGATATTTTTAAAATTTCTATAATTTTGATATTTTCTTATTCATCGGTTATCATCCTCCTTGATCTATTAGGTTAAAATAGTTTTTTATGTGCAGTTTTTTGTTTACTGCGGCTCACATTTCTCTCCCTTAAAACTTCGTTCTCAGCTACTGCTGACATGAAACTGTCTCCTCAGATGCTGTTTGACCACCAGAAATATGGCCACTTGCATAATTTGACACTAACTCCAACAAAATGGCCGTCGGGCGTGCTCTAGTGCTCCATATAGTAGAGCTCAGTACGCTCTAAATTCCAGTGCGACGCTACGTGTAGCTGCTTTTACTTTATATACAGTCATCCTTCAGTATGCTGAATAAGGATAATATTCGTTCCGCCCCCTCGTTCCTTTATCCGTTCGCTTTATGCGTTCCCCTTTTCTGCGCTGCTGTCCATAGATGTTATCCACTCCCAGAAGGGAGGGTATTCAGCATGTCTTTTGTGTACTGGTTGACTCCCACAAACATCGTTGTGTTGTACACAGCGGTGCAATGGTATGTCAATCAAATGGGCGGCGTAGGTCCGCCCAGTACACCTATAAATCACTTTCTGCACCCTGGCAAAATATCCCAGTTGAAGTCTTGACGACGTAACGCGTAGGACGCCCGGAAGTGACGTTCGTATCCGGTTTTATTTGCTGTTTGTCGTATGTGTCTATTTTTCCTGCTTCACTTGTGAGTAGTTTTAAATCATTTAAATAAATTGCTATATTTTAAAAAACAACTACACTATGGCGGTTTTCTCTGATTCATTCCTCTGAGTTTACCTACCATCCATGAGGAAGCCATAAGAAGTCTCCTAAAGAAAATTCGTTTATACAGCCATCCCTGCAATCACCTTGGTGCCCATTACTATCTTTTGCTGTGTTACTCACAGCAGTGAGGTAATTGCATAGTATTAACATTATCCGCACGGACCATCACGGACGGATCTATCACCCAGCACGTTGCACGTTTAATCTCGTGTGCCTACTGAATTGCACGTTTAAAATTTGTGTCCATTACTATTTTTGCTGTGTTACCCACAGCAGTGAGGTAATTATTTAGCATTCACACCACCTGCACGGATCACCACGAATGGACTTATTACCCAGCACATTGCACGTTTAATTGAGTGTGCTTACCGAATTGCACGTTTTGATTTGATTGTGTATGGGACATTTTACACAAATCACGATTTAATATTTATTTATTTTTCTTTGTATATATATATATTACACGCTGAACACGTGCATATATCTTATATCTTATTTTTTACGTTAAACATTTATGTGTTTTTCTGTGTTTTTTTGCACTTATCAATCACCGGCATGGTTTTTTAACTCATTGACATATATGTATAGGGATATTCTCTGATTGATCTATGCACGGTTGCACTTTATATAGCTCTATAATTGCATATCGGGGTACCTAGCGCTATAAAAACCTGGCGGTGAACCTAAAAAAATAACTAGCTACCTAGCGACAGTAGCGACACTGATGCAGCGATCAGAAAAATGATCGCTTAGTGACAGTGGCAAAAGGGGGTGAAAGGGTTAACTAGGGGCAATCAGGATGTTAAAACCATTATTGGGTAGTATATCGGGGTACCTAGCGCTATAAAAACCTGGCGGTGAACCTAAAAAAATAACTAGCTACCTAGCGACAGTAGCGACACTGATGCAGCGATCAGAAAAATGATCGCTTAGTGACAGTGGCAAAAGGGGGTGAAAGGGTTAACTAGGGGCAATCAGGATGTTAAAACCATTATTGGGTAGTATATCGGGGTACCTAGCGATATAAAAACCTGGCGGTGAACCTAAAAAAATAACTAGCTACCTAGCGACACTAGCGACACTACTGCAGCGATCAGAAAAATTATCGCTTAGTGACACTGGCAAAAGGGGGTGAAAGGGTTAACTCTAGGGGCAATCAGGGGGTTAAATCTTTATTGGGGGGTGATAGGGGGCTACCCTGGACCTAACACTAACTGCCCTGACAGTTTTTACTTTTACAACTGACACTGAATGCATTGATCAGTAAAGAAATGATCAATGCAATCAGTGACACTGTGACTGGGGGGGGGAGGGGGGGGCGGGGGGGGATCGGGGGGCGATCGGGGGGGGATCGGGGGGGGGGGTTTGTGTACCTGTGTGTACCTACATGTCAGTGTAGTGTTTTGGTGCACTTACTATTAGTCTTCTCCTCGTAGTACGGTCAAAAAGACCGCCCCGAGGAGAATGACATCACTTCCTCCTTCCTGTGTAAACAATACACAGTTGGAGGAAGTTCGTCATTGGCCAGGAGCGATCCAGAGGGGGTGGCCGAAAACCAACGGCCATCCCCTCATCACGGATCGCTGCTGGAGGGAAACGGACCGCCGTATCCAGCGGGAGGGGGTCCGATCGGACCCCCCACCCGCTGGAAGGCAGGCACGTAGATCTACGTGATTGTGCCTGCCTGTGCCATTCTGATCACGTATAATGGCAATACGGCGGTCCTTAAGTGGTTAAACAGATAATTGGTGCATTCAAATTAAAAAAAGTGTGTTTTTTCCAAAAAATTGCATTTGAAAAATCGCTGAGAAAATACTGTGTGAAAAAAAAAATTGCAACACCCACCATTTTAATCTGTAGGCCCTTTGCTTTAAAAAAAAGATATCATTTTTGGGGGTTCAAAGTAATTTTCTTTCACAAAATAATGGAAAATGTATATCAAATACTTACCGTAATTTTCCTTTCCTGATGGGCTCCATGGCAGCATACGTGTGGGTTAGCCCCGCCTCCATAATTACCCAATAGGACCTCTACTCCCATAAATCTTTGCTCCAAGCTGCTATCCGTGTTCCGTAACTAGCCTACTCCAACATTTGGGAGGGAACTCCTGCTGTCATGAAGCCCATCAGGAAAGGAAAATTACGGTAAGTATTTGATATAAATTTTCCATTTTCCTGACAGGCTCCATGGCAGCATACGTGTGGGAAATAACTCGCCAAACACACCCGGGTGGGCTAAAAATGTTGAGCAAAGAAACTAGAATTTTATTTTTCATTGTCCACTGACAATACTTGTAAACCAAAATTAACAGAAGAAAGCGCAGCTGGCTCCACACAACAATGGGAAACAAAAGTATTAATTGAAGACCAGGAAGCTGCTCTACAGATAACTTCTGGTGCGACATGTCGAACTGCTGCCCAAGAGGTCGAGATGCCCCGAGTTGAATGAGCCATCACTGCCTCAGGAGGAACCATGCCCTTTGCCTTGTATGCCCTTTGAATCGTTTGGACCACCCAAGATGAGATTGATCTAAGGCCGCGTACACACGCGGGGACTGTTCGCCCAACTTTGTCCGCTGAACAGTGTTTCGGCGGACAGTCCGCTTGTGTGTGGGCTTTCAGCGGACAGTTTCAGCGAACAGTCCGCTGAACAAGGTTTTTCGGAAATTCCGAAAAACTGTCCGCTGAAACTTTGTTTCAGCGAACAGTCCCCTCGTGTGTAGGCTTGTTCGTCAAACTAAGTTCCGCGCATGCTCAGAAAGGATTTACACGCCGAAAGTTATAATGCAGTGTATAGGACGTCGTATTTTTCGTCCCGTCGTACGTGCCGTTCACGTCATCGCGCACGGTTTCAGCAAACTGTTCGTTCGTCGTGTGTGGCCATGTCCGTCCATGCTAATTTTGAGCGGACTGTTTGCTGAAACTGTTTGACGGACAAAGTTGGGCGAACAGTCCCCGCGTGTGTACGCGGCCTTACTGATGCTCGCATCCCTTTATTTTTGCCATGGAGAAGGACAAAAAGAAAGTCTGTTCGTCTGAAAGAGGCTGTAGCGTCCAAATATTGCTTCAAGGTGCAACCAACATCCAAGGGGTGAATCTCTTGGTTGTCTGACATTCTAAACATGGGTAGCACGATCTCCTGATTTTCCTGAAATATTGATGTAACTTTTGGATTTGACCCAAGCATAGGGATCAGGACCACTCTGTCCGGAAAGAAGGTTAGAAATGGTTCCACAGACCCAAGATTCCTTATTTCCGACACTCTTTTGGCTGAAGTTATTGCCACCAAAAACACCGTCTTGATAGTGAGATCTCCTAAAGACAGGGGAGCGTCCAAACTTTTTCCAAGATCAGAAAGAAAGTCCAGTACTAACGGAAGGTCCCATTTGGGAAACCTGGGCCTTTTTTGAGGCCTAAGCCTGATGGCTCCTTTAACCACTTTCAGACCGGACCAATTTGCTGGTCAAAGACCAGACCACTTTTTGCGATTCGGCACTGCGTCGCTTTAACTGACAATTGCGCGGGCGTGCGACGTGGCTCCCAAACAAAATTAACGTCCTTTTTTTCCCACAAATAGAGCTTTCTTTTGGTGGTATTTGATCACGCCTGCGGTTTTTATTTTTTGCGCTATAAACAAAAATAGAGCGATAATTTTGAAAAAAACGCATTATTTTTAACTTTTTGTAATAATAAATATCCCCCAAAAATATATAAAAAAACATTTTTTTCCCTCAGTTTAGGCCGATACGTATTCTTCTACATATTTTTGGTAAAAAAAATCGCAATAAGCGATTATTGATTGGTTTGCGCAAAAGTTATAGCGTTTACAAAATAGGGATAGTTTTATAGCATTTTTATTAATAATTTTTTATTATTTTTTTTTTACTAGTAATGGCGGCGATCTGCGATTTTTATTGTGACTGCGACATTGTGGGGGACCCATCGGACATTTTTGACACATTTTTGGGACCATTGTCATTTATACAGTAATCACTGCTATATAAATGCAGTGATTCCTGTGTAAATGACACTGGCAGTGAAAGGGTTAACCAGTGGGTGGCAGTGTAGGGGTTAAGTGTTCCTAGGGGTGTGTTACTAACTGTGGGGGGGTTGGGCTTTCATTTAGTGTACACTGATCTTTGCTCCAATCACATGGAGCAGAGATCAGCGTCACTAGTTGCTAGGCAGAATGGAAAAATGTTGTTTATACAGCATTTCCTCCATTCGGCCGCTCCGTGAGACGATCGCGGGGATGCCCGCGGCGTTAGAGTCCGGGGGTCCCGCGACCGGACTCACGGGGGTCCCGACCAGCGCGGGAGCGCGCCGCCGGCGGCGCGCTCCCGATGGCACGGCGGCAACGAATATTGGACGTACATATACGCCAATATGCCTGCCCGTGCCATTCTGTCGACGTACATCGTCGTGCGCTGGTCGGGAAGTGGTTAAAGAATTGTTGTATTAAGGTATGATTCGCCCACAAAACTCCTGTAAAGGCTGAAATGGCTGAAACTTGTACTCTTAGAGAACTAACTGCCAGAGACAAGTCTAACCCTGACTGAAGGAAAGACAAGATATCTTGAACTGCCAGAGAATTATATGAATTTGACCTAGAAGACATGTGGACCATAAACCTGGCCCATATACGTTCGTATACTTTATTGGTACTCTTCCGTCTGGCACTAAGAAGGGTTGGAATCGCTTCTTCTGGGCAACCCAGAGCTTCTAGCCTTCCCCTATCAAGAACCATGCCCTGAGGTGTAGACAGGATGGGCACGGGTGTAATAGTGTGCCCTGGGACAGTAGATCTGGCCTGAGAGGCAGGGGAACTGGATCCTGATAGCTGAGGAGCAACAGCAGAGGAAACCAAGGCCTTTTGGGCCAGAATGGTATTATTGCAATGATCTCCATCTTCTCCCCTCTGAGCCTCCGAAGAAACTGTAGGATTACAGGAACTGGAGGGAAGGCATAGGCTCTCTGGAACTTCCAACAATCCGTGAGAGCATCTGTCCCGAACGCCTGAGGATCCCTGAACCTCGAGTAGTATCTGTGCATCTTGCGATTGTACGGCGAAGCGAACAGATCGACCTCTGGAGATACTCCCAGAGTCAGAAGCCACTCGAAGACATCCCTGTGGAGGGACCACTCATTGTTGTCAATTCTGACCCGTGACAGAAAATCTGCTTGAACATTCTGGACCCCTGGGATGTATACAGCAGAAATCTTGACCACATTCTTCTGAGCCAGCTCATTATCGGTTCTACTTCTCATAATAGAGACCAACTGCGAGTCCCTCCTTGTTTCTTTATATAGGCCACCGCAGTTGTGTTGTCCAATCTTAACATTACTGACGACCCTGCCACCAGATGGCGAAATGCTATGAGCGCTTGAAAGGCTGCTCTCAACTCCAGGATGTTGGAGACCACACACAGCGACGGGAACGACCACCTTCCTTGAGCTACTTCCGTAAGGCAATGAGCGCCCCAACCTTTGTTGCTGGCATCTGAAGTTACTATTACCCAGGAAATGGGGACTATCGAATGATGGTTGCGTATATTCTTCCCTTGAAGCCACCAGAGGAGAGACATCCTCATCGCTGGTGTAAGGAGTATGCGTTGTGATTGACTGGACGAGTCCCACTGTTGCAGAAACCCTTTCTGGAAGGGACGAGTGTGCCACTGGGCCCACTTCACCATAGGGATGGTGGCTGTCATTGTGCCAATCACCTTCAAACATTGTAGAGCCGAAAGATGCCTTGTGAATCCTGTCTCGGATCACACTGATTTTCTCCTCCGGTAGGGAGTGCCTTTTAATGTGTCGAACTGAGCCCCTAGAAACACGATAACTTGAGTTGGAAGCAGATGGCTCTTCTCCAGGTTCAGGAGCCAACCAAACGTCTGCAGAGTGGAGATGACTAAACTCTTGTGTTCCAGAATTTGATCTCTGTCCTGAGATAATAGGAGCAAATCGTCCAGATAATGATGGAGACGAACTCCTTTGACTCGTAAAAGAGCTACTATCGCTAGGAGTACCTTGGAGAAGACCCGAGGAGATGTTGTCAACCCTAATGGGAGACAGGTAAACTGTAGGTGTTGCTCGCCAACTGCGAAACGGAGAAACTGCTGGAAATCCCTTGCTACTGGCACGTGAAAGTATGCGTCCTTCAAATCGATTGAGATTAACCAATCCCCCAGATGCACCGACTGTTGGATCGTAAGAAGGGATTCCATCTTGAACTTTTCCTTGCGAATGAAGGAATTGAGGTGGGTCAAATCTATCACCCGCCTCCATGCGCCGTTTCTTTTCTGAACCTTAAACAGAGGGGAATACATGCCTTAGCCACGGTCGTTTTCCGGCACGGGCACGGCTGCGCCTTGATCCAGTAAACAACTTACGTAGGTCAATAGGACCTGTTTCTTTTCCTCTGAGCCTGGAATTGTTGTGGGAACGAACCTTAACCTCGGAGTGTTGATGAAAGTCCACTTGTGACCTGAGGAAACCGTCTTGACGGTCCAATAATCTTGAATTGAGGCCGCCCAAACATGTCGGTAGTGAAGAAGGCGAGCCCCCACCTGACATGTTTGAGCGGGCCCAATTTCAAAAAGATTTAGTAGAATCTTGGTTACCTGCGGAACCCCCCTTTGAGGTTTTCTTAAGGGAGGATTGTCTGGACCTCCAAGATCTAGAGAACTCCCTGCCGGGTCTATAACTGTGCGCTTCTCTAGCGCGATCCGAGGTCTGCCTTCTTGGAAAAATACGTTTTTGGTTTTGAAGACGTCTGTCTTGAGGGAGGAACCCAGACCTCAAACCCGTGGCCCGGGATATGGCGCTATCTAGTTTATTACCAAATAAGGAGGTTCCCTCAAATGGTATACGACACCATGCCTGCTTAGATGTTGGATCCACCAACCAGGGACGGAGCCACAAAGCACGGCATGCCGAGACTGCTGCCAACATAGCCCGAGACAGAAGGCGGGTAATGTCAATAGATGCCTCCCCCAAAAAGGCTGATGCCATTCTGATCTCCTGAATGGGAGAGTCTTTAGCCATATTCACCGAGATACCTCTCAAGAACTCCTCAACATTGTCGGCCCATGTTTCAATAGCCTTTGAGACTGCAGCTAAAGCCAAAGTTGGTTTACAGGCCATCCCTGAAGTTAGATAAATTCTTTTCAGATCTGAGTCAATTCTTCTCTCTAACGGATCTTTGAAAGATACCGTGTCTTCCAAAGGGAGAGTCACATATTTGACTAAACGCATAAGTGCTGCGTCTACCAGAGGAGCTGATTCAAGGTGCTTCACATCATCCTCCTTAAAGGGGTACAGTTTAGAAACTTTTGATTGCATAGAGCTCTTCCTATCAATCTTGCTCCACTCTTCAGTAATGATTTCTCCCAATTCAGATAGGAAAGGAAAATATTGCCGTTCCTTTCTTTGTTTGGGGAGGAGGGAAGTAGTGGGTTCTTCCCATTTTAAAGCTTCTTTCACTGCCTTGACTAGAGCAGGTACTAAAGCGTAATCAAATCCTACTCCTGGATCCTCTGGATCCGAATCGCTGTCAGACAAGAGAACAGAGTGGTGGCTTGGTTGAGAAGATTCCCCAGTCTCTTGTAAGAGCCCTTCACCTCCTGAAGAACATAATGGGTCTGAAGGGGATTCCATAGAGTGATGAGCTTCCCTCTGCTGCAGGGATTCCTTTACCACCCTTCTCACCATAGATTCCAAGCGTTGATCCGGACCATCTCTTTCATCTGCGACTTTAGAAAAGCAATGATCACAGAGCGATTTGTCTGATGGGATGGGCATCTTACAGCCCCAACATGAATTATCTGGTCCTCTGCTTGAGTGCGAGTGACCACTGCGTTGTTCAAATCTGGAAGACCTATGGTAACCAGACTTTGACGATGATTTACGGTGGTGCGATTTTGACGATCCACTGCGACTATGCGCACTGTAATGCGGTTCAGACCTAGAAAGGCTATAAGGAAATATACAAAAGAGAGAGAGAGACACAGACCAGGCTGGTATCAAATGCTAAGGAATACTCCACATATACACAGCAATCCAGCCATGTACATACCTGTTACAAGCGGGCAGGTCTCTAGTAGGCAGTGAGGCATCCATGACTAAAGATCGCTGACTGTAACAACAATAGACCCTCATAAGCAGCCATACAAAACACAGGAGCAACAATACATCAGAGCAGATCATAACCTACCTTACACCAACCAGAGAATGGCCCCGGGAAGTCGCTGAATTTCCTGCAATCATTCCCAAATTCTGACATCTCTCACTGTGTTTTAAATATGGCGCTCATGACGTCATCAGCGGCGTCAGACGAGAGATGCCCACGCACATGCGTGGGAACCAAGCCTCGCTTTGGATTGGGTCCGCGCATGCGCAGAACGCAGCGCTGGACCCAGAAAACAGGAGGAGAAAGGCTGCGTCAGCGCCTATGCACAAGAACCAGCTGGCATATGAAAAAGACACAGGTAGAAAAAAACACATAAACACTGCTGCCATGAAAAACTGAATTTTTACAGCTCACCACTCCACCAACGATCATCTGGCCGAACAGGTTCAAGCACACACCACCGATCCACCGGGCAGATAATGGCCACCTTACATAGCAGGTAATAAGCCGTGCGCACTTATCTTCGGACAAACCAAGCCTTCAGCGCTACTCTGCCATACACTCCATACCCATGCTTAACAGACAGGGCCTATCGGAGGAAAATAGCTTGATAGTCGGCCGACTTGATCGTAGTGAAGATCTCTTCAGATAGGAAACACCTGTCCTATGGAGGAGGACAAAAAAAGAACACGGATAGCAGCTTGGAGCAAAGATTTATGGGAGTAGAGGTCCTATTGGGTAATTATGGAGGCGGGGCTAACCCACACGTATGCTGCCATGGAGCCTGTCAGGAAAAATATTTTTTTATGTAAACAAAAAGTGTCATTAAGGGCTTTGTTTTCAAGTGGTTAGAAGAGTGGGTGATGTATGACATAAGCTCCTAAATGTTGTGCATAAAATGGCAGGACACATGTGTCACCCTCTTCTGATCACGATTATCATCACTAGATGATTGCACTACTGTACAATACAGTTAAACATACTACCATCCAACGGGTTATATATACCTCACCAAGTCCGTCCACCTTGGCCATTAACAGAACTAACATAGTTCAACTATCCCTGTCTCTCCCTCCCCCTCCCTTCCCCACCCCAACCCCTGCCTTACTTTTCCGTTGTAATTGAAGTGCACCTAGTAATGACAGATGTGCTCAGCTTGCCCATCAAATATCAGGTGTAATCACATTCATGCTAGGTACCTGCGTCATTACAGTCATGTGTAGGGGCTCAATTGTTTGTTCAATTCAGCAAACATAGCAGACCCATACTCTCGTATATACCAGTTTCATTTACTGTTTAACCTACTGTATCTGAGGAGTCTAGCCAGGCCTGCCAAACCTTGTTGATTTTTTTCTCACAGCCTCTGGACCTGTATGTTGCTTTATATAGGGGGGTGACTGTATTGATTAGACCTTTCCAAAATGACAGCGTGGGTGCCGCTGTCTTCTTCCATTTTAATAATATAGCCTTTCTACCATAAATTAGCCCTATGTTCAGCAAGGTGCAATGTGCTTGTGATGGGACTACCTCTTCCACTAAGCCAATCAAGCAGACTCTAGGAGTCTTGGGCACCAGATTGCTGATGATGGATAGCAAGATAAAAGTACTGTCATGGAATGTGAAGGGGCTTAACAGCAAATTTAAGAGGGCTGCGGTATTCCAGTACCTCAAACAGGTGAAGCCACATATCGTTCTCCTTCAGGAGCCCCACTTGGAGGGAAGCAAGATACTTTCCCTCCATAAGCCCTGAATTCAGAGGGCGTTCCATTCTACCTATTTGTCATATGCCAGGGGGATCTCAATTTTAATAAGTAAAGCAATACCATGCACAATTCATCAGGTGTTCACTGACCCGGGAGGATGTGGCACTGGTACTGGAAGTTGACTATCAGTACCTCCGCCAGACAGTCGGTAACATCAGACCAGAAAGTTGGAATCTGTGGGCAGGTCCAAAAGATATTTTCTGAGTCAGCAGGTGTATACATGCTAACCTGGCAGGGGTAAAATAAACACGGTGCAGAAACTTAAATTAAATCAATCGGTCTCTAGCTGAAACCAAATGCTTGAATGGATGATCCCAATATCATCCCAATCCTCACCCTGTATGTCCATGATCTCACCTTACCACCATTCTCTACATTTAGATATTCCCATAGGGTTTTTTTAAAGAGGGATTTGTACAAAGTTGATAGTGGTTTAGCCAAGTCCTCGTTAAGCAAAATAGACTCTAGTGCAGACGGGAGGTACTCTATTCTATGATCCTTAAACTGAGCCCGAAAAACATTGCGCAGCTGCAAGTAGCGAAAAAAATAGGAGTTGGGCAAGTCGTGGCTGGCTTTTAACTGATCAAATGTGCACAGTCCCCCTTCTCTGGTAATGTTGTTTAACACCTTGATACACTTACACGCCCATATCATAGGATCCGGAAGAGAAAAAAATTGTGGAAGATTCGGGTATATACATAATGGGACTGAAGGTGTAACCCCCACATAGCTAGGGGACATCAGGGTGGTGGTAACCTCCCAGCCTTGATGGTTGATTTCATGGAGTCTGTTAAAGCTAAGCAAGACTTTTGACCTCTGTATAGCACCATTCTTAGGCTTTCGTATGACCCCCTGCTTCAATAACTGTAGCAGAGTCACCATCCTCCACCATCAGCCATCTCCTGATGAACACCATCTGTCCACAGCCAGATAATACTTCTGCCAGTTCCGGTAGTGTAAGTCCTCCTTGTCCCCAGGGTTCCTGAAGAATTTTGATGCTCATGCGTGGTGACCATATAAAAGACCCTATTATGCTATCTAGAGATTTAAAAAGGTATTTGGGAATCTATAGCGGGGAGTGGCATAAAAAATATAAAATTACTGAGAGAAATTTCATTTCTATAAGACTGACCCGCCCCATTAATGAGAGGGGTAGATTTTTCCACACCATCGTCTTTTGTTTAAGTCTGGTTATTAATGGCATGAGGTTAAGTGACATGCAGTCCTTGATGTTCGCTGTTACCCTAACCCCAAGGTAGGTGATTGAGGAAACCCATTGGAGTAGTAAGGTTGGATCTATTAGGCCTTTTGCTCTCGGGCCCACTGGCAGATTTGATGACTTACACCAATTCGCCCATAGCCCAGAGAAGATGGCAAACTTGTCTAGGACCACCAGAACTGCTCCAAGTGACGGCCTGGGGTCTTTAAGGAACAGGAGCAAGTCGTCTGCATACAACGCTATACACTCTGTTATGCTCTCCACATGAATTGCTCCTACCTTTGCAGATTGTCTGAGAGCCCTCGCAATAGGTTCCATCATTAAAGCAAAAAGAAAAGGAGAGAGCGGACATCCCTGCCTGGTTCCTCTCCCTATCTCAAAAAAATCAGAGACCATGGTACCCAGCCTAATTGCTGTCCTAGGGGCACTATACAGCAGCATGATCCACTGGTGGAATCCAGGACCAAACCCCATGGCTTCCAATACTTTGTGCATGTATTGCCAATCTACTGAGTCAAAGGCTTTTTCAATGTCTATAGAGACAATGAGTTTTGCCGGAAACTCTGCATCTTCTAGCTGAATATGGGTGAATAGCCTTCTGAGGTTTGTATCTGTTGACATGCCTGGCATAAAGCCCATTTGATCAATATCCACCAGGGTCGAAATGACCCTGGCCAATCTTGAAACCAACACCAAGTATCTTAAGGTTCATGTTAAGTAGTGCTATCGGGTAGACATGTGCAGAGTAAAATATTTTGTTTCGGAATTTCGTTTTCGTCCGAAAAATTAATTAATTTAGTTACTCCCGAAATTCATTTTTATTTATTTCGTTTTTCGTTCAAAAATTGCATTCATCCGAAAATCCACATGAATTATGGTCAAATCAGTCTTTGAAGGCTTATGGTGTCTGTCGAATGTATAAAGAAGATTCGACAGAGCTAGTATATAGCATACTTCGTGTGAACTTTAGAACCCTATTAAAGTCTATGGGACTTCAACGTTCAAAATCTAAGGCCGCGTACACACGCGGGGACTGTTCGCCCAACTTTGTCCGCTGAACAGTGTTTCGGCAAACATTCCCCTCGTGTGTGGGCTTTCAGCGGACAGTTTCAGCGAACAGTCCGCTGAACAAGGTTTTTCGGAAATTCCGAAAAACTGTCCGCTGAAACTTTGTTTCAGCGAACAGTCCCCTCGTGTGTAGGCTTGTTCGTCAAACTAAGTTCCGCGCATGCTCAGAAAGGATTTACACGCCGAAAGTTATAATGCAGTGTATAGGACGTCGTATTTTTCGTCCCGTCGTGCGTGCCGTTCACGTCATCGCGCACGGTTTCAGCAAACTGTTCGTTCGTCGTGTGTGGCCATGTCCGTCCATGCTAATTTTGAGCGGACTGTTTGCCGAAACTGTTTGACGGACAAAGTTGGGCGAACAGTCCCCGCGTGTGTACGTGGCCTAAAGTGCTCATTTTAAAGGCTAATATGCAAGTTACTGTCCTAAAAAGTGTTTGGGGACCCGGGTCCTGCCCCAGGGGACATGTATCAATGCAAAAAAAGTTTTAAAAACTAATGTTTTTTCGGGAGCAGTGATTTTAATAATGATTAAAGTGAAACAATAAAAGTGTAATATTCCTTTAAATTTCGTACCTGGTGGGTGTCTATAGTATGCCTGTGAAGGGGCGCATATTTCTGGTGCTTAGAACTGTCCTCCCCTCTTTTCCTGTGGCCTGCAAGTTGCGTGTTTGGATAAAGGGTCTGGTATGGATTTTTAGGGGGACCCCCACGGAAAAAAATTTTTAAATTTGACGCGGGGTTCCCCTTAATATCCATACCAGACCTGAAGGACCTGGTAATTGAATTTGGGGGACCCCCACGCTTTTTTTTTTTAATTTTTTATCAATGACTTTCAATGAGTGTTCTCTGTATTACGGAGCTGACAATTCATAATAGCTGCGAGTGATTTTAAAGGACTTTTTTTCCTGCATAAATGGCACTTTGTGCAGGGACAGTTCTAAGCACCAGAAACATGCGCCCCTTCACAGGCATACTATAGATACCCCCCCCCCCCCGTACGAAATTTAAAGGAATATTACACTTTTTAGGACAGTAACTTGCAGAATCTTTTCTCTCTGTCAAATTTTTTTTCTCTGTCGAATATTTTCTCTATATAATCTTGGACTAATAGAGGTAAGGTTAGGCACATTCGACCACAGGTTCTATAGACACAGATTGTTATTGTCAGAGTCACGTTGAATCTCCTATTCTATATCGAACTGTTGTAACAACGAAAACGAAAATAAAGCATTTATTTATGTCGGATCTTTCGTTTTTCGGATTCTGTGCTTTCGTTATCGTTTGTCAAAACTAAAACAAAAATAGCTGAAATTCGGCCAAAAATGCATTCGGACGAAAACGAATGCACATGTCTACTATCGGGCGATAGAAGGAGCATTCCAAGGGATCCTTGCCAGGCTTCAAGAGGAGCACCCTGTTCCCTGCAATGCACATATAACAAGTTTAGTCTGCATGCTAGTTGTGACATATATACTTTATAACAATTTGCCGGGAAACCGTCTGGGCCCGGGGCCTTCTGAGGAGGGAATGCAAGTATGGCCGCCTCAATCTCTAAAACAGTGTTGCTTTCGTCTAATGAAACACTATCTGCATTTGGTAGTTGCAGCATTGAAAAGCCTTGTAGTAGCTCCTCCAATACTGTGAAGTCATACGGTGTAATCAATGACTATAGTGATTTGTAGAAATGCACCAGTATTCCCCCCCCCCCCCCGATCTGTGACTAGTGTGCCAGCCCTACTTCATATTACTAGGATGTAGGTCAGTGCCAGGGTTAGTGTTTGGGTCAACGTTTAAGGTCAGGGTCAGTATATTTTGGCCAGTGTTTTAGGTGAGACAAAAAAAGCAAAAAAATGCACATAAATTCTGGGCTTTACTACGGGTACAAATAAAACACACAAAGGTGGCATTGCCGCAATTGTGAGGATGCAGGAGAATTTAGTTTGGGTTGTCCTTTGGTGGAAGGATATGATAGTAACTAGACATGTGTAGGGATGGCCGAACTGTTCGCCCGGCGGTTGTTTAGTGGCAAATTTTGCGTGTTCGCCATTCTCCCGATCGGTGGACTATTGCCGCTGTTTGCCCGGCGGATATATGTGTTTACAGTGTGAAAGAACTTTGACCCATGATGACACATCCATCATGGGGTGCAGGACAGCCAATTGAGACATTTCAGTATTTGGACAATTGGACATTTCCCCTACCTTATAAATAGAATGTAAAATAGCCTGCCAGATCAGGTCTGTCTTACTTCAGTGTAGGGACATGACGCTGTGTGGAGCAGGGAGAGGCTGTAGTGATGCAAATCGCTAGCTATTAGATCCACAAAAGTCCTTTTAAGGACTGGTATGGTATAGGTGTAGTACAGTATATAGGGTTGAGTGCACTGCTGTGCTGGTGATTGCAGCAGCCTGTCTTTTGTCAGTGCAGAGAGGGACAGGACGCTGTGTGCAGCAGGGACAGTCAGCTTAATCACTAGCTGTTACTATTAGGTCCACAAAGGTCCTTTTAAGGACTGGTATAGGTGTACAGTATATAGGGTTCAGTGCACTGCTGTGTTGGTGATTGCAGCAGCCTGTCTTTTGTCAGTGCAGGGAGGGACTGGACACTGTAGGCAGCAGGGACAGTCAGTTTAACCACTTGCTTACTGGGCACTTAAACCCCCCTCCTGCCCAGACCAATTTTCAGCTTTCAGCGCTGATGCACTTTGAATGACAATTGCGCGGGCATACAACACTGTACCCAAATTAAATTTTTATCATTTTTTTCCCACAAATAGAGCTTTCTTTTGGTGGTATTTAATTACAGCTGGGAGTTTTATTTTTTGCTAAACAAACAAAAAAAGATACAAAAAAAAATCATGTTTAATAGTTTGTTATCAAATTTTGCAAACAGGTAATTTTTCTCCTTCATTGAAGTGCGCTGATGAGGCGGCACTGATAGGCTGCACTGGTGGGCACTGATAGGCTGCATTGGTGGGCACTGATAGGCTGCACTGGTGGGCACTGATAGGCTGCACTGGTGGGCACTGATAGGCATAGTTAAGGCGGCACTAATAGACACAGATAAGGCGGCACCGATGGGCACAGATAAGGCGGCACTGATGGGCAAAGATGGGCACAGATAAGATGGCATGGATGGGTGGCACGGATGGGTGGCACTAAGGGGCACTGATAGGTACCACTGATAGATGGGACTGATGGGCACTGATAGGTGGCACTGATAGGTGGCTCTGAAAGGAGGGACTGATGGGCGGCACTGATGGGCACTGGTAGATGACACTGATGGGCACGGATATGTGGCACTGGGGTGCAGCACCTTTGTTGAGGCAGATTGTGGGCACTGCTGGGTGGCACTGTGGGCACTGCTGGGTGGCACTGCTGAGTGGCACTGTGGGCACTGCTGGGTGGCACTATGGGCACTGCTGGGTGGCACTGACGGGGGGCACTTATTTTTTATTGAGGTGGCACTGGCAGGGGGCAGGTGGGCACTGGCAGGGCTGGCCGTGATCGGGACTGATGTCCCGATCACGGACGCCGGTGATCGGCTCTTTTTTTTTCTCCTCGCGCTGTCAGCGCGAGGAGGAATAATAGCCGATTACCGGCTCCGTTGTATCACATGATCAGCTGTCATTGGCTGACAGCTGATCACGTGATAAGGGGTCGGGATCGACCCCTTGCTCGGATCGGTGATCAGGCAAGTCTCATAGACTCGCCGATCACAGAGCGCTCCGCGCGTGCCCCTCAGGGGGCGCGCAGGCCGCTCGTGCACGGGACAATGTCAATAGACGTAGTCCCGGCAAAGGAGGTCCGCGCTGTAGCCATCATTCGGCTATAGCGCGGGTCTCAAGTAGTTAATCACTAGCTAGCTATTACTATTAGGTCCACAAAGGTCCTTTTAAGGACTGGTATAGGTGTACAGTATATAGGGTTGTACACGTATAATATACTTTCTTCCAAATATAGAAAGAATATTATACTTGACTGCTGCCCTATTCTGCAGCAGTCCTTTATCAGTGTAGGGACTGAGGTACAGTCTGCAAATCACTAGCTACTTGGTCCACAAAGGTCCTTGTAAGGACTGGTATAGGTGTACAATATATAGGGTCGTGGTGCACTGCTGCAGATTGCTGCCCTATTCTGCAGCAGTCCTTTATCAGTGTAGGGACACTGTCATTGCTCTAGATCACGGTGCTGGTGTCAGTGCTCTATATCACAGTGCTGGTGTCAGTGCACTCTATCATGGTGCTGGTGTCAGTGCTCTATATATCACGGTGCTGGTGTCAGTGCTCTATATCACAGTGCTGGTGTCAGTGCACTCTATCTCAGTGCTGGTCTCAGTGCTCTCTATCACGGTGCTGGTGTCAGTGCTCTCTATCATGGGGCTGGTGTGGTGTCAGTGCACTCTCTCATGGTGCTGGTGTCAGTGCTCTATATCACAGTGCTGGTGTCAGTGCTCTATATCACGGTGCTGGTGTCAGTGCTCTATATCACGGTGCTGGTGTCAGTGCTCTACATCACGTTGCTGGTGTCAGTGCTCTATATCAGGGTGCTGGTGTCAGTGCACTCTATCACGGTGCTGGTGTCAGTGCTCTATATCACGCGCTGGTGTCAGTGCTCTATATCTGGGTGCTAGTGTCAGTGCTCTATATCTCGGTGCTGGTGTCAGTGTTCTATATCAGGGTGCTGGTGTCAGTGCTCTATATCACAGTGCTGGTGTCAGTGCACTCTATCACAGTGCTGGTGTCAGTGCACTCTATCACGGTGCTGGTGTCAGTGCACTTCGCCTGCTATTGAAGTCAATGGGGCCCGCCGCAAATTTTGCGGTTCGCAAACTTTCGGCCGCGTTCGCGGTTCGCGTTCACGAAATATCCCGTCGGAAGTTCGTCCATCTCTAGACATGTGCATTCGTTTTCGTCCGAATGCATTTTTGTCCGAATTTCTGGTATTTTCGTTTTAGTTTTGACAAACGATAATGAAAGTGCAGAATCCGAAAAACTAAAGATCCAACATAAATAAATGCTTTACTTTCGTTTTCATTGTTACAACAGTTCGATATAGAATAGGAGCTTCGACGTGATTCTGACAATAACAATCTGTGTCTATAGAACCTGTGGTCGAATGTGCCTAACCTTACCTCTATTAGTCCAAGATTACAGTGGTGTGAAAAAGTGTTTGCCCCCTTCCTCATTTCCTGTTCCTTTGCATGTTTGTCACACTTAAGTGTTTCGGAACATCAAACCAATTTAAACAATAGTCAAGGACAACACAAGTAAACACAAAATGCAATTTGTAAATGAAGGTGTTTATTATTAAAAGTGAAAAAAAATCCAAACCATCATGGCCCTGTGTGAAAAAGTGATTGCCCCCCTTGTTAAAACATACTATAACTGTGGTTGTCCACACCTGAGTTCAATTTCTCTAGCCACACCCAGGCCTGATTATTGCCACACCTGTTCACAATCAAGGCATCACTTAAATAGGAGCTGCTTGACACAGTAAGGTCCACCAGAAGATCCTTAAAAGCTACACATCATGCCGAGACCCAAAGAAATTCAGGAACAATTGAGAAAGAAAGTAATTGAGATCCATCAGTCTGGACAGGGTTATAAAGCCATTTCCAAAGCTTTGGGAATCCAGCGAACCACAGTGAGAGCCATTATCCACAAATGGCGAAGACATGGAACAGTGGTGAACCTTCCCAGGAGTGGCCGGCCGCCCAAAATTACCCCAAGAGCGCAGCGACGACTCATCCAAGAGGTCACAGAAGACCCCACAACAACGTCCAAGGAACTGCAGGCCTCACTTGCCTCAGTTAAGGTCAGCGTTCATGCCTCCACCATCAGGAAAAGACTGGGCAAAAATGGCCTGCATGGCAGAGTTCCAAGGAGAAAACCACTGCTGAGCAAAAAGAACATCAAAGCTCGTCTCAATTTCTCCACAACACATCTTGATGATCCCCAAGACTTTTGGGACAACATTCTGTGGACCGATGAGACAAAAGTGGAACTCTTTGGAAGGTGTGTGTCCAAGTATATCTGGCGTAGAAGGAACACTGCATTTCATAAAAAGAACATTATACCAACAGTAAAATATGGTGGTGGTAGTGTGATGGTCTGGGGCTGTTTTGCTGCTTCAGGACCTGGAAGACTTGCCGTGATAAAAGGAACTATGAATTCTGCTGTCTACCAAGAGATCCTGAAGGAGAATGTCCGACCATCTGTTCGTGTACTCAAGCTGAAACGAACTTGGGTTCTGCAGCAGGACAATGATCCTAAACACACCAGCAAGTCCACCACCGAATGGCTGAAGAAAAACAAAATGAAGACTTTGGAGTGGCCTAGCCAAAGTCCTGACCTGAATCCTATTGAGATGTTGTGGTATGACCTTAAAAAGGCCGTTCATGCTCGAAAACCCTCTAATGTAACTGAATTAGGACAATTCTGCAAAGATGAGTGGGCCAAAATTCCTCCAGGACGCTGTAAAAGCCTCATTGCACGTTATTGCAAACGCTTGGTTGCAGTTGTTGCTGCTAAGGGTGGCCCAACCAGTTATTAGGTTTAGGGGGCAATCACTTTTTCACACAGGGCCATGATGGTTTGGATTTTTTTTCACCTTTAATAATAAACACCTTAATTTACAAATTGCATTTTGTGTTTACTTGTGTTGTCCTTGACTATTGTTTAAATTGGTTTGATGTTCTGAAACACTTAAGTGTGACAAACATGCAAAGGAACAGGAAATGAGGAAGGGGGCAAACACTTTTTCACACCACTGTATATATATATATATATATATATATATATATATATATATATATATATATACACACAGGGCTTTTTTCTCAGAGAATAGGTGCAGGAACTCCCCCCATCTGAGTCATCCTTTGTCTCCACCCTCTACCCACCTCTGACCACCGTCCCTTGATTCCACCACCTACCAGTACTTCCCCTTTTAGCGAATACAGAACCAAGTATCATTTTGTGGTGCTAAATCATTTGTATGGAATGTGTTAATGATAAAAATAAAAGCAGTAAAATACAGCCAGCAAACACTTTTTCACACCACTGTATATAGAGAAAATATTCGACAGAGAGAAAAGATTCTAAAGTGCTAATTTTAAAGGCTAATATGCAAGTTACTGTCCTAAAAAGTGTCTGGGGACCTGGGTCCTGCCCCAGGGGACATGTATCAATGCAAAAAAAGGTTTTAAAAACGGCCATTTTTTTGGGCACAGTGATTTTAATAATGGTTAAAGTGAAACAATAAAAGTGTAATATTCCTTTAAATTTCGTACCTAGAGGGTGTGTATAGTATGCCTGTGAAGGGGCGCATGTTTCTGGTGCTTAGAACTGTCCCTGCACAAAGTGTAATTTCTGCAGGAAAAAAGGTCCTTTAAAATCACTCGTGGCTATAATGAATTGTCTGCTTCCATAATACATAGAACACTCATTGAAAGTCATTGATAAAAAAAAAAAAAAAAAAAAAAAGCGTTCCCCCAAATTCAATTACCAGGCCCTTCAGGTCTGATATGGATATAAAGGGGAACCCCGCGTCAAATTAAAAAAAAATAGTCACGGGGTCCCCCTAAAAATACATACCAGACCCTTTATCCGAGCACGCAACCTGGCAGGCCGCAGGAAAAGAGGGGGAACGAGAGAGCGCCCCCCCTCCTGAACCGTACCAGGCCACATGCCCTCAACATTGCACCAGAAACATGCGCCCATTCACAGGCATACTATAGACACCCCCCAGGTACGAAATTTAAAGGAATATTACACTTTTATTGTTTCACTTTAATCATTATTAAAATCACTGCTCCCAAAAAAACGGCCATTTTTAAAACTTTTTTTTGCATTGATACATGTCCCCTGGGGCAGGACCCAGGTCCCCAAACACTTTTTAGGACAGTAACTTGCATATTAGCCTTTAAAATTAGCACTTTAGATTTTGAACGTTGGAGTCCCATAGACTTTAATAGGGTTCTAAAGTTCACACGAAGTATGCTATATACTAGCTCTGTCGAATCTCTTTATACATTCGACAGACACCATAAGCCTTCAAAGACAGATTCAACTGTAATTCATGTGGATTTTCGTACGAATGCAATTTTCGAACGAAAAATGAAATAAATAAAAAAGAATTTCGGGAGTAACTAAATAAATGTATTTTTCGGACGAAAACGAAATTCTGAAACGAAATATTTTACTCTGCACATGTCTAGTAGTAATATGAAATACACAGCTACAGTATATTAAAAAAAAAATGATTTTTTTTTTAAAACTATTTTTGGCCAGCTTTCCTTTGATGATCATGATAATGATAACAATAATAATAATAAAAAACAGGATATATTCATAACAATTTACCACCAAATTAAAGCCTAATTTGTCCTGTAAAAAAACAAGGTATAATTCACCTGGATGTACACAGTAGTTATGATGATATGTACGGTTATACTAATACAAATCAAAGTTGCAAAATTGTGCTTAGGCATGAAGATTTGTTTTACCTTTAGGTGTGAAGGAGTTAATATTATAACAGCAATAGGTAGCATAATACATTCCCCCTAAATGAGCAAAGAATATCTAAAAGGCCAGAGTGGGAACAAACATCAGTGCTTCCAGTGGTGACTGAGCAGTTGCAGTAACAGGTTTTCTTTTTAAAACAATTTAAACCACATAAATAAAGATAACCATTATAAGCTCCTGGCAATTGTATAATTTGTTCCAGCACTTGACACTATTCTTTTTTTCTGGACATTTTAGTCTACAAGAAATGTGAAGTACAATAGAAATAAAGGTACAAAAAAAAATAGTATATTGAATATTCTTATTACAGTGTCAACAGCATAAAGCAATGTAAATAAATACATTTCTGCAATAATTGTTCTCTAAAGTGGTAAAAAGTGCCCCTCTTAAGCCACGTACACACGGTCGGAGAATCCGTCGGAATGCGTCTTATCGGACAGTGTCGTCAGATAATCCGACTGTGTGGGGTATGCATCGGACTGATTCCGTCCGAATCTCCGTCCGACCCAATTTTCCAACATGTTGGAAATATTTCCCGACCAACTGGGCCGGTCGGACGTAATCCGATCATGTGTAGAGAATTTTGATCGGACCAAGTGCCACGCATGCTCAGATCAAATTCCTACATCAAAACTATTGGCTACTAGCCTGAATCTAGTCCCATCGTAACGAAATTACGTCATCACGTTCTGAAAGATCGAATTTTTCGACAACTTAGTCCGACCGTGTGTATGCAACAGTTTCGGACACAATCCGTCAGACTAAATCTGACGGACAAAATCCGACAGATTTGGTTGGCAGAATCTCCGACCGTGTGTACAGGGGCTAAGACAACTGTCATCTGAACTTGTGTCCCTATTGGAAGATGTCCCATTGCTCCTTATGCCAAAATTCTTTCTGCAACCATTCCACCCAGGCGCCCCTGCTTTATTGTTGATTTTAATCCATAATTGTCCTTGTCTGCCCCCTGCAACCATAGATGCGGTACAGGGCCGGTGACTCTTTTGGGGTGCCCTCTTCCCATTGTAGTGCTCATTTGGAGTTTGGGGAACCTTCATTTTTGGCACAGGACTATATCATTTCTCTGAGGAAGCCAATGCCTTGGCAAAACATGTAGGATTTGATTAAAAATCAAATCCTTGTCTACAAATTAAAATTTATATGTACTGTACCCGTCTATATTATTGTATGTTAAAATTTTGATGTTTATGTCCATCCTTTTATACATAATAAAGTATATTGATATTTTTTTATATATTACTTGTAATCTTGTATCTCTTGGCACCGCTATAATCCTCTCTTTTAAAAACTTTCATTAACCTCTAGGGATCCGCGCTATAGCCGAATGACGGCTACAGCGCGGACCTGCTTTGCCGGGACTACGTCTATTGACGTCGTCCCGTGCACGAGCAGCCTGTGCGCCCCCTGAGGGGCGCGAGCGGTGTGCTCTGTGATCAGCGTGTCTTTGAGACTCGCCTGATCATAGATCGGAGCAAGGGGTCGATCCCGACCCCTTACCACGTGATCAGCTGTCAGCCAATGACAGCTGATCATGTGATCACAACAGAGCCGGTAATCGGCTATTTTTCCTCCTCGTGCTGACAGCGCGAGGAGAAAAAAAAGCCGATCACCGTCGGCCGTGAGAGGGACTTCAGTCCCGATCACGGCCAGATCATCAGTGCCCACCTGCCCCCTGCCAGTGCCACCTAAGTAGGGGAAAAAGTGAAACTCATTAGTGCCACCCATTAGTGCCCATAGTGCCACCCATTAGTGCCCACAGTGCCACCTATCAGTGCCCACAATCTGCCGCAAAAAACAGTGCTGCACCTCAGTGCCACATATCCGTGCCCATGAGTGTCATCTACCAGTGCCCATCAGTGCCCAGCAGTGCCGCCCATCAGTGCCCAGCAGTGCCACCTATCAGTGCCACCTATCAGTGCCCATCAGTCCCATCTATCAGTGGTGCCTATCAGTGCCCATCTGTGCCACTCATCCGTGCCACCCATCCGTGCCATCTTATCTGTGCCCATCTTTGCCCATCGGTGCCGCCTTATCTGTGTCCATCAGTACTGCCTTATCTGTGCCTATCGGTGCCACCTTATCTGTGCCTATTAGTGCCACCTTAACTGTGCCTATCAGTGCCCATCAGTGCAGCCTATCAGTGCCCACCAGTGCCGCCTCATCAGCGCATTTCAATGAAGGAGAAAAATGACCTGTTTGCAAAATTTTATAACAAACTATTAAACATGATTTTTTATTTATTTTTTGCATCTTTTTTTGTTTGTTTAGCAAAAAATAAAACTCCAAGCTGTAATTAAATACCACCAAAAGAAAGCTCTATTTGTGGGGAAAAAATGATAAAAATTTCATTTGGGTACAGTGTAGTATGGCCGCGCAATTTTCATTCAAAGTGCATCAGCGCTAAAAGCTGAAAATTGGTCTGGGCAGGAGGGGGGTTTAAGTGCCCAGTAAGCAAGTGGTTAAACTAATTGGGATGAGGTGCCGTATACTTTGAGGATTTTCCAGCCACAACCCCATTCTCCATTTGTGGTGCATTGGTGTTTGTCTTTATTATTATTACTACTATTATTATTTATTTATTTATTTATTTATTTATTTATGTTGTACTGTTGCTTTAGCTACTTGCCGCCCACTCTATAGCCGAAAGTTGGCTACAGCATGGGCCCTAATTGCCAGGAGGGCATCCATGGACGTCCTTCCGAGCAAGTGCTGTCTGCGCATCCCTGCGGGTTGTGTGCGCCGCGCTCTGTGATCACCAAGTCTATGAGACTCAACTGATCACAGATCAGAGTAAGGGGTCAATCCTGACCCCTTACCACATGATCAGCTGTCAGTCAATGGCGGCTGATCACGTAATGTAAACAGAAGCTCAGTAATCTGTATTTTTTTTCCCTCACGCTGTCAGCATGAGGGGGAAAAAGCCAATCACCGACTTCTGTCAGAGGGACATTAGTCCCTTACACAGAAAGCCATGGCTGCATTTTCTGTGCCCACCAGTGTCAGCTGCCAGTGCCAATTGTTTCACCCACCAGTGCCACGTATCAGT
This sequence comes from Lithobates pipiens, assembly GCF_037356315.1. Lineage (NCBI taxonomy): Eukaryota > Metazoa > Chordata > Amphibia > Anura > Ranidae > Lithobates > Lithobates pipiens. The sequence goes on from NW_027507784.1 coordinate 174,461,903, forward strand.
ACTCACCAGTACCACCTACCAGTGCCCACAGTGCCATCCATCAATGCCCACCAGTGTTGCCAATCAATAACCATAATCTCTGTCTCATGTCTCATAATCAGTGACATCTATCAGTGCCACCCATCAGTGCTGCCCATTAGTGCCACCTTATCAGTTTCCATTAGTGCCGCCTTATCAGTGCCCATTAGTGCTGCCTAATCAGTGCCTATTAGTGCTATCTTCTCAGTGCTCATTAGTGCTGCCTTATTGGTGCCCCTCAGTGCCCTCTATCAGTGCCCATCAGTGTAGCCTCATCCCCGCACATCAATGAAGGAGAAAAATTACCTGTTTTCAAAAAATTTTAACAAACTATGAAACGTTTTTGTTTTGTTTCAAAAATTTTTTTTTTTTTTGCTTTATTTAGCAAAAAATAAAAACCCAGCAGCAATAAAATACCACCAAAAGAAAGTTCTATCGGTGTGAAAAAAATTATAAAAATGTAATTTGGGTACACTGTAGCATGACCACGCAATTGTCATTCAAAGAGTGACAGCACTGAAAGCTGAAAATTGGTCTGGGCAGGAAGGGGGTTTAAGTGCCCAGTAAGCAAGTGGTTAACAAGAACGAGAACACATTAAATTTTTTTCTTATTATTTTTTTTAGCTTTTGTTTTTGTCTTGTCCTCTAGCGCTGATAGGAGAGGAGAGGTTATAAAAACCACCAGGTGGAAGTGGCTGGCCTCTTAGTCTGAACACATGAGGGGAGGTAAGCAAACAGGAAGATCACTGCATAACCATGACAGTACCCTCCCTCTTATGAGGCCCCCCCCTCCCCCGCCTGGGTCCAGGCTTAAAGGGAAACTCCAGATGGAACCTCCTCAACAGACCTCTCCTCAGGGCCCAACCCTTTCCAAAGTACGAGGTACTGAAGAATGCCTTTACGGAGCAGTAAATCCAAAACTTGACTAACCTCGTATTTTAGATTATCCTCAGAGACCGAAACCGAGGTAGGGAGAGGACGAGAGGACTTGAGGACTAAAGGCTTTTTAGGAATGAGTAAGGGCATGAGAAGATCAGGAGTCTGAGCAGGGTCCCCCACACCCTTAAAGATGAGCTGGGCATCCATAACAGGACCACCAGACTGGGCAGAGGTCAGTGGATCTCTGAGGTCAGGTTGGTTAGAAGGTGACATGTCACAAGAGTCAAGCTGGATAGCTGCAACACCAACAGAATGCAGAGAACCCTGAGAAAAAGATTGAAAACCCCTCCTGGCCGAATGAGGTATTCTATCCAAAGGATGGATTGAGCCTCTTAAACGGGTTTGAACGGACATAGTAGCAGTAGGGTGAGGCCAGGTCACCGAAGGTGCTGAACAAGAAGCAGGAAGCACATTGGGCATGGGCTGGACTGGCATAACTGGTGTAGAGGTCGACTGAATAGTATTGTCAGGTGTAGCGACCATCTCAATCGCATCACAGGGCATAGCAACTGTGGAACTTGCAGACAAGTTAGCCTGGCTGTGCGACCAAGGGAGATTAGGGACAGGCAAAGGTAAATGGTTATGTGAACTGGAGTGAATGATCGAATCAGGTCCATAGGTGGGCCCCTCATCCAGAGTACCACATGACCTAGAGAGTGCATCAGTCTGACTATTGCAGGACGCATTCCAGAGATCGCTATATACAGCGGGAAGAGCAGAAGATACTAGGATGGTGGTAACAGGAAGTTTCTCCTTTGGGGTACCCTTGAGTAGGCAGAAAGAGGAACAGGAGGAACCCCAAGCCAGGATCTGTCCTGCAGTCCACTCAATGTGTGTAGAATGGAGCCGTAACCAAGGATGACCTAATATGATAGGAGATGAAGCCTTAGGTAAGACAACGAAGGATATCCACTCCTGGTGGAGTGTCCCTACTGACATCTTAACAGGAAGAGTCTGAAAGTGGATAGGGCCCCCAGGGAGAACCGTGCCATCAATCGCCAAGACCACCAATGGTGTTGTAAGGGGCAAAAGGGTAAGTCTCATGGAGGATGCAGTTTCCCAATCCATGAAATTGGCAGCGGCTCCGGAATCCAGATGTGCTGAGACCGAACGAGAGGAAGCACCGACATGAAGCAACACAGAAAGGAGAAGACGAGAAGGTGAAGGTGATATTTCAGGGTCTAATACGCCACCTTCCAGATTTATTAGCCCTGAGCGTTTTTCCAGACGAAGAGAACAAGTGTCACGGAAATTAGCTTTGGCCCCACAATAGAGGCATAGGCCCAGAGTTCTGCGCCTAGCACGTTCTACGGGAGATAACTTAGTCCAGCCCAACTGCATAGGTTCCTCAGTAGGCAGGGGGTGCTCCTTGGATCGAAGAGAAGGGACTAGGGGCTCAGGCTGCCTAAAGAACGGGGAGTGCTGGCGTCTTTTTTCCAGGGCCCTCTCCTGAAAGCGAATATCGATCTGGTTACACAAGGTGATGACACTGTCCAGATCAGCAGGAAGGGATCTTCCTGCTAATTCATCCTTCACTCTATCAGAGAGGCCATGTAAAAAGGTTGCAACTAGGGCCTCATTATTCCAGCTCAATTCAGCTGTGAGGATACGGAACTGAAGAGCATACTGTCCCACAGACGCGGACTCTTGACGGAGACGTAAAAGAGCGCTAGCCGCTGAGGAGACACGACCCCGTTCCTCGAAGATATTCCGAAAAAGTTTCAAGAAATCAGACAGGCTAGAAACCACTGGATCATTCAGTTCCCACAGAGGGGCAGTCCAAGCTAGCGCCTCGCTGGACAGGAGGGATATAATATATGCTACTTTTGCCCGATCGGACAGGAAGTTTTGGGGCTGAAGTTCAAAATGAATTGTGCACTGGCTAAGGAACCCCCTGCAAGCCTTGGAGTCCCCAGAGAAACGGGACGGAGCTGGCAGTAATAATGCATGCGTGGATGCGACTGATGCGATAGGTGCAGCTGCTGACTGTACTTGAGGCTGCAGGTTCGGGGTTCCCAAGGAAGCCTGTAGCTGCTCGAAGCGGGAAGCCAGATCTTGAAGGAATCACATCACCTGGGTCTGATGCGATTCTTGGGTCTCAAGTCTGCGAACTAAATTCTGCATGGCTGATCAAACTGTCAGGTCACCTTGAGGCGAGGTGACAGATGCACACCGTAGGGATCAGGAGTGCACTGCAAGGTTGTGGACCCTACGGCTGACTGCTGCGGATGGAAGACAGGTCCCACCGGGGTTAGAGCGTAAGATTCCCTGGGGCGCGGAGTCTAAACCCTTGTACACACGGTCGGAGAATCCGTCGGAATGTGTCCTATCGGACCGTGTCGTCGGATAATCCGGCTGTGTGTGGTATGCATCGGTTTCCGACGGAATATCCGTCCGACCCAATTTTCCAACATGTTGGAAATATTTCCCGACCAACTGGGCCGGTCGGACATACTCCGATCATGTGTAGCGAATTTTGATCGGACCAAGTGCCACGCATGCTCAGATCAAATTCCTACATCAAAGCTATTGGCTACTAGCCTGAATGTAGTCCCATCGTAACGAAATTACGTCATCACGTTCTGAAAGATCGGATTTTTCGACAACTTAGTCCGACCGTGTGTATGCAACAGTTTCGGACAAGATCCGACGGAGAAAATCTGACGGATTTGGTTGTCGAAATCTCCGACCATGTGTACAGGGGCTTAGAGCCAGCAGGTGTTCACCAGAGCCTCGAGTGGTGAGGATGGACTTGGCTGCAACTAGCTCCAGGTCGCAACCCCCAGGGTCCCCCAGCTCACACCCACAGTAGGCAACAGGTGGATAGGGATGGTGAGGGACAAAGCCAAGGTCGGGGCCACAAGCAGACAGAAATAGACAGGGACACGCCAAAAGGTCAGGATCACAGGCAAACAGGGATAGTCAAAGACACACCAAAGTCGGTAATGGAACAACAGAAGAGCACACGGCAGGTAACAGGAAGCTGAACACACCAAGAAATACACAATGGTTGATCAGCACTGTTGGCTTGCAGTGCACATGTTAATAAAGGTTCCCTGATAGGGCCTGGGGTGGAGCCATGCTTAGAGGAGAGGTTATAAAAACCACCAGGTGGAAGTGGCTGGCCTCTTAGTCTGAATACATGAGGGGAGGTAAGCAAACGGGAAGATCACTGCATAACCATGACAGCCTGTCACTATTAAAGTATGCCACTATTATCCTCATGTTTTCAAATCTTGAATTTTATTTCTCATATGAACAATATTAATTTAAAAAATCTTTGGTTTCCCACTTTTGCTGCAAATTATTTATTCTCCTTTATTTTTATGATCATGTGTCTCTAAGCCCACAGGAACTCAGATGTTAGATTCTCTGTTCTTCTGCCTCGACTCTAGTCAACCATTTTGCCGTTGGCACCTATCGGGTTCCATGCTGACTGCCTCTAGTTTGTCTCTGTAGTTTACTCAAAGAACAGAAATCCCAGTCAAATCCCCGTGTGTAGTGTTACACCTGCCTCAACTCTGAGAACAACCTCAGCCCCACTGACACATCAGGTTAAGCAAATGGATACAGCACTGCTACTGGAAGTAAAAATGGAGATGCGCTGCAGACAACTAAGATTCATTATCAAAAATCCAATATACCTAATGAACCCAATATAGTGTCACAGGTTGTGGGAAATAGCAAGATGCAAATAAATGAGTAAGTTAAGTGTAGTGCACCACCTTAGGAGCCGCAGATGAAATGGGATCCGCCACCCTGCACAGCCAGGTACACCAAATTTTCATAGGCATTCCAGAGGCAGAGAACAGTCAGTGACTTTGTTTTTGTGGTTTATTGGTGTTAATAACTTGGATGGGGATGGGAGCTTATGGAGTGTCCACTTGAATACAACTTTGGCAACAACTTCAGGGAGATCTTCCTAAACATAGTCTATATACAGTCTCCTTGATTCCTCCTGCATTTCCTTTGCTTGCAGATTCCATCTGGATCTCTATTAATGGATCTGACAGGCACAGTCAGATACAGCAATGGCCCTTTTCAGGCAGGAAAGCCCCTTGCATATCAGAATACAGTGATCAGCTTGTCCTTTCCCTTCTGTGGCTACTAGTCCCAATGCCACCTATTCAGGCACTGCCAACCACCTGGCTGCAGCTGCCCCTTTCACAAGCCCTGCAGGATAACTTTCCTCCACAGTCCTCCAGACTAACTCTCACCAGCCTAACCAGCTGACTCTGCAGGAGATCTCCTAGGGAAGGGATGAAGACTTGGCACACTGCTGTCTTCAGGGAGAACTGACTACATGTGGCAGTCTCCCCCCTTTTTTCAGTCCCCAGTAGTGTTGGGTGAATTGTTCAGGCCAAACAAATAACACCTGAATTTGCATGGCACTCTGAGATTTATTTGATACCCACTGTGCTTCATAGTGCATTCTAGGGCCTTAATTGGATGAAGTCTTGCAGTTGACTGCTGGTCAGGTGCATGGCTTTGCCAGCTAGGGCACAGAACACTGTCAGAGCCGTGATTGGGCAAAGTGATGATGACTTTGTCAAATCAGCTCAGTGCTCATAGCCCCACCCCACACTATGAAAAGTTCCTTTCCACAGGAAGCTTTTGCAGTGTGTTGTTGGAGTGGAGATAGAGCAGGGCTCAATTTGCTACTAGCGAGTTAGTATGTCCACTTATTGTGACTCTGAGGGTAGAGTGTTAGTGTAGTGTGAATATAGTGTAAGCATAATGTGTCAGTATGGTATAGTGTAGTGCAGTGTTTAACACAGCATTACATAACATTTAGTGCTGTATACAGTGCTGTATACCCCTTTTTTATTTTTGGTTTTTGGTGCACTTTATTAAATGAAAAGTGATGTTTGCTGCACTTTAAATTGGTGTCTGACAGTTTAAAAAAAGGGGACAAAAAATAAAAATAAAATTTTGTCCCCTCTTTTTAAACTGTCAGCCACCGTTTTTTCTGACTGTGATGCTGGTTTTCCCCCTTTTTAATTTTTTTTAAATATGTTTAACATTTCTGTCAGAGTCAATCCTCAATTTAAAGTGCAGCAAACATCACTTTTCATTTAATAAAGTGCATTCAATCACACATGCGCCGGTTTCTATTAAATTTGGGTAATAAGCTCCCCCATCATGTCTAGGAGGCCTACAAGGAGAGGCAGATGTTCCCATGCCACTATGAGGGGGGGACAGCAGTGTCTGTGTCCACAGGCAAAGGTGGATGTGGTCTGTCCTCATCCTCAGGTAGGCCACATTTGTCTCTGTTTAGTAATGTTGCCTGTGCTATCCAACCACAGCATGCAGAGGAGATGGCGAACTGGCTTACTAAACCATCCTCCTTATCCTCTATGACCCAAGCTGACCCTAGTGCGCAGTCCACCTCAGCTGCTAGAGCAGCTTATTCTGCCTCTAGAAGGTTACAGGGTGAAGACACCACCCACATCTGAAGGCCAATTTTTATGCAACTGTGTGACCAGGGCATTAAATTCAAGAACGTTTACAGCCAGGCCAATTCTTGCTTTAATCAAGAGTACCTCTATAGTGTTACAGTGTGTGAAGGTGTGAATGCACCACCAACACCTAGAGCCCAATTTTACTGTTACCTGTTACTTTTATCCAAACTCTGCGAAAGAGACACCAGACTTTTTCTAAAAAAAAATTTAATCTTGGCCTGAGTGTACTATATAAACTTGCAGGAGTACAGTGACACCCATTTTGAGTCACCACTCACCAGATCAGGACGACCCCCAGCTTTGCAATCCAGGGGTCACTTTAGGCTTATAAGTGATATCCCACACACATGGAATGTTGTGAAAGCATCAGATTGTAGATCGATGTAGGAACATCAGATGATACATTTCCAATAGAAGGCTCTCATGGATGGACCAATAATGAAGTACTTTTTAAAAAAAATGAGTTTAATGCTCATGGGGATCATGGACCAGTCTGTTGAGTTCCATTAAATAGTCTGATTTGTTGAGGATAACTAAACACCCCACCCCCTTTGTCAGCACTCCCCTAATAACGATATGCTTATTTTTTCCTAAAGATTTAATTCCCCTTTCAATATCAATTTTACGCCTGCTAGGTTTAATAGTTAGACTTTCCAGGTCCTGTTGGACCAAGGGTTTGAAAACCTCAGAAAAGTTGCTATTGGGATTTCTAGGCTTGAACAATTTGTTCCTTAAGTTAGTATGATGATACTCAGAAATGTCTTGTTCTGATCGAGGTATAATTTTACTAAAGTGTTTCTTAATATTTAATTTCCTCATAAATTTTTGAAAATCAATAAAAGTATCAAATTTATTCAAATCACTGCCAGGAGCATATTTTAAACCCAATTCTAAAACTTTCAACTCATCAAGAGTAACAGTGACATTACTTAAATTGAAAATACCCTGCATTAAGTCTCTCGTTTTCTTTTTCCTTTTGCCTCCTCTGCAGTCTCTCTGTTTGCCATACCTGGATCCTCTATATATAGTCTTGGGGGTGACATGGGGTACCAAGGTTTCCATCCCTCTCTTTTTATTTTTATTCTTATTTTTATTTATCTTTTCATTTTTTAGTTTTATGTTCATTTACTTATTTCTATGTTTTTGATATTCAACTTCAGTTATTATTGCATGTTTATATTTTTCATTGCACCATGTCACCAGAATTGACGCCAAGCTGTTTTTTAAATAAATACAATTTTGTTTCTAACCAGGCCCATGGCGACCTTGTCTCTCCTATGGACTATACTTCATCCATGTGAGCGACAGTTTTTATCTAACCAACAAGATGGCCGCAATGCCATTCTGATCGGCTTTCAGTAGGGGAGTTATTCTCTCTCCCAGCATATAAGGACGGTTCAATCAGCAGTAAATGAGGTCTGTGATGACTCCCTGAGGGAGGGCTAAATGCATTGACATAATTTCCTGTTCCAGTTGATGTCACTTCCGGTCCGTGGAATGCACGCTATGTATGGCCGCTTCCTGTATCTACAGCTTTTTATCCATGCTTGTTTTTAAGCATCTTTTTTGTAAGTACCGATCCCTATGCGCATTTAACAAATTTTTATAACACTACTACTTTTATTTCTGGGTGCCTGCTTATCCTGCTGAGAGCCTTCTATTGGAAATGTATCCTCTGATGTTCCTGCATCAATCTACCATCTGATGTTTTCACACCAATCCATGTGTGTGTGGGATATCACTTAAAAGCCTGAAGTGACCCCTGGACTGCAAAGCTGGGGGTTATCCAGTTCTGGTGAGTGGGGCCTCAAAAGGGGGTGTCACTGTAATCCTGCAAGTTTATGAAGCATTTCTTGCACTTACTCCACTGTGAATCAACACTTCAGTTTTATTTACTTTGACTTTTTTTGTTTATTTCACTAATATTGTGTGTTGTGAGCGCTGTTTTTTCTTATCCACATTAAGTGATTAGCATCTTGTGTACAGTAGCTGCAATTTATCATCACCTAGTTTTTTCCATTAGCGCGAGTTTATATTTAGAAATATACTGTCACACTGAGTGTACTATAATTTGACTTTTTCACATAAAAGGTTTATGGGTGGTTCCGTACGAATGGCTGAATATTTTAGAAACAGCTGCCCCTACAGATACAGCCATCTCACTTACTAGTCGTCACTGCTGTAGATATGTAAACAAACTTGAGTGCATTATCAATGCTGCATGTGCAAACAATGCTTGTATGAAAAAGTGACTATTGCTGAAATTATTCAATATATAAAATAAGTTAAAATTCAAAGTGACAAGTGCTCTTCAATCCTTAAATTCAATATATATTAACCAAAAGGATGCAGTCCTTCAATATATACAGTATCTCACAAACTTGAGTATACCCCTCACATTTTTGTAAATATTTTATTCTATCTTTTCATGTGACAACACTGAAGAAATGATACTTTGCTACAATGTAAAGTAGTGAGGGTACAGCTTGTATAACAGTGTAAAATTGCTGTCCCCTCAAAATAACACAACACACCGCCATTAATGTCTAAACAGCTGGCAACAAAAGTGAGTACACCCCTTAGTGAAATGTCCAAACTGGACCCATGACACCTCCACCACCATGCGTGACTGTAGGCAAGACACACTTGTCTTTGTACTCCTCACCTGGTTGCCGCCACACACGCTTGACACCATCTGAACCAAATAAGTTTATCTTGGTCCCATCAGACCACAGGACATGGTTCCCGTAATCCATGTCCTTAGTCTGCTTGTCTTCAGAAAACTGCAGATTTTCTTGTGCATCATCTTTAGAAGAGGCTTCCTTCTGGGACAACAGCCATGCAGACAAATTTGATTCAGTGTGCGGCGTATGGTCTGAGCACTGACAGACCGACTCCCCACCCCTTCAACCTCTGCAGCAATGCTGACAGCACTCATACACCTACAGTATTTCCCAAAGACAACCTCTGGATATGATGCTGAGTACGTGCACTCCACTTCTTTGGTAGACCATGACGATGCCTCTTCTAAGTGGAACCCGACCTGTTAAACTGCTGTATGTTCTTGGCCACCATGCTGCAGCTCAATTTAGGGTCTTGAGAATCTTCTTATAGCCTAGGCCATCTTTATGTAGAGCAACAATTCTGTTTTTTTTATATCTTCAGAGAGTTCTTTGCCATGAGGTGCCATGTTGAACTTTCAGGGACCAGTATGAGAGAGTGAGAGCGATAACACCAAATTTAACACACCTGCTCCCCATTCACACCTGAGACCTTGTAAAATTAACGAGTCACATGGCACTGGGGAGGGAAAATGGCTAATTGGGCCCAATTTGGACATTTTCACTTAGGGGTGTACTCACTTTTGTTGCCAGTGGTTTAGACATTAATGGCTGTGTGTTGAGTTCTTTTTGAGGGGACAGCAAATGTACACTGTTATACAAGCTGTACACTCACTACTTTACATTGTAGCAAAGTGTCATTTCTTCAGTGCTGTCGCATGAAAAGGGATAATAAATTATTTACAAAATGTGAGGGGTGTACTCACTTTTGTGAGATACTGTATATATATATATATATATATATATATATATATATATATATAAAATTATTATTATTTATTTATTTTTTAAATACATTTAAAAATATACATTTGAAAATCTGGGAAGAAGGAGGTTATTTTACTGATGTCGTTGGGGATAGATAAAACATATAATACTAATAATGCAAAAATTGTTTTGGGTGGTTTTAGGATACACTATAGAATATTATGAACCCTTATTATACTACATTCCAAAAAAAATAAAAAATTGAGATATATTTCCAAATTTGAAATAAATTGAAATTAATTCAAAAAGATATTGTGATTAATTATAAATAGGGGTACACCTATGTGTTGGTTCAGAAATTTGTGAAAAAAACTGTTTAGGTAAATATCTATATTCATCCCTGTGGGTTGAAGAGTATCCAGCAAAATAATCCATTTTGTCTCATTTAGTGAGACTTTTATCTTCTTCTCTCCTCTCCAGTGGCCTTTTATTTTGTCTATGATGTAGAAGAGCATACATGATGGATCTCTTTTGTGATAATCCCTAAAATGTCTGGATATGCTGTGTTTGTGGAATCCCTTTTTTATATTATTATTGTGTTCTTGGCTTCTAACAAAAAGGGGTCTTGTTGTTATCCCTACATAACGTTTATGGCATAGGCATTCTATAATGTATGTTATGTGTTTGTGCATGTTATTAATTCCCTAATGTAGAATTCTCTTCTAGGGATGAACCGAACACCCCCCCCCCCCCCCGGTTCGGTTCGCACCAGAACTTTTAAACAGACCAAAAATTCGTACGAACTTTAGAACCCCATTAAAGTCTATGGGACTCGAAAGTTTGAAATTAAAAGTGCTAATTTTAAAGGCTAATATGCAAGATATTGTCCTAAAAAGGGTTTGGGGACCTGGCTCCGGCCCCAGGGGACATGGATCAATACCAATTTTTTTTTTTTAAACGGGCCCTTTTTAGGGAGCACTGATTTTAATGACGATTAAAGTGAAATATTCCTTTAAATATCGTGCCTGGGGGGTGTCTATAGTATGCCCGTGAAGTGAAAAATACTACAATAACACCCATACGTGATTGAAGTGGTGTACCGACCCATTAAACATACAATAATAAACAAAAAACAAAAAAACGATTGCAAAAATAATTAATTAAATAGTCCCAATTTGATACTGGAGAAAACCATATAGCCAAAGGCCATGCAGTGATTAAACTCCACAGATACAATTTTTATAGACTTCATCTAAATCCATTTGCCAGAATACAATGGCATCTTCTGAAATTAGTGGAAAATCCCTTCACCACAAATTTGAGCACGAAGACACCCAATCATGAAGATACAGTAGTCTCCTTACCAGATTGTAGTGACTACTTTAATTAAAAAGATAGTCAGCTGAGCTTGTGCAGGTAAATGGCTGCTCACATGGAATATGATACGAACTCTATGGAAAACACTTTCCTCCTCATAGGCTCAGACGGGGCATGAAGAAAGAGCAAACAATATCCCTAGCATAATACTGTTTATTTAAAACAAGAATTTAAAAAACATAAAGCCAAATGGCTGCTTACATTACTCAGTGCCCGACCTGGCACTGGGGCTGCTCGCTTATCAGATCGTTTCGTGGTGTGCTTGTGGTTCCTCGTTGTGTATGGCGTGCGTTCCACCGAATGCGACCGACAACCAAGAGGACCGGAATTTTGCGTATACAAACGTGACCAGGTACGGCCTCAACGTATATGTTTAGTTTTCCACGTCTTCAGGAAGCGTACCTGGTCACGAGGTCAACGTTGTTTATAGTGTGCCAATCGATCGTAAAGAGCAAATGGGAAGCAAAAATGTGTGCGCAGCCTCAGTCCCACTCAAGGCATAATGAACAGACCACCATTCGCAGCATAATTTGCTTATATTCTAAAATTAAAACCTCTCACTAAAAATAATGTCATTATTAATCAAACAACATCAGAGGGGAAAACTATATAAAAATACATAAATACAAAGTTTCTATTTATTTGCAATTCATGATGCTCTAGATCAGGGATATTCAATTAGTGGACCTCCAGCTGTTGCAGAACTACAAGTCCCATGAGGCATAGCAAGACTCTGACAGCCACAAGCATGACAACCAGAGGCAGAAGCATGATGGGACTTGTAGTTTTGCAACACCTGGAGGTCTGCTAATTGCATATCCCTGCTCTAGATCATTAGCAATAGGGTATCCTCCTGTCATTCATATAGTTGACCTCTAGATGTCACTCTATATGAAGAGACTACACCATATCACTATTATAATGGCATTAACCAATAAACTGATTGTCCATTTGCACATTACTCATTTAAAATACTCTACTTCCATTATTTCTGTTTAAACTTTAAACAGCTCCTATTTTTTTATATTTAAAAAGATGTAAACAAAACTCCGTGATCCCCATCATCATTTCTGTCTTATCCACCTCATTCTCTCCTATACTTTTCTTGTTTTATATGCACCTAAATTTATATCTTAATATTCGTTCATCTTTATTGAAGATGAATAGAGACTTGATCCAAATGTTAATGCCATGCTCCCACATTAAGGAGATAAAGGGGGGGGGGGGGGATTTCCCCACTCTCCCGGTATGGGTTACTTAACCTTAATCATTGGACAAAAAACTATTTAGATCCCTCTCCTTTTTAATTGTCTAGTTGTTCGGCCTACGTACTGCATTGAGCATGGACACTCCAACACATATGTAACATGATCTGAATTGCATGTGATTAGTGGTTTAATTTTATACTCTGTGTAATTTGGGATTGAAACTGGGCAACCTTCTTAGATGAGCCCGGATTTCTAGTTAGTCTGCAGGCCCTGCATCTAGTGCAATAATGAAAGCCGGATCCATCCAGAAAAGTTGACAGCCTTTTTGGGGGATCTGGGACATTACGAGCTATTTGATTTCTCAAAACTGGTGCCCTTCTATAGATGAATTTAGGATTATGTGGAATTATGGATACCAGGTCTTTGTCTTGCAACAGGATGGGCCAATATTTTTTGAAAATGGCTTCCACCTGTCTATACTGTCTATTGAACCCTGTCACAAAAGCTGTGGCCCCTTGGTATTCAGATTTAACTTTTGGTACCAATAATGTTTGTCTATCCATCTGGGACACCTGCGTCCCCACCTTCATTAGAGTTTTTTAAGAATAGATTTTGTATACACAAAATTCCGGTCCTCTTGGTTGTTGGTCGCATTCAGTAGAATGCACGCCGTACACAACGAGGAACCACGAGCACACCACGAAACGATCTGATAAGCAAGCAGCCCCAGTGCCAGTTTGGGCACTGAGTAATGTAAGCAGCCATTTGGCTTTATGTTTTTTAAATTCTCGTTTTAAATAAACAATATTATGTTATGGATATTGTTTGCTCTTTCTTCATGCCCCGCCTGAGCCTATGAGGAGGAAGGTGTTTTCCATAGAGTTCATATCATATTCCATGTGAGCAGGCATTTACCTGCACAAGCTCAGCTGACTATCTTTTTAATTAAAGTAGTCACTACAATCTGGTAAGGAGACTACTGTATCTTCACGATTGGGTGTCTTCGTGCTCAAATTTGTGATGAAGGGATTTTCGCTAATTTCAGAACATGTCATTCTATTCTGGCAAATAGATTTAGATGAAGTCTATAACAATTGTATCTGTGGAGTTTAATCACTGCATGGACTTTGGCTATATGGTTTTCTCCAGTATCAAATTGCGACTTTTTAATTAATTATTTTTGCAATTGTTTTTTGTTTTTTGTTTATTACTGTATTGTATGTTTAGTGGATTGGTACACCACTTTGATCACGTATGGGTGTTATTGTAGTATTTTTCACTCATTTAATGTAATGTCTAAGATATGAGGTTTTTCTCTTTTTTAAAAAGAGCAGCTAAAATTATCACAATATTAGTTTGATAAGTAGAGTACTTACAATCAGTATCACAAGGTATTTTAGTAAGTGGCGCGGAGTTCATCTGTGCAGTTGCATGCACAACTGCCTGTGCAGTGGCACGTGTTTCCAGTGTTTAGAATAGTCCCTGCACAAAATTACATTTAACGTAAAAAAGTCTAAAACTGCTTGCGGTTTTAATGTAATGCCTGGTTTCGGCAATACGGATGAAAATCATTGAGAAAAATGGTATGGGTAGCCCCCCTGCCCATTACCAGCCCCTTTGGGTCTTTTACGGATATAAAGGGGAACGCCGTACCCAAATTTAAAAAAGGAAAGGCGTGGGGGTATGTATATATATATATATAATATATATATATATATATATATACTCAGAACAGCAGTATACAGGCGGTGCAAACAAGACAGGGACTGTGTAGGTTTGTTGTGTTAAGTAGAATCATTTGTAAGTTGGATGTTTGAATGTAGGGGCCTGCCCTATATGCTCTGCAGAAATGTGGGCCTAAGGTGTTGCCACAACACTGTAAGCCCTCAAAGTGACTCTTGGTGGATGCTGGAGCGCCCTGCTGTGAACGATTATATCAAGAATTGTAATTACATGCCATTGTTGAACAGTGGTAGAAAAATTGGGCCTTTAGTGGTTGTGGTGGTGGTGCTGGTGCCACAACACTATAAGCCCTCACAGTTACTCTCGGTGGTTGCAGGAACGGGCCCTGGTGCAAAGCATTGCATCAAAAATTGTAAATACATGCCCCTGTTAAACAGGGGCTGAAAAATTGGGCCTTAGGCACTGGTGCTGGTGCCACGACACTGCAACCTCTCCCAGATACTCTAGTTGGAGTGCAGGAATAAGCCCTGCTGCAAAGCATTGCATCAAAAATTGTAATTACATGCCCCTGTTAAACAGGGGCTGAAAAATTGGGCCTTAGGCACTGGTACTGGGGCCACAACACTGCAACCTTTCCCATATATTCTATTTGGAATGCAGGAATGAGCCCTGCTGCAAAGCATTGCATCAAAAATTGTAATTACACGCCCCTGTTAAGCATGGGCTAAAAAATTGGGCCTTAGCCACTGGTGGCGTCACCCAGAACCAAAAATGTTCTTCCAAGCTATCAGCAGGATCATTGAGGAGGAAGAGGATAGTCAGTCAACATAACAGGATAGTCACTCAGCATCAGCATAGGCAGTCTTGAGGGGATGTGACATTTCAAAAAAATTATTCGGTTACATCAGCTTCAGGTGCTTGGTAGCTGGTGGTGATCCAAGACTGATTCATCTTTATGAAGGTCAGTTGATCAACCGAGTCTGTAAACAGAACTGTGATCGTTTACAAAGCCTCCAGCAGCACTGAAGGTGCGTTCCGAAAGAACGCTGGATGCAGGACAGGCCAGTAGCTCAATTGCATACTGTGCAAGCTCTGGCCAGTGATCCATCCTCAAGACCCAGTAAGCCAGAGGATTTTTGGTGGGAAAGGTGTCCAAGTCTGACCTTGCCCCTAGGTATTCCTGAACCATGTAAATCAGACACTGGCGATGGTTGATGGAACCGATCATACTTTGGGGCTGCAGACTAACAAATTGTCTGAACACATCGGTCAGGCGGCCACCTTCTCCACCGCTCCTTCTGTGACTGACCGAAACCTCAGCAACACGTTGTCCAGGACCAGGAGTTTTTATAACCTCCCAGTCTCTGGGAACGCGTTGCACAGACCTTTCTGCAAGGCCTCCCGGAGATGTCTCATCCTCTGCTCCCTCTGCGACGGCAAGATAAGGTCCGCAACCTTACCCTTGTACCAAGGAGAGTGGCCAGCCAGTAATGGTCCCTCTCCTTGATCCGAAGAATACAAGGATCCTTCCACAGGCTTTGCAGGATCTGGGAGACCATGCAGCGTAGGTTAGCTGAGGCATTCAGTCGGGAGTCCTCTGGGTCACTAAGGACATGATCCGCAGCCACCTCCTCCCAGCCACGTACAAGTCCACGGGTTTCTTGGGACTGTAAATCATCCCTAAAAGACTGCTGATTCTGAGTGCCAGGCTCCACCTCCATGTTGACACAATCCTCCTCCTCCTCTTCCTATGTGATGGGTGGGACAGCAGGAACACTGCCTGGATAAAAGGGGCCTTGAGAGGCAAGGAAGTCCTCCTCTTCCTGCCTCTGTTCTGCCTCAAGTGCCCTGTCCATTATTCCACACAGCGTATGCTCCAAGAGGTGGACAAGAGGTACAGTGTCACTGATGCATGCACTGTAACTGCTCACCATCCTCGTGGCATCCCCAAATGGTGACAGGACAGTGCATGCATCCCTGATCATGCCCCACTGGCGAGGTGAAAAAAAACAAGCTCCCCTGACCCTGTCCTGGTGCCGTAATCGCACAGGTACTCAATGATGGCCCTCTGCTGCATGTGCAGCATGGCCAACGTTGAGTTCCACCTGGTGGGCATATCACATATAATGCGGTTCTTGGGCAGGTTCAACTTCTTTTGGAGCTCAGCCAGCCAAGCACTGGCATTATATGACCGGCAGAAATGCACACAGACTTTCCTGGCCTGCCTCAGGACATCCTGTAAGCCCAGGTACCTGCCCAAGAACCGCTGCACCACCAGGTTAAGTATGTGAGCCACACAGGGCACATGGGTCAGTTGTACCTGTCGGAGGGTGGAGAGGAGGTTGGTGCCATTGTCGCAAACCACCATTCCTGGCTTCATCAACCACCTCTCGGCCTGCCCCTGCAGAGCTGACAAAATATGTGCCCCAGTGTGGCTCCTGTCCCCCAAACAAACCAGCACAAGCATGGCATGGCATCTTTTTGCCTGCGTACTTGCATAGCCCCTGAACGCCTATGGAGCACCGCTGGTTCTGAGGACAAAGCACTGGAAGAGGCCATGGAGGAAGAAGAAGAGGAGGGGTGGAGGAGAGAGGTGTGTCACAACCAGTAGTAGCATTTTGGAGGCGTGGTGGCGGAACAACCTCCAACACTACTGCATCTTGTCCTGCATCCTTCCCAGCTGCCAGAAGAGTGACCCAATGGGCCGTGAAAGTTAGGTAACATCCCTGTCCATGCCTGCTGGACCATGAGTCAGCGGTAATATGCACCTTACCGCTGGCCGCCCTGTCTAGCGATGCATGGACATTGCCTTCCACATACCGGCAGAGAGCCGGAATCGCCTTCCGTGAGAAAAAGTGGCGTTTGGGAACCTGCCACTGAGGAACTGCACATTGCACAAACTCACAGAAGGGGGCCGAGTCTACCAACTGAAAAGGCAGCAGTTGAAGTGCTAGTAATTTAGCCAAGCTAGGGGCAGGGAAATTTGCCTGGTACAATCGGAAGTCGGTGTACTGGTAGCAGAGTGCCTGCAAGTAGGGATGGCCTCGCGGTTTGCGGCGAATTTTGCGTGTTCGCGATTCGCCAAACCGGCAGACTATTGGCGCTGTTCGCCCGGAGGACATATGCGTTTACAGTGTGAAAGAACTTTGACCCATGATGACACATCCATCATGGGGTACAGGACAGCCAATTGAGACATTTCAGCACATGGACAATTGGACATTCCCCCTACCTTATAAATAGACCTGATCTGGCGGCCATTTTACATTCTGTCTTATGTCAGTGTAGGGACAGGACGCTGTGTGGAGCAGGGAGAGACTGTAGTGGCACAAATCACTAACTATTAGGTCCACAAAGGTCCTTTTAAGGTCTGGTATTTGTGTAGTACAGTATATAGGGTTCAGTGCACTGCTGTGCTGGTGATTGCAGCTGTCTTTTGTCAGTGTAGGGACAGGACGCTGTGTGGAGCAGGCTCAGTCAGTCAGTTTAATCACTAGCTAGCTATTACTACTAGGTCCACAAAGGTCCTTTTAAGGACTGGTATAGGTGTACAGTATATAGGGTTCTGGTGCACTGCTGTGCTGCAGATTACAGCTCGTTTCTGCAGCAGTCTTTTATCAGTGTAGGGACTGAGGGACAGTCTGCAAATCACTAGCTACTAGGTCCACAAAGGTCCTTTTAAGGATTGGTATAGGTGTACAATATATAGGGTTCTGGTGCACTGCTGTGCTGCAGATTACTGCTCATTTCTGCAGCTGTCTTTTATCAGTGTAGGGACTGAGGGACAGTCTGCAAATCACTAGCTACTAAGTCCACAAAGGTCCTTTTAAGGACTGGTATAGGTGTACAATATATAGGGTTGTGGTGCACTGCTGTGCTGCAGATTACTGCTCGTTTCTGCAGCAGTCTTTTATCAGTGTAGGGACTGAGGGACAGTCTGCAAATCACTAGCTACTAGGTCCACAAAGGTCCTTTTAAGGACTGGTATAGGTGTACAGTATATAGGGTTCTGGTGCACTACTGTGCTGCAGATTACTGCTCGTTTCTGCAGCTGTCTTTTATCAGTGTAGGGACTGAGGGACAGTCTGCAAATCACTAGCTACTAGGTCCACAAAGGTCCTTTTAAGGACTGGTATAGGTGTACAGTATATAGGGTTCTGGTGCACTGCTGTGCTGCAGATTACTGCTCGTTTCTGCAGCTGTCTTTTATCAGTGTAGGGACTGAGGGACAGTCTGCAAATCACTAGCTACTAGGTCCACAAAGGTCCTTTTAAGGATTGGTATAGGTGTACAATATATAGGGTTGTGGTGTACTGCTGTGCTGCAGATTACTGCTCATTTCTGCAGCTGTCTTTTATCAGTGTAGGGACTGAGGGACAGTTTGCAAATCACTGGCTACTAGGTCCAAAAAGGTCCTTTTAAAGGCTGGTATAGGTGTACAATATATAGGGTTGTGGTGCACTGCTGTGCTGCAGATTACTGCTTGTTTCTGCAGCAGTCTTTTATCAGTGTAGGGACTGAGGGACAGTCTGCAAATCACTAGCTACTAGGTCCACAAAGGTCCTTTAACGACTGATATAGGTGTACTATTTGGTGTGCAGTATATAGGTGTGTAATACACGTATAAAATACTTGCACATATAGAAAGCATAGTATAGTGCATTTCCACTGTGCAGCATTGTGACTGCTGAGCGGTTCTGCAGCGATACTACAAAGAGTGACAAACGCAATAAAAAAAAGTATTATAACTGGTGGCCCCCAAAAACAACAGATTGAAGCGGGTTGTTATATACCTTCTTCCACATACATACTGCACTTCTCTAGAGACTTTTGTCACAGGGTCATTTAAAAAATGACAGGCAGAGGAAGAGGCAGGCCCTTCTGCAGGGGTGGTAGGGGTAGGGCAGGAGCAACAGGCTTGAGCCAAAGTGGCAAATTGCAGAAGGTGCGTTCGGTTACGTCAAAGGACGCACCAGACTTGGTTGAGTGGCTCACTCAGCCTTACTCTTCTGCACCCTCCTCATCCTCTCGATCTGCGCCCTCTTCCCTCTCTGCTGTGTGCACCCCCAAAGACACTACCACCAACACCACCACCACCACCATATACCTTCCGCTTGAGTCACAGGAATTATTTTCTTATCCGTATCAAGACATTTCCGATGCGCAGCCACTCTTGGCATTGGATCAGGAAGAGGAGGTAGCAACAACCGCCACTCAGCAGTCTGACGACAGTATCCAGATCAGCCAAAGGAGGAGGTTGGTCCCTGGTGTTGCTGCCTACTCAGAGATCTCTAATTATAGCGGTGGGAAAGGTGACGTTGATGATGACGTGTCTAGTAATGTCACGTGGGTGCCCACAAGAGAGGAAGAGGAGGGGAGTTCAGAGGGAGATATGGACCAGCAGATAGGGAGGAGAAGCAGGAAGAACTTACATTGCACAGGAGGGACAAAGCAGACTGCTAATGTATCAGGAGCGAGGCATCAACCATGTATGGTCACATCTGGTGCTCCCAGGATGCCGGCGCATGGCTCCGCAGTGTGGGCTTTTTTTAACGCTCATGACAGTGTTGACTACCTCACATTTCTAAAAATGGATGAGGCATGGATCTCGGAGGAATTCAACACATGTGACCATGTATATGCATAACTCTATAAACAATTTATTTAATCGAGCACAGAGACCTTTTTTCTACCTTTGGCTCACTTCCTTGTACAAAAAAAGCACACCGTACTAAATGCCGTACCCTCCTGTTTGAAGGGGTTGAGCGGTGTCATATTTTTGGGTCCCGCAGCGAGTTGCTGGTATCAGTGCTGCTGTCAGTGCTCTCTATCTCGGTGCTGGTGTCAGTGCTCTGTCTCTATCTTGGTGCTGGTGTGGTCTCAGTGCTCTCTATCATGGTGCTGGTGTGGTGTCCGTGCTCTCTATCTCGGTGCTGGTGTGGTGTCAGTGCTCTCTATCTCGGTGCTGGTGTGGTGTCAGTGCTCTCTTTCTTGGTGCTGGTGTCAGTGCTCTCTATCTCGGTGCTGGTGTCAGTGCTCTCTATCTCGGTGCTGGTGTGGTGTCAGTGCTCTCTATCTCGGTGCTGGTGTGGTGTCAGTGCTCTCTATCTCAGTGCTGGTGTGGTGTCAGTGCTCTCTATCTCAGTGCTGGTGTCAGTGCTCTCTATCACGGTGCTGGTGTCAGTGCTCTCTATCTTGGTGCTGGTGTTAGTGCTCTCTCTCTATCCCGGTGCTGGTGTCAGTGCTCTCTATCACAGTGTTGGTGTCAGTGATCTCTATCTCGGTACTGGTGCCAGTGCTCTCTCTCTCTCTATCTCAGTGCTGGAGCTGGTGTCAGTGCTCTCTATCACAATGCTGGTGTCAGTGCTCTCTATCTCGGTGTTGGTGTCAGTGCTCTCTATCTCAGTGCTGGTGTCAGTGCTCTCTCTCTATCTCGGTGCTGGTGTCAGTTCTTTCTCTCTATCTCGGTGCTGGTGTCAGTGCTCTCTATCTCGGTGCTGGTGTGGTGTCAGTGCTCTCTATCTCGGTGCTGGTGTGGTGTCAGTGCTCTCTATCTTGGTGCTGGTGTCAGTGCTCTCTATCTCTGTGCTGGTGTGGTGTCAGTGTTCTCTATCTCAGTGCTGGTGTCAGTGCTCTCTATCACTGTGCTGGTGTCAGTGCTCTCTATCACGGTGCTGGTGTCAGTGCTCTCTATCTTGGTGCTGGTATCAGTGCTCTCTCTCTCTATCACAGTGCTGCTGTCAGTGCTCTCTATCACAGTGCTGGTGTCAGTGCTCTCTATCTCGGTGCTGGTGGCAGTGCTCTCTCTCTATCTCGGTGCTGGAGCTGGTGTCAGTGCTCTCTATCACAGTGCTGGTGTCAGTGATCTCTATCTCTGTGCTGGTGTCAGTGCTCTCTCTCTATCTCGGTGCTGGTGTCAGTGCTCTCTACCACGGTGCTGGTGTCAGTGCTCTCTATCACGGTGCTGGTGTCAGTGCTCTCTATCACAGTGCTGGTGATCATCTCCTGCACCCTCCTCATAGCCTACAGTGACCTTTCCTCTCCTCCATTGCCTTCATGCACTCCTGAGTCCTGAATTGTCAAAATTTCACAGATAAAAAAAGAATGCTTGTCGTTGTCGATCCCAGAATTACTTCATACTTTTGTTATGTCAGTGGCCATGTGGTGGGACTATGTGTGCACAGCTAGTAAGTATTTTGTGGCTTAAAATATGACCTGTAGGTTTTTAAGGTTCGCCTGCCATTGAAGTCAATGAGGCCCGCCGCAAACTTTGCGTTTCGCAAACTTTTGGGCGCGTTCGCGGTTCGTGTTCGTGAAACGTCCCGTCGGAAGTTCATCCATCTCTACCTGCAAGTACTTGGCTGTGACACACCTAATTTTACACCTTCATTCCTCTCAATGTAGGTTTCAGAGAGGACTGAAGGTCTAGTGGGGTTGGAGATCCCAGTTGATGAGGAGCAAGGAGAGGCCTGCGTTGTTCTTTGGTGTGGGTCTTTAATGTACGCTTGCCAATGAGCTGCATGGCAGGTCAACATATGTCTGGTCAAGCATGTGGTGCCCAAGCAGCTGTTTTGGCCACGCGAGATACACTTGAGACATATGTTGCAAATAGCAGCAGTGCAATCTGATGCACTCATCTCAAAAAAGGCCCACACCAAAGAACTTTTGGAATAATGTGCAGAGGCAGCGTCCTGCACAGGTGGAGCGCTGCGGTGTGATTCAGTCGGTGCGCTGCCCTTAAGCCGACCCCTGGAGGGCATCCTGTCTCATTGGAGATGTGCCTCCTCCTCCTCTCTCCTATCAGGCACCCACGTGGAGTCAGTGACCTCATCATCCCCTCCCTCTTCATCACTGGAGCAAACCTGGCAGTATGCTGCAGCTGATGGAACATGACTGGCAGATTGCTGTCCTTCTTGAACATCCCCTCTGTCTGCGCTCACGCTACTGCATTTCTCTAGCTGGGTATCATCATCAGAGCCTCCAAAACGCTGGGCATCCTCCTGGAGCATGTACCCAACACTGTGCTCAAATAGTTCAGCTGCCTGCCTGTGTTACAGAAACAGAACAACACCAGCAATAAGGG
This sequence comes from Lithobates pipiens, assembly GCF_037356315.1. Classification (NCBI taxonomy): domain Eukaryota; kingdom Metazoa; phylum Chordata; class Amphibia; order Anura; family Ranidae; genus Lithobates; species Lithobates pipiens. The sequence continues at coordinate 174,484,221 of NW_027507784.1, forward strand.
GTATCTTCAGGTGTATACTGTGCAGGAGGCACACAACACCCACTTTAACTGATGCAGATGCCTGTATTACAGAAACAGAACACCAGTAATAAAGGGTAGCTTCAGGTGTATACTGTGCAGGAGGCACACAACACCCACTGAACAAGCGATTTTTTTTTACCAAAAATATGTAGAAGAATACATATCTGCCTAAACTGAGGGAAAAAACATTTTTTATATATTTTTGGAGGATGTTTATTATATCAAAAAATTTTGTAGAGATGTGCTGGACTATAGAGACCAACAGGTCTACAAATGGCAGGCAGATGAGAATTATAATGAAGGAGATAATAAAAATATCTCCATGATTGATGAATCAAGAGAGGCTTCAGAAGACAGATAATCTTGGCCTGAAATGAGACCTACTATACAAAGAACACCAAGAATCACACAAGGAGGAAAAAGAATCCCCACACATAGAAGTGAAGGAAGCCCCATACACAGGAATCGTACACAACAACAACAAAGCCCTAACGGGTATCAACAACCGAACACCATACCAAGAACACAGAGAATACTGAAAAATTCTCCCCTCAGGTATGCACATCAAGATACTCCCAATAGGGAGCCTTATTATAAGAAAGATTTTTTCCCCAGGGGCCACAGAGGAAGACCACCGGGAGCAAGAGGAGGATAAGGACCATGTAGACCACAGGGAAGGTGGAACACCCCCAGGAATCAATATGGGGGACCCCCGAGATATCGAGCCAAATATACGTGGCAACATCCACGTTTCAGACATATGGGACAGAGGGAGGTCAACTGGGAACAAGAGAGAAACCACTGGGAAGAGAGACGAGAAAACCTGCACAGACCCCAAATATGGGGAAGAGAAAATGGGCCAGAGGCAAATGAGGGGGGACAAAGAAAAAGAAGGCAAGGACAATAGGAGGAGGGATTTTTAATCTAAGTGATGTTATTTGTAATGAGGAAGAAATATGAGTATTGGACTTGGGAATGAAGTATGCACCAGACAAAGATTTAAACAAATTTGAGGTTTATATAGACCTGCAAAAATTCATAAGAAAAGGTAACATAAAAAAAAAACTTCCAAGAAAGGGAACCAACAATCAAGAGAATATACACGCTACAAACACTCAAATCTAAAAAAAAAAAAATTTTCAACCATAAGATGCAACACAATGAAAGTTTAGAAGTATTCAAAACGATGGCGGAAGAGGACATTAAGAAAGTGAAGGTAAAACAATCTAGGAGAGAGAACATTTGGAAGACAATAAAAGAAATATAAAAAAGAGAGGTAATTATACAGATAACAGAGGGGTCCTCCTCAAAAGAATAGACTACAAAAAAAATGAATAAATTACTGAGTGTGCAAGACACATACAAAAAAACAAGATAATGAGTGAAGCCTTCACGCTACTAATTCAAGGTAAAAAAATGTATCTGAAGAAAAAGGGGGGGATGATATTCCCCTTTTAAACCAGTGCATAAATACATATATATAAAATATATATAAAGGAAAAAGAGAAAGAGGTAATAATACTCTTATAACACGGTGCATAAATATGTGAATAAGCAAAAAATGCACTTAACCAATAATTTCAGAAAAATGTTATACGTGTAAATATGCAATAAAGTGCTAGTGCATTGCAGCTGGACCTAAATGATATTACACATAATACCACAATAGCAATTATAATCCCCCGAAGAAGTCACATGATTGACGTAACGCGTAGGGAGTGGCCATGACGCGATACCGGAAGTCAAGTAAGACTGGCGGAAGACGCCGGTACACCATCTTTCTTTATGCGCTGTCTTATTATTTTAAATGTGAGAGTCTTATCTTATTTTTAACTGATTGAACCCAATTTTTTAATAAATTACTACACTATTGGAGCCCCTCTTCTCTCCCTATGTTTCCTCTTTGAGCTGCACATATCAGCAGATATCGTCATCGCAGACACTATCTAATAATACAGTGATGTTTGGCCCTCTGGTGGCCTAGCATGGATATACATGGCATTCCAATCATTTATTATTGAAGATACTCTGGTGGCTAAGAATGGAACGGAAGCAGTCTGATATACTTGATGTGCCTGTTTTTAAAAGTTCTGAGGTGAGAGTTCTGGGAGCATAGAGTTTCCTGTGTTTATATGAACATCTTTCTTTGCACCATTCCTTGAACGCATCTGATGCTATTGAACCAAGATTTTGGGACTGTTTTTTGGGACTGTTCTTTGTGCCTATTTTTTATGCATTTATTTTTTATGCACTTATATTAATTTTGGTTTTAAGCACGTAGCACTTTTTAGTAACATTTGGGTTGCTCAGGACCACTCTATATTTATACATACAAAAAAACGCCAAAGAAACCCAAATATAGAATATGAGAGAAAAAATGTAAATCTTTCATAAAACAGGGGAAAGATAAAGGAATTATAACAAAAAAGGGAGCAAGATATTTAACTCCAGAATCGGCAAAAACAGCGGTATTTTTTTATGTTCCAAAAATCCATAAAAATCAAGAACCCCCCCCCCCCCCCCCCGGGAAGACCGATAATCAGTGGGATAGATTCCCTTTGTTTCCAGTTGGGAGAATATGTAGACAAATATCTACAGCCGATGGTATCAGAAAATCCTATCTTAAAGATAGTAGGCAACTGATTTCAGAGTTGAGGAACTTTAAAATGGAATTAGATATCCTAGTAACAATAGATGTAAATTCCTTGTGCACCAACATCATACAAGAAGATGGGGTAAGCAATGCAGAATGGGCATTAGAGAGAAAAACTGATCTACATCAGGGATAAGCTGAACCCAAAGGGCCTGGTATGGATCAGGGGAACTCATACAGTTTTTTTCTTAATTCTGTCATAGGGCTACCCTTAACCACTTCAATACACTATATATTATATCTTGTATACTGCACTATATATACTACACTTAGTGCACTATAAAATATACAGACCGCATCATATACTCTGAACTGCAGTGTATATACACTATACAGACTGCACTATATACTGAAAAATTGAGCCTTAGGTGTTGGTGGTGCCAGAACACTGTAACCCCTCCCAGTTACTCTTGTTGGGTACAGGAACAGTCCCTGCTGTTAAATATTATTTCAGAGGCTGTTTGCCCTCTTTTAGTGACCCGTGTCTGCCTCTCCTTGTAGGCCTTCCGGAGATGAAGGGTATTTTTTTTTATCACCACACTACACTGTATTATATAATGTGTACACCGCCTAAGGTGTATTTGAAATTGTACACACTGTATTCTATACTGTGTACACTGCTTGCACTGTATTAGAAACTGTACACCACCGAATGCACTGTGTATATATATATATATATATATATATATATATATATATTACAGTGCCACTATCCTGACTGCCTAAACTAGTTTAATCTCTCTATCTCTGTCCAATATAACCCCCTTAGTCCCCCTGAGCCATGATTGGCCAAAGGCACCAATCATGGCTCTCGCTGAGGAGCCTGCTTTGATTGGCCAAATCATGCAGGTCAGGTGTATGCTTTGGCCAATCATCATACAGCAATGCACTGCAGTCTTGCAGTGCATTGTGGCACGCTTGAATTTGCGGGGAACGAACTCGAAGCTCATCCCTAATCTACAACAAGAACACAAAGTACATACTTGAAGGGTTAAAATTGGCAATGAGCCATAATTATTTTTTGGCATAAGGGAGAATACTTGTCAGAAACCAAAAATCAGACTGAGACAGAAGTACAGTTAAATCTCACTTATTTAATAATAATAATAATAATAATAATAACAATAATAATAAAAAAAAGGTAAACAGACTAAACATAGTCAAAACGTTGCCAGAGTTCAGGAACCGGAACAGATAGTCAGACAAGCCAAAACATCAGGGAGGCAGAGATGAGTGTAGTAGAACAGCAAGCAGGATCTAGAGCCAGAAGAAATTTCAGCCAAGCAAGTCTTTAACTGGAACACACAGCGTCAATGCATAGGGAATATACCCAAAGGCCAAATAATGCGTCTGTACAGAAACTGTAGCAACCAAACAGATTATGAAGAACAATCAAACATACTAATAAACAGATTTATCCAAAAAGGATACAAAAAGAAAGATCTGATGATTATTTAAGAAAAAGTAAAATTGATGAACAGAGATACTATGATAGACCGAAGGAAGGACAAGAAGAAAAGTAAACACATGGATACAGCTTTTCTTACCGGTTATAATAAACAGTACAAATCCTTGTAAAAAGTAGTTAAAAAGCATTGGCCCATCCTGCAATTGGATAAAGTTCTAAAAACAATATTGCTGCAACAACCCACTTTTATCTACAGAAAAGCACAGACCACCCACTGTCGTTATACGTCGGTACTTTGAAGAGGGATATCATTGTTATGGCAGCAGTTAGCTGTCATAACCCAGGTATCCTCTTCTTCGGCTGGTGAACCACTTTCAGATAAAAGTGGTCTCTGTGGCGGATTCACCACAAGATTACTTTTATCGGTGGGAGAGCCCCCTCCCGCCACACTCAGGTGCCCTCGCTGCTTACCGCAGCCATCGGTAGTGGCGGAAGCAATCAGGTCCTGTCACACCCATAGCTCTTAGAGACTTTTTTCTTTTTTTCAAATGACATTAAATTATTTTTTATTGCATTTCAGTGTAAATATGAGATTTGAGGTCTTTTTGACAGCAGATCTCATACTTAAGAGGCCCTGTCATGCTTTTTTTATCTATTACAATGGATGTTTACATTCACACAATTTTTTATTTTTTTTAAAGAACAGTGTAAAAATAAAAGGTAACATAAGTAAAAAAAAAAAGTTTAAACACGCCCCGTTCCGCCAAGCTCAAGCATCAAAGTGAACGCATACATGAGCAGCGCCTCCATATGAAAACGGCGTTCAAACCACACATGTGAGGTATTGCCGCGATTGTTAGAGCCAGTAGTGTATTTAGGTTTTGTGCTGCAGTAGGCCTGACTAAACTCGTGCACCACCTAATTTAAATATGGCCCACCCCTTCTTGTTAAGGCCACACCCCTTGCTGTTTAAGAAATTTTCATAGATTTCCTCTCACTTGCTGTTTGGCTATGAGGCAGGAAGTTAAGCGAATTCTCTGCAATGGCACAGAGATGGTAAAAAATAAACTGACAGGGGTTATAACCCTCCCTTACTCCTTCCAAAATGAAAAAAAAAGTGTTACCTATAGTTTTACTACTTTAAGCACAAATTTCTCATAATTTTATGGAGAGGACTAAGAAGATATAACCATGGCAACGGTGCAGCAGAAAACATATAGCACAGTGAGGAAGGTTTGTGGTCCAGGATGAGAGGACAGTCAAAATTAGAAGTGCCCCCCCCCCCCACAATTGCTGAATACCGGTCGCCCGCATACCGGAAGCAATCAGGGAGCCTGCTTTATAGGGGCACTGGACTAACTTGCCTCCCAGCCCAGTCCTCCCCATAAGACTGGTGCTACACTAACAGTGTAGCGCAAGCCGGCAGGGACTCTTTCCGTGCTGCCCCCCTGCAAATTGCTACCATAGGCCTGGGCTTTGTTGGCCTAGGCCAGGATACAGCGTTGGTTTAGAGTGAGAGCAATAATTCTAGCCCTCTGTAACTCAAATCATGCAACCTGTAGAATTTTTTTAAAAGTTGCCTATGGAGATTTTTAAGGTTAAAAGTTTGTCGCCATTCCACGAGCGGGCACAATTTTGAAGCGTGACACGTTGGGTACCAATTTACTTGACAAAAAATTATCTTTCACAATATAAAAAAAATTGGGCGAATTTTACTGTTTAAATCAAAAAAGTAAATATAAATCAACAACTCCACTTTGTCAAATCGATATTACCTTGTGGCGCTTAATCAGTGCAAAAAACCCCTATATACCCAAGGGTATATAGGGGGGTTTTGCACTGATTAAGCGCCACAAGGTAATATCGATTTGACAAAGTGGAGTTGTTGATTTATATTTACTTTTTTGATTTATTTAGTGACATATATATAAGTGGCAGCTGGGGGAGGGTGGTTGCTGGCGCAGTGTTGACACACTTAGGTGGTGGAATTTGAGGTGTGTATAGATTTTGGCGAATTTTACTGTTTGTCTTATTTTTTTAATTTAAAAAATAGGATTTTTTGTACTCACAGTAAAATCCTTTTCTCTGTAATTCACAGACCGACACAGCTCCTCTCTTAACCATTGGGTTGTTATGCCCTATTACTAGGAGATACTAGGCATTAGTTGTAACACAACACTCAGAACTCTTAGTGCTGCCCAGGGGGCAGTCCCTTGGGCAACAACCCTCCACCTTGCCATGCAGTCATCAGTATGTCAACAAGCAGTATAAGGAGAGGAGGGTGCTGTGTCGGTCAGTGAATTACAGAGAAAGGGATTTTTAGGGTGAGTACAAAAAATCCTATTTTCTCTTATATTCACCGACCGACACAGCTCCTCTCATAACCATTGGGACGTCCCCAAGCAGTGCCAAACGAGGTTTGGGAAAACAGCATAAAGACTTCATTCACCGTGGCAAGTGGGAACTAGTGAAACTTTACCCACGCAAAACAACAGTGCATGGAGAAATCCACCACAAAACCAGGGTACCCTCAACAGGAGCGACTACCCACAACCACACAAAAAACTGCGGAATGTAATGCAACAGCGCATTAACTTAACGGCACTGTGTTTTTATCGAAAAACCAGGAAAAAAAGGAAATATATTGCATAATCAATTGCAACTATACGGCCGCCTGCAAAACTTTGCGGCCAAAATAGGCATCAGCCGATGCACTTACGTCTACCTTGTAGAACTTGGTAAACGTGTGGACAGACGACCAGGTCACCGCTTTACACACCTGAGCGTCAGACTCTTGGTGTTGGAAGGCCCAAGACGTTCCGATTGCCCTTGTGGAGTGGGCCGTGACCGGAAAGGGGGGCACCTGCCCATTCAAGGCATAGGCTTGTACTACAATTTGTCTGACCAACCTGGAAATGGTGGCCGACGAGACTGCCATGCCTTTTTTGGGACCAGCCACCGAAACAAACAGTGAGTCTGACTTCCGAAAGGGAGCAGTGGCAGACAAATACACTTTCAGAGCTCGAACCATGTCCAGAGCGTGAAGGGCCACCTCCTTAGGGTGCTTCGGCTTAGGACACAGAGATGGTAATACAATGTCCTCATTAATATGAAAAGCTGAGACCAATTTCGGTAGAAAGGATGCTTGCAGGCGCAAAACCACCTTATCCTGGTGGATAACCCGATAGGGTGACTTGCAAGACAAGGCCGCCAGTTTCGAAACCCTCCTGGCCAATGTGATGGCCACTAGAAAGACCACTTTCTGGGAAAGAGTCAACAGGGGAATCTCCCTGACATTCTCAGACGGCGGTTTTTGAAGCGCCGATAACACCAGGTTCAAATCCCACAGGGGAATGGTGGACGCACCGGAGGGACTACATGTCGTACCCCCTGAACAAAGCTACTCACTAATGAGTGAGACACCAGGGGCCGCTGAAAAAAGACAGCCAAGGCTGAAATTTGCCCCTTAATGGTGCTAAACGCCAATTTCTGGTCTACTCCTTGTTGAAGAAACAGCAGAATGCTGGATATAGAAAAGAAGCGTGGATGCCATCCTTTCTCCTCACACATGGAGATGTAGGCCTTCCAGGTACGATGGCTCTCAGCATAGTTGGGATCACTGAGTCCGACAGACCCCGGTTCCTCAACACCTGGCTCTCAATAGCCATGCCGGTAAAGCCAGCAATGATAAAGCAGTATGGAGAATCGGACCTTGAGACAGAAGGTCCTCTCGCAACGGCAGTCGCCAGGGAGCGTCTGCCACAAGGCGCACTAGGTCTGCGTACCAAGGATGCTGGGGCCAATCTGTGGCAACCAGTATTACTAGGATCCCCTCGGCTTCCATTCTGCGAAGCAGACGTGGTAACAGTTTCAGTGGAGGAAAGGCGTAGATCAGCTGGTACTGATCCCATGGAGCCACCAGCACGTCTGACGCATCTGCCCACGGATCTCTTGTCCTGGACACGAATCTTGGCACCTTCCGATTGAGACAGGAGGCCAGAAGATCCACGTCTGGTGTGCCCCAACTTAGGCACAGTAACATGAATATCTCCGGATGCAACGTCCATTCTACTGGGTCCAGCATCTGGCGACTCAGATAGTCCGCCTGCCAGTTCTCCGCCGCAGGATGTAAATGGACAACAGTGAGCAACCTCCCATGCAGCGGCTGAGCTTCTTGTTCCCCCTTGGTGATTGACGTATGCCACAGTTGTGGCATTGTCTGACTGGATCCTGATCAGATGCCCCTGAATTCTCATCGACCATGTGGGGAGGCACAGCCTGATCACTCTCAATTCAAGCAGATTGATCGGCAACTTGGATTCTTCCGTCGACCAGAGGCCCTGAGCCGACTGAACCCCCATCACTCCACCCCAGCCGGATGGCGTCCGTTGTGATCACTGTCCACTTCAGAGGTAGGAACGATTTCCCAGACTGAATCACCGGGGACCTCAGCCACCAGATCAGTGAATCTCTGACTGACTAGCTCACCTGGATCTGTCAATCCAGGAACAACTGAGATTTGTATCACTTTGTCAAAATCTCCTTCTGCGGGACTCTGGTGTGGAACTGGGCATAAGGTACTGCCTCAAAGGAGGCTACCATGAGTCCCAGGGCTCGCATGCAAAAGCGTAGCGACGACCACTTGCGGTTCATAAGCAGTTTTACTGCGGATCTGAGAGTCTGCAGTTTGTCTGAAGGGAGAAAAACTCTCGCTTCCATGGAGTCCAGCAGCAAGCCTAGGTACTCCAGATGCTGGGTCAGTACAATCACCAACTTCTTTAGGTTCAACAGCCACCCAAATTCTTGCAAGGTCTGCATGGTGATCGCCACATCCTCCTCTAATTCTGAGGCAGAAGATGCCCTCAGGAGGAGATCGTCTAGGTATCCCACGATTGTGATCCCACGCTGCAGCGGCAACACTAAAACTGGAGCCAATACCTTGGTAAAGGCTCGAGGGGCTGATGTCAGACCAAAAGGAAGAGTCACAAACTGCAAATCGTAGAAACTTTTGATAGGCATATGGGTGCAGGTACGCATCCTGGATGTCTAAAGACGCCAGGGAGTCCCCTTGATGGAGTGCAGTGACTACTGAGCGAACTGATTCCATTCTGAACCTCTTCACTTTTACAAAGTGATTGAGGGCTTTTAAGTCCAAGATTGGACGTACCCCTTCCTTCTTGGGAACTATAAACAGATTTGAGTAGAATCCCTGGAAACGTTCCGATTCCGAAACCAGTACAACCACCCTGTGACTCAGCAGGTCCCTTCCTGCCCCCAAGAGGCCCTCCCGGAGAGCCGGGGATACGGGTATGCTGGAGGGGAAGAATCTGTTTGGCGGCCAAGAGAGAAACTCTATCTTGTAGCCAGAGGAAATCAGATCGCAGACCCATTGCTCGGATAGCCAAGAGGACCACCGGGCTGCAAACTCCCAAAGGCGACCCCCCACCCGAGACATGGGTGGGGGCAAACCTTCATGCGGTAGCACTTTTATTCACAGGCTTGCTAGGCTTGTGGTTTCAGGGAAGTTTTTTCCCATCTGTGGACATCCGTTCAGGCTGGGGGCGCTTTGCTGAAGCTCTAGGCGGACGAAAAAGCCGCTTGTGAGCGGAAAAAGAGGGCCCTTGCCTATGGTGTGGCTCCTTAGCCTTCCTGGCCTGTGGGAGTAAGCTTCTGAAGCCATGCTGACTCTACCCTGTCTGCCACCCTAAGGGGACTTAGGACAGTGACAGTCCCACCCTCCTCACTTCTGCTGGCTGAGGGGCTCTTTCCCGCCGGACTCACCACCCTGAGGAGTTCTGCGCTATCCAGCAAGTAGTGCCCATAGTCCCTGTGGGCTCCCAGGTGCAGAGGAAACCAAGCTGTGTTGGTGGCAGTAGCTGCAAATGGTGCCAAAACCGCTCTGAAATGTGCTCAGGCTTCAAAGAAAATGGCCGCCCAGCGTCCAGTACAAAGACATAAAACACAGGGGAAATGGTTGTGAGAGCACAGGAGCACATGCTGCCGCTAGAGAACACTGAAAAACGTGTTCAGGCTTCTAGAAAGTGGCCGCCGGTGTCCTGTATAGGAGATCACCAGGAAAATGGCTGCTGAAGCCCAGGAGAGCATGCTGCCCTTGTCCACACCTAAAATGGCTGAAGCAGCTCCATGAGGTACGGGGAGAAAACGATGGCAGTGAACACATCGCTGTACAGGACATCAGCAAAACCTTACAGACACCTTCCAGGGGCATGAAGAACAGGACCCAGGACACCACTAGCCAGCGCAGCCCCCCCAGGTGAGAGCCCCCCTGGAGAGCCCCTGCATAGACACACACACACTGCTCAGCAGCCACATGCAGCATCCCCCAGAGAGGGGGGAAGATAGGGACAGGGGAGAGAAGAGAGGGAGGTGAGGGACCCCCGAATCGACCTCCCAGGGAATGTCCAGCTGCTCAGCCCCGCCGAGGCAGGGAGAGCCCGGTCATATGTATGCCCCGGAGCATAAAAGCTCACCGACCACCTCTGGAGCTGAGGTTTCATCGTGGCCTGCCGAGTGCATAGCTGCGGCCTGCACACGCTTGATGGCCGGACTGGGGAGACATTATATATAATGTTTGGGGGTTCTAAGTAATTTTGTTTAGCAGACAAACCTGTTTTTAACTTCTAAACACCAAATCTCTGAAAGGCTTCTATAAGTGTGTAAAATGTCTTCCACGCAGGGTGAGCAAGAAAACACACAGAAAATGAGTAGGCTTTGCATCCACAGTCACAGGAAAATATACAAGATTAGGTAATTAATAACATGCACTAGCACCCATGTAACATACGGTACATTATACAATGCCCGTGCCATAAACAGTATGTAGGGAGAACAACGGGACCCCTTTTTGTCAGAATCTGAGAACACAATAATAATATAAAAAAGGGATTTAACAAACAAAGCATATTCAGACAATTTAGGGATTATCACAAAAGAGATCCATCATGTATGGCCTTCTACACCATAGACAAAATAAAAGGCCACCGGAGAGGCGAGAATAAGAAGATAAAAGTTTCACAAAATGAGACAAAACTGATTTTTTTGCTTGATACTCTTCAACCTATATACTGTAGATAAAGATCTAAACTGTTTCATCACAAATTTCTGAACCCACACATAGTTGTGCCCCCATTTATGATTAGTCACAATATCTTTTTGAATTAATTTCAATTAATTTCACATTTGGAAATAATATATTCTAATTTTTATTTGGAACGTAGTTAAATACTTATGAAACATTCCTTCCATAATCTTGAAGCATTTTAAGATCATACTTACAAAGCCTCCAAGTATAATGAGGGTTCATAATATGCTATAGTGTATCCTAAAACCACCCAAAACAATGTTTGCATTATTAGTATTATATGTTTTATCTATCCTCAATAACATCAGTAAAAGAACCTCCTACTTCCCAGATTTTCAAATGGTTATTTTTAAATGTATTTTTTAAATATATATATTTAAAACATATATATTTAAAAGAAAAGAATGGTTCATTGGTATTTTTTATAATCTCAGGTTTACAATAATTTTTTTTTTTTTTTTACCCCATCCCAACAGACCACTTAAAGTGTAGGGGATAATAGTATGATGTTCGTTATACTTATATATATTTTTTATATTTTTGTCATGTATTTTGTATATCAGTGTTTGGCTGTATGGTTATAGCACATGGTGGCCCCATATAATCAATCCATGAGACTTCCGGCCAGCAAAATTACATAGATTATGTTGACAAAAATAGATAATGTCCACCCATTTATCAAACATGACAATGTATATGCAGCGCCACGGGGGCAGCATACCAGCATGGCTATTAGTTAAGATACGAAGTTTTGGGCATTAACATTGTGTACTTAGGTTGAAATGTGAAGCCTGCTTGTAAAGTCTTTTTTCGGACTAACCAAAAATTGCCGCCATCATGTGATCGGGTTCGCTGGTTCACCACTTTTTATAAACGTATAGGAAGTGTAGCAAGATGGCAGATCCAGATGATGTCTTGATGACGAAATGTGTAGGTCTGAGTTTCTGAATATCTTTGCATCAGTTCCTGTCAAAGCCGTCGATCGTGGATTATCCCAGCTTCCTGTTTTTTTGCACAATAGCTTTTAACAGAAAGTGTAAATGTGAGTATAACTCTACTGTTTGGCACAATAAAACCTTTTCAAACGGTATTACACTATAGGAGCTTTCTTCTATATGTGGGAGGCATGAAGGAATAAAGCAAGCTGTGGATCTTGATATTGCTGCACAGTGGCAGATACTGTGAATGTGCAATACCTATAGGGGCACTGTAAGGAGCACCAGCACAAACAATTGAAGAGCACTTGTCACATTTCTTGGAATATTAGGATATATGAGGAGCACCTGTCACTTTTTGGAATATTCTTCACATAAGGCTTGCTCAATGTGGTGCAAAACTTTGTTATTTCCATCCAAAGTCTGACAAAAAGACACCAGAATTTATGAAAAAATCTCAAATCTTTTTGAGCGTGCACAAAATTGTGACCCCATCATACAGACTGGCTCCCCAAGTTGTTGATTACTAAAGAAAGCTTGTAGGGAAAATCAGTTTAAATGCTTTTTTTTTATATAGATGTCAGTTTTTCTGCAGCAGGTTCTATACATGGTACAGATGTGTCACTTTACAGGCAGACTAAGGGGACCCCTGGGCACTATATTTAAAGTTTTTTTTAAGCATCACTAAAATCACTGCTCCATTAAAAACAATCTTTTAAAAAAAATATTTCTTGCATTGGCACATGTCCCCCAGGGCAGTACCCATGCCCCTATGCCCTTTTAATGGCCAATAACTTGCATATAAGCCTTCAAAATAGGGACTTTTCATTTTTCAAGTTTGGGTGCCATAGACTTTAATAGGGTTAGCAGTTCGGGTTTGAACTTTTGCGATGTTTGAGAATTCTGGCGCGAACTGAACCGGGGGTGTTTAGCCCATCTCTAGTCCTCAGTAGTGCTGTTCTGCTCATACTGTCCTTTCATTTGCTCCCATGACTCCAGGAAGGGCTTCCTCTGTGTGTTGTGGTAGGATCCTTCCAGCACCGAGCCCCAGCCCAGGGTCACCCCCCAAACTAGGGGGCACCCTTGAGGGCCACTGACAGCCTCCACAGTCTCCATCTTCAACCAGACTTAGAGTAAACCTGATAATCCACAAAGTCAGCAATGCGTAGAAGCATTAAAAAGCAGTACCAGCAATTATAATCAATATTGTGGTAAATCCTCTGTAAACAGTAAGCTATATAAACTTTAGAGTGCACTGCATGAATGGAATACAATTTAAAATTCCAGAGATAGAAAAGCAGTTTTCTGAATGAGCAGTCTCTACTAGACATGTGCAGAGTGAAATATTTTGTTTCGGAATTTCGTTTTCGTCCGAAAAATAAATTTATTTAGTTACTCCCGAAATTCGTTTTTATTTATTTTGTTTTTCATTCAAAAATTGTGTTAGTCCGAAAATCCACATGAATTACGGTCTAATCTGTCTTTGAAGGTTTATGGTGTCTGTCGAATGTATAAAGAAGATTCGACGGAGCTAGTATATAGCATACTTCGTGTGAACTTTAGAACCCTATTAAAGTCTATGGGACTCCAACGTTCAAAATCTAAAGTGCTAATTTTAAAGGCTAATATGCAAGTTACTGTCCTAAAAAGTGTTTGGGGACCTGGGTCCTGCCCCAGGGGACATGTATCAATGCAAAAAAAAAGTTTTAAATATGGCAGTTTTTTCGGGAGCAGTGATTTTAATAATGATTAAAGTGAAACAATAAAAGTATAATATTCCTTTAAATTTCGTACCTGGGGGGTGTCTATAGTATGCCTGTGGATGGGGCGCATGTTTCCCGTGCTTAGAACTGTCCCTGCACAAAGTGCCATTTCTGAAGGAAAAAAAGTCATTTAAAATCACTCATGGCTATAATGAATTGCCGGCTCCTGTAATACAGAGAACACTCATTGAAAGTCATTGATTAAAAAAAAAGCGTGGGGTTCCCCCAAATTCAATTACCAGGCCCTTCAGGTCTGTTATGGATATTAAGGGGAACCCTGCATCAAATTTAAAAAAAAAATTGACGTAGGGGTCCCCCTAAAAATCCATACCAGACCCTTTATCCGAGCACGCAACCTGGCAGGCCACAGGAAAAGAGGGGGGACAAGAGAGCGCCCCCCCTCCTGAACCGTACCAGGCCACATGCCCTCAACATTGGGAGGATGCTTTGGGGTCCCCCCCAAAGCACCATGTCCCCATGTTGATGGAGACAAGGGCCTCATGCCCACAACCCTGGCCGGTGGTTGTGAGGGTCTGCGGGCGGGGTCTTATCAGAATCTGGAAGCCCCCTTTAACAAGGGGACCCCCAGATCCCGGTCCCACCTGTTTGAAATGGTAAGGGGGTACAAAAGTACCCCTACCATTTCACAAAGAAAGTGTAAAAAATTGTTAAATAAGGCAAACACACTTTTGAAAAAGTCCTTTATTAAAAATAAAAAAAGATTCCAGCGGTGGTAATTCACTCTTGCTATCCAGCGACGGATGATCATCTCTCCAGCGATGGCTGATCTGATGCAGCGCAGCGATTCCATCCATCTTCTGTCTCCACGGAGGAGACACTGCGGGTTCCCAGCAGCCTGACGTTTCTTATGTGCGGACCCTAAAGCATCCTCCCAATGTTGAGGGCATGTGGCCTGGTACGGTTCAGGAGGGGGGGGCGCTCTCTCGTCCCCCCTCTTTTACTGCGGCTTGCCAGGTTGCGTGCTCGGATAAAGGGTCTGGTATGGATTTTTAGGGGGACCCCACATCAATGAAGGGCCTGGTAATTGAATTTGGGGGAACCCCACACTTTTTTTTTCTTTATCAATGACTTTCAATGAGTGTTCTCTGTATTACGGGACCTGACAATTCATTATAGCTGCGAGTGATTTTAAATGACTTTTTTTCCTGCAGAAATTACACTTTGTGCAGGGACAGTTCTAAGCACGGGAAACATGCACCCCTTCACATACTATAGACATCCCCCAGGTATGAAATTTAAAGGAATATTACACTTTAATTGTTTCACTTTAATCATTGTTAAAATCACTGCTCCCGAAAAAACTGACGTTTTTAAAACTTTTTTTGCATTGATACATGTCCCCTGGGGCAGGACCCAGGTCCGCAGACACTTTTTAGGACAGTAACTTGCATATTAGCCTTTAAAATTAGCACTTTAGAATCTTTTCTCTCTGTCAAATCTTTTCTCTCTATGTCGAATCTTTTCTCTCTGTCGAATATTTTCTCTATATAATCTTGGACTAATAGAGGTAAGGTTAGGCACATTCGACCACAGGTTCAATAGACACAGATTGTTATTGTCAGAGTCACGTCGAATCTCCTATTCTATATTGAACTGTTGTAACAACGAAAACAAAAATAAAGCATTTATTTATGTTGGCTCTTTTATTTTTCGGATTCTGCACTTTCGTTACCGTTTGTTAAAATGAAAACAAAAATACCTGAAATTCGGACGAAAATGCATTTGGACGAAAACTAATGCACATGTCTAGTCTCTACAGTGGTGTACATGAATACAGTCCCAGTAAAGTCTACATGCAGTAAATAATGCTGCCTCGTTAGATGGCCACTGCACATAAGCTCAGTCTCGGCTAGCAGAAACAGCAAATGTCGGTCATATAAATGAGACTTAGGATTCGCAAAGACTGGAGGCCATGTTCCAAAGGACTATTTTAATGGTTGCAAAGTGAATGCTATCTACCGTATATACTCGAGTATAAGCCGAGATTTTCAGCCTCTTTTTTGAGGCTGAAAGTGCCCCCCTTGGCTTATACTCGAGTCATCGCCGTCTGCCTGCCCGATCAGCGTGTCGAGCAGACAGACGGCGGCCATTCTACTATTCAAAAGCCGCGCCTCCCTCTCTGTGATAGGCGGAACACTCAATTTCCCAGCAGTCAGTGTTCCACCTATCACGGACATCCGCTCATTCTCATACTATGGACGAGGATGAGAGGATGTCCGTGATAGGCGGAACACTGACTGCTGGGAAATTGAGTGTTCCGCCTATCACAGAGAGGGAGGCGCGGCTTTTGAACAGAGGAATGGCCGCCGTCTGCCAGGAGGAGAGCGTGGCACACAGAGGCTGCAGATTGGCACAGGTAGGCAGGGATGGACGGACAGCATAGCACAGCGACGGACGGGACACAGGGACACAGCGACGGACGGGACACAGGGACGGACGGGACACAGGGATGGACACAGGGACGGACGGGACACAGGGACGGACGGGACACAGGGATGGACACAGGGACGGACGGGACACAGGGACGGACGGGACACAGGGATGGACACAGGGACGGACGGGACACAGGGACGGACGGGACACAGGGACGGACGGGACACAGGGATGTCTCACCCTCGGCGTATACACGAGTCAATAAGTTTCCCAGTTTTTTTGGGGTAAATTGGGGGCCTCGGCTTATACTCGGGTCGGCCTATACTCGAGTATATACGGTATCTAGCAGGCTATTTGAGGCTCATACAAGCATAATTAAAAACATGTTACAAACCCATTTATTACATTATTTGTTACAATGAGCACATAATACACAAACAAATAAAAAGGAAAAAAATATAAAACTCAGAAGCAGGGCAAAAGATATATACTAGTGGGAGACTAATCTAACTATTATCTATGAAACAATTGAGGTCAAGATCAACATTTAGACCAAGAGGAATGGACATTTTCATATTGTAAATTCAATGGGTCTCTAATTGTGGAAACCTAACATGTCTGATTACTCTGATTATTCTCTCCAATGTGGATCTTGTCTATACCAAAAAATTTTATATCTGAGGGATTTCTATGGTGATGCTTCCTTAAATGCACTGACAAATTATGACCACAGAAACCCCTCCTGATGTTTGACTTTGGCACCACTTTACCTTTAACACTTTGTACATCACACTGATTCTTCACAAAGGATTTTTTTAGTTATGGCATTTTAAAATCAGCATTGTGCTGTACCTAGATACATTTTCACAAAAACCTAAACCCTATGTCTTTGATTCCAAGCTGTACTGTGTCTGTCTATTGACACACACGGTGCTGCTCAGCCCTCGTTCCATCATCACTGGATTTTATTGACAGAAGACAATGGCTCCTGCTTCTCTCACCAGTAAGGAGAGAGAAAGAGAGCAGTGCGGCTGCTCTTGGGCACATGCCGCTGCTCTCAGGCACAACGCTGGATCAAAATCTGGCTCTGGTAAGTATTCATGGGGGTAGGTGGGGAGATGCGCACGTAAAAGGTTTTTTTTTTCTTACAGCATAGAATGCAGAAAAATATATATTTTTTCCTTTACAGCCACTTTAAATGACGTGAAAATTTCTTATGCTCAATGCTTGGGTTCCTGGGTTTGTTGTGTGTGTGTGTGTGTGTGTGTGTGTGTGTGTGTGTGTGTGTGTGTGTATATATATATATATATATATATATATATATATATATATATATATATATATATATATATATATATATATATATATATATATATATATATATATATATATATATATATATATATATATATATATATATATATATAATATACAGGGCTTTTTTTTCAGCAGGAACGCAGTTCCAGCACCTCCAGCACTGAATGTATGTAATAGCATGGGGTGTGGGGTGTGCTGGAGGATCTATTGATGTTGGCTGCTGGGAGATCTATTGTCACTGGTGGGGATCTGATTTTGTGCGAGGGTCTATTGTTGCTGATGGGGAATATATTGTTGCTGGAAGGGCTCTATTGTTGAGGGAGAGGTCTATTTTTACTGGCTGCTGGGAGATCTGTTTTTGCTGCTGGGGGGGGTTCTAATGTTGGTCGGGTGGATATTTTGTTACTGGTCGTGATATTTTGTTGTGGGTGGTTCTATTGTTGCTGGCTGTATTTTACTGCTTTTATTTTTATCATTAACACATTCCATACAAATGATTTAGCACCACAAAATGATACTTGGTTCTGTATTCGCTAAAAGGGGAAGTACTGGTAGGTGGTGGAATCAAGGGACGGTGGTCAGAGGTGGGTAGAGGGTGGAGACAAAGGATGACTCAGATGGGGGGAGTTCCTGCACCTATTCTCTGAGAAAAAAGCCCTGTGTGTATATATATATATATATATATATATATATATATATATATATATATATATATACAGTGGTGTGAAAAAGTGTTTGCCCCCTTCCTCATTTCCTGTTCCTTTGCATGTTTGTCACACTTAAGTGTTTCGGAACATCAAACCAATTTAAACAATAGTCAAGGACAACACAAGTAAACACAAAATGCAATTTGTAAATGAAGGTGTTTATTATTAAAGGTGAAAAAAAATCCAAACCATCATGGCCCTGTGTGAAAAAGTGATTGCCCCCTAAACCTAATAACTGGTTGGGCCACCCTTAGCAGCAACAACTGCAACCAAGCGTTTGCGATAACGTGCAATGAGGCTTTTACAGCGTCCTGGAGGAATTTTGGCCCACTCATCTTTGCAGAATTGTCCTAATTCAGTTACATTAGAGGGTTTTCGAGCATGAACGGCCTTTTTAAGGTCATACCACAACATCTCAATAGGATTCAGGTCAGGACTTTGGCTAGGCCACTCCAAAGTCTTCATTTTGTTTTTCTTCAGCCATTCGGTGGTGGACTTGCTGGTGTGTTTAGGATCATTGTCCTGCTGCAGAACCCAAGTTCGTTTCAGCTTGAGTACATGAACAGATGGTCGGACATTCTCCTTCAGGATCTCTTGGTAGACAGCAGAATTCATAGTTCCTTTTATCACGGCAAGTCTTCCAGGTCCTGAAGCAGCAAAACAGCCCCAGACCATCACACTACCACCACCATATTTTACTGTTGGTATAATGTTCTTTTTATGAAATGCAGTGTTCCTTCTACGCCAGATATACTTGGACACACACCTTCCAAAGAGTTCCACTTTTGTCTCATCGGTCCACAGAATGTTGTCCCAAAAGTCTTGGGGATCATCAAGATGTGTTGTGGAGAAATTGAGACGAGCTTTGATGTTCTTTTTGCTCAGCAGTGGTTTTCTCCTTGGAACTCTGCCATGCAGGCCATTTTTGCCCAGTCTTTTCCTGATGGTGGAGGCATGAACGCTGACCTTAACTGAGGCAAGTGAGGCCTGCAGTTCCTTGGACATTGTTGTGGGGTCTTTTGTGACCTCTTGGATGAGTCGTCGCTGCGCTCTTGGGGTAATTTTGGGCGGCCGGCCACTCCTGGGAAGGTTCCCCACTGTTCCATGTCTTCGCCATTTGTGGATAATGGCTCTCACTGTGGTTCGCTGGATTCCCAAAGCTTTGGAAATGGCTTTATAACCCTTTCCAGACTGATAGATCTCAATTACTTTCTTTCTCAATTGTTCCTGAATTTCTTTGGGTCTCGGCATGATGTGTAGCTTTTAAGGATCTTCTGGTGGACCTTACTGTGTCAAGCAGCTCCTATTTAAGTGATGCCTTGATTGTGAACAGGTGTGGCAATAATCAGGCCTGGGTGTGGCTAGAGAAATTGAACTCAGTTGTGGACAACCACAGTTATAGTATGTTTTAACAAGGGGGGCAATCACTTTTTCACACAGGGCCATGATGGTTTGGATTTTTTTTCACCTTTAATAATAAACACCTTCATTTACAAATTGCATTTTGTGTTTACTTGTGTTGTCCTTGACTATTGTTTAAATTGGTTTGATGTTCCGAAACACTTAAGTGTGACAAACATGCAAAGGAACAGGAAATGAGAAAGGGGGCAAACACTTTTTCACACCACTGTATATATACACGCACACAGTATCTCATGAAAGTGAGTACACCCTTCATATTTTTGCAAATATTTTATTATATCTTTTCATGTGACAACACTGAAGAAATGACACTTTGCTACAATGTAAAGTAGTGAGTGTACAGCTTGTATAACAGTGTAAATTTGTTGTCCCCTCAAAATAACTCAACACAGAGCCATTAATGTCTAAACCTCTAGCAACAAAAGTGAGTACACCCCTAAGTGAAAATGTCCAAATTGGGCCCAAAGTGTCAATATTTTGTGTGGCCAAAGCACTACCTTAACCCTCTTGGGCATGGAGTTTCACAGAGCTTCACAGGTTGCCACTGGAGTCCTCTTTTCCTCCTACATGATGACATCACGGAGCTGGTGAATGTTATAGGCTTTGTGGTCCTCCACCTTCTGTTTAAGGATGCCCCACAGATGCTCATTTGGGTTTAGGTCTAGAGACATGCTTGGCCAGTCCATCACCTTTACCCTTAGCTTCTTTAGCAAGGCAGTGGTCATCTTGGAGGTATGTTTGGGGTTATTATCATGTTGGAATACTGCCCTGTGGCCCAGTCTCCGAAGGGAGGGGATCATGCTCGGCTTCAGTATGTCAAAGTACCTCAATAGTTCCCTCAATGAACTGTAGTTCTCCAGTGTCGGCAGCACTCATGCAGCCCCAGACCATGACACCCCCACCTCAATGCTTGACTGTAGGCAAGGCACACTTGTCTTTGTACTCCTCAAATGGTGGCTGCCACACACGCTTGACACCATCTGAACCAAATAAGTTTATCTTAGTTTCATTAGACCACAGGACATGGTTTCAGTAATCAATGTCCTTAGTCTGCTTGTCTTTAGCAAACTGTTTGCGGGCTTTCTTGTGCATCATTTTTAGAAGAGGCTTCCTTCTGGGATGACAGCCATGCAGGCCAATTTGATGCTCTGTGCGTTATATGGTCTGAGCACTGACAGGCTGACCCCCCACCCCTTCAACCTCAGCAGCAATGCTGGCAGCACTTATACGTCTATTTCTCAAAGACAACCTCTGGCTATGACACTGAGCACGTTCACTCTACTTCTTTGGTTGACCATGGCAAGGCCTGTTTGGAGTGGAACCTGTCCTGTTAAACCGCTGTATGGTCTTTGCCACTGTGCTGAAGCTCAGTTTCAGGATCTTGGCAATCTTCTAATAGCCTAGGCCATCTTCATGTAGATCAACAATTCTTTTTTTCAGATCCTCAGAGAGTTCTTTGCCATGAGGTGCTATGTTGAACTTCCAGTGACCAGTATGAGAGAGTGAGAGTGATTACACTAATTTTAACACACCTGCTCCCCATTCACACCTGAGACCTTGTAAGACTAACAAGTCACATTACACCGGGGAAGGGAAATGGCTAATTGGGCCCAATTTGGACATTTTCACTTAGGGGTATATTCATATTTGTTGCCAGGGGTTTAGACATTAATGACTGTGTTTTGAGTTATTTTGAGGGGACAGCAAATGTATACTGTTATACAAGCTGTACACCCTCTACTTTACATTGTAGCAAAGTATAATTTCTTCAGTGTTGTCACATGAAAAGATATAATAAAATATTTACAAAAATGTGAGGGGTGTACTCACTTTCGTAAGATAATGTGTGTGTGTGTGTGTTTGTATATATATATATATATATATATATATATATATATTAGCATTATTAAAATTATTAAAAGATGATTAAAACATCAATTATATTGATAATATCAAGTTATCTGTAATGGTAAGGCCCTTATATAAAAAGACACAAGTGTGTTTACATTTGGTCACTTATAGATCTTGTATGGGTCTGAAAAGCTCTGTTTTTTAAATGGAGCTAAATACAGAAGAGATGCAAAATTTACAATTTTTCATATTTCCAAAAATGATATCTGTCCTGTTATTCTCTAATTCAGCAGGGAACAGGTGACCTCCGCATGAAAAGGGCTTGCATTTTTGGTTATGAATCCTATTTGTTCATTAGCGTTAGTTTGTTTGAATACATTTTTTTAAGAGATATTGTCAATACCCAGTGGTTTATACTGTTATTTAAGCATAAGTAGAAGAAGAATAATTGAATTGCTGGGATAAATAGGTTCATTCAATTGAGCTGATACACATCCTTAAATTAGTATTTTCCCAAATGTCAGGGGCCTGCTTTTATGCGCACAATTTGTAGTTACTAAAATTAATATAATATTTTGAAAATTGCTTTCATTACAAAAGTAATTTGTCTTTAAATGACTATTTCAGTTATATTTGATTTCTATATCTAAATTACTTTTTGAAAAATATTTCTGGTTTTATTTGCAAACTTTTAAAAAATAATGTCACAAAATAACAATACATAGCAATACACTTACAACATGAATAATGGACACAAAAAGACATATTATCCAAAATAACCCAAATATAGTTACATAGTTACACAGTTACATAGTTAGTCAGGTTGAAAAAAGACACAAGTCCATCCAGTTCAACCAAAAAAAATAAAATAAAAATAAATAAAATAAAATATACTATACATATATATATACACATATACACACATACATACATATATATATATACATATATATATATACACACATACATATAACAGCCCATATACCCAATTCTATGCCCACAGTTGATCCAGAGGAAGGCAAAAAACCCCAGCAGAGCATGATCCAATTTGCTAAAGCAGGGGAAAAAATTCCTTCCTGATCCCCCGAGAGGCAATCGGATTTTCCCCGGATCAACTTTACCTATAAATTTTAGTACCCAGTTATATTACGTACACTTAGGAAATAATCCAGGCCTTTCTTAAAGCAATCCACTGAGCTGGCCATAACCACCTCTGCAGGGAGTCTATTCCACATTTTCACAGCTCTTACTGTGAAGAAACCTTTCCGTATTTGGAGATGAAATCTCCTCTCCTCTAGACGTAAAGAGTGCCCCCTTGTCCTCTTTGTTGACTTTAAAGTGAATAACTCGACACCAAGTTCCCTATATGGACCCCTTATATATTTGTACATGTTGATCAAATCCCCCCTTAATCTCCTCTTATCAAGAGTGAATAAATTCAGTTCCTCTAATCTTTCCTCATAGCTGAGTTGCTCCATGCCTCTTATCAGTTTGGTTGCCCTTCTCTGCACTTTCTCCAGTTCCCCGATATCCTTTTTGAGAACTGGTGCCCAAAACTGAACGGCATATTCCAGATGAGGTCTTACTAATGATTTGAACAGGGGCAAAATGATATCTCTCTCTCTGGAGTACATACCTCTCTTAATACAAGAAAGGACTTTGCTCGCTTTGGAAACCGCAGCTTGGCATTGCATGCTATTATTGAGCTTATGATCTACCAAAACCCCCAGATCCTTCTCCACTATGGATTCCCCCAGTTGTACTCCCCCTAGCGTGTATGATGCATGCATATTCTTAGCCCCCAAGTGCATAACCTTACATTTCTCAACATTAAACCTCATCTGCCACATAGTCGCCCAATTAGACAGAGCATTGAGGTCTGCTTGTAAATTGGTGACATCCTGTAAGGACGTTATTGCACCACATAGCTTGGTGTCATCTGCAAAGACGGAAATGTTACTCTTGATCCCAGACCCAATATCATTTATAAAGATATTAAAAAGTAAGGGTCCCAGCACTGAACCTTGGGGTACACCACTCATAACCTTAGACCATTCAGAGTAAGAATCATTAACCACTACTCTCTGAATTCTGTCTTTTAGCCAGTTTTCTATCCATCTACAAACTGATGTTTCCAAACCTGTAGACTTTACCTTACACATGAGCCGTGTGTGTGGAACAGTATCGAATGCTTTTGCAAAATCCAAATATATCACTTCCACCGCCACCCCTCTGTCCAAGGTTTTACTTACCACCTCATAAAAAGAAATCAGGTTTGTCTGACAACTCCTGTCTTTCATGAATCCATGCTGTCTGTTGCTCAAAATATTTTTTTCCTGCAAGAACTCATCTATGTGGTCTTTTATTAATCCCTCCAGTATCTTCCCAACTATAGAAGTTAAACTAACGGGTCTATAATTACTTGGTAAAGACTTTGTTCCCTTTTTAAATATAGGCACCACATCGGCCCTGCGCCAATCCAGTGGTACTATTCCTGTCATTAATGAGTCCCTAAAAATTAGATACAATGGCTTTGAAATTACAGAGCTCAATTCTTTTAGGATCCGTGGGTGGATGCCATCAGGTCCAGGTGCTTTCTCCACCTTTATTCTGTCCAAATATTTCTGGACCATATCACTTATGAGCCATTGTGGATTAGGGGCTGCGTCAGTACCACCCCCATTGTGGACATGAACTCCCCCATGCTCCTTTGTATACACAGAGCTGAAGAAAGTATTTAATAAGTTAGCCTTCTCTTTGTCCCCAGTCACCCACTCCAGATTATTTTGCAAAGGGCCTACATGCTCAGACTTAACCTTTTTACTATTAATATATTTGAAGAATTTTTTGGGGTTTGTCCTACTGTCTTTTGCAATTTGTCTTTCATTTTGAATTTTTGCATCCTTGATTTCCTTTTTACATATTCTGTTAAATTCCTTGTAACATTTAAATGACACTAGTGTTCCTTCATTTTTATATTTTTTGAAAGCTCTTTTTTTATAGTTTATAGCTTTTTTAACTTTGGCCGTGAGCCACATCGGCTTTATTTTTAACCTTTTAAACTTATTGCCCATGGGAATATACTTTGCCGTGAGATCACAAACAAGCTTTTTGAAGAATTCCCATTTCTGTTCTGTGCCCATTGGTGCCAATATTCTCTCCCAGTCTAAGTCCTGGAGAGCAGCCCTCATCCTTGGAAAATTTGCTCTCTTGAAATTAAGTGTTTTTATCTTTCCCGTATGTGATTTTTGCTTACAGCTAACATCAAATGAAATCATGTTATGGTCACTGCTACCCAGATGTTCCTTTATCTTATATACAATGACTTTTTTTAGTTTCAATAGTTTTTATTGTGTTATGCATAACAAAGTGTACAAAGAGTCAAAAGTACAGCTCATACAGCTTGTTCAACATCATATTATAGCATAAGCAACCCCTAGTCCTAGGGGAACCACAACTTTTAAATTTGGATGGTTCCATAAACATACATTTAAAAAGTAGTAGTATAAGGTAAAAACAAGGCATAGAATAAAGAAGGGAAAGCGGGGATGGTAGGTCCCGCCTACAGGTACCCCTGAGGGGAACACGCTGTGCCCAAAGGCGAGGGACCCCCCTCCCCCATCCTAGTACTGACAACTACCGCTATAGCAGTCTATGCTACACTGGAAACCGTATACTTAACATGTTATCATCTAGTTGCATTGAGTTGCAATTGGCAATGAGCTAACCGTTAGTCTATGAACAAAATAAAAAAGAGACAATAGAACGATGAACTGATAATTAACAAGTACCCCATCTGAGGATACCATTGCGCAGGGTATGACCAATTTGGAGGTGAGTCAATGTGATGCACCACATCGGCACACAGAGAGAGAAGGAGCATACGGGGACAGCGGAGAGAGAAAGATAGAGAAAAAAAAAGGGGGGGGGGAGAGGGGAAGGTGGGCAGAGCTTGCGTCATGTTGCAGGTGAATGAACAGGCAAAGTGGTTAGAAGTGATCAGATAAATTACGGTTGTGGTCAGACATACCAGGAATCCCAATCCTCCCAAAATTTCGCAGTTTTGGCTAGACGCCCTTCTGATGTAGCAAACATACGTTCATATGCTCCATGCAGTTGCACCAAATGCACAATTTCTGTACAAGAGATCTGTTCTGGGGACTTCCAGTGATGGGCTATCGTCAATCTGGTCGCTAAGAGGATATGTGTAATTATATAGCGAAGTCTATAAGTGTAGTTGTCTATGCCAATGGTTAGAATTGCCAGTTCAGGTGATGGGCTTATAGGGATATGTGTAATCTCAGATAACAGGCGGAATACATCTGTCCACAGTGGCACAATTTTGGAGCATTCCCACAATATGTGATAGAGGGTCCCTGGGAAATTACATTGTCTCCAGCAGGAGGCATCTATTGCGGTGTCATATGTGTGTAATTGATGAGGCGTTAGGTTCCATCTAAGATTGACCTTGTGGGTAAGTTCCCACAGATTGGCGGATTTTGTAACTGTGCAATTAAAACGCAGCGCACACTGCCATTGGTGTGAGATATGGGAATTCCAAGATCCCTTTCCCATTTCAGCATGGGGGGAATAATCTCGAAGGTGTTCTTACCCTTGAGTGTAGCGTAAAAAATAGAGATGCCTTTGGTTGGGGAAGTGTGATTAGTGAAATATTGCCAGATTTTCAGGGGGAGGTATAATTGGAAATGTGGGTTTCGGATTAGACAGTGCGAAATTTGAATGTACTTGTAGTATTCCTTCAAGGGGAGTGAGAAAATGTGCTGTAGTGAAGTGAATGAGTGTACAAAATCTTCATTGTATAGATCCGCAATATGCTGTACACCTCTGTCTGTCCAAGAAGATACCTGCATGTTGGGAATTATTAGATTGAGGACCTCTAATGGAATAGGGGCTTGGTAAGTACAAGCGGAAGTAGGTCGATTTTTAAGAAGATACTCAAATGCCCCTACTGAAGCATGTAAGGTTGGAGAAATACTGCAGTCAGTTTTCCAGGGATTTGCCAGGGATTTGGGAAGCTTCCGTAGAACTCCAGTGGTTAGTGGGTTCAGGTATGAACTATGCTCTCAGCTGTGATAAGATTGTTGCATTATGATAATCCTGCAAGTTGATGTACCCTATGCCACCTACCGATTTGTGTTTCACAAGGAGTTTTTGAGAAACTCTGTTTCTTTTCCCTTGCCAAACTAATTTTCTAAGAAGGGATTGGAGTTGCGTGAAGTAAGATGCGGTTAACGAGATGGGAAGTGCCCTAAAAAGGTATAGTAGCTGAGGGAGAATGATCATTTTGAATGCTGCTAGCCTGCCTGAGGCAGAGAGTGTTAGTTTGGAGATCTTGTCTAGTTCCTTTGGGAGATTATGCAAGAAGGGGAGAAAGTTGGCATTGTAAAGGTCGCTCGTATTGCTAGTCAATTTAGTACCCAGGTAGTGGAGAGAATGTGTAGACCATGCATATTGATGACTGCTTTGCAGATGTGCCTGTTGTTGCGCTGGCATCGCTAAGGGAAGAATGTAAGATTTAGAGGTATTGACCTTATAGTATGAAACATTTCTAAATTCGTCAAGAATAATTTGCACCGAAGCCAGGGAGGGAGCAGGGTTGGTCAGCGAGAAAATAATGTCATCAGCAAAGAGGCTGATCTTATGCTCAGAAGTTCCAATGCGGAATCCAGAGATGTTTTGCTGGGATCTAATTTTTGCTGCAAGGGGTTCAATCATAAGGTCAAATATCAGAGGCGAGAGGGGACATCCTTGCCTTGTGCCATTTGTTATGGCAAAGGTTGTTGACAGCATGGACAGGCAGTATACTTGGGCTGAGGGGGAAGAGTATAAGGCTAATATTGCAGTGAGGATAAATCCATGGAAACCAAATTTCTCTAGAGTCATTCTAAGGTATTGCCAGTGAACCCTTTTGAATGCCTTCTCCGCATCTAAAGAGAGAAGCAGAGAAGGCACCCGATGGGTCACTGCGTGGTGGATAATGTTGATCATGCGCCTGATGATTGATGTCCTTTGACAAAACCTGACTGGTCAGAATTTATTAGCAGAGGCAGGATGTAGTTGAGCCTATATGCAATGACTTTTGCATATAGCTTCACATCGTGGTTAAGAAGTGAAATGGGGTGAAAATTCTGTGGTAGGGTGGGCTCCTTCCCTGGCTTCGGTATGGTAACAATTAAGGCTTTGAGCATTTCTGGAGGAAAGGAGGCGGAGGAGGCAGCAGAGTTAAATACCGGGATTAAATGTTCAGTCAATATAGAGGTAAATTGTTTATAGTACTCCCCAACAAACCCATCTGGGCCTGGAGCTTTGCTATTTGGTAGTGTTTGGATGGCTTTCATGATTTCCTCCTGCGTGAATGGGGAGTTCAGCAGTTCTAATTGTTGCAGGGTAAGATGGGCAAATTTATTGACTGCAAAAAAGCTTGAATCTGGCAGAGTTGGGGCTTGGGTAAAGTCGCTTCATTATCCAGATTGTAAAGACGACTGTAGTAAACGCTAAAGCCATTTGCAATATCTTGTGGGTTGGATAATCTAGCATTGGTGGTGGGGTAATGCAGGAAGGGAATGGGTGATTTCGGTAGATGGCCTTTAATTTGATGGGAAAGCAATTTACCGGGTTTATTTCCTTCAGAGTAAAACTTCATTTTAAAGCGTTTTTGAGCTTTGTCATGGTATTCTAGAAGCAGGGTTCTAAGTTCAAGTCTAAGGGAGATCAGTTTAGATTTAAGCGCCAGATTGGGGTGCTGTTTATTAAGGAGATCAGTAGTTTGGATGTTAGTGAGAATGTTGTCTATCCGCTGTCTCCTTTGCCTCCTGTCCCTTGCTCCATATTGAATGAAGAGCCCCCTTATAAACGCTTTGTGCGAAGCCCACAAAATGTGTGGGTCCGCAACAGAGTCCTTATTCTGTGAGAAAAAAGCTTTCAGGTTATCATTGAGCAACTGGGTATACGGTTCTGATTGAAAAAACCTGGTGTTGAGTCTCCATAGATAAGCAGGGGGACTTTTAGTGGAGTCTTCTACAGTGATGCTCACCGGTGAATGATCAGACCAAGTGATGGGATGTATCTCCGAAGAGGAGATTTTTTGCAAGGTCCAGGGGTCTGTCAAAAAAAAATCAATGCGTGAATATGAGTTGTGGCAAGGAGAAAAAAGTGAAGTCTTTTTCGTCCGCATGCTGGCATCTCCAAACATCGTAAAGTCGAAATGTTGTCAGTAGAGGGTTTAGGGCTAGTCTATGGCGCTTGGTGTGGGCAGAAGAGTCTAATTCAGAATCAGGAGTACAGTTAAAGTCCCCGCACCAGATTACCGCTCCCTGCTGAATCTCGGCAACTTTCTTATGTAGCTTGCGTAGAAATCGAGCTTGGTGGACATTAGGGGCATATACAGAGACTATTGTATAGGGAGCACCATTGATTGTGCAGGTCAGAATGATGTAACGGCCTTCTGGATCTTGGACGCAAAGGGTGGATTGGAATGCTAAAGAGTTGTTGATGGCAATTAATACTCCTTTTTTTTTTGTCTTTGCGTTAGCAAAATAGATGGTGTTAAAATATTTGTTGGTGCAGGTAGGGGGGTGGCTGGCTAAAAAATGTGTCTCTTGTGCGCAGATGATGTCACATTTGGTTTGCTTGGCCAGTGACCAGAGGGAAGTCCTTTTAGCAGGGTGATTAAGCCCCTTGACGTTTATAGATACAATTTTGATAGTCATGGTGCTTAATAGTAGATAGTAGGTATATAAAAAGAGAGAGCAGCAGTAAGGGTGTGTGTTACCTTAAAAATGTTATAGGAGGAGTAGGAGTCCGAAGTGCTGCTCGAAGAAGTCTTCTATGGAGCTGTACAAGAGTTATGCAGATCTGACGCTGAGCAAAGTGTTGTTTGAAGGTACAACCTGCAAGGAGAGAAAAGAAAAAAAAAAAAAGAGAGAAAAAAAAGGGGCTTATGATAGTAGGGAGAGGGAGAAAAAATGGCGAACAGATTAGGTGGATCAGGAGTAGCTCCCTTCAGCAGGAATCAAGTAGTGGATGGTCGTAACGGTTCAGATGGGTGAGAAAGGTGCCTGTGTCGCAGGCAGAAACTCGGGATGGGTTCTCTAGGAAGAACAAAAGGCAGGAATTAACTGGAGAGTGTTTCCACAAGTATAGTTCTTGGCACAGCCGTGCCAGAAACACTAAGTGGGGGTAAGTAGTCCCTTGAGACCGAGCGTTAACAGAAGACACACTCATACGACATGAGTTATCATGTTCCCCGGATTACTGTGGAGGGGGGTGGGTTTTTTGGGGTCTCCGTGGAAGAGGATGTGCGTTTACATCTCCCATGTTGCTGTGGTCCATGGGGGTCACATCAGTAAGAATGATATTCCAGTCTTGCAGAAGTCTCAGACCTTGTTGCAGTGAGGTGATTAGGTGTTTCAATCCTCCATGGTGGATGGATATTTTGGAGGGTGCTATCCACTGGTATTGGATCTGGTTGTTACGCAGCGCCTTGGTGATCGTGTTAAGTTGTCTGCGCCTGCTCAAGGTGTGTTGGGACAAGTCAGCATAGATTTCCAATTGATTGTACGGTTCGGGAAGAGTGTCCAGTGCTCTCACCCTATGCATAAATTGCTCTTTGATATGGTAAAAATGCACTCTGAGGATGACGTCCCGGGGCACGGCATCTGGGAGGAAACTGGGCTTTGGTAATCTGTGAATGTGGTCAACAATAAGCTCGATATTCTTTGCGTCAGGCAGCACAGTTTTAAGCAGATTTTTTGCAAACGTGGGCAGTTCAGTATTTTGAACGGATTCAGGGACTCCGCGGATTTTAAAATTGGTACGTCTGGCCCTGTCCTCTAAGTCCGCCATTTTGTCTTTAATCCAGCTGATGTCGTGGGCCTGTGCTTCCTGGGCATCAATAATGTCATTCACTGTAACAGTAATGTCTCCCACGTTAGCCTCTATATGCGAGGCCCTGTTCTCTAGTGCATGAATTCTGCTCCCAAAGCTGTGCACAAGGGAGAACATGTCCGCCTGTAAGGAGCTTCTGAGGGACATTAACATGTCCTTGAGAGTGGTGTCCATGACTGCTTGTCCCGCTGTGGGAAACGCTGCTATAGCGTCAGGCTGTGGGTTCTGCGTGGGGAGGATGCATGGCATAGTGGCAGTCTGTGTGTCATCCTGTGATCCCCCTGCAGTATCCAGGCGCATTTTGGATTTAGCTGGGCTGCCCCCTCCGTTTGCACTTACCAGTGCGGTGTCCCGAGGGGGGGTGTTTCTGTCTTGGCGGGGAGAAGCTGCGGCCTCCTTCAGCGTGTGCAGGCCTGATGCTGCGGCGCCATCTTGGGCTGGTACATGTAGGCCGTCAGCTTACGAGGAATTCGGTCCTCTTTCCGCTTGAGGGACATCTCCCCTACGATGAGCGGATGTCTGCGGTGATCCACTGGAGCTAAAAAATCACCGGGGAAAGCTGGAAGTCGCTTGTGAAGGCCGTCAGAGTGAGGAGCTCTGTCTTCAAGCGGCCATACTAGTCACGCGCCAGACACGCCCCCCCCCCCCCCCACAATGACTTTTTTTGACAGAGTTCAACAAAGGAACTTTTACAGTTGGTATAACATACTAGGGGAAATGTATAAATGGTGTCATAGACACCCTTTAGGATTTTTTCAGGGAGCAGCAAAGACAGGTACATTCATACCAGACACTACCTTCTAAGTACATTCATTCCTGCCCTCCCTCTCTGGTCATTTCACCCATCACACTAACAGGCATATGAACAAGAAGTTTTTCACTGGGGTGGGCAGATCTATAGCTGTTCTTCAATCCAATAGTGGCTTTCAAATCCACCCATTACTGTGTGCTGTCAATCGAGAGTAAAGCTGATCTGATGAGGAACTAGTCAACCCCATCAAGCTCAGCCTACCCAATGACAACTCATTTCTCAAATATGGGCATCATCTGTATCCTCATTTACATTTAGCTTTTGGCTGGGAAATCTCTGGCCGTCAGCTGAATGTGGCTGAGGATACCACTTTGTGCAGGAAGCTATCATATACATGACAGCTTTCCAGCACAAGCTGCTCCAAATACTGACATACCTCTGTACGCATGCTCAAAGTTGGTCTAAATTACTTCCAGTTTACTCATCTGTGAACTGAAAAATCTTTTAAGAATTTGTCACTTCCACAGCGACATATTCTTGAATTGGTGGTAGTAAGAACTAACTGAATTTGCTGCAGATGTCAGTAATGTTACTGACGTGGGTGCAAAAGCTTGTATGAATTAGGCGTAGGTAGTTATTAAGGGAACCACCACCAGAAAAGTCTGTTAAGGCCATATTGAATTTCCATGATGTGTTTTGTAATTTAGTGCTAATAAACATTATTTCATTTAGTCCAATGGTTAGGATTTTCCAAAATGGCAAACAATTTCATTGGTTTAAACAATAGATGGGACATAGAAATATCCTAAAATATTTATAAGTCTGATGTATTTGAACAACAAAAAACTTTCTTTGAAATGTCTTTAGTGATTTATATACTATTGGTTTTCTGATGTGTTGTCATCTGGTGTGCACCCTCCACGTGTAACCATTTGATATGAATTGGTTTTAATTGTAATTATGTTCGGTCCTTCCCCCTCCATTAGTTGGGGGTGGGTTTTTACAATATATAAGCAATGCTATTTTCTCCATTAGCTCATCCCCCACAGTTATTACCCTTTTGTATAACCTGACCCTCCCTCCTAGATTGTAAGCTCTAACAAGCAGGGCTCTCTGATTCCCCCCTGTATTGAACTGTATTGTAATTGTACTGTCTGCCCCAATGTTGTAAAGCGCTGCATAAACTGTCGGCGCTATATAAATCCTGTATAATAATAATAATAATCATGCTATGAGTAAGGCTGCAATGGCCAAAACATGTCAGCATTGACCCTGTGTATGATGTAGCCAAATAAAGCATAATACCAAGGAGTCATCGAGTTCCCAGCTTAATTTCTGCTTTGGGCATTTGAACAGGTGAGTGAGGATCTTCCAGCTTGAGCACCGAATCTCAGCAAATATTTTTCAATTGTGCAATTGAGCTTGGGTATTTTCTGCATGTATTTTCAAATATGGCTTTCATTTATGAAGATGTAATATAACCTATTTGTATACTAAAACAAATATGAAGATAAGGAGTTATAATCGCAGTTTAACTCCATTGGATGCATGCTTCCAGGTCAATAACTCAGAATTAGCAGTGGGTGAATCTGCCTGGGTTTTCAATTCGTGAGAGGTTTGGTGAACTCATCAAAAATTTTCAAAATTGCGAACTTTAATGCAAACTCTCAGTCAACAGGAGGCGAATCTTGAAAATTGATTTTCTCTATTTTCAAGGCAAACAGGCAAGTAATTGTCAATACAAAAGACATAGGAACCTTGGCTTTGGCAAGGAACATGTACCAATGCAAACAAAAAAAATGTAAAAAACAAAGTTTGACAGGGAGCAGCTCCTTTAAAAAGGCCCAAAGGTGTGATGTTCCCCTCAAGGATCTATACAAAAACCTTATACTTGATTACTATCTGATATTACTTTTACTGGGGACTCCACACTAAAAACAACAAAAAAGTGCATCCATACTAGACTCATCTGCTCTGGTATCGATCTTGAGGGAATACCCCACACAAAAAAACAAAGTGCACCCCCCAAAAAAATCCGATACAGCTTGGCTGGCCTGGAAAGAGAAATGGTAAGTACGAGCCCCCCCCCCCTAAAACATAACAGGCAGCATTCCCCCAACACAGGGAAGGTACCTTCCCAGGGGGCCCTCCTGGCAAAGCACCTTGTCTCCATGTTGATCAGGACATTTCTCATCCAGTTGATGTGGAGATTGCGCCTCATTGGAATCTGGAAGTACCCTTCAAAATGAAAGGGGTTGTAAACCCTCAAGGTTTATCGCCTTAATGCATTCTATGCATTAAGGTGAAAAACCTCCTGTGATGCAGCAACCCCTCCAGAGCCCCACTTTTACTTACCTGAACCCAGTCTTTCCAGCGATAGGGACTAGCACACCAACTCCAGCCAGTGTCCCGGGTCCTGATTGCATAGATTGATAGCAACACAGCCATTGGCTCCCGCTGCTGTCAATCAAGTCCAATGACTTGGGAGCCGGGGGGCGGGGCCGAGTACTGTGTCAATGGACACAGGACACGGGAGCAGGAATGCCCTGAGGGAGAGCAGGTCTCCAATGCAGCACTTAAGAAGAGGAGGAGCCAGGAACCAGAAGAATACATTTAAGCAATGGGATAGGATTTCTTCCAAGTTAAACATCTTTGTATTTTAAATGTATGCATGGGTTTGAACCACCTCAATAATTTTAACTAGGGATGCACTGAAATTTCGGCTGTCTAAACATATTGTCCGAAAATGGCCTTTTTGGCAAAAGGAAACAATGCCGATAACATCGCCGAAAAAAATGGGGTGGGGCCCCGCCCCTGGTGCTGCCCAGTAAGGGGGTGTGGTTCTGGCATGGCGTTCTCTCCTCCTCTACTCTCTTCTCCTCCTCCCCCCCCCTTGCTGCGATCTCTGTGTGTCACGGAGCTTAACTACACAGACCGCAGTAACAATGCCCCGCCTCCTGTGACAGACAGAACACTGATCAATTGGTGGGACACTGAATCAGTGTGATGTGATTAGAGGAGGCAGGACATCATTACTGCGACCTGGGCAATTCAAATGCAGCTGCATCACACATGGAGAATGCTGCTCTGATTCAGGAACTGGCAGGCTACATGACAGGCACTGGCAAGCTACATGATGGCCATTTGCAAGCTACATGACGGGAACTAGCAAGCTACATGAAGGGAACTGGCAAGCTGCATGATGGGAACTGGCAAGCTGCATGACGGGCCCTGGAAAGCTGCATGATGGGCACTGGCAAGCTGCATGGCAGGCGCAGGTGAGGCTGCATCTCATGGGCACAGGCGGCTGCATCTTATGGGCACAGGCGGGCTGTATCTTATGGGCACAGGCAGGCTGCATCTTATGGGCACACGCGGGCTGCATCTGAGGGGCACACGCAGGCTGTATGACGGGCACTGGTGAGGTTGCATCTGACAGGCACTGGTGAGGCTGCATTTATCTCTTTTATCATGTCCGCAGTCTCTGACCACCTCCTGTACCATATCCGCAGTCTCTGACCACCTCCTGTATCATGTCCGCAGGCTCTGACCACCTCCTGTACCATGTCCCCAGTCTCAGACCACCTTCTGTACCATGTCCCCAGTCTCTGACCACCTCCTGTACCATTTCCCCAGTCTTTGACCATCTCCTCTACCATGTCCCCAGTCTCTGACCATCTCCTGTACCATTTCCCCAGTCTTTGACCATCTCCTGCATCATATCGGCTAGAGGTGCCCTACATGGAGATACTAATACTATTAGCAATGTGTTATATAAAAATGTATACATTTTATATAAAATATATAAAAATATTTTTTTAAAACAGTCATTTTTGGTATCGGTCATTTTCGGTATCGGTTTTCGGCCTAGTGTATTTTTAATTTTCGGTATCGGCACCAAAAAACCCATTCAGTGCACCCCTACTTTTATTCAAATAGATTTTTATTGAGAAGAAAAAGAAGAAAATACATAAACACAGAAGTGCCAGGACACAATGACATATTGTTATAATAACGTACACACAGACGTTGTAAGATTGGTAGCAAGTATACAAATACCATTCTTTGTAAACTGTATCCTGTGAGATCAGTAACAAAAAGAGAAAGAAAATAAACCATAAAACTCATCTAAGAGCTGATCATCTATAGTATTGCCTAGCATGTAAAGGAGATGATAACCAGTTATTCAAAATAGCACTCACAACACTATAGGTCGAGAGACGTAATACGTCAACATTTTTGAACATGGTAAGAAGGGGGAGACAAAAAGAGGGGGGGGGGGGAAGTGCAGGGAGAGGAGGCAGTCTTCGCTAAAGTATGCATACCATAAGTCGCAGTTATACAATTCAGCCATTATCCTGGAACCGACAGTTCCAGGCAGACCAATATGCCCTGTATTTTGCGCCTGTACCGTCTCGGTATGCTAAAATTTTTTCATATGCCGAAATGATAGTGACCTTTGTAATCAGTTCACGCATTGTGGGGATGTCCCTTGATTTACAACATTGCACTATCAGGGACCTCGCTGCCAATATAACGTTCATAGCAATGGCTCTCAGTGGTAGGGGGTAAACCGACATATCTATACTCAGCAATGCTTTTTCGGGAGATGACTTGTTCAGAACACCTGTGATTGTCGCTACTAGCTTGAAAACTTTATTCCAGAAGCTCCGCAAGTGCGGGCATGACCACCACATATGTATAAGTGTGCCTACCTGGCCACATCCTCTCCAGCAAAGATTGGATTGTCCCTCTGAAAATTTAGCTGTAATATAGGGGGTAAAATGCCACCTAGCTGTGAGTTTAATCGCCAGTTCCCAATAATTTGAACACCTTGAGAATCGGATATTGTCTTTAATTGCTGATAACCACTGTCTATCCATAAATTGTTTCCCGAGATCTGACTCCCATTTCACCAAGTGTCCAAATTTAATAAAGGAAGATTTAGTATTCAGGAGGTCGTACAGTATAGTAATTCCTCTAGGTTTGGAGCTGGTCGAAGTTAAACACTCCCATGCCCCCGAAGGGATTAGGGAGTTAGTGGAGCCTGATTGACGCAACCAGGACGCTATTTGGGAATAGGTCAAAAATTCTGTCGGGGGGATGTTAAAGGTTGTACAACAGTCATCAAAGGAAAGAATACGATCTTCTACCATGAGCTCCTGGACCAGGTTAATCTCCTTGTTGAGCCATATATTCAAGGAGATATTGGGTATTAACCATTGGAGTGACTTCAAAGGAATGGGGACTGTCGTTAGTCTGTCAACATTACGAGACAACGAGAGGAACCTGCTCCACGATTGTAGAGAGGCTTGTATGGTGGGGTGGTCTACATCAATTTGGGATTGGTCAACACTAACAGCTATTAAGAGGGAGTTCAATGTCCTAGGGTGTACCCATGACTGCTCTAGTTGGCACCAAGGTTTGGGTTCTGTTGGGGAGATCCAACTTCTTATTTGGTCCAGCACGGCCGCGGTGGCATAGTCTTGAAGAACTGGGATCCCTATACCCCCCACTTGCTTATTTTTGCCCTGCATACTAGACGGAAATCTTGCTTTTTTCCCTGCCCAAATGAAATTTAACATTTGCTTTTGAAGGGTCTTAAAAAAGGAGGGGGGAATAACTATCGGTAAAGCTCTAAATAAGTATGTTAATTTGGGGAGTAGTAGCATTTTATAGGCTGCCAGACGACCGTGCCAGGACAAAAAGTGCTTCTGGAGTTTGGATATTTCACCATGGAGAGCTTCCAGCATTGGGGGGAAGTTCGCTCGAAATAGTTTCGTTGTGGTAGGGGTTATGTGAGTGCCTAGGTATTGAATATAGTCAGAGGACCAAGGATACGGAAAGTCTCTTTGTAATTTTGCTTGTAGATGGGCATCAATTCCCATCCCCAAGATGCATGACTAAGGCCGCGTACACACGTGGGGACTGTTCGCCCAACTTTGTCCGCTGAACAGTGTTTCGGCGGACAGTCCGCCCGTGTGTGGGCTTTCAGCGGACAGTTTCAGCGAACAGTTTGCTGAACAAGGTTTTTCGGAATTTCCGAAAAACTGTCCGCTGAAACTTGGTTTCAGCGAACAGTCCCCTCGTGTGTAGGCTTGTTCGTCAAACTAAGTTCCGCGCATGCTCAGAAAGGATTTACACGCCGAAAGTTGTAATGCAGTGTATAGGACGTTGTATTTTCCGTCCCGTCGTACGTGCCGTTCACGTCATCGCGCACGGTTTCAGCAAACTGTTCGTTCGTCGTGTGTGGGCAAGTCCGTCCATGCTAATTTTGAGCGGACTGTTTGCTGAAACTGTTTGACGGACAAAGTTGAGCGAACAGTCCCCGCGTGTGTACGCGGCCTTACTTTCATTAATCTTATAAAAGGCTACTTTACTGAATTTAGTCAACACCTCCTGCGCTGCCGTCATAGATTGGTAGGGATTGGACATCATCCGCGAAAAGTGAGATTTTATGTTGCACCCCTCGAGAAGAGATGCCTTGAATTCCGGGATGTCTCCTGATCATCTCCGCCAGGGGTTCCATCACCATGGCGAAGACGATCGGAGACAACGGGCACCCCTGTCTGGTGCCATTTGTTATAGCAAAGTTTTTAGAGAACATCCCCTCCGCAAACACAAACGCGGACGGGGAGGAATAGAGCGCCAGGATGGCTCCCTGAATCCCTCCCGTCAATCCAAACTTCTGTAGGACTTTAGTCATATACCCCCAATGAATGCGGTCGAAGGCCTTCTCCGCATCTAGTGACAGAAGCAGAGAAGGCCCCCCCGACCGCTCGGCTGAGTGAACCAGATCAATCAGTCTTCTAGTGGCGTCATGAGCCTGTCGGCCTAGAACAAAACCTACCTGGTCGTGATTAATAAGTCTGGGTAAAAGTTTTGCTAACCTATTAGCTACTAGTTTTGCATATACCTTGACATCGACATTCAGTAAAGATATCGGTCTATAGTTCTGTGGCAGAGAGGTATCTTTACCTGCTTTAGGAATGGTAATAATTGAGGCTGTCAGCATTTCTCCTGGAAAGGTGGCGGCGGACATCGCGGCGTCAAAAATCTGTTTGAGATACGGGGATAGCTCAACCTGATATAACTGATAATATTCTGATGAGTAGCCATCAGGGCCTGGCGCCTTGTTGTGAGGCATACCTTTAAGTGCTGATTGAATTTCAGGGATTGTGAAGGGTAGGTTTAGTCTATCCAGTTCATCTTGGGAGATTCTGGGAAGGTCAACCTCCTCCAAAAATTTTGAAATTATAAGGTCCGAGGGTTGGTGCGTGTTTGGGTCTCCCTTAAGGTTATAAAGGGACTCATAATAATCACTGAAAGCATCAGCAATGTCTTTTGGGTTGTGTACCTTCTGCTTAGTGACAGGATTGAGCAAGCTACCAATCCTCTGATGGGAAAATGTATCTTTAAGCTGATTTGCTAGTAACTTTCCTGCTCTATTACTATAGCGATAGTTGTTAGATTTCAAAATGCGAAAATGGTTCTCCTGTTGGGAGACCAAGAGCGCACGCAACTCTTGTCGTGCAGAGAACAAGGCGTCCCTCGTCCTCTGCGTGGACAGTTGTTTGTTAGACAATTCTAGGGTGTGTAACTCCTCCAGCAGAGAGTTGAGCCGCTCCGTCCGCCGCCGTTTAATTTGCGCACTTAGTTGGATCAGTATACCTCTCATATAAACCTTATGGGCGCCCCAGAGGGTGAAGGGGTCCGATACCGACGGAGCATTGATCTCAAAGAATTCTGTTAATTTGTCCCGCAAATATTTCAAATTTGTAGGCTGAGAAATGATAGAAATATCATTCCGCCATCTGTTCGCTCTTGTCTCGGCACCACGACCCCCCACCCTCAGGGACACCGGAGCATGATCCGACCAAGTGATAGTATGTATATCAGATCGTACAATTTTTTGTAGTAAAAATTTGTCTACCAAGAAGAAATCTATACGAGAGTAAGTATGGTGAACGTTGGAAAAAAAGGTAAAGTCCTTTTCAGAAGCGTGTTGGCAACGCCAAGCATCGTGGAGATCAGAAGTGGATAGAAAGTTCCTGAGGTTGGATCTATGGGACCTCTTTCACTGGAGACATCCAGCTCACCCCCAGGGACCGCATTAAAGTCACCGCAGATAAGGACGTAGCCTTGTCTCAGTTCAGAAACCTTCCTCCAAATTTTCCGCATAAACTTAAGTTGGTGAACATTGGGGAGGTACACATTAGCAATAGTATATTTCTGTTGATCAATCTCACAAATAAGAATTACAAATCTCCCCGATGGGTCCAGGTAGGTATCTATATGGGTGAACGGAATAGAATCCTTAATGGCAATCGCTACCCCAGCTTTCTTCTTGGGGCCCGATGCCAGGAACACATGTGGGAATTTGCGATTGGAGAAGGGAGGATGTCTGTCCAGCATAAAGTGTGTCTCTTCAAAGCATATAATGTCGCTGCGTAGAGTTGCAGCTTCCCTCCATGCCAATTGGCGTTTCTGGGGGCTATTAAGGCCTTTAACGTTCAGCGATGCAATAGAAAAGGTCATGGTACGTTACCCTGTGTTGACACTCGGACTTGTACTCTTCACTCAGGAACGTTCAACCAGTTGTGATGTAGGCGGCCGTGTGGGCCAGGGCAAGGGATGTCCGTAGCAGCAACTTCCTCTCCAAAAAAAAAAAAAGTGGTTAAGCTGGAGACTGCAAAAAAGGGATAGGGGAAGGGAATATATAGGGAGGATCAAACTGAGGGAGTCAAACCAGAAGAAAAAAAAAAAAAAACAGAAAAAGAAAAAGAAAAACACAAAGATAAAAATATGTTGCGATTCCTGGTGGAATCTGTGCCGGTGTGGAACCGCTAACTCTCGGGGGGCGAGAGCGGTCAGTAGTGTAAACCAAACTACTAAAACTTAAACAAGTTACTTTAAGCCATCTTCCCAGGCGTTCAAGCGGCCAAATTAGAGGCATGTAGAGTATATTCACCCTGTTTCAGCTGGCAAGCTGGGTCGTGCGGGAGGAGTAGACCCTGCATTCCCTTGGTCCACATGCGGTGGGCCAAGAATCTGCCATGTATCCAGAAGGCGGATGCCCTCCTCAACGTTCGTGATCAGGTGCGACTC
This sequence comes from Lithobates pipiens, assembly GCF_037356315.1. Taxonomy (NCBI): domain Eukaryota; kingdom Metazoa; phylum Chordata; class Amphibia; order Anura; family Ranidae; genus Lithobates; species Lithobates pipiens. The sequence goes on from NW_027507784.1 coordinate 174,524,560, forward strand.
CCCGTCGTAGGTTACAAGTAGTTTGGCTGGATGTATCCATCTGTAGGGGATACGGTGGTTATGCAAGGGCTTTGTGACGGTAGCCAATTGTCTACGTTTCTGCATGGTGTAGGCTGATAGGTCTGTAAAAAAGGACAATTCCTTAAATTCAGTAAGCAGATTTTCCTTCTGTCTTGTCACCATCACAAAACTTTCTTTTACGTAATAAAAAAGTATTCGTACAATAGTGTCTCTAGGCAGGTGGGACGGGATGTTTTTGGGCCTTGGTAATCTGTGTATACGGTCTACCACCAGTTCCTCTGCTGGAGTATCTGGGAGCGCCACTCGCATTAGGTTAACAAAATAGCCTCTCAGCTCCTGTGGGGTGATCGACTCAGGAATACCCCGCACCTTAATGTTATTGCGTCTCGATCTGTCCTCGAGGTCTGCGATTTTAGCTTTAATATTTGCAATCTCATCATCACGGTCATTATGAGCATCCACTAGGTCATTAAATGTGGCAGCGAATTCGCCCATTTTCACTTCTACATGTGAGACCCTCTTAGCAACCGCAGTCACTTCAGATTTAAACTGCTGTGTCAAAGATATAATGTCCGCATGTAATGTAGAGCGGAGGGACACTAACATGTCCTTAAGCGTGGTGTCCATTACCGGCTGATTCAGGGTTGGGAACTCAGTAATGGAGTCCTGCAGCTCCCTGGTGTCATCTAATGAGGAATTGTGATCACTCACCTCCCTCATGTCAGTTGCAGTAGCTGATGTCTTCATCTTGCTTTTCGCCGGGCTCAAGGAAGCCGAGGGCGGCGATGGGCATGGTGAGGGTTGTAGGGACGGGGTACTCGCTCCGCTTGCTGGGCTTGCAGTTCTCTCACGCTGGTTTGACGGGCCTCATGCGCGGCCGAGATGGTCGGCGCCATCTTGGATGGAAGGCGGACGCTGGTGGCCGAAAAAGTTCAGCATTTTGCCCGGTCTACCTGCCTCCTTTCTTTTCCCGGACGGCATCTCAGTTGTTGCCCGCAGGTGGTCGTGCTGTTTTGGGGCTGAAACGAGGGTCGCAGTCGGTGTATGTCGCCGCCGAAGCCTGGGATGAAGCGGAGCTCCTCTAATTTGCGACCATCCGCTCCGCTGGCTGGCCACGCCCCTCAGTGCACCCCTACTTTTAACCTTTCTGCCCTGGCCAATTTTCAGCTTTCAGTGCTTTCACACTTTGAATGACAATTGCTCGGTCATGCAAAACTATATGAAACTTTTATCATTTTTGTTCACACAAATAAGAGCTGTTTTTTGGTTGTATCTAATCACCACTGGGGTTTAAAAAAAGACAATTTTTTTTCTTTGTTTCTGTTATAAAATATTGTAAATAAATAATCTTTCTTCATATATTTAGGCCAAAATGCATACTTCTATATTTTTGTGGTGAAAATAACCCAAATCAGTGTATAGCATTTGGTCTGTAGGAAAGTTATAGCGTCCACAAACTATGGTATAGATAAAAATTTTATCAATCCTGATGTACTGATTGCCTCATTTCTTGAGGCCCGAAAATGCCAGAACAGTACTAATATTCCCCAAATTACCCCTTTTTGAAAAGTAGCCAGTCCAATTATATAGTATATAACTACTTGCCAACCGCCTCATAGCTGAATGACGGCTACAGGGTGGTTGTATAACTCTAGGAGGGCATACAGTGACATGCTCCCAGAATCCCGCTCTCGCACGCCCACTGGGGCGCACACCTGAGAACTTTCGTGACCGCCGGGTCCTCTCAAGGATCATGGTAAATGGCCGCTGATAGCGGCTGTTTACCGCGTGATCGCTCCGTCAAATGACGGAGCGATCACTTTTAAACAAACCGGCGTTCCTCTCTCCCCTTTGTGTACCGATACCAATTACGATGTATTCGATACTCATTCACATAGGGGGGTGGGCGAGATCTGGGGCCACCTTTCTTAAAGGGGGCTTTAAGATTCTGATAAGCCCCTGCCTGCAGACCTTGACAACCACAGCCCAGGGTTGTCAGGAAGAGGCCCTTTTCCCCAGAGCCCCCCCACCCCAAAGCACCCAACCCACCATGTTGAGGGCATGTGGTCTGGTATGGTTCAGGATAGGGGGCACTCCCTCGTCCCCCCTCTTTCCTTATCTGCCAGGCTGCATGCCTGGATAAGGGTCTGGTATGAATTTTGGGGGGCCTCATGCTGTTTTTTTCTTCAATTTTGGCACGGAGTTCCCCTTAAAATCCAAACTAGACCCGAAGAGCCTGGTATGAACTGGGGAAGGACCGCACACCGTTTATTTCTTTATTTTTTTCAACAGCTGCGTGTCAGCAATTGTAACTGCAAGGTTTTTTCTTTAGAATTTCTGCTGTATCATGTTTTTTGCATTCTACAGATGCACTACTTTGCAGCCACATTAAGGGGAAACCCAGGCACTATATTTAAATTTTCATTTTTATTGTTGCACTTTAAGCATAATTAAAATCACTGCTTCTGATAAAACCATTGTTTAAAAAAATAAAAATAATTGATACATGTCCCCCAGGGCAATACCCAGACCCCCATACCCCTTTTATGGACAATTACCTGTATATAAGCCTTCAAAATGTGCACTTTCGATTTTCCCTGTTCGGCTCCCATAAAATTCTGTTGGGTCTGCCGTTCGGGTTAGAACATTTTCCCAGTTCGGAAGTTCTGCTGCAGACCCATCGGCCTATCCCTACTGGTAATACAGCCCCCATCACACCCTTTTCTGTGATGCAAAAACACATAGAATGATGATGGTTGACCTACAGGAAGTGATGCAAGCAGTGGATGAGGTAAGTAAGAGACAAGAACACTGGGATGCCTGGGCCAGAAATTATATTAAAAAAGGATTTTATTTATTATGACAAATTAAATTCTGCCCAAAAAGGTGAACTTAGCCTTTAACGATATCTCATAAGCATGTAATTTAAAGGATTGGTGCTTTTTTATGGTATCCTTAAATTTGTATTCAAAGGACCCTCCCCCCCCCCCCCCCCCCCCCTATCGTCTGGTATTTTTTCTTTGTTAAATGACCCTCGTAGCATTGCTCAGTTCTCCAAGTTTAACTCCTTAGCTTAAAAGTTAAAAGATCTAAAAATGTCCAGAATATTGTATCAAGATTTACCTTGATAAACTTTAGTGAGATGTATTTTGGTTTTGGTTTTACAGATTTCAAGCAGGATTCAACGAAACCTGTGAATTGGCAGATTTGCCTATTCCTAGTGTAGCGCCCTGCTCCTGATAAGCAGACACTATTGTTATTTTTCTAATTTAATTGTCTGAAGCTGTAGTTTGGTTCAGACTAATTTCTCTAAAAGTTCTGGTTTCTGTACCAGTCCAGCTGGGTTGCACTGATTCCCACTTGACCGTAGGTTTCGCTGTCACCGTCGGTAGGTGTGGAACAGCAGCATGCTGGATGTATTGAATGCCACCTCTTGCTCGGAAATAATTCAGTGGGTGTGGTTTCCCTGCTGTGCATTCTGGGAGAGGTTATTTAAGGTACCGACACCATTTTTTCAGGGTCTGTCTGTCTGTCCGCTGTCCCGACCCCATGGCCCTCCTGGCCTGGGGTCTGTGTCCCATTGATCTGCGCCTCAGGGCCGGCTGGCCCGAGGCCTCGCAACTGAGAGTGTAGGCCCAGGAATGTCTTGAGGCGAGGCCTGCTGATCCAGGGGTGGTCCTGTGCTTTCTCACCTGCGGGAAGAAGCCAAGCGACTGGAGAATCCAGGGGAGGACTTCTCAGGTGGAGGACCGAGCGCAAGGACAGCCTGGAAAGCTCTGGAGGAGCCTGGAAACTCAGTTGAAGACCGCAACCCGGATCAATATCCTTACAGTATCACCGGGTCAGCTGAAAGAATATGGTACTGTATGGTAGTTCTTCCTAAAACTCTCAAAACCATTAAGTTCAATTGACAAGTCTGTGGCAGAGACTTTGGCATTTCATCCGCTGCTAGGTCAAGTGAGAGGGACCGGTGACTGCTGGATCAAGTCTGTGGAGCTGTTTGTCCTCTGGATCTGACTAATTCCTCTAACCCGCAATTACTAGGTGCTTGAACTCCACCTTATCCTCTAACCCTCTATTGAAGGACTGTGTCTTTTTTCTTTCTTTGGTGTTATCCCTAAATAAATTTTCAAAAAAGAACCAAGTGTCGGAATTATCATCATTTGGGCTCCTTCAGGGGTTAGTGCTACACTAGCAATCAATATTAGTTTACCAGCAACATGACGCTGAACTGTAATACTATCTAAAAAAACCTTTAGATTAACCAGAAAACCTCTGCCTAATTTATTTTCTACAAACCAAGTAAAGCTTTTTAACCAAGCTACATGGAGCATTGGCCTCTCGTCTGATCTAGGTCTATTCTCTTCACCAGTTGCCAAATACACAAACATCATTTAGGTTTAGGAGAGAATCAACAGAGAAAATTCTGACTTTTTGAAGTTTGCTAAAGCCTGCTAAAAATAATGTGTAACCGGGTAAATAAAAATAGCATCACAGCACTATCATTAATTAAAGTCAGTCAAAATTGTTTTTAAGTTTCAGATAGAGTGGGAAGATTTAAAATCCCTATCAAGGTTTAATTGCTTTTTGTGTCCTGTAGAGGAGATTTCACCCCTCTTATCCTGCACTGTCGGTCTTGGTGACATGCTGTCACATTTCTTTAATATACTTTAAAGAAAACGGTCAACAGCTATATTTCTTTTGCTATCCAGTTTTCTTTTGAAGATCACTTTTTTGAGTTTCCGGATATTATTATTTTTCATATGATAGAATTCAGAACAGTTATGAGATTCTGTAGGATGTCATTATACACAGCTAAATGGATATGGATCAATAATTTGTTGTTTGTCCTATTTGACTCCAGAAGGTCGGTTGCTCTTTACATTGAAGAAGAAAGCATTTACTGGCTTACAGGATAGCATTTGTCACAATATGCTTATTTGTTTCATTCTGAAGATAATGTTTGTTCCATATAATGACTGCTGCTATTAATAAGACATTCCACTGGATGATAGAATCTTTGAAGCATTGTGCCACTTGTTTTTTATGAACTTTGTGACTGTGTATACCACTGTGCTGTCAAACTCAGTTACTAGAAGTAGATTCTAACATAGCATTGTTAGAACTGGAGATGTAGAAATTCAGTTGAACAGGACATTAACCAATCTCATACCAGTCACATTTAACCACTTCAGCCCCAGAAGAATTTACCCCTTTCCTGACCAGAGAACTTTTTTGTGATTCGGCACTGCATCACTTTAACTGACAATTGCGCAGTCATGCAACGTGGCTCCCAAACAAAATTGACGTCCTTTTTTTTCCACAAATAGAGCTTTCTTTTGGTGGTATTTGATCACCCCTGCAGTTTTTATTTTTTGCGCTATAAACAAAAAAAGAGTGTCAATTTGTAAAAAAAACACATTATTTTTTACTTTTTGCTATAATAAATATCCCCCAAAAATATATAAATTTTTTTTTTCCTCAGTTAAGACCGATCCGTATTCTTCTACATATTGTTGGTAAAAAAAATTGCAATAAACGATTATTGATTGGTTTGTGCAAAAGTTATAGCGTTTACGAAAGAGGGAATAGTTTTATGGTATTTTTATTAATAATTATTTTTTTTAAATGGCAGCGATCAGCGATTTTTATCGTGAATGCGACATTAGGGCGGACACATCAGACATTTTTGGGACCATTGTCATTTATACAGCAATCAGTGCTATACAAATACACCGATTCCTGTGTAAAAGACACAGTGAAGGGGTTAACCAATAGGTGGCAGTGTAGGGGTTAAGTGTGTCCTAGGGGCGTGTTGCTAACTGTGGGGGGCGTGGATGTGTTTTACACATCACTGATCTCTGCTCCAATCACAGGGAGCAGAGATCAGTGACACTGTTGCTAGGCAGAACGGGGAGATGCTTGTTTACTTTAGCATCTCCCCGTTCTTCCTCTCCGTGAGGCGATTGCGGGGTTAAGTGTGTCCTAGTGGCGTGTTGCTAACTGTGGGGGGTGCAGTGATCGAGTCCGCAGGACTCGCTACCTGACTCACGGAGCTTCCCGCGGGCATGCGCCCCCACCGCCTCTTAAAGGGCAACGTACAGGTACGTGATTCTGCCTGTATGTGCACTTCTGCCGACGTATATCAGCGTGAGGCAGTTGGGAAGCGGTTAAATTATCATATATTTTTAACTTAAAGTGGAGCTTTAGTCAGGAAATTAAAGTGGATGTAAACCCTCACATATACCCAGTAACGTGAATAGATACACAGAGATTAAACAAATCCTCCTACATAAGTTATACTTGTATAGCTGCTGTCGTCCTCTTTCTACACTCTTTGGAAAGTGCAGATCATGTTCCCCATCTAAGGGTAAAACAAATCTAAATGCCCAAGCACACTTTTGAAATTGACATGTTAGTAAAGCTGAACATATCGCCACAACTATTTCGTGTATCCAGGTGTATTATACCTTGTTTTTTTTCAGAACAAATTGGACTTTCTTTTGGTGGTAAACGGTAACGAATATCTTAACCCTTTCATGACTAAGCCTATTTTTGACATTTGGTGTTTACAAGTTAAAATCCATATTTTTTGCTCGAAAATTACTTGGAACCCCCAAACATTATATATATTTTTTTTAGCAGAGACCCTAGAGAATAAAACGGCGATTGTTGCAATATTTTATGGTATTTGCGCAGTGGTGTTTTAAACGCAACTTTTTGGGAAAAGGGACACTTTCATGAATTAAAAAAAAATGAAACAGTAGAATTAGCCCAATTTTTTTGCATAATGTGAAAGATAATGTTACGCCGAGTAAATAGATACCAAACATGTCACACTTTATAATTGCACGCACTCGTGGAATGATGACAAAGTACGGTACCTAAAAATCTCAATAGGCGTCGGTTTAAATTTTTTTTACGGTTACCAGGTTAGCGTTACAGAGAAGGTCCAGTGCTAGAATTATTGCTCTCGCACTGACGATCGCGGCGATACTACACATGTGTGATTTGAACACTGTTTACATATGCGGACGTGACTTCCGTATGCGTTTTCTTTGCTTCGCGAGCTCGCGGGGACGGCGGGCGCTTTAAAAATTTTTTTTTATTATTTATTTTAAAATTAATAAATTGTTTTTTTTTTTTTTATCACTTTTATTGCTGTCACAAGGAATGTAAACATCCCTTGTGACAGTAATAGGTGGTGACAGGTACTCTTTTAGACCCCCGATCCCTCCTTTACACTTCAATATATTCAGATCGCTGAAAACGGCGATTCTGAATACTGTATATTTTTTTTAAACCGGCATCATTGCCAGCCGAGTAAACGGGAAGTGACGTCATGACGTTGCTTCCGTGTTTACTATTAGTAGACTGGAATGAAGCCGATTACGGCGTCATTCCAGTTCCTCCCCAGCAGCCGGAGGCCTCAGATTGTGAATCGGTGCTCCCGCTCAAGGAGGCAGGAGGGGGGGGACGTCCCCTCCCGCTGCTCCGGCATAACAGTCGAGCGGCTTTTAGCCGCTTCGGTTGTTATGGCTGGATAGCCAATCGCCCGCTGTAAAAAATGGTAGCGGGATGATGCCTGCAGGTGCGGGCATCATCCCGGTATAACCCCCGTAAGCCGAGTACGCACATCTGCGTACGCTCGGTGGGAAGGGGTTAAAAGATAAAAATGTATTATCAAAGGAAAACTGGCCCAAAATAGTAAAACAAAAAAAAAATTTTTTTTTTATTTAGCTGTATATTTGTCACCACCAATGAACAACCCAAAATAAATGACGATTGCAGCGATACCACATATGCGTATGTTAGTAGTTGTTTGTATCCGTAATACAGTCCAGAAACAATGGGGCGCATTCGTTTTTTTATCCTGTCTAAAGCACACTGACACTGACTGATGGCAATTTAAAATAAAAAAATGATTTACATTCTACCCCAAATAGGCTGATCGTGACCTTTGACCCTGACCCTAACACTAACCCTGGCAAATCTTGATCTTGTTATTGTTTTCTTTATTTTTACAATGCATCTTCCTCTTCATTCAGAAGAGAAAGCACAGGGGTGGGCTCACAGTGATTGATCACTGTGATAGCCAATCACAGCGATCAGGTGACCTGGAACAGAAAGTTCTGGGTCCTGATCATTAGTTTGAGGCCTGGGGCTCTTGGTGAGAGCCCCATTTCTGTGCTTGGAGCGTGTTGTGCCGTGCACTCCCAGCACAAAGGGAGATACGCATATATATAGTATGCGGCCCCATGGAAAAAAGCCCACGTCCGTGAAGTCGCATATATGTGTACGGTCAGCGGGAAGGGGTTAATATTCAATAATAACACTGTCTCAAACTGCTCTACACATGCTCAGTTGCTCTCTATTTTTAGGTCCTGCTGAATATCTAAAGAACAATCTGTTAAAACAGAATTAAACCCTCCTATCCTTTACAGCAAGGGAAACTGTTCTGTTTGATCTGCAACTGCCATGATGCTTGCACATGTGATCAGTTATGACACCAGCCATATGATGGTTTGACAGTTTGGTTGAGGACACAAGCAAAATGTGGCAGTTAGCAATCCCGACATTCAAGGAATTTTAATTTTTTCTAAACTGTTAAATCGATGGGTTTAGTTCCGCTTTATTGCTGTTCAGGGGCTCTGGGCTTCCACAAAATGTCAGCCTCCAGCAAGAAGAAACAGGAGCAATACACACCACACACAAATTTTGGTAGTATAATTATTAATGTGTGCAGGGGATCACATTTTGGACAAAATGTCATTCATGTGTAAATTTCGTTTTTGTCTCAGAACAATAGGGGTTCTGAGGGTTAATTATGTAGGATAACCATGACATCAGTTTGGCTGGGCTGTGTTAGAAGTTCTGCTTGGTCATGTGTATAGTGAAGTACACATAACAAACCAGAACCAGGCTTAGTTGGACGTTTTGGGTGTTAGCCTTCTCAGAGTCAATCAGTGGGTGAGCCGCTGAGGAGTCTTGGAGGGGGTACTTAAGATGTTGAGGTCACGTGTTGAAGGGAGAGGAGTTTGTGAGGCCGGTGTGGTCTGTTCTGGTCTGGGGTAGGGATCCGTCTGTTCCCGAGTCTTGGAAACGGCTGGTCCGAGGCACAGTAACTGAGGGAGGATTCAAGGTGTCCGGGTGTGCTCTCGGCTTGGAGGGACAACACAGCTCGTGAAAGTGACCGGAGGAGGACTCTTCAGAGGAGGGCTGACAAGTAGCATCCTGAGAAGTGCCTGGTTACTGAGTTGGGAAGGACACTGACGAATCCACGCTTTTTCCAGTACTATCAAGGAGACAGAGAACGTTCCAGGTACTGAAGAAAAAGGTTCCTGTTCACTTCCAGTTATAACTTGTACACGTTCAGAGGTTTTGACAAGTTCCGAATCAATGTGCTGATTGCTATGGTCTCTGGCTAGAGATCTGTTCAGCCGTTAAGTGCCCAGCTGCGAGTGGCTACTCTCTGGGTGGTATTAGAGACTTTGTGTCTGCAGTTCAAGGTGCCTGAGCTCTTCACCCTTGCCCTCTGTTCCTACATGAGACTGTGTTATTGGATGTTACCCCAGCAAAATAAAACCTTTAAAAAGGACTTTATTGGTGTCAGCGTCCAAGTTGTTGGGTATCAACCCTGGGAACCCCTAGATGTGGAAGAACAAGCCAAGTAGAGGTAACCGGTAAGCCCAATAAGTCAAGGCCGCCCTACAAAGGGTTATGGCCGCTACACGTAGAATGTATGTTGCTTGCTAAAGAACATTTCTGATCAAGTTGTTCTGCTTTAACTGTCAGAGCCCTTTCACATGAGCATTCAGTCTGACTCCATCTGTTAGTTTTTTAGAGAGATTCAGACTGAACCACAATATACTGTGGGGTTGATTTACTAAAGGCAAATAGACTGTGTACTTTGCAAAGTGAAGTTGTTCCAGAGCTTAATAAATAAGCTAAAGCTTCACTTTGCCAAAAATAACCCAATCACATGCAAGGAAAAAAAAAAAACAGGATTTTTGCTTGCACATGATTGGATGATCAAAGTCAGCAGGACATCTGTTCATTTACTAAGCTCTGAAGCAACTGCACTTTGCAAAGCACATAGCCTATTTACCTTTAGTAAATCAACCCCTTTATGTCTACATCTGTGTCTGTTCAAGTCCATTTTTTAAACAGGACAAGGCTGCATCCTTTTCCATTTAGATGGATCTGAACAGATGTAAACAGATATGGTCTGTCATTTGTGTCTGTATTTAGCAAACAACATTTTTTGGTTTATAGTTTTGTCACCTACAATTGGTTGCTGCAACAACTAAAAAAAACTGATGCAAAAACAAATGTACACTGAACTTAACTGAAGTGCAAACTAATGTAAAGTGAACTGAAGATGGATGTGCAAACTGATATAAACTAATGTATCCTGAATCCAAATTCATCAGTTTTTTTCTTATCAAAAAACTTAAGTGAACTGATGATGCCCATGTTAAAGGACCCTTAGGCGCCTTTCACACAGGCATTCAGTCAGTTTTTCAGGTGTACCTGAAAGGAAGGTCCGTGCAGCCATTTGGACAAGTGAATATAAACAGACTTCTGTGTCATTTTCCATCAGATCAGAGCTTACATAGTTACCTAGTTAGTAAGGTTGAATAAAGACACCAGTGCAAACGGAGTGAGTGTCTACAATTGTCCCTATCCCTGTACCTTGCACACTCACATCGGTCCCTACCCTCAAGGAGCCCACAATCCAAGGTCCCCATTTATATACTAGGGCCAATTTTGGACAGAAGCCAATTAACCTACCAGCATGTCTTTGGAGTGTGGAAGGAAAACGGAGTACCCGGAGGAAACCCACGCAAGCACAGGGAGAACATACAAACTCCAAGCAGGTAGTGTCGTGGTTGGGATTCTAACCAGCCACCCTTTTTACCGGTCGGTGAGAGTGATAACCATTACACCGCTGTGCTGCCACTAAGAGGTAACCTAATATAAACAGAGAGTGGAGTCCGTTTACACCCAGCTGCCAGGTGTCCGCCTGTGTCCACTGGGCAGAAACTAAATGGGCACAGATGTGACATCTGTCCCATTTGGCTCTGATCAGCAGGGCATCTGCTCACAGGTCCCTCACTGATCAGAGAGACCAATCCCTGTGAAAGGAGCCTTATGGGATTCAGCAATTGTGACTGCTTTAATATGACACGAGATGTCCATGAGTCCTAGGTGAACCTTTAAGTTGAAATGTTTTTACTCTGTTAGCAGCTCTTATTTTACTGAGAGATGTAATGGCAGTTGAACCCTTATTAAGGGTTTTTATTATTTTTATTTTTTGGGAGAGCGTGCATCATGGGTGGTGGGCATCTGACAGCTTCTTTGGTCTGCAATGGAAAAGGATTGCATGGGTGTTCACACTTATGCGATCCAATTCCTGCATAATTTCACAGTTTGGACTGCGAAGTGTGAAGTTAATGAAACTGATGTGGGGATGTAATTAACTTCACATTGACACCCACAGTGGTTCGCAGATGTGTGAACCCGCACAGGATTCGCAGGGTTTCCAAAATAGCACCAGTGTGAAGTGAACCCAGCCAGAGTGGGGGTTCACTGAGCACACTGTGGAGCAGGAGCTCTGTTCCTTTTAAAAAGAAGACACAAGTGCACGTAGACCCCTTTCACACCGCTCCTGCCCACTGAAGTGAATCGGCACCACTGCAGAACCACCGGCAAAGCGCCGTTGAAGCAGCGCTTTGCAGGTCGTTTAACCCTTTTATGGCCGTTAGAGGGGGTTAAAACTGCCCCGCTAGCATCCGAAAAACCCCCGCAAAAACAACGGTAAATACCCACTAAAAATAGCGGCGCTTTACTGCTGACGGCCCCAGTGTGAAAGGGCTCTTAGCTGGGAGTTTAGAAACTGTGCTATTATTGGCCACTAGAGGGAGCACATTCAGTCTTACATGAAGAAAGAAATAATATGTATTTCTACTAAAGTGTTGGTTACTTTGCATGTTTATGGATTTATTTTTTTATTCATATTATAAATTATACTGTGTTAATTTTTGTTGCACTGATGTATGCATTTATGATTTTAGATTTTGTTATGCATTATCCATTACTTGTTTATTAGATTAACAGTATATTTAGTCAGGTAGATATATATTTTTTGAGTGCCTCACTTTTTTTGGGCCATTTTTATGATGCCTAGTTTGATAGTACGGTAAGGAGCAGAGAGAATTTTTTTAAGCCATAGAAATGTTAAAGTAAAGTTCAAAAGCAGATCAGAATGTTTTCAATCTTTGTATCAATCTTTGTTATAACAAAATGAGAAAAAATTCCATCACCCTAGCCATCATATAGTTACCTTAAAAAATAGGAATTTCTCATGTAACAAAAGTATTCATTATTTGATTTTACTAGCCAATCATGAAGCAGAAATCAAGAACACCTTAAAAAACATATACAAAATCCAACTCTGCAAATCTGCTCAAATTTATATGAGCAGGTACAAACCATCACCCAGAGACGAGCTTGAGAAAGTCTTATGCCTCATACACACAATCGGATTGTCGACCAACAAAACTGTGGAATTTTCTCTGAAGGGTGTTGGCTCAAACTTGTCTTGCATAGACACAGTCACACAATTGTCGGCCAACAATTACGAATGCAGTGATGTACTAAACGTACTACATGGTTTTTCAGCTCTTTAGCGCCACCCTTTGGGCTCCCTCTGCTAATTTTGTGTTAGTAGAAGTTTTGATCCGTGCTTTTCTTTTTGCATTTAGCGCTTCTGAACGCCAGTTCGTCAACCAGACATGTTGCGGAGGAGATAACGTGTTATTTATTATTGGCCTTGGAGTTATTGCTTTTACATCACTTTTTTGGTCGAATAATGATTTGGTATATTTTCTATATTTTTGGATGCATAGAATTTGTGGTTACGTTATATTGGCAGGTAGCATGTCTAATTTTTGTATTTATTTTTTAATGCACAATAAACAAATTGTGCAGAATAATACTTGGCTATGTGGCCTTACTTGACCACTTAAGGACCGCCGTATTGCCATTGTACGTCATCGCAATGGCACAGGCAGGCACAAGCACGTACATGTACGTGCCTGCCTTCCAGCGGGTGGGGGATCCGATCGGACCCCCTCCCGCTGGATACGGCGGTCCGTTTCCCTCCAGGAGCGATCTGTGATGAGGAGATGGCCGTTGGTTTCTGGCCACCCCATCTGGATCGCTCCTGACCAATGACGAACTTCCTCCCACCATGTATTGTTTACACAGGAAGGAGGAAGTAATGTCATTCTCCTCGGGGCGGTCTTTTTGACCGGACTACGAGGAGAAGACACAAAGTAAGTGCACCAAAACACTACACTGACACATAGGTACACATAGGTACACAAACCCCCCCCCAGTCACAGTGTCACTGATTGCATTGATCATTTCTTTACTGATCAATGCATTCAGTGTCAGTTGTAACAGTTAAAACTGTCAGGGCAGTTAGTGTTAGGTCCAGGGTAGCCCCCTATCACCCCCCAATAAAGATTTAACCCCCTGATTGCCCCTAGAGTTAACCCTTTCACCCCCTTTTGCCAGTGTCACTAAGCGATCATTTTTCTGATCGCTGCATAAGTGTCGCTACTGTCGCTAGGTAGCTAGTTATTTTTTTAGGTTCACCGCCAGGTTTTTATATCGCTAGGTACCCCGATATACTACCCAATAATGGTTTTAACCCCCTGATTGCTCCTAGTTAACCCTTTCACCCCCTTTTGCCAGTGTCACTAAGCGATCATTTTTCTGATTGCTGCATTAGTGTCGCTACTGTCGCTAGGTAGCTAGTTATTTTTTTAGGTTCACACCAGGTTTTTATATCGCTAGGTACCCCGATATACTACCTAATAATGGTTTTAACCCCCTGATTGCTCCTAGTTAACCCTTTCACCCCCTTTTGCCAGTGTCACTAAGCGATCATTTTTCTGATCGCTGCATTAGTGTCGCTACTGTCGCTAGGTAGCTAGTTATTTTTTTAGGTTCACCGCCAGGTTTTTATATCGCTAGGTACCCCAATATACTACCCAATAATGGTTTTAACCCCCTGATTGCCCCTAGTTAACCCTTTCACCCCCTTTTGCCAGTGTCACTAAGCGATCATTTTTCTGATCGCTGCATCAGTGTCGCTACTGTCGCTAGGTAGCTAGTTATTTTTTTAGGTTCACCGCCAGGTATTTATAGCGCTAGGTACCCCGATATACTACCCAATAATGGTTTTAACCCCCTGATTGCCCCTAGTTAACCCTTTCACCCCCTTTTGCCACTGTCACTAAGCGATCATTTTTCTGATCGCTGCATTAGTGTCGCTAGGTAGCTAGTTTTTTTTTTTAGGTTCACCGCCAGGTTTTTATAGCGCTAGGTACCCCAATATACTACCCAACAATGGTTTTAACCCCCTGATTGCCCCTAGTTAACCCTTTCACCCCCTTTTGCCACTGTCACTAAGCGATCATTTTTCTGATCGCTGCATTAGTGTCACTAGTGTCGCTAGGTAGCTAGTTTTTTTTAGGTTCACCGCCAGGTTTTTATAGCGCTAGGTACCCCGATATACTACCCAATAATGGTTTTAACCCCCTGATTGCCCCTAGTTAACCCTTTCACCCCCTTTTGCCAGTGTCACTAAGCGATCGTTTTTTCTGATCGCTGCATTAGTGTCACTAGTGTCGTTAGGTAGCTAGTTATTTTTTTAGGTTCACCGCCAGGTTTTTATAGTGTTAGGTACCCCCATATACTACCCAATAATGATTTTAACCCCCTGATTGCCCCTAGTTAACCCTTTCACCAGCGATCAGAGTATAAGTGTCACTGGTGACGCTGGTTAGCCAGTTAGTTATTTAGGTTCCCCGTCAGGTTTTTATATGTGAAACTGTGATAGGTAGTGAGGAGTCAAATCAAAAATTTGCACCCTTAGAAATCCTGAAGGTGGTGATTGGTTTTCGGGGTGCCGTGCGCGACTAGACTCCCAAAAAGTCCCACACATGTGGTATCCCCATACTCGGGAGAAGTAGCGGAATATATTTTGGGATGCAATTCCACATATAACCATGGCATGTGTGAGCAATATATCATTTAGTGACAACTTTTTGTAAATTTTTTTTTATTTTTATTTTTTTGTCATTATTCAATCCCTTAGGACAAAAAAAATAAATATTCAATGGGCTCAACATACCCATCAGCAATTTCCTTGGGGTGTCTACTTTCCAAAATGGGGTCATTTGGGGGGGGGGTTTGTACTGCCCTGCCATTTTAGCACCTCAAGAAATGAGATAGGCAGTCATAAATTAAAAGCTGTGTAAATTCCAGAAAATGTACTCTAGTTTGTAGACGCTATAACTTTTGCGCAAACCAAAAAATATACGCTTATTGACATTTTTTTTACTAAAGACATGTGGCTGAATAAATTTTGCCCTCAATGTATGACTAAAATTTAGTTTATTCGATTTTTCTTATAACAAAAAGAAGAAAATATATATTTTTTTCAAAATTTTCGCTCTTTTTCCATTTATATCGCAAAAAATAAAAATCGCAGAGGCAATCAAATACCATCAAAAGAAAGCTCTATTTGTGGGAAGAAAAGGACGCAAATTTCGTTTGGGTGCAATATTGCATGACCGCGCAATTACCAGTTAAAGCAGCGCAGTGCGAAATTGGAAAAAGACCTCTGGTCCTTAAGGTGTTTATTGGTCCGGGGCTGAAGTGGTTAAAATGACAGTTTGGGAGTAGGCAGTTACATTTTAAAAAATACAATGTAAAATTGACAAGGGACACCAACATAGTTGTATCTTTGCTCTTATAAACTACAGGATAATGGTGTTGTGGTAACTTGCACAAATTAAAAACCAAAAACATAATATTGTTCTTGATATCACTAGAAAAAAAAGCCTTTGAAAATTTGTTTTTGCAATAATTCCATCAGTATCACCAGAAAAGCAGCTTCATTATTATCCCATAAAAGAAGAGAATTGTGCGCTGCATTTCGAGATTTCATAATTTTCCATGTCACAAATGTTAATTCTCCGTAACAAATGCTAGTTTACAAGACCAACTGATTCTTCTTTCCAAGCATGCCTGTTTGTACTTTTGTTCAATGGACTTGTGTACAAATGATTGGAAAATCTGACACCAGGCTCATTAGACTAATTGTCCTACTGAAAGGTGAACCACCACCCTAATCTCAAGTCTTTTGCAGATTATAAGAGGTTTTTGTCTAAGATTGCCCTGTATTTGGCTCCATACATCTTCCCATCAACGCTGAGCTTTCCTGTCCCTGCTGAAGAAAAGCATCCCCACAACATGATGCTGCCACCACCATGTTTCATGGTGAGGATGGTGTGTTCATGGTGATGTGCAGTGTTCGTTTTCTGCCACACATAGCGTTTTGCTTTTAGGCCAAAAAGTTCAATTATGGTCTCTTCTGACCAGAGCATCTTCTTCCCTATGTTTGCTGTGTAGAAGTTTTGGGCTTCTCCCAAACTGCAAACGGAACTTCTTATGGCTTTCCTTCAACAATGGTTTTCTTCTTGCCACTCTTCCATAAAGGCCAGATATGTGGAGTGCAATAGTTGTCCTGTGGACAGATTCTCCCATCTGAGCTGTGGATTTCTGCAGCAGAGTTACCATGGGCCTCTTGGCTGCTTCTTTGATTAATGGTCTCCTTGCCTGGCCTTTCAGTTTAGGTGGACAGCCATGTCTTGGTAGGTTTGCAGTTGTGCCATACTCTTTCCATTTTCTGATGATGGATTGAACAGTGCTCTGTGAGATGATCAAAGCTTGGGATATTTTTTTATAACCTAACCATGTTTTAAACTTTTCCACAACTTTATCCCTGACCTGTCTGGTGTGTTCCTTGGCCTTTATGATGCTATTTGTTTACTAAGGTTCTCTAACAAACCTCTGAGGGCTTTACAGAACAGCTGTATTTATACTGAGATTATATTACACACAGGTGGACTCTATTTACTAATCAGGTGACTTATGGAGGCAATTGGTTCCATTAGATTTTAGTTAGGGATATCAGAATAAGGCCCCTTTCACACAGGACGGATCAGTAATGATCCGCCCCGTGATGATCCGCTTGCTCAGCGGGGCAGTCCGCATGTGTGAAAGGGGCCTTAAGGAGGCTGAATACAAATGCACATAACACTTTTCAGATATTTATTTGTAAACTATTTTGAAAACCATTTATATATTTTTTTCCACTTCACAATTATGTGCCACTTTGTGTTGGTCTATCACAAATAAACCCAATAAAATACATTTTTGGTTGTAACATGACAAAATGTGGAAACATTTAAGGGGTATGAATACTTTTCCAAGGCACTGTATATACCAGAGTTTGTAGACACTATTGGGTTGATTTACAAAAGGCAAATCTACTTTGCACTGCAAGTGCACTTGGAAGTGCAGTCGCTGTAGATCTGAGGGGTAGATCTGAAATGAGGGGAAGCTCTGCTGATTTTATCATCCAATCATGTGCAAGCTAAAATGCAGTTTTTTTTATTTTCCTTGCATGTCCCCCTCAGATCTACAATGATTGCACTTCCAAGTGGACTTGTAGTGCAAAATGGATTTGCCTTTAGTGAATAACCCCCTATAACATTACACAAACCAATTAATATACACTTACTGGAATTTGTTTTTTTACCAAAGATGTAGCAGAATGCCATTCGGCCTACATTTTTGAAGAAATCTGATTTTTGTTTTTTATTTGATATGCTTTATAACAAAGTAAAAAAATATTGTTTTTTTTTTTTCCAAAATTTCGGTCTTTTTTTTTTTTAATTTGTAAAAAAAAAAATTGTGATCAAACATCACCATAAGAAAGCTATATTTGTGTAAAAAAAATAATAATAATATAAATCTCATTTGGGTACACCTTTGCATGACTGCAAAATTACCAGTTATAGTAGTACAGTGTAAATTGTAAAAAATGGCCTTGTCATGAAGGGGGTTAAATCTTCCGGAGCTGAAGTGGTTAAAATGTAAGTAAATAGAATTTACAAACCATACAGTGACACTAGGCACTGTTACAAACATATAACCTACGTTTAAAAAAAAAATAAAGTAGATACCTTATTTACATCAGCCGGATTTGACCTTGCATTGGCATCCAGTAGCTCCCAAGTCATGAGATGGGATGCAAACTGACCATGATAGAATCTGCTTCTGTACCTAGTGTGGTAAGTTTAAAACCTGGAGAAACTGTCAGGATCACCAGGTATTTAGCATATGACATTGTCAATAAAAAAAAAAAAACATATGGGCTAAAATGTATATAAAACACACCACATATATGGAATACATTTTTTTGGGTAACATAAATGCTAAGAGAGCTTGTCAGACCTTTTTCTGCTATCCTAGAATGCTTTTAATTCACATTGTATGCTGTGCTATTGGCATGACCTCTGAAGGATTCCAGCTCCTACAAAGAACATATGCTTATATATATCAGCAGTACTGCATTTCCAATTTTTACACAATTCATCTTATTCTGGATTGGTGAACTCACAGGCCTTTAGAAATGCGTATGCAGCCTTTTCAAGTTCATGCATCTCTAAAATTCTGCTTCTAAGTGCCACAGAAATACATTTTGATTAGTTTAATCCTTGATTCACACTTGAGCTATTTCTCCTCATTTCCCTATGCCTGATTACGCATTATTCCATTCTTTCTAATTGTCCCCGTTCACACCTGTGTGCTCAGTTGCCCTACACTTAAAGCGTAACTGCACTTTTGTTGAGAAAAAAACATTCCCCTCTGGATGATCTATGTACATTGCAAGGATTATAACAAACTTTGCTGCAGATTCCTACCTTTTGTAATGGCCCGTACACACGATCCGAATATCGTACGACCGACCGTAGGACCGTTTCCGCTTAATAGTCGCAAGTAGAAATTGAAGAGCATTTGGGGGGTGTGGCCGGATGAAGGAGTGAGAGAGAGAATGCCTGGCGTACTGACCCTGCCTCCCCTCGCTCCCCCTTGATGGGAAAAAAACAGCCTGGAAACAGTAGCTGCGCCTAGCCATGTGCTGTTTATAGTGCGGCCACCTCGCCTCCTTCCCCGCCGAGCCTGTGGAAACTACCTGAGAGAGTGGTGCCTGTGACGCTGGAGACAGCTGAGGGAGATCTCGCTGGCAGCAGAGATATCGCGAGATCCTTGTGCGGTATTGCAGCAGAGCAAGCAGTGTGTCTGAAGGAAGCCGAGGGAAGCCACGCCGAGGCCTCGGGCTATCGGGAGACTTCCCAAGCAATCCAGCAGAGCGGGGCGTTTGAACGCCGAAGGAGATTATCTACAGAACGGGGGTCTGACTGTGGAGCTTCTTAGCAGCCTATGGCAACCACCTAGGCTAACGGTAATAAGGGGAGAGAGAGGTGGTGGGAGAGAGGAGGAAGGAGCAAGAGCTGGGGAACGAAAACGAAAAATGAACTGTGTCAACTACTAACATAATTGCCAGCAGCAAGCAGGCTTGAGTGCGTTTTTTCTGTCCCTGTCCCCCCCTGGCAGAGCTGGTGAAAATTTTCTTCCTTTCTCTCCCCCCTACACGGTCAGATTGTTGAGCCCTTGGATTAAGGAATTATACTATACCAACTGTACAGCTTTATATTACAACTATACTGACCTTGGAGAAGATAAGTAAGGGTAAGGAGTGAGAGTTGGGAAATGCTTATGGACACTGTTGTTGTTAACTGCTAATATAACATCCCCTCCTCCCCCTTCACTGGTAGAAAATCTTCTTTTCCTCTCCCTCTGCATGGTCAGACTGTTGGGCTCCTGGACTGAGGATATTTTATCATACTAACTGTACCGCACTGCATTGCATTGTAACTAACTACACTGACCACGAAAAGGACAATTGTGAGGAAATAGAGTTGTCATTGTGCCCTCCCCCCTCTCTCTCTGGTAGAAAGTTTGGTCCCCTCTCCAATTATTGGCTGCACTCCCCCCCCCCTTTTTTTTCCTTTTTCTTGGGGGGGTATTTTGCTACATTGCTGTTATATTACTAGCTAAGTATATATTAATCCTAGGTGACAGACCATACTTAGTAAAAGGGCCACCGAGGACGTGTTGCATAGCGAGGGGAACCAAAAAACTCGGGCAGCCAAAGAAAAAGCAAACCAGGCCTCTGCTGCAGTAGCCGCAAAACTTGAACGCTTTGCTCATGCAACCTCACCTACCAGGAGGGGACACCATCAGCCAGCAGGGCAAACAAGGCCACAGGGGGCCACCTCGGATAGGAGAAGTACCAGCCAATTAGCATTAAATCCAGCTCACTCACCCATTGGAAGTAAGGTGAATGATTCAGCTTTAGTAGAGGGCAAGACAGCATATAATATAACAAATCCAGCAGAATGCCCCACGATAGGGGAAGGCGAACCCACGTTGTGAGATATATTGCAAGCAGTTAATGAATGTAAAGATTCTATCTGTGGTCTCGATAACCAGCTGAGTAGTATTAAAAATGAATTACACTCCATGGGCCAACTGCTGAGCAATACTGTGGAAAGTAGACATGTGCAGAGTAAAATATTTTGTTTCGGAATTTCGTTTTCGTCTGAAAACTTAATTTATTTAGTTACTCCCGAAATTCGTTTTTATTTATTTCATTTTTCGTTCAAAAATTGCATTCGTCCGAAAATCCACATGAATCACGGTCGAATCTGTCTTTGAAGGCTTATGGTGTCTGTCGAATGTATAAAGAAGATTCGACGGAGCTAGTATATAGCATACTTTAGAACCCTATTAAAGTCTATGGGACTCCAACGTTCAAAATCTAAAGTGCTCATTTTAAAGGCTAATTTGCAAGTTACTGTCCTAAAAAGTGTTTGGGGACCTGGGTCCTGCCCCAGGGGACATGGATCAATGCAAAAAAAAGTTTTAAAAACGGCCGTTTTTTCGGGAGCAGTGATTTTAATAATGATTAAAGTGAAACAATAAAAGTGTAATATTCCTTTAAATTTCGTAGGGGGGGGTTGTCTATAGTATGCCTGTGAAGGGGCGCATGTTTCCCGTGCTTAGAATTGTCCCTGCACAAAGTGTCATTTATGCAGGAAAAAAAGTCCTTTAAAATCACTCGCAGCTATTATGAATTGTCGGCTCCCGTAATACAGAGAACACTCATTGAAAGTCATTGATAAAAAAATAAATAAATAAATAAAAAAAAAAGCGTGGGGGTCCCCCAAATTCAATTACCAGGCCCTTCAGGTCTGGTATGGATATTAAGGGGAACCCTGCCTCAAATTTAAGAAAAAATTTGACGTGGGGTTCCCCCTAAATATCCATAACCAGACCCTTCAGGTCTGGTATGGATATTAAGGGGAACCCCGCGTCAAATTTAAAAAAAAATTGACGTGGGGTTCCCCCTAAAAATCCATACCAGACCCTTTATCCGAGCACGCAACCTGGCAGGCCGCAGGAAAAGAGGGGGGGACGAGAGAGCGGCCCCCCCTCCCTCCTGAACCGTACCAGGCCACATGCCCTCAACATTGGGAGGATGCTTTGGGGGTCTGTGACCCCTCAAAGCACCTTGTCCCCATGTTGATGAGGACAAGGGCCTCATCCCCACAACCCTGGCCGGTGGTTGTGGAGGTCTGCGGGCGGGGGGCTTATCAGAATCTGGAAGCCCCCTTTAATAAGGGGACCCCCAGATCCCGGCCCCCCCCTGTTTGAAATGGTAAGGGGGTACAAAAGTACCCCTACCATTTCACAAAGAAAGTGTAAAAAATGTTTAAATAAAACAAACACACTTTTGAAAAATTCCTTTATTAAAAATAAAAAAATAAAAAAAAGATTCCAGCGGCGGTAATCCACTCTTGCTATCCATCGACGGACGGTCATATCTCCAGCGATGTCTCATGTCATCCAGCGCAGCGCAGCATCCTTCTTCTGTCTCCGTGGAGGAGACACTACAGACATTCCGGCGGCTGACGTTTGTTATATACGGAGGGCGGGGCCATCCGTCACCTGACCCCGCCCCCCTCTGACGCAAGGGGAAACCCGGGGTTCCCCGTGACGTAGGGGTGACCCCGCCCCCCTCTGATGTAACGGAAACCTGCCTGTGTTACATCAGAGGGGTGCGGGTCACCCCTACGTCACAGGGAACCCCGGGTTTCCCCTTGCGTCAGAGGGGGGCGGGGTCAGGTGACGGGTGGCCCCGCCCTCCGTATATAACAAACGTCAGCCGCCGGAATGCCTGTAGTGTCTCCTCCACGGAGACAGAAGAAGGATGCTGCGCTGCGCTGGATGATATTAGACATCGCTGGAGATATGACCGTCCGTCGATGGATAGCAAGAGTGGATTACCGCCGCTGGAATCTTTTTTTTATTTTTTTATTTTTAATAAAGGAATTTTTCAAAAGTGTGTTTGTTTTATTTAAACATTTTTTACACTTTCTTTGTGAAATGGTAGGGGTACTTTTGTACCCCCTTACCATTTCAAACAGGGGGGGGGCCGGGATCTGGGGGTCCCCTTATTAAAGGGGGCTTCCAGATTCTGATAAGCCCCCCGCCCGCAGACCTCCACAACCACCGGCCAGGGTTGTGGGGATGAGGCCCTTGTCCTCATCAACATGGGGACAAGGTGCTTTGAGGGGTCACAGACCCCCAAAGCATCCTCCCAATGTTGAGGGCATGTGGCCTGGTACGGTTCAGGAGGGAGGGGGGGCCGCTCTCTCGTCCCCCCCTCTTTTCCTGCGGCCTGCCAGGTTGCGTGCTCGGATAAAGGGTCTGGTATGGATTTTTAGGGGGAACCCCACGTCAATTTTTTTTTTAATTTGACGCGGGGTTCCCCTTAATATCCATACCAGACCTGAAGGGTCTGGTTATGGATATTTAGGGGGAACCCCACGTCAAATTTTTTCTTAAATTTGAGGCAGGGTTCCCCTTAATATCCATACCAGACCTGAAGGGCCTGGTAATTGAATTTGGGGGACCCCCACGCTTTTTTTTTTTTATTTATTTATTTATTTTTTTATCAATGACTTTCAATGAGTGTTCTCTGTATTACGGAGCCGACAATTCATTATAGCTGCGAGTGATTTTAAAGGACTTTTTTTCCTGCATAAATGACACTTTGTGCAGTGACAATTCTAAGCACGGGAAACATGCGCCCCTTCACAGGCATACTATAGACAACCCCCCCCCTACGAAATTTAAAGGAATATTACACTTTTATTGTTTCACTTTAATCATTATTAAAATCACTGCTCCCGAAAAAACGGCCGTTTTTAAAACTTTTTTTTGCATTGATACATGTCCCCTGGGGCAGGACCCGGGTCCCCAAACACTTTTTAGGACAGTATCTTGCAGAATCTTTTCTCTCTGTCAAATCTTTTTTCTCTGTCGAATATTTTCTCTATATAATCTTGGACTAATAGAGGTAAGGTTAGGCACATTCGAACACAGGTTCTATAGACACAGATTGTTGTCAGAGTCATGTCGAATCTCCTATTCTATATCGAACTGTTGTAACAATGAAAACGAAAATAAAGCATTTATTTATGTCGGATCTTTCGTTTTTCGGATTTTGTGCTTTCGTTATCGTTTGTCAAAACGAAAACGAAAATAGCTGAAATTCGGACGAAAATGCATTCGGACGAAAACGAATGCACATGTCTAGTGGAAAGAACCACTGTACTCGAGGGAAGATTAAGTACGGTTGAGGATGAGCTCCTCCCATTACAGCAAAAAATTACCGGGCTACAGAAACAAATTGCTACACAGACATCAAAATTAGACGAAATGGAGAATAGAAATCGCAGGAATAATGTGCGCCTGATTGGTTTACCAGAGGGGAGCGAGGGCTCTAACTCCATAACTTTTCTGGAAAACTGGTTTAGAGAACTTCTGGGGGACACCCCCTTTACACCACTTTTCGCTATAGAAAGGGCTCATAGAGTAGATCTCGGTCATCAGAGGAACGCACTAGGCCACTGATATTGAAATTTGAGAATTATAATGATCGAACTAATCTGATGCGTAGGCCTGAGAACTGAGGGACATCTTCTACAAGGGGACTAGGGTATCATTTTACCCAGATTTCTCACCAGATTTGCAGAAGCAGAGAGCCGAGTTTATCCCCATTAAGCGTACGCTCCAAAAGTATAAGATAAACTATGCACTGTTGTATCCTGCCCGACTACGAATAACTGCCCTGGGCTCAACCTTTTTTTTTAGTGCTCCGTATGAAGTTGAAAGGTGGATGGAGGAACATAAAAGAGATCTCTAGTACTGTTTAGGATTATTATGCTTGGAGAACTAATTTTGTGAGAGGTTGTCCCCCTCCTTTCTTTCTCCCTTTTTTTTTTCTTCTTTTTCTCTTTTTTTTTTTTTTTAAATGTGAATTGCACAAGATTTGCACAAAGCAGAATTCATTAATTAGCAATGTCGAATTTACAAATGGAAGATATAGTTTTAAACAAGGAGTGTTATGTCACTAATTGGACACCTATTGGGGGGGAGGGGGGTGTTTTTTTTTTGAAATGTGTGAATTTATATAGCACAAATCTTATTATATATGTCCATTAGGAATAAACTAGTGGGGACTTTCTGAGCACCCCCCTTTTTATTTATTTTTTTATTTATTTTTTCTCACAACAGGGTGAATCAAATAGTTGTGAAAATAGTCTAGAAGTGTATATATCTATTGTGAGAGGAGAGGTATAGAATAAGGAATTTATACAATTTATATTGAGTTTGTCCCCTATTTTTTTTTCTTCCTTTTTTTTCTTTTATGAGACTTGCACAAGATTTGGACACCTATTGGGGGGGAGGGTGGCGGGGGGGTTATGAAATATGTGAATTTATATAGCACAAACCATAATATATATGCCCATCAGGAATGTACTAGTGGGGATTTTTTGAGCGGGGGGGTTATGAAATGTGTGAATTTATATAGCACAAACTTTATTATATATGTCCATTAAGAATGTACTAGTGGGGATTCTCTGAGCACTCCTTCTCCTTTTTCCCCTTTTTTTATTTTTTTTGGGAGAAGATGGGATTAATTGAATGTTATGCTAAGACCATGTTATTTAAACATTACTCATAAAAAAGAAAACTAGGGAGGTTGGGTTTCCAGGCAAATCGGGGGGGGAGGGGGAGTGGGGATGGGCGCCTCGGGCTCTGTGTGTATGAATAAGAGGGCCACAATAGAGACCCCTAGGGGACGCCCTGATGGGTACGGGTGGGTGGGTGAGATAGGGAACACACACTGTGCGCACTGGGAGAGTGGTGGGCAGGGCGGGTTGCGAGAGGGGGGGATGGGGGCGAGGGGTGGCGTTGTCTTTCCCCCCTTCCCCCCCGTCCCTTGCTTTCCCTCGATTTAGATGTCACTTATGCAAACAAATAGAGTAAGCATCACCTCGTGGAATGTGAGGGGCTTGGGCAACCCAAATAAAAGAGCCGTGGTCCTGTCAGAAATAGAGGGGAGTGGACTTGGTCTACTCTTTTTACAGGAGACACATCTAACTCCTAGTACAGCTCCACGGCTAATTAGTCGGAAATTCCATCCATGTTTTCACTCTTTCCACTCCTCGTACTCAAGGGGAGTGAGTGTCTTAGTAAAGAGGGGAACGGATTTCTCCTGTAGGGAGTCCTCCATTGATGAGGAGGGTAGGTTTATCTTCTTGCATTGCTTGATTGGCAAGCAATGCTATATTCTGGCTAACATTTATATACCCCCTCCTTTTAAGTTGGAGGTTATGTATAAATTGTTTGCGTTCAGCCTAGATAAACCAGGTGTCCCATTAATAATACTAGGTGATTTTAACTAAACACTAGATAATAACCTGGATAGATTCCCTGCGCCAGGCGGGACTAGAGTTGAGAGGGTAAGTCGATTGCAGGGATTTCTATCGGAAATAGGATTAAGTGACCTATGGCAAATGTGACATCCGCAGGAAAGGCAGTACTCTTGCTTTTCAAGCACCCACCATACCCCCTCGAGGATAGATATGGTCTTGGGGAATAGGGAGGCATCGGGGCTAGTACAGGATATGGGATATGGGGTAAAAACCATTCTCCCCTGACCATTACTGTAAGCGCGGGGGGGGGGGCAGGGTGGGTCCGGGGGAATGGAGGATAAATCCTAACTGGTTGGAACTGATTGACAGCCCGAGCGCTTTGATGGAAGAGATTAGGGAATTTTTTCAAATTAATGGGGGTTCGGCAGCACCTGGAGTAGTATGGGATTCCTTAAAAGCATACCTTAGAGGAATATTAATACAGCAAATAGCAATAACCAAGAGGAAATCTAGGGAACAGGAAAGGGAATTAAGAAACAGAGTCTCCCAAGCAGAGAGAGGGTATATAGAAGATCCAGTGCCCGACAAGCAGAAGGATTGGTTAGATAGTCAACAGGTATATAAAATGACACTCAGGAAAAGAGCTGAGAACAGCCGAATATTTCAACGCCAACACTATTTTGGCGAAGGAGAGAGTGTGGGGCGTACCCTCTCCCTTTTGATCCAAATGAATAATTCCTCTACAGCGATCCAGCTGATTAAAACGTTGCAAGGGGACCTCGTCTCTAGCCCCCCTGAGATCATGAAGGTACTTGGGGACTATTATGAAACCTTATATAAATCAACTACAAGGGGTAGCGGTAGAATAGCCACTGATTTCCTACACCAAACGGGAATTCCAACTCTATCAGAACATGATAAAATGAGCCTTGAGGCACCACTCACTTTAGAAGAATTAAAAAATGCAGTGGCGGAAATGCCTAACCATAAATCCCCAGGCCCAGATGAACTGCCAATGGAAATTTATAAACGCTATGGTGAAGTGCTTTTGCCGGAGCTCTTGGAAACATTGAGACAAGCATTGGATATGGGCGAGCTTCCCACTTCAATGTTGGAAGCCAATATTACCTTAATACTTAAAGAAGGGAAAGATCAACAGGAAGTCTCATCGTATCGTCTAATCTCCCTACTATGCTCAGATGTTAAAATCTTAGCTAAAGTATTGGCGATTCGCTTAAATAAATATATCCATAAATGAATCCATCCAGACCAGTCTGGTTTCATTCCTGGTAGGACAACCAGTACTAATATTAGAAGAGTCTTCCTCAACATTCAAATACCAAGGGATAATGATGGGCCTGGCGCCATATTGGCTCTAGACGCCATTAAAGCTTTTGACAGTCTGGAATGGGACTATTTATGGGGAGTGTTGGAGCGATTCGGCTTCGGCCCTCTATTTATTAGATGGGTAAAATTACTCTACAATAAGCCTAGGGCAAAAATTTAAATGGGCACTGTATTTTCCAAGACATTTCAGTTAGAGAGAGGGACGAGACAGGGATGTCCGCTGTCTCCCCTCCTGTTTGTCTTGGCTATGGAACCCCTGGCTGTCCTGACGAGATTGCGTCCGGATATCCAGGGATTCCGACGTAGGTCTGGGGAAGATAAAATCGCTTTGTTTGTGGACGATGTCCTGTTTTTTATTGGGGACATGAACTCCACCCTAAGCAATGTTATACAGATGATGGGAGAGTTTGGGCAGCAATCTGGCTTAGTAATTAATTGGAGCAAATCAGCTCTTCTACCATTGACCAGATCTTGGGATAAACTACCATCTATAATTACATGCTTAGAGGTGGTGTCAAAACTGAAATACCTAGGAGTTTGAATCTAGGGAGAAGCAAATGATTACGTTAATGAGAATTTAGTACCATTACTGACAAAATTGAAACAGGAAGTGAATACTAGGTGCTGCCTTCCCCTCTCCGTGGCGGGATGCTGTAATTTAATTAAAATGATTTGGCTCCCACAAATATTATATATCTTACATAATTCTCCAACCTGAATCAACCAGAAATGGTTCAAGAAACTGGAATCGCTATTCCGGGACCTAATCTGGAAGAAGGGCCAAGCTCGGATCAGCTTGCAAACATTGCAGCTTCCCGCTAGGAGGGGAGGATTGGCAATACCGCACCCGAGATCATATTTTCTGGCAGCCCAACTCCAACCTCTAGCCGGGGCGGGGTCTCAAGGTGGAGAATGCCTGAATCATAAAATTATGATTGAGAACGCACCCCATAGCTTATTGGTCGAGGTATTGGAGGCCAACTCATTCGCCCATAAGTGCCCTACTAGCGTTTTAATGAGGAAAGTGTGGCAGGTAACAAAGCTACTCATGGGATATGTGGGGGTGACTGACTATACCCCCTTATGGAATAACGGAAATTTGGCCGAATTAAGTAGCATAGATAGACCCTGGGAATGGGAAAGGCAGGGAATCAACAGGTTACCGCAACTATACGAAGGGAACCTCATGAAGTCTTTTGAAGTTCTTAGGAGAGAATTTAGCATCTCTAATAGGACGTTCTACAAGTACCTGCAGATTAGGCATGGAATTCAAGCCCAGTTCAGGTCATTAGCTATAGAGAGGGTTGAAACTCCCCTATTCCAGGAACTTTTTGAACGAGCCCAAGCGAAAGGTTTGATTTCCAAACTATATAACAAGCTTAGGGACAAGACCCTGAAGAGAGAGGGACCTGACAGGAGCAGGGAGGGATGGGCTAGAGATGTAGGGCCGATAACCCAGGATCAATGGGAGAAGAACCTTGAACAAGGGAGCTCGGTATCAATATCCCCCTCACAGAGAGTATCCCATCTTCTCTTTACCTATAGAGCGTACTATACCCCCCAAAAGATGTGGAAAATGGGTAGGAAATGTAGGGATGAATGCCCTAGATGTAAAGCACCGGGGGATTTTATCCATATGATGTGGAAATGCCCAAAGCTGTACAGGCACTGGATAGAAATAGTACATAGAATAAACAGGACCTTTAAGACTACGCTAAAGCCAGAGGCCAGGATATGTCTTTTATGAATCCTGGAGGAGGGTAGAATATCCTCCGCAGTAAGGGCGTCAGTACTAAGGTGCCTGTACCAGGCTAGGGGATTAATAGCAATGAACTGGCAAGCTAGAAACCCCCCTGCATGTGAATCATGGGTCAAAGCCATCAATTCCACGGTGTGGTGTGAAAGGGTGTTGTATATAAAGCAGAATAACCTAAAGAAATTTGGGGCATTATGGAACCCTTGGCTGAGTGAGATGGGTTACCCCTTGGGCGGGGCGCCCGGGGGGCGGACTTAGCTCCCACTTGGCTGGTGGGGGAGGGGGGACTGCGGGGTTTCCCGCTCCCCCCCCGTTGGCCTGGCCTCCGGGCATGCCGCCCCCCTTTCGCTCCCGGAGTTGTCTACTCTCTTCCAGCCAGTTAAATACCATCGGAACTGGAGTGGTTGGTGCTAACAATGTGTGTTCATCAAGGGGGTGGGTTGGGTGGGGATTTTCGGGGGGGAGCAAAAATGTAAACTTGTTATAACTTAAGTGTTGTGTAAGGCTCGTCCTTGCGATAGTTGAGTTTGTGATGATGTGAATACTCATGTTAATTTTGTGTCAAAAAAGTTAATTAAGATGATTAAATATAAAAAAAAAAGAAATTGAATAGCAAAATAAAGTCCCGAAAATTCTCGTACGTCAGAAAAAAAAAATCGGAAGTGATGTCATATGTTGTAATGTATTTGTATTGAATTTCTTCGGATGACAACTATACTGACTAAGCGAAAATCGTACGATCTGGAATCGTACGAGGAAAATTTTCATTGCATGCCCGATCGAATAAGATCCGATGAACGACCGTGATCGGCTGTCGAAAGTAGTGTACACATGATCCGAAAATCGTATGACCCTTCCTCGGACGACCATTTTCGTATGATATTCGGATCGTGTGTATGGGCCATTATTCTGAAGAAACCGCTGTGTTTGTATGTGGCTCTGGGCATAGTGGGTCTAATGGGAGTGGTTTCATAATTATCAGTCAGCTGAAGAGCACTAATAAGAAAAGCCGCTGGGCCTGCATCCCTTTAGACATGCAAGGAAAACAAGTGTATAGGTGCTGCAAGCTTCCCACATAAAAACTCCCCCCCGGTACTCAGACCGGTACATGGCTGCTGACATCTCAGGGTGACATCCAAAATAGTATTCCATTATTGAAATACATGTACAGAGCCGTAAAACAGTCTAGGAGTTTCGGACGCTAGTTCTTAGTTATGTTCCTATTGGCAATATCTCTCCAAAAATTACATTTTTGTTGTAGGGGATGCCTGAAATCTGAATCATATCTTCGGCAGACTTCTGGGGAAATCAGTGAGCCAATCACACAAGCAGGAAATTAAGTTTCTGAGGAGTGGTCGTACACATTCTGTGTACAGAACAACTTCACGTAGCCATATTGCATTGCATTTATAGAAAATTACAGCCGCTGCAGATTGAAAAGGAAAGTAATTTTTAATAACATTCAATTAAAAAATGACCTTAGCTACGACTAAGGCTATTGCTGAAACGCATCAGCTTTATTGTTTTACTGTCACTCTGATGTACCAATAAACAGCACTTCAAGGATTACAGTTTTGCCTGTATCGCAATTGCACAAGCTATATTATTTTTACTTTATTTTTTCCCCACGAAAGGGGAGTTACCCTTTAACCATTTACCGACCGTTCTATATCTGAATGATGGCTGCAGCGCGGTCGGATAACTGTGTGAGGGCGTACATTGACGTCCTCCCAGAATCGCACGCACCCGGGAATATACGTGAAACCAGGTCCGCATCATGGATCATGGTAAATGGCCGCTGACATCGGGCGGTTACCACATTATCACTCCATTTGATGGAGTGATCACTTGTAAACAAACCGGCGTCACATCTGGTTCCTCTCTCCCCTCTCTGTATTGATCGGTACAGAAAGGAGAGAGATCAGAGGCAGCAGCACTGTGGGCTGGATGTGCAGTGCCCACAGCGCTGATATGTGATAACTCCAGTACTCATCAATCCATCCATGCTCAGCCATCCATCCTCATCAATACTTAGCCATCCATTCTCATCAATACTCAGCCATCCATCCATTCTCATCAATACTCAGCCATCCATTCTCATCAATACTGAGCCATCCATCCATTCTCATCAATACTCAGCCATCCATCCTCAGCAATACTTATCCATCCATAGCAATAACTCCAGCACTCATCAATCCATTCATCCATCCATGCTCAGCCATCCATCCTCATCAATACTCAGCCACCCATCCTCATCAATACTCAGCCACCCATCCTCATCAATACTCAGCCATCCATCCATTCTCATTAATACTCAGCCATCCATCCTCAGCAATACTCATCCATCCATACCCAGCCGTACTCATTCGTACCTAGCCATACCCAGTCGTACTCAGCTGTACCCATCCATATCCAGGCATACTCATTCATGCTCAGCCAACCCCATCCATGCCTCATCCATCCCCATTCATGCTCCTCCATGCCACATCAGTTCTCATCCATGCCACTACAATGCCTCAAAAAAGTGTAATAGGTAATCAAATTAGATTTGAAATGTATGCCCCTAGAACACCTGACTAGGGATGAGCCGAACACCCCCGGTTCGGTTCGCACCAGAACTTGCGAACGACCCCCGCGTTCGGTACGAACGTTAGAACCCCATTGAAGTCTATGGGACTCGAACGTTCGAATTGGAAAGTGCTAATTTTAACGGCTAATATGCAAGATAGTGTCCTAAAAAGGGTTTGGCGACCTGCCTCCTGCCTCAGGGGACATGGGTCACTGCAAAAAAAAGTTTTAAAAACTACCGTTTTGGCGGGAGCACTGATTTTAATGACGATTAAAGTGAAAAAAAAAAGTGAAATATTCCTTTAAATATGGTGCCTGGGGGGTGTCTGTAGTATGCCTGTGAAGTGCCACGTGTTTCCCGTGTTTAGAACAGTCCCTGCACAAAATGACATTAAACGGAAATAACACCATTTAAAACTGCTTGCGGTTTTAATGTTATATCTGGTTCCTGCAATATGGTTGAAAATCATTCAGAAAAATGGCATGGGTAGCCCTGGGTTTTGTACGCATATTAAGGGGAACCCCGTACCCATATTAAAAAAAAAGGAAATGCGTGTGGCCCCCAGGCCCTATATACTCAGAACAGCAGTATACAGGCGGTGCAAACAAGACAGGGACTGTGTAGGTTTGTTGTGTTAAGTTGAATCTGTTTGTAATTTTCAACTGGTACATTTTTAAAGTGTAGCTCCAGTCAAAAAAACTATTTTTAAGCTTTTTGGAAAACATAGGGAAGGGTTATCACCCCTGTATAATTTGTTTTGTCGTCCATCTTTTTTCATCTCACTTGCTGTTGTCTCCTTCCGTTTGCAAGTAGGAGATGTTTGTAAATTGGATGTTTGAAAGTAGGGGCCTGCCCTATATGCTCTGCAGAAATGGCGGAACAAGGTGTTGGTTTTGCAACAACATTGTAAGCCCTCAAAGTGACTCTTGGTGGGCGCTGGAGCGCCCTGCTGTGAACGATTATATCAAGAATTGTAATTACATGCCATTGTTGAACAGTGGTAGAAAAATTGACCTTTGGTGGTTGTGGTGCTGGTGCCACAACACTATAAGTCCTCACCGTTACTCTGGGTGGGCACAGGAAGGGGCCCTCCTGTGAAATATTATATCAAGAATTGTAATTACATGTCCCTGTTAAACAGGGGCAGAAAAATTGGGCCTTAGGCACTGGTGCCACCACACTGCAACCTCTGCCATACACTCTAGTTTTATTGCAGGAATTAGCCCTGCTGCAAAGCATTGCATCAAAAATTGTACTTAAACGCCCCTGTTAAACAGGGGCAGAAAAATTGGGCCTTAGGCACTGGTGCCATCACACTGCAACCTCTGCCATACACTCTAGTTTTATTGCAGGAATTAGCCCTGCTGCAAAGCATTGCATCAAAAATTGTACTTAAACGCCCCTGTTAAACAGGGGCAGAAAAATTGGGCCTTAGGCACTGGTGCCATCACACTGCAACCTCTGCCATACACTCTAGTTTTATTGCAGGAATTAGCCCTGCTGCAAAGCATTGCATCAAAAATTGTACTTAAACGCCCCTGTTAAACAGGGGCAGAAAAATTGGGCCTTAGGCACTGGTGCCATCACACTGCAACCTCTGCCATACACTCTAGTTTTATTGCAGGAATTAGCCCTGCTGCAAAGCATTGCATCAAAAATTGTACTTAAACGCCCCTGTTAAACAGGGGCAGAAAAATTGGGCCTTAGGCACTGGTGCCATCACACTGCAACCTCTGCCATACACTCTAGTTTTATTGCAGGAATTAGCCCTGCTGCAAAGCATTGCATCAAAAATTGTACTTAAACGCCCCTGTTAAACAGGGGCAGAAAAATTGGGCCTTAGGCACTGGTGCCATCACACTGCAACCTCTGCCATACACTCTAGTTTTATTGCAGGAATTAGCCCTGCTGCAAAGCATTGCATCAAAAATTGTACTTAAACGCCCCTGTTAAACAGGGGCAGAAAAATTGGGCCTTAGGCACTGGTGCCATCACACTGCAACCTCTGCCATACACTCTAGTTTTATTGCAGGAATTAGCCCTGCTGCAAAGCATTGCATCAAAAATTGTACTTAAACGCCCCTGTTAAACAGGGGCAGAAAAATTGGGCTGCTGGCATCACCCAGAACCAAAAATGTTCTTCCAACATATCAGCGGAGGAGGAAGAGGATAGACAATCAACATAACAGGACAGTCACTCAGCATCAGCATAGGCAGTCTTGAAGGGATGTGGTATTTCAAAAAAAATTATTCGGTTACATCAGCTTCAGGTGCTTGGTAGCTGTGGGTGATCCAAGACTGATTCATCTTGATGAAGGTCAGTCGATCAACTGATTCGGTGGACAGGCGCACCCTGTGATCGGTAACGAAGCCACCAGCAGCACTGAAGGTGCGTTCCGAAAGAACGCTGGATGCAGGACAGGCCAGTAGCTCAATTGCATACTGTGCAAGCTCTGGCCAGTGATCCATCCTCAAGACCCAGTAAGCCAGAGGATTTTCGGTGGGAAAGGTGTCCAAGTCTGACCTTGCCCCTAGGTATTCCTGCACCATGTAAATTAGACGCTGGCGATGGGTGCTGGAACCAATCATACCTTGGGGCTGCGGACTAAAAAATTGTCTGAAAGCATCAGTCAGACGGCCACCTTCTCCACCGCTCCTTCTGACTGATGCCTCAGCAACACGTTGTCCAGGACCAGGAGTTTGTGACCTCCCAGTCTCTGGGAACGCGTTGCACAGACCTTTCTGCAAGGCCTCCCGGAGATGTCTCATCCTCTGCTCCCTCTGCGATGGCAAGATAAGGTCGGCAACCTTACCCTTGTACCGTGGATCAAGGAGAGTGGCCAGCCAGTAATGGTCCCTCTCCTTGATCCGAAGAATACGAGGATCCTTCCGCAGGCTTTGCAGGATCAGGGAGGCCATGCAGCGTAGGTTAGCTGAGGCATTCGGTCCGGAGTCCTCTGGGTCACTAAGGACAACATGATCCGCAGCTACCTCCTCCCAGCCACGTACAAGTCCACGTGTTCCTTGGGACTGTAAATCATCCCTATAAGACTGCTGCTGCTGATGCTGAGTGCCAGCCTCCACCTCCATGCTGACACAATCATCCTCCTCCTCTTCCTCCTCCTCACCCTCTTCCTGTGTGATGGGTGGCACAGCAGGAACACTGTCTGGATAAAGGGGGCCTTGAGAGGCAAGGAAGTCCTCCTCTTCCTGCCTCTGTTCTGCCTCAGGTGCCCTGTCCATTATTCCACGCAGCGTATGCTCCAAGAGGTGGACAAGAGGTATAGTGTCACTGATGCATGCACTGTCACTGCTCACCATCCTTGTGGCCTCCTCAAACGGTCACAGGACAGTGCATGCATCCCTGATCATGCCCCACTGGCGTGGTGAGAAAAAACCAAGCTCCCCTGACCCTGTCCTGGTGCCGTAGTCGCACAGGTACTCATTGATGGCCCTCTGCTGCGTGTGCAGCCGCTGCAGCATGGCCAATGTTGAGTTCCATCTGGTGGGCATGTCACATATAAGGCGGTTCTTGGGCAGGTTCAACTCCTTCTGGAGCTCAGCCAGCCGAGCACAGGCATTAAATGATCGGCGGAAATGCACACAGACTCTCCTGGCCTGTTTCAGGACATCCTGTAAGCCGGGGTACCTGCCCAAGAACCGCTGCACCACCAGGTTAAGTACGTGAGCTACACAGGGCACATGGGTCAGTTGTCCCTGTCGGAGGGCAGAGAGGAGGTTGGTGCCATTGTCGCAAACCACCATTCCTATCTTAAGCTGGCGTGGCGTCAACCACCTCTCGGCCTGCCCCTGCAGAGCTGACAAAACATCCACCCCAGTGTGGCTCCTGTCCCCCAAACAAACCAGCGCAAGCACGGCATGGCATCGTTTTGCCTGCGTACTTGCGTAGCCCCTGCAACGCCTACGGAGCACCGCTGGTTCTGAGGACAGAGCACTGGAAGAGGCCATGGAGGAAGAAGAAGAGGAGGGGGTGGAGGAGGAGAGAGGTGTGTCACAACCAATAGTAGCATTTTGGAGGCGTGGTGGCGGAACAACCTCCAACACTACTGCACCTTGTCCTGCATCCTTCCCAGCAGCCAGAAGAGTGACCCAATGGGCCGTGAAAGACAGGTAACGTCCCTGTCCATGCCTGCTGGACCATGAGTCAGAGGTAATATGCACCTTACCGCTGACTGCCCTGTCCAGCGAGGCAAGGACATTGCCTTCCACATGCCGGTAGAGAGCCGGAATCGCCTTCCGTGAGAAAAAGTGGCGTTTGGGGACCTGCCACTGAGGAACCGCACATTGTACAAACTCACGGAAGGGGGCCGAGTCTACCAACTGAAAAGGCAGCAGTTGAAGTGCTAGCAATTTCGCCAAGCTAGCATTCAACCGCTGGGCATGTGGATGGCTGGGAGTAAATTTCTTCCGCCGGTCCAGCAGCTGGGGCAGGGACATTTGCCTGCTATAATCGGACGTGGATGTACCACTAGCAGAGTTCCTGGAAGCACTTGGCTGTGACACACCTAATTCTACACCTTCATTCCTCTGAGAGCAGGTTTCAGAGAGGACTGAAGGTCTAGTGGGGTTGGAGATGCCAGCTGATGAGGAGCAAGGAGAGGTCCGCTTTGTTCTTTGGTGTGGGTCTTTGAGGTATGCTTGCCAACGAGCTGCATGGCAGGTCAACATATGTCTGGTCAAGCATGTGGTGCCCAAGCGGCTGATGTTTTGGCCACGTGAGATACGCTTGAGACATATGTTGCAAATAGCAGCGGTGCGATCTGATGCACTCGTCTCAAAAAAGGCCCACACCAAAGAACTTTTAGAATAACGCGCAGAGGAAGCGCTCTGCGCAGGCGGAGCTCTGCGGTGTGATTCAGTCGGTGTGCTGCCCCTAAGCTGGCCCCCGGAGGGCATCCTGCCTCGTTGGACATGTGCCTCCTCCTCCTCCCTCCTTCCAGGCACCCACGTGGAGTCAGTGCCCTTATCATCCCCTCCCTCTTCATCGCTGTAGCAAACCTGGCAGTATGCTGCAGCTTGTGGAACATGACTGCCAGATTGCTGTGCTTCTTGAGCATCCTCTCTCTCTGCGCTCACGCTACTGCCTTCCTCTAGCTGAGTGTCATCATCAGAGCCCACCAAACACTGGGAATCCTCCTGGAGCATGTACCAAACACTGTGCTCAAAGAGTTCAGGAGACTCCTCAGGAGGACGTGGTGGGTCTAGGGAAGGAGTCACTGATGATGACATTGAGAGGAGGGACGACGATGTGTTGGCAGCTGTTTTTCTACTACCCTGAGACTGGGTGAGAGAGGATGAGGAGGATGAAGAGGGCTTGGTCATCCACTCTACCAAGTCGTTGGCATGTTGCGGTTCAACATGTCCAGCTGCAGAAAAGAAGGACAAGCATGTCCCATGGCCACGTGCTGATGACAATGCACCGCGTCTACGACCAGCACTGTTGTCTCTAGACACAGAGCCTGCTTGCCCTCTTTTATCGGCTCGCGCCTGTCTGCCTCTCCTTGCTGGCCTTCCAGACATGGTAATAGCCTGAAGGGAGTTGGGTAAAACAGTAGTTGGGTAGTTTATATTGTGCTGGAGGCACACAACACCCACTAACTCCTGCAGATGCCTTTTTTATAGAACAGCAGAGTTAAAGGGGTATATACAGATGTATACTGTGCTGTGCTGGAAGCACACACAACTTCCAATAACTCCCGCAGATGACAATCGGGCCCAAATAGAGAACAGCTATGTAGGTGGATAATAGCGGTATGTACTGGGTACAGACTGCACGCACACAGCACGCACTATCTCCTGAGTGACACTACTGACTGCAAGCTCTATTGTTAAAGATGGACCACTAGCTATATAGGTGAGGTGAATATCACGGTGTATACTGCGGTCAGGGCACGCAGACAATAACCAGAAAACAGCAGAGTTAAAGGGGTATATACAGATGTATACTGTGCTGTGCTGGAGGCACACACAACTTCCAATAACTCCCGCAGATGACAATCGGGCCCAAATAGAGAACAGCTATGTAGGTGGATAATAGCGGTATGTACTGGGTACAGACAGCACGCACTAACACTACTGACTGCAAGCTCTATTATTAAAGCTAGATCACTAGCTATATAGGTGAGGTGAATATAGTGGTGTATACTGCGGTCAGGGCACAGACAGTAACCACTACACAAGAGCAAAATAGTAAATCAGCCAAAAACGATTGGTGTGTAACTGTGTTGAAGGTACACAGAACACCCACTGCTTCAGATGCTAACAAACACTACACGAGGCCGCCTGAAAGGCAGCTTTATATAGTGTGGGGCGTGCACTACACAGCCTGAGCTATGATTGGCCACAGGCAGGATGCCTGTGGCCAACCATTGCTCTCCTCGCTACTGGCGCTGCGATTGGCCAAGCATGCGGGGTCACAGTGCATGCTTGGCCAATCGTGAGACAACAATGCATTGTGCCATCGCAGTGCATTGTGGGCCACACGAATTTTGCCGCGAACGGCCCAAACGTTCGGAATTCGGCGAACGCACGAACGACCGATGTTCGAGTCGAACATGCGTTCGACTCGAACACGAAGCTCATCCCTACACCTGACGGTGCTCCCTGCATATTGGGCCTCTCTATGTGGCAAGGCTGTGTAAAAGTCTCCCATATGTGGTATTGCCAGTAGGAGTAGGAAAATCTATTTTGGGGTGTAATTTTCAGTACATACATGCTATTTGTTAGAATTATTGTAAAAATCTTCAACTTTGTTTAAAAAAAAAATGCATTTTCATTTTCTTTACACATTTGCCAAAAACTTGCAGAAAAAATGACAAGTTCAAAAGACTCACTATGCCTCATAGATTATATGTTGGGTTGTTTTCTTTCCAAAATGGGGTAATTTTTGGGGTGTTTCCATTGTCCTGATTCTCAAGGGCCTTCAAAAATGTAATGTCCCCCCTCCCCCTTTTTTTTTTTTTTAGAATTTTTTTTTTGAAATTATTATTTTTTTTTTTTTCTCTCCCCCTCTTCACTACTCTCCACCATATCCCTCTCTCTCCCCTGGTTTATTTTCCTATGGTCTCCTCATTATAGTTGGAAGGGGAAAAAATAGCTCAAAGCTTGATGGTAAGATGGAAGATGTATAAATAAATGATAAGGCAAATAGATGTATAATTCGAATAGGAATGGAAAAATAGCATGTAACGGCCGAATGGTAGTAAAGTTAGATCAGCAGTATCAGATACCCCCTCAATAGGGACCTTACCTAGGGTAAGATAGACTAGTATAGTCAATAATTAGGGGATAAGAGGTGTCAAAGGGGTGGGTTGGAGTATATGTGGGTGTAAATTTTAGGGCGAATGAGTGGTAATGGATTGGGTAGGATAAGGAAGTAGATTGGAAGGTATTAAGTGATATTTGTGTTAGTATAGTAAGTAAGTGTTTGCGTGTTCTTCTTATTATTTTTTTTCTTTATTTTTTTTTTCTTTATGGGAAATGTAAGGTTTTGCTCCTTTAATGTCAGAGGTCTAAACTCCCCCTCTAAAAGAAATCAAATATTGAATTTTATGAATAAACAGAAAATTGATATAGTGCTATTTCAAGAAACACACTTTCGATCAGATCACATACCTAAAATAAATAATAGAAATTATAGTGTGTGGATACATGATACATTTCCTTACTCTAAATCAAAAGGTGTATCGATTGCGTTTCATAGGGATATACCAGTCCAAATAATACAAAAATATGAAGGTAAGGATGGGAGGTTATTAATAATAAAACTTAAGCTGTATGGAAAAATATTTACAATAATAAATTTGTACCTTCCAAATTATGGGCAAATAGAGACTGGAATAAAAGCCCTATCAGACGCAATGGAGAAAGCTGAGGGAATAGTAATTGTGGGAGGCGACTTTAATTTCCTGATGGATATAAAAAGGGACACTACAAATATTAATATGCAAAAAAAAAGAATAACATTAAAATAAAGGAATTAAAAAATGTCTTGAGAAAATACCAGCTAACTGATATATGGAGGGCCCAACATCAAATGGAGAAAAATTATACATACTATTCAAATATTCACAACTCATACCACAGATTAGATTATTTTTTTGTAAATAGGGAAGGTTTAATAATGAAGCCAATATCAGAGATAGGGGGATTTCTATGGTCAGATCACGCCCCAATATATCTAGAGTTTGCAGTAATTGCGACAAAGAAAAGGAGTGGGATATGGAGATTGAATGATAATCTAATCAAAGATAATAAATGTGAGGTAGAGATACAACAAACTATAAAATAATTTTTAATAACTAATGAAGGAGATGAAACATCATTCCCAATTCAATGGGAAACATTAAAATGTATTGAGGGGAATATTCATCAAGCATGGAGCAAGAAGAAGAAAAGAAAAAATATTGAAACAATCTCAATTGGAAACAGAGATTAGAGAATTAGAGGAGTTACATAAGAGGAGTATGAAACCATTTGATAGAATAAGATTAAAGGAAAAACAAATGGAAATGCAATCAATGCTTGATGAAGAGTCCCTACAGATAAGAGACAAAAATAGAACACAGTGGTATAAGTTCGGAAATAAATCAGGGAAAGTGTTGGCCCGAACATTAAAAAAGCAGCAACCCTTAAGTTACATAGAAAAAATTGTAAAACCAAATGGGGAAATGACATATGACCCAGTGGAAATATCTGAAACTTTTCATACTTACTACTCCAAGTTATATAATATAAAAGAAAATCAGAAATATAAGGAGAAAGGGAATAAGGGTGAGGCGATACGAAACTATATACGGGAAACAGCGGTACCCATGTTCTCAATAGAAAAAATTGAGGATCTGGAGCGTGAAATCTCAATAGAAGAAATAGAGCATGCAATCGCAGAACTTGCACTGGGAAAGAGTCCAGGCCCGGATGGGTATACCGCTAGATTCTATAAGACATTTAAGAGTTTAATCACGCCTATTCTTAAGAAAACATATAACTCTATCTCTCAAACACAGCCATTTGCAGTACAGAGCACGGAGGCCCATATCGTATTAATATTAAAGCCTGAAAAGGATCAATCAATTTGTAAAAACTATAGACCTATATCTTTGACAAACATAGATATAAGAATATACTCTAAGATAATAGCGAGACGAATAACAGAAATGATATCAGATCATATAAATTTGGACCAAACGGGTTTTATGAAGGGTAGAGAAACAAGGGATAACATTATCAAGACATGTACACTGATGTAATACGCTCAGAGAAATGCCATCCCTGCCTGCCTTCTGGCTATAGATGCCGAGAAGGCTTTTGATAGGGTGGGATGGCAATTCTTGGAGGAAGTATTGAGGCAAATAGGAATGGGACCTAAAATGCTAGATAGGATCACTGCATTATATAAAAATTCAAGAGCAAAAGTTAGGACAAATGGGATGTTGTCAGATTATATAAAGATATCAAATGGGACTAGACAGGGGTGTCCCCTATCCCCACTTCTGTACGTTATGATAATGGAACATCTTATGGAAGCTATAAGGGGAAATACGGATATCAAAGGGATAGAGGTTAAAGGTAAAGAATATAAGACGGCTGCATATGCAGATGATCTTTTATTATATATAACTAACCCTATAATTACAATACCAAATGTAATAAAAGAACTGGAAAGATTTGGGCAATTGAGCAACTTTAAAGTTAATTATGATAAATCTGTAAGTAATGAACATCTCATTGGAAGAAGGAATGCAAAAGATAATACTAAATGATTTCCCATTTAAGTGGAAACAAGACGCGATTAAGTATCTTGGAATATATATTCCAAGTGACTTAAAACTTCTACAGGACATGAACTATAATAAAGCAATTTATAAGGTAAAAAAACTTTTAGGAAAATATGATAAAATAACTTATTCCTGGTTAGGGAAAATAAATATTCTAAAGATGGTGATACTACCAATTATGCTATATATTTTTCAAACGGTCCCTATTATACCATCAGGAAAGATTATGAAGGATTTAAGAGAAGCTGCAGAAAGTTTTATATGGTCGCATAAGGTTCCTAGAATAGGAAGAGAAGTATTAATAAGAACAAAAAAAAATGGAGGACTGGCAATGCCTGACTTCTCCAAATACCTCCAAGCAGCGTCAATAATGAGAATTATAGATTGGCAGCATAATGCAAAAAATAAACAATGGGTAGAGCTAGAAGAAGATATAATAGGGGCTAGAATAAAACATTAACCATGGATAAAATCTAATTTAAGACCAGAATAAAAGGAGTTACCCATTTTTGTAAAAACAACATTAAAAATTTGGGATGATATAATAAAAAAAGGAAATCTCTCCTCAATGAGTGGGCCTATGACCCCATTATTTGCCAACCCCGAATTTAGACCAGCACTAAAAAGCAAAACATTTCTTAAATGGAATATGGAGGAGCATGAGCGAATAATACAAATCCTGATAGATGGGAGAATGCCAACGTTTCAGGAAATGGGACATGAATATAATAATAAATGGCTGCAATACTCTCAGTTGAAAGCATATATAGATCCATTAATGATAAGTATTAATAGACAATTAATTGTATTCGAGCAAATAGTATTAAATAAGGATAAAGCAAATAAAAAACTTTCTAAGATATACAATCTATTACTCCACTATGGTGATATTAAAAAAATAGCAGCAGTGAAAAAATGGGAGGAGGAAATAGGGAATGTGTTGACAGAGAAGGAATGGGAAGGGATATATGGAAGAATACATAAACTATCGGTAGCAATCAAGGACCAAGAAAAAAACTATAAAGTTGCAATAAGATGGTATAGAAGCCCAGTAGTAATGAATAGAATAAATAAAAGGAACCCTGAAACCTGTTGGAGATGCAAAATAGAAAAGGGTACTTTAGAACACATATGGTATAGCTGTTACAAGTTAAGAGATTTTTGGGGTAAGATAACAGAAATATATCAGCGAGTGACAGGTACTAGGATAAACATAGATATAATGATAGTACTATTCTCTCTCACACCTAAATAATTAACACAGAAAGAGATAGAGTTTTTGCACTGTATGACTACAGCTGCAAAAGTTGTAATAGCGCGAAAATGGAAAAAGGAAAATGCTCCATTAATAATAGAGTGGAAATGTGAAATGAGTGAAACACACTATATGGAGAAGCAAATAAGAGAAGAAGGATATGTGGAGAATCCGATTTCAAAGCATTGGAAAAAGTGGGAGGAGTTTTGCACCTCAGGGATCCTTAAGGAATATTTGTAAGTGAGGAAGTGAGGAGCGATGGGGTAGGGGGGAGGGATGAGGGCTGATTTATATATATATATATATATATTTTTTTTTTGTTTTTGTTTTGAGAAATATGTAGTAGTTGATGGATGTTAGGTAT
The DNA here is from genome assembly GCF_037356315.1 of Lithobates pipiens. Lineage (NCBI taxonomy): Eukaryota > Metazoa > Chordata > Amphibia > Anura > Ranidae > Lithobates > Lithobates pipiens. The sequence goes on from NW_027507784.1 coordinate 174,567,450, forward strand.
GTTGATGGATGTTTTGTATGTTTTATAGTTATAAAGAAATAATAAAGAAAGATTTGAAACAAAAATGTAATGTAGTCAAGAAATTATATGTATGATTTATGCTCCAAGAACGCCTGACAGTGCTACTTGCATGTTGGGCCTCTGTATATGGCCACAACATGTAAAAGTCTCACACATGTGGTATCGTCATACTCAGGAGGAGTAGCAGAATGTGTTTTGGTGTGTAATTTGTGCTATGCATATGTTGTGTGTGAGAAATAACCTGCTAATATAACAATTTTGTGAGAAAAAAAATGATTTTGCAAAGAATTGTGGGAAAAAAAATTACAACTTCAAAAAACTCATCATGCTTCTTAATAAATACCTTTGAATGTCTACTTTCCAAAAAGGGGTCATTTGGGGGTTATTTGAACTTTCCTGGCTTGTTAGGGTCTCAAGAAATAAGAAAGGCCTTTAGTGCATCAGATGTGATCAATTTTCAGAAATTGGCACCATAGCTTGTGAACTTTCACAAAGACCAAATAATATTTACCGTATTTTCCGGCGTATAAGACGACCTTTTACACGTAAAAAAAATTGCCCAAGAAGCAGGGGTCGTCTTATACGCTGGGTCAGCTCCTCGGATGCCGGCTGGGTGTTCGGTAATACTGTATGTAGCTTCAGCTACATACAGTATATACCGCTGAGCCAATCCTGGTGAGCGATGTATTCAAATGAATACAAAGCCTGCTCGGATTGGAGTAACGACCTTTGCCAATCCGAGCAGGCTACTCTGTAGCCTGCTCTGATTGGCTTGGAGAGTCAGAGCGGCACGGGCTGATGATGTTACAGCCTCTGCCAATCCAAGCAGGCTTTGTATTCATTAATAGAATACATCGCTCGCCGTGATTGGCTCCAGCAAATGCAGGAAGAAGGAAGAAATATGAAGCCTCGGAAGCCGGGTTGTCTTATACGGTAAGTACAGATTTAAAAGCATTTTTGTCCTGTAAGATTAGGGGGTCGTCTTATATGCCGGGTCGCCTTATACACCGGCAAATACGGTAATACTTAATGTGATTGTAGCCGTATTAGTGCAATTGTGACAGAGAAAATCGAGTACTGTCCGTGATACTTTTTTTATTTACATACAATTTTTCAGGACAAGCTTTCGGGGTATGTCCCCTTCTTCAAGTTCCAAGCAGTACTGATTTACAAATTTTTAAGCAGAATGTAAAAACAAAACAAAAAAAAAACACCTCTGAGGGAAAGAAGAGAAAAAAAAACAACAACAAAATAAAATAAAACACATACAAATCAATGGCAAAATAAAACACATACAAATCAATGGCAATAAAGATAACAGAAGAGTTAGTGAGATAAGACAGAGGGAGAGCTATGGAATGGGGGGGGGGGGGGTGCTAGTCACAGAGGTTATTTTTACCAAAGATATGTAGCAGTATAAATTTATGAAGAAAAATTACTAATTTTCAAAATATTATAACAGAAACCAAGAAAAGATTTTTTTTGCAGACTTTTCGGCCTTTTTCCTTTTATAGAGCAAAAAAAAAAAAAAGAAAAGAAAAAACAATGGTGATTAAATACCACCAAAAGAAAGCTCTATTTGTGTGAAAAAAAGGACAAAAATGTCATATAGGTACAGTGTTGCATGACTGAGTAATTCAAAATGTGAGCACCGAAAACTGAAAATTGGTCTGGTTAGGAAGGGGGTTTAAGTGCCCAGTGGGTAAGAGGTTGAAAATGTTCATGAGCATATATAGGCTTTTTGATCCCATAAATTTCAACAGGAATAAATGCGAAATGCATGCATTCTTATGTGAGTTTTTATGCCTGAGGAATTCCTACTTAACTGCTCTCCATTCCTTGTCCAGCTCAAGAAACAAACTGTTGAAGCCTGATACACCTGCAATACACCAGACAAATGCCTGAAAAAATGCGCCAAAAACACCAAGAAAACACCGAGGTTCGGTTCTCAATGGAACTGGCTGCGGATCGCATAGGAGCGATGTGTGTCCCCGTTCTCCGTTCCAGGGCTGAACCCACTCCTGAATTTGGCCTTGAAATGGAGCCAAAGACGCACAGTTTTTCTGTGCAGTGCGCTCCGCAGCCGCAACAGAGATATACGAACTGGCTCCATAGGGAGCCAGTCACATTCTCCTGCTATGCGAATTGATTTCCAAATTGCATCGGTGTGAATCCAGCCTGATATTTGTTTAGGAAGAGCTGGCTCTGTAAGTAATCAAACTTTGTGTTTGTTTCTGCAAGCCACACCTCAACATGTCATGTCAATAGTTCACATACTTTTCCTATTAGGGATGTTTATTATTTAAACCATATGTTTAATAAAGATTTGATACAGTATATATTGTGGTTGATTTACTAAAGCCAAATAGACTGGGCAATTTGGCAGTGTGGTTCCTCTAGAGCAGGGGTAATGAATTAAAATTCAAGGAGGTCCGATCGCCAAAATTTTCTTTGGGCCGAGGTCCGAATCTCAAGTCTGTGCTATGACTCAGAAAATATTGTAGTAACTGTATATCATCAAAAACATGAGAAATGTACAATTTCCTTAGCATTTCAACAATATTTATTGTCAAGTTAAATCAGGTGTCCCCATCACAGTGCCCCTTTACATCAGGTGTCCCCATTACAGTGCCCCTTTACATCAGGTGTCCCCATTACAGTGCCCCTTTACATCAGGTGTCCCCATTACAGTGCCCCTTTACATCAGGTGTCCCCATTACTGTGCCCCTTTACATCAGGTGTCCCCATCACAGTGCCCCTTTACATCAGGTGTCCCCATCATAGTGCCCCTTTACATCAGGTGCCCCCATCACAGTGCCCCTTTATATCAGGTGCCCCATCACAGTGCCCCTTTACATCAGGTGTCCCCATCACAGTGCCCCTTTACATCAGGTACCCCCATCACAGTCCCCTTTTACATCAGGTGCCCCCATCACAGTGCCCCTTATGATGTACAGGCATTCCTGTCAGAGTGCCCCTTACATCCGATGTCCCAATCAGAGTCCCCCTTAACATAAACTGTGCACATCAGGGTGCCCCTTAACATAAAATAAGGGTCATGCTGATGGGCACATTTTATATTAAGGGGCATTCTTAACTTAAAATTTGCCCATCAGAGTGCCCCTTTTAATATAAAATGTACCCATCAGTGTTGCTCTTAAAATAAAATATGCCCATTAGCGTGCCCCTTAACATGAAATAAGGGTCACACTGATGGCTGCATATTATGTTAGGAGGCTCTCTGATGGACAAATTTTATTTTAAGGGGCATGCTGATAGGAATATTATTAATATGCACAATGCTGGGCTTTTTTTGTAAGGAGCACATGGGTATATTTTTTATGTGCACACTGATGGGCATGTTTTGTTAAGGTGCCCCTTAACAAAATATGCCCATCGGTGTGCACAATAAAAATATACCTATCAGCGTGCCCCTTAACATAAAATAAGGGTCACGCTGATGGGCACCTTTTATGTTAAGGGGTACTCCGATGGACAAATTTTATTTTGCGGGGCACGCTGATGGGTATATTCTTAACCACTTTAGCTCCGGACCAATAAACACCTTAAGGACCAGAGGTCTTTTTCCAATTTCGCACTGCGCTGCTTTAACTGGTAATTGCGCGGTCATGCAATATTGCACCCAAACGAAATTTGCGTCCTTTTCTTCCCACAAATAGAGCTTTCTTTTGATGGTATTTGATTGCCTCTGCGATTTTTTTTTTTTGCGATATAAATGGAAAAAGAGCGAAAATTTTGAAAAAAAAGATATTTTCTTCTTTTTGTTATAAGAAAAATCGAATAAACTAAATTTTAGTCATACATTGAGGGCAAAATTTATTCAGCCACATGTCTTTAGTAAAAAAAATGTCAATAAGCGTATATTTTTTGGTTTGCGCAAAAGTTATAGCGTCTACAAACTAGAGTACATTTTCTGGAATTTACACAGCTTTTAATTTATGACTGCCTATCTCATTTCTTGAGGTGCTAAAATGGCAGGGCAGTACAAACCCCCCCCAAATGACCCCATTTTGGAAAGTAGACACCCCAAGGAAATTGCTGATGGTTATGTTGAGCCCATTGAATATTTATTTTTTTTGTCCTAAGGGATTGAATAATGACAAAAAGAAAAAAATTTTTACAAAAAGTTGTCACTAAATGATATATTGCTCACACATGCCATGGTTATATGTGGAATTGCACCCCAAAATATATTCCGCTACTTCTTCCGAGTATGGGGATACCACATGTGTGGGACTTTTTGGGAGTCTAGTCGAGCACGGCACCCCGAAAACCAATCACCACCTTCAGGATTTCTAAGGGTGCAAATTTTTGATTTAACTCCTCACTACCTATCACAGTTTCGAAGGCCATAAAATGCCAAAATAGCACAAAACCCCCCAAAATGACCCCATTTTGGAAAGAAGACACCCCAAGCTATTTACTGAGAGGCATGTTGAGTCCATGGAATATTTTATATTTTGCCACAAGTTGCGGGAATATTACAAACTTTTTTTTTTTTGCACAAAGTTGTCACTAAATGATATATTGCTCACACATGCTATGGGCATATGTGAAATGACACCCCAAAATACATTCTGCTGCTTCTCCTGAGTACGGGGATACCACATGTGTGGGACTTTTTGGGAGCCTAGCCGCGTACGGGACCCCGAAATCCAAGCACCGCCTTCAGGATTTCTAAGGGCATACATTTTTTATTTTACTCCTCACTACCTATCACAGTTTTGAAGACCATAAAATGCCAAGATGGCACAAAACCCCCCCAAATGACCCCATTTTGGAAAGTAGACACCCCAAGCTATTTGCTGAGGGCCATGTTGAGACCATTGAATATTTTTTTTTTGTCCCAAGGGATTGAATAATGACAAAAAAAAAAAAATTTTTTTTACAAAAAGTTGTCACTAAGGCCGCGTACACACGCGGGGACTGTTCGCCCAACTTTGTCCGTCAAACAGTTTCGGCAAACAGTCCGCTCAAAATTAGCATGGACGGACATGGCCACACACGACGGACGAACAGTTTGCTGAAACCGTGCGCAATGACGTGAACGGCACGTACGACGGGACGAAAAATACGACGTCCTATACACTGCATTATAACTTTCGGCGTGTAAATCCTTTCTGAGCATGCGCGGAACATAGTTTGACGAACAAGCCTACACACGAGGGGACTGTTCGCTGAAACAAAGTTTCAGCGGACAGTTTTTCGGAATTTCCGAAAAACCTTGTTCAGCGGACTGTTCGCTGAAACTGTCCGCTGAAAGCCCACACACGAGCGGACTGTTTGCCGAAACACTGTTCAGCGGACAAAGTTGGGCGAACAGTCCCCGCGTGTGTACGCGGCCTAAATGATATATTGCTCACACATGCCATGGTTATATGTGGAATTGCACCCCAAAATATATTCCGCTACTTCTCCCGAGTATGGGGATACCACATGTGTGGGACTTTTTGGGAGTCTAGTCGCGCACGGCACCCCGAAAACCAATCACCACCTTCAGGATTTCTAAGGGTGCAAATTTTTGATTTAACTCCTCACTACCTATCACAGTTTCGAAGGCCATAAAATGCCAAAATAGCACAAAACCCCCCAAAATGACCCCATTTTGGAAAGTAGATACCCCAAGCTATTTACTGAGAGGCATGTTGAGTCCATGGAATATTTTATATTTTGCCAAAAGTTGCGGGAATATTACAAACTTTTTTTTTTTTTTGCACAAAGTTGTCACTAAATGATATATTGCTCACACATGCTATGGGCAGAAGTCAAATTACACCCCAAAATAAATTCTGCTGCTTCTCCCGAGTACGGGGATACCACATGTGGGGGACTTTTTGGGAGCCTAGCCACATAGGGGACCCCGAAAACCAAGCACTGCCTTCCGGATTTAAATATAAAATGCTACCAAAAAAACTGTTAGCGATCGCAGGGATCAGGCCTGACTCTGCGATCGCTGCAGTTATGTGTTTAGTGTTTTGTAAGTGACAGTGATCGATCGATACTGCACTTGGGTGGGCTGGGCAGAGGGGCAAAACGCAGGTGCTAGCAGGTATCTGGGCTGATCCCGCTAACAATGCATTTTTTTGGAACCCTGAACTGCTGGGGACGCTAGTATAGATCTGATCAGATCAGATATTGATCTGTTCAGATTCTATACCACTACGGGAGGTGTATGCTTTGCGCGTGGGTGTTAGCGGTACTGGCACTAACCTAGCGCTGCCTGGGGCGACGCAGACCCTGACCCTAAAACCTAATTGATATCACCCGCCGGGTGATCAGGGGGTTAAACCTTTATTGGGTAATAAATGGTGGGTGCCCTGATGCTATAAAAAGCAAACTAACCAGAGTCACCCGTAACACTTATACGGTGATCAGTGGTGAAAGGGTTAACTAGGGGCAATCAGGGGGTTCAAATTTTTATTAGGTAGTATATGGGGGTCCCTGGCGCTATATAAAAACCTGACGGGGAACCTAAATAACTAACTGGCTAACCAGCGTCACCAGTGACACTTATACTGTGATCGCTGGTGAAAGGGTTAACTAGGGGCAATCAGGGGGTTAAAACCATTATTGGGTAGTATATCGGGGTACCTAGCGCTATAAAAACCTGGCGGTGAACCTAAAAAAATAACTAGCTACCTAGCGACAGTAGCGACACTGATGCAGCGATCAGAAAAATTATCGCTTAGTGACACTGGCAAAAGGGGGTGAAAGGGTTAACTAGGGGCAATCAGGATGTTAAAACCATTATTGGGTAGTATATCGGGGTACCTAGCGATATAAAAACCTGGCGGTGAACCTAAAAAAATAACTAGCTACCTAGCGACAGTAGCGACACTGATGCAGCGATCAGAAAAACGATCGCTTAGTGACACTGGCAAAAGGGGGTGAAAGGGTTAACTAGGGGCAATCAGGATGTTAAAACCATTATTAGGTAGTATATCGGGGTACCTAGCGCTATAAAAACCTGGCGGTGAACCTAAAAAAATAACTAGCTACTTAGCGACACTAGCGACACTGATGCAGCGATCAGAAAAATGATCGCTTAGTGACACTGGCAAAAGGGGGTGAAAGGGTTAACTAGGGGCAATCAGGATGTTAAAACCATTATTGGGTTGTATATCGGGGTACCTAGCACTATAAAAACCTGGCGGTGAACCTAAAAAAATAACTAGCTACCTAGCGACACTGATGCAGCGATCAGAAAAATTATCGCTTAGTGACACTGGCAAAAGGGGGTGAAAGGGTTAACTCTAGGGGCAATCAGGGGGTTAAATCTTTATTGGGGGGTGATAGGGGGCTACCCTGGACCTAACACTAACTGCCCTGACAGTTTTTACTTTTACAACTGACACTGAATGCATTGATCAGTAAAGAAATGATCAATGCAATCAGTGACACTGTGACTGGGGGGGGAGGGGGGGCAGGGGGGGGATGGGGGGGGGGGTTTGTGTACCTGTGTGTACCTACATGTCAGTGTAGTGTTGGTGCACACTTACTATTAGTCTTCTCCTCGTAGTCCGGTCAAAAAGACCGCCCCGAGGAGAATGACATCACTTCCTCCTTCCTGTGTAAACAATACACAGTGGGAGGAAGTTCGTCATTGGCCAGGAGCGATCCAGAGGGGGTGGCCAGAAACCAACGGCCATCCCCTCATCACGGATCGCTGCTGGAGGGAAACGGACCACCGTATTCAGCGGGAGGGGGTCCGATCGGACCCCCCACCCGCTGGAAGGCAGGCACGTACATCTACGTGCTTGTGCCTGCCTGTGCCATTCTGATGACGTATAATGGCAATACGGCGGTCCTTAAGTGGTTAATGTGCACATCGATGGGCATATTTTGTAGGGCACATTTTGTTGTGCCCATCAGCGTGCCCCTTAACAAAATATGCCCATTGATGTGCACATTAAAAATGTACCCATCAGTGTGCCCCGCAAAATAAAATTTGTCCATCGGAGTACCCCTTAACATAAAAGGTGCCCATCAGCGTGACCCTTATTTTATGTTAAGGGGCACGCTGATAGGTATATTTTTTATTGTGCACACTGATGGGCATATTTTGTTAAGGGGCACCTTAACAAAACATGCCCATCAGTGTGCACATAAAAAATATACCCATGTGCTCCTTACAAAAAAAGCCCAGCATTGTGCATATTAATAATATACCTATCAGTGTGCCCCTTAAAATATGCCCAACAGTGTGCACAATAAAAACGAATGTATTATCCATAATGTACCCACATACCTTTACTACAGGAGCGAGGGCACAACTGAAACTGCCTGGCAAGGAGAGCCAGGACCCGGGAATAGCTAACTGCGGGCAGCAGGGGGGCGGGGCGCGCATGTGACGTCACACCCCTACTGTCCGTGAGCGTGTCTCTCTTCAGCTTCGAGAGACGCGGCCAGGAGCAGGGGGCGGGCACATGCGCGCAGCGTCACTGGTTGCTGGGGAAACCCGCGGTCCCAGCAAACCAGTGATCGCTTCAATTTAGTAGTATGCTGGCGGCACAGCGGTCCGGGCAGAAGCTCAGTTCGGTCCGGACTCGGACCACGGGCCGCCATTTAATGACGGCTGCTCTAGAGCTTAGTAAATGGTGTTTTTTTTTATTTTCCTCTGCATGTTATTGAGTATTCTTTGCAAAGTCAAGCTTCACCTAATTTACTAAGCTCTGGAGCAAATGCACTTTGAAAGTGCACAGTCGATCTGCCTTTAGTAAATCAACTCTATTGCGTGTTTTGCTTAATAGCTGTCTTTATTATAATGAAGTTTAGAGGAAATTGGAGCGCCAAACATGATGCTCTGATAAAGAAATTGTTTGTAAATGATCTTCTTTTATTCAAAATTAGTAGCTAGCTTGTTTTAGAGGCCACAAATATCCCCCTTATCAGAGCTGACTTTGGGGTTAATTCGCTAACGTTTACAGCATACGATAACATGGTCACGTGACTAATTTGCATAAACTATCAAATGCGATAAAGTCCAATTCACAAAAAAATAAAAAGGATTATGCGGTATTTACCACAAAATGAAAAATGTGCCGGCTGACAGTTGGATGTAAAAAAAAGATGGCAGCAATTAAAAATTATGAAAAAAAAAACAACATAAAAAAAAATAAAAAAATAAAAATGGAGTGGGGTCCCCCCCAAAATCCATACCAGATCCTTATACGAGCATGCAGCTCGGCAGGTCAGGAAAGGGGGGGGGGAGCTAGCAGGCACCCCCCCCCCCTCCTGAACCATACCAGGCCACATACCCGCATTTTATTGGCCAGCATTTAACTGTTAGTGAATTAACCACCTTTGTTTCATAATAAGAATAAAAAAAAAAACAAAAAAAAAAAAAACTTTATTTAAAAAAAATAATAAAATATGTAAAAAAACATGAATGCAGGAAAATGTTGGGACAGAACCACAATAATAGTTAAAATAACTAAAACGATAAACTGATCACATTATGTTCAGAACTATGTATCTTGAAATACAAATGGATTGGTATAAACAAAACTTTTTTTCTCATCGGGAACCCCTAAAATAATTTTCAGGTCTCAGGGAACCCTAACTAAAACCATTTCATTGGGGTCAATAGCAAAAATGCTGTTCACGCTGGTGGCTAGTAGGAGGAAAACAACCTTTATACCTTTACAGTGGTGGTCAAAACGCCACCTATACAGATGGACGAAAAAAGATCATTGGTGTAATCTTGCCAGCTTTGCCAAGTGGCATTAATCCTGGAACTATGCAGTTACCATCAAATCGGAGGTCAGTCAGTCACAACTCAAGGAACATCTAAAATATTCTGGAGGAACCCTAGAGTTTCAAGGAACCCTGGTTGAGAATGGCTGCTTTAATCTAAGCAAACCCACAGGTATTTATTCTGAAAGGCTCTATAAGCATAATGTAGATCTTAACTATAGATTGTACTGTATACAGTGCAATCATGTAATTAAAGTGTATGTATATCTAACACGTTTTTTAATTTGGAGTAAAATAAGGAAAGATTAGAACCTATGTCAGTTCACATTGCTGTCTGTTCTACATTGGATACATTCACTCTCTTCAATAGTCCTGGTGATCATTGTAATTGAAACAAATGATGGGAATTCAAAATTGGAAACATAGGTGAAAAAAATCTTCCACACCTGTAACAACTGTCTAAGGCCACTTTCACACTGGGGTGTCGGCGCTGTCGTTGTTATGGCCCTTTTTGGCCACTATCAGGGCGATTTTAACCCCCGCTAGAGGCCGAAAAAGGGCTAAAAACGCAGCGGCGCTTTGCTGACACTTTGGCGGTACTGCCCATTGATTTCAATGGGCAGGGGCACTTTAGGAGCGGTGTATACCCCACTCCTACAGTGCCTCAAAGATGCTCCTTGCAGGACTTTTTTTAGTGTCCTGCCAGCGCACCGCTCCAGTGTGAAAGGGCTTTCACTCTGGAATGAGAGGAGAGGCTCTTTGCAGGTGATATTTTTAGCGCTATAGCGCCTGCAAAGTGCCTCAGTGTGAAAGCAGCCCAAGAGAGGACTTTCCTCACTTTAGAAAGATTTTCTTTCATTTTCTGCTGCGTCTTTAGGACAGGAAGTAAAGGGTAATACCCTAGTTTCAATAGCCTCACTCTGCTCCTTTCTTATGGCCCCACTCCAATATCCTCACTATGCTCCTTATGGCCCCACTCCAATATCCTCACTCTACTCCTTATGGCCCCACTCCAATATCCTCACCCTGCTCATTTCTTATGGTCCCACTCCAATATCCTCACTCTACTCCTTATGGCCCCACTCCAATATCCTCACTCTACTCCTTATGGCCCCACTCCAATATCCTCACTCTGCTCCTTTCTTATGGCCCCACTCCAATATCCTCACTCGACTCCTTTCTTATGGGCCCACTCCAAATATCCTCACTCTACTCCTTATGGCCCCACTCCAATATCTTCACTCTGCTCCTTTCTTATGGCCCCACTCCTGTATCCTCACTCTGCTATTAATGGCCCCACTCCAATATCCTCACTCTACTCCTTTCTTATGGGCCCACTCCAATATCCTCACTCTACTCCTTATGGCCTCGCTCCAATATCCTCATTCTACTCCTTATGGCCCCACTCCAATATCCTCACTCTGCTATTAATGGCCCCACTCCAATTTCCTCACTCTACTCCTTATGGCCCGCTCCAATATCCTCACTCTACTCCTTATGGCCCCGCTCCAATATCCTCATTCTACTCCTTATGGCCCCACTCCAATATCCTCACTCTTCTATTAATGGCCCCACTCCAATATCCTCACTCTACTCCTTATGGCCCCACTCCAATATCCTCACTCTACTCCTTATGGCCCAACTCCAATATCCTCACTCTACTCCTTATTGCCCCACTCCAATATCCTCACTCTACTCCATATGGCCCCACTCCAATATCCTCACTCTACTCCTTTCTTATGGCCCACTAAAATATCCTCACTCTACTCCTTTCTTATGGCCCACTCCAATATCCTCACTCTGCTCCTTTCTTATGGCTCCACTTTAATATCCTCACTCTACTCCTTATGGCCCCGCTCCAATATCCTCACTCTACTCCTTATGGCCCCACTCCAATATCCTCACTCTACTCCTTATTGCCCCACTCCAATATCCTCACTCTACTCCATATGGCCCCACTCCAATATCCTCACTCTACTCCTTTCTTATGGCCCACTAAAATATCCTCACTCTACTCCTTTCTTATGGCCCACTCTAATATCCTCACTCTGCTCCTTTCTTATGGCTCCACTTTAATATCCTCACTCTACTCCTTATGGCCCCGCTCCAATATCCTCACTCTACTCCTTATGGCCTCACTCCAATATCCTCACTCTGCTATCAATGGCCCCACTCCAATATCCTCACTCTGCTATTAATGGCCCCATTCCAATATCCTCACTCTGCTATTAATGGCCCGACTCCAATATCCTCACTCTACTCCTTATGGCCCCACTCCAATATCCTCACTCTACTCCCTATGGCCCCACTCCAATATCCTCACTCTACTCCTTATGGCCCCACTTCAATATCCTCACTCTACTCCTTATGGCCCCACTCCAATATCCTCACTCTACTCCTTTTTTATGGCCCACTAAAATATCCTCACTCTACTCCTTTCTTATGGCCCACTCCAATATCCTCACTCTGCTCCTTTCTTATGGCCCCACTTTAATATCCTCACTCTGCTATTAATGGCCCCACTCCAATATCCTCACTCTACTCCTTATGGCCCCGCTCCAATATCCTCACTCTACTCCTTATGGTCCCACTCCAATATCCTCACTCTAATCCTTATGGCCCCGCTCCAATATCCTCACTCTACTCCTTATGGCCCCACACCAATATCCTCACTCTACTTCTTATGGCCCCACTCCAATATCCTCACTCTACTCCTTATGGCCCCACTCCAATATCCTCACTCTACTCCTTTCTTATGGCGCCACTCCAATATCCTCACTCTGCTCCTTACTTATGGCCCCACTCCAATATCCTCACTCTACTCCTTTCTTATGGCCCCACTCCAATATCCTCACTCCACTCCTTATGACCCCACTCCAATATCCTCACTCTACTCCTTTCTTATGGCCCCACTCCAATATCCTCACTCCACTCCTTATGGCCCCACTCCAATATCCTCACTCTGCTCCCTATAGCCCCACTCCAATATCCTTACTCTGCTATTTATGGCCCCACTCCAATAGCCCCCCGCCCCCCCCCCCCCCCCAAAAAAAAGAAGCTGCCACTGTGTGCAGGAGCCTGTGCTTTGCAGCTGTGATCCACTGATCTAATTTCCAGTGCTTTGCAGGCTCCTTAATTCAATGTGGGCAAATTTATAATTACTTTTCACATTCCTGGGCACTACCTTGGTTCCAAATAGGTGCTAAGAAATGAAAATATTAGGCCAATTCTACTACATTTTCCAAATAACACAAAACACTCTCTAAAGAAAGTTCCCCCTGATTTCATCCTGTTTAGCAGCTACTCCTTTTGGCTTCATCATTCTCAAACAATACGTTTCAGAAAAGTAACTTTACCTAAAACTGACCTAACATCAGATACATTGTTTCATGTTAAAGAGGAGCTTCAGCCGGATTTCCAGAAATGAAAGGTCCACAGCTACAATTGTAGCGGCTGACTTTTAATAAACAGGCACCTGTTCAGGGATTCAGCACCATTCTCACCCCGGCCGGTTCTTTGCCAGTCTTCGAGTCCCTGGTGCTGCCATGTTAACCGTGGGAAGCAGGCTGTGGGATGGAGTGTCTGTATAAACACTCTGCTCTCTGTGCACCACAATGCAAACTCAGGTAACAGATTCTAGGGGGTGCATGATGGAATATTATCACTACAATCTCTGCATTCACTGTGCATTTCTGCATGTTTTCAGTGCTTTTGCAGCGTGTTTTTTAGGAATACTTTTTTTTATGTCAAAAATTGCATTTACATGTGTTTATGTGCATTTACCGTGTGTGCCAATGTGGAAAGATGCAGCATGCTGTTTACTTTTTTAAACACACATGAAGGCATTGCAATGGTGGCTAACTGGAATACATTCAGTTTTATCTCATGTACTTCATAATGTGTTCATGTTGCATTTAAAAACTGGTGTAATTGAGCCCGTAAACAGTGTCATAGGCACTTTTTATGATGTCTATGTTGCACCAAAACAAGTAGGTCATGCAGAAACAGGTTTCATAATGTGAACACCCCACATAGACTATAACAGAATTCCTCGTCATGTGTCAGGCATAGAATGACAAACTGCACAGGTACTGGACAATAGGTCAGGTAGCAGAACAGTAGAAGGTCTAGATGTCCACAGCACCGATACTCACCACCATCTGATCCAGCATGAGAGTCTCCTCCCCACCATCTGATCCAGCCTGAGAGTCTCCTCCCCACCATCTGATCCAGCCTGAGAGTCTCCTCGCCTCCATCTGATCCAGCCTGAGAGTCTCCTCGCCTCCATCTAATCCAGCCTGAGAGGTTCCTCACCACTATCGGATCCAGGCGTGGCGAGTCTCCTCACCCCCACTGATGGAGCCTGAGAGTCTCCTCACCACCACTGATCCAGCCTGAGAGTCTCCTCACCACCATCTAATCCAGCCTGAGTGGTTCCTTACCATCATCTGATCCTGGCGGAGAGTCTCCTCACCAACACTGATCCAGCCTGAGGGTCTCCTCATCACCATCTGATCCAGCCTGAGAGTCTCCTCACCACCATCTATTACAGCCTGAGCGGTTCCTCACCATTTGATCCAGGTGGAGAGTCTCCTCACCACCACTGATCCAGCCTGAGAGGCTCCTCACCACCATCTGATCCAGCCTGAATGTCTCCTCATCACCATCTGATTCAACCTGAGAGGCTCCTCACCAACATGTGATCCAACCTGACAGACTCCTCACCACCATCTGATCCAACCTGAGCGGCAACTCACCACCATCTGATCCAACCTGAGAGGCTCCTCGCCAACATATGATCCAACTTGACAGACTCCTCACCACCATCTGATCCAACCCGAGTGGCTCCTCACCACCATCTGATCCAGCCTGAAATGCTTCTCACCATCATCTGATCCAGTCTGAAAGGCTTCTCACCATAATCTGATCCAACCTGCGAGTCTCATCACTACCATCTGATCCAATATGAGACTCCTCTCCACCATCTGGTCCAACATGAGAGGCTCCTCACTACCATCTGATCAAGTCTGAGAGGTTCCTCACCCCCATCTGATCCAACATGAAAGACTCCCCATCACCTGTGGCGGCTGGTGCTCAAATTATTTTTGGGGGGGGGGGGGGGGGGGGCACAAAGAAAATGAAAAATTCTGAATAAAAACCCATTAATTGCAACCTCACTGTGCCCATAAATCACAGCCACTGTGCCATCAAACGCAGCCACTGTGCTTATAAAATGCTCCCACTGTGCCCATCAAATGCTGCCACTATGCCCACCCTCTGCCCGGTCCTTACCCTGTCTCGGTGGGGCAGCAGGTGACGTTGGCAGGTGGTGTCCTCCACCTCCTCGATGTCTTCTCCCGTCCTCTCCTATAATTGGACCCCTGATAGGCATCCAATCAAAGTGCCTGTCGTTTCAGCCAATCAAGTGAAGGATGACAGACCCGAGCACTTGATTGGCGAAGAGGCGGTTCAGTGTTAGTGTTTTTTTTAACACACCTGGGTGAACTGCGAGCGCCAAGCATGGTGCTTGCCGTTTGCTTTTTTGATGCCTATTAGAGCCCGCCACTGTAATTTAGGCACCTGGCGCCTGAAAAAGGTCTGGACGCCTGAATAGGGGGTGGCAGTGATGGCCCTGGATAGATTTATGCAATGCATGAGGGGGTGGCACCTGTGCGCCACTGCTCAGTGATCACCCCCATTTGATCCAACCTGAGAAGCACCTCGCCACCATCTGATCCAGCCTGAGAGGCTCCTCACCATCATCTGATCCAACATAAGAGACTCCTCCTCACCATCTAATCCAACCTAAGAGCTCCTCCCCACCATCTAATCCAACCTAAGAGCTCCTCGCCACCATCTAATCCAACCTGAGAGCTCCTCACCACCATCTGATCCAACCTAAGAGATCCTCGTCACCATCTAATCCAACCTGAGAGCTCCACGCTACCATCTGATCCAACCTGAGAGCCTCACCACCATCTGATAAAACATGAGAGACTCCTCACCATCATCTGATTCAACATGAGAGACTCCTCATCACCCCCTGATCCAAAATAAGAGACTCCTCACTACCATCTGATCCAACCTGAGAGCTCCTCACCACCATCTAATCCAACCTGAGAGACTCCTCGTCACCATCTAATCCAACCTGAGAGCACCTCACCACCATCTAATCCAACCTGAGAGCTCCTCACCACCATCTAATCCAACCTGAGAGCTCCTCACCACCATCTAATCCAACCTGAGAGCTCCTCACCACCATCTAATCCAACCTGAGAGCTCCTCACTACCATCTGATCCAACCTGAGAGCTCCTCACCACCATCTAATCCAACCTGAGAGACTCCTCGTCACCATCTAATCCAACCTGAGAGCACCTCACCACCATCTAATCCAACCTGAGAGCTCCTCACCACCATCTAATCCAACCTGAGAGCTCCTCACCACCATCTAATCCAACCTGAGAGCTCCTCACCACCATCTAATCCAACTTGAGAGACTCCTCATCACCCCCAGATCCAAAATAAGAGACTCCTCACTACCATCTGATCCAACCTGAGAACTCCTCACCACCATCTAATCCAACCTGAGAGACTCCTCACCACCATCTAATCCAACCTGAGAGCTCCTCACCACCATCTAATCCAACCTGAGAGCTCCTCACCACCATCTAATCCAACCTGAGGAGCTCCTCACCACCATCTAATCCAACCTGAGAGCTCCTCACCACCATCTAATCCAACCTGAGAGCTCCTCACCACCATCTAATCCAACCTGAGAGCTCCTCACCACCATCTAATCCAACCTGAGAGCTCCTCACCACCATCTAATCCAACCTGAGGAGCTCCTCACCACCATCTAATCCAACCTGAGAGCTCCTCACCACCATCTAATCCAACCTGAGAGCTCCTCACCACCATCTAATCCAACCTGAGGAGCTCCTCACCACCATCTAATCCAACCTGAGAGCTCCTCACCACCATCTAATCCAACCTGAGAAACTCCTCACCACCATCTAATCCAACCTGAGAAACTCCTCACCACCATCTAATCCAACCTGAGAGACTCCTCACCACTCCACGTCCACACTGCCGTTAGAAGTCCTTTGGATGCCCCCAGATGGATTCCTAGCCGGAGTCAGCGGTGTGCTGAGGGGGTGTGTACCTGGCAGACGTCCGGGGTACAACACACGGCGCCCCTCGGCTCCCCTCTGCTCCGGCATGTGAAGGGTGTTCGGAATGCGACTGAGCGGGCGGGAGGGAGGGGGGCACGGCTGTGACGTCACGGACTGGCGGAATAGCTAGGATCTCAGATTGAGCTGAGGGAGAGCTGGTGGTGGCAGCGGATGCGGCTCCTCTGCAGAGCTCGGGGTAAGTGCATGGCATGCAGAGGATTGGTGCCCGCTACCGGGTCACCCGTTACTCCTGACAAACTTAGTCACACTTGTAGAGGGGGAGGGGGCTGGGAAGAGTGCAAGTGACAGTTGTATGTGAGGAGAGGAGTGCTGGGCTCAGGGTCCATGCTAAGTGAGGACAACTCTTCTCCACTCTGTGCTGGGCGCGCTCACTCGTGTTGGAGGAGTTAATGAAACTTTTGGCAGAGGAAAGAGCAAAGGGCTGGCAGAGAATGTGTTCCCTCCTGATCATATTGTGTTCTGTGCTCCTCCCCATCATGGAATATCCCCACTCATCACCCCACGCATCCCCCACTCATCACCCCACCTGTCCTACATCCTCATTTCTATGGGATGGATAGCAATGATACAATCCTAACCCAGCACCACTAAACTCTGCTTTCTATCTATCCCGGTCTCCTAACACTGCCCTCTATTACCCTCACCCTCCTCCAAATCTCCTCTTCTTGGTGCTGAGAGGTGACTTCCTGTTAGAGGGTGGCTACCTTCATTCTCCATGGTCCCACCTGTCTAGGAAGGTGGTCTCCAAACTTCAGCCCACCTTCACCTCTGACAGCAACATTCATTCTGCACATGCACGGTCTCCAGCACAGGTGTTTCCTAATGCTCTGTACTGGTTGCTAGGAATGTCAGCATACTAGCAACCGATAATAAATTGGTATTATTGGTAAATTGACAGCGCTATAGAAGTACCTTAAATAATATAATGCTTGCCCCATTTACAGGAGGGCAGAATTTGCTTCATCCAGACATGCTCCACCTCTTGGCTCCCACCCTGTTGATACACCGCTATATTGTAAGCTGAAATAAAGATTTAAGGGGGACACTCATGAATGAGGGGATTCTGATAGGAACTCTGATGGAAAGGGGGGATTTTGATGGGGCACTGGTAGAAGAGGAGCGTCTGATGGGAACACTGGTGTAAGGGGAAATTCTGGTGGAGACACTGATGGAAAGGGTGGGCTCTGATGGGGCATTGATATAAGGGGGACACTGATGGTAGGAGAGATTCTAATTGGGACACCGATGTAAGGGGGGGGGGGGCTCTAGTGGGGCACTGATGTAAGGGGGACACTAATTGGCACTGATGTAAGCAGGTATTCTGATGGGTACACTGATGTAAGGGTGGACTCAGATGGGGCATTGATATAAGGGGAGTCTCTGATGGGGACACTCATGAAAGGGGTGATTGTGATGGGAGCCTGAAATGAGGGAAACTATGATGGGGACACTGATGTAAGGGGGGGGGTGTAAGGGGGCACTCTGATGGGGACACTGAGGTAAGGGGGCACTCTGATGGGGACACTGAGGTAAGGGGGCACTCTGATGGGGACACTGAGGTAAGGGGGCACTCTGATGGGGACACTGAGGTAGGGGGGCACTCTGATGGGGACACCGATGTAAGGGGGCACTCTGATGGGGTCACCGATGTAAGGGGGCACTCTAATGGGGACACTGAGAGATATTGCACACTGATAGGATCACTAATGTGAGTGGGGATTCTGATATAGACACTGATGTGAGATGGGACTTTGCTTTGTTTCTTTCTCATTTGTTTTAAATCGTATCATGCTGATTACAAAAAAACATCAAAGTATGTATAAGGCCCCTTTGACACTGAGGCGTTTTTTCAGGCGCTACAGCTCTAAAAATAGCGCCTGTATAGTGCCTGAAAAAAGCGACTCCTTTCACTCCAGTGTGAAAGCCAGAGGGCAGGACGGTAAAAAAAGTCCTGCTAGCCGCATCTTTGGAGCGGTGTATTCACCGATCCTAAACCGCTCCTACCCATTGAACTCAATAGGGCAGCGCGGCTATACCGCCGGAAAAAGCGCTGCTACCTCGGCGCTTTGGGAGCAGTTTTAACCCTTTTTCAGCCGCTAGCGGGGGTAAAACAGCCTGCTAGCGGCCAAATACCCCTGCTAAAACGACGGTAAAGTGCCAATTTACCCCCTACTCACGCACCGCCCCAGTGTTAAAGGGGCCTAATGCTCCTTTCACACTTGTGCGACTTTGGATCCGACTTGTGAGAGTCAGTTGCAGGACACGTGAAATGCCATGCATCTCTATGAGAGCTCTTCCAATTGACACTACTGAAGTTGCTGCAACTACAGAAAAGGTTCCTGCACTACTTTGATCCGACTTTGACACAACTTCAATGTCAGAGAGTGTGAGCACTGGTTCACATTGATACGATTTGGCATGTGATTTGACATTTCAAATTGCATGCCAAATTGGTGGCTATTGCCTACAATGGAACCGTCCGAATCGGTGCAACGCCTACTTTGCCGACTTTCACTACTTTTGGCGATTTCAGGTGCAAATTCAATTGTCATCTGTGCATCTTGTCTCTGAAATCGTCGCACTGACATGTTGGAATGAAATTGTGTGAGTTTAGCTAAACTCGCACAATTTCAATCCCACAGCAGTGAACCTGGGCTAAAAGTCTTATCAAAGTCGGACTCCAAAGTTGCATTGAAAGCCATTCAACTTTGGAGTCGGCTAGTGTGAAAGGAGCCTGAAAACAATCTTTTTTTCATTCCCCAAATATTAGAAACATAAACATTGACCCTTGTACTAAAAAGTTTGGAGACACCTGACAGCTCCCAATGTCTAGTACTTAGGAATGGTAAAAGAATGTAAAATCCGCACTCGGTGTAAATAAGGAAAAATAGCAGCTGATTAGCAAACCGTGATACCCGTTAGTAAATTATTAAGGGGGGGGGGGAGCAGCTCTCCAAATAGTGCAACAATATGTAACATTCAGTCGTACATAAATAGTGAATAGGTGGAACACTTCCGCTCATCTGATTCCCCCACTGGTGCCACAATTGCTAGGTACCCTTTCCCACTTTTGGGAGCCTCATCCATGGCTATTGACATCATGGCTGGGGCTACCTCCTCCTCCCTCCTCCTCTCCCTGTAGTAGAGAGGAGCGGGCCTCGCACATACGCAGTAGGGTTCCCAGTATGAAGTCGAAAGGCTACACTGCCAGGTACCATCAGAAGCAATGGCGGCGGCAGCACTCAACAGATGATGGAAACATCAGCTGTGGTACCGATATTGCTGGATTCCAGGACAGGTATGTGTAGCTGGTGTTTTTTAATTAATTCATTTTTTTGGGGCGGACCTCCGCTTTAATAATGCAGTGCAAAAATTCTAAAACGGTCCAAAAATGCAAAACAATCCAATGAAGGAATGATCCATGCAGAGTGAAAGTAAAGGGATCCATCACCAGCAGCAATCTCACACTCAGGCTTCTTACCAGATATCCAGTACCATAAATTATAATGGTCAAACAGGCAGCGACAAATTTATCCAGGAGGGTAAAGGAGGGTAACTGTCATATGGATCACAGATCGCATAGGGGAGACTCACAATGATAAAAAAGGAAAATCCCATAGTGAAGCCCATCATGATATAAAAACTATTTATTTTAAATGATGGCTACAATTACCTTCATACAAAACATAAAAGACATTTGTTTTGTATAACATAAGAGCAGCAGGCTGTCAGCTTCAAACATTACCGCTGGTAAGCGATCGGGCGTGCGTGATGTCGTCACTGGTAGGCCACTCACTGATGCATTTCGTTATCAACGACATCTTTGGAGGATAGGCTGAATATTACATATTGTTGCATTATTTGGAGCGCTGCTTTTTTTCCCTTAGTAATTAGGAATGGGCTTGGGCGTGTTCAGGATCCCACCTGCCCCATCCTGCCAGGAAGACGACTGTGCACACCGCTAATCGCAGGCAGTGAGACGTTTCCCGGTCCACAGCTGCACAGATTGGGAAATGTCTCACTGTCTTTGATTAGTGGTGTGCAGTGTCGGCTTCCTGGGGAGATTAGGCAAGTGAGATCAGACTAAGATCCCGATCACGCTCGAGCTTCGCTCTTCCAGTAATGATTGTGAGCCAGTGGGACTGGCTCCTGATCATGTGACCACTAAGACAGCCAATCATGCTGGTTATGTGATCAGGCAAACCTTACAGCTCCCCAGGCATAATAGCCCAGTTAAAGGGATGCTGGGGCTGGCAAGAAAGGGATTATTGGTTTATTTGCAGGTGATCTTTGATAAGAAATTCACATAAACACCTAGCAAATAGTTAAATGCATGGATTACATATGAGATACATATAAGAGATCTGATTTTAGTCCCAATTCACCCCTGTGCATTTTGTAGCTTGAAGGTCGAAGATCCAAAATGCTCAACTAAAATCCCATGGTTTTAAATTCTTCCTGTTCACATATGATTGTAGTAACATGAGTTACTTCTGAAGCAGGATGGGACATTTTTGGTCCCATGGACTTTACTGGGAACCCTGGAAACACCTGAAAATGTGTGTTTTTCAATCCTCAACCCCCATTCACACTTCAGTGTTTTTCAGCTTCTTTCCAACATCTGACTGTGTTCAACATGCACAATCCCATTCTTTATAATTTTCCCCATTCATACTTGTATGTTTAGTCTCCCTAGGCCCTATGCCCTACGGGAGCGTATTCCCTTGTTCTGGCCTCATAGGGTGTGCCTGTAAACACAAGACGCGTGCCTTTGTGTGCCTGTTTCTGCACCTGAAAAACTCCTCTCATGCTGCTCTTCTCCTTGTGCCCAGCCCAGGAAATGAACGCTTGATACACAGGCAAAAACACCTGTAATGCACCTGTAAATAGCCCCAAAAACTCTTCAAAATCACGAGAAATGTGCTATGCTCAAGTGAAAATGCAGGCTAAGCAACCATCTCCTCCCTCCTGCAACTAGCTTTATATAGGCTAAAATACTCTCAAGGCTAGAAAAAAAAAAAACTTGAGCCAAATGCAGAGAATAAACAGCTCTAAAATCACCTGTAAACGCTCGCGCTCAGGTGTGAATGCAGTCTTACCTGCCAGATGATTTCCATTCCTGCCCATCCAGTCCTGAGATATGCATAGCCCCACAAAGAGCATAGCTTTTCAACAGTTCAAGCTGAACTTTACCTGGAAATGTAAAAATTCTAAGTCAGGAGCTACACATTTCTTTTAAGAAACAGATACTTACCAGCCTATGAAGTCCAATGCTGTCTTCCACACAGTCTGTTCTTTTTAGGACTTTGGATCTCCCGTAGTGCCATCCTGGCTTTAGGAGCCGGCTGTCGCTTCCTGATGACTCACAACCTCGCCCCTCCCCAGATCATTCCCAGCATGGTCCTCAGAGCAGCCTCTCTCCCGAAGCAGAGGGCACAAGCATCCTCAGCAAGCCTACATTCTCTCCCTGTATCCTGTCTAGAATGAGCCCAAAGCCTCAACTCCACCCACCTTAATTAGGGATACTCACAATGCACTCCACCGTTAGGAAGAGCAACCCTTAAGGGGACCTATGCCTAACTCGCCTACCTACAGTATATACATATACCAAAGTAACATGCTCCTGAAACTCCTCCTTTCAGCACCTCTGTATTTCAGAAGGCAGGCTCTGTGAATTGTGTGACACGGCAGTGCCTACTCACAGGGCATAGTGAATACATATCACAGAATCCATGAAATACAATGTAAAAATACATCTGTGATTTTACATTTTCACCATAGATATGCTTTATGCCCCTTTCATGCAGAGCGCGTCTGTTTTTGCTCAGCTGGGGATCTGTTGATCTCTGCTGAGCAGGTGGATGACGGGTCCTTCTCCGCTCACTGTGCTAAGATGGACCTGTCAGAGCCCCGCTTTCCTCTATGGGGAGATCAGATCCACCAGGCAGATGGAAAAATAGGACCTCCATCTGTCTGGATTTGGCAGACCGGATCATTTAGCGGCGGATATCAGCAGAGATGATTGGAGTGTCTGATCAGGTCCGCCTGAAAAATGGACCTGATCAAACAGCATGTGTGAAAGGAGCCTTAAAGCGGGGTTCCACCCTAAAGTGGAACTTCCGCTGATTGGAACCCTCCCCCCCTCCGTTGTCACAATTGGCACCTTTCAGGGGGGAGGGGGGTGGAGATACCTGTCAAAGACAGGTATTTACACCCACTTCCGGGCATAGACTCCCATGGGAGTCTATGCCTCTTCCTGTCCTGCCGCGCTGTCTGCTGGGACACACACGGGTCCCAGAGACAGCGCGGACAATTCCTATTGCGCTACGCGACTCGCGCATGCGCAGTAGGGAACCGGGAAGTGAAGCCGATTCGCTTCACTTCCTGATTCCCTCACCTAGAATGGTGGCAGCAGCAGCCGAGAGCCGAGCGATCGATTCGCCTCGGCTGCCGGCATCGCTGGACACTGGGACAGGTGAGTGTCCATTTATTAAAAGTCAGTAGCTGTAGTATTTATAGCTGCTGGCTTTTAATATTTTTCTCCCCAATACAGTCCCACTTTAATCTTCACAGTTCACCACAGATGCACCACTGAAATTGCAGTTCTTTTCACATTATTTTGGTTGATAGTAAAGACTTGGCAGCCTGCAAGCCGTTCCTTGTAAACAAAGAGCAGGTGCCATAAGCTGTTTCAAAACAACTGAAACCTTACTCAAAATCTCTGTTGGGATCTTTGAGGAAGAGTTAAACAGTACTCATAGTTACAAAGATCAGTGATTGTTGTAAAGGATTATTTACATGGGCACAGAGGCCCATACAGTGTGCGTAAGGTCTGTGTTTAGGTATTCCACATAGCCACAGCTAGCAGCCTGTTAAAAGTCAATGACAGGCTGACAGACACAGAGGCAGTACAGAGCTTCCTGCATATGGAACCATTTACAGGGTCAAATGCATGGTCCTAAACACAATGGGGCTGACTTCGAGAGATTTTATTTTTTCAGAAGTTTCAGTCTTTATTTGTTTAGCAACAGTGGTGATTAAATACCACCAAAGGAAAGTTTTACTTGTGTGAAAAAATGATAAAAATGTTGTTTGGGCACAGTGTTGCATGATTGCACAATTGTCATTCAAAGTGCACCAGTGCGGAAAGCTGAAGGGGGCAGGAAGGGGAGAAAAGTGCCCAGTAGGCAAGTGGTTAATGGATTTTAAACACCTTTCAAATCCAGAGTCATCCTTTCTAAACATCATTGAACCTTAATGGAAAGTTCTGGATACTCAATGCAGTGTAGATTTTCCACATCCCTAAAGGAACTGGATATTTTTGTACTCTTCTATAAAGGTTTTATTAGACTTTGAAGAAAAGAAGCAGTGTGAAAAGTACAACTCAATATCTGGGAAAATGTGTACAAAGAAGCATTCCAATGCTTTGAGACACATATTGTTATGATTCCTGTTACTGTTGCTATTGGATTACTATTTTCGATATTGTGTGATCGTGCATATCCCAGTACACAGTGTTCAGAGCTTGTATGGCGGCATTTTATAAAGGCTTGAGACTTTAATGTGTAAGCAAAGTATAGTCTGTCTTCTTATTAGGTTCTTGAGAGTAATAAATTGTTAGACGTTTCTTTTATTTTGTACACCTCTTATATATAACATCTAAAAATGTAAAATAGCGTTATTACTTAACCACTTCAGCTCCGGAAAGTTTTACCCACTTCTTGACCAGGCCATTTTTTGAGATACGGCACTGCATCACTTTAACTGACAATTGCGCCATCATACAGTGCGACACAGTACCCAAATAAAATGAATGTCCTTTTTTCCCACAAAAAGAGCTTTCTTTTGGTGGTATGTGATTGCCTCTGCGCTTTTTATTTTTTGCGCTATAAATATAAAAATAAGGACAATTTTGAAAAAAAAAAAAAAAATATTTTTTACTTTCTGCTATAATACATATCAAAAAAGGAAAGAATCTAATTTCTTTATCAATTAGGCCAATACTTTTGGTAAAAAAAAAAAAAATCCCAAAAGGGGGAAAATTGATTGGTTTGCACAAAAGTTATAGCATCTACAAACTACGGGATAGATTTAGGGACTTTTATTTATTTGTTTTACTGGTAATGGCGGTGATCTGCGAATTTTAGTGGGACTGTGACATTGCGGTGGACAAATATGACACCGAGTGTCACTTTGTGGAGGCCAGTGACACCAATTACTGTATAAATGGCACTGGCTGGGAAGAGGTTAACACTAGGGGTGATCAAATGTTCCCTAGGGAGGTGCTTACTGTGTGAGGCAGTGTCACCATGAAGGAAAAGAGAGATCCATGATTCAGCTGAATCACAAGAGCTCTCTTTCCCTTCCTGACAGATCCGCCATTTGCCTTGTTTACAGGGGCAGACGGCTGATCCATCTCTCCTGTGAACCAGTGCAATCACAGCGGGGGCGGCACGCACCCCCTAAATCGCATGAATGAAATCGCGTACAGGTACATGATTTTGCGCAGCCAGGCCGCCCTATCACAGTGAATTAAGTGGGACGGTCCGGAAGCGGTTAAAGGAGTTCTTTGGTCACAGCATTTACTTTCATTTTATAAGATCAGCAATAAAGATAATAGGACAATCCAATATAAGCTTTTTTGAAAAATCTTCTGTAAGCGCTTCAGGTCAACTGCCTCCCGGTCCTTAGAGAGGAAGTAAACCCTTATGGGTTTTACTTCCTCTTTTGCTCCCTGCAAACCCTGCAAATTCAAAGCATAATGGGCCAGCATGCATTGCATACTAGCCCATCATGTGACACTTACCTGCAAACGAATCCTGCGCTGTCCCCTGTGCAGGCCACATCAAATTCGCCCCTCTTCCCTCCGGGGCCACAGACTCCAGCTCTGTGACTGCATGCGTGCGGGAGCCGTCAGTCACGCCACATGCTGGGGAAGAAATGGCACAGAAGTCATCATCAGCGCACTACAAGGAAAATATTTCATAAACAGGGCACGTTTAAGAGATATTTCCACTACCTATAGGTAAGCCTTACTCTAGGCTTACCTATATTTAAAAGTCAGGAAGGAGGATTTACAACCACTTTAAGGGTTCGAAAAGCCATGAGGCGGAGGCAGGCATTCTGGTCATGTGACCGCTGTGATTGGAAAGCTCCTGATCGCTAGTATGCATCGGGAGCGCAGGCTACCATGCTGGGAGCACACAGGAAGCACACTCACAGTGCAGTAAGGGGTTTACACATGGCTGCATATATGCAGCCATTCTGCATTAAGGTCGGCGTGAACAGGTTAATGTTGTGCTGCCTGTCTGCTGACCATCTCTTTTTACATCATCTTGGATTCCCTGCATGCTTTGCAGTTTCCCTCTGCTGTTTACTATCAATTTCTAAGGACTACATATTCCATATCCCGAAGAGCCTCCTCTCAGCACCTCTGTAGTTCAGAAGACGGACTTGTGAATGTCTATTAAAGTGGTTGTAAACCCTTACAAACCACTTTGACCTATACGGTTTAGGAGATATTTGCCCAAAGACAGGCACCGCTGTCTACGGCGCATGCGCCGTAGACAGCATCGCGCAGGCGCACTGAGCGCGGCATTTCCAATAATGGAGCTGCCACGCGTGTCGGCTCCCGTGCGCATGCACGGGAGTGACGTCATCGCGGCTTCGCCGAATGACAGCGGCGGAGCTGCGAGACCCCACCGAAAAGATGGATGCGCCGGACTACAGGGGACAGCGGTGACATCGCTGGCTCCTGTGTCAGGTAAGTGACACATAATGGGCTACTATGCGATGCATAGTAGTCCATTATGCTTTACCTTTGCAGGGAATGAAAGAGGAAGTAAACCCATCAGGGTTTACTTCCTCTTTAACAGGACACAGTAAATATGTGTCGCAGAATTAAAGGAAGTAAATGTGTTGGGATTTTCACAAAGTAAGTTTACAAACTTCAATATCATTCAGATTAATAGGAGTAGGCTAGAAGTAATTGAAATACAATACAATATAGATCTTGACCATAGATAAGTTTTTTTTCAGTATGCTTGGTATCCTGTATCATGGTTCCTGATGATCCTGCCTTTTACATCACTTCCTATTACAGACTGACATCCTAAGCCACTGCCTCTCAATTAGTCGTCACTGTGCACACTCCTTCATGTGGCCATTGGGCTGCCTTTTAGTTCTGCAGAAGACATGCAATAGGCTGCCCAAAAGCCAACCATACATGGCAGGTTGACACTGTTGCTTCTAATTACAAGGAAGAGGCTTTGTGTTGTCAGCTTGCGACAAGTGCTGTTACGGTCAAGATCTGCAAGTAACAAACTGTGCAACAGATTCACAAAAACAATTAAAAACAAGTAACTTAAAGCAAAACCTCACTCTCTCAATCAACAGTGGCTATTTTTAATCCTTATACTAGTAGCATTAGTAAATAGATAGGAAAGTATGTCATATTTACTGTTTTAAACAATTTTTTTTGTGTTTCTTCAGTTACTTCCTGGTTTTATGCCTAGGCAAATGATGTCATACTTCCCAGGAGTCTTCTGCAGGGGAGAAGGGATTTTCTGAAATAAACACACCCTTCTGGCTGCATGCCTGAACTAGGGGCAGATGGATTCACTTGCCCTTTCTCAAGATGGACACAGCCAGAAATGCTAGGGGTCGTTTTTCAAAGCGATTTCCCAGCAAAATAAAGCATGGAGACATAGATGGATGGCTGAGTTAGCGTTGAATATTAAAAATTAAACAGAATTTTTGCTTTGTGGTGCTCAGATGCAGCAAAGTTAGTCATACGCCTTAAAGCATATATTTACTCCTATCTCAAAAGTATCTGCCAAATATAAGGTATCATTTTTTTCCAACACCAGTCATAGTGAAGTCCATGTGCTATCAATGTACTGCAGCCTTTTTTAGCCAGTGTTGTTTGGAACCCTAGGGTTCCATTAGAGGTTGCTAGGGGTTCCATGAAGAATTAGAGGAAGTAAACTTTCCTCTATAACTTTTACATATAGGTAAGCCTATAGTAAGGTTTACCTATAGGTAGTGTAAATATCTCCTAAACGGGCACTATTGAGGAGATATTTATATTACATGCAGCCAGTGATATCACTGATGCATGCGCTCTGAAAAAAATGGCCAGCCGTTACATTCCTTCCAAACCCTGTGCCGTAGTCGGTGGCTCCCATGCGCATGCATGGGAGTGGGAGGGCTTCGTTTTTAGGTAAGTTTAACATAATGTGCTAGTATGCAATGCATACTAGCACATTATGTCTTTATCTTGCATGATGTGAAAGAAACAAAACAAAACAGTGGTTTACAACCGTTTAACAATTTCTGCCTCTGAGATAAGTAACTACTGACTTCAATAATCTACAGTATCTCACAAAAATGAGTTAACCCTTCAAATTTTTGAAAATATTTTATTTATATATTTTTATGTGACCATAAAACTGAAGAAATCACACTTCGCTACAATGAACTGTAAGTGTACAGCTTGTATAACAATGGAAATTTGCTGTCCCCTCAAAATAACTCAACACCCAGCCATTAATGTCTAAACAGCTGGCAACAAAAGTGAGTACACCTCTAAGTGAAAATGTCCCAATTTGGCCCAATTAGCCATTTTCCCTCTCCGGTGTCATGTGACTCGCGAGTGTTACAAGGTCTCAGGTGTGAATGGGTAGTAGGTGTGTTAAATTTGGTGTTATCGCTCTCACTCTCTCGAACTGGTCAATGGAAGTTCAACATGGCGCCTCATGGCAAAGAACTCTCTGGGGATCTGAAAAAGAGAATTGTTGCTCTACATAAAGATGGCCTAGGCCAGTGATGGCGAACCTTGGCACCCCAGATGTTTTGGAACTACATTTCCCATGATGCTCAGCCACACTGAGGAGTGCATGAGCATCATGGGAAATGTAGTTTGAAAACATCTGGGGTGCCGAGGTTCGCCATCACCGGCCTAGGCTATAAGAAGATTGTCAAGACCCTGAAACTGAGCTGCAGCATGGTGGCCAAGACCATACAGCAGTTTAAAAGGACAGATTCCACTCAGAACAGGCCTCTCCATGGTGACCAAAGAAGTTGAGTGCACATGCTCAGTGTCCTATCCAGAAGTTGTCTTTGGGAAATGGATGTATGAGTGCTGCCAGCATTGCTGCAGAGGTTGAAGGGGGGTGGGGGGGGTCAGCCTGTCAGTGCTCAGACCATACGCCGCACACTGCATCAAATTTGGTCTGCATGGCTGTCGTCCCAGAAGGAAGGCTCTTCTAAAAATGATGCACAAGAAAGCCTGCAAACAGTTTGCTGAAGACAAGCAGACTAAGGACATGGATTACTGGAATTGTGTCTTGTGGTCTGATGAGACCAATATAAACGTATTTGGTTCAGATAGTTCCAAGTGTGTTTGGCAGCAACCAAGTATGGAGTACAAAGACAAGTGTGTCTTGTCTACAGTCATGTATGGTGGTGGGAGTGTCGTGGTCTGGGGCTGCATGAGTGCTGCCGGCACTGGGGAGCTACAGTTCATTGAGGGAACCATGCCACTGTGACATACTGAACCAGAGTATGATCCCCTCTCTTCGGAGACTGGGCCGCAGGGCTAAATTCCAACATAATAATAACCCCAAACATGCCTCCAAGATGACCACTGCCTTGCTAAAGAAGCTGAGGGTAAAGGTGATTGACTGACCAAGCATGTCTCCAGGCCTAATCCCTATTGAACATCGGTGGGGCATCCTCAAACAGAACGTGGAGAAGCGCAAGTTCTCTAACATCCACCAGCTCCATGATGTCGTCATGGAGTAGTGAAAGAGGACTCACTACTTTACATTGTAGCAACGTGCCATTTCTTTAGTGTTGTCACATGAAAAGATATAATAAAATATTTACAAAAAATTGAGTTTTTAGTGAGTATGTATTTAGCTATTTGTAAAGGACATTATTCCCACTTTCCACTGGTGTAAAGGGGCTCTTCTGCCAAAGATCCCCAGTGTAGAAGGCTCCTTCTCCCAATGGTCACCAATATAAGGGAGCCCATCTCTAGTAAGTACTAGTGAAAGGGGGCACTTCACTAATCAACACTATAAGGATGTACTTCTCCACTGACCACTAGTATGAGGGAACACTACAATTTCTATTGTTTGCGTTCCTTTTCTGGCCATGATTATTATGCCATTCATATTTTAATTAAAAAAGTTTATAATTATTAACAGGGATTCCTTGGATCCTAAAAGTTATTTCAAAGGATCATTCTTGTTAAAAAGGTTAAGAAAGCTTGATCTACTGCAGTGATTCTCAACCAGGGTTCCTCCAGAGGTTGCTCGGGGTTCCTTCAGCATTGGGCAATTTCTGCCTCTCAGATAAGTTCCCACTGACCCCATTGATATTTTTAGTTATCTGTAAGGAAGTAATTCTTCCCAATGACCACAAGTGTAAGGACCATTCCTCTCACTGACCATCACACTAATATATCACGAGTTGTAGATTTTTTGCAGGGGTTCCCCGAGACCGGAGAACTATTTCAAGGGTTCCTCTGTGTTGAAAAGGTTGAGAAAGGCTGATCTGCTGTATGTAACAATATTTTACAAAATTGACTTTTGACAACATGATGGCATGTAAGAAGTAATTAATATTATTAGTATTAGTATACAGGATTTATATAGCGCCAACAGTTTGTGCAGCGCTTAACAAAATGAAGGCAGACAGTACAGTCACATTACAATTTGGTACAAGAGGAATGGGTGGGCCATAGCTTGTTGTGAACATTAACCTCCCTGGCGGTATGATTAGTTCTGGTTTTAGGTGCTGAAAGCAGTACAATTATTTTGCATGGAAATTTGGCGTCTTGTATTGTAGTCCTGTAATTCTTAGGAATAACTCTCTTAAATATGTTCAAACCAAAGTCTAGCAGACATCCCGGGTATGATAAAGTTTATAATATAATAAAAAATAATAAAAAATATTCAATAATGTAATCAAATCCTAAAACACTGAAAAAGGGACACTTTTTGGTTGCTATGGACAATCTCCAAATTCCAGGCAGAAAAAACAGTATTTATAATATAAAAGTGCATGCAGGGCACTGCACAGACCACTAGGGACAAAGGGGGTGTGTCATTTTGTAATACAGCACTGTAATCTGTAAGATTACAGTGCTGTGTGTGTTTTGTGTACTTTTACTTTTTTGAATTTGCCGTCGTTCTCCGCTCCCGTGTGTCGTAACGTCGCAGGTAACGGAGCTCGGCGGCATTCGGCACTGTGAATCGAGCGCAGGACAGCTCGATCATACAGCGCGGGGGACATCACTGGATCCAGGGGACAAGGTAAGTAAGTCTCACTGTGTCCTCCCCTGCATCCAGCGAAGCGATCCCGAGTCTGGCTCTGGGTTACCGCTCCTATCAGTAAATTCCTAACCCGAGCCAGACTCGGGATTACCGCTAGGGGGGTTAAAGCAGTATTAAACCCAAAATGAAACGGTTATTATATATCAGCTTACCAATTCTTATATGTGATACCTGCATTTGTTTTATTTTTTAGGCTTTCTTTCTTCTATTTTCACATTGTGATCTAGCCAGTAAGTTTGTTGTTTTTCAAAAGAACATACTTTCTTCCAGATGTATCAATTTACAGGCAAACCTTTTAACACTGACAGGGGTGCTTAGAATGATCAGCTTATATTTATTCATGTATAACCTTAACGGATTATAACATGTGAGTTGGAGTTTGACTTGTTAGTGTATCTAAATCCACTAGTACATTTAACACTCGCCTCACCCCAGATTGACAATGCTGCTGTCTGCTGTGCCCTTCATCCAGAGTGGGGGCACGCTAAAACAAAGTGTCTTACTGGCTTGATCAACTGTGAAACCGAGGGGGTCTAATGACTTGTAGGCTGCAATATATTACGTTTTTGGTTTTGCGTTTTATACCGCTTTAATGTTGTGAAGGCTATTGTTATATGACTAGGCATTTTAATGCATCAGCTGTCTTTTTGAAATTCTGCTGCAGTAGGAAGATTTTAGATTGTTTCATAAATTGCTGTATTACAAAATTTGCAAGCGTATTGTTTTTTTTTTTTTCTTTTTTTTTTAGAACAGATATAACATTTTCAATAATCTATACAAGGAATGTTCCCATGCAAGTTACAGTTTGTTCATTTTAATTATACTGTGATTCACAAAACTGATGTTGCTGAAAGGGTCAGTGGGCCTAAAACATCAAATGCTGGTAAAAGTATTCCCTCTGTAGGAATTGCTCAACACTGCATGCGACTTAGTGCTTGATTCTTTAAAAGTGCCTTTGTGATACTGAGCAATAAGTGCAAGCTAGATTTATACTGCATGTGAGCTTACCATTCATTTAACCAGTTCAGCCATGGAAGATTTGGCTACTCAATGACCAGGCCATTTTTTGCAATACGGCATTGCGTCGCTTTAACTGACATTTGCGCGGTCGTGCAATGTTGTACCCAAACAAAATTGACATCCTTTTTTTTCCCCCACAAATAGAGCTATTTTGGTGCTATAAACCAAAGAGCGTTAATTTTGAAGAAAACACAATGGGGGTTATTTACGAAAAGCAAATCCACTTTGCACTACAAGTGCAAAGTGTACTTGAAAGTGAAGTCGCTTTAGATCTGAGGGGGACATGCCAGGAAAATAAAAAAACAGCATTTTAGCATTCACATGATTGGATGATAAAATCAGCAGAGCTTCTCCTCATTTCAGATCTAGCCCTCAGATCTACAGCGACTGCACTTCCAAGTGCAATTTCAAGTGCACTTTGCACTTGTAGTGCAAAGTGGATTTGCCTTTCATAACCCCCAATATCTTTTACTTTTTGCTATAATAGTCCACATTTTTTTTTCTTCTACATTATTTTTGCTAAAACACAAAAAAAAAAATCGCAATAAGCGTATATTGCTTGGTTTGCGCAAAAGTTATAGCATCTGCAAAATAGGGGCTACAAAATAATGGCGGCGATCTGCGATTTTTATCGGAACTGCAATATTGCGGCGGACAAATTGGACACTTTTGACAAATTTTTGGGACTATTGGCAATTATATAGCGATCAGTGCTAAAAAAAATTGCACTGATTATAATGTCACTGGCAGGGAAGGGGTTAACTGTGTTCCCTAGGTGTGTTCTAACTGGGGGGGGGGAGGGGGTGGGACTGTCTAGGAGGAGAGAGAGAGATTGGTGTTCACACTTAGTATGAACACACAATCTGTCTCTAACTCCCTGAAAGAATTGGGATTTGTGTGTTTACACACACAGATCCCGGTTCTCGCTCTGTCACGAGTGATCGCGGGTTCCCGGCCACCCACGCTGCAGGCGCATGTGTGCCCCTAGTGCGCAAAAGGCAAAGCGATGTAAGGTAACGTCGATTTGCCCAGCCGAGCCAACCTGCTGCAGTAAAACTGCGGCGGCTGGTCCGGAAGTGGTTAAACAAAACATCAGCATTAAGGAGCTGTCCAGTACTGTTGAACATTAGGGCGTTATCTATAAATCAATATATCTGACATCCAGAAAACATGACAAAACCATAAAATGTAACACATCCCCTAAAATGTAAAGTGGTTCTAAAAAATATGAAGAAAGCATATCCCTCTATAGTGTTTCCTTGTCTCAATCCAGAGCACTAAGTTTAATTTACATCTGCTGCTTTGTCCCTCTACTACCTGCAGGAGGCACTTCTGTTTTCCTGACACCAAGAGGTAAAAAGGTAACATGGGAGGGAGCTCCAGCATACAGCCTGTGATTGACAGTCTCAGCTCTGTTCCTGTGTGTTATGTGAAGCAGAGTGTGTCCTTTGCTTCAGCTTCCAGCTCTCCTCCCTGAGCTCTGCAGAGTGTAACTTCAGCTCTCTGCTCCCCCCGGCTTACTGAAATTTAGATAAGCTGTATAAATTCTGCATTTTGAAAGGCTATAGAAAAGAGAAGAGTGTAAATAAAGAGGTACGGCATTTGTTTCATCTTTGTGTATTACCTGAGGCTGTTCACTTCACTTGGTATATGTGAGGGTTTACAACCATTGTAAAGCGGAACAACCCAAAAGCGCTATTGAATTTTACTTTCAGTATTCAAAGTAAGCAAACTCGCCCATCCATTCCTGTCTCTATGCTTTTATTTTATTAAGAATTCAATTAGACCCCCCCCCCCCCGCATGGCCATCTTGAGTAAGGGCAGGTGATTCCTGTAGCAATTACTTCCTGGAATCCATCTGCCCTTAGCTCAGACATGCAGACAGGAGCGTGTGCTTAGCTGAGAAAACCCTTCCTCCCCTCCTGAAGACTCCTGAGATGTATGACATCAGTTGCCTGAGCCTAGAATCGGGGCAGTAACTAAAGAAATGTAAAAACTGTTTAAGGAAAATATATCATATTTACTTTTTTAATCTATTTACTAATGTTAGCAACATAAGGATTAAAAATAGTCAGTGTTGATTGAGAGAGTGACATTCCACTTTAACCTTTCCCCAGCACTCAAAACAAAATATTTATATAAAGCCTAAGTGCCGTTAAAATAACAATAAAAAATAACGGAATAATCAGCACAAGGGGCATAACTTCTGGTGAAGAAGGGGTGATACAACTAAAGGGTTGTCAGAGGCACTCATCAAGAGTGCCCGACTATGCCTGCCCTTTCCACCCAGCTGCTCCATTCATAGAAGCCACATTACAGCTTCTGTGAATGAGACAGGATCTATGAATGAAGGACAGGCAGATAATTAATAAGTCTACCCCACCATTTATAGATCCTCTGTTGTACTTGCTGTTTCTTCTGTCCTTCCTTTCCAGCAGTCTTTTTTTTTCTTTTTTTAGTGCTACGGAGACCTTTCCTGTGTCTTGGCACAAGCAGGCGCTCTATCCTATTTATCTGCTCAGGTAAGCTGTGCACATGAATGAACATGGATAGGTGTATGCCTCCTAATTGCTCCTTTAGAAGGATCCCAGCATCATAGATGAGTTGCCCATTGTGGCGTACAGATCACTGCTGTTAAGGGTCACACAGCTGCAAACCCTATTTCTAGCTGAGTTCTTGTTTCTGCACTCCTGACACCTTGTTTGTTTTACTACAGGTTGTTGTCTGTTTTCAGCCTGTCTAGAGCAGCTTATTTCAACCAGGGTTCCTTGAAGTTTCTTCAGGGGTGCCTTGCCTTGGCAAAATGCCTAAAAATTTACCAAACCAAATGTATACAAGCCAGTAGGTGGCAATCCTGCCTTTTAGTTACAGAAAGACAAAGGGTTTTTTTTATGCAACATTTCAACCTTCCAGCTACCAGCGTCCTAACAACCAGTGATGTCATCCAGGGGTGTCACCAGGGTTGGTGTGGTAAAACATGGTGTCACCCCCCCCCCCCGTGTATCCTGCCCTGCAGGCAGTGCACGGTCATGGGGAGCACCCCAAACCAGTCCCTGTAAATGATAGTGTAGGGTGGTATAGTGTCAGTTTAGGGTAGTGGCAGGCTAGGGTGGTATAGGGCAGGTTGGGGTGGAATAGGGCAGGTTAAGGTAATATAAGGCTGTTTGGGATCTGTGCAGTAACAGTTTGCAGTACCTTACAGAATGGCTGCTGTGTCCTCGCCTCTTTCTCCTCCTTCAGCCGTGGGATCAGCTCTAGTAAAGAAGTCTGTGATAGGAGTGCAGGAAGCAGCCACACCCCCCAGCTCTGGCCACCAACCCCGGCTGAAGGAGATACTGGAGATCCCTGAGGGTTAGCTTCACTGACTGGGGAGTGTTATAGGCTGCCTCCCTCGCATGGCTAAGTGTCCTGCTTGCACCGCTCTGCTGCAGGTCTGCAAGTGCATGCAATATAGCGCACTGTGTATCGGCGGCCCCGGTGTCACCCCTATGGCCGTTGTCACTCAGTGTGGGCCGGTCCCCCACCCCCCCAAGACCTAACTTTGATAGAACACTTCCTGCCTTGCATACTGACCTTCTCAACTCCACAGTCCTTGCTCGTCTTCGCTGGGAAACAGTCCTATTAAGCCTGATAATCCTGCACTTCCAAAAATGCAGTGCTTGATGTTCTTTTACTTTCCCATGTTATCTAAAAAAAAAAGAAGGTATCAATACACTTTAAGGGCTAAGTTCAACTTTTCTTTTTATAAATTCCAGCTTTCCTATGTACTATATCCATAATATACTTCTGTTGAAGAAAAGAAAAATCGCCCCCTATATTCTAGGGCAGGCTTTACCTTAGCCTCCAGATTATTTTATAGAAAACTCCTCCATGACTTCCTGGTGTACATCTTGGGGTCCTTTCACACGGGCTGGTCTGCCTGACGGATTCCGCTTTACTCAGTGGGGGATCGATCCCCCTGATCCCCACTGAGCAGACGGATGACGGGTCTGTCTCTGCTCACTGTGCTGAGACGGACCTGTCAGAGCCCCGCTGTCCTCTATGGGGATGTTGGATGAAAACTAACCCTCTGTCTGTTTTTCATTCGATCCTTCAGACGGATGGAAAACAGGGTCGGATTCGGAGAGCAGCGGGTGTCAGCAGACATGTCAGCGCTAACATCCGCCGCTCCATTGGACACTCCATTCAGCCCTATCAGGTCAGCCTAAAAAAACTGACAGGCGGACCTGATTGCAAAGCCTGTGTGAAAGGGGCCTTATAGGACGAGAAAACTGTTGGTGAACTAAGTACTTCAGCAGCTGATCTCATTAACACACATCCTGCATCTGCCCTCCCCCTTAGAAAACTGCTCCTGCTTACCTCTGTAATTCTATGCTTCTGCAATGCAGGCAATATCAGCGAGCACCATTTTTCCTGAATGCATAGGCGGTGTTTTTCCTCTGCTAATGTATTGTTTCTTACCTTATCTTCTTCTTGCATAGATTGTTTATTTGTCAGAGTGTGCAGGAGCTTAACAATCAAATAACAGCCTATGTGGAGCAGAGCTGTAGTACTGAAAACTGGAAAAGCGTGTCCCCGGAAGTCTGTAAAGCTTGCCATGCACTATACAATCTGATTGTACAATATCCTTTAGCTCCACAACTTCGTAGTGCAAGGGCCTGCCTGTTTGGATGCAGAATGATTAGATAGATAGGTTTGTCCTCGTATATAGTTTTGGTAAATCCGATGGAGATTGTACAGAATAGTGCATGGCCACCTTTATACATAATAATACATATATAAAAGAGGTGGTGAAGTGATGAGGGAGGTATGGTCCTAAGAGGTAAACACCCCCCATTCTGTGATGCAGTAAGACATGACGGGATGTGAAGTTTCCTGGATGGACACATGATGTTACAGGAAGTCAGGGCTCAGAATACATATTTTTTAATTTTGAACCAAGAGGTGCAGATTTAAAGCTGCCATGGAGATAAGCACATTGGGATAGCTTGGGCAGAAAAGACATCAGAAAAGGCTTATATTTATTATGAAAAGTACAATTCTGCCTAAAGTTTGTAATTTAAAGGAGAAAAAATGTGGGCAGCCTACAGTATTGAAAGGTTATTGTTGTTCCTTTTACCCTTAAAGGGGTTGTTTTTTTTTTGCATTCTATTCATTAAGATAAAGTCTAGCCCCTAATACTTACTTGAGCCCCATGTCTATCCAGCAATGCACACGACTGCCTCGGCTTCTCGGGACTCCCTCCTCATTGGCTGAGGCACAGCTGCGTCATTGGTTGCCGCTGCTGTCAATCAAAGTCAATTAGCCAATGTGGGGGGGGGGGGCAGGCAGAACCATAGGTCCATTTCTGAATAGATACACAAAGCTGCAGTTTGGCAAGCTGCTTGCTGTGAGGGCACTCCAAGTGAGGGAGGGGCCAGGAGAGCCAAAGAGGGACCTGAGAAGAGGAGGATCCAGGCTGCTCTGTGCAAAACCCCTGCACAGAGCCTGTAAGTACATCATGTTTGTTATTTTTATTGAAAGAAAAAAACTAGACTTTACAATCACTTTAACCTGGATTGTAATCCCCTAACCATAAACCTAACCGCTATCCTTAACGCCTAAATCTAGACTCTAAGACTAACCTTGAATTCACCTCTGACACTAAATTATTCTTTGAAAACCTGCACCATAGTATGTAAGCACGCTTCTGTTTGAAGAACTACTAAGCACTGTTTTTTGTAATATGCTAAATACATTGCCAACATTCAGGCTCAAGCAAACTTAATCTGTCATTTCCCTGACAGTCTGCCATGGCTAACAAATTCTTCTGAAAACAAAACAAAACAGCAGTGTCTAATTTTTGCCCTCTTGTCATGCTGTTGACATCCCCCAGCAGGGTAAAGGATTGCTCTTCTCACCATGCTTTGTCTACACATTTGGGACATTAAAAGAAGGGAAAGAATCCTCCTTTGACTGCAGCAAACTTTGAAGATTTCCTGTAGTTAAAGTGCACACTGTAGTGTTTTTGTTCCTATTGACTATTTCAATACATTTCTTCTTTAACATTTCCATTGTCTGTGCCTTTCTCTGCTTAATTTCCACATTTGGCCCTCCATGATGGAGGAGCCAGTGACGTCAGGACTCTGTGCCAAGAAGTAAGCACAGTTTGCTAAAATGAAACTGCAGAATGCCAATACATCTACATAAGAGGGCAGTATAGGTGCCAGTAATGTGGTGCACTAGATCAGTGCACACTGTATTATGAGAGGGAAAGTATTTTTTTGATTGAATTTACAGTATTTATTTGAACGTATTTCTGGAAGATTGAAGCTGGCCATATAAAAGTCCTATCTCTCAAGGAAATGTAGGCACCCAGGAGGGCCCAGGGATGCCAGGTAAAAAATGTCAGTGCATAATCCCATTTGGAGCACTGGGATTGGTACATAACCCCTTAAGGGGAAGGCCTGATTTGATCTGTTTCACTCGTAGGTCAAAATGGGAAGGTGAGAGTATATGGTGGAAGGTGAGAAGATGGCGAGGAGGACTTTATTGGTTTATGTTGGATTAAATATATTTGTTTTTCAACTTATCCACAAGGTGTAAAACACACATGTACATAGCTGAAGAGTTTTGTACACTGTATTTTGATACATTTTGAGATTTTTTTTAGCTGATTGTGTTCGTAAGAGTTTAAGTAGATTGTCTTTCCACAATGTCGCTTTAATTCAAAGGTGAGGGGAATTACATGTGTGGACTAGCTGTACTGCACATTTAATATCCCACAATGCTGTACTGTGGTCCTATAGCCTTCTGTCATTACATGTTTGTCCTGAATATATACTGTGCTACTGTCTGGAAATAATGTATTTATATGTATTTATTTCCAAGCCTGTGGGCCTCTGTACTAGTCCTCAGATTGCAAACTCAATAATGGTCTTTTAATGCTACCTTTCTATTACTATTTTTTCCTACATAAAATATACTCAATTAAATATTTATTATTGTGTTTCCACATCTTTCCAGAGTTTCTAGATTTAGCTGATGCTCTGCTGTAATAATGCATCATATCAGCACATATTTCCCTGATCACACAGCAAACTATAGTACATTCAATTGATAATGCTTTCTTGTGATTTTTATCTGGCTTCAATTTTTATTTTTGGGTACAACATTTTCTTAGCGAATAATGCCTTTTTTTTTTTTTATTATTGAAATATTTGGGAGTGTCTCTGTTTGGTCTCTACATCTGGAATTCCTTAATGCTTTTTGTGATGCTGATGTACATTTATATATCCTGTTGCTTGGTATATCCCCTGTCAGATCTTCAGTGTTGCTGTAATGATGATCTTTATGATATTGCTAACACATGCGGTCAGTAATCTATTTTTCATGAATAGTTGGTATTTTTAAGGAATGTTGGAAGTCCACAATGGCTTTAGGAATTGACACTCTATGGCAGCAGAAATATATTTTAATCCACTTTAGCTTATTGTTTTCAATGAATAGATTAACAGTTGTGCTCATAATAAATTGATTTCTTGGTTTCAGAGACTATGAATAACACAAACTTTTCTTTCACTCATGGTTAGTGTTTGACTGAAGCCATTTATTATCAATCAACTGTATTTACTCTTTAAATCATAGAGTGGTTGCAAAGGGATTTAAAAAATAAAATACAAACATGTTATACTTACCTCCACTGTGCAGCTCGTTTTGCACAGAGTGGCCCCGAACCTGGTCTTCTGGGGTCCCTCGGCGGCTGTCTTGGCTTCCCCCCGCAAGTACTTCTCACGTTTATGTGAGCTCCCTCGCATGGTGAGAAGTACTTGTGGGCACGCTCCTGTGATGCAGCTGGCAGCTATAACCTCTCACTGTATCACTCAGCCCCAATGGCTGTGCTGCTTTCAATCCATCCACTCTAGCCAATCAGCGGCCAGTGGCAAAGAGGATGTCGGTGGCGAGCACGAGACTTTCGAGGGGTCAGGCAAGTAAAACGGGGGGGCTGGGCGGGCCGGCACTGTCAGATGTTTTTTAACCTTAATGCATAGAATTTTAACACCAATGACAGCTTGAAGTATTTTGTGGTATATGTGGTTGAGGCTCTTTATCTTCTCAGATGGTAAAGGTGCCCATTTATCTTGGCAAAAAGCCTCCAGTTCCTGTAAATCTTGGGCTGTCTTGCATGAACTGCACGTTTGAGATCTCCCCAGAGTGGCTCAATGATATTGAGGTCAGGAGACTGAGATGGCCACTCCAGAACCTTCACTTTATTCTGCTGTAGCCAATGACTGCTCAACTTGGCCTTGTGTTTTGGATCATTGTCATGTTGGAATGTCCAAGTATATCTCATGCGCAGCTTCCTGGCTGATAAATGCAAATGTTCCTCCAGTATTTTTTTGATAACATACTGCAATCGTCTTGCCAACAATTTTGACCAAATTTCCTGTGCCTTTGTAGCTCACACATCCCTAAAACATCAGCATTCCACCTCCATTTCATGATGGGCCTTGTTTACTCCTCTCCAAATGTAGCATTTATGGTTGTAGCCAAAAAGCTAAATTTTGTTCTCATCACTACAAATGGCTTTGTGGCAGAAGGTTTGAGGCTTGTCTCTGTGCTGTTTGGTGTATTGTAAGCGGGATACTTTGTGGCATTTGCGTAGTAATGGCTTTCTTCTGGCGACTTGACCGTGCAACCCATCTTTCTTCAAGTGCCTCGTTATTGTGCTTTTTGAAACGGCCACACCACATGTTTTCAGAGAATCCTGTATTTCACCTGAAATTATTTGTGGGTTTTTTCTTTGCATCCTGAACAATTTTTCTTGACAGTTGTGGCTGAAATTTTAGGTGGTCTACCTGACTTTGGTTTGGTTTCAACAGAACCCCTCATTTTCCACTTCTTGATTACAGTTTGAACACTGCAGATTGGCATTCTCAATTCCTTGGATATCTTTTTATATCCCTTTCCTCTTTTATACAGTTCAACTACAGATCACAGGTGAGGATGGTTACCTTTTAATAGCCATTCAAACCCCTTTGTGTCAACTTGTGTGCACGTTATCAGGCCAAAATCACCAGGGTGTGTAAACTTTTGATCAGGGTCATTTGGATAGTTTCTGTTGCCATTATGATTTAAAAAGAGTAAATACAGTTGATTGATAATAAATGGCTTCAGAAAAAACACTAACCAGGAGTGAAAAATGTTTTGTGTTGTTATTCATATTCTCTGAAAATGGCAAAGAAATCATAAATTCTGCAAGGGTATGTAAACTATGAACACAACTGTATTTTAATGTATTTCAAAACTTCTAGGGAATCTCTGCCTAGTCTTCAAAGTTTAGTTCTAATTTGATGTTGTAGCCATACCCTGTCTTTAACCGCTTGCCTATCAGGCACTTGCAACCCCTTCCTGCCCAAGCCATTTTTCAGCTTTCAGCGTTGTCACACTTTGAATGACAATTGCACAGTCGTGCTAAACTGTACCCAAACAATTTTTTTTAATCATTTTCTTCACACAAATAGAGCTTTATTTTGGTGGTATTTAATCACTGCTGGTTTTATTATTTTTCACAAAAAAAAAGATAAATAAATGTAGAAAAAATAATGATTTTCCCTTTTTTTTTTTTCCAGTAAATGTTGTAACTAAGTAATTTTTCACCTTCACTGATGTGCGCTGATGAGGTCGAACTGATGGGCACTGATAGGCTGAACTGGTGGGCACTGGTGACGTGGCACTTATGGGCACTGATTAGGTGGCACTGATGAGTAGGCACTAATATGCCGCACTTATGGGCACTGATATGTAGCACTGATAGATGGCACTGATAGGCGGCACTGGTAGGCACGGATAGGCGGTACTGATGGGCACTGATGTTCATTGATGCCTGGAACTGATGGGCGACACTGATGGGCATTGACTGCATTGATGGGCAGCACTGATGGGCAGCACTGATAGGTGGCACTGATTGCCAGCACTGACTGGCATTGCTGGTGGGCACTGATTGCTGCCACTGGTGGGCATTTATTGCTGGCATTGTTGGGCACTGTATGGTGACACTATTTTTCACTATTGTAATCAGGGCACTGCTGATCACATTCGTAAATGTCCCCCTGTGTGGAGGTGCCGCTGATTAGCTCCCCTCGCCACACTCTCTGTCAGTGTGAGGCGAGGAGCGCTGATTGCGGCACTTCCTTGTTTACATGTGACCGGCTGTGATTGGACACAGCCGATCACATGTTTAAAGAGCCACGGACATGGCTCTTTCCACAGATCGGTGTAGCACCGTGTTCTAGCAACATGGTGCGGTTGCGATCTCCGCGATATGCGCCCATTCTGGGCACCGTCATATGACCGCGTCCCAGAACAAGAGCCGCACCATCCCACCGCCATTTGACAGTGGGCGGGCGGCAACCAGTTAGAGGAGGTCCAGTCCCCTCCCCCCACGAAAAAATTAAGTCAGCAGCATCTGACTTTTAATATCAGGACACTTACCTGTCCTGGAATACAGCGATGTCGGTGTTACTGCCACCATTGCCTGTAAGGGAAACCGGCAGTGAAACCTTGCAGCTTTACAGCCGGTTCTCTACTGTGCATGTACGAAGTGCACTTCGCTTTGTGAATGGCCCAGCAGTGGGGGAAGTAGGAGGGGGGCGGAACTGCCGGGGGACCTTGCCACATCTCGCCAGAGCCAGGTCTCCTGGAAGTGGGGACAGGTACTTGTCAAAAAACGGCTACCCTTTTGTCTCTCCTCCCTCCTGAAATGTGGCACCTGGGGGGGGGGGGGGAGCAGATAAATGGAGCTTCCACTTTTGGGTGGAACTGCTTTTAAACTTTAAAGTGGAAGTACATTTTCCTATCGCTTTCAGCCAAGAAAGCTGCCAT
The DNA here is from genome assembly GCF_037356315.1 of Lithobates pipiens. Taxonomy (NCBI): domain Eukaryota; kingdom Metazoa; phylum Chordata; class Amphibia; order Anura; family Ranidae; genus Lithobates; species Lithobates pipiens. Next base: position 174,610,607 of record NW_027507784.1, read on the forward strand.
CTTGGCCTCTGTTAAATCTTCAACTGCCATGATGCTACACATGTGATCAGTTATGACACCAGCCATTGAAAGGTTTACCAGTTTGGTCAAGATCACAAATAATGTGACCGTTACATTGCTGGCACGTGTCGGTAATGTAAATGTTTTTTGAAACTGTTAAATTGATGGGTTTACTTCAGCTTTAAGTTTCAAATCTTTACACTGTTGGTAATCCATTATTTTTGGAAACCAGTGATATTTTTTAGGGATGCACCGAATGGGTTTTTTGGTGCCGAAACCGATACCGAAAATGAAAAATACACTAGGCCGAAAACCGAAACCGATACCGAAACGGCACCGATACCGAAAATGACTGTTTTCAAAAAATATTTTTATACAGGAGATGGTCAGAGACTGGGGACATGGTACAGGAGGTGGTCAGAGACTGGGGACATGGTACAGGAGGTGGTCAGAGACTGCAGACATGGTACAGGAGGTGGTCAGAGACTGGGGACATGGTACAGGAGGTGGTCAGAGACTGCAGACATGGTACAGGAGGTGGTCAGAGACTGGGGACATGGTACAGGAGGTGGTCAGAGGCTGGGGACATGGTACAGGAGGTGGTCAGAGACTGGGGGCATGGTACAGGAGGTGGTCAGAGGCTGGGGACATGGTACAGGAGGTTGTCAGAGGCTGGGGACATGGTACAGGAAGTGGTCAGAGGCTGGGGACATGGTACAGGAGGTGGTCAGAGGCTGGGGACATGGTACAGGAGGTGGTCAGAGACAGAGAACATGGTACAGGAGATGGTCAGAGACTGGGGACACGGTACAGGAGGTGGTCAGAGACTGGGGACATGGTATAGGAGGTGGTCAGAGGCTGGGGGACATGGTACAGGAGGTGGTCAGAGGCTGGGGACATGGTACAGGAGGTGGTCAGAGGCTGGGGACATGGTACAGGAAGTGGTCAGAGACTGGGGACATGGTACAGGAGGTGGTCAGAGGCTGCAGACATGGTACAGGAGGTGGTCAGAGACTGGGGACATGGTACAGGAGGTGTTCAGAGACTGCAGACATGGTACAGGAGGTGGTCAGAGACTGGGAACATGGTACAGGAGGTGGTCAGAGACTGGGAACATGGTACAGGAGGTGGTCAGAGACTGGGGGCATGGTACAGGAGGTGGTCAGAGGCTGGGGACATGGTACAGGAGGTGGTCAGAGGCTGGGGACATGGTACAGGAGGTGGTCAGAGGCTGGGGACATGGTACAGGAGGTGGTCAGAGGCTGGGGACATGGTACAGGAGGTGGTCAGAGGCTGGGGACATGGTACAGGAGGTGGTCAGAGGCTGGGGACATGGTACAGGAGGTGGTCAGAGACAGAGAACATGGTACAGGAGGTGGTCAGAGACTGGGGACACGGTACAGGAGGTGGTCAGAGACTGGCGACACGGTACAGGAGGTGGTCAGAGACTGGCGACACGGTACAGGAGGTGGTCAGAGACTGGGGACATGGTACAGGAGGTGGTCAGAGACAGAGAACATGGTACAGGAGGTGGTCAGAGACTGGGGACACGGTACAGGAGGTGGTCAGAGACTGGCGACACGGTACAGGAGGTGGTCAGAGACTGGCGACACGGTACAGGAGGTGGTCAGAGACTGGTGACCTGATAAAAGAGATAAGTGCAGCCAGTGTTGCCCCCAGTGATGCAGCCAGTGTTGCCCCCAGTGATGCAGCCAGTGTTGCCCCCAGTGATGCAGCCAGTGTTGCCCCCTGTGATGCAGCCAGTGTTGCCCCCTGTGATGCAGCCAGTGTTGCCCCCTGTGATGCAGCCAGTGTTGCCCCCTGTGATGCAGCCAGTGTTGCCCCCTGTGATGCAGCCAGCTATGCCCCTCTGCAGTGAAGAGAGCCGTCTGGTTGAATAGAGCGCCGGGAACATCACAGCTTTAATTTCAATAGCTGTGTGTTCCCCGTTGCGCGCCGTCACACACAGCCCCTCCCCCTTGTCCAGGCACTTTGATAGACAGATCACCCGTCCAATCTGGACAGGTGATCTGGCTATCAAAGTAACCCCGGACAAGGGGGAGGGGCTGTGTGTGACGGCGCGCGACGGGGAACACACAGCTATTGAAATTAAAGCTGTGATGTTCCCGGCGCTCTATTCATCCAGACGGCTCTCTTCACTGCAGAGGGGCATCGCTGGCTGCATCAGTCCTGCGCTATTCACCTCCATCATGGGAGGCACCAGGGGCGGGGCGGGGGCGGAGTTCCGCCCCAGGCCCCGCACCATTTTCGGCTCAATTATCAGCCGTTTTTTCCTTTCGGCAAATTGCCGAAAAGGGCATTTTCGGCCGATATGTTTCGGCGGCCGAAATTTCGGTGCATCCCTAATATTTTTATATACTTGCCTTACTCAGCCTCTGCTTTTTCAATGCCATTTTTTCCGTTTGGCTGTCCTGCCTTGTCCAAGATGCTGGTGATGCTGTTACTGATGGTGGGCACTGATTGCTGCCACTGGTGGGCATTTATTGCTGGCATTGTTGGGCACTGTATGGTGACACTATTTTTCACTATTGTAATCAGGGCACTGCTGATCACATTCGTAAATGTCCCCCTGTGTGGAGGTGCCGCTGATTAGCTCCCCTCGCCACACTCTCTGTCAGTGTGAGGCGAGGAGCGCTGATTGCGGCACTTCCTTGTTTACATGTGACCGGCTGTGATTGGACACAGCCGATCACATGTTTAAAGAGCCACGGACATGGCTCTTTCCACAGATTGGTGTAGCACCGTGTTCTAGCAACATGGTGCGGTTGCTTTCTACCCCCCCCCCCCCCGAAGGAGCTGCTGGTTAGATTTGGGCTTACCGTTACCTTCTGTTCTACTCGCTTCACGTCTAGGGGTGTCCCGTGGTAAATGGCCCAGTAACCGACAACAGATCCACTTGAATGGATTTTATTTGCAAAGATGTAGACAATGAACAGTCTTAAATTGGGATCAGAGGGTTGGAAAGGAAGTTCAGGTACTCTTAGTGTCAAAGTCAAAAACGTTGAAGAACTTGCTTACTTTGACTGCATCCAGAGAATAGCCATTCGCATCTGGATGGTCACTCAGGTTGGACAGTCCTTCTCTCACAAGGCCTCGCAGCCAACAAGGTGCTTACTCAGGAACAAGTCTCTGCCACAGACGTTGTAGAACACGTAGGGAAACTAAACTTGAAGAATACTCGAAAGATATCTGGATCTTTCAGCCAGCTTGGCGATATCCACGAGACCGGATTCTCTTGGGTACTTCAGCCCTTCCAGGCTCTTACTAAGAAACCAACCCGTACATGGTCTTCTTCTGAAGAGTCCTCTCCTGGAATGCTTGAAGTCACTGGGTCTCTCCCAAACTGGAGATGTCACCCAACCACCTCAGAATCCTCCTTTAGTTTCCTTGCCTCAGGCTTGCCAGCCCGAGATATCAAGATCGGGTGGATCCGCACCCCAGACCATAGCCTTCCTGGGGGCTGGTCAGGAGGACCAGGACCATGAAGTCAGTACATCATTCCAGACCAGAACCCAGAACCACGTGATGTCCGCATCTTAAATACCCTCTCCCAGAAAGCACAGCAAGAGCGTCACTCCCACTGGGCAGGCTCAGAGAGAGAGTAACTTAAGCACCTTACCAGACCATAGTTCCATGCCTGCCAGAAGAGACAGTGCCCCCTGTGGCCAGGCTGAACATCTCACAGTCCAGTCAGACTGATGCTGAAGTCCAAATTTAGACAATTGTACCCAAACCAAACTGCAGTTTAGGTATAACCTTAACTTTGAAAAATGCATAGCACGTGCTCTTCAGGAGCCGCCGCTACAATTATTATTATTGTTGTTATTGCTATTACTATTAATTGAAGAAATTAGTGTTCAACATAGATGGAGGATCTAAGGCCCTATTTGGTTAGTGGTGTTCCTTGCTATATCATTGAACATTTTGGGACCCTAATAGCCCCTATGGAACCAATGACGGTCACGGTTGCATTTCACACTAGACCATACAGACTGTGGCCTAGAGCACCAGTGCCACCAGAGGCAGCACCTGACTGCACGCACCATTTTTAGATGGCAGACATGGCTTATAGTGCCCAAATACACATCGATAGTACCCTAAAAAGCCCTTGTGGTCTGTTTCTGGGGCATATCACAAATCCTGGGCAGGCACTGCTATTTCAAGGCACATCAAAAGTAAATACATAAATACCATTTATTTAGGTAGCACTGGAATTGTTGCAGCATAGGATATGCTACAACAATGCGTGAGTTACCCTACCCGCATGTGCCACCCGTATTACAGCAATCCATTGGCACCCGGACTGATGCATACATTTTAAGTGAACCTGTGCTTTGCAAAAGCAAATAAAATCCACTCTACTCCCTTTTGCCCAGAAACCTACAAGTGACATACTTTTGATCATTATGGTACTGATTATAACTCTCTATGGCTATTTCTAGTTGTCCAAACAATACTTAAGTTGTCTCAGTTGCTATATTATTGGTTGTGATTACATTCATTATTTGGTTTTGATTGCGCTTCTGTAGATATGATCATAAGCATGAGATTGATATTGCTATAATATTGTAAGTCTTGATAATTAGTTTTGGTTCCGTATACTTTGTGTGTTAAAGAGTGATAAGTGGGGGATGGTGTAGCCTAGGGAAGAAAAAAAAGAAAAAATCTGGCCCTGATGACCATATGACTGTTGAGCCTGGTGACGTCCCACAAGCCAGATACTACTGTAATGGTTTGATGTAAGCTTATTACTACTGATATATGGGTTAAATGTTAAGGTTATGATAAATGTTAAGCGACAGGGAAGAATAAGCTTTAAATTAACCATTTCAGGATTAAGTTAAAGTGGTATTAAGCCCAAACCAAAAATGTAATATATGTTTTCACCTAATGATCTGGCCAGTAACCCATTTTCTGTATTTGATTCTGGATAAAGGAGCAGAGAGGGCACCTTTTGAACAGCAACATTGTCAGTCTGGGGGGGAGGGGGGGTTTAGATGTACCGGCAGATTTAGATACACTACCAAATTTAAACCAAAATCTAGCTCGTACTGCAGTTACAGAAATGTTTTTTTTTTTAGGACAAATGTTTAACATGAATAAACACAAGATAATTTTTTTTTTTTTTTGCAACACTGTCAGGCCCTTTGCACACTGGGCCGGTGTGGGCACCGGCGGTAAAGCGCTGCTTTACCGTCATTTTCACCCCATTAATTTCAATGAGCAGGTGCAGTGCAGGAGTAGTATATTTCACCGCTCCAGAGATGCTGCTTGCAGGACTTTTTTTACCGTCCTGCCAGTGCACCGATCCAGTGTGAAAGCCCTCTGGAGTGTGAGGATCGGCTCTTTCAGGGCGCTTTACAGGCGCAAATTTTAGCAATGTAGTGCCTGCAAAGCACCCCAGTGTGATAATGGTTTGTCTCAACATTCTTAACTGATACATTTACTAAAGAGCCTGTTCGTTTGAAAAACAACAGACTTACTAGCCAGATCACCCAGTGAAAATCAAATAAAGAAAACCTAAAGAAACGTAATGCAGCAATCACATCTAAGAATTGGTAAGCTGCAATATATTAAATGTTTGCTTTTGGGTTTAATACCACTAATGTGGTTGTAAAGGCTAGACATGAAACCTGAACAAAGCACATCCCACTATAGTGTGTACCAACCTGAATCCAAAACTTTCCTCTCTCTGCTATCTGCATGTCCAAGACGTCCATCAGCCCTAAACGATTTTTTTAGAAAGTACTGCAAAGTGAAGACATTAGCCAAGTTGTAAACATGCAATAATGTTCCCAAATGCTCTTGCCATGGTTGCTTTTGCTAAATACAGTGCCCAGTTAGAGCAGATATGTCAGTGGTACAGGGACAACTACTGTATTTGAATTTCTCTTTATTGCATCGCTACTGTAAATGTTACACTACACATTGCTGCAGCTTCCACCACATTCACTACCACTCCTGACATTTTTATAGTGGGATGAGATGAAACACGAATGTCATATCTCTTTTCTGCTACATCTACTTTATGAAATACATCTCCTTTTTGATGCCGCTTTGATTAAAATCATCTGCTTCTTCTCAAAAGTCATATATATATTTGTATTCACGTGGAAGATTTCTTGAATGTCTGGTTTAAAAGCACAAAATAACAAGTTCAAAAAACAAAAATATCAGCCAATGCTGCCATCTTGAGTGTGGGAAACAGGCTGTGACTTTCTATTGGCTCACAGCCAGCCCCCCCCCCCATGCATGCTTGACTTGCACAGCACTTTATGAATTTAGCGGAAGTGGAAGTGGGAGTGGGTAGTTATCAAAACTAGGTACCCTAAAAAAAATAAATGAGCAGAACGTCCGATTTTATATGAAGCTCTGCTTTATTGTACATTTACAAATTTTAAAAGAGAAGTTTGGGATTAAAAAAAAGCCAAACAGTCATACTTAGCTAGGTGGTGCAGCATCGATCCAATGCTGCATCTTTTGCCTGCAGCCTCTACAAAGAACGGTGATCACTCAGTTCTCCATTGAGCAGAGGGCCATTGACTGTCAGTTACTGGCCCTCTGCTCTGTCCCTCCAGTGCCAACTGTAACACTGGACTGTGCAGAGGGCGGGAGCAGCTGGCTCAGGCTCTCAGAAGAGTTTTGAGAGGCTAAGCCAGCTGCCGGTCCAGGCATCTGGGTGGATCACGATGTTAAAGTTGGGATTATTCCAGAGTCTGGACTGGCTGAATATGGGTCACAGGAGTGAAGAACGAAGTGCCCTCCTTTGATCCCCAGTAGAAGTTGGGCCAAAAGAGCTTGGCCCTCCTATTTTAAATGTGGAGTAATATTTCTAGTGGAATAGAAGAAACCTTTTAATAGTGCTTTGTAGTAGTACTTTAGAGTATACTTATCACTTATCTTTTGCAGAGTGTTGGTGTCACTGGGGGCTATTTACGAAAGGCAAATCCACTTTGCACTTGAAATTGCACTGAAAGTACACTTGAAAGTGCAGTCGCTGTAGATCCGAGGGGGACATGGAAGAAAAATAAAAAACAGCATTTTAGCTTGCATATGATTAGATGATAAATGATAAAATCAGCAGAGCTTCCCCTCATTTCAGATCTACCCCTCTGATTTACAGCAACCGCACTTCCAAGTGCACTTTCAATGCAATTTGAAGTGCACTTTGCACTTGTTTGCACTTGTAGTGCAACGTGGATTTGCCTTTTGTAAATAACCCCCAATGCGTGCATGTGCTTATGAACAGCAACTAAACTCCAAAAATGTGTAGTGTTTTTCTTAAAATATATTTTTTAAATTATAGAACTACCCAGATAGCCTCAATTTGTAAATCGCTAATGCTATACAGGAAATGCTACAGCTGTGCTAAAGTTATACAATGCACTTTGAACATTTTTAACCACTTGGCGCCCATACTAAGTCTATTGACATCATGGGCTTTCGGTGGTTATATATGAATGATGCCTGAGGCCACAGACATCATTCAGATATCGGCGTTTTCAGCCGGCGATTCCCTGCACCATAGGAATGATCATAACGGCTGTTCCGCCGCTTGATCATTCTTACGGGCGGCGTGAGGGGACGACCCCTTCTCCCGCCGACCTCCGGTGCTTGTACCGACTCACCGCTTCCATCGGTGAGTCGGTCACAGGATCCGCCGGCCCCTGCAAGTTACCATGGAGATTTCCAGTGGACCAGATCGTCCCCGGAGTCTCTATGATCGTTCGGAGGCCGGACGCGATGTTATGACGTCACGCCTGGCCTCTGTATGATCAAACCACACATGTGAGGTATCGCCGCGAACGTTGTAGCTCTAGACCTCCTCTGTAACCCAAAACATGTAACCAGTAAAAAAATTTAAAGCGTCGCTTATGGGGATTTTTAAATACCAAAGTTTTGTCGCCATTCCACGTGTTATGCACTTTCTACTGCATTCTCTCTCTCTCTCTCTCTCTCAGATAAGCAATTTCTCCATAAATGTCTGCAAGGGAATTTTCTGAAGTAACGGCACACAGCAGCTAGCAACATGCACAAAAATTAACGAAATTGCTTGGCATATGACCTTCTGGGGACGGAGAGGTTACAGCTCTGTCTAGAAGATTTAAATGACTATATGTCTCATCCTGCAAGATTTTGTCCATACCATCCTAATCATAGCCGCTTCTTTTAACTTAGCAGCTTTTCCTTTGTAGCTTAATATTATTTTAAAAGAATAATGGGCTCTGAGGTATTATATGATCTCCAGTGATACTTATGGCATGGTTTCCTTTCTAGCATTGCCTGTATATCTTTTAGCAGTATATAGCCACTATAATATTCAAGTGTCAGTCAAGGAAATACCCATTAGCTGATTTTGGAAACAGTAGGTATTATATAGAACATTTCATTTTTGTATCTAAATATACTGTATGTTAAAGTGATACTAAACACACTGTTTTTACTTTGTCCCTTCTATTTCTGTATGTGGATAATAGTACTGTAACTATTTTAATAAATAAAAAAGATCTAAGTAAATTTTTCCTAATTATATATATATACAGATACAGATATACAGCCATGACATCGCCCAACTCTTTCACAGCCTGAAACATAAGCAGGAGGCGCTTCTAGTCCTCTGCTGCTGGTCACGTGTTCAAAACTGTGTAAAAAAAAAAAAATGTGTAAAAATACAGTATGTCACAAAAGTGAGTACACTCCATCAAATTTTTGTAAATATTTTATTATATTTTTTATGATATTCTAAAATACAAAACAAATACTGCAAGACTTTGAGACTTCATTGCCCAGTTTATCTATCCATGCAATGGAAGAGGCAAAACACATTGCATCTTGGGCAGCTGCCTGTGCTCTCCACCCTTTGTAACACATCTGATTCTATGAATTTGTTAATAGCCGTACCTTAATAATTTTGATCTTGCATTTATTACTAAATGTAATCATACATATTGTAAGTATTTTCAACACAGACCAGCATTTGCTTACATTTCTTATAGTCACATGCTTTAAAAGGTAAAATAACAGGTTTTTATTTAGCCTCTGTGTCCTAATGCATAATAATACATGATTTAAAGTGGTACTATAATCTAAAACAAAAATGTAATATATTGCAGTTTACCAATCCCTTAATTGTGGTGGCTGCATTTGTTTTATCTATTTATATTTTACTGTAGGAGCAAAGGAGACTTTGGACAGGAGCATTGTCTCTCTGGGGAGAAGTTAGTGTTAGATGCACTAGCAGACTTAGGCAGACTTGGTTAACAAATTAAAGCCAAATTTTAACTAGCACTTTTTAGGTAGTTAAGGGAAACAGTTTTCTTTTTTTTACTTTTAGGATAAAGATTTTACCTACCGTAAGTAAATAGGATGACCATTGGAAGCACCATGTCAGTGTTGTTTTTCTCAATGCTCTAATTTCTACTTTTGCTTGGTTAAAGAAGTGTTTTGCAACCTTTTTTCAGTCAAGGCACCCTTTAGAAGTCTGCACAATCTCGAGGCACCCCATTTCTACAATGCATAAACTAAACTAATAGTTTTACATAATGCAGCAGCATGCGCAAACGTGGGACACCCAGTGTTAGAGAGGATTTATTCTTCCAACACAAATACGCCTTTGCACACTGGTACATACTAATATTCTAGAGTTTCTCTTCCCCCTCAGTTTCTCTCCATCACTGAGCTAATGTGACCCCAGTGCTAGCGGAAAAGGGCGAGGGAAGGGCAAACAAGGATGCTGTGCAGGCCCCCAGCATCCTCCTTGTCAACCAATGATATCATTGATTGTTAGAAACCCAGGAGCTGGAAGGTTTTAAGTGTGCATAATGAGAACCTGTGGCTTTATGTAAATAAAAGGCATCCGTCCACTGGCTTGTATACAATTTCTGTACACGCCCCAGGGTACCCTGGTTGAAAAAGGCAGTGTTAAAGGATGTTAAGAAATGACTGGCCACATCACCAAGTGAAAAGTAGGGGGGAAAAAAATAAATTAGTCAACCATCACATCTAAGACCTGGCAAGCTGCAATACATAAAATGTTTTTTTTTTTGGTTTAATACCCATTTAATTGTATGATCTGTATGATCTATTGGTTGTTGCTTCTTAAATATATTTTAAGGAACAAATCAGAAATATATATTTTAATTTGGAAATAAAATGTTTGACCTACTGAAATCAAGTAGTTTGTTCTGCACTCCTGTGATCTGTTTTCAGCAGTCAGCGGGCTGAAGCACTCTGAGGTCTGACGTCAGAGTCGGTCCAGGCTGGGGAAAAATTACTACAATAAAGTTGAGATCTACCCACAAACCTGGACCAGCACCTGGCTCAGCCTCAGCGAGCTGCTGAGAGCCAAAGCCAGCTGCTTCTTCCCCCCTCCCCACAGTCCAGTGCTCCAATGAGTGCGGAGGGGGAAGGGCAGAGAACCAGTGACTGACAGTCTCCAGCTTTCTGCTCACGGAGCTCTGAGAACCAAGCGCTCAGTGTTCTTTATCACTCAGTTCTCAGTCTTAGAGTCGGTCTGATGCTGCATCCATGTAGGTAAAAATTATTTTGGAAAAACAAACTTCTCTTTTAGAATGTCTCTAGGTTATATCCTACATTATGTAAATACATTTTCTACTAAAGATGGATTGATGGAAGCCTTGGCATCACCACATACCTGGTATAAATAGTAGAAAAGACAAAATGCTCAAAACCGAAAATATCCACCTTTTGGGAAATTTTTAGGTGCTGAAAAAAATGGCTAGTAAATAGTTTTATATTTATTAGTCATTCTTTTTCTGGCACCTAAAAGTCTCAAGAGGGGATATTGTCTGTTTTCACTTTTTTTTCTACTAAATCATTACATTACAACCATTTTGTATGTATTCTTATAAAACCTTGCAGCTATAAATATTTCATATTGTTTAATTTTTACATAGAAAAAGTATATATGACGTGCATAGAAAACAAGATCCCAGGGTTACAAACAAGATAGGTTCTGTAGGTTTGCTCTTACGTTAAATTTGTTTGTTAGTTGGAGTAGGTCCATTTTTAAGTTCAACTCCAGCCAAAACTTTTTTTTTTTTAAGTTTTGGATAGATAGCATAGTTTGTTTTGCAGTCTGTGCCCCTGTTCAGAAGATTTCACCTCATTTTCTGTCCCTATGATAATTGGATTTTGAAAATGTTGGGTTGTTGTGGAAACAAGGATTGGTAATAAGTGGAGGCACTTTTTCCCATGATAGCTCTTACAGGAGTGAATTTTCCTTCCTAGGGGTAGATTTCTTCTCACTTCGTTTGTAGGTATGAGTTTTATGTAAGTCGGATGTATATAACCCTGGGACTGCCTGTACTTCTTTACTGTGCACTTCTTCCTTGGTATCGGTGGAAGGAGGCTGCTTGAGCACATTTTTTCCATCCAGTTGGTGTTGTGTGTTGTGTATACACAAGGGCATCAGCAATGATTGCTGCTGTTGACAAGTGTACAAGTGCACACATGCACTACATTAGGGCGGAAACTGACAATTAATTTAATAATCGATTAGTTGGCGAATTTTGTTTCGGTTAATCAGATAATAACCTTAAAAAATTGTGGTGTATAATTTAGTTAACCACTTGACCACTGGGCACTTAAACACCCTTAATAACCAGACCAATTTTCAGCTTTCGGTGCTCTCACATTTTGAATGACAATTACTCAGTCATGCAACACTGGACCTATATGAAATTTTTGTCCTTTTTTTCACACAAATAGAGCTTTCTTTTGGTGGTATTTAATCACCGCTGGGTTTTTTATTTTTTGTGCTATAAAAGAAAAAATACAGAAAATTCTGTAAAAAAAAAAAAAGAATTTTTCTTCGTTTCTGTTATAAAATTTAGCAGATTAGTAATTTTTTCTTCATAAATTTTGGCCAAAATTTATACCACTACATATCTTTGGTAAAAATAAGTACAAATTGGTGGATATTATTTGGTCTTTGTGAAAGTTATAGAGTCCACAAGCTATGGTGCCAATATCTGAAAATTGATCACACCTGAAGTACTGACGGCCTATTTCAATTCTTGAGACCCTAACATGCCAGAAAAGTACAAATACCCCCCAAATGACCCCTTTTTGGAAAGAAGACATTCCAAGGTATTTAGTAAGAGGCATGATGAGTTTTTTGAAGTTGTCATTTTTTCCCACAATTCTTTGCAAAATCAAGATTTTTTTTACTTTTTTTTTTTTTTCACAAAATTGTCATATTATGAGTTTATTTCTCACACAGCATATGCATACCACAAATTGCACCCCAAAACACATTCTGCTATTACTCCCGAGTACGGTGATACCACATGTGTGAGACTTTTACACAGTGTGGCCACATACAGAGGCCCAACATGCAGGGAGCGCCATCAGGCGTTCTGGAGCACCCAGGACAATTCTGACATTTCTCTCCTACATGTAAAAATCATCATTTATTTGCTAGAACATTACATCGAATCCCAAAACATTATATATATTTTTTTAGCAAACACCCTGGAGAATACAATGGTTGGTCGTTGCACGGTATTTGCGCAGCAATTTTTCGAATGCTTTTTTTTGGAAAAAAAACAGTTTTGTGCTTAAAAAAAAAAAAAACACAGTAAAGTTAGCCCAATTTTTGCATAATGTGAAAGATGAAGTTACACCGAGTAAATCGATACCTAACATGTCACTCTTCAAAATTGCACAGGCTCGTGGAATGGCGCCAAACGTCGCTACTTAAAAATCCCCATAGGCGACGATTTAATTTTTTTTTTACTGGTTATATGTTTTGAGTTACAGAGGAGGTCTAGGGCTAGAATTATTGCTCTCGCTCTAACGTTCGCAGCGATACCTCACATGTGTGGTTTGAACACCGTTTTCATATGTGGGCGGGACTTACGTATGCGTTCGCTTCTGCATGCGAGCACATGGGGACAGGGGCGCTTTAAAAAAATGTATTGTTCATTTTACTTTATTTATTTTAGTTTGAAATTTTTTTCTCCAAAAATAAATTTTTTGATCACTTTTATTCCTATTACAAGGAATGTAAACATCCCTTGTAATAGGAATATGGCATGACAGGTCCTCTTTACAGTGAGATATGGGGTCAATAAGACCCCGCATCTCATCTCTAAGCTGGGAAGCCTGAAAAAAAAAAAAGATTCTGGATTTGATCGTATTGGCGAGTCGGTAGAAGCACAGGAGGGCGGCGGGAGGGGGGGGGGGTGTCTATGGCTGGGTATTGCAGGGTATCACCGACTATGGCTGGGTATGGCTGGGTATCTCAGAGTATGGCGCTGCAGAGTATTGCGTTGCAGAGCATTGCAGGATATTGGAGGGTGTTGCAGAGCATTGCAGAGTGTTGCACGGTATTGGCGGGTGTTGCAGAGCATTGCAGAGTGTTGCAGAGCATTGCAGAGTGTTGCAGAGTATTAGCGGGTGTTGCAGGGTATTAGCGGGTGTTGCAGAGTGTTGCAGAGTGTTGCAGAGTGTTGCAGAGTGTTGCAGAGTGTTGCAGGGTATTGCAGAGTGTTGCAGGGTATTGCAGGGTATTGCAGAGTATTGCAGGGTATTGCAGAGTATTGCAGGGTATTGCAGGGTATTGCAGGGTATTGCAGGGTATTGCCGAGTATTGCAGGGTATTGCCGAGTATTGCAGGGTATTGCAGAGTAATGCAGGGTATTGCAGAGTAATGGCAGGGTATTTGCAGGGAATTGAGGGGTTAATTTTCGGTGAGCAGCAATGTGGGCACTGCAGATGCAGCCCACATCGCTGCTGACACCGATCTCTTCCCCCTCCGCTGTTCCGATCGGTACAGAGAGGGAGAGGGAGGAACCGGCGTCATAACATGACGCCGGTTTGTTTACAAGTGATCACTCCGTCATTTGACGGAGCGATCACGTGGTAAACGGCTGCTATGAGCGGCCGTTTACCGTGATCCGTGCGGTCACGGATGCTCTCGAGTGCGCGCCCCAGGGGACGCGCGAGAGCGGAATTCTGGGAGGACGTCATATGACGGCCTCCCAGAGTTAAGAAACCGCCCTGTAGCCGTCATTCGGCTATAGGGCGGTTATTAAGTGGTTAATATGTAAACTTTAAAAAAAAAGGCAATTTATTCTTAAATATCTATATGCAGTGGTGAATATAAATAATCAAATATATGGTTAGGGAGCAAAATCTCGAATCCGGTCTGAGAATAACAGACAGAAGAGATATATTGTATATACTATTAGAGGTTGATTCTGGTAAATCTCAGAGATCCAAATTAAAAAATAAAAATAAAATAAAGACCTGTTTTGCGCATTTTCAGACAGAACTGTTATATATTATGTATGGCAGACTCCCTTGTCATAGGTAGGTTTCTTGATAAAAGCTCCCTGGCCATACAAAAACAATGTCTTCCTTCAAAAAAAAAAAAAAAAAGGGATTTTAAGAACGTTCATAGATTTTCTAATCGTTATTGGGGTCAAATCGATGTTCCTTTTAGACCATATTGACAGGAAAATTCAAAGGAGCAGAATAGAAAACTTCTTGGTCAAAGGAATTTTCAGGCAGTGTACGTGTTTTTTGTTCAGAAATTACATTCATTTTCAAACTGAAAGTTAATAGCAAGATTTTTCATAATGAATACTCTTGTTCGAAAATCAATAAGTGTATGGCCAACATAAGGCTTGGTTCACACTATAAAGGGCATTATAGCTAGGAGTCAGACATTAATCTATATGAAGGGTGGAAAGGAGATAGAAATCTTTTATATTAAAGTAGTACTAAAAGCTTAGACTTTATTTTTTATTTTTATGGATATGATCCCCCACTGGCTCTTCTGGCTCCTCCTGCCCTCACAGTGCTCCAATAGCAAGCTGCAAAGTATAGTATAGAGTACCCCTTATGGCAAGGTAAAAAAAACTTCTGCCTTTAGAACCACTCACTTTCTGCCCAGGACTACATGTCCCATGGGGCGTTGCTCCTCACACATTCACAAGTTTTCGGCACTTACTGACATGTATGGACATTGTACTGAGCTGTATGTGTGCTGCACTGTATTTCCTGATATGTAAACAAATAATGCATTCTGTATGCAGTCCAACTAATCAGCTGGCCGATTAATTGATTATGAAAATCGATAGTATGTATAGTATCTCACAAAAGTGAGACATCCCTCACATTTATGTAAGTATTTTATTATATCTTTTCATGTGAAAACACTGAAGAAATGACACTTTGCTACAATGTAAAGTAGTGAGTGTACAGCTTTTAAATTTGCTGTCCCCTCAGAATAACTCAACACGTAGCCATTAATATCTAAACCGCTGGCAACCAAAGTGAGTGCACCCCTAAGTGAAAATGTCCAAATTGGGCCCAAAGTGTCAATATTTTGTGTGGCCACCATTATTTTCCAGCACTGCCTTAACCGTCTTGGGCATGAAGTTCACTAGAGCTTCACAGATTGCCACTGGAGTCCTCTTCCACTCCTCCATTACGACATCACGGAGCTGGTGGATATTAGAGACCTTGCACTCCTCCACCTTCCATTTGAGGATGCCAAACAGATGCTCAATAGGGTTTAAGTCTGGAGACATGCTTGGCCAGCCCATTAACATTACGATCAGTTTTTTTAGCAAGGCAGTGGTCTTCTTGGAGGTGTGTTTAGGGGTCGATATTATGTTGGAATACTGCTCTGCGGCCCAATCTCCGAAGGGAGAGGATCATGCTGTGTTTCAGTATGTCATAGTACATATTGGCATTCAGGGTTCCCTTAACGAGCTGTAGCTCCCCAGTGCTGGCAGTACTCATGCAGCCCCAGACCATGACACTCCCACCACCATGCCTGACTGTAGGCAAGACACACTTGTCTTTGTACTCCTCACCTGGTTGCCGTCACACACACTTGACACCATTTGAACCAAATACGTTTATCTTGGTCTCATCAGACCACAGGACATGGTTCTAGTAATCCATGTCCTTAGTCTGCTTGTCTTCAGAAAACTGCGGGCTTTCTTGAGCATCATCTTTAGAAGAGGCTTCCTTCTGGGACGACAGCCATGCAGACCAATTTGATGCAGTGTGTGGTGTATGCTCTGAGCACTGACAGGCTGGCCACCCCACCCCTTCAACTTCTGCAGCAATGCTGGCAGCACTCATACTTCTATTTACCAAAGACTAACTCTGGATATGACACTGGGCATGTGCACCCCACCTCGTTTATTAACCATGGCAAGACCTGCTCTGAGTGGAACCTGTATTGGTAAACCGCTGTATGGTCTTGGCCACCATGCTGCAGCTCAGTTTCAGGGTCTTGGCAATATTCTTACAGACTAAGCCATCTTTATGTAGAGCCGCAATTCTTTTTTTTCAGATCCTCAGAGTTCTTTCCCATGAGGTGCCATGTTGAACTTCCAGTGACCACTATGAGGGCATGAGAGTGATAACACCAAATTTAACACGTCTGCTCCCTATTCACACCTGAGACCTCATAACATTAAGGAGTCACATAGCACTGGGGAGAGAAAATGGCTAATTGGGCCAAATTTGTACATTTTCACTTAGGGGTGTACTCACTTTTTTTGCCAGCGGTTTAAACATTAATGGCTGTGTTGAGTTATTTTGAGGGGACATCAAATTTACACTGCTATATAAGCTACACTACATTGTAGCAAAGTGTAATTTCTTCAATGTTGTCACATGAAAAGATATAATAAAATATTTACAAAAATGTGAGGGGTGTACTTACTTTTGTGAGATACTGTATTTGCTATATTTATTTTATTCAAAGTTAGTTGGCGGCAAGCATGTATTCATGAACATGCATGAAGGTGCTTGCTCAGTTTAACCACTTGCTGCCCGCCCTTATAGCAGAATGATGGTGGCAAAGTGGTTGTGATACCCTGACCGCAGGTCATATGACGTGATCAGGATAACACAGCTGGCATGTGCCCACGGGGTGCGTAGCACAGCGATCAGAGGTGCCGTGTGTCAGTCTGACACATTGCCACACGTCACCTCTGATCTTGGTATGGAGCCTCTTACCATGTGATTAGCGGTTACCAATCACAGCTGATCATCGTGTGAACCAGGAAGTGCCGGTAAACGGCTTTCCTCAGTTCATGCTGACAGGGAGAGCCGATTAGTGGCTCTCTCTGTGCGGGGGGGGGGGGGGGGGGGGTTTGTGCTGATAATCAGCACATTGATTATCAGCACAGCCCCGATCAAAAGGTACCCATCAGCTGCTAGTCTGTCCCCATAATAAATGTCTGTCAGTGCCCACAACAGTGCCCAATCAGTAATGCTTGGTGGTGCCCCATCAAAGTGCCAATCAGTGCCACTCAGTAATGCCCTTTCAGTAGCTCCTCATTACTGCTGCCTATCAGTGCCGTCAGAGCCACCTATCAGTGTCATCAGTGCTGTTTAGCAGTGCCACCTATCAATTATATAAATTATAAAAAAAATTCTAAAATAAAAAACTACTGACACCACCCCCTGCCTTACCAACACTGTCCACTGCCCCAACCCCCTCCCCCCAAAAAATTTACAGTATTCTGTTTGCTAATTATTTTATACTGTAGGACAGTGTTCCTACTGTGGGTAGGAGCCCAAATGGGGTTGTTTACGTGTTGTTTACGTGTTTGTGAGGAGTTGTGTAGGGTGACTTAGGTTATCAAAGAGGAAAATCAATTATTAGTGTTCCGAGCTTATAAATAATTTTGGTTAATGCAACATATAATATGTTACATGGCCATTGTCATTGTCTTGGTTTGCTGACATTTTGGTAATACTCTACTGTTTATGCTTGTTCCTTGGATTAAAAGATTAAGGAACCCTGCTCTTGGTGCTATATTTGTAAAGCAATGAATGCAGGTGAATGCAGGTGTATCTTTCTATTTCTTATTTTTAAATAACCGTAATCGATTCACCTACAATGTAAAAATATAATTAAAAATTATTTAACAAATGTACTTGTTTTATTTGGTGTGTGTGTGTATATGTGTGTATGTATGTATATACGTATATAATGTATGTGTGTGTGTGTATGTGTATATATATATATATAAAATATATATAATTTTTATTTTTCATTTTTTAATAGTATTAAGCACTTCTTTTTTTTTAAATAACATACAGATGTGTACAACGTTTAGAGCTTTCCAGCCAAAATTAGCTTTCTAAGTGAAAATCTAAAATAGACCAAAATGTAAACTTTTTATTTTTTTTTCCGAATATTGCACTTACATTTAGGTTATTTAAAAACAGTTTTTAAGAGTCAAGGGCTGCTATCAAGAGCCGGCCGGCTCGATTCTTTAACCACTTGCCTTCCGCCCTATAGACAAATGACGGCTGCAAAGTGGTTTCAAAATCCTGACCGGACGTCCTAGGACGTCCTCAGGATTTTGAGCCACTGCGTGCCCCCTGGGGCACGCAACGCGGCGAACGTTGTTGCGGGGTATCAGTCTGACACCCCACAACTACGATCTCGGTAAAGAGTCTCCGACGGAGACCACGTGATCAGCCGTGTCCAATCACGGCTGATCACAGTGTAAATAGGAAGAGCCGGTGATCGGCTTTTCCTCACTCGCGTCTGTCAGACGCAAGTAGAGGAGAGCCGATCGGCTGCTCCTCTGACAGGGGGGGCCTGTACTGATCGATTATCAGCACAGCCCCCCCCCCCCCCGAGGATGCCCACACTGGACCACCAGGTATGCCACCCTAGACCACCAGGAATGCCAGTCAGTGCCTACAATGGATGCCAATCAGTGCCCACAATGGATGCCAATCAGTGCCCACAATGGGCATCACTGATTGGCATGCATTATTGTTTGGCACTGATTGGCATCCATCAGTACAAAACAATGCAATACAATGTCGCCTATCATTGCCACCTATCAGTGCCCATCCATGCCCATCTGTGCCGCCTATCCATGCCCATCTGTGCTGCCTATCCATGCCCATTCATGCCGCCTATCCATGCCAGCTATCAGTGCCAATTTGTGCCACCTATCAGTGTCCATCCATGTCGCCCATCAGTGCCACCTATCAGTGCCGCCTATCAGTGCCACATATCAGTGCCCATCAATGCCACCTCATCAGTGCCACTTCATTGGTGCCACCTCATTAGTGCCCATCAGTGTCGCCTTATCAGTGTCCGTCAGTGAAGGAGAAAACTTACTTATTTACAAAGTTTTGAAACTGAAACAATAAAAAACATTTTTTTTTCAAAATTGTCAGTCTTTTTTTATTTGTTTATCAAAAAATAAAAACCGTAGAGGTGATCAAATACCACCAAAACAAAGCTCTATTTGTAGGAAAAAAAATGATAAAAACTTCATTTAGGTACAGTGTAGCATGACCGCGCAATTGTCATTCAAAGTGCGACAGCGCTGAAAGCTCAAAATTGGTCTGGGCAGGAAGGTGTTTAAGTGCCCGGTATTGAGGTGGTTAAAAGCTGTTTTTAAACAACCAAAATGTAAGTGCAATCTTGTCCTTCTTTTTATATAATAAAATTAGGATTTACACTGTTAGCTTTCATCTGTACATGAGGCTTTTTATATGGTGATGACATTGGAAGTATTGGCACACTGTATAGAGACCGAGGCGGTGGAATAAGCCACAAGCGCATTTGATCTCCCGTAATAGGAGATCAATTACAGCTGGTAAGCGGCAGTGTATACAGAGGAAGAGGCACTATCCTATTCCCTATTGTGCACTTTTCTTGCGGTGTTATGCTTGTGTACCATCGTGGAGGAACATATTGATGCACCATTTTCAGCATATGAACTTTCTTGGCTCTTTTTTCCATCAAGGACTTAATAGTGTTTTTAAAGTAAATGCACCATTTTGCATCACTTTTTGTTGACGGGACTGTTCATTTATTTATTTATTTTTTTGTTTCACTCAAATGGCATTTTCACTTTGAATATTATCAATCAGTGCAACCTAAATGATATCTCCCAAAAGAGAGGGAACCCCTTTTTGTCACCAGGGTCATCACCATTGGAAGATTTCCTGCTTTGGCGACGCCTCAAAATTTGGTATTTTCTCAAACTTTCACTGTCTATGATATCAGTAAAGAGGATAAATGAATCTAATAGGTGAATCTCTCTAATGGGGGCATAGCTGTAAAAATCTGATAGGTGTTGTAATCACTTACCACTGATACCACTAAAGTTTCATCTTTAGTTATACTCTTTCTTTTTTTTCTATACTGCAGTTTATTAGCATTTAAACGAATACATTCATACCAAAAGAGTCATATGTTGACTATATAAAAAAACGCAAACATGCCAATAGGCATACCAATAGGCAAAACAAGAAACAAAATCTGTATTACCCTTTTGTTACTGTATTACACGTACAATAAATGCGTGAAAGAGATCATTGTGTCATGTGATATTTTATTTTATCGACTTAGAAAAAGAACCATAGGTACATTCAATGTCAGCATCCATTATCATCACCTTTTATACTGTAGTTGGCACACATCACATTTGTATAGTGGGCACATCACAATTATACCTTAAATTGGAAATCAAGACAACACTTTTTCCATCTGTAGCAACCTTTTCCCTTAATTCAAACAAAGCATTATTGGCGATTTTGAGGTACCATGAAGTTACACAGAACAGCATGTATGCTTAGGGATGGTTATCTTTCCCATTTAAGGGGTCTGGTCAAAACAGTACATGCTATTCATGGAATGCACAATTGTATATTGTTCCATAAAGTCCAATTCAAAATTGTGGCACTGCATTCCAGATGCTTCAAAAATCATGTCAGAAAAAAAAATACCCATATGCACTAGCCCCAAACTCCATTTTAGGACCAGTTTTAATCCCATAACAAATTTTCAGCAGAATTAAGTTATAGGTACACTGGCCATGGCAAAAATGCAAACCACAATTTTGCAGTGATTTGTGGTTCCCTGTGACTGGCGGTCAAAATTTTCCTATCCTGAAAACGATTCTTCTGCATTATGAAGAGGGAGATTTAACCTCATCTAAACGTGTCAACTCCTAAACTCTGCGAAAGCCTATATATACATGGACACTAGGGATGAGCTGAACACCCCCCGGTTCGGTTTGCAGCAGAACATGTGAATAGGCAAAAAATGTGTTTGAACACGTGAACACCATTAAGGTCTATGGGACACGAACATGAAAAATCAAAAGTGCTGATTTTAAAGGCTTATATGCAAGTTATTGTCATACAAATTGTTTGGGGACCTGGGTCCTGCCCAAGGGGACATGTATCAATGCAAAAAAATGTTTTAAAATCGTCTGATATTACCAGACACTTTGGGTCTGGTATGAATATTAAGGGGAATACCAAATCAAAATTAAAAAAAAAAAATTGCGTGGGGTCCCCCCAAATTCCATACCAGGACCTTCAGGTCTGGTATGGATATTAAGGGGAACCCCGCGCCAAAATAAAAAACAATGGCGTGGGGGTCTCCCCAAAAATCCATACCAGACCCTTATCCACAACCTGGCAGGGCACAGGAAAAGAGGGGGGACAAGAGAGCGCCCCCCTCCTGAACCGTACCAGGCCACATGCCCTCATCATGGGGAGGTAGCCCCCCTAAAGCACCTTGTCCCCATGTTGATGGGGACAAGGGCCTCATCCCCACAACCCTTGCCCAGTGGTTGTGGGGGTCTGCTGGTGGGGGGATTATCGGACTCTATTAGCCCCCTTTAACAAGGTACCGTCAGCACGTGGAGGTGGAGTGACACGCTGAAGTCACCTCGTGTTCGGTGCTGAAGCATCCAGGAAGGGCGGGTTTGTCGGTGTGTATGCCGGCCGACACACCAGACTTAAGGCTTTCCCACTACAACATTCTTGTAAGTGCAATATGATTTTTTAAATTTAAAATAAATTAAAGGTTTTACGCTATTTGGAGCCTCTATATCTTTTGATGCCCATGTATGCACGCCCATGAGTTCAGGTTTATGTGAGATGAGCTGAAGAGTTTTTGGGCTAATCTGCCACGCTGTGGAGACTGGGCGAACTTTACAAAGATCGGGAGACCAACAGGAGTACTTGGAGCGCCTGGGAGACCATACATTCTTGCTACATGCTTTCTGTGATCCTCTGTAACGGGAGTCATAGACTTCTGGTAAGAAGTAACTCCTCACATAGTTGTACACTATTGGACTTTATTTCAAGTGATACCACTTTTGCTTTTACATCATATTTTTCACTGTATATTCATAGGGATATCACCATTTTCTTTATTTTTTTATATCGATCGCTGTATAGATTCATTGTTTAACCTCTTCCCGCCTGCCCTATAGCCGAATGACAGCTATAGAGCAGGCGCTTTCGTCCGGGAGGCCGTTCCTGGACGTCCTGGTGTTTACTTCCGCAATGCACGCCGCTGCGGGCGCGCATCGGGGAAGTTCTGTGTTTGCCCTGTCCCCCAGAGACAGGCAAACACAGATCGCTGTAAACGGGCAATCACAGCAGCCGTTTACAGCACGATCGGTGTGTCCAATGTGAGATGATCTCATATGTAAACATATGAGATCATCTCTCAGCACCGCTCTCCCTCCTCACACAGACAGCGTGTGAGAGGGGAGAGATGAACGGCTGCAGTAGCCGTAAGTGGAAAAAAAAAAAATTATTTAAAAAGTGCCATCCGCCCCAGTGCCATGCTCCCCCAGTGCCATGCTCCCCCAGCGCATACGCCCCAGTGCCATCCGCCCCAGTGCCATCCACCCCAGTGCTATCTGTCCCCAGTGCCACCTGTTAGTGCTATCTGTCCCCAGTGCCACCTGTTAGTGCTATCTGTCCCCAGTTCCACCTGTTGTGCCATTTGTCCCCAGTGCCATCTTTCAGTGCCACGTATAAGTGCCATCTGTCAGTGCCACGTGTAATCAGTGCCACATAGTGCCATCTGTCCGTGCCACATATTAGTGCCATGTGTCATCAGTGCCATTAGTCATCAGTGCCACCTGTCAGTGTCACGTGCCATCTGTTGTCAGTGTCACGTGTCATCAATGTCACTTATCAGTGCCATCTGTCATCAGTGTCACGCGTCATCGGTGCCACGTATTAGTGCCATCTGTCATCGGTGCCACGTATTAGTGCCATCTATCAGTGCCACGTATTAGTGCCATCTGTCATCAGTGCCACGTATTAGTGCCACGTGTCATCCCCCAGTGCCATCCGCCCCAGTGCCATCTGCCCCAGTGCTACCTGCCCCCAGTGCCACCTGTTAGTGCTATCTGTCCCCAGTGCCACCTGTTGTCAGTGCCACATATAAGTGCCATCTGTCAGTGCCACGTGTCATCAGTGCCACATAGTGCCATCTGTCATTAGTGCCACATGGTGCCATCTGTCATCAATGCCACATATTAGTGCCATCTGTCATCAGTGCCACATATTAGTGCCATCTGTCATCAGTGCCACGTATCAGTGCCATTTGTCATCAGTGCCACCTGTCAGTGTCACGTGCCATCTGTTGTTAGTGTCACGTGTCATCAATGCCACTTATCAAAGCCATCTGTCATCAGTGTCACGCGTCATCGGTGCCATATATTAGTGCCATCTGTCATCGGTGCCATGTATTAGTGCCACGTATTAGTGCCATCTGTCATCAGTGCCACGTATTAGTACCATCTGTCATCAGTGCCACATATAAGTGCCATCTGTCATCAGTGCCACATATTAGTGCCATCTGTCATCAGTGCCATGTGTCATCATTGCCACGTATGAGTGCCATCTGTCATCAGTGTCACGTGTCATTGTCCTGGTGCTCCAGGGCCTTCAAAAGTGTAATAGGTAGTCAACAAGTTAGATGTGTAATTTATGCTCCTAGAACACCTGATGGCGCTCCCTGCATGTTGGGCCTCTCTATGTGGCCAGGCTGTGAAAAAGTCCCACACATGTGGTATTTTAATACTCAGGAGGAGTAGCAGAATTTTTTTGGGGGTGTCATTTGTGGTATACACATGCCACGTGAGAGAAATAACTAGGGATGCACCGAATGGGTTTTTTGGTGCCGAAACCGATACCGAAAATGAAAAATACACTAGGCCGAAAACCTAAACCGATACCGAAACAGCACCGATACCGAAAATGACTGTTTTTAAAAAATATTTTTATACAGGAGGTGGTCAGAGACTGGGGACATGGTACAGGAGGTGGCCAGAGACTGGCGACATGGTACAGAAGGTGGTCAGAGACTGGCGACATGGTACAGGAGGTGGTCAGAGACTGGCGACATGGTACAGGAGGTGGTCAGAGACTGGCGACATGGTACAGGAGGTGGTCAGAGACTGGCAACATGGTACAGGAGGTGGTCAGAGACTGGTGACATGGTACAGGAGGAGGTCAGAGACTGGTGACATGGTACAGGAGGTGGTCAGAGACTGGCGACATGGTACAGAAGGTGGTCAGAGACTGGCGACATGGTACAGGAGGTGGTCAGAGACTGGCGACATGGCACAGGAGGTGGTCAGAGACTGGCGACATGGTACAGGAGGTGGTCAGAGACTGGCGACATGGTACAGGAGGTGGTCAGAGACTGGCGACATGGTACAGGAGGTGGTCAGAGACTGGCGACATGGTACAGGAGATGGTCAGACTTGGGACACGGTATAGGAGATGGTCAGAGACAGAGGACGTGGTACAGGAGATGGTCAGAGACTGGGGACATGGTACAGAAGATGATCAGACTGGGGACATGGTACAGGAGATGGTCAGAGACAGGACATGGTACAGGAGGCGTCCCCCATTGCAGGCCAGTGTCCCCCATTGCAGGCCAGTGTCCCCCCCATATTGCAGCCAGCGTGTCCCCCCCATATTGCAGCCAGCGTGTCCCCCCCATATTGCAGCCAGCGTGTCCCCCCCATATTGCAGCCAGCGTGTCCCCCATATTGCAGCCAGCGTGTCCCCCATATTGCAGCCAGCGTGTCCCCTCATTGCAGCCAGCGTGACCCCATATTGCAGCCAGCGTGACCCCTCATTGCAGCCAGGGTGTCCCTCATTGCAGCCAGCGTGACCCCTCATTGCAGCCAGGGTGTCCCTCATTGCAGCCAGGGTGTCCCTCATTGCAGCCAGGGTGTCCCTCATTGCAGCCAGGGTGTCCCATTGCAGCCTGTGTGCCATTTTGCAGCCAGCCTGTGCAGGGAAGAGAGCCGCCTCCGCCGCCTGTTTGATCACTTAGATAGACAGATCATCCGCAGGATTGGATGGATGATTTGTCTATCAAAGTGCCCGGACAAGGGGGAGGGGCTGCGTGTGACGGCGCGCGGCCGGGAACACACAGCTATTGAAATGAAAGCTGTGATGTTCCCGGCGCTGTGATCAAACAAGCGGCGGAGGCAGCTCTCCTGAGCTATACACCCCCCATGATGGGCGTCACCAGGGGCGGGGGGCGGAGCCCCGCCCCCACCCAGGCCACGCCCCCCACCCAGGCCACGCCCCATTTTCGGCTCCATTATCGGCCGTTTTTCTCTTTCGGCAAATTGCCGAAAAGGGCATTTTCGGCCGATATGTTTCGGCGGCCGAAATTTCGGTGCATCACTAGAAATAACCTATTACAATGACAATTTTGTGGAAAAAAAAAAAAAAAAAGAAAAATCTTAATTTTGCAAAGAATTGTGGGAAAAAAATGACAACATCAAAAAGCTCACCATGCCTCTTACTAAATACCTTGAAATGTCTACTTTCCAAAAAGGGGTAATTTGGGGTGTATTTGTACTTTCCTGACTTGTTCAGGTTGCAAGAAGTGAGATAGACCACCAGTACATCAGATGTGATCAATTTTGTATGATTCGCACCACAGCTTGTAGACTCTCTAACTTTCACAAAGACCAAATAATGTCCACTAATTTGGGTTATTTTTACCAAAGATATGTAGCAGTATAAATTGTGGCCAAAATGTATGAAGAAAAATTAATAATTTGCATAATTTTGTCACAGAAACAAAGAAATATGCGTTTTTTTTTCAAACTTTTCGGTCTTTTTTCATTTATAGCGCAAAAAATAAAAACCCCAGAGGTGATCAAATACCACCAAAAGAAAGCTCTATTTGTGGTAAAAAAAAGGACAAAAAATTAATTTGGGTACAGTGTTGCATGACTGAGTAATTGTCATTCAAATTGTGAGAGCACCGAAAGCTGAAAATTGGTCTGGGCAGGATGGGTGTTTAAGTGCCCAGTAAGCAAGTGGTTAATGACTGAGAAGATGCATATATAATTTATTTTGTGGTGTTTTCTGTGCGTCAAACACAGCACAGTTATACCTCTTAATTTTGTCTTGGATTCACCATGATCATATGCAATTTTATGATCGATGTGAGGTTATTTGCTGACTCACAGTCCATATTTCTCTGGTTCAGCGCGATTCTATTTTCTATATATTTTTGTCACTGTAGTTATGTTTTACAGGAGAGTTGCAGCTTCCATTGGTTTTTCATGGAAACCCTTTCAAATCTTAGGTGAATTCTATTAGAGTGCATCATTAGTACCGTAACGCAGTTTCTTTTCCATTTTTCCTTATTGCTGCACTTTAGGTCAGTTAAAAAAAAAGTATCAAAAATGCACCTCTCTGTTAAAGTGGTTGTATACTCATTTTTGGTACTTTTACCTACAGGAAAGCCTATAATAAGGCTTACCTGTAGGTAAAAAAAATATCTCCTAAACCTGTACGGTTTAGGAGATATTCCCCTCGGTATGCGCCGCTGCGGCGCATGCGCACAAGGGGATTCTCGGCCTGAAAATCCGGCAGTGTCCGGCCGGCCGGAATAAAATCTCCCATGCGCATGCGCGGGAGTGACGATATCGCGGCTCCGGCCACTCACAGCGCCGGAGCCGCGATACCCGGAAGAAACGCCGAGGGAGCATGTCGGCTCCCTCGGCGTGGATCGGCCCAGATGTCGGGGCCTCGTTCTAAGGTAAGTATTCCATAATGAGCTAGTATGCGGCGCATACTAGCTCATTATGCCTTTTGATTTGCAGGTGTAAAAAAAAAAAAAAAAAATAGCGGGTTTACTACCGCTTTAAAATGCCTGTGTTGCGTTTTTGAGTCACATGACAAACACACCATAAGCACAGTAAAATCATGGTAAATCGCAGTAAAATTGTGGCAAAACCGCTGTAAATTCATGGTAAAAGTGTGGCAAAATCATGCGTGCTTTTTGTTCCATTAGTGGCAGCTTTTTCTCTATAGGCAAAATTCAGAAAATAGAATTTTAGCCCAATATGTTTTGGCCACCGAAATTTCGGTACATCTCCTCGAAATTGTTATATTTTCATGTTCTGTGTACTGTGGGAGACCAGATATAATAAATACAGGGTCCTGGGTTTGGTAACACTTTAAAAGGGTAAGAAATATCAATTTTTAAATATTTTTACCTATGCCATGTGGGAGCAAATAACATATAGAAGGAATTTCTCAAATTTAATGACAAAACTGGAACTGCACTTTAAATATTCAACAGATTGCCTGCAGATGTCTAACGGCTTCTTCTTTTTAATGTTGTTTATCTGAAACGACTATTGATTCTTCCTCATCTGTTTTTACTATTTCAGTGGAGGACAGCTCATCAAGTTCTCTAGGGGGCAGACCATTCTTTGGCCTTTCAATTATTTTCATTAGCAGGCCAGCTATAAAAAAAGGTTAATTAGTTCTCTTGTAAATGCTGAAAAACATTCTGGAGGATAGAATATCATATACAGTACTTTATGGTTTAAAACCTGATTTAGGTTTCTATTCCAAAGGGAATTCTCTCTTGCTCATGAAGCGTATTTTCATTAATCAAATCAAACAAAATAGACTATGCCTATAAATCATAACAGGGAAATTTCTACTGTACAACATAAATGTCAATAAGTGAAAACTGCAGATGGCTCATAATTAAAGTTCTCCTTATTCAAAGTACCTGGCTCTGCTTATTGAAGTGACACTAAAAGAAAACATTTACTGGAGGTCACACACTTCTGCTTACAGAAACAAATGGCCCCAATGGTTTTTCCTTATTGGACTAGTGGAAACATTCTCTTTTCATTTACTAGTAGATTTTAGACCTAATACAAAGCATTGCTGTTTGTTATAGTTCTTTCTCCTTTATATATTTTTTTTTATCCCATCGTAGGTGACATGTCTACTTTTGGTGCACTTTTCGCAATAAAAGACAGTCCTTTGTTCCTTGTTTAATTTTCTTTTTGATTTAGGAATGTATGCCTTAAGGAGGGTCTTGGGTTGTCTGCAACTTTTATCCTGTATATTTTGCTGTTATATTTTTCCATATAAAGGTCCGATGGTTTCCAAATCTCTCTACGCTTCAGGGTTTCTAAACGAGAGTTCCATGAAACCTTAGGGTTCCTACAAATGTTCCTAAGGGTTCCTTGAGCAATGAGTAACTTCTGCCTCTCATATAAATTCCCACTCCCACCATTCATCTTTTTAGCTATGTAGGGGTATTTTTTTCCTAATGTCCAGAAGTGTAAGGTGAATTCTTCCCACTGACCATTACATTAATGAAGCATGAGCTGTAGACATAGTAATTTGTAGCAGGGGTTCCCTGAGATGGGAAAGTTATTTCAAAGGTTCCTCTGTGTTGAAAAGTTTGAGAAAGGCTGATCTAATAACTTCTATTCTACATATTATCTTTTTTCAGTATCTGATCAAAAAATATTTGTTTGTTCCTGTACGGTTGTATAGCTTTCTGTAACTTTGTTTTTAACCACTTCCAGACCAGTCGTCACAGTTTTACGGCTCAGCTGGGCACATGCGATCGCTCGTGACAGAGCGAGAACCGGGTTCCTTTTTTATATTATATTTTGAGAGAGAGCTTTCTGCTGGTGATATTTTATCACCACTTTTTTTTTTTACTGTAT
This sequence comes from Lithobates pipiens, assembly GCF_037356315.1. Classification (NCBI taxonomy): domain Eukaryota; kingdom Metazoa; phylum Chordata; class Amphibia; order Anura; family Ranidae; genus Lithobates; species Lithobates pipiens. The sequence continues at coordinate 174,639,445 of NW_027507784.1, forward strand.
AAAGAAAAAAAAGAAAATAAGAAAAAAGAGCTGTTTTTCCGTAATTTGTTATAACACTTACAAATGAAAAACCTTTCTACATAAACTGAGTCATGTATTCTGCTACATTTCTTTGGTAATTAAACAAGTTTTTTCCCCAAAGCTAGTATTTTAACAAGTTATTCCTAACACACAGCATAGGCATACTTACAGTTACACCTCATGGGGTATGGGGATACTAAATGTTACCTTTTCCCTGTCTAGATGCACAAAGTTGCCCAAAATCCAAGGAGCACGTCCAGGATTTTCTGACTGCCTATCCTATTTGTAGAGGCCCTGCAGTGCCAGGATAGTGGGAATACACTCAAAATGACCACATTGTGGAAATATAAACCCTCAAACATATTTGCTAAGATACATGGAAAGTCTTTTGAAGATTGCATTTTTTGCCACAAGTTTTTGGATAATGAAAATCTGTTTTATTTTTTTAATACACAAGTTGTCAATTTTTAATTTTAACACACAGCATGGGCATACTTAGAATTACACCCCAAACACCTTCTACTACTTCTCCGGAGTATGGAGATAACACATATGTGAGACTTTTATTGCAGCCTAGCCGCATAGAGGGGCCCAAAATCCAAGGAACACCTTCAGGCTTTCAGGAAGCATAAATTCTACATATTATTTCCTAATCACTCATCACGTTTTTTTTTTTTTTTTTTTTTAAGCAAGATTTACCGTACTGTTAGTGATTGCCTGCCACAATTAAATAGGATGTTCAGTGCTCGGTTACATATTAACCTGACATTTTCAGCAGAGACTCCTTAATCCTCTGTATCAGAGATGGCTGGTAACGACCCGCTGTTTTCTTCAGCTTTCCTCCCCATTCCTCTCACCAGTCTTGCTCAGAAACTGAAAGGCCTCTTTACTAGTGGTCATTTTTTGGACATTTTGGCAGTGGCTGTACTGGTACTTGACACTGATATGTGACAGCTGTTGCTGGTTGACGATCTGTACTAAATTACATTGTAATGGTTTGACTGGCAATCAGGTTACAGGTGATGGCCTATGACAGGGGACTCCCCAGACAAAGCACCTTGTCCCACATTGAGGACAAGATCCTTATCTCTAAAACACTAGCTGGAAGTTGTGGTGGTCTGTTGGCAGGGAGCTTTTTGGAATCTGTAAGCCCCTTTAACAGCAAGAGGACACCCAGATATGGGTTTCCCATGTGAATGAGTATGGGTTACATAGTACTCATTCACAAAAAAAGTTGTAACCTAGAAATAGACACCCATTCTTTATTTTTAGGTTACAACTTAAAATCCATTACCAGAGGAAAGCTGTAATAGTGGAAGTAACATCACTTTTATACATGATGTTCAACTCCTGCTGAACAGGTAAATGTTTGAGCACTCATCTGAATGCCCCAAAAAAAAGCCAAAGCTTGTGTTCAGGCACAGCCTTGAGCTCATCCCTAGCCATCATATGGTAGGAAGCAGTGGAATCACAGATAGTGTAAACTCCGAACAATTTTATTATACATATAATTAAACACATCACACTCACATTATTTTAGAGCATACGAGCATTACATTCGGCTCGCTCCCCTGCTGACTCTGCAATTTACCAGTGCACCAATCTCTGCTGCTCGCTGCGATCGTAAAGCTATTCCAGACTGACAGTCTGCCATTTGCTTAACCACTGTTTGCACACCATATACACCTCTGTGGTTACTTTGTGTAACGGATAAATTGATGGTATTCAATTATCCAAAGCATGGAGTTGACGCTAAATAGTCAACCATAGTATTCCACTTTTTTATGCTACATTTCAACTGTAAAGTTAAAATTACTTTTCATCTATATTACTTTGTAATGTTCTTAGCATAGCAGGGTTTAAATATGAATATTACTTTCTGCCTGCATGAACAAAACAAACTTTCATAGTGGTGAGTGTGTTTACAGAACTTAAAAGGCAATGCATTTCACAAAATTATTATTTACAAAAAAAAGAAAGGGAAATAGAGACTTGTTGCAGACCATTTAGGAAATTACCACATGAGTTCAGAAAATGAATATAAAATAGTAGGAATCTACTGTCTAGTTACTTTAGGTGAAGCGGCTTTGACCAGAGAAGGCCAAAAAACATTCTGAGGCAATGTGGATAAACTTGTTAACTCTTTCACTACCAGACCTTTTTTTTGTTTTACGTCTTTTTGGTCTAAAGGTTACTGTTGGCACAAACATTTAGCAAATTTGTTTTTAGTAAGAAATGCACAATATATACTCAATCTTTTGATAAAATATACAAATGAAATTGTGCAAGTAAGTAAATGCCAAATATCTCAAACTGAAAAATGTTTTGCCTCCACGATACTACAAACAAAGTCCAGTACCTAAAATTATCCACAGGAAATGCTTTAAAATCCCTTTCAGCTCATCTGTTTACAGTAAACCATAAATCATGGCCTCAGAATGGTTCCTCTTGTGCACCCAAAGCATTGTATTTCAATTATTTCTATTAATGTGAATGGTCTTAAAGGTTGTAAGCTTACTTTGTGAAGCTCCCCACATATATACATTAGAGGTCGACCGATATGGGTTTTTCTCTGGCCGATGCCGATGCCGATATTTAGAAATCATGGCGGCCGATAGCCGATATATGATGCCGATTTTTTTGGGCCGATATGGTAGGCCGATTTTATTTTATTTATTTATTTTTAATCCCCCTTGATCTAACACACCTTTCCCACTGGGGCGTTTTTTAAGGCGCTTTTGGGCTAAAAATAGCGCCTGTAAAGTGCCTGCAAAATGGCTCCCCTGCAGTCTGTGTGAAAGACAGAGTGCTTTCACACTGAGGCGATGCCCTGGCAGGATCTTAAAGAAAAAAGTCCTGCAAGCAGCACGTTTGGAGTGGTGTATACCGCTCCTCCACCACTCCTGCCCATTGATATGAATGGGCACCACTGCTGAAGCGCATGCAATGCGATTTGGCAGCGGTGCTTCATGGGCGCATTTAACCTCTTCCTTGGCCACTAGCTGGGTTATATGTGCCCCACTAGCAGCCAAATAGCACCGCTAAAATGATGGTAAAGAGCCGCTAAAACTTGCGTTTTACCATCAACGTCTGCCCGCTCCAGTGTGAAAGCAGCCTTCATAAGTGATACAGAAAATTTCTTACACTTAAAGCGGAGGTCCACCCTAAAATGGACCTTCCACTCATCGGATTCCTCCCCCCCTCCGGCGCCACAATTGGCACCTTTCAGGGGGGAGGGGGGTGCAGTTACCTGGATAATCCAGGTAACTGCACCCACTTCCGGGCTAGCTCTCTGCGGAAAGGGGCGTACATTACGCCCCTTTCCGCAAGTGCCCGCCCCCTTCTGCAAGTGCCCCGCTGCCTGCTGGGAAACACACAGATCCCAGAGGCAGCGGGGACCGTCCTCATTGTGCAGCGTGGCTCGCGCATGCGCAGTAGGGAACCGGGAAATTAAGCCGAAAGGCTCCATTTCCTGATTCCCATACCCAAGATGGCGGCGGCAGCACTCGAGTGTCGATCTAGAGATCGGCTTCGGGTGCCGACATCGCGGCGGACTCCCGCTTTAAACATTTATTAAACAAAACAAACCTCCAATCAGTTTACTTGTATGTATGATCTAGATAAAAAAAAAAAAAAACTATATATTAAATAAAAACGGCTAGTCAAAACTTTTGGACAAAAAAAAAAAAAATGGGCTAACTTTACTGTTTTTATTTTATTTTTATTTTTTAAATGGTGTATTTTTTTCCCAAAAAAATGCATTTGAAAGACCTCTGTGCAAATGCCGTGTGACATAAAATATTGCAACAACCGCTATTTTATTCCCTAGGATCTCTGCTAAAAAAATATATATAATTTTTGGGGGGTCTAAGTGATTTTCTGGCAGAAAATACAGGATTTTTACTTGTAAGCAACAAGTGTCAGAAAAGATTTAGTCTTTAAATGGTTAAACTGAGAACTTCTACACAGAGATGACTTCATTCATTCAGAAGTGTAAACATTGTATCATTTAGTTCTTTTCTTGGCAGTCTGCCCAGAGAGGAGGAAAGTGTTGCTATGACGACTCAGGCAACTCACACTGACTTCTTACAGAAGTCATTTCAAAGTCCCGCTGTAGAATCGGCTTTTTATCAGCACAATCGGCCGATGCCGATTATTTAAAAAACGGCAAATATCGGCCGATATATCGGCCGGCCGATATATCGGTCGACCTCTAATATACATCCTTGAATTCTTTTACACATATTTACTGTGACTTGTGAGTAGACACTGCTGTGTCACATAATTCACAGAGCCTGCCTTCTGAACTACTGAGGTGCTGAGCGGAGGAGTTTCAGGAGGTGGGGTCAGTACAGGAATTACCACTTGTAGGCAGCAAGGTTCCATGGGAAATGTAGACCTAAGGTCCCTTTGACACAATGGTTCTGATGATGTCCACCTGTCAGTTTTTCAAGTGGATCAGATTGGACAGCCCATTTGACCCTATGGACCGATGGGTTGTAACGGACTTGTAGGGGGGAGAGAAATAGGCTTGGCGCTATACCCTTTAAAATTTAAAAATTTTGAAATTTGAAACTTAGGTACACAATTAGCAAGAAATTTCCAGCGTGCTGGATAATAAAATGAAATGAATTTGAATAAATGTGTGTGTGTCAGTAAGTGTCAACAAACAATTATTATATCCTTAAAGACCATAAGTGTCATAAAAAATCATAAATTCATAAACCATAAATCAATTGTAACAGCATGCAGTATGCAAATGCAAATTATAAAGTGCAAGGTGCTGTTGAACAAATTGCAATCACTGGTGTTGTGACAGAACTATATGAGTGGGAAGTAGAGCTCAATAGTATAAAGAGTAAAATATATAGATATAGAAATAAAAAAATATATATATATATAAATAGTCCGTTTATCTGTTATACATATCGGGTCCTCACATAGTGCAACTATGGTAAAAGGTGCATATTAAATAATTGAATAAAGGTACAAAAAAGTGAGAAAATGTGGTAAAATTTTCTAGAAAAATATGGCGATATAAAAATGTAAAAAAATAAATAAAAAAAAATAAAAATAAAAATAAAAAATAAAAATAAAACGTAGAGGTAGGGATTAAGATAAAGATAGTAAATAATGTCCCAAAAAAGATTGGTGTCCAAAAAAGAAAAAATGGTGATAAATTAGTGGGGTGTCCTCTGTGGGTGAAAGTGGAGTGAAGAGGGAAGGTGGCTTCAACTGTTGCTCCCGGTGCTCTGTGACCACTTATGCAATTGCTCTCACCAGAGATATGACCCCTTCCGGGGTGGATCAGCCTTCACAGTATCAGCCACTGTGTTGCTCTCTGGCTTGCCTCTATTGCGGTTCTGGGAGACCCTCGTTCCTCCGTTCATATGCCGTGCTCGGTTATATGTAATGAATAAGAGGCATATCCATGGTGTAGTATGTTTTATAAAGATTCGTATTTATTATGTAGGCAAAAAGTTACTCACAAACATCCGTTTGTATATGTGTTAAAAGGAAAGATCCCGTTCGGCTATCTCGCCGTCTGAGTTAGCGGTGTATGCTGTCTGGCCACGCCCTACGCTTTTCGTCATCAAAGACGTCCTCTGGAGCGGCCATCTGCATACACCTTTTCCCATATATAGAGTGTAATGTGTCACCACGCATGCGCGGAGAATCCCGCGGCCATTTTGATTGAGGGAATGCCCTCTATTGGTATTATACTAGATGTATTAGGCTAAGTGCACCTATGTTGATATGAATATAGATATAAAGATATATAATGCCGGAAGACATTACTCCCTAATATATAAAGGGAATTTAACATTCCGAATATTGAATACAACATGATATAAGAAACGGAACATAAAATAAAAACAATTATAGAATAAAAATGTAATATGAATATAGCAGAATAATTTGAAACATCTTTTTTTAAAAGGATTCAAATATATTTTAAATTTTTTTTATTTTTTTATTTAAAACGTTTTTATATTTAAAAAGTGTTTTTATTATTAAGATCGGAGGTTTTTAGAAGGGAATTAAAAAGGAGATTTAAAGAGGTGTTTTCCCGAAAGTTATGTATGTGCATGTTTCTTTACCTGGGGAATTTTTTGGAGGTTCCTAGAGGAGGTAATATGAATATTGGAATTATGGGCAAGGAGTGTTTATTTTGCTTGTATTTAAAATTCCTTAAAAACTAAAACTACTGGACTAATTAAAAATGGAACTAATAGATAATGGAGAATATGGAATAAAGTAAGGTAGATGTAAAAAATGAAAAAATAAAGTGTAGGGGGGGGGGGGGGGTTATATAATAATAGTAAAGTTGTTAAAAAAGTATGTTAAAAAAGTATATTAAAAAAGTCCGAACACCCCGTGATAGTGTGTTCTTAATCCTTATTTGTTATGTCAAGGGAATAATTATAATTAGAGGGGATTGGAAAAGGAAGATGGACTATATATTGTATGGGAACCTTGAATGAATAACGTTCGACCCTTTTGCAAGTTATATGGATAAGGTCAAGAGTGGGGGTAAACATAAAGATGGATTTAATGGGAATGAATATACCTTTAATATATGGCCATGTTAAAATATTAAAATATTAAAAAATATTAAAATATATGCATGTATTCTAGGCCTTGTGGTTGAATGTATTACATTCGATCTGTGTGAAAAGTCAAGTTATTTAGACATTAAAAATTAGTTAAAAAACAATTGAGATCTAGATCGATATTCATTCCTGCAGGATGTAAAGTTTCCATATTAAAAATCCATCTGGTTTCATTTTGTGAGACTTTTATGGTTTTGTCTTCTCCTCTCCAATGGCTTTTAATCTTATCAATTGCGTAAAAAATCATTTTTCTGGGGTCCTGATTGTGATAGTCTCTGAAATGCCGTGAGACACTATGTTTGTCATATCCGTTTTTGATGTTATTAATGTGTTCCCTAATTCTTTCGTGTAGTTCTCGCGTGGTTCTTCCCACATATTGCTTGTGGCAGGGACACTCTATGACATATGTGACGTGAGTGCTTCTGCAGGAAATTAGTTCTTTTATGGAAAAAGTCCTACCATTGGTAGTAGAGGTGAAGGTGGTGGTTTTTCTATTCGTTTTTTTACTTTTACGGCAAGGGAGGCATTGACCGCACTTGAAGACTCCTTTCAAGTGTTTTGCAATCTTTATCTCTCTTGGTGGGTCAATTGTATTTTTGACCAATTTGTTTCTTAAATTAGGAGCTTTCCTGTAGATAAAAGAGGGATTGTTGGGTAAAAGTTGTTTCAGAGTATCGTCTACTTTCAGAATGGGCCAGTGTTTTTTTATTATTCTTTCTATTTCCTTATGTTGCCTACTGAAACCCGTGAGGAAGGCTGTCTCTATATTCTTTGTTTTTTTCTTGGTTGTTTCATTTTCTAACAGTTTTTTCCTTTCCATTCTTATTATACTCTCTTTAAGGCTCCGTAGATGTGATTCTTTATACCCTTTCTTCAAAAATCTTCCAATTATCACCTCAGCCTGGGTGTTGAAATCCTCTCCATTTGTGCAGTTCCTGTATAATCTCAGGAGTTGCCCTTTGGGTATGTTGCCAATCCAACGTGAATGATGGCAACTTGAGGTAGGTATATACCCATTTCGATCTGTGGATTTGAAATAAGTCCTTGTACCCAGGGTACCCTCTGATTTGAAAATCTGTAGGTCCAGATAATTAATGCTCCGTTCATCCCAATTTCCTGTAAAGGTGATGTCATATATATTATGGTTAATTTCCTCTAGAAAAGACTGTAGTTCTGAATGTGTGCCTCCCCAAATGATAATAATGTCATCTATGTACCTTTTGTACATTTTAAGGTTTCTCCTCGGTACGCCGTAAATCTGTTCTGCTTCCCAATGATCCAAGAACAGGTTTGCCACGCTGGGTGCATATTTTGCCCCCATGGCTACACCTTTTGTTTGTACATAGTATTTGCCTCTATACCAAAAATGGTTATGGCTCATTGCCAGATCCAGGCCTTCTAATATATACTCAATCTGTTCTTGTTTGAGTTTAGACTTATTATGCAGGGCCCACTCGACTCCATTTAGTCCATCCTTCTGTTTAATATTCGTGTATAGGGAATTCACATCAATCGTTACCAGTATATCCTTCTCTTCAATGTTGATGTTCTGAATATCCTTCAGCAATTGCCTACTGTCTTTCAGATATGACTTGCCTTCAACTACTAATGGTTGAAGGAATCCATCAATATAGGCGCCCAGTCTTGAAAATAAAGAATCTATGCCACTGACAATGGGTCTCCCCGGAGGATGTGTTTGATTCTTGTGAATCTTTGGGACATAATATATTACTGGGGTTTTTGGTGCATTGGGTACTAAATACCTTGCTTCCTTTTTATTCAGTATGCCTTTAGAAAGTCCCTTATTGACATAGTTGTTCAACTTTCTGTTGTATTCTTCTTTTGGATTTTTCTTTAGTACTTTGTATGTGTCTGGTATGTTGAGGAGCCTAGTCATCTCTTCTTCATAGTCTGTTTTGTTTAGTATGACCAGCCCTCCTCCCTTGTCAGCCGGTCTGATGACTATGTCTTTTTTCTTTTCCAATTCTTTAATAGTCTTCCATATTCCCTTTCTCTTTGTAGTTCTTATTGTCAAGTTCCTTATGTCTTTTTCTACCATCTTCTTAAAAACTTTTATTCCCTCATTCTGTTGTTGGTTGGGATTAAAAACAGAGTTATTTTTCAATTGGGAGTGTTTAAATTGTGACTCCTCTTTTTCCTTCCTGTCTGAATTTTTAGAGGCAAAGAATTTTTTAATGTTTAATTTTCTAATGAATTTCTGTAAATCGATGAAACTCTCAGTTCTTCTTCATTAAAAATGGCCTGGCTCCAATTATAGATGCCTTCTCCTAATATTCTCTCCTTCTTTTTCTTGAGGCCTCCTCTCTTACCTCTCTTTCGTTTTCTCCTGCCCATCTTGGGGGCCTGTATTCCCTCCTCTGGTTTTCTCGATGTTCCGGATATTCCATATGTTCCCTGGTCAAATTTGCTGGTCCTGTCCACCTGGGATTCCAACCTCCGTTTCTCCTGGGTTGCCACTGGTATTGATTTCTTATTGGGTACCGGAATAGTTTCCAACCTCCTCTCGGGCCATATGGGGGAATCCCTGGTGGTCTGTGTCCTTGACCTCTTTGAAAAAAATCCCTTTGGTGTCTGTTGTTGTAAGGGGTAGCTCGCGGGTATTCCCTAAGGGGGAATATCTATTTTGATGTGTCGGGATATTGAATGGGGCTGTTTCGTAGTTTTGATTCCCTCTAGGGGTGTCCCATTCTCTTCTCCTGTAATTCCTATTGTTACTAATTTCAGGCCTTCAGTGAATTGGTGTTTGTGGATCCACTGTTCTGCCTATTCTGTTTGGTGTTGGTATGGGTTGTTGCCATACTTCTTCTCCTCTGTTTGTTTGTTCTTCTTCAGAGTCTTCTCCCATGGATATGTCATTTTCTTCCTCTGTGTAAGTGGTGTCCATCTGCCATTTGTACACCCTTGTGTCCGTTTACACCCTTCTACATCCGGTCCAGTCTGCTAAAAACAAACAGAATGGGATCCATCTCCCTCCATCTAGGCAGATCAATCAGAAGTCAGAATGGGCTCTGTCCATGTCTACTCAGGAACTGAGCATACACCGATCTGTCATCCGTCTGCTCTGCTCTAAACAGAAAGGATCCAGCGGGCAGAACCCCTGCTGATCAAAATGGAGCCTGCCCCTTCTGAAAGGGGTCTGAAACTAAACTGTAGAGGAGAAATTGAAAAGCATGCTGGGAATCCAATAAGTAGTGAAAAGAGATGACTGGCAGACAGGCAGCACTCACAACATTAAAGGAGATTTTTCAAGTAAGCTTTTATTAGATTATAAAATATAAATATTGTTTGTATTGTTATTACAATGCTGAGGAAAAAATGTAAGTGTATACTTTGATCGTAAAACTCTAATAAAATCAAAATAAATAAAAATCAACAGGAAAGGGATGATTGGAAAGATAAGGGAAACAATAAGTTATTTTTGGTTAATAGCGGTTAAATAGAAATAATTTATTTTAAAAAAAAAAGAATTATTAATTATTATTATTTTTTATTTTTTTTACTTGTTAGGCTGCTTTAACTGATAACATCTACAGATCAAACCTAATCCTTTTGATCTGCAAATGAATGAAACGGAGTCTATACAAGTAACAATGTTTCTTGGTATCTCTCTATTTTGCATCTTGGGGTGGGTCTAATCTATGTGCGGCTGCGGGGCACAGCAGGGGGTCCGGTGCATCCCCGTTCACCATTTCAGGTCTGAATTTGGTCTGACGTTTGCCTGAGTTTTGGCCTACTGCTGCCCCAAAGATGTTTGAACCGGCTCCGTTGAGAGCCAGGCACACTCTCCTGTCATGCGAATTGGATGCAGATTTCATAAGTGTGAGCCCAGCCTGAACATTGTCAGTTTGACAGCAGCTGCTTGTGCTGCTGAAATTAACTCCTGCCTATATGTTAAGAGCCGAGAATTGCCAGAAAGTGGGAGAGGGAGGGGGACTTGTGGCAATGGAGCAAAAGGGCTTGATGTGCTGCACATCTGTATACTTTGATGATGTTTTTTTGGTTGTGTGTAGTATGCTGATCGTCCTCAAGATGTTTAAAGGTAATGTTCAGATCTATGCATCTTAAGCCCTTGTACACACGTTCGGACATTCCGGCAACCAAATCCGTCAGATTTTGGTTGACGGATCTTGTCCGAAACTGCTGCATACACACGGTCGGACAAAGTTGTCGGAAAATCCGATCTTTCAGAACGTGATGGCGTAATTTCGTTACGATGGGACTATGTTCAGGCTAGTAGCCAATAGCTTTGATGTAGGAATTTGATCTGAGCATGCGTGGCACTTTGTCCGATCGGAATTCTCTACACATGATCAAAGTATGTCCGATCGGAGCAGTTTGTCGAAAAATATTTCCGGCAAGTTTGAAAATTTGGTCTGACGGATATTCAGACGGAAACAGTCCGATACATACCACACACAGTCGGAATGTTTTTCGTTTTTTTTTTTCGTTTAGTTTTTGTTTTATAATGCGCTGAATCACATTTGGATGCAGAAACATTTCAGAACCTGTTGAAACCAACTTAGCGAACTACACCATTCCAACTTGAGTAAAGAAATTATTTTATTTATAGTTAATTGTACATGTGTTTCAAATGTGATTTAATTACTTGCTGACTGTATCGATGTCGATGTCCATCGATGTCCTCAGGTTGCAGTGGTTATACCGAGATGATGCCTGCACATGCAGGCATCACCCTGTTATGCCATTTTTTGGCTGGCGATTCCTTGTACTGCAGAAGTGATTTGAGTGGCTGAATATCCGCTCAATCACTTCTGCAGGTGGCAGAAGGGGATCACCCCTGCCACCGCCACATTTTCTGGGTTCTGTCATCTGATCGTATAGCCTGGGAGTGATGCGACCAATGGCTGCACAGCAGAGAGAGAGGAACTGGTGTTGTTCCTCCCTCTTTGTGAACCTGGAAACTGAAAGCGATGAGTATGTCCTCACTTCTTGCCAGGAAATCAGCTGATCAGGACGCTCTGTGTCTGATTGGCTGCATTGGATGCCAGAGGAGATATTTAGGGTATAATAGACCCCAGATCTCTCAATAAAGAAAACCTGTCATGTCCCATGGTGTCACAAGGGATGTTGTTCATTCTTTGTGATAGCAATAAAAAAAAAATAGAGTCCATATAAAAAAGAAAACATCTTGGATACAATAAATAATTAAAAAAGTTAAAGCACCCCCGCCCCCTGTGCAAATGCAAACCCATACATTACTCCTACACACGCACGTAAACGGTGATCACACCACACATGTGAGATATTGTAGCAAACGTCAGAGCGAGACCAATAATTCTAGTATCAGACCTTCTGTGTATCTCTAAACTGGTAACCTGTAAAGGTGTTTAAAGTGTCACCTATGGAGAAATTTAAAGTACCATTGTTTGCAACCCATTCCACATGTGGACGCAATTTAAAAAGCGCGATGTGTTAGGTAGCTATTTATGTGTTAGGTAGCTATTCATCATAACTTTTATATTTAACAAAAGAACTTGGTATTTTATTTTGTGTGCAATAAAATTCAAAGAGTATTTTTTCCCCCAAAAAATTGCGCAAATACCATGTGATGTAAAATTGCAGCCTCTGCTAAAAAATATATATCATTTTTGGGGGGTTCTAAGTAATTTTCTAGTGGGAAAAAAGTTGATTTTTATATGTAGGAGTAATTTTTCATTTTTAGGATTTTTACATGTAGTGTCAGAATTAACCTGGTTGGCAAGTGGTTAAAAGATACACAATTTCGAATGAATCCTAAGGTATAATATTGAAAATATATCTTTATTTAAAACAATTTGACCATTGCCAATTTTTACAGAAACTGATGCAGAATATAAACTGTCATGCTTGTAAACAACTCATTAGTACTCATTAGTACTTAACCAGTGGAAAAAAAATTAGCTCAACACTGCCCTATCAGACAATTATTCCTCCATTTGGAGATGGCATCTTGACTTCATATAGCACAGGGAAGTCTAGCTGTCAGTACATAGAGCAAATACACTTCAGCCTTTTCCTTGTCTTGTCATGCCACTTATTTCTGCATATATCAGCAGCTAGGTGGAGTGGTTCTAGATGAAGATGAGGGCCTAACTGTTGACTACCAACAAAAAGTCAAGATTTGGATAAAAGCAGCATCACTGTATAGCTTTTTTTTCTGGAAAGAAAAAGTGTATTTGAAACTTCTAATTGAGTAGATTGTGTTTACATGCGATGGGATTCAAAGGGTTAAATTCTCTACCATTTTCTACTGGTTACTTATGCTTGACATTTTTATTTTGGCATTGTGTGTTTAAGAAAAGTTAAGGGATGTGTCTCCGAAGTAAATAATGACCTATAAGGAAATAATATCGCCTGCTCTGATAAAGTTCAGCTGAGAAAAATGAAACTTGTCAGCAATTTTACTCATGGGAGCACCTTGTGAGATATCTCAGTGCTGGTATACTTTGAATGCCTGAAGGGGATGTCATATACGCTGTCTAGTTATATTATATAGTGCATGAAAAATGATTTAGCTGGAGAATTGTATGGTGGCTATGCAATATAACTATGATTTTTTTGGCACCTAATCAGAAGTCCTTTGTGGGGAATATTTACAATCAATCATGGAGTACGCAATTTATTAAATTGGTCCTAATGAATTACAATACCATGTGACTGTATAATATAAATCAAATGATTTTCCAGTTGACAGACACAAGTCTTTGAAGGTATTTCTTACTGTCTAGAGCATGAGATTTTATGAACTAGCGACTTTGCTATTACGATGGAATATTTCCTGGAAATCATATTGAGAGTTGTTAGGTGAGTCTATAGAACAGATATTTTTAGTATCAAGAGAAAAACTCTATACATCCAGAAGAACGTTATGGAAAGAAAACCACACAGTGTACACTCTGTTCTAAGCAGTCTGCAATAGGATCCACATATGCTGAAAACACCTGGGTGCCAGCCCGGTCCCGAGCCGCAACAAATGTGGATGAAAGACGAAGGTGGCGGCACTCCAAAGTGGAAAAAAAAGTATTTAATGAATCTGGATAAAATTACAAAAAGCACACAGTTCCAGGGCAGCCAGGAAACGCATTTCACATGTCAGTGCCTATTTATTACTGAGTATTCCAAGAAAGTTCACTGTCAGGTGAAACTCATCAATGGACACACAGCTCTCTATTAATTAACCCATAAAGTCAATGACTATAATATTTATAATACAAGCATATAAAGACAAAATGTCCAATTACCAAAACCAATAAACAAACAAGAATATTGAAAATGAATAATAATCATAAAGAATATACAGATAATATAAGCAAGGAGCTATAAGACCACCTCCAAACGTAAGTTTGCAAATGAGCATATATAATATAGATCATCCTCTAGAAAAACAAAAAAAGTATGAAAAATATGCAAAAAAAAAAATATATACAAAAAAGATCCCAAAATGAAATGTCTTAATACTCCGTGTTGTCATTATTGTTAGGGATTTATGTTGGTTGTCAAACGATATCACACAATTGGCGTGTATAATATTAAGAAAGATCATTTGCATGTAGCTCCTTCTCATTAATATTTAACATTGTCCATTAAGGCCACTTTAGCATGGATGATTAGCGCTGATGCAAATGACAGTGGCAGCGATCTTTTGATTCCTGCAGCTGTTTCTGCTACCTGTGTACTGATAGCTGTGGGTACTGAGCTCTGTAAACTTCAGCGACTGGTCATCGGTGGCAACTCCACATTTGTGGGGAAAAAATTTTGAAAATAAAATATATATAGCATGTACAATTGTGACACAAAGTCCTATTATAAGTAAATGTTACTAGAAATTACCTTTCCTTTTCAATCTGCAGCTCTGTAATTTTCTGCAAAGTACAATGCAATATGGCTACCTGTAAGAGCCCTGTATACAGAATGTGTGAACGCTCCCTATATGTAATTTCCTGCTTGTGTGATTGGTTTACGGATTTTTACAGAAGTCTGCACTAAGATACAAATCAGATTTTAGCATCCACTGCAGCAAAAATTTAATTTTTTGGTCAGATACTCTCAAAGGGAAATCATGTCTACAGGGATGCAGACGCTGCACTTTCCCTCATTAGAGCTCTGCAGGTACACAGCTGACTGATAATTATAAAACCACTCCCATACAGATTCACTTTGAACATGGACACAAGCAAACAGCTATTACTTCAGAATAACAAAAGGTAAAAATCTGCAACAAAGTTTGGTAAAATCCTTATAATGTCCATAGATCACCCAGAGGGGAATGTTTTTTTCTTTCTCAAAAAATTTGGAGCTACTCTTTAGTAAGAGTCACACTGGGGCAGTGTGGCTGTTCGTGGTAAAACGTTGCTAGTTTTATCAGTGCTTTACTGCTGTTAAAGCAACTTTTTAAATCAGAATCCTAAAAGTGCACCAGGTAATTATAATGAATTAGTCACTCCCATTCAGCATCATTATCCAAAGGACAAATAGCTTTTTGTTCAGAGCAGAAACAGAATCTGCAACAAAGTTTGTTATAATCCATGCAATGTACACTGATTACCCGGAGGGGACTGATTTTTCACAGCAAAAGTGGCGTTACTCTTTAATGACAGAAATGCAATAGATTCGTCCATCTATACAAAACGGCGTGGATGAAAGAATCTCTTGCAGTGCTCATGGCTGTCAAAATACCCGAGCAGTGACTGTTCAGCTCACAGTTTTCCATCGAAGTCTGTGGAGCTGGGAGATGCTGACATTTCAGCTGATTTAACCACTTCAATACCCGGCCATAGTCAAATGACGGCCACAGATGGGATCTCCCATCCTGGGTGGATGTCATATGATGGCCTCGGTATTGCGCCGCTCCTGCGGGCCCCCGGGGGCCCGTAGTGCGGCGATTGTGGGTGAGCTGTGTCCCTTGGACACTGTCCATCCCTGATCTGTGGGATTTTCCTCCCCATCGACCCCCCCGATACATGTGACCGGCCGTGTCCAATCACAGCTGGTCACGTACTGTGCCGTTGTAGGGCTCGTGCACACGCCTAGGGCACGTGCAGAGCGCCGATCGGGGATGCGGCTTGTCACCCTGACACAGCCCAACCCCGATCGCAGTAAAGAGCCAAAAAAATTGGCTCTTTACCACGTGACCGGCTGTGTCCAATCACAGCCGGTCACAGAATGTAACCAAACCGCGGTAATGAGATGTTACCGGGTTCTCCTCCTCACACACGATCAGTGTGTGAGGAGGAGATTGCGGTAACATCTCGTTACCGCTCAGTCTACACACCAACACACACTGATTACCCCCCCAATAAAGAGGACCTGTTACCACCCATCAAAGTACCTGTCATCACCCATCACAGCCCATCTGAGTACCCGAGTACCTGTCAGCCGATCTGAGTACCCGAGTACCTGAGTACCTGTCCCAGCCCATCTGAGTACCCAAGTACCTGAGTATCTGTCAGCCCATCTGAGTATCTGAGTACCTGTCCCAGCCCATCTGAGTACCTGTCAGCCCATCTGAGTACCCGAGTACCTGAGTACCTGTCAGCCCATCTGAGTACCCGAGTACCTGTCAGCCCATCTGAGTACCCGAGTACCTGAGTACCTGTTAGCCCATCTGAGTACCCGAGTACCTGAGTACCTTTTACAGCCCATCTGAATACCCGAGTACCTTTTACAGCCCATCTGAGTACTCGAGTACCTGTCACAGCCCATCTAAGTACCTGAGTATCTGTCACAGTCCATCTGAATATCCGAGTACCTGAGCACCTGTTAGCCCATCTGAGTACCCGAGTACCTGTCCCAACCCATCTGAGTACCCGAGTACCTGTCACAGTCCATCTGAGTACCTGTCAATGTCCATCTGAGTACCTGAGTACTTGTCACAGCCCATCAGAATACCTGAGTACCTGTCACAGTTCATCTGAGTACCCGAGTACCTGTCACAGTTCATCTGAGTACCCGAATGCCTGTCACCAGCCCGTCGGAGTACCCGAATGCCTGTCACCAGCCCGTCGGAATACCCGAGTACCTGTCACCAGCCCGTCGGAGTACCCGAGTACTTGTCACCAGCCCATCGGAGTACCCGAGTACCTGTCACCAGCGCGTCGGAGTACCCGAGTACCTGTCACCAGCGCGTCGGAGTACCCGAGTACCTGTCACCAGCGTGTCGGAGTACCTGAGTACCTGTCACCAGCCCGTCAGAGTATCCGAGTACCTATTTGCAGCCCATGCCTCATAGAATACACATTGGGGTGTCTGCTTTCCAAAATGGGGTAATTTTGTGGGTAATTCTATTGTCCTGGTGCTCCAGAGCCTTCAAAAATTGTGATAGGTAGGAACGAAATGAGATGTGTAATTTATGCTCCTAGAACACCTGAAGGTACCACTTCCATGTTGGACCTCTGTATATGGCCAGGCTGTGTAAAAGTCTCACACATGTGGTATCGCAATACTCAGGAGGAGTAGCAGAATGTGTTTTGGGGTGTCATTTTTGCTATATACATGCTATGTGTTAGAAATATCTTATAAATGGACAACTTAAATGAATTTGAATTTTCTTTCCACGTTTTCTGAATACTTGTGTAAAAAAATGAACCGCTCAAAAGACTCATAATGCTTCATAGAATATACTTTGGGGTGTTTGTTTTCCAAAATGGGGTCATTTTGTGGGTAATTCCATTGTCCTGGTGCTCCAGGGCCTTCACAAATGTAATAGGTCTTTAGGAAATTATAGGTGTCATTTATGCTCCTAGAACACCTGACGGCACTCCCTGCATGTTGGGCCTTTGTATGTGGACACGCTGTGTAAAAGTCACACACATGTGATATCGCCATGCTCAGGATGAGTAGCAGAATGTATTTTGGGGTGTAATTTTCGCTATGTACATGCTTTGAGTTACAAATATCTTATAAACTGACCACTTTGTGTAAAAAAAAAATGTTTTCATTTTCTTTCCACGTTTTCCGAAGACTTGTGGAAAAAAATTAACTTTTCAAAAGACTCATTATTCCTCATAGAATATACGTTGGGGTGTTTGCTTTCCAAAATGGGGTCATTTTGTGGGTAATTCTACTGTCCTGGTGCTCCAGGACCTTCACAAATGTAATAGGTCGTTAGGAAATTAGAGGTGTCATTTATGCTCCTAGAACCCCTTACGGTGCTTCCTGCATTTTGGACTTCTCTGTGTGGCCAGCCTGTGTAAAAGTCCCACGCATGTGGTATTGCCATACTCGGAAAGAGTTGCAGAATGTATTTTGGGGTGTAATTGGAAGTATGCATATGCTGTGTATGAGAAATAACTTGTTATTATGACAATTTTGTAAAAAAAACAAAAAAAAAAAAAACATTCTTCTATTTCCCAAGAATTGTGGGAAAAAATTACAACTTCAAAAAACTCACCATGCATCTTACTAAATACCTTGGACTGTCTACTTTTCAAAAAGGGGTCATTTGGGGGGTATTTGTACTTTCCTGACTTTTTAGAGCCTCAGGAAATGAGATGGGCCGTCAGTGCATCAGGTGTGATCAGATGTGATCAATTTTCAATGATTTGCACCATAGCTTGTAGACTCTATAACTTTCAAAGAGACTAAATAATATCCACCAATTTGGTCTATTTTTACCAAAGAGATGCTCTTTTTTCACTTATGCCGCAAAAATAAAAAATCCAGTGGTGATTATATACCACCAAAAGAAAGCTCTATTTGTATGAAAAAAGTGATAAAAATTTTGTTTGGGTACAGTGTTGTATGACTGAGTAACTGGCATTCAAAGTGTGAGAGCGCTGAAAGCTAAAAATTGGTCTGGTAAGGAAGCTGTATAAATGCCCTGTATTGAAGTGGTTAACAGGATTCAGATGAAATTTGAGCTGTGTATGGCCTGGCCTGGTTAAGGGTCATCTTAAACCAGTATTTTTCAAAACTGTTCCCAATATTTGGCTTTAGAAGGGTTTCCTGAGAATTATATAAGGCAACAGAAAAACAGGGAAGAGCAGACCTGTCAAACAGGAGCCTTCTAATTAGATAAAGCAGCAACAACACAACACTTCAGTGGCACAATTCCCTTTTTTAAAGTGTGATGGTTATACATATGCAAATATTTTTAATATCTGTTAGACACAGAGATAAATTGCAATCCTGTGACAAGAAACTAGGTAGAAAATGTGTCAAAATATAAATGAATAAATGGAAAACAGTGCATTGTACAAAACTACAGATAAGACAGACAGGACAAGAAACTAAAGACTGAAACTGCAGAATTGGTGTCAAAATACAAATGATTAAATACCATACAATACACTTTACAAAATTACAGAAGAATCTTGAAATATGCAAAAATAAAAAGAAAGCTGCATCTAAATATAGTGCACCTGTGTCCAGACTATTGAAATGAAAGCATTTACATATTCTTTAAAGTGGAAATACACTGCATCGGAACACCACAAACCAAAAACATTTGTTAATTTGTAATATTGAAATCAAACTTCCCATCCATCCATGTCTCTATGCTTTATTTTGTTGAGAAATAAGTTTGAAAAACCACCCCTATCATTTCTAGTCGAGGCCATCCTCATCAAGTGCAGATGATTTATTTATCATTTACTTACGGTAATCCATCTTTCCCCCCTAGCTCAGGCAGTAGAACATGCTTAGAAAACAAAAAACCCTCTTCCCCCTCCTGAAGATTCCTGGAATGTATGACGTAATTTGCCTAGGCAAGAAACCAGGAAGTAACAGTAGCAATGTAGAAAAAAGTAAAAAAAAAAAGTAAATGTAATATACTTTTGTATCTATTTACTAATACTTGCAGCATAAGGATTCAAAGTAAATAATGTTGATTAAGAGACTGAAATTCCACTAAGCTCTAAGTAGACCTTACATCATTTATTGTACCTTTTGGTCATTCTTTTTTAAGTTTTCTGAATTGTACATAGTTTTATATTTCCCCTTCACCCTTCCAGTTTCTTTCTTCATGCCTAGGCAAACCTGACCTATCTTCAGTAGTGTGCAGCCGGCTCAGATATTCACGTGACACATTCCAGTACTTGGGAAACATGGTAAGATTTTGCACCTGCATGGCTGACATCTATGCAGGTGTGAAATCTCACAATACTTTGGCACTTACTCACATGCAGTCTCTTGGTAGGGGTGATGAGATTAACTTAGGATGCAGCAGGCCACTGAAAGTTTATCCACAGGATGAATGAGGAAGTGGGAGAATGGAGGGACTAACTATTGTTTAACAGCAATTGTGTATTAGAGAATTGTGGTAAAATGCAGTGAATATTTTAACAAGAAGTAACAGAGCTTTAAAACATGCCTTCACTGACCCTTGTAGCTGTAGGTACTTTGGATAAATTAATCTTCAAATTTTACAACAGAGGCACTAAAATCACAAAATTACCCTTTACTTTCTATGACAACAGGCACTTGGTAGCCTATTAGCCTTCTACTATAATAAACAGAGAGCAGATTATAAGACCAGGTGCTATAAGCTGTTGGAAACCAGACTGAACCTGACATTAGAGTCGCTGTTGTGATAATGAATTACTCCAAAAAAACTGTAGTTAGAGGTCAGTGAGAGCTTGTTTTAAATTTTAATGCCAAACGGAAAATTCACTTTTTTGCCAGTCTCCTTCCCTCCACAACAAATGGCTTTAAAAAGCCATTTTTAAACAAACTTTTGCCCCTTCTGCTGGAAGGCACAATAACATCACCTGTGCCTCACAAAAGCATTGGAAGCAATTTTTTTTTCTTTTTTCCAGTGAGGGGAACAGTAAGCTGTTTGTCTTTTTAAAGCCATTCGTCCTGAGGGGGCTGGCTAAAAAGTGTACTTTCCATTTGGCATGGAGGGTCCGCATTAAAGCTCTTTCCCTGCTAGTTAAGAATATGTAAATACTTAATTATTCATAGTCTGGCCAAAGAAGCATTTTAAGTAGCAAAAATAATTGGCCATATACATATGCTGCTGCTCAACATTTATATCAGGCTGCAACAACAATTAACCACTTGACCACTGGCCACTTAAACCCCCTTGATAACCAGACCAATTTCCAGCTTTCGGTGCTCACATTTTGTCATGCAACACTATACCTATATGAAATTTCTTTCCTATTTTTTTCACACAAATAGAGCTTTCTTTTGGTGGTATTCAATCACCGCTGTTTTTTAAAAAAAAATTTGTGCTATAAAAGAAAATTCTCTAAAAGAAAAAATTTAACTTTCTTTGTTTCTGTTATAAAATTTAGCAGATTAGTAATTTTTCTTCATACATTTTCGCCAAAATGTATACTACTACATATCTTTGGTAAAAATAAGTACAAATTGGTGGATATTATTTGAGTCCACAAGCTATGGTGCCAATATCTGAAAATTGATCACACCTGAAGTACTGACGGCCTATCTAATTTCTTGAGACCCTAACAAGCCAGGAAAGTACAAATATCCCCCAAATGACCCCTTTTTGGAAAGAAGACATTCCAAGGTATTTAGTAAGAGGCATGATGAGTTTTTTGAAGTTGCCATTCTTTCCCACAATTCTTTGCAATATCCAAAAAAAATTTTTCACAAAATTGTCATATTAGCAGGTTATTTCTCACACACAGCATATGCATACCACAAATTACACCTCAAAACACATTCTGCTCTTAATCCCGAGTATGGTGATACCACCTGTGTGAGACTTTTACACAGCGTGGCCACATACAGAGGCCGAACATGCAGGGAGCACCATCAGGCTTTCTGGAGCACCCAGGCCAATTCTGACATTTTTCTCCTACATGTAAAAATCATCATTTATTTGCTAGAAAATTACATAGAACCCCAAAACATTATATATGTTTTTTTTTAAGCAAAGACCCGAGAGAATACAATGGCGGTCGTTGCAACTTTTAATCTCGCACGGTATTTGAGCAGCAATTTTTCGAACGCCTTTTTTTTTGGAAAAAAAACAGTTTTGTGCTTTAAAAAAAAAAATGTAAAGTTAGCCCAATGTTTTTGCATAATGTGAAAGATGACGTTACGCCAAGTAAATAGATACCTAACATGCCACCCTTCAAAATTGTACACGCTCGTGGAATGGCGCCAACCGTCACTACTTAGAAATCCCCATAGGGGACGCTTTAAACATTTTTACTGGTTACATGTTTCGAGTTACAGAGGAGGTCTGCATGCGAGCACATGGGGACAGGAGTGCTTTATTTTATTTTTTTATTGTTCATTTTACTTTATTTTAGTTTGACACTTTTTTTTCCCCAAAAATACATTTTTTGATTACTTTTATTCCTATTACAAGGAATGTAAACATCCCTTGTAATAGAAATATGGCATGACAGGTCCTCTTTACAGTGAGATATGGGGTCAATAAGACCCCACATCTCACCTCTAGACTGGGAAGCCTGAAATAAAAAAAAATAAAAATAAAAAACGATTCTGGCTTCGATCATATTAGCTAGTCGGTAGAAGCACCAAAGGGCGGCGGGAGGGGGGGGGGACATCCCCTCTCACCTCCCATAGGGCCTATCAAGCAGCAGAACAGCCGCTATGATCATTCTTATGGTGTAGGGAATTGCCGGCTGAAAAAGCTGATATCTGAATGATGCCTATAGCTACAGGCATCTTTCAGATATCCCTGCACAAAGTCAAGGACGTCATATGACGGCCGGTGGGCGGGAAGTGGTTAAAATGCATTTTTTTAACACAAAGTTGTTAAAAATATTGTATAAATTAACACATAGCATGTACATACCAAAAATGACACCCCAAAATAGATTGTCCTACTCCTCCTGAGTACGGCGATACCACATGTGTGAGACTTCCACAGCCTGGCCACATACAGAGGCCAAGTACACCCGAGAATGGCTGAGCATGGCCGAGCATGGCTGGGTATCACTAAGTATTGCAGGGTATCACTGAGTATGGCTGGGCAGGGTATCACCGAGTATGGCTGAGCATGGCCGAGCATGGCTGGATATTGCAGGGTATCACCGGGTATGGCTGGGTATTGCAGAGTATGGCTGGGAATTGGCAGGGTATTGCTGGGTATTGCAGAGTATTGGCAGGGCATTGCAGAGTATTGCAGGGTATTGCAGAGTATTGCAGGGTATTGCTGGGCATTGCAGAGTATTGGCAGGGAATTGCGGGGTTAATTGTCGGTGAGCAACGCTGTGGGCACTACAGATCCAGCTCACAACGCTGCTGTTACCGATCTCTCCCTCTCTCTCTGTACCGATCATGACATGATGCCGGTTTGTTTACAAGTGATCGCTCCGTCATTTGACAGAGCGATCACTTGGTAAACGGCCTCGATGAGTGGCCGTTTACCGTGATCCATGATGCGCCAGGTCCTGTGGACCCGGCGGTCATGGATGCTCTCTAGTGTGCGCCCCAGGGGGTGTGCGAGAGCGGAATTCTGGGAGGACGTCGATGTATGTCCTCCCAGAGTTAAGCTACCGCCTTGTAGCCATCATTCGGCTATGGGCCGGTTGTTAAGTGGTTAAAAAAGAGATTGGAACAATCACATTTAGTAGAATACACCTGCTAGGGTGTACCAATCAGAAAATACTGACAGTGGGAATGAATTACTAAAACTGGTGCACACAGAATGTGGTGTAGCTGTTCATAATAACAAATCAGTTTCTAGGTTTTATTGTCAAAGCTTTAGACTGGGTTCACACTGATACTACATGACAGTCATATGACTATCATCCTACTTTGCTGTGCAACATCAGTTCTACATCCATCCAACTTCAAGGAACAGGGAACCGACTTTGATCCCCGACAATACCAGGCACTGTGTCTGATATGAATCTTTAGGGGGAACACGACGCACAATGTAAAAAGGAAAACGCCATGGGTTCCCCCTCCAAGAGCATTTTAAGGGAAACCCCCATACCGAAAAACCATACCAGACCCTTATCTGAGCACACAGCCCAGCAAGTCAAGAAAGGGGGGGAACAAGTGCCCCCCTCCTGAAAGTACTAGGCAGCATGCCCTCAACATAGGGGGTGGTGCTTTGGGGCAGGGGGGCCTTGCGCTCCCCACCCCAAAGCACCTTGTCCCCATGTTGATGAGGACAAGGGCCTCTTCCCAACAACCCTGGCTGATGGTTGTTGGGATCTGCGTATGGGGGGCTTATCAGAATCTGGAAGCCACCTTTAACCAGGGGGCCCCCATATCCTGGCCCCCCTCCCTATGTAAATGAGTATGGGGTACACTGTACTCCTACCCATTCAACCAAAAAAGTGTCAAAAATAAAACACATTACACATGTTTTTCAAGTAATTTATTAAGGCAGCTCTGTCGTCCAATCTCTTCTCCTCTCTTCGGCTGTTCTGTGTCCTCCGCTGACGTCTTGTTCTCCCCTTTCTCCAGTTCTTCTTCCTCTGTCCGCTGTCTTCTGCCGGGTCTCCTCCACCATCTTCTCACTTTTTATTGTAATGTGTTTTATTTTTGACACTTTGTTTAGGTGAATGGGTAGGGATACAATGTACCCCATACTCATTCACATAGGGTGGGGATCTGGGGGCCCTCTTGTTAAAGGGGGATTCCAGATTCCGATAAGTCCCCTGTCTGCAGACCACCGACAACCACCGGCCAGGGATGTTGGGAAGAGGCCCTTGTCCTCATGAACATGGGGACAGGGTGCTTTGGGGCCCCAAAGCACCCACCCTTCCACGTTCGAGGCATGTGGCCTGGTACAGTTCGGGGGGGGGGGGGCGCTCGCTCGTCCCCACCCCCTTTCCTGACCTGCCAGGCTGCGTGCTCAGATAAGGGTCTGGTATGGATTTGGGGGGACCCTCATGTCATTTTTTCATTGTGGGTGTTCCCCCAGTTAAGATGGCTCTTATAGGGTAACATTGATTTTCACACGTCATACGACATGAGCTCCCAATGTCATTTGTCGTGCCAGTATGAACCTGGCCTTATTGAACAAGCTGTAGTTAGAAGCTGATTGGTTATTATGCACAGCTGTGCCAGATTCTGTGTGCACCACGTTTAGTAAATCCTCCCTTGTGTCTCATTTACCAAATATATAACCGTGGTACAAACTGCACAGCACTGAGGTCATAGGCTTCCTAAACTTTCACTTCATTTGCAAAATATAGAACACATCACTACCCAGAACATTGTGACCAGTCACAGTGTTTCCCTGTGGTTAACCACTTGCCTCATACAGCAGCACAGCCTTCATCACCTCCTACCAATGCAGGTAATGGATAACATATATAGTATGCATAAAGCAAAAGATAATACAGATTTACAGAAATGCATGCATGCACATGTCTAACGTGTAATTTTAGTGTCAGGGCTCCGTTCGTTCTGTGCGAGCGGATCGCGGCTCGCGCATGCGCACTCACGCCGCGGGTCGGCCCGGACTTCGGCACGGGCGCGCGCGTGCACGTGTGTGCGCTAATGCGATTGGCGCCAGTGGCCCTTTTTAAAGGTATAGCTGCAGATGTTCTGTGCTGTTCGTCTGCAGCTAGTACCTGAAGCAACCTGTTTTCTGCCTAGTAGTCTACCTGATTATCTGACCCGGCTCCTGTCTGACTTCGCTGCGCTCTCCTGTCCCGATCCCGGCTTGCCTGACCTTGTCTCGGACTGACCACCGTTGCTGAACTTCTGCCTGTTTAACGTTGCTCCTTTTGCCATTTCCCTGCTGGTTCCTGCCTGTTGTCTGTCCTGCATATACCCTGCTATAAGACCTTCCTGGACCTGCTGCAGCCTTTCAAGTTCTCTGGCCGTCTACTCTGCCGCCACAGTCAGCTTTGTCAACCATCGTCTGCTGCCATCTGCTCATGAGGTTCCTGCATCTGGAGGATCTCCGCTTCACCTGCATCCGCTGCTGCATCCGGCCAGACGCTCCTACCCCGCTGTGCTCTTGTCCCACTGTTCCCACTTCAGGGGGACTTGAACCAGAGCCGTAAGAGAGGTCTCCTTCCACCAAGTCCGGCTCACCACCCAGGTACCTAACAGTACGAACAGCCATGGCTGAGCCTGCGGAAGGAGCCTCCACCATGAAGGAGATCTGTTTGCATCTTGCGGCCCTCACCCAGGCCGTGAAATCTCTTCAGGAGGGATATACCAGGTTGGAGGAACGTATCCAGCACCTATCTAGTTCCGGTCCAACAGTCACAGTACCTCTGCCTCCTCCTGATCAACCAACCTCTCATCCTGCTGTTATGATGCCTCCACCTGAACCAAGGATACCTATCCCGGAGAGGTTTTCAGGGGACCGTTCCAAGTTTCGGGCCTTTCGCAACGCCTGCCAGTTGTATTTCGCCCTTCAGCCCAGAACTTTTTCCCTGGAAGCAACTAAGGTGGGATTCGTCATTTCCCTTCTGTAAGGAGAGCCTCAGTCCTGGGCCCATCATCTCCTGGAAAACGATAACTCTCTCACCCAGACTCTCTCTTCTTTCTTCAAAGGAATGGCCCAGCTTTATGATGACCCCCCAATGGACTGCCACTGCGGAATCTGCTCTATCTACGCTCCAGCAAGGCCGCAGGACGGCTGAGGACTATGTTTCGGACTTCAGACGCTGGAGCGCAAACACCCAGTGAAACGAGTCAGCCCTGAGACATCAGTTCTGTATTGGTCTGTCTGAAGGCCTTAAAGACGAACTGGCCCGTGTCGGTACCCCGGACTCTCTGGAGGGCCTAATTGCACTTGCCATCCAGATTGACCGGAGGCTTCGTGAGCGAAGAGCCGAACGCTCCTCTCAACCTCATAGACCGGCTTGGATGACTGCAAGAGCTCCTACCCCGGCGCCCTTTTTCTCTTCTCCCCCACAAGGGGGACCTGCCAGTGTTGCCCAACCCTCTGATGAACCCATGCAGCTCGGACTGTTGCGGCCTACCCTGTCACCTGAAGAGCGAGCCCGGTTGAACTTATGCTTGTATTGTGGTGGCTCTGGACATTATGTGACCAACTGCCCTGTTAAGACATGTAAGTGCCTTTCTTCTGTGTCTGACAGCTCTGTAACCATGCCAGCCAACACCTCCCACATTGCTCTTCTACTTTCATTACAGCTTCAGGAAAAGACAGTCTGCGTCAACGCTATCATTGATTGCGGGGCCTGCAGCTGCTTCATCGACTCTGCTTTCACCTACCTGCACTCCATACCTCTTCGGAGGAAGACCCACGGACTTTCCATCTTCCTGGCTGACGGTTCCCAAATCAAATCAGATCAGGTCACCCAGGAGACTCTTTCACTATCAGCTACCACTTCTTGCCAGCATATGGAACTGCTAACTTTTGACGTCATTTCTTCACCACTGTTTCCGGTGATCCTGGCCATACCTTGGCTACAGGCCCATAATCCCACCATTGACTGGTCCGCCGGGGTCGTGAAGTTTCTGTCCCCCTATTGTCTAGATCACTGCCTTCCTGGAGTTTCTGCTCAGCCTGGAATGCTTCTCTGTCTGGACTCCGACCTGGACTTGTGTCAGTCAGTACCTGAACCATATCACGAGTTCCTGGGCGTTTTCAGTAAGTGGGGGGCTTATTCCCTTCCTCCGTACCTTCCTTATGATTGTCCCATCGAGCTCCTTCCAGGAGCTGAGATCCCGTTCGGACGCATTTTTCCCCTGTCTGAGAAAGAACAAGAAGCCCTGAAGGACTACATTACGGAAAACCTTAAGAAGGGGTTCATCCGCCATTCCACATCTCCCGCAGGTGCTGGAATATTCTTTGTCACCAAGAAAGATCAGTCACTTCGGCCCTGCGTGGATTACCGTGAGCTGAACAAAATTAAGGTTTAGAACTGCTATCCTCTGCCCTTGATACCTGAATTTTTCCAGAAGCTGAGATCGGCTACTATCTTTACCAAGTAGGACTTAAGGGGAGCATACAACCTGGTCCGTATACGGGCTGACGATGAGTGGAAGACTGCCTTCCGAACTCGTTTTGGGCACTACGAGTATCTGGTGATGCCTTTCGAGCACTGCAACGCCCCTGCCACCTTCCAGCATCTGATAAATGATGTTTTCCAGGACTTTCTGGACATTTTTGTCATCGTTTACTTGGATGACATCCTGATCTTCTCCGGGTCCCTAGAACAACATCGAGGGCACGTCGGCAGAGTGTTGCTTCGGCTCCGTCAACACGGATTATACGCTAAGGCCGAGAAATGCAGGTTCGAGCAGCGGAACATTCAATTCCTTGGCCTTGAAATTTCCCCAGCAGGCATCAGAATGGATCCGCAGAAGGTATCCGCTGTTCTCGATTGGCCAGCTCCCACTGACAAGAAGGGGATTCAGCGCTTTGTGGGCTTTGCGAATTTTTATAGAAAGTTCATTAAGGGGTTTTCTGCCATCATCTCCCCCATCACCCAGCTCACTAAGCAAAATGTGCGCTTCCATTGGGGCCCTGAGGCACAGGTGGCCTTTGAGAAACTCAAGAGCCTGTTCACTTCTGCCTCCATTCTCAGCCATCCTGATCCGTCTCGACCCTATATCTTGGAGGTCGATGCTTCCGAAGTGGCGGTGGGGGCAGTGGTTTCCCAGCGTCAGGGCAATAATGACCTGATGCACCCCGTAGGGTTCTTTTCCCGAAAACTTTCTCCTGCTGAAAGGAACTATGACGTGGGGGACCGGGAGTTGCTAGCCATCAAGTCTGCATTAGAGGAGTGGAGATATTTACTGGAGGGTGCGGTCCATCCTGTGCTAATTTACACTGATCATAAAAACCTTGAGTACCTCCGAACTGCTAAACATCTGAAGCCTCGGCAGGCCCGCTGGGCCCTCTTCTTCTCTCGGTTCTGCTTCCATATTACATATCGTCCTGGTTCAAAGAATGTGAAGCCGGATGCGCTTTCTCGCATGTTTGATGGTTCCAAGGATACCGCACTCCCAGACACCATTCTTCCTGCTAGCACCTTTTTGCTCGTTCAGTCAGATCTGTTGTCCCAGTTAAGAGGAGCTTCCCTTAATTCCCCTTGCCCTCCAGGGATTACATTGGCAACCAGAGAGGGTCTGCTATGGAAAGACAATCAAATCTTTGTCCCTGAGGACGTCCGAATGAGGGTCCTGGGCCTTCTTCATGATCATCCCCTCGCAGGGCACTTTGGTTTCCGTAAGACTTTGGAACTTGTGCAGCGTACCTTCTGGTGGCCTGGCATGAAGGAATTTTGAAAGCAATATGTTAATTCCTGCCCCGTGTGTATTCGAAGTAAAGTTACCAGAAACCGGGCCTGGGGGCTGCTGAAACCGCTCCCTGCACCTGACCGACCCTGGCGAATGATCACCATGGACTTTATAGTCGAACTTCCTCCCTCTGAGAACTGTACAGTCATCTTTGTAGTTTGTGACCACTTGTCCAAGATGGCTCATTTCCTACCCTTGAAGGGAACCCCCTCAGCATCCGAGACGGCCTGTATCTTCATTAGGGAGATCATCAGACTTCACGGAGTGCCCGCTAATATTGTGTCAGACAGGGGGGTCCAGTTCACTTCCCGATTTTGGAGAGCCCTATGTGAGACTTTGAAGATAGAACTGGCCTTGTCCTCTGCTTACCATCCCCAGACCAATGGACAGACAGAGCGTACCAATCAGACTCTCGAACAATATATTAGGTGTTTCACGTTTTTTGTGCAGGACGATTGGGTATCCCTTTTGCCCTTGGCGGAGTTCGCCTATAACAATGCCAGTCATTCTGCCACAGGGCAGTCTCCATTTTTTGCCAATTATGGTTTTCATTTATCATTTCTTCCTGATCTCCTTTCAGAATCTCCTGTTTCAGCAGTCCAGGACACTGTGTCCTTTCTCCATCGCAACAATCGGATCCTACAAGAAGCTATAGCCAAGGCTCAGGCGGACAGTAAGAAGGCCTTCGATCAAAAGAGAAGAGGAGAACTGGTTCTTCAAGTCGGGGATCCGGTATGGCTTTCAACTTCTAACCTGAAATTAGCCTGTCCTTCCAAGAAACTGGCACCCAAATTTTTGGGGCCGTTTCCAGTTAAGAGGGGGATTAATGAAGTGTCTTATGAACTATCCTTACCTGATTCTATGAAAATACACCCGGTTTTCCATGTATCTCTGCTTAAACCTTCTGTACCTGACCCCTTTCCTGATAGAGGAACAAGACCGCCTGAGCCTGTTCTTGTTGATGGAAACGAAGAATATGAGGTTGAGGCCATTCTGGACTTCAGAAGACGGCAGGGACAAGGTCAGTTCTAGATTAAGTGGAAGGGCTATGGCCCGGAGAGTAATTCTTGGGAACCTGCTGTTAACCTGCATGCTGACAGATTAATTCGGGCCTTCTTTTCCGCATGCGCACTCGCGCTGCGGGTCGGCCTGGAATTCGGCACGGGCGCGCGCGCCACCGGGCGCCCCAGGCGCGCGTGCACACGTGTGTGCGCTAACACGTTTGGAGTCAGTGGCCCTTTTTAAGGGGACAGCTGCAGATGTTCTGTGCTGTTCGTCTGCAGCTAGTACCTGAAGCAACCTGTTTTCTGCCTAGTAGTCTACCTGATTATCTGACCCGGCTCCTGTCTGACTTCACTGCTCTCTCCTGTCCCGATCCCGGCTTGCCTGACCTTGTCTCGGACTGACCACCGTTGCTGAACTTCTGCCTGTTTAACGTTGCTCCTTTTGCCATTTCCCTGCTGGTTCCTGCCTGTTGTCTGTCCTGCATATACTCTGCTCTAAGACCTTCCTGGACCTGCTGTAGCCTTTCAAGTTCTCTGGCCGTCTACTCTGCCACCACAGTCAGCTTTGTCAACCATCGTCTGCTGCCATCTGCTCCTGAGGTTCCTGCATCTGGAGGATCTCCGCTTCACCTGCATCCGCTGCTGCATCCGGCCAGATGCTCCTACCCCGCTGTGCTCTTGTCCCACTGTTCCCACTTCAGAGGGACTTGAACCAGAGCCATAAGAGAGGACTCCGTCCACCAAGTCAGGCTCACCACCCAGGTACCTAACAAGAGTGTTTGACATAATAAAATGATACTTAAATTCTATCCTATCATACAATTTGTGGTGAATTTCCATGCAAAACAGTCCCATTAAAAAAGAATATTTAGCAGATAATGGGCATAACTTGAACAATGTACATGTGTGAAATCAATATCTATGGAGGGAAAGGATAGTATAAGAGTGCTTTCTAGACGTCTTGCTAGAGTTGTTAATTTAACCCTTTTGGCGCCAGTGTTTCGAGGGTGAAAATCAAATAAATTTCTTTTTGTTATAACAATTTGTTAAGGTCAGCTTTAGGTAGCGTGCTGTCTATCACTTCATTGATTTACTGTCTTATATCAGGAACAAAATGACATTTCTTAGCAGTGTGACTGACCAGAGAAGTGTCTAGTCAATTTGTTAGAGCTGTAGACCTTAGATTGATGTTGGCTTTAATGAATGCATAGATGTGGTACATCTTGTCTGCCCCACATTGACCAATCTGCAGGGGCATATAGGAAGGTAAATGAAAAAAGTCCACAACACAAATTGTGTGCCCTTATCTGGGTCTCATGTCTCTTGTGTGAACACTTTAATAATAATTTATTTTGGTAGAAAAGCAGAAACTGTTATGTGGGTCGTTTTGTCTTAGCAGTGTCACCTGTAAACTTTGTATCACGAATACATTCTTTTCCCTCCTTTTATATGACCACTGAGGGATTGAAGAACAGGTTGACTTTAGTCGGGCCCTTTTTTTAATCACCTTTCAATGATAATTGATGTTTTCCTTGGTTTAAGGTGGACTAAGGACTATAATTACTATTGTAAATCACACAGAACATTTTCTACAGGGCCTTCATAAGTTACATCTGTCAATGGCCTTCACGTTTCTTGAACTTAACATAGACAGATTATACTCCTCTTCCTGAAAGTTCTAAATATGAACATCTTTATGTCTGTTATTTTTGCTGTAATTGGTTTTCTTATAAAATGACATTAATCGTATAGTAACTGCTACTTAGAGTGTTTTCTTTTTTTGAAAGTCGCAGTGTATGTCCAAGATATCAAGTAGCTTTACTGTTTTTTAAAGCGTATCTAAGTCCAAGAAGAAAAATTGAATGCATCACAGTTTACTAGTTTACAGAACCAATCCTTGGGTGCTTTTATGCTTTTTTCTTTTCTTTTTACTTGGAATTTCTGTCAGTAATACATTTCCTGGCCAAGGGTGACAATGCTTTCCCACTGTACTGTACCTGTGAAGGAGCAGTGTTTCCTCTACTTCAGAGGAAGGTGTTTTGTAGTTCTCAGAAGTATCTGGGAACATTGGGGTTGATTTATTAAAGGTAAATAGACTGTGTACTTTGCACTGTGCGGTTGCATTCTGCAAATGCAGGTGCACCAGAGCTTGGTAAATGATCAGAAGCTCTGCTAACATTCATCATCAAATCATGTGCAAGCAAAAATGCATTTTTTTTTCCCTTGCATGTGATTGGGTATTCTTTGCAAAGTAAAGATTTGTCTCATTTACCAAGCTCTGCAGCAACTGCACTTGCAAATTCTATTTGGCAGTATTTAGTAAATCAACCCCATTGTGCCTCATTAGAGTGCAGCACAGTCAGAGAGCACAGGAAGTTATCAGCTCACTAGATTACTGGAAGGATCAGCACCTATCAACCAGATAAAACACAAGATTTCCATGGTAGATTTACTGTAACCAATAAAAGGAAAGAAAATGGGGGATGTTCATTGTTGGAGTTTACATACACTAAACATAACCTGTATTTGTATACAGAATGGTGTTGATTTACTAAAGGCAAATAGGCTGTTCACTTAATTGAGTAAATAAGGTTATGCTGACAAAAATACATATTTGTTTTTCTTTTCATTGCACGTGATTGGCTAGTCTTTGCAAATTAAATTTTCATCACATTTAGAAATCTAAGGGACAGAGACTAAACATTAGTAATAAAACTAACAACCGCTGTTTAAATAAATTGAAATGCCCTCCCAGCAGATATAAAACCACAAATTAATGCCATAATGTGTACAAAAAAATAGAACAAGAAATGTCCTTCAAAAAGCAACTAGTGTTTTAAAGTGGCTGTAAGACCAGAGGTTTTTAACCTTACTGCAGGTCAAACACCTTCTGCATGCAGCTTCCCCCACAGCCTCCCCTAAATACAATACCTACCTAAGCCTCATCTCGATCCAGTGGTGTGCACAAGAGCTGAGCCTCTCTCGAGTCTCTCCCTCCTCATTGGCTCTGATACAGCCGTGGGAGTCATTAGCTCCTGCTGCTGTCAATCACAGCCAGTGATGAGGGGAAGTGGGTGGGGCTGAGCCTCACTCTGTGTCTTATGGACACAGAGCAGGGCTAGGGAGCGAGCATGCTCAGGCTTGCTATAGGGGCACTTGAACTGGGGAGGAGCAAGAAGTACCCATGGGGAACCTGAGAAGAGGAGGGTTGGGGCTGTTATGTGCAAAACCATTGCACAGAGCAGTTAAGTATAACATGTTAAACATAAAAAAAGGTTAGACTTGGTGTTAATCTCTTGTAATTCCTCTTACAACAGCACTTAGGTGTGAAGAAAGATGGCCCAGTCGCGAATTAGCAGACTGACATCACGTTCTGGTGAATAGGATGTACTGACAGCAATCAATAGGAGTTTCAGCCGGCTTTATTTTATAAGTGTATGATTTTAATTGATTTTACCAACTATATTACACTTGGAGCTCTCTTTTTATCTTATTGCTGAATGGGAGTGCGTCTACAAGATTTGCCGATTGGGAGCAGTGGAAAGGTTAAGAGCACAGGAGTCCCACATCTTTTATTTGGCTGTAAACATGTAGGGTCTTCTTTATGCAGTGTGGTCCTACTATCTAGTAAGTTTTCACATTGAGTGTTAAGTGGCATTTGGTATTCTTTAACACATTTACCTTCCTATGCACCGCTTTTTCCATACTGATCAGATTTGCAAGACTTCATGGTTTGTGATCCTCTGGATGTGAAATGCACAGTTTGTTATTAGGGCAGTCTCATTCTTATCACTGCAATTTAAATCCAAAATAATTTCCATATTACAGTTTTTAAATGTGTATTTAGTTGTTTGCTCGAGTTCAGCTTTGAATATCAAATTTTCAGTACCCGGGATTGATAAAACGTTGATTGGTTCTACAACAAAGGCCCTCCATGTGTTAAATGGAAGGCGACAAGCTAACAACATAGCGGGAACAAGCATATGTCATATCATTCGTGCACTGTCAGCTGAATAAGTATGGTAAGGGTTACCGGAATGCAGTCTAATAAAGGATGAGTTATCACTGCTAAGGTAGTTGATTGCCAGGACTTGCTGCTCTCAATAACGATGCGTCAAATGTTGTAAATCTTTGTTGACATTTTCTGTCTTGTCTACAGTGTTTTTACCATGCATATTTTTCACCGGTCTAATAGCCATGTGTCTCTTTAGAAATTGCTAATTTTTACTCTATAGGGCCTCCTCGTTGATGTGGAATGTTCACAGTTGTTTATAAGCATTAACCATTGCAATAATTACTCTTTCTGTTTTAATGATTTTTTAATCATTTTTTGCCTGGTTGTCAAAGTTAAATTGTAAGCAACATAAACTCTAGTGAGAATTTAATGTCTTTTTTTTTTATAAATCCTGTGTTGTCTGAGAACAAATTGTAGGGCTGAAGGTTGTTAATGACAACATAAAGAACTCTTGGGATTGGCTTAAAGCAGTAGTAAACCTGTTTAACCTGCAAGGTAAAGTTATGATGTGCTGGTATGCATCGCATACTAGCAAATTATGTGAGACCTACTTAAGGATGAAGTCCTCCAGTGGCGAGCTGTCGCCGCTGACACTACTTCCATTTTCACCCGGTCTTCCTTCCGGGTTCAGGGACTCTGTGTGAGTGGCAAGAGTCACGATGACGTTACTCCCGCGCATTCGCATGGAAGCCGACGTTTATGGCACAGGACTCTGAAGAAACTACCCAAGGGGCCGTTCCTTCAGACCACATGCACCAGTGATGTCACCGGCTGCATGTACAGTAACTATCTCCTAAACGCTGCATGTTTAGGAGATATTTACAGTACCTATAGGTAAGCCTTGTTCTAGGCTTACCTATAGGTACAATTCATGCATGGGAGTTTACTTCCACTTTCGCCTTGAGATTTTTGGCAAGCATTGATGCAAAAGATGAGATCATCCATTTTTAAAAAGAATAGCCTCCAAAAAAGGTAAATGACTGGTCACCAGTATTGTCAGTGGTCTCGCAGTAGCTCTTCCTCTTCCTTTTCCTGATTTACCATACCTTGTTCTTCAGCAGGGCAGGGGAATGCCATCATAATGGGGGACTTCAACTATCCTGATATTGACTGGGCAGAGCAGACAGCTCACTCATTAAAGGCCCCTCATTTCTTAAATTTCTTGAAGGCAACTTTGTGTCATAATTGATTCCCAAACTAGAAAGAATGTATTGCTAGATCTATTAATTACAAACGATTCAAGTTTGATCTCAGATGTGGAAATACAGGACAACTTGGGATCTAGCGATCACAGGATGATCATATTTCATGTAAAGCATAGGAAAGGGAGGCACAATGGTAGCACAAGAGCACCGATTTTCAAGCGAGCAAACTTTTCTGAACTATGTTCAATACTACAAGACACCAATTGGGACCAAATCCTAGAAACATTAGACGGAAGAAAAATGGGAATGCTTTAGGAACATATTAAACAAAGCTATCGCAAAGCGCATTCCAATGGGCAACAAATATAGAAGATCTAAGGCTAATCTGTCATGTAAAAAGTCTTATTGAAGCGAAAAAAAATTACCCTTAAAAAAAAAAAATGGCTGATGGGTCATTGTCAGCATTCCAACACTACAAGGAATGCAATAAGTGTAAGAAGGCAATCGGGTGGTTGAAGACTACGAGAGACACATAGCAGAGGAGAGTAAAACAATTGTGTTTAATTTATTCATAAATTACATAGAGAATGGGATAAATATCTCAATCTCAGTTTTTGTGAATGACACAAAAATAAGCAGTGCAATAACTTTACATCATGATATAAAAATTTTACAGAAGGACCTGAATAAAATAATGGGGTGGGCAACTACATGGCAAATGCGGTTTAATATGGAGAAATGTAAAGTAATTTAGCACTTGGGGGCTAAAAACATAGAAGCAAAATACTCTCTAGGGGGATAACCTCTGGGGGAATCAAGGGTGGAAAAAGATCTGGAGTTCCTAGCAAGAAACCGACTAAGCAAAAGCATGCAATGTCAAGCTGCGGCTACAAAAGCCAGCAGACTATTAGATGCATAAAAAAGGGATATACTCCAGCGATAAAACTATAAACCTGCCACTTTATAAAACTCTGGCCAGACCACATCTGGATTATTCTGTCCAGTTCTGGTCACTAGTCCTGAGAAGGGATATGCTTGAGAGAGTTCTGAGAAAGGCAACAAAATTAAGAAGGGGACCTTAAGGACCTCAATTATAAGGAACGACTACAAACATGAAACTTGTGCTTGCTGGAGAAGAGACTAGTGAGAGGGGACTTGATAGCGATTTACAAATATCTCAATGGCGATCTCAGCATAGGAAAAAATGATTCCGTCTCAGGGAGTGTAAGAGGGCAGGGGCCACACAATGAAATTGGAGGAGTAGCGGTTTAACCTAAAGCTGCGTAGGGGTTTTTTCAATGGCAGGACAATCAGGATGTGGAACTCTTCCACAATTGATTGTATCAGAGGGGAGTATTGATATTTTTAAAATACTCTTGGATGTGCATCTTAAAGAACACAACATAAAGGGATATGGGAAATGATGATCAACACTGACACACACACCTACACAGGTTGAACTGGATGGACTTATTGTCTTTATTCAACCTTACCTACTATGTAACGTCGTGTCTATGTGGAGGTAGTCTTTTTTTGGCAGTGCTTTGCTTTGGAGCAGAATCATGGAGATGTGTGTGTCTGCAGGTCTTTAGCCACTTGACCTCTTGACCCCCTTAATGACTAGGCCTTTTTTTTGCCATACGGCACTGCGTTACTTTAACTGAAAATTGTGCAGTCATGCAACACTGTATCCAAATAAAATGTATATAATTTCTTTCTTTTGGTGGTATTTGAACACCTCTGGGTTTTTCTATTTTTTGTACTATGAACAAAAAAGCAGACAATTTTGAAAAACAAACAATATGTTTTACTTGCTTTAAAACATTCCCAATAAAAAAAATGGAATAAAAACGAATTTCTTCATAAATTCAGGCAAATATGTTTTCTGCTACATATTTTTGGTAAAATAAAATGACCAATAACTGTATATTGATTGGTTTACGCAGGTAAGTAATAGGGTCTACAAACTATGGGATATATACGGAAATGTTTATTTTATTAGAATTATATTAATTATATGCTAGAAATTGAGGCAATCTGTGACTTATAGTGGGGCTGCGATATTGTAGCAGACAGTTGGACACTAATTAACACTTTTAAAACTTTGTGGGAACTAGTGACACTAATACAGTGATCAGTGCTAAAAAAAAATTCAAAGTCGCTGTACTAATGACACTGGCTGGAAAGCGATTAAACATTTAGGGCGATCAAAGGGTTAAGTGTGTCTCTAGCAAGGGTTTTACTATACTATGTGCGCTGCTTTTACTCAGGGAAGTGATGGATTTTATTCCATGCTTTGTAGGAACACATCCAACCCCCCCCCCCCAGTCAGAACGGAGATCTGCATTGTTTACATAGGCAGGGCTCGTTCTGTGTCTCTGCTTGACGATCAGCGGGTGCCAGCAGACATCCAGTGCCAGATCGGTTTCTGCTGTGAGTAATCAAAGCAGAAGCAGCCCACCGGCGGTGCCTCGGCAGAAGTGCAGAATCACATATATATACAGTATGTGATTCTGCACAGAAGGGCCAGTAAATCTGCTATAGGGCGGTCCTTAACTGATTAAGCACACCTTTCTCTCCAGCTTACAAAACCATGAGCAGCACAGTGGTGACATCACCAAATCTCGCTCCAAATCTTGTGAGACTAAAGCCTCACACACACGATCAAACTTTTATACAAACTTTCCCGTGGACTTTTGTACAAATGTTGTTGGTCCTGAACTTGTTAAGCATACACACAATCAGACTTTTTCAGCCAACTTTCACCAAATCACATGTTTTTTCTGCTCTTTGCCGCCACCTTTGGTCAACTTCTGTATTGTTGTCTGATCTTTTGCATTGGTTCTGAGCATGTGTGTTTGTAAAGTCCGATGGTTTTCTGTACACACGATCGGACTTTGCTCCAACGGACTTATGTTGTCAAAAAGTTTGTCCGTTCGCACAGCCAACAAAAGTCAGATGAAAACTGAAAAAGTTTGTCCGATGGAGCGTACACACAGTTGGATGTTGCCTTAAAACGTCAAATTGTGTGTATGGGCCTTTACAGTCACAGACATTGTGCCTTAGAGGATCTCACACAGCAGATATACAGCTATGAGGATCAAGACACAAAAGTGTCTAGATATGTGAAGTATTTTGTTATTTTTCACAAAGAATTCCACATAAAAGTGAAACAATCAACATTTGTAGATGTTCCCTATAACATGGCATGGTTCAGGTCCACTTTAAAGTTTTATTAAACAAAAATCATAAATACCTGTATGATTCTTTATTAATCCATGTTTTTTGCACTCTATTATTTAGCACAGTATTGCTCTACTTCTATTTATGTGCCAGTTCCTGTTGTTATTACTGGGTAGATGGAGCCACCACTGCACTCTTCTCTGGGACAGTATCACTGTGTCCCACCACCCTGTGAGCTGGCACAAACACAGGTGGCTCAGCGTGACTGAGTATAAATGGAACCTGTGATTCATCCACCTGCTGCAATTGACATTTTGGTCATCATTAAACTATAGTAGTGAGGCACTTCTGCAAATCATGGCTAATAATGGACATTGAAGTTTATTAACCACTTCAATACTAGGCACTTTAACCACTGACCACTGGCGAATCACTGTAACTGTACATCGGCCCTTTAAAAAGCTTTAGCAGGCATGCTGCACGGTGGGGGACAAGATGTGCGCGGCTGGCCATGATGTCCTCCAGCCAAGCGCGCTCAACAAGAGCCTGAACGGGGATGTGTGTGTAAGCATATACATCCCCATTCTGTCAAGAGAGGAGAGACAGATCGTCTGTTCCTACTAAGTAGGAACAGCGAACTGGTTCCTCCTGTAGTCAGACGCATCCCCTCACAGTTGGAAACACCTAGCAGGGAACACATTTAACCCCTTGATCGCCCCCTAGTGTTTATTCCTTCCCTATCAGTGACATTTACACAGTAATCCGTGCATGTTTATAGCACTGATCGTTGTATAATTGTCACTGGTCCCAAAAATGAAAAGTGTATGATTTGTCTGCCGCAATGTCGCAGTCCCACTAAAAATCACAGATCCTCACCATTACTAGTAAATATAAAAATGCCATAAATCTATCCCCTTTTTTGTAGATGCTATAACTTTTGCGCAAACCAATCAATATACGGTTATTGCAATTTTTTTAAAAACATTTTTTATCAAAAATATGTCGAAGATATTTATTTCGGCCTAAACTGATGAAGAAATTTGTATGTTTTTACATTTTTTAGGGGGGATATTATAGAAAATAGTATAAAATATTGTTATTTTTTCAAAATTGTTGTTCTTTTTTTGTTTATAGAGCAAAAAATAAAAACCGCAGAAGTGATCAAATACCACCAAAAGAGAGCTCTATTTGTGGTAAAAAAAAAAGATGTCAATTTTGTTTGGGTACACTTCGCACGACTGCACAATTGTCAGTTAAATCGACGCAGTGCTGTATCGCCAAAAATGGCCTGGTCATTAAGAGGGAAATACTTCCGGTCCCTAAGTGGTCATGCAACACTGTACCTAAACTACATTTTTATCATCTTGTTCATACAAATAGAGCTTTATTTTAGTAATTTTTACCACTGGGTTTTTTAATTTTGCTAAATAAATGAAAGTGAAAATGAAAAAAAAGTTACAGTTAAAGTAACATTTTGCAAATAAATATTCTTCATAAATTTAGGCCAAAATGTATTCTGCTACATTTCTTTGGTAAAAAAACAAACAGATATATACAGTGCTGTGAAAAAGTATTTGCCCCCTTCCTGATTTTTATTTTTTTTTGCATATTTCCCACACTTAAATGATTTAGATTATCAAACTAATTTTAATATCACACAAAGATAATCCAAGTAAATCCAATGTGCAGTTTTTTAATTATTTCATTTATTAAGGGAAGAAATTTGTTTAAACCTGCCTGGTCCTGTGAAAAAATAATTGCCCCCTCCCATGCTGAATCATGAATGAACTGTGATTTACCCCAATTTTTTGGAAAGCTGAGTTAAATTTCACTTTCCACACCCAGGCTTGATTACTGCCAGACCTGTTGAATCAAGAAATCACATGAATAGAAGCTGCCTGACAAAGTGAAGCATGCTAACAGATCACAAAAAGCCACACATTATGCCACAATCAAAAAAAAAAAATCAAGAACGGATTAGAAACAAACATGTATCATTCTAAGAGGGGTTTCAAAGCAATTTCGAAGGCTTTGGAACTCCAGGGAATCACAGGGAGAGCCGTTATCTACAAATGGAGATAACTTTGAACAGTGGTGAACCTTCCCAGGAGTGGCCGGCCTATAAAAATGATCCAGGAGGTCATAAAAGAACTCAGAACAACATCTAAAAAACTGCAGGCCTCACTTGCCTCAGGTAAGATCAGTATTTATGATTCAACAATAAGAAACAGACTGGGCAAAAATGACATCCCATAACTGTGTGTCCCGTTACATCTGGCATTAAACTAATACAGCATTTCATAACAAGAACATCATACCAACAGACATGATGGTCTAGGGCTGCTGTGCAGCTTCAGGACCCGGATGACTTGCCATAATTGATGGAACCATGAATTCTGAGTGCTACCAGAAAATCCTAAAGGAGAATGTCCGTCCATCAGTTTGTGACCTCAAGCTCAAATGCACTTGGGTTACGCAGCAGGACAATGATCTGAAACACTGCAAATGGTTCAAACAAAGCAAAATGTAGGTTTTGGAATGGCCTAGTCAAAACTCGAACTTATCGTAAATCCACCGTAAATCCAATTGAGATGCTGTATCATGACCTTACACAGGCCATTTATGCGGGAAATCCCTCCAATGTGGCTCAATTAAAGCAATTCTGCACAGAAGAGTGGACCAAAATTGCTCCACAGCAATGTGAAAGACTCATTGCAAGTTATTGCAAATGCTTGATAGCAGTTGTTGCCACCAAGGGTGGCACAATCAGTTATTAGGTTTAGGGGCAATTACTTTTTCACATAAATGTTTGGACAGCTTTTTTGCCTTAAAAATGAAACCATCATTTAAAAACTGAATTTTGTAATAATAACATTTGTTTGATTTTCTGAGTCATTTAAGTGTGACAAATATGCAAAAAAAAAAAAAAAAAAAAAAATCAGAAAGGGGGTAAATACTTTTTCAAACAACTGTATATATCTGAAAATGTATCAATCCTGATATACTGACAGCCTATCTAATTTCTTAAAGCCCAAAAATGTCAGGACGGTACAAATATACCCCAAATGATCGGGTTTTAGAATGTAGGCTGTCCAAGGTTTTTAGTAAGAGGCACAGTGTTTTTGTTTTGTTTTTTGTAATTTTTGTCATAATTTTTTAGAAACTGAAGACATTAAAAACTTTTTACATACTGTCACCAGTACAGTACAGCGTCGTCATATAACTGGTGTGATAGTGATCAGGGACACTGACTGTTGACAGTACGGGAAAAAAATAATAATAATCTTTTTTTTAACACGCTTTGACATGAGCAATATAATGTTACCATAGTAACATTGTAACATTGTAATACTCTGGGACTCGCTTATCAGGGGGCATATCACCACTATTGGAGGTGATCCCAAGCGCTGCTTTCGCCTACGGACTACATCTATGAACTTCTAGAGCTTTGTGTATCTATTATATTTATTATCTATTATAGCAGCAGTTAAATTCAATCAGACTTTTTTTTTTCCATAAGCACTGGATGAGCTATTTCTTCTTTTCTGCTTAATGGTTTTGAAAAATGTAATTGTAATATTGTGTAATCATATTTTGTATTCATTGCTAGTAGGTGGAGCAATTTTTTAATTTCTCACACACACCTTAAATCTGCATGTTTGCTAGAACATTACACAAAACTCCAAAACAATATATTTTCTGAAAACAAAATAAAATAGTGGTAGTTACAATTTTTCATGTTGCATGATATTTGTTTTTTTTTCAAATACTTATTGTCATTAAATTTCATTTTAATCCACAGTAAAACACTGCAATACAATTTTTTTTTGGTCTGATTTAAAAAAAAAAGATGGGCTTTGAATAGATACCAAGCATGCTATAAAAATGGCACCGGTCTGTAAAATGGCAAAAACTATGGTACCCAAAATTGTCCATCTTTACAGCTCATCAAGTCCCATATGTGCTAGCATGAGCAGGTGACAGGTTCTCTTTATGACGACATTTGCGCTCTTTGAGACCCCTAATGTCTCCTCTGTCCCCTGCTACAACCAATCAACCACATCAGCTGTTTTCTGAGCTTTCAGCCAGGAGTTTGATAGCCCTGATCTCAGAAATGCTCAAAGTGAAGTGCTTTGGGGTTCATTAATCACCATCAACATTCAGAAAAAGATGTTCTCCAAGCTCCTCCCACATGCCATCCTGACACTGTTTGCAGTAGTGCTGGGCCCCCCTGAGGAATGAGTAAGCCCAGAAACCACAGTGGGACAGGGGTGCCACTTTACAATGCAGTAAAAGGTATAAGGCAGCTACAGCCATCCAAGTTACTATTACTGAGTGGGGAGCTGACTAAGAAAAAATTATACCAAGCTCAAAACCACAAGTACAGCTGTAAGCATGTTTTAAGTCCAGACCATTTATAAAACATCTATTGGCAATTTACAAGTTTTTTTTTTTTTTAACATGCAGAAAAGCTATAAAGCAGAACTAAACAATATTCTTATTTTCCAAAAGTAAGCCATATACGTCCACTATTTGATGGCCCTGCAACCTATTTTTCATGAAATAGTTTCTTATTGTGTTTTTCTGCCCCATGAGCTCCCGAACTTCTCCTTTTCCCCCTCACTTCTGTCTGTTTGGAATGAGCACTGCATGTTGTGGTTATGTGCAGTGCTCTATGCACACTACAAATGCCATATTCCATAAATCCCCAGTCAATTTGTGCAGCGAACAAGAGCCAGTTGGTTTGTTCCTACATACC
This sequence comes from Lithobates pipiens, assembly GCF_037356315.1. Lineage (NCBI taxonomy): Eukaryota > Metazoa > Chordata > Amphibia > Anura > Ranidae > Lithobates > Lithobates pipiens. Next base: position 174,682,338 of record NW_027507784.1, read on the forward strand.
GTACATTGGGACCCTGGAGAATGAATGTACAGTAGTCTCCAATAATTGGAAGTCAAATCACAGCAGCAAAAAAAAAAGTGGGATTTGGAGGAGGCTGGGAGAAATAGAAGGTGCAGAACTTAGTGCCCCTTTAAAACAAGTCTTCACTGATCTCTGTAGCTGCAGGTACTGTGGAGCAATGCAGTCTTGCTATTTTATTAATTTAATTATTACCTATCAATGAACTATGTTAATAGATTTATTACCTATCAATGAACTATGTTAATAGATTAATCCGATTATTTCAGTAACTGACATAGAATAAGTATTCAGAGCAGGCGTTTTAATTTCCCTCAAAATTTTCCTGCTGCATGCTTGTTTCTGGTCAATGATTCTAAATATATTAAAGCCAGAAACAGCCCTACAACTAGCATTTTGAGAAGGAAGCCAAAAATATCAGCCTCTGTATTTTTCCTAGTACAGGTTTAATTTAAAAAAAATATATATTTTAGACCTGTAACATTCCTTTAGCAATATGCCATCTTAAACAAGAATTTAAGTAATGTTTCGTAGCAAAGTGTCTGGTTCTCGGAATTGGTTTTAAATTATCCATGCTCACCCCCTACACCTATCCTTTGTTTCAGTACACCCAAAGCTGTCACACTTGTCCTTATAATCAGCTCAAGTCTAAAATTCTAAAATCTTTTCAATTCTGATACCGCTGTTACTTGTTACCATACATACATCTAATTAAATTATGTTCATTTTCCTGATCTTCCTTTTTCAGACCTAAATCGCCTACTACTTGTTTTACATAATTCTCTGCCAAGAGCTGGGAAGTAATTTATCTAGCCAGGACAATGTTTTTGATATCTCCTAGTGCACATGTCAAACACAAGGCCCTTGGGCTGAATTCCGGCCATTTCAGCCATTTCGACACCACTGGTTCTCACCCTCCACTCCCCGCTCACCACTGTCACTTGTAAATACAGAAGACTTATGTGTTTACAAGGACAGTTTCCCCTTGGCGGCTCTCACAGATCCCTGCCCATCCTGCACTCACGGCAGGAACAAGGCAGATGCAAATACAGTGTGGGATGGGGCATCATGTGGTAAGCTGCGCTGTGATCCCTATGTTTGCCCGAGTGTACATATGCTGACAAATGACTTCCCTGCTAGAGAGAGAGAGGTGGAGCTGCCTACACCTCTGGGAGGTACAAGAGCTGGGCCAGGTAGATGAGATGCGAGGAATTGGGAGAGGTTAGTAATATGGGTGAGTGGTGCAGAGGTTAGAGCCAAGGAGGAGTGGAAGTGAGATGTTGACAGCCTATGAAAGAGAGCTTAACCCTGAACACTGTGCATAGTACACCCCTGAACTCTGCACTCTGTATTTAGCGCACTCCTCAATATTGCACTCTGCACCTAGCACACCCCTGAACTCTGTACTTTGTGCATACGGCACCCCTAAACTGCACTCTGTATGTAGCGCACTCCTCAACCTTGAACTCTGCATGTAGCGCAGCCCTGGACTCTGCACTTTGTGCATAGGGCACCCCTGAACTCTGCATTCTGTATATAGCACATCCCTGAACTCTGCACATAAACCATACGTATGGGTAAGCTGATACTCTCTTACATAAACACTTGATTAACTACCACTTTGCTCCATGGTGCCGTGGTAGTTCATTGAGAACTACAAGCCAACAGCCACTCAGGTTGTCGGGACTTGTAGTTCATTCGGATACATGGAGCTGTGTGTCTGAATGACAAAGCTGTGTAGGTGGAGCCCTGCGCACCCACACAGTTTTTCCAACGGTGACAGCAGCACTCGGAACATGTTACATGTTCCACCCTAAAATCAGCTGGAGCATGTAACCTGTTTCCAAAGGTGAACTTTTCTTTTAACAGAGGAAGAACAATGATTTCAAGCACCACCCTCCTTTTAAAGCTTTCAGTCTGTTGTTATAACTCAATCAGCATTACAGAAAGATTTCCAGCCTCGTCTTCGTCAACACTGACACCTGTGTTAACGAGAGAATCACTGACATGATGTCAGCTGGTCCTTTTGTGGCAGGGCTGAAATGTAGTGAAAATGCTTTTTTTTTAAAGTTTTTTTTTAAAGTTAATTTTCATGACAAAGAGGGACTTTGCAATGAACTGCAATTCATCTGATCATTCTTCATAACATTATGGAGCATATGCAAATTGCGATAATAAAAACTAAGGCAGCGTCTTTATGAAAATTAATATTTGTTTAATTCTGAAAACTTTTTCCCAGGGCTGTACTCTTAAAATAATAAAAATCTTTATAGTTTACTTTTTAACTGTTAGGCTTTTGTAGTAGGTAAAAGCCAGGTCACACGTGTGTTCTGAGAAATCTCAAGCACTCTGCTCAGGCACAGGTCCAAATACTGCCTGGGTATGGGGCCCACCATTAAATTTGCCCAGTTCTTCAGCTGTTGATCTACAATTTTAATGTTTGTAAAAAAATAAAAAATAAACTGTTATCAAGCCAAAAAATGTTTAGAGACGTTGTACTAGATTAGCCATAATAATGTCAGAACAGAAACCAGTGATGTAAAAAAAAAAAACATATGCCTGTAGAATGGCAGGGAAGGAAGGACGTTAGGAATGATACTGAGAGCAAGAGTGGTCCATGGTAAGTTGATTGCTGCCATTGTCAGAATTGACTTAACTCCCTGTCATTATGTCCCTTGATGGAAACCAGGTCTTATTTGTCATCAGCTAATTATAATTGTTGTTGAGTTTGCCAGGAGATGTTATTTGCATATAGGAAACCTGGGCAGAACTCAGCAGTTTCGTAAAATAAATAAATAAATCATTACCGCAATATTTGCACACATCTACAGCACTATAATGCAAATGTTTACGGCATTCGGGTCAATCTGCATTTCTCTTTAATTAATCTTTGCTGTCTCTGCTTGCCATAGCTTGAACTCAGGTGATTGATTTTCTTATCTATAATGATGGAGCTTCCAATTGAACCAAACATGTCTTCTCTTTTATTTTCTAAGTGCAGCTAAAAATATATATATTTTATTTATATATTTTCTTTGTTATGCAACATTTTTACATTTTTACTGTTTGATGTTTTTAGAAATAGTTTATTCTTGTATTCATTCTTAACAAAAAATGAGGAGGGCTGATGATAGTTGCAGATGTTGTATCCCTCTTTCATGGAACATAAAAAATAAAAAATAAATTGACAGTTTTGGCCATTTAAAGTACCTAGAGTAGTCTGCAAAGGTTTTCATTTAATGCAGGAATTATATGGCTGGCAGTGCTTTGTCATATTCAACCTGATCAAATTAGTGATGTTGAAGATGATCCAACAACTCACCCTAGTAGCGTCCTAATTTGAAATGAGTGCACTCAAATCTATTCCTGATGTTTTTTAGCATGCTTTATCTGGAAATATTTTATGGCCTTTCATCTTTCTTTGCATCTTTCCTCCCTTTTTCAAACCACTTTGAAGTGGAAGTGTAATAAGACCCAGGACTTATGTCTGACGGGATGGGACTTCAGAGCAATACCAAGAAGAAGCACCTGTTTGTAACTCTTGATTGAGAAGGCATTTCCTCTAGAGATACAGAATACTATTGTAGCTTTTATACTGCATATTGTAAGGCAATGACTGTCAGGAATGTGGATGGTGTATGCATGTCATTTAGTCATCACACCTACACATTAATAAGACCTGGTCTGACTTGGATCCCAGAAGCTTTGTAGGGTCTGTGGGGAACAAGGTCTCTAATTTTAGGTCCATGCATTTACCTGTTAGAGCTCGCTAATTAACTGGTCATTCACCTTATGAATCTGAGCTGACTTATGCTGGAGCTTCTCTCTCACATTCTCTGCTGAGAGAGTCTGCTGCTGGGTGAAAAGGCTGACAGAATGCTAAAAAGGTACAGGCAATGCTTGATGGCTCTGGGGAACCCCTGAGGAGCCACCCTTAGTCAAGAGCTAACATAAGTTTAGTTATTGTCTCGGATGAGCAGATATTTTGCTTGTTTTATGCTATGGAGTTCCAGTAAAAGCCACTGAGTACCAGGTTTAAGTGTTAAGTTCAAATTGAGTTAAATTTAAGTGTTTACAGCCTTACTGAATAAATGTTCAGAACAAATATGTTTAGCCTTTTTTCCAAATGTGTTTGCTTATTGCTACAGTGCCTTGAAAAAGTATTCATACTCTGCAATTTTCCACATTTTGTTGTAAATGTATTTTATTGGAATTTTATGTTATAGGCCATGGGTGCTCAACCTGTGGCCCTCACATACTTGTGAAGTGAAAGGAAGATGATAAATTGTTTTCACATATTTATTTGTATATCATTTTTGAAAAGTGTGGTGTGTATTTGTATTCAGCCCCCCTGAGTCAATACTTTGTAGAACCACCTATCACTGCAATTACAGCTGCAAGACATTTTGGGGATGTCTCTACCAGCTTTGCACATTTAGGGAGTGACATGTTTGCCCATTCTTCTTTGCAAAATAGCTCAAGCTCTGTCAGATTGGATGGAGAGTGTCTGTGAACAGCAATTTTCAAGTATTGCCACAGGTTCTCAATTAGATTTAGGTCTGGACTTTGACTGGGCTATTCTAACAAATTAATATGCTTTGATCTATTCAAAACCATTCCATTGTATACGTGACTGTATATTTAGGGTCTTTGTCCTGCTTGGATGGTGAATCTTTCGCCCCCAGTCTCAAGTCTTTTGCAGACTCTAACAGTTTTGTTCCTAAGATTACCCTGTATTTGTCTCCATCCATTTTCCCATCAACTCTGACCAGCTTCCCTGTCCCTGCTAAACAAAAACATGCCACATGATGCTGCCACCACCATGTTTCACGGTGGGGATGGTGTTTTCAGGGTGATGTGCAGTGTTAGTTTTCCGCCACACATAGATGGATTGAACAGTGCTCTGTGAGATGTTCAAAGCTTGGGATGTTTTTTAATAACCTATCCCTGCTTTAAACTTCTTTATCCCTGACCTGTCTGGTGTGTTCCTTGGCCTCCATGATGCTGTTTGTTTACTAAGGCTCTCTAACAAACCTCGGAGGGCTTCACAGAACAGATATTTTTCAACTGAGATTAAATTACACACAGGTGTACTCTATTTACAGTGCCTTGCAAAAGTATTCATCCCCCCACCTTGGCTTTTTAACTATTTTGTTACATTGCAGCCTTTAATTCAATGTTTTTTAAATCTGAATTATATGTGATGTATCAGAAGACAATAGTCTAAATTGGTGAAGTAAAATTAGAAAAATATATACATAAAACTGTTTTTCAGAAATAAAAAAAATAATTGGCATGTGCGTATGTATTCTTTGTCATGAAGCCCATAAAAAGCTCTGTTTCAACCAGTTGCCTTCAGAAGTCACATAATTAGTGAAATGATGTCCCCCTGTGTGCAATCTAAGTGTCACATGATCTGTCATTACATATACAACCTTTTTTAAAAGGCCCCAGAGGCTGCAACACCTACGCAAGAGGCACCATTAACCAAACACTGCCGTGAAGACCAAGGAACTCTCCAAACAAGTAAGGGACAATGTTGTTAAGTATATGTCAGGGCTAGGTTATAAAAAAATATCCAAATCTTTGATGATCCCTAGGAGCACCATCAAATCTATCATAACCAAATGGAAAGAACATGGCACAACAGCAAACTTGGCAAGAGACGGCCGCACACCAAAACTCATGGACCGGGCAAGGAGGGCATTAATCAGACAGCACAGAGACCTAGGGTAACCCTGGAGGAGCTGCAGTTCCACAGCAGAGACTGGAGTATCTGTACATAGAACGACAATAAGCCATACGCTCCATAGAGTTGGGCTTTATGGCATAGTGGCCAGAAGAAAGCCATTACTTTCAGCAAAAAACACATTTTGAGTTTGCGAAAAAGCATGTGGAAGGCTCCCAAAATGTATAGAGGAAGGTGCTCTGGTCTGATGAGTCTAAAATTGAACTTTTTGGCCATCAAAGAAATTATGTCTGGCGCAAACCCAACACATCGCATCACCCAAAGAACATCATGCCCACAGTGAAACATGGTGGTGCCAGCATCATGCTGTGGGGCTTTTTTCAGCAGTCGGGACTGGGAAACTGGTCAGAGTTGTGGAAAAGATGGCTGGTGCTAAATACAGGGATATTCTTGAACAAAACCTGTACCACTCTATGTGTGAGTTGAGGCTAGAATGGAGGTTCACCCTCCAGCAGGACAATGACCCCAAACACACTGCTAAAGCAACATTTGAGTGGTTTAAGGGGAAACATGTAAATGTGTGGTAAAATGGAAAACGATACTGTTATGAGATCAAAGTCGCTGCACACCCCAAATATACATTGATTGGAAAGGTTTCCCTTTGTTTTTTTAGCAGCAAATAGTCAAATTATTGGGATATATAAATAAGTTTTATTAAGAAAAATTTCATAAACAGGACATTTGTTTGTATTAAAACATGAGCTCTGAAAGTGAGACTAAAACATATACAGTCGTGTGGTACACGTCAAAAAACACAGCATGATATATAAAAATTTGTTCCTAAAGTTCCCTCAATTACCTTTAGAAGGACAGATTAGTCCAAAGTGAATTTAGGGGGATCTGTCAAAGAGCACTGCCCGGCACAAGGGTATTTTCCGTGCGGCCACTGCTCTCACTGTCCCTTTATTATAAATGAAAAGACATTCCTGCTTCCCAATGGACAGATGTTTTCACCTCACCATTTTGCCAACTGCCAGACTCGTGGCCTAGGGTATATGATGCTTTGCAAGTGTATTTCGTATAGGTAAGACTAAACAGGAGTTCTGGCATCGCATCGCAAAGCATACATATAGCATACAGATAGGAAACTAATACCTACCACATGGCAGACGTATAGTTTCCAAACACAACTTCAAAATGCCAAAAGTTTCCTTCGTTGTCCTTGAGCGAATACATATTCCGGTCAGTGGTGGCAATTGGAACAAATCCCTTCTACAGCGAGAGCAGAGGTGGATCTTAAGGCTACAGGCTACAATATATCCTGGCCTATTCATCCTATTCATCTTGTTTGCTCCCTTTTTCAAGGGCTTTGTATCTGGCAAAACACAATAACGCTAAAATCAACTTTATAGGACAAGCAAGTCCTTATTTCTTGAATGCCTTTCTAGGTATATCACTTGTTAAGATTTTTTGTTGTCTTCTCGAATGCAGAAAGAGCTACATGTCCATGATGAATTCTTACTTGAATGTATCTATTGCTTTTTGAAAAGTATGAACTAACTGACTTCCTGAATTTCTGTTTAACTGTGTCCTCTGTTGTTGCAGGTTCCGGCGATGGTTGGCATGCGCTTCGGCCCCTGTGCAGATAGGGGTGGTGTTCGGTTATCCCTAGGCTTCACGGGAGGCAGGGGGAATACATGACAATTGCCTCTCTTCTAGAGGTCGACCGATATATCGGGCAATATTTGCCATTTTTTAATTAATTGCCGATTATGCTGATGAAAAAGGCAGATTATCACTTCAGCGTGAAATTCAATGCAAGATGCACTGAACTCTATGTGTAGAGTTCTCAGTTTAACCATTTAAAGACTAAATCTTTTCTGACACTTGTTGCTTACAAGTAAAAATCCTGTATTTTCTGCTAGAAAATCACTTAGAACCCCCAAAAATGATATATATATTTTTAGCAGAGACCCTAGGGAATTAAATAGCAGTTGTTGCAATATTTTATGTCACACGGTATTTGCGCAGTGGCCTTTCAAATGCAATTTTTTGGGAAAAAATACACTAATGATTTAAAAACAAAAAACTAAAACAGTAAAGTTAGCCCATTTTTTTTTCCAAAAGTTTTGAGTACCTGTGTTTGTGTATTAATATTTACTATATAGTTTGTTTTTTTTAATCTAAATTATACATACAAGTGAACTGATTGAAGGTTTGTTTTGTCTGCTTTCACACTGGAGCGGGCAGGCGTTGACGGTAAAACGCTGCTAGTTTTAGCAGCGCTTTACCGTCATTTTAGCTGCGCTATTCGGCTGCTAGCGGGGCACTTATAACCCAGCTATTGGCCGAGGAAGGGGTTAAATGCGCCCGTGAAGCGCCGCTGCCAAATTGCATTGGTGCCCATTCATTTCAATGGGCAGGAGTGGTGGAGGAGCGGTATACACTGCTCCAAAGATGCTGCTTGCTGTTTTTTTAACATCCTGCCAGCGCAACACCTCAGTGTGAAAGCACTCGGGCTTTCACACAGACTGCAGGGGAGCCGTTTTGCAGGCACTTTACAGGCGCTATTTTTAGCCCAAAAGCACCTGAAAAACGCCCCAGTGTGAAAGGTGTCTGATTTTATGAGATGAAGGGGGAAAAAATCGGCCTAACATATCAGCCCAAAAAAAACGGCATCATATATTGGCCATCGGCAGCCGCGATTTCAAAATATTGGCATCGGCCAGAGAAAAACCCATATCGGTCGACCTCTACTCTCTTCCCTCCTTATGTGCTCCCAAAGCGACCTTTCTCCTTTTGGCCGCTGGAGGGAGCATTTTCCTGCTGGCGGCATCCCGCGGCCTGCTGTGCATGTGCGAGAATTCTAGGTGTGAGTGGCACGCCATGTTTGGGGCGGAAGCTACGACAGTGGTCGGTGGTTTTCCCTTCCAGAACGCCGGGGGGGCTGTGTGTGGGCCTCTCGTTTGGTGGCTGGTTCCTCACAGTGCCGGGGGGGAGGGAGGATACCGGGTCTGGCACCAATCAAACATCCCGAACACCTATAGGCAATATATAAAAAGCCTGTATGAGGATCTCCTTCAGATCCCATGCAGCGGTCATGACGGACAGACCTAAACTTTACCCGCTTTGACGTAAGTAATGCCCTATATATAAATGGCTACTCACTGGATCTTCTTATTTTGATATGTCCGTAGTTCATTAGAACTTATGTTTGGTGTGCGCTCTTAAAGCCTGTTACCACCCGCCATTTGAAATTGAAGAGTTATCTTTATTATTTTAGGTAAATATTTATGTTTTTGTACCACTTTGTTTCACTTCTATGTCCACATCTTGTTTACTCACTCATCATTCACACTCACATACACTTTTTATTTTCTAGTCATTCCCTCACATTCACACATCTCTTCTCACAGCACACTAATGCCACGTACACACGAGCGGATTGTATGGCGTACTTAGTCCATCATACAATCCGACGGACAATCCGGCGTACTTTCCACTGAACGGACTTGACCACACACGGATACACAAACAGTCCGTCGAAAGCTTGTGCGATGACGTGTACAGCACGTACGACGGGACTAGAAATAGGAAGTCCAAGACACAGCAAAGCACCCTTCCGCCGTGTAAATCCTTTCTGGGCATGCGCCATTCTTAGTCCGTCGAACTAGCATACTGACGACCGTATTGTCCGCTAAAACCAAAGTACGACGGACAGATTTTTGGAAAAACCGCAAATCTTAGTACTCCGGACTGCACGCTGAAAAAGTCCGCTGAAGCCCACACACGAGCGGATTGTCCGCTGAAATGTGTTTCAACGGACTAAGTACGTCAAACAGTTCGACCGTGTGTACGCGGCATCAGTCACCCACACATCTCATTCACTCTCTTTTCTCACAGCCTACTCCACACACATTATTTGCTATTTTTGCCCATATTTTGCACCTGTCCATTCTTCCTTTTTGCTTTTTGTTTTTGTTTTTCATGTGTTCATTATTCATTTTTTGCAACATCCCTCACACACACACATCACTCACAATCATCATTCACGCTTTTCAGTGTAGATTCACCCTACTCACACACTTTCACCAACCTATTATCATTCATAATTTTTCATTTCCAATTTAATTATCACATTTAAATCCATCACATAGTTTCACCATTTTTACATATTTATAAATCATTAATTTTAGAAAAATTACATTCTTCTAATCCATCTATTATCATAACCTTTAACATCTGTTTGGTGATAAGATTGGTCACCGTCCTTGGTCTCCGGTTCCTCCCTCACCCCCTCCCTGTGGGGGCATGAATGCGGGCAGCCTCTGGTAGGCCTTGGGTGGTTTTCTGACATTGCACTCTTTTTCTGCATGTTATAAAGCAGGAGTGCTTGCCGCATTGGTTGGACACTCCACAGTTTTTAAATATATTTCAATAAAACAATTTCTGTGTTAATATCAACATTTATTGTTTTCTGGTAGTATTGTTTTTCAAATGATCTTACTTTTGCAATGCATCTTTCTCTTGAGTTCCTTATTTTCTTCCCCCATAAGACCTCTACTGTTAAGGTCAAAATGCATCGGGGTGTCTAGTATGATCACAATATTTATACCTTGCCATGTTTTTCTATGTATACCCACACGGCTGTATCTATTATCATACACTTTAACAGCTGCTAAAGATTGGTCTCTCATAGACCTTGGGGTGGTTTTCTGAGTTGCATTCTTTTCTTGTACAATAAGGCGGGAGTGCTTGCTGCATCAGCAGTTTTTAAACAGCAATCAGGAGGCTATCCCCCTCAGCCATTAGTGGTAAATATATTTAATCTTTTACAACGCATCTTTTCCCCCAGAAGAAGACCTCTACTGTTAAGGTCGAAATGTGTCGGAGTATCTAGTATGATCACAATATTTATATCCTGCTATGTTTTTTTAAGTGTACCCACACGGCTGCATTATGATGAACATGTTTTAGCCTCACTTTCAGAGCTCGTGTTTTAATACAAACAAATGTCCTCTTTTTGAAATTTTTCTTAATAAAACTTATTTATATCCAATAATTTTTGATGCTTTGCTGCTAAAAAACCCCATAAGGAAACCTTTCTATGTAAATGTGTTGGAATGGCCTAGTCAAAGCCCAGACCTCAATCCAATATAAAATCTGTGTTCAGACTTAAAGATTGCTGTTCACAAGCGCAAATCAACCAACTTGAAGGAGCTGGAGCAGTTTTGCAGGGAGGAATGGGCAAAAATCCCAGTGGTAAGATGTGCATAGAGATTCATCCAAAGCGACTTGGAGCTGCGATAGCCGCAAAAGGGGGCTTTAGAAAGTATTGACTTTAGGGGGTGAATAGTTATGCACATTGACTTTTTCTGTTGTTTTGTCCTATTTGTTGTTTGCTTCCCAATAAAAAAATAAATATTCAAAGTTGTGGGCATTTTCTGTAAATGAAATTATGCAAATCCTCAAACAATCCATGTTAATTCCAGGTTGTGAGGCAACAAAACACGAAAGATGCCAAGGGGAGTGAATACTTTTGCAAGGCACTGTAGTAATCAGGTGACTTCTGCAAACAAAAGGTTCCACTAGATTTTAGTTAGAAGTATCAGAGTAAAGGGGGCATAATACAAATGCACACCACACTTTTCACATATATATTTGTAAAAAATGTGGAAAACCACATATCATTTTCCTTCCACGTCACAATTATGTGACACTTTGTGTTGGTCTATCATATAAAATCTTAATACAATACATTTATGTTTATGGTTGGAAAATTTCAAGGGGTGTGAATGCTTTTTCAAGACACTGTATTGCTACCTACATATTTTACTGTGTGGACAAATATCTCTGGATTCCTTTGTGCTTCTGGACTCCATTGCAGTTACATGATGTATAGTCACATACTATTGACACATATAGAAGTGTTTCAGATGCCCTTGGATTTAGGTAGTTCCTTTTGGTGTTGCTCAGTTATGTCAATCATGCAGTCACATTTGGTTGAGTGTGCTAACTCATTCTCATTTCTAATTCACAGTCTCTGTTGATATGTTGATTTGCAGTGTTCACTAAAAAATGTGATTGATTTTTATGGTCTCTCTTCTTCTCAGTGGCTTGGTGTTTGCGACATCGCTGTTGTCACATGAATTTGCAGGTGTAAGGTGAGTTCTGTTTTGTAGGATCAGAGATGGGAGAGTCAAGTTTCCTAATTATGTGGTTAAAAACCCTGAGCACCAGGGAATTCACCATCCAAACAATTTCACAGAAAGTGGCTGACCTTGATGCCTTCTTTTAGCATGCTGATATTGTGTGCATTTGTGTTCCTTTTTCTCAAATGTTCTTAGCAGGCGTCTTTCACCTTAGAAGTCAGTGTCCATGATGGTGGCTTGCATGTGGATTTTGTGAACACAAGTGGATTTTAAGTGGAGAGTTAATAACCAGGAGTTGTGCTTTGACTGCTTCTGCTTGCAAGTGTTGTTTTGGGGGTGTTTTTATTTATTTTTTTCCCCTCCTTTATTTGATACATTTGCTAGCAGTTTTTAAAAGACCTTTTTTCTGACACTTTTTAACAGCATTTTTTTTCTCTTTCTTCCTGCTAATTTAGGGGAGGGGTTAATTGTTCACAGGTGTGTAAAGGTAGTTATACAAACTCCTCCAGGAGCTTGCTCCATGATGGTGGCTTGCATGTGGATTTTGTGAACACAAGTGGATTTTTGAACTGGAGAGTTAATAACCAGGAGTTTTAAAGATCCCACTGCAAGGGGCAACCAGACAGCTCTCCAGAAACGTCAGGCTGAGAGCAAGCCAGATTCACCAGAACCAGAGTGTTTAACGGGGACCACCGCAGCCAGGTAAGCTTGCACCTCCACTCCCCCCCCCCAGTGATTGTTCCAGGGACTCCGTCCGACCACCTACGGGGGCCAGGAAGGAATTTTTGCCCCACTGGTGCGTTTGGCTGCTACTGCCAGGGTTTTTTTTCGCCTTCCTCAGGAACAACCGTAGGTTAGCATACCCCTACCTCCGGCCTCCATTCCATTTTTCACGCTATCCTAGGACGACTACTCCAGATCACAGCCAGACTTCTTTTCTGAGCGGAGACCTTCACCTCAAGTAAAGGTAGCTGGAACAGCCAGCAACCGAATACAACAACTCCTTCCGCATCCATATAGGCATCCCCTGATCAACTTGCGTGCTAATAGCCTCAAGCACGGCGGCAAGTCTGATACCTAGCCCATCCTCAGGATCAATACCCTGATCAGGTTTATCATCTTAGGCACATAGTACCATCAACCTCATCCACAAACCATGTGCTACTTCAAATACTCAGCTGAAGTTCTGCACAGACTAAGGAACAGCAACACCACATTGCCATCTTCCATACAAAAAATACTTCAAAGAGAACAACTATTAAAAACCGGATGACAAGCAACTCCCAACCACAGGAAGAGATCTACTCAACCACTACAGTTAGATTGCGCCTTGATTAACGGCAGGTCTGCAGTCAAACATAGACTGGAAGTACACGACTTCATCATCGAGAACAATGTAGACTGCCTCTTCATCACCGAAAGCTGGTTAACCTCTGACTGCAACACCATCCTCACCGAATTGGTGCCGGAAAACTACAGGATACTAACCGAACTCCGGATAGGGAAAAAAGGAGGAACCCTAGCAGTGATCTTTAAAGGTCACCTGGATCTCACTAAACCATCATCTCAGAACCCAGTGCCTTTTATGGAAACCCTGACGCTACATCTTCAACCAACACCCCATGACACCACTCATATTCTACTGTGCTACAGACCACTGGGACCAAAGTCCAATCTTCTTTCACCCCTCACGGAATCCTTTGCAATGCACACCCTAAAATTCAAAAATTTCCTGGCACTCAGAGATTTCAACCTTTGGGCAAACAAGCCCAAAGACCCCATTGCGACTGCCTGCATCAATCAACTAGAAGAACTGGGTCTCCAGCAACTGATAAAGACTCCCACGCATGGGTCAGAACACACCCTGGACCTCATTTTCAAACAGAACATTGACGTCAACATACTCGGCAACATAACATTGCCATGGACGGATCACCACGCCATCAAATTCAAAATCGCTACCAACATCACCAACGAAAAACGTAATCCTGTAACAACAACGCACTCCGAATCCTTCAAATCCACTCTGTCCAACAAGATAACTACAATAACCTTAAACCACTCTACGGAGGAAACCCTCAACTCCCTGAACAGGGCATTGCTGCAATCAGCAGACTCGGTAGCACCAAAACGCAGGGCTCTCATCAGGAAGAAAAACTCTGGATGGTTTAATAGCTCCCTCGCCGTACTAAAGCAAGAACGCAGAAGAGCGTAAAGAACATGGAGAAGAAATACCACAGAGGAAAACCACTTTAACTACAAAGGTCTCACAGAGAATTATCAGAAAGCAATCTTCAAATCCAAAAAGGACCACTTCTCATATACAGTCTCAACGGCCGCAAACCAACCACGGGAACTGTTTAAACTGGTTTATCAATCAATGAATCCGGTGTGCCTAGAACCCCCAGAAAGTGAATCCCAGGATTACTGTGACAAACTATCTGATTTTTGGTGCAGACATAAAGAGGATGTCTGCACCAACATACCGCAACCGCCAAAATTTTCACTATCCCCAATTACCGTAGTCACCGCAAAAAAAATCAGTAATAAACTGCGTGACAGTACCTCACCTATTGACATCATCCCCACAAAACTACTGAAAGAATGCTCCGACATCGTGGCTCCAACCATAGCCTACCTCATAAACCGATCATTCCACAAAGGGATTGTTCCTAGCATCCTCAAACAAGGCATCGTCAAACCTCTACTCAAGAAACCAAACCTGGACCCTCTGGATCCAAACAACCGTAGGCCAATTACAAGCCTTAACACCATTTCTAAGATCATGGAGAAAGCTGTAGTACATCAGCTACAACTCCACCTGGATACTCACAAACTCCTGGACCCGCTGCAATCAGGCTTCCGCCCTGGTCATGGAACAGAAACAGCTCTCCTCAAGATTTGGGACGACGCCCTCGAAGCAGCAGATGACGGAGAGCCGTGTCTCCTCATACTGCTAGACCTAAGTGCAGCGTTTGATACAGTAGATCACAATACTCTACTCGTCCGCCTCACAGAAGTAGCCGGAGTCCAAGACATAGATCTCCAGTGGTTCGCGTCCTTCCTAGGAAATCGGTCACAGACAGTGAAACTAGGAAAATTCCTCTCTGAATCTCGGGCAGTCACCTGCAGTGTCCCTCAAGGCTCTCCTTTGTCACCCGTTCTCTTCAACATTTACATTCGCCCACTCCTTCAAATCATCAGATGCTCAGATCTCTGCTTCCACTCTTACGCTGACGACATGCAACTTTATTTCCGGATCAATGGAAAAAAAGATCACCAACAACAACTTGAAAACTGCCTCAAATCAATAGAGGACTGGATGACCACTAACTCCTTCCAACTCAACCAATCAAAGACAGAGCTTCTTATCTTCGACCCAAATCATAAGCCCACAACCAAAACCTCCTGGTCTCCACCAACCGTCTTTGGGCAGACTATCTCCCCAAAGACCAAAGCGAAGAGTCTCGGGGCTATATTTTAGACGCACAAATGTCAATGGATGCGCAAATAGGAGCAGTAGTCAGTGTATCTCACCATCTGCTGCGCATGCTTTGCAGACTCATCCCTTTTATCCCAAAGAATGACAAAGCAGTGGTAGTTGGAACAATCATTAATTCACGACTGGACTACGCAAATTCGCTTTACATAGGATTACCACAATATCAACTTGCGCGATTACAACTGATCCAAAACACGGCGGCAAGGCTGATAACAGGAAAAAAACCCTGGGAATCCATCTCTCCTTCGCTGAGGAGCTTACATTGGCTAACCGTAAAAAATCGGATCACGTTCAAGACCCTTTGCCTCACCCACAAATGCGTGCATAGAGAAGCTCTGCAATACCTAATGTAGAAAATAAATCATTACACACCAAACCGCAGTCTTCAATCAGCCAACAAAAACCTCCTCCTCGTGCCCAAAGCCCAGTATAAATCCAAGGGTGATCGGAGATTCGCTGTCCAAGGGCCTCGGCTATGGAATGCTCTACCAATCAACATCCGCCTGGAAGAAAATCACCTGGCTTTTAGGAAAAAACTCAAGACCTTCCTCTTTTAGCAGATGATCAAAGCTCGCCACAGCGCCTAGAGGCGATTCAGTTTGCATTGTGAGCTATACAAGTATTTCATTCATTCAGTGTCAGGTTTTTTTTTCTTGCTTTTGCAAATACAAAAAGCCCTTACTGTTTACTGTTACTGTCTGTCTAAATACTGATCATGCTGTGTTCTGCATATTTGTATTGTAAGCTTTGGAGGAAGCATGATACTGCATATGCAAGCACTGTATGTTACAATTTCTTTTAAAGTCAGTGAACCTTGTATATAAATAAATAAAAACAAAAAATAACAAAGTCAAAGGAAAGGTCATCAACAGATTTAAAGCTGGAATTATTTTAAATTTACATTGGCCCGGCTTGGTTATAGCTAAGGCCTTGTTCACACAGACATACTAAAGTGTACACCCATGCAAAGGACAATATTTGCCTGCATGGGATGCACAGGTGTTCAGTGCATCTTCATGAATGTAATCCCATTTATGTCAGTTGGAATCCAGTGGCTGGGTGGACACCACTGCTGTTGCCCATTTGACATCCATGTGGGTGCGAGCATGTGTCGCTGTAAGTTTGAGGACACGCACCCACTGTGTCCCAATTGATATGAATGGGACTACCTGCATGGGGATGCACTGAACACCTGTACATCCCTGTTCTGGCAAACACAGCCCTTTGCACGGGTGTATGCTTAAATACATCTATTTGAACAAGGCCTAACCCTTTATAGCTCACATCTAGAGGAGTGCTAGGGATGCAGAAAATCCCTATAGTAACCCATATTGCATACAGACAGCACTGGTGTCTTCTGGGTGCTGCTCAAGTGACTTGCCTTCTGTATACTAAAATCAGGGGGCCAATATTTGGCATCTCTGACAGGGATCCTCTGACCAGTTACATCATAACTTGGTAATTATGTTAACTGGGTGTATTTATAAAATATATATAAAAAAAATCAAGAAATGCTGCATTATGGCTGAATAGATTCTAGACAGAGCTGAAGATTTACTATTATCAGCTACAATGTTGTTTCCAGCCTGGGCACAGAACCTGCACTCCAGAAGATCATATTGGTAGTGGGTCTGTTTGCTTCATGTATAGGTGAACCAATTACCTTATCAGTATTTAAAAGCGTTGTGAGGGGGACTTTTCTTGCCAGTATATCTGTTTTAAATGTATGTGAGCTTCATGAACTGGTCAAGCAAAAGGTCACTATGCGTTAAAAAGAAAAATATGATAGTAGAAAGAACTTCTAGTAGCCTTGGTAATCACACAAACATACCCATATCTTTATTATAATACAGGATTTATATAGCACCAACAGTTTGCGCAGCACTTTACAACATGAGGGCAGACAGTACACTTACAATATAAATTAATACAGGAGGGACTAGAGGGCCCTGCTCATTAGAGCTTACAATCTAGAAGGGAGGGCCAAGTTGAAACAAAAGGTAATAACTGTGAGGGGTGAGCTGATGGAGAAAATGAAAATACAGTTGTTAGGTGTGGGTAGGGTAGGCTTCTCTGAAGAGAATGGTTTTCAGGGATTGTCTGAAAGCTAATAAAGTAGGAGATAGGCGGACAGATTGGGGTAGGGCATTCCATAGGTTTGGAGAGGCTTTGGAAAAGTCCTGGAGGCGAGCATGGGAGGAGGTGATGAGGGAGCTAGAGAGCAGGAGGTCTTGAGAGGAACGAAGAGAATGAGTAGGTTGGTATTTAGAGACTAAGCTAGTGATGTAGCTGGGGGCGAAATTGTGGATGGCTTTGTACGTAGTTAGTATTTTGAATTTAATTCTTTGGCCGAGCGGAAGCCAGTGGAGGGATTGACAGAGAGGAGTAGCAGACACAGAGCGATTGGTAAGGTGGATGAGTCTGGCAGCAGCATTCATGATGGATTGAAGAGGTGATAGATTATGTAGAGGTAAGCCAATGAGAAGGGAGTTGCAGTAGTTGAGGCGGGAGATGACCAGCCAGTGAATGAAGAGCTTTGTTGTGTCATTGGTTAGAAAGGGGCATATTTTGGTTGCGGAGGTTGAGGCGGCAGGATTTGGACAGTGATTGAATGTGTTGCTTGAAGGAGAGTTCAGAGTCCAGGACTACACCTAGAACCTTGGCATGTGGGGATGGGCTTATGGTTGTGCCATCAATTTTGGCAGTGAGATCAGGGGGAGGAAAAATTAAAAGTTTGGTTTTGGATAGATTGAGTTTGAGGAAGTGGTGTGACATCCAGACTGATATATCTGATAGTAAATTAGTGATACATGAGGAGACAGAGGGAGTGAGCTGAGGTGTAGAGAAATAGATTTGGGTGTTGTCAGCATAGAGGTGGTATTGGAAGCCATGGAAGGCTATCAGTTGACCCAGGGAGGAGGTGTAGATTGAAAATAGGAGCGGTCCAAGAACATAACCTTGGGGGACCCCAACAGAGAAAGGAAGAGGAGATGAGGAAGTAGAGTTTTAAGAAACACTAAAGGTGCGGTTGGATAAGTAGGTAGAGAACCAGCGAGGAGTACAGTCACGGAGACCAAAGGTGTGGAGTTTTTTGAGGAGGAGGGGGTGGTCAACTGTATCAAAGGCAGCAGAGAGGTACAGAATAATGTTGGTTTTGGCCGTTAGTAGATCGTTAGTTTTAGGAGAGCAGTTTCTGTGGAGTGTTGTCGACCAAATCCAGACTGAAGGGGATCAAGAAGGCTATTATCAGGGAGGTGTACTCTTAGTTGGTTGTAGACCAGACATTCAAGGAGTTTGGATAAGAAGGGGAGCAAGGAGATGGGGCGTAGGTTGTTAGGATCGGATGGGTCCAGTGAGGGCTTCTTAAGTATGGGTCTGACAAGTGCATGTTTTAGAGAGTTGGGAAGATGCCAGAAGAGAGGGAGAGATTGAAGATGTGGGTTAGAGAGTGTAGCATAGAGCCAGAGGGGGAACGTAGCATTTGTGAGGGAACCAGATCCAGAGGGCAGGTGGTAAGGTGGACATTACTAAGTAGTTTAGCAACTTCATCTATAGTGGTGGGTTTGAAAGAGGGAAGTAATGATTGTGCCTGCGGGCATGAAGATTAAAAATGGAGGGTATCAGAACAGTAGAGATCTCCACGTGAATTGTATCAATCTTCTGTTTGAAGTGATTGGCAATCTCCTGGCTAGTGAGTGAGTTGACGGGTGGAGGTGGTGGAGGACGAAGTAGAGAGTTGAAGGTAGAGAGGAGTTGATGGGGATGGGATGATAGGTTGCTAATGAGAGTGATAAAATAGGTCTGCTTGGCAGAGAGGAGGCTGGAATTGTATTTTTGGCGGGCAGATTTATATTGGTTGAAATCTTTCTGAGACTTTGTCTTACGCCACAGGTGCTCATGAGCGTGACTATGTTTTTTCAGACTTCTAGTAACATCTGTTTGCCAAGATTGAAGGGGTCGGGGGTTGATTCTGTGTGTAGTGAGGGGGGCCAGTGAGTCCAGTGAAGCTATAAGTGAAGCGTTGTAGACAGAAGTGGCTAGGTTGGTGCAGGATATGGGTGAGATTTTGTTGTAGAGGTTGTCGATTAGCAGAGTAGAGAAGAGAAGGGTTGAGATGACGTAGGTTTCTGCGGGTAACTTTAAGGCGGTTGGAGGGAGAGGAGGTGAAGGAGAGGGAGAGAGTGAAACTAATAAGGTGGTGATCAGAGAGAGGGAATGGCTAGTTAGAGAGGTTGCATGGAATGCAAAGGTGAGAGAAAACGAGGTCAAGGATTATTGCCTTCGGAGTGAGTAGGAGCATGTATCCACTGCTTCATGTCAAAGGAGGAGGTTAGGCTAAGAATTTTGGAAGGGGCAGGAGTGTTAGTATTAATAGGGATGTTGAAGTCCCCGAGAATGATTGTGGGGATTTCAGAAGAAAGAAAGTAGGGTAGCCAGGCAGAGAAGTCATCAAGAAATGTTGATACTGGTCCAGGGGGCCTGTAGATCATGGCTATCCTTAGAGAAATTGGAGTGAAAAAACAAATGCAGTGTGCTTCGAAAGAGGAGAGTGATCGAAAGGGAGGTGGCTGAAGTACCTGAAAGGTGCTATGTTGGGCTAGAAGGATTCCAACACCTCCTCCCTTTTGTCCATTGGATCTGGGGGAGTGAGTCCAAAGAAGACCACCATGGGATAGGGCAGCAGAAGACGCAGTGTCAGATTTGTGGAGCCAGGTTTCGGTAATGGCGTGTAGGTTAAATGAGTTGGCGATAAAGATGTCATGGAGAGAGGTGAGTTTGTTGCAGACAGAGCAGGAGTTCCAAAGGGCACAAGAGAAAGGGAGTCTGGTCTTGGGTAGAATAGAAATGGGAACTAAATTGTGTTGATTGTGGCTGCTGCCAGAGCGTACAGGGTGATGGGTACATGGGGTACAGTTTAATGATGGAGGCCCAGGGTTTAGGGATATATCTCCATATTTCTCCATATTAGTAGAAGCAGGAGCGTGAGGGAGGTAATATGGGAGTTGGATTTATAGGAATTTCCTGTGTCCCTTCGCTTTGTGCATTCGCTGAAGTGCAGAGTCAGAAGTGCTTCCACTTATAGAAAATCACCCACTTTGAGAAAGAGCCCCAGTTGCAAATGTGCCCCCTGCAATAGCTTCCCCCAAAAAGAAAGCTTATCTTTATACTGATAGGAGTGGGGTGTGGGTGGATTTCAATTATCACTCAGGAGGTAATAAAGCTTGGCTGGTTAACAGGGCAAAATTCTAACTTCAGAAACAGACTAGCAAGAGGGCATTAAAGATAGACGGGCCATAATTTTGGGTAACACGAGGGAGATAATAAAGCATTGTAATGTGGACAGGTCTACAGACTGTTGAGCAAAAATAACATACCAGCATTTTTAAAGACACACATGAAAAGCTTTATAGAAGAGGGCACATCTGTTGTCTATATAATTGTTTATGATTTCCTATGATATGCAAATATAAGATAAGTGAGGCTTATAGAGCATCTAAAGCCAGCATATTTTCAGTTTTATAGAGAGTAGGATAAGAGTAGGGGAGAATTAAAACATCTGGCAAGTTTTTTTTGCCATCTGTGGCCCATTTAAGAGATTTCCTTTCAATGTCCATCCTTTAGAAACAACAGAAAACAAAAAAATCTCCCCAAAGTGAGATAAATCCCCTCTTACACAGTTTTCACGGGTGTGAGAAGATTTGAAGATTTCTCAACGTGTCCTGTTCTGATGACGACTCTAAATTTTGGATTTACCTTCACTTTCAGTCCCAGTGACCATCCAGTGACCATCCAGACAAGCAGAGAGAACAAATCTCCCTAGCAGAAACACAGACAAAAATTAAAACCTGACCCAAGTTCTAAGCTCATACTACTCTATCAAACTAAAATAAAGAGTTTTGCCTTTAC
The DNA here is from genome assembly GCF_037356315.1 of Lithobates pipiens. NCBI lineage: Eukaryota > Metazoa > Chordata > Amphibia > Anura > Ranidae > Lithobates > Lithobates pipiens. Next base: position 174,703,606 of record NW_027507784.1, read on the forward strand.
ATACACCTACAGTGCCATGAAAAAGTATTCACACCCCTTGAAATTTTCCACATTTTGTCATGTTACAACCAAAAATGTAAATGTATTTTATTGGGATTTTATGTGGCACATAATTGGGAAGTGGAAGGAAAATGATAAATTGTTTTCCAAATTTTTTACAAATAAATATGTGAAATGTGTGACATGCATTTGTATTTAGCCCCCTTTACTATGATACCTCTAACTACAATCTAGTGGAACCAATTGCCTTCAAAAGTCACCTAATTAGTAAATAGTCCACCTGTGTGTAGTTTATTCTCAGTTGAAATACAGCTGTTCTGTGAAGCCCTCGGAAGTTTGTTAGAGAGCCTTAGTGAACAAACAGCATCATGAAGGCCAAGGAACACACTAGAGAGGTCAGGCATAAAGTTGTGGAGAAATTTAAAGCAGGGTTAGGTTATAAAAAAATCCTAAGCTTTGAACATCTCACAGAGCACTGTTCAATCCATCATTGGAAAATGGAAAGAGTATGCCACAAATGCAACCCTACCAAGACATGGCCATCCACCTAAACTGACAGGTCGGGCAAGGAGAGCATTAATCAGAGAAGCAGCCAAGAGGTCCATGGTAACTAGAGATCCACAGCTCAGTTGGGAGAATCTGTCCACAGGACAACTATTAGTCGTGCACTCCACAAATCTGGCCTTTATGGAAGCATGGCAAGAAGAAAGCTATTGTTTAAAGAAAACCATAAGAAGCCAGATGAGACCAAAATTTAACTTTTTTGCCTAAAAGCAAAACGATATGTGTGGTGGAAAACTAACACTGCCCATCTCATTGAAAATGTCATCCCCACCGTAAAACATGGTGGTCGCAGCATCATGTTGTGGGGATACTTTTCTTAAGCAGGGATAGGGAAGCTGGTCAGAGTTGATGTGTATATATAGCCAAATACTGGGCAATTTTAGAAGAAAACCTGTTAGAGTCTGCAAAATACTTGAGACTGGGGCGAAAGTTCACCTTCCAGCAGGACAATGACCCTAAACGTACAGCCACAGCTACAATGTGATGGTTTAGATTGGGGATATGTAATTAGCGGACCTCCAGCTGTTGCAGAACTACAAGTCCCATGACGCATAGCAAGACTCTGACAGCCACAAGCATGACACCCAGAGGCAGAGGCGTGATGGGACTTGTAGTTTTGCAACAGCTGGAGGCCCGCTAATTGCATATGCCTGGTTTAGATTAAAGCATATTCATTTGTTAGAATGGCCCAGTCAAAGTCCACAATGAGGACCGTAGACGCTGTTGTCACCCAAGGAAACTTAATGCAGCAGATAAAAGACACATCATGATTACTTCCCTTCAACATCAGATGATGTCCAGAATGTGTGGCAAAACTTGAAAATTGCTCTTCACGAACGCTCTCCGTCCAGTCTGACAGCTTGAGCTATTTTGCAAAGAGGAATGGGAAAAAATGTCACTCTCTAGATTAGAACAGCACAATTAATCATTAAAAAATCGTGATCTCGATTCACCCCCTTTCACGATCTCCCCTGCAGAGGTTGCCAATTCTTTGATATAAACAAGTGGAGAAACGATCTGCTCACTCAGCTATCAAAAGAAAACATCCGGGCAGTCTGCCAAGTTTTTTTAACTTGCAACATTGTAACTAAGCTTCTGTCTTAGATCAAAGGGATAGAACTTCTATGTAAATAAATAATCAGGGCAGACTGCCAAGTTTTCAACAAAGGTAAATGCAGGAAGTTTAACCACTTAAAGTGGTTGAAAACCCTTACAACCAACTTTGACCTACAGGTAAGCCTAGATTAAGGCTTACCTGTAGGTCCAAGAAATATCTCCTAAACCTACATGGTTTAGGAGATATTTGCCGTAGACAGCGGCGTGCAGGCGCACTGAGTGCGCCGCTGTCAATGGCGAAATGCCATGAGTGGCAGCTCCCGTGCTCATGCGCGGGAGTGACGTCATCGCGGCTTCACCGAATGACAGCGGTGGAGCAGCAAGACCCACCAAGAGGATGGAGGGGACAGCGGTGACTTCGCTGGCTCCTGTGTCAGGTAAGTGACACATAATGGACTACTATGCGATGCATAGTGGTCCATTATGCTTTACCTTTGCAGAGAATCAAAGAGGAAGTAAACCCATTAGGGTTTACGTCCTCTTTAAAGTCTAAATCTTTTTCCGACACTTCTTTCCTAAGTTAAAATCAATATTTTTTGCTAGAAAATTACTTGGAACCCCCAAACATTATATATATTTTAGCAGAGACCCTAAGAAATAAAATGGCAATTGCTGCAATATTTTATGTCACACTGTATTTTCTAAGCGGTCTTTCAAATGCAATTTTTTTGGGGAAAAAATTTACTTCAATGAATAAAATAAAAATTAAACAGTAAAGTTACCCCAATTTTTTTGTTTTAATGTAAAAGATGATGTTACACCATGAGAATCGTGAGAGAGTCGTGATCTATCTTCTAAGTAAAAACAATCATGATTCTCATTTTAGCCAGAATCATGTAGCTCTACTCTAGGTGTGCAAAGCTGGTAGAAACTTCCCCATAAAAGACTTTGCAGCTGTAATTACAGTGAAAGGTGGTTCTACAAAGTACTGACTCAGAGGGGCTGAATGCAAATGCATGCCACACTTTTCACATATTTATTTGTACACAATTTTGAAAAACATTTATAATTTTCCTTTCACTTCACATTCATGTGCCTCTTTGTGTTGGTCTATTACATAAAATCCCAGTAAAATTCATTTACGTTTTGGTTGTAACATGACACAATGTGGAAAATGTCAAGGGGTATGAATACTTTTTCAAGGCACTGTAATAGTAAACCAATACTGAAGAAAATACTGGAAAAGAAGAAGAATCAAAATCAAATCAATATTTGGTGTGGCTATCCTTTGGCTTCAAACCAGTAACAATTCTTACCCCTTGTACACATGGTCGGAGATTCCGACGGAATGTGTCCTATCGGACCGTTTTGTCGAATATTCCGACTGTGTGTGGTCTCCATCAGACTGTTTCCGTCAGAATATCCGACGGACCAACTTTTCCAACTTGCCGATAAAAGTTTCCGACAAAATGCTCAGATCGGACATAGTCCGATCATGTGTAGCCTACTCCGACGGACAAAGTGCCACGCATGCTCAGATCAAATTCCTAGACCAAAGCTATTGGCTACTAGCTTGAACGTAGTCCCGTCGTAACGAAATAACGTCATCACGTTATGTACAATCGGATTTTCCGACAACTTTGTCCGACCGTGTGTATGCAACAATTTCGGACAAAATCCAACGGAATGTCCGACTGTGTGTACAAGGGCTTACACTTGCACACTTTGTACACTTGCACAAAGTCATGGATTTTGTAGGATTCAAGTGTATAATTAAATAATTATACCAAGCAGGTGCTAATAATCATCAATTTCATATGTAGGTTGAAACGGTCATTAACTAAAACAGAAACAACTGTGTAGGAGGCTTAAAACTGGGAGAGGAAAAGCCAAACTATGCTACTAAGGTGAGGTTGTGGAAGACAGTTTCATGTTACAGGTGTACACCATGGCAAGACTGAGCACAGTAATTAGACACAAGGTAGTTATACTGCATCAGCAAGGTCTTCCATAGGCAAAGATTTCAAAGCAGACTGGGGTTTCAAGCTCCCTTGGGGTTCAAGCACGTTTGAAGAAGCACACAGAAGCAGGCAACAATGAGGACCGTACACGCAGTTGTCACCCAAGGAAACTTAATGCAGCAGATAATAGGCACATTATGATTACTTCCCTTCAACATCAGACAATGTCCAGCAGTGCCATCAGCACAGAACTGGCAGAAACCAGTGGGACCAAAGTTTACCCCTGTACTGTGTGGTTAGTTTTCCAAGATGTTTGAAACAACCTACCAGCCAAGTTCCTTCAAAAACTGTGTGCAAGTGTACCTAGAAGAATTCATGCTGTTTTTGAGGGCAAAGGGTGGTCACCCCAAATATTGATTTGATTTGGATTTCACTTTTGTTCATTTACTTTTCATTTTATTAATTGATAACAATAAAATATTAACATATCTCTGAAAGCATTCCTAAAGTTTAGCTGCCTAAAGTTTTGCACAGATCAGGAACGTCAAAAGTCCTTAGTTGCAAAGACCTCAGATATTTACAAGCTAGAAGGTCATTGAACTAGCACTTTCAGAAGAAAGGGTTATCAATTTCAGACTCTGTGTTTCTTTAATCACAGGTTTACTTTAAAAGTGACACCTGTCAGTTGCCTTGCATTGGATTGCATTTTCTATGGAGGAGTTTGATTGTTTTATTGGTACAGCAGAGAAGCATGACTAGGGAGTTCATCCAAATTAAGAGTTGATGTGCATGCTGGGAGAAGAAAGACTTTCATTAATATTCTCACATGAGTACTCGAATGTCAGTATAGAGCTGCATCGTTATGTATGCTAGCTAACAGAGAAATAGCCTGTCCCATTTGGGGACGTTACTTGTTTCTATCATGTTAGAGCCTGGAGTGCCAAGTCCATTTTTTTTTCTTTTTACTGAATAAATACATTTTTGAATACATCTGAGCATCTTTTGGCGAGCTTCAACAAAATACTGCTCTGCTAAAGCCGGGATGTTTCTTAACAATCTATTCAATGAATAACCAGTATATGTTTTTTAATATGACAGGTGTCACTCAAAATGAACCATTAATAACTAAACAGTTCAGTAAGAACAGAGCTCAAAAGCACAAAATTAACCAGTCAGTAGCAGAAAGCTATTGTCCTGTTTCTGCTCTTTCTGGTGGTTTCCGTTCAAGATGCAGACCTCAAAGCATCATGGAAGAAAACAACACTCTCGGGGGCCACCAGGTAGTAGAAATTAACTAGGCGCAAACAAGGCATTAATAGCAATGGTACTACTAGGGATGCACCGAAATTTCGGCCGCCGAAACATTTTGGCCGAAAATGCCCTTTTCGGCAATTTGCCGAAAGAGAAATACGGCCGATAATGGAGCCGAAAATGGGGCGGGGCCAGGGTAGGAGGCGGGTCTCCGCCCCCCGCCCCTGGTGCGCCCATCATGAAGAGCTATATCATGCTATAGTGCAGGCGAGCCGTCTCCGCCGCCTGTTTGATCATAGCAGGGGAACATCACAGCTTTCAGTTCAATAGCTGTGTGTTCCCGGCCGCGCGCCATCACGTACAGCCCCTCCCCCTTGTCAGGGCACTTTGATAGACAGATCACCCGTAGGATTGGACGGATGATCTGTCTATCAAAGTGCCAAGACAAGGGGGAGGGGCTGTACTTGACGGCGCGCGGCCGGGAACACACAGCTATTGAACTGAAAGCTGTGATGTTCCCCTGCTGTGATCAAACAGGCGACGGAGGCGACTCTCCTCTTCTCTCTTCTGTTTTCTCTTCACAGGTTAGCTGCTATGAGGGGACACACACTGGCTGCTATGAGGGGACACACACTGGCTGCTATGAGGGGAGACACACACTGGCTGCTATGAGGGGAGACACACACTGGCTGCTATGAGGGGAGACACACACTGGCTGCTATGAGGGGAGACACACACTGGCTGCTATGAGGGGACACACACTGGCTGCTATGAGGGGAGACACACACTGGCTGCTATGAGGGGAGACACACACTGGCTGCTATGAGGGGACACACACTGGCTGCTATGAGGGGAGACACACACTGGCTGCTATGAGGGGAGACACACACTGGCTGCTATGAGGGGAGACACACACTGGCTGCTATGAGGGGAGACACACACTGGCTGCTATGAGGGGAGACACACACTGGCTGCTATGAGGGGAGACACTGGCTGCATTGTATCAATTGTATCATGTGTCATGTATCATGTGTGCAATTTCTGACCATCTCCTGTACCACGTCTGCAGTCTCTGACCATCTCCTGTACCACGTCTGCAGTCTCTGACCATCTCCTGTACCACGTCTGCAGTCTCTGACCATCTCCTGTACCACGTCTGCAGTCTCTGACCATCTCCTGTACCATGTCCCCAGTCTCTGACCATCTCCTGTACCACGTCTGCAGTCTCTGACCATCTCCTGTACCATGTCCCCAGTCTCTGACCATCTCCTGTACCACGTCTGCAGTCTCTGACCATCTCCTGTACCACGTCTGCAGTCTCTGACCATCTCCTGTACCATGGCCCCAGTCTCTGACCATCTCCTGTACCATGGCCCCAGTCTCTGACCATCTCCTGTACCATGTCCCCAGTCTCTGACCATCTCCTGTACCATGTCCCCAGTCTCTGACCATCTCCTGTACCATGTCCCCAGTCTCTGACCATCTCCTGTACCACGTCTGCAGTCTCTGACCATCTCCTGTACCATGTCCCCAGTCTCTGACCATCTCCTGTACCATGTCCCCAGTCTCTGACCATCTCCTGTACCATGTCTCCAGTCTCTGACCATCTCCTGTACCATGTCCCCAGTCTCTGACCACCTCCTGTATAAAAATATTTTTTAAAAACAGTCATTTTCAGTATCGGTGCTGTTTCGGTTTCAGTTTTCGGCCTAGTGTATTTTTCATTTTCGGTATTGGTTTCGGCACCAAAAAAACCATTCGGTGCATCCCTAGGTACTACATATGTTGTATACCATATAGTGCTTCAGGAAGAGAACATAATTCTTATAGGTAAGGACGTTTTCTAGCAGTATTATAATACACACCAAAAGACAACAGAATGCTAGAAGAATACTAAAGTACAGAGAGAAGAGGGAACCCCCTGAAAAGAATCCCGGCAGACCAAGCTGCTTTAAAAAAGGGAATACATTTTATTGCACAATAAAGGTAATACAAAATTTCAACTATTGAGTACCCACCACCAACACCTAGACTAAATAAAATAAAAAAAAGACAATGTTGTCTAAATATAAGAGCAGCTGCATCACGTATCAGGCATGCACACCATATACCAACATATTGCAAATAAAGTGCAAAAAGTGAAAATGGATTAACTCACAGATCCCGGTGGCAATCACCATAGATCAATGTGCCAATACAGTATTGATTATTTAATAAGCCCCCAGCTAGGGGATAAAGGGGTATATAGTTTAGTTATCAACACACTTGAAAATGATCCCAAAAGGTTGCATGTCGCTAGTATACTGATAGCTTATTAGTGAACTGATTGTATATCCTGTATAAGACGCAACATACTGTCCCTTGTAGTAAATAGTCCAGCTAATCAGTAACAGATATAAGCAGTTGAGGAAAAGTAGCCCAGAGTGGGATCTATATAGTAAGGCAGTGGGTAGACATTGACAGCGTTCTATGGACAGGTGTCCCGGGTGTCTCCAGGGGACTTCCCCCTTTACTTTAGTATTTAGCTAGATTCTCAAGTCCCGGAGACTGCACCAGTTGGTGAATCTGCAATTTTTTGGGGACGCTGCACCTGTATGCACATCAACTGATTGGTGTAGTGGTTATATGATAGTGAGTTGCTGGTCTCTACTTATTACATAGAATGCTAGAGGAGCATTTCCCTTGGAGGAGTTATGGTATTAGAGTCACATTGCAATCCCCAAAATGTCCCTGCTGATATCCAGCTGCCAGTGGGAGACTGTTCTGAGAAGCTGAAATGGTAAACATATTCTTTCCTTCCTCTCCCATATACTCCTGTCTCCCCAACCAGTGGGTGCTCTTACTACCACACTGCAGGAACACCAGGTGATGCAGAGATTCCCATTTAAGAAATTCAGAGTCAAGATGACTGCTGAAATGTTGCAGAATTTCAAAATCCAATAATATATGTTGTGCTCCCCAAGATATTTACCTGGAGCTCGTAGCAGGGGACAGATTAGTCCTCAATGGTCTCCTACCAGGCTGAAGAATGGCACAGTGCCAACTTCAGGTTGGCGAATATACTGCAGCCCAACATCTACCTACATTCTCATACGTAAGATAATTGCTATAAGTACTGATTCTGATGTCTGATTCTCAGGTCTTAGATTTTCAGTCCCTTTGGTGATCTCCTGACTTTAATACCATCTCAATCTTTGAACAGAACATGCTGGCATATCAGGAAAGTCAGAGCGAGATCAGAAGTCTTTATAGTCTTACTTTTTCTAGGCTGGTAACTCATAGTAATAAATAAGAAAGGTTGGAATGACGGTCAGGCAACTAATATGTACAGAATAAGAACAGAGATCGCCTCCACATTTTTCCGCTGTTCATTTAACTTTTGGCCAGTTCTGGAGTGTTTTTTTTTTTTTTAAACCTTAACTTTTATTGTCAAGACTAATTCCTAGTATGACAGTTGGGTTTTGGCGGGCCATCATGGGGTGTTTGGTGCTCCGTTTGTTTTCGTTTGTATTCCATAATATTGTATTTCTTGGTATATGTTCAAAAACTGCAATGCTGTTGCCCTATAGGTGTAATGCCCTAATGTGTATATCTAAAGACTTCTGCGCTCTATGGAAAAGTGAAAAGTGACTGGTGGAAAAAAGCAGCAATCACTAAATGAGTTGTCTCTCACTACTGAAAAATAAGATAAAGGATGTGATGCGCTGATTTCAAACCATACAATAATCGCAATAAGCCACAAGTATGCGAATATAAAATTCTATAAAGTGCAACTGTGCATAAATCAATCAAATTATGCTTCTGTGCATATATAAAAGTGATAGCTAGTGCATAAACCATAAATTGACTCTATGTGCAAAAAAACGCAGATTTGTCATATACAGGTCCTTCTCAAAAAATTAGCATATTGTGATAAAGTTCATTATTTTCTGTAATGTACTGATAAACATTAGACTTTCATATATTTTAGATTCATTACACACAACTGAAGTAGTTCAAGCCTTTTCTTGTTTTAATATTGATGATTTTGGCATACAGCTCCTGAAAACCCAAAAATCCTATCTCAAAAAATTAGCATATTTCATCCGACCAATAAAAGAAAAGTGTTTTTAATACAAAAAAAAGTCAACCTTCAAATAATTATGTTCAGTTATGCACTCAATACTTGGTCGGGAATCCTTTTGCAGAAATGACTGCTTCAATGCGGCGTGGCATGGAGGCAACCAGCCTGTGGCACTGCTGAGGTGTTATGGAGGCCCAGGATGCTTCGATAGCGGCCTTAAGCTCATCCAGAGTGTTGGGTCTTGCGTCTCTCAACTTTCTCTTCCCAATACCCCACAGATTCTCTATGGGGTTCAGGTCAGGAGAGTTGGCAGGCCAATTAAGCACAGTAATACCATGGTCAGTAAACCATTTACCAGTGGTTTTGGCACTGTGAGCAGGTGCCAGGTCGTGCTGAAAAATGAAATCTTCATCTCCATAAAGCTTTTCAGCAGATGGAAGCATGAAGTGCTCCAAAATCTCCTGATAGCTAGCTGCATTGACCCTGCCCTTGATAAAACACAGAGGACCAACACCAGCAGCTGACATGGCACCCCAGACCATCACTGACTGTGGGTACTTGACACTGGACCTCAGGCATTTTGGCATTTCCCTCTCCCCAGTCTTCCTCCAGACTCTGGCACCTTGATTTCCGAATGACATGCAAAATTTGCTTTCATCCAAAAAAAGTACTTTGGACCACTGAGCAACAGTCCAGTGCTGCTTCTCTGTAGCCCAGGTCAGGCACTTCTGCCGCTGTTTCTGGTTCAAAAGTGGCTTGACCTGGGGAATGCGGCACCTGTAGCCCATTTCCTGCACACGCCTGTTCACGGTGGCTCTGGATGTTTCTACTCCAGACTCAGTCCACTGCTTCCGCAGGTCCTCCAAGGTCTGGAATCGGTCCTTCTCCACAATCTTCTTCAGGGTCCGGTCACCTCTTCTCGTTGTGCAGCGTTTTCTGCCACACTTTTTCCTTCCCACAGACTTCCCACTGAGGTGCCTTGATACAGCACTCTGGGAACAGCCTATTCGTTCAGAAATTTCTTTCTGTGTCTTACCCTCTTGCTTGAGGGTGTCAATGATGGCCTTCTGGACAGCAGTCAGGTCGGCAGTCTTACCCATGATTGCGGTTTTGAGTAATGAACCAGGCTGGGAGTTTTTAAAAGCCTCAGGAATCTTTTGCAGGTGTTTAGAGTTAATTAGTTGATTCAGATGATTAGGTTAATAGCTTGTTTAGAGAACCTTTTCATGGTATGCTAATTTTTTGAGATATGAATTTTTGGTTTTCATGAGCTGTATGCCAAAATCATCAATATTAAAACAAGAAAAGGCTTGAACTACTTCAGTTGTGTGTAATGAATCTAAAATATATGAAAGTCTAATGTTTATCAGTACATTACAGAAAATAATGAACTTTATCACAATATGCTAATTTTTTGAGAAGGACCTGTAGACTAAAATACATATATGAGGTATGTAAACTTATTACAAAATGTATATAGTGAAGCAAAGACAAGTATCTGGGTCTATGTTAAAGTGATAACTAGTGCAAGGACCATATAGTGACTTTATGTGCAAAGAAAACGCAAATTTATCATATAAACCAAAAAAAAAAACCTATAAAAAGTGGGTGTACTTATTAAAAAGTGTAAAAAATGGAGCAAAAACAGGTACAAAGAAAAAAGGCAAAATATAAAATATTCAATTCAAGTGACCAGCGTGATTGAAGGTAAAATGTCCCATACACAGTCAGATCATGCAATTCGGTAAATACACTAAGTAAAACGTGCAGCGTGCTGGGCAATCAATCCATCCGTGATGATCCGTGCAAAAAAGTGCAAATGTTATGCAATTACCTCACTGCTGTGAGTAAACAGCAATATAAATGATGAATGCCAGGATGATTGCAGAAAAACGGCTGTGTAACACAATCTTTAGGAGACTTCTCTAACTTCCTCGTGAATGGCAGGTAAACTCAAAGGAATAGATTAAGAGGGACCGCCATAGTGTAGTATTTTAAACATATAAGTTTTATTAAACAAGTTTTTAAAAACTACTCACAAGCGAAGCAGATATAAGCACATCAAACAAGCAGCATTAGAGTAAAACCGGATATGGACGTCACTTCCGGGTTCCTACGCGTTACGTCTTGGAGACTTCAACTGGGATGATTACACAGGGTACAGGAAGTGACTTATAGGTGTACTGGGCGGGACTGCGCCGCCCATTTCATTAGTATGCCGATGCGCCGCTGTGTAGCCATGGTAATGCTAGTGGGGGCGGGCCAGTTAGACTTAAATGTTCTGGGTGACCTCCCATCTAAACAAATAAAGCATTAGACAACAGCGCAACGGGGAGAGCAAATACAAGGGCAGAGCGGAAGAGCGGGGGGGGGGGGGGGGTTAGAACGAACATTGTGCTAAGTTTAGCAAACTGATTAAATTATAACTGTGGACTGCGCCGTGCCATAGACCGTGCTATCCGTTACTCTAATGCTGTGAAGCAATAGAGCACGTCCGGTGGCCATTTTGTTGGAGCTTAATTTAAAGTATGTGGGTGGCCATGTTTTTGGTGGTTTAGTAACGTCTGGAGCGGTGATTTAATAACAATAAAGCCAAAGTTAAAAAATAAAGGTACGGAACCGCACCAAACACAAAAACCTCAATAGATATCAATATATCTTATTGGGTCAGCAAAGGAAGGTAGATAATGAGTAAAGAAAAGTGTCTTATATCAATAGATGTAGGTACAGAAAGCTATACATAAACAGCTATATTTAGGAGACAGAGACAAATAATTAAAATTGATTTAAAAATATTGTTCAATTTTAAAATAGAATAGTGTCCAAGGGGAGGTTACTGGGCAGATTACAAATACACATAATGTGTAATTATATGGAAACACGGAGATGACGTACACATTAGGGATGCGATACAAACATAGCAAATTAATTAAAAGCTAAAAAAATATAAAATACATAAAATCGCATAAAAATGTTTAACCTAAAATTATAGGAACATATCTTAAAAATCGCATGGGATTAAGATGACAATATGTAAATAAATCGCTTTAAAAGGTATAAGAAAATTAAAATATTGGCAGAACGTAAAAGCACCATAGCACGAAATCGCACATAGAAAAATATATCATTGGGGGGCTAAAAATCGCTAATGAAGCAGTTCAAGTCGAACTCTATATTTAATCCCCTGGGGGCAAAGGTATCAAGGGTATATATCCATTTGGACTCTATCTGACTTAAAGTCCTCACCTTGTGCCCTCCCCTCCAATGTCTGACATAGGGGACAATACCCCAAAATTTCAAATGCTTGGGGTCTCTGTTATGGTGAATAGCGAAATGTTTAGAGACATTATGTTTATCGTACCCCTTCTGTATATTTTGTATGTGCTCTTTCAATCGAGTTTTTAAAGGCCTTTTTGTGCGGCCTACATACTGCAGGCCGCAGCTACACTCTAAAACGTAAACAGCACCTACTGTGTTACAGCAAATAAAATCTTTAACCTTGTGAGTATTACCGGTACTTGTGGCTAAAAATTCGAAGACTTTACTGCACGAGTAAACCAAGTAAAGTCTTCGAATTTTTAGCCACAAGTACCGGTAATACTCACAAGATTAAAGATTTTATTTGCTGTAACACAGTAGGTGCTGTTTACGTTTTAGAGTGTAGCTGCGGCCTGCAGTATGTAGGCCGCACAAAAAGGCCTTTAAAAACTCGATTGAAAGAGCACATACAAAATATACAGAAGGGGTACGATAAACATAATGTCTCTAAACATTTCGCTATTCACCATAACAGAGACCCCAAGCATTTGAAATTTTGGGGTATTGTCCCCTATGTCAGACATTGGAGGGGAGGGCACAAGGTGAGGACTTTAAGTCAGATAGAGTCCAAATGGATATATACCCTTGATACCTTTGCCCCCAGGGGATTAAATATAGAGTTCGACTTGAACTGCTTCATTAGCGATTTTTAGCCCCCCAATGATATATTTTTCTATGTGCGATTTCGTGCTATGGTGCTTTTACGTTCTGCCAATATTTTAATTTTCTTATACCTTTTAAAGCGATTTATTTACATATTGTCATCTTAATCCCATGCGATTTTTAAGATATGTTCCTATAATTTTAGGTTAAACATTTTTATGCGATTTTATGTATTTTATATTTTTTTAGCTTTTAATTAATTTGCTATGTTTGTATCGCATCCCTAATGTGTACGTCATCTCCGTGTTTCCATATAATTACACATTATGTGTATTTGTAATCTGCCCAGTAACCTCCCCTTGGACACTATTCTATTTTAAAATTGAACAATATTTTTAAATCAATTTTAATTATTTGTCTCTGTCTCCTAAATATAGCTGTTTATGTATAGCTTTCTGTACCTACATCTATTGATATAAGACACTTTTCTTTACTCATTATCTACCTTCCTTTGCTGACCCAATAAGATATATTGATATCTATTGAGGTTTTTGTGTTTGGTGCGGTTCCGTACCTTTATTTTTTAACTTTGGCTTTATTGTTATTAAATCACCGCTCCAGACGTTACTAAACCACCAAAAACATGGCCACCCACATACTTTAAATTAAGCTCCAACAAAATGGCCACCGGACGTGCTCTATTGCTTCACAGCATTAGAGTAACGGATAGCACGGTCTATGGCACGGCGCAGTCCACAGTTATAATTTAATCAGTTTGCTAAACTTAGCACAATGTTCGTTCTAACCCCCCCCGCTCTTCCGCTCTGCCCTTGTATTTGCTCTCCCCGTTGCGCTGTTGTCTAATGCTTTATTTGTTTAGATGGGAGGTCACCCAGAACATTTAAGTTTAACTGGCCCGCCCCCACTAGCATTACCATGGCTACACAGCGGCGCATCGGCATACTAATGAAATGGGCGGCGCAGTCCCGCCCAGTACACCTATAAGTCACTTCCTGTACCCTGTGTAATCATCCCAGTTGAAGTCTCCAAGACGTAACGCGTAGGAACCCGGAAGTGACGTCCATATCCGGTTTTACTCTAATGCTGCTTGTTTGATGTGCTTATATCTGCTTCGCTTGTGAGTAGTTTTTAAAAACTTGTTTAATAAAACTTATATGTTTAAAATACTACACTATGGCGGTCCCTCTTAATCTATTCCTTTGAGTTTACCTGCCATTCACGAGGAAGTTAGAGAAGTCTCCTAAAGATTGTGTTACACAGCCGTTTTTCTGCAATCATCCTGGCATTCATCATTTATATTGCTGTTTACTCACAGCAGTGAGGTAATTGCATAACATTTGCACTTTTTTGCACGGATCATCACGGATGGATTGATTGCCCAGCACGCTGCACGTTTTACTTAGTGTATTTACCGAATTGCATGATCTGACTGTGTATGGGACATTTTACCTTCAATCACGCTGGTCACTTGAATTGAATATTTTATATTTTGCCTTTTTTCTTTGTACCTGTTTTTGCTCCATTTTTTACACTTTTTAATAAGTACACCCACTTTTTATAGTTTTTTTTTTTTGGTTTATATGATAAATTTGCGTTTTCTTTGCACATAAAGTCACTATATGGTCCTTGCACTAGTTATCACTTTAACATAGACCCAGATACTTGTCTTTGCTTCACTATATACATTTTGTAATAAGTTTACATACCTCATATATGTATTTTAGTCTATATGACAAATCTGCGTTTTTTTGCACATAGAGTCACTTTATGGTTTATGCACTAGCTATCACTTTTATATATGCACAGAAGCATCATTTGATTGATTTATGCACAGTTGCACTTTATAGAATTTTATATTCGCATACTTGTGGCTTATTGCGATTATTGTATGTAATGCCCTAATGTTGTGGCTTGATTGCTATAAACTCTGACACCCAGGACAAGTACTTCTGAAGTTCTTGTTTTTATCTTGATGCTTTGACTGCCGAGGATGTATTTTTCGTGATTGTCGCGCGGCAAAACGTGCATGTAAAAACATGTCTGACCCAGGCCCAAAATTTGGTCCCCAAGTTTCTTTACCACAACAAACGCACATAGGGAAGCCCATTCAAGTGAATGGGCTGCTCTATGCACAACATGAGGAATCGCGTGACAGTCACTTACACAAAATCATGAATGGGGCTTAATGTCGCCACTGGGCTTCCTGACAAAAGTGATCTCGACGGCTTTACACAATCACCTGTAGCAGGCTGTGAGTTAATTCAATGACAATGATAATTAGTAAAAATTATGTAAATCAATATATGCATGATCAGATTAACCACGTAAGGACCAAGCCTCTTTCTGAGATTTGTTGTTTACAAGTCAAAACATTTTTTTGGTAGAAAATTACTTAGAACCCCCAAACATTATACATTTTTTCACACCATATCTGCACAGCGGTCTTACAAGCACAATTTTTTAAATAAGACATCAGTAAAGTTAGCCCAATTTTTTTTATATTGTGAAAGATAATGTAACACTGAGTAAATTGATACCCAACATGTCACACTTCAAAATTGCGCCTGCTCGTGGAATGGCGACAAACATTTGGCCTTAAAAATCTCCATAGGTGACGTTTAAAAAATTCTACAGGTTGCATGTTTTAAGTTACGTAGGAGGTATAGAGCTAGAATTATTGTTCTCGCTCTACCGATCGCATTGATACCCCACACCATTTTCATATGCAGGCGCTACTCACGTATGTGTTTGCTTCTGCACGTGAGCTCGTCAGGACGGGGCACGTTTAAAAAAAAAAAAAAAAATTCTTATTTATATTACTTTTTTATTTTTACACAGTTTTTTTTTTTAAAAAGTGTCACTTTTATTCCTAGTACAAGGAATGTAAACATGCCTTCTAATAGAAAAAAACATATCTAAAAGACCTCAGATCTCATATTTACACTAAAATCCATAAAAAAAAAATTATATTTTTTCATTAAAATTAATAAAAAAAAAAATGTCCCTTTAAGAGCTACGGGTGGAAGTGATGTTTTGACGTCGCTTCTGCCCTGCAATGATATGACAGGTGGGAGTCATCTTCCCCTCACTCGACCCATGTCAGGCCACAAGAAGGATCCGATCGCCTCCGCCGCTGCTGGCAGCTCTGATAAGCCGTAGAGGGCACTGGAGTGGGGCGGGAGTGGGTTACATTTTTACAGTATAAGGCAAGTAAAAGGTGCTAAAGACATCATGGGAGGTGAGTTCTTTCCTCAGCAATGACATCTGAGTTGTCAGGAGATGACTTACCGGTATGTTGGAAGGGAGCAAATAATTAAAAGAAGTATTGATCTTGAAAGACTTATTTTTTTTAATATAGAAGACCACATTCTGTATGATGATAATTGTAATTCATATTTCAGAAGTTGTCTTTGAAAGATTTTTTTTTTTCATCTTCATAGTATCTGTAAATAAGAGAAATTTAGCAGGGCAGTATATGCTTCACACTGTTTTGGTATATACTTCATTTGTTGCAGAGGAGAGTTTGTTCTTCCCTTTGTATTTTATACCTTCAATACAAAAATAGTTCCCATATGATAAAGCATTCCCATGACAGGCAAAAGACAGCTACAGCGTGGTACTATAGTTCTGGGAGGGTGATCATAGATGTCCTCCCAGAACCCCACCCCCGTGTGCCTCCTGTGGGTTGCATCAGGCACACTCTGTGACACAGCTGATCGCAGATTGGGGTAAAGGGCCCTTTACCTTGTGATCAGCTGTGTGCAATCACAGCTGATCACACGTAAACAGACTTGCCTGTTTTTGCTTTGTCTATGTGAGGAAAGGACTGCTGATAACTGTCAAGCATGTCAGCACGCTGTTTATAATGATAATCAGGGCACTGATCATCCATGTCCTGATTATCAGTGCATCCTAGTCAGTGCCCACCAGTGCTGCCTATGAGTTTCCATCAATGCTAACGATCAGTGCCATATCCTCAGTACTTAGTGGAACTTCATCAGTGCAGCCTCATCAACACACATTAATAAAGAAGAAACATTTTTTTTTGAATTTTATAACAGAAACTAAGGAAAACGTCTTTTTCTACATTTTTTCATTTGTCTGGAGCAAAATAAAAACACAGTGGTGATTAAATACCACCAGGAGAAAGCTCTATTTGTCAAAAAAAATTGATAAAATTCCATATGGGTACAGTGTTGCATGACCACGCAAATGTCATTCAAATTGCGACAGCACTGTATGCTGAAAATTGGACTGGGCAGGAAGGGGGTGAAATTGCCCTGTGTTGAAGTGGTTAAATGATGTTTAGAATGAGAAAAGTGTTCTTTTGGAAATGAGCAATAAAAATTCACACAGAACCAGCATTTGCAAAATGTACTTATATGCAAGACTGCCAATGGCAACAATCTTCTTATATTTGAAGCTTAAGTATTAATCACCGAAACAAGTGTAGTAAGCCGTTCAAGGATTTATCAGCTTCATTCCTAGCTCAAAATATTTAAGTTATACAATTTATATGATAGAATGATCGTAGGTGTGTAGTTGGAATAAGTAAATAAATAAAGGAGCTGGTCATGGAACTCTGTGTTTGTGGAGAAACAGCCTTGATACTACAGTGACCATCTGTCTAGAACAGTGATTCTCAACCAGGGTTCCTCCAGAGGTTGCAAGGGGTTCCTTCAGCATTGGGCAATTTATACCTCTCAGATAAGTTCCCACTCACACCTTTGATCTTTTTAACTATCTGTAAGGAGGTAATTCTTCCCAATGACCACAAGTGTAAGGACCTTTCTTCCCACTGACCATCACACTAATGTATCATGAGTTGTAGATTTCAAATTTTTTAGCAGGGGTTCCCACATACCGGAGAACTATTTCAAGGGTTCCTCTGTGTTGAAAAGGTTGAGAAAGGCTGGTCTAGGATATACCCAAGAAGGAGGAAAAGGACACAGCAGTGGTGGTATACATCTGTTGATGCACAACTTGATTCATTTGGGGTCTTCCCTTGAGATGAGAGGCTAGCCACACACAGAGTGTGGATTGGAGAATATTCACAAGCTTTTATATTACCTGCATTTGGACTTTTTTTCTTTCTTTGCTGCACTTACTCCTATAGAGACTATTACCTGTAGTTATTTCGGATACATTTTGGATTACTACCCTCACCACTGTAATTGGTTGTCACAGTGGTCACATTTTATTTATTTGTTACAGGTTCTTATATAGTGCCGTCAATTTACTCAGTGCTTTACATATTTATATATATTGTACCTTCACGTCAGTCCCTGCCCTCAACGAGCTTACAATCTAAGGTGCCTAACTCACATTCATACATATACTAGGTTAACCTACCAACATGTCTTTGGATTGTGGGAGGAAACTAGAGTACCCAGAAAAAACCATGCAGACACAAGTAGAACATGCAAACTCCAGGCAGATAGTGGCGTGGTTGGGATTTGAACCGACAACCCTAGTGCTGCTAGGCGGACATGCTAACCACTACTATGCTGTCACATGACTGGAAGCTCCTGCTGGCTACCGATCATTAGTGGGGACTGAGAGTTGTCTTTGACAGTTCAGTCCTTGTTCTGAGAGTGTGCTGTAAGTGCGCTGTCAGAACAGAAACATTGGCTACCCAGTGACACATATGTGCTGTGTCTGGGCATTAAAGCCCACCCTTTTGCCGATGCGCATATGTGTTATGCAGGCAGCAAAAGGTTAAAAAATAAAATAACAGTGCCAGCTTTTATTATTCACCTTCAATCCAAAGTTTTCCTCCACAGTATTTGTTTCTGCCACAAATGTCCACAGTCTGATGGCAGCATCATTCAACTCACGTCTTCTGAGCCCCAGTCGTCGTGAACCCCCTTTCCCTCCCATCACCCCCATCTCTGCCTGAAAAACCTAGTGCTATCCAGTCACACATAGTGCATTTCCTAATTGGCAGGGTCAGTTGTAATTACAAATATCACTTAGCTTATTTCTTCTCAGTGGCTCAGTGATGGGGCCGTGATGATTGTCACAGACATTGGCAAACAGTGTTATGTTGGATCATGGACCATTTAGGGTCTGTTATTGACTGAGGATCAGAGTCGGGAACAAATCTGAAATTATAGGAATAGTATCCTGCCTCATGGGTAAGACCTCAGCTGTGAGTTCTAAAAAATCTATCAACCTGAGAATTTTCTTCATAAATTGCTATTTATTTTTGCTACAGTTGGCTAACAAATATTGACCAAGTTGTGTTCTCATAATGTAGTAACATTAAAGTGTTACTAAACCCACAACAGTAAAATCAGTGTGTAAATGCAGCATAGCCTGCTTGTTATACTTGCTGTGGAACTTAAGAGGTTAAACCTCTGCATTGTGTAAACCGACAACAGTAAAATCAGTCTGTAAATGCAGCATAGCCTGCTTGTTATACTCGCTGTGGAACTTAAGAGGTTAAACCTCTGCATTGTGTAAAAAAGCAGTTTTATCTAGTATGCATAGATCCTCCCCCCTCCTGCACCATCTATCTGGGGAAGGCCAGCTAACACAGGCAGGGTAGCCGACTTGCACATGCTCAATTGTGTCTTTTATGCTGGAGAGAACATTTAATTGTTCTCAGAGCTAGCCAGATCACATGATATTGTCATCAAACATGTGGGCAAGTATACAGGCTATAGTAAAAATCTCCTCCTTCCTGGACTCTCAGCATTGGAGAAACTGTGCAGTTTATTATGTAACCATGGTATACAGTTCATTCAAATAGGTATATAGTGGCAGTATTTTAATGTAAAAAGAATATTTGTAAGCTGTTGTCACTGTGATGAGCTATTTTCATATTACCGGGTTTAGTAACACTTTAACTTAAAGTTGTATTAAACCTGACAGAATAGATTTATTATATTGCAGATTACCAATTCTTGGATGTCATAGCTGCATTATTTTTCTTTTTTATGTTTTTTTTCTTCTATTTTCATCTGGTGAGATGGCCAGTAAGTCTGCTGTATTTCAATGGAACAAATTCTCCTGCAAATGTATCAGTTACAGGGATGAGACAAACAGTTTACCACTGACAGGGGTGCTTACAATTATCAGCTTTTATTTATCAATGTAAAACCCAGAGGCATAGCTTGAAGCTTGCCTGGGGCACCCCACACCCTTCCACCGTGCGCCAAGATACTCCCACCGCACATCATGATATGGTAGTTGTATGGTGGTTGTCTCTCTTCTCTCTTTCCTACTGCTGGCTGCACATGCACACAAGGTGGGGGCAAGCAGGCCATGCTCTGATCTGCCGGGTGAAAGTGGTGAGCTTGTATGTAAAAGAGGGAACTCGGTGGGCCATCTGTCTTCCAGAGTCACATACAAGCCCACTGCTTTCACCCAGCAGCTCAGAGTGTGACCTGCCTGCCCCCACCATGTGTGCACATGCAGAACTGTGCAGGGGCGGGAGGGGGTACTGTATTTGGCTGGGCTGGGTGCTGATCAAAGAGTGTGTCCCTGGGGATATCACATTTCTTTTTGAACCTTTCCTTTTTACATTAGTAAACCTCTTATGGCCAGACTGCAGTGATTTGGAGGTGCAGGATATTGTGGGAGGGTGACACCCCTTCCTGGTAATGACACATGCCCTCTCTTTTTCAGTGACAGCTGACCCCTTCCTTCAGAAGCCCCCCACTTCCGATAATCACAGATGACTTCAGCTCCTGGTATCACACATGCACCCCCCCAACAGACAATGACAGAATAATGACCCCTCCCCACCAGGTAAAGAGCCCTCCCCCCACCAGATAATGACAGATGGCCCCGCACCCCCCACCAGGTTATGACAGATGACCCCACTCCCCCCACCAGGTAATGGCAGAGGACCCCCTTTCCCCCACCAAGTAATGACAGATGACCCCCTCCCTAATGCATTCACTCAGCTGTAACAAATCAAATACCTCCCCCACCAAGATAACAGAGCCCCCCCCCCCCATTAGGACACATGCACTTCCCCTCCAGTAATGACAGATGCCCCCCACTTCCACCTCCAGGTAATGATAGGTGCACTCTTCCTAGTGATGGCACATGCCCCCGCCCAGGAAATTACTGATTCTGGTAACATTCTCCCCCTCATGCTTATGAGAGATTACCCCTGCCCCCCCCCCCACCCACCTCTGAAACCAGGAGGCTGTTAGGAGATTTTTGGAGGATTTGTATGATAGTGTCAGCAGGTGGAGGGGGGGGGCAGTGTGTGTTTGTTCTCTACACAAATCTAACCGCTGTCTTACCTC
This sequence comes from Lithobates pipiens, assembly GCF_037356315.1. NCBI lineage: Eukaryota > Metazoa > Chordata > Amphibia > Anura > Ranidae > Lithobates > Lithobates pipiens. The sequence goes on from NW_027507784.1 coordinate 174,724,707, forward strand.
ACCACAGTGGCCCTGGCTCCCAGACAGTGCTCTCCTCCTCCTCCCTCACTCAGCCCTGAGATAGCTCCGTGTAGGTCCTCGCCTCCCATCCAGGGCTGGCCTCACCACATCCTCCCTCCACTACTCTTTGCTCCGCTCAGAACTTCTTATTCAAATTATTTGCAGGGGATCTCCTGGCTGAGATCTCACTCTGACCTGGTTTCCGCTTGCCCCATCACAGTGACAGGGCGATGTCACAGGTTTTCTAGAGCATGGGTGGAGGCGCAATTGCAACCACTGATGCTATGCCTAGAGTAAAACCTTTATCCCAAATGAAGCAAAGCCATTGCTGTAACTGCAGTGAGCTGGAGTTTGTTTTCTATTTGTTAGTGTATCTAAATCTGCTTGTACATCTAGCAATCCTCTCTTCTCCAGTCTGATAATGCTGCTGTCTAAAGGTGATGCTCCTTCATCCAGAATGTAGGCACTCTAATACAGAAGGGATGTTACTGGCCATATCACCAGGTGAAAACAGAGGTAAAAAAGTCTTAACAAAGAAAACTAATACAGTCACTACATCTAATCATTGGTAAGCTACAATATATAAAAATTTAATACCAAATTAAAATTTTCTATTCAACATGTATGCATTGTTACCTATAGGATGCATTAACATAAAGAACTATTCTTGCAGTTTGTCAGCCAGAGATCCAATTCCCCACATACTGTTGTTGGCGCACCATGCTGTTGCTTTTTGTCTGAAGAATTCCAGTTATGTTATGTATTTTGTTGTATTATAGAGATAAACACTCATTTCATAATATGCTCTACTGGTGTTTTAGGTGGCTTTTTATTTCAGAAAATTGTTACACAAAGCTACATAACATTCAATGTAGGCTAAGGTGGCAAAAAATACTAAGAGGTCTGGATTAAAGTGTGCAAAAGTTTGATTGAAAGTTGTGTCAATCTGTGTATAAAAATAAATAGATTATTAAGTCTCTCGCTTATATTTTTTGTCTAGTAAAGTCTATACATATATATGATTACTGTAGTTGGCTGCACAATTCCATCTGCCTTATCAAACTTATCTTCTTTGTAAGGAAGAAATTGTATTTATTTTTAGCCCGTGTGCCTAGTTGTTGCATTCCCCCTGGGTTTAATCCATGATTCATAATCCATGCTGCTTTAATATGGTGTTGCTTCTTTCATTGTCAGTCTTTCTGCCCAATCCAAGTTACTAATGTTGCTGATACTGATATGAAAAAAAAAAAAAACTGAGCACATTATGATTGATTTTTTTTTTTCCAGCAAAACAGAAGTTAAATCTAGTGTCTTGTCCATGGAGCAGATTTCAAGATTTTTGCTTATCTATATTATTGAGCAAATACTAAAGAGTCCAATTGTAGCCTTAAAGTGCAACTACATTGCATCTGAGCACCACAAACCAAAAAATGCTGTTTAATTTATTTATAATATTCAAAGCAAACTCGTCCATCCATCTCTCCGTGTTTTATTTTGCTGAGATATCACTTTGAAAGACACCCCCTAGCATTTCTAGCTGTAGCCATCTTGAATAAGGGCAGGTTATTCATGTAACATTTACTTCCTAAAATCCATCTGCCCTCATCTCAGGCATGCAGGCAGGAGAGTGTGCATAGCTGAGAAAACCTCTCCCCTCATGAAGACTCCTGGGATGTAGGACATCACTTACATAGGCCTGGAAACCAGGAAGTAACTGAAGAAATGTAAAAAAAAAATATGATATACTTTCTATTTTCTAAAGCTAGGTGCATTAGAGTTAAAAATAATCAATGTTGACTAAGAGAGGGAAGTTCTGCTTTAATTTCTATATTGTTACTTATAGTATTGCTAGTTAATCATGCTACAAAGATATAAAAGTATAAAAGAAATTTTTTGATATGAAACAAAATCAATATAATATTTTTACTTGCGCACTTAATGTCAAAAATGTTTTCCTTCAATGACAAATAATTGAACCCAAAAGATGGAAACTATGTCAAACTGAAAGAGCGTGTGTGCTTCAGGTAACTACTCAAATCTTCACATGTGAAAGTGATTGTATTCTCCCACCAGGTATACATTTAGTTTAGGAGCCATGAACCATAATTAACATATTGCATGTTTATGAGCAAGATCATTCGGCACCTACACCCAGGGTAATCTGTACTCTGGGGAACTGTTGGTTGAATCTAGTTTATGCCAAGCAGAGTGGTCTATGGTTTATAGATTCTCTGAAGGAATAAACTGACCACATTTATTAACCTAATAGCCTACACAGTGAGGTTTCCAAAATCTGAACCACCAATGTCATTCTGAAAGTTGCCGGAATGAGACTGAACGAGCGGATCAGAACTGAAAAAAATATTTGGCTTATGTTCTCCTTAAGCTGTTCCCGCTGACGTGGTGCATATATGCTGCCTTTTGCAGAGAGGGCTCATTATGTAGATGGTTTTCTGTGCTGGGAGAGCATGCCCTGGCAGGCATCGGAAAGATCCTGATGCATACTTGTGATTGGGGGCTTTCTGATCATGTGGACGATTGACCCAAATGGCGGGGAAGGGGTTAAAGCTAATTTTTTTTGTTCCTCGGAAATGTGAACATAGTGGTGCTTTCATGATTTACTCCATCAGCTGTTACAAATGTGCTTCTTCTTTTTCTAAAGCATGCAGACTAAACAGCACTCTTACTAATGAGCAAATTTAGATTTTTCATTTTTTTGGTCAAAAGTTAACTGTTAAATCCATCTCTAACCACTACTCTGGCCACTGACATATGCTGACTGTTGATATGCAGGTCACAGTTGATTGCCACGTTTCATGTTGTCTATGCTGTGTAGAAGACAAGGTGGTGGCACCCAAGAGAGGAATGATTGGCCTCAGTTTTTGTTCACTGGGCATGCACCAATGAGTATTTGTAAATCTGAGGACTACAAATTTGGTAACGGATCTCTAAACACTGGAAGAGGAAAGAGTTGTCTCAATGAATTAAAATAATGATAATTAATGTTATAGAGGGTGTTTTCCAAACAACATTTTAAAAATGTGCATTTAATGTCAGACCTAGACCCTTGTGTAAATAAAACTGAAATGCCTAGGAAGTTTTACAGAGTATGCATAGACATTCAGCTGTATTATCTCACAAGGCTGCAATACGGTGCTTATTTGTAGAATGTCTGGATGGGATATTTGGACTCAGTCCTTATTGATTACAGTATGTTTGCATTCTGGAAACATCTGAATCCAGTCTTCAGGGTCATTTTATTGCTCGGCAAGTGTATCAAAATAAATCTCTAGGTAAAATTAAACACATGCTGCCTGATCTGAACACTCTGCGGATGGCCGTTCAGTCAACAAACAAAACAAAAAAAAACCTTCAAGTCACCCTTGAGCAGACACAGCTGAGCATCACATTGCTGGGTTATGAAAAAAATGAATATTGCAATGCTGCTAGTGTAGCTTGTGTTTAAAAATGTATCATGGCAAGTCTACTTTCAGCATAAGTTAGGAAGGTAGATTAAGCAGCTGAGTATGTACAGGAAAATGTTATGAAGAGCTCACACCAATTTCTAAGACCACGTATAGAATTAAAGGCACATTCTTACATCTCATACAGATTTTGTCAGAGAGTTCAAAGTTTGGAATTTGACTAATGAGGCAAGGATGGACATTATAGCATTTTAGATCATATGATTTAAAGCAGTGTTCCCCAAATTGCCACTTGTGAACCAGTTGCAGCCCTTTGCTTGCCCTTACCTGGCTCCAAGTGCACTCTTCTTCCCACTGACCCCAACAGTGGAGCACGTATCTTCCTACAAACACCACTGATGGGGCAACTATTAATGGGGCACTATTCTAGCTGTCATCTGTTCAGCTGTCTACCAGTGGGGCATTATTCCTCCCACTGACATCAACTATGGGGCAGTATTTCTCCCACTGATAGTTTACTCTCCTTAACCACTACTGCTGTGGCATTTTCTACTCCCAGTGGCCATCATCTGCCACCCTAAATCTGAAGGACCATGAACTGGTCCTTTGTTTAGAACGTTTGAGGACTCCTGAGCTTTCGGTGCTTAAACCCTAATATGGAGTTATATAATTTTATAAAGTCTTTGAGTTCATTTCCCCCCTTCCCCTCATCCCCCATTAGGATAATCAGCTACATACCCGGTCCCATTTGGTACAGACTAGGGCAAAAGATGGTTAAAGGAAGGTGGGGGAGGTATTTTGGCACTTTTGTTTTTTACATCATTCCTGCAATGATACGATTACATTTATTTTTACATGCTATTTGCTTCTGTCAAGATTCATAGGGTGCTCTGGCCAATCAGATGCTTATTTGTTAATGCAGCCCTACCTTAAGGTTAAAAGCATATAAATGAAGTCAAATGGCTCCATTATGACTGCCGCCAAAATGACTGCTGGATGTTGGAGAGAATTATTATTTGTTAAATAAATCACACAATTTTAATAATGTCCCCAAAAGTAAATCCAGAGTTCATAGCGTCCAGCAGTGTTTTGATCAATTAAGTTGTTCTGCAATGTAATTCACACGATTCATGATTGCCTGTCATCTGCTGATCTGTAGATAATGCACTTTCACCTTTAATTGCCAAATTTCCAACTGCAACATTGAGAGTGTTATGCATGATGTGCTTACAATAATGTATGCCTTTTAGCACATTTTTTTCTTTTCAGAATGGAATATATGTTGTTCGGGACAAATTTTTTTTTTGCCAAACATGAACAACCTCCCTACCAGCCAATTCTCAGAGTGTGTAGGTCAGGAGCACAGCAGGATACTCACTGCATGCTAAAAGCTCCTGCAGGTCCCATTCACCTTCTGTGCTCAAAGGTCAGGCTGTCACTGACCGCTGCAGTTTGGTGTTAAACCCAGACACTCCTGAGCTTCTGCTCCTGCTACAGAATTTACAATACAAGTACTTGTAGCAGGAGCTGTACACACAATGCTTACATATGTGTAACTTCACAGCCAAATTCTCTCCTTCCTCCTGTGCAGCAGCAAATTGCTGCTGTATTGATCCATTCCTGGCCCAGTGTGTGTAGCAATAGATCATTATTAGAAATGATCTGTAGCTGTAACATTTGATCAGTAAGGACACTATCACACCTGCCCTGTTGGGCTATATTGAGCAGTGTTGCCCAATGCATAGAAATACCTACCATGCATTCATTTTAATAAACTGAAAAGCTAAATAAAGTTTACAAATAATATCTAGCACTGCAACGCGATCTACAACACATTGCAGGGCGCATACACAATTCACACCATTGAGTGTGCATTATGCAAACCTAAACATGCACCTGCTGGTGTGGTTAGGCCCTAAAAAACAAGTGAGATGTTATGGTTCACCATTGCCTAAATTAGCACAATGCCATTTAGAATTTAGGGACCACAAACCTGTAAAAATGTCAACTTCATGCAAATTCCTATTCTCATAAACTCGACTTGATCATTCCGGTTTTGAAGAAATTGATTATATTTTCCTGGTTGCATTGCAGTATAATGCAGTAGTAATAGCAAACACACCTTTTGCATCCTGATACTGCCTATGTATTGGAGTGAATGGACTCAGTTCTAAGCTATTGTGAGGCTCACTGGACATGTTAGGGGCTACACTTGAGGCCTCCTATGTTTACTCAGTTAACCACCATTGTACAAAGGTATGAAAAGCCATAATCATTATCCTAATGTATTGGAGATGGCTACGTACAGCATTTTAACCTTGGACAACAAACAGGCCAGCCACTGGCATCCTAGCAGCCAATGATGTCTTTAGTTGATAAGTAGGATGCTTGCCCTGAGTCGTTTGCCCCCCTCCCGTTAGCACTGGGGTCATTTTGGCAGAGAAAGGGAAAGAAACTGATGGAGAAGAGTAATACTACTACCAGTTTTCAAAGGTTACCTCTAATGCTGGGTGGATGCTGCTGTGATATTTAAAACTATTACTTTTCTTTTTAAATTTTAGAATGAGGTGCCTTGAGGTTGTGTATAATTTTAAAGGCTGCCTTGACTGAAAAAAGGGTTGAGAAACACTGGTTTAGATGATGCTGGAAGTCCTCCACCCTGATAATGATGCAGTCTTTATTTGACTTTCTGTAGTTTCTAAAGCATATTGTGAGTTTATACGGAGTATTAACAAACTATATGCTCTCCAGTTAAGGTGTACTGTATACTGCATATACCCTCAAACTTTGTGCTAAACTGCTTAAAAGTGATTTCTCCAGTTTTTTTTTCTTCAATAATTTTTATTGGAAGTTTTCAGAATATTAACATTCAAACAGACACAGTACGCAATGGTATATTATGTTACGCCAGCATGCGGCTGTATATTTACAACAGTAAAGTTAAGTAAAGCAATAGTATTCAAGTAAAACAAGTTAGTTGACAGAGGATATTATAAATCTATGTATTGTTCTGTCTATATCTTCCAGTTGCTATCAAATTTCTTATGTTAAAGAGTTAATAGCCAGAAGGTGTTCAAAGGTGTGGTTCCTGTCATCTAGTTTTATCACGTCAGATGGATTCATAGATATTGTATCTTTCCAATTGCAGAGTATCATGCCGCGTACACACAACTGTCTTTTCCACCAGAATAAACTCGGTTTTTCCAACGGAGTTCCGCTGAAACAGTCTTGCCTACACACGATCACACCAAAGTCCGATTGTCTAGAACGTGGTGGTGTACAACGCATACGACAGGACTAGAAAAAGGAAGTTCAATAGTCAGTAGCCAATAGCTGCCCATGTGTCGTTTTTGGTCCGTCAGAACAGCATACAGACTAAAGGTTTTCCTGATAGGAATTGATTCCGTCGGAAAGATTTAACCGGTTCCCGACCAGCGCACGCCGATGTACGCCGGCAGAATGGCACGGGCAGGCGAATGGGCGTACCTGTACGTCCCTTTAAATTTGCCGCCCTGCCATCGGGACCCCTGTGAGTCCGGTCGTGGGTCCCGCAAATTCATATTCTCGCAATTAGCGATTGATATGTTTGCGCAAAAGTTATAGCGTTTACAAAATATGGGATAGTTTTATGACATTTTTACAGCGATTTTTTATTGTGACTGCGACATTATGGCGGACACATCGGCCATTTTTGACACATTTTTGGGACCATTGTCATTTATACAGCAATCAGTGCTATTTAAATGCACTGATTCCTGTGTAAATGACACTGGCAGTGAAGGAGTTAACCATTAGGGGGCAGTGTAGGGGCTATGTATGACGTTGTGTTTTTTTTTATTGTAGGGGGCGTGGCCTGGCATGTGACATCACTCACCGTCTTTCCCTATAACAGGCAACAGTCACAGTAGGAAGCACGGGGAGAGGTTTGTTTACACAGACCTCTCCTCGTTCTTCAGCTCTGTGACCCGATCTCGGGACATCAGCGACGATCGGGTTCGCTGGTCCCGCGGCCATGGTCATGGAGCTCAGCATCGGGTCCGGAGCCTGGCGCTGGCGGCGCGCTCCCGACCCATGGCTTGGCACTTAAAGAGCAACGTACTGGTACATGCTTGTGCCCAGCCGTGCCATTCTGCCAACGTATATGTGCAGGGGGTGGTGCTTAAGTGGTTAAGCTGATCTTCTGACAGTGATGGGAGTTTGATTCTCTGTAGGAATTGTTGTATGTTATCTTTGGTTGGTTGTGGGGTGGAGGTGTCTGTGTTTAGGTTGTACAATGCTCCGTGGTATTCAGCAAACTGGTTCGTTATAACTTGTGGGTTAACGATTTTGTGGTGTAGGGTGCTATGTATCAAATGTGCTATTCTAGTTTTTGTGTGAGTTGTCTTAATTCTATTGGCCCTGTTGGCATTGGCATAGGATCCTAATTGTAGGTGTCTAAGATGATTGTCATATTGTTGTGTTAGAAGCTCTCTCAAGTTTTTTAGTTTAGAAAGTGTTTTCGCTAGGGCGGTTGTTGGATATGCTTTGTTTTGGGTTTCTAGTGTATGTATATCAGAGAGTAGATTAAGTTTTGTGGTGTGGCATTTTTTTTCTTTCTGGCCCCTAACTGTATTAGTATGCTTCTCATGTAAGCTTTGTGAGCGTTCCATAGAGTGAATGGGTCTGTCACAGATGTGTTGTTATTTTGGAAAAAGTCCTGGAGAATGCTGAGAGATCTCAGGAAGTGTTTGAGGTTCTTGTAGGAGCCTAACATTGCAGCACCAAATGGGGGATGGGGTTGAGACGCCCAGTTCGGCAATAGACATTGAAATTGCAGCTTGGTCAAACCACGTGATATCATGTATAAGTGTGGCATGAACACATTGCAAAAGCCACTTAGTCTGTTAGAAACATGTCTATACGTGAGTAAGAACATTGAGTAAGAACAGTGCCTAGGGGAGAAAAAAATGTAGTTCCTCTTGTTGGCATGAAGGCATCTCTATGTACAAGAGTGTGAAGGGACGCAGTGCCATTTGGTTTACCTGTAGTGGTGTCCAGTTTGGGGTCCGAGATCAGGTTAAAGTGACTTCCTATGACCAGGTTTCTATTAGGGCTGAAACGATTAATCGATATTATCGATGATAATTGATAATGAAAATCGTTGTCAACGATTTCCATTATCGATTCGTTGATCCGCACCTTCCTTCTGTCCGTCTGTGAAAAAAATCCTTCCCTCCTGTGTAATCCTGTGTCTCTGTTTGTGACCAGGCACGTCCGCGATGCTGCACGTCCGCGGCATGCCTCTCCTCCTCGCTGATGTCATTCCCACAGATCTTCTCAGCCCCGCCCGCTGCTGCCTTGATGGAACAGAGGTGAGGGCGAGAAGCTGTGAGGAGAGCCGAGCTGCACATTGTAAAAAGGAAGCGGCTATATACAGTACAATACACTACACAGTAAAAACATGCATACATGCACAGTACAACATTCACTGACCAGTGCCCCAACTAAGTATTCCTGGGGGGGGGGGGGGGTGCCCCATCATTGGTTTTGCTGGGAGGGAGGGGGGGGAATAGTCATAGTGCCCCTTTGGTGTTTCTGGGAGGGGGAGGGGGAGAATAATGCCCCATTGGTGTTTCGGGGGGGAATAATGCCCCATCATTGGTGTTCCCGGGAGGAATAGTGCCCCATCTTTGGTGTCCCTGGGAGGAATAGCGCCCCATCATTGGTGTCCCTGGGAGGAATAGCACCCCATCATTGGTGTCCCCAGGAGGAATAATGCCCCGGCATTGGTGTCCTCGGGAGGAATAACGCCCGGCATTGGTTTCCCCGGGAGGAATAATGCCCCGGCATTGGTGTCCCCGGGAGGAATAACGCCCGGCATTGGTGTCCCCGGGAGGAATAACTCCCCAGCATTGGTGTCCCTGGGAGGAATAACTCCCTGGCATTGGTGTCCCTGGGAGGAATAGCGCCCCGTCATTGGTGTTCAGGGGAGGAATAGTGCCCCTTTTTTATGATTTTATCCGAATAATCGGCCGATTAATCGATTATGAAAATAATCGTTAGTTGCAGCCCTAGTTTCTATACCGCATAGAGTTGTGTTTTTTTTTTTTAGCACTCTCTTTAAGGAGCGGATTTGGTGCATGTTCGGGGCGTACAGTATTACAAGCGTGTACGGTTTGGCATTTGTCCCCTGTTATGATGATATATCTGCCCCACTCATCTATGAATAATTCTTTAAGTTTGAAAGACAGTGAGTTCCTTAAGGCTAGCAGTACCCCTCTATTCTTGCGGCGGGTGTACACACCATAAATACATGGGGGGTATACGCTGTGTGAACAATTTGGGGTTTTGTTCTTCTGGAAGTGGGTTTCCTTTATACAGAGGATTTCCACCCTGTGTCTACAGGCCTCTTTCCATATGGAAAATCTTTTAGCCGGGTGATTCAGGCCTCGGGCATTGATTGATAGGCATGTGGTAGTAATTTATGGTGTTAAATGGATTGATGGATGGTAACATGGTGTAAGTACTCACTGTGACCATGGGGTCTGTTTGTGGGGTCTTCTTGTCTTGGCTTGTCCGCATCTTGTTGCGAGGTTAGGAAGGATGTGTCTACTTCAGTTGGTAAATGCTCCATGCGATTAATACTGCTGTGTGTAACAAACAACAAAAACAAAAGGAATAGAAAGTTAACTGTAGAATCATAAAAAAGGGATCTCGCAATGGATCCGCATGCAGATGTGTCTGCTGAATGTGGTAAGGGGGTAAAAAGGAGACTAAACTGAAGACTCCTGTATCTGGAGAGACTTGTAGGTAACATTATATTTCGGTTAAGAGCTACCACCAGTATGTGTTGTTTTTTTTTGTTTTTTTGGAGCGCTTATGCGATACCACTTGCCATTCATTTTAGATGGTTGTGGCTGTGATGCAGAGTTGGAATGTAAGGCCTGGCAGGGAAGTATCTCCCATTGACGAAGAGCTTTGATTTTTTTCTTCCATTGTTGCAATAGACTTTGTGGTCCCATTATGTGTAATAGAGAGCGTTGCAGGGTATCGCCATTTGTGTAGGATTTTGTGATTTCTTAAGAACTTCGTAATGGTCACTAGATTGTGGCGTCTTTGGCCTGGAGAGGTCTGGAAGAAGTTGTACTTCAGTATTCAATGGAGGGACATTGTCAGGTCTGCATGATACCTGCAGTATCTGTTCCTTTACGTGGTAGAAGTGTATTCTCTATAGTATGTCTCATTGAGTTTCTTCTGGAAGGAAAGTTAGTTTGGGGATTCAGAGAATGCTGTCCACTATAACATCCTGTGTTGTCAATGCAGGTACCAGAGTGGAGAATAAGGCTTGGGCATGTTGTAGGAGCTGGGTAGCTGGAACAAACTCTGGGACACCCCTCAGCTTAATGTTCCTTCTGGACCTATCCTCTAGGTCTGTGACTTTATCTTTCAACCACATTATATCCTCTCCCTGGGCCATGTTTGCGTCCACTTGGGTGTTGTATGAGGATGTGTAGTCATCCATCTGTTGTTTCGACCTGATCTACTCTGATCTCAATAGCTTGGACCCCCTTGTGGCATTGGTTAATCCCCTTCACCATATCAGCTTGTAGTGGGGATCTGAGGTACAGCAACATTTCTTTGAGCATGGTGCCTGATATGGGTCTGTCTGCTGTTGGGAAGTCTGCTATGGGGTCAGTCAGGTGTTGGGACTGTGTGGTATGGTTTTCCTGCGGTCCACCTACCTCCATGTCAGGGTCACCATGCGACCTGACAGGAGAGTCCATCCTTGGTTTAGATTTTGCCGGGCTTCTGATAGAAGGGCTAGATGTGCCAGAAGAGGACCCGTTATGTAGGCAAGCTTGTATGGACCCTCCATGGCCGTTATTGTAGATTGTGGCCCTGTCCTCCAGCTGTTGTGTGCAGGCGCCGCCACCATTTTATTGTAGCCCGCTGGATTTCACCGTAAAGAAGCTGGCCATCTTGTGCGGTTGTGGCAGGTTCTTTTGGCATCTCAGCATCCCTGGGCAGTCGAGCAGACTAACGGAGGCTCAGATATTCTCCGGCAGTCAAGCGGAGCTCATAGCTCAGGCGTCCATCTTGGAGCTTGGTCACCACGCCCCAAATTCTCCAGTTTTTATACTGGTATTTGGTGTCCTGCAGAATACTTTCTTTAAACAACTAAAAATATAACCCTGGCTTTTATTTTATTTTTGTTAGTTTCTGATTCACATTCTCTGTTGTGTATGAAAGTGTGAACTCTTGTTCAGTTGAATGTAGGAGCAGTACAGTGACTTAGTGGTTAGCATATCTGCTTTGTGACACTGTGTTCCCCAGTTTCATCCCATCCATGAGATTATCTGCATGGAGTTTGCATGTTCCTCCCTATGCTTGTGCAGGTTTTAGACCGTAAAGCCAGGCACAGTACTCCAGTTTTCTTGCCCAACTCCAAAGACATGCTAGTAGGTAAATTGGCCCTAGTATATGTATGGAATGTAATGTAGAGACTTTATACTATAAGCTCTTTGGGGAAGGGACTGACGTGAATTTATGCTATGTAAAGAGCAGTGTATATTGTCAGGGCTATAAAAACTTATATTAAATAAATTTACTACACCGGAATACATATATTGCTAAAAACATCACATATTAGATTGATAGTTTTTATACCCCTTAATAAGAAACTTTTTTTTCCACAGCATGATATGAAAAAAATATATTTATATTTTGGTTCACCAATCTAAAACATTTTAGCAAATCTTAAATCTGCATGCTGTAAATGCAAGGGCAGTATTGGAATTCTACCATCTAAAAGCAGGAAATTACCATAGTAACTACAATTGAACTGAATGAGCTGATCAGCTAACAGACATGTGAGGCTGGGAAGGAATGAAAATGTCAGAGGATCAACATATTGCAGAAGAAAAAGACAATAGCTGGAGAAGAAATGAGTTGAGCAGCTTCCAGTAGCTGTTAATAATTTACATCACTAGCCAAACACTGTGAAACACAGTTAAGGAACCGGAATCCGATAGTTCATCGGCAGTCTACTTTGTGCGAGACGCTCATTTCAAGGGAAATCAGTTAATTGCATTTTACATTAAACTACATTAATATATTATTATCCAAATTACACTTAATACAGTCTTCTATCACTGAATGCACTGCTTTTTGTGTCTGTGCCAGAACATTCATATGGAACAGAACTGTACATTCTGCAAAGAGAACATTCATATGGAACAGAACTGTACATTCTGCAAAACCGTGAATTATACTCATTTTCAGTGTAGAGCAGCCAGATAAACATTAGTCTCACATGAGGCCAAGAAAATGTTAAAAATCATTTCAATGGTTTACGTGGTGAAATGTAGCAGTTGGACAGCAGATAACTGTCTTTGATTGGAATACCCTGATCCTGAATAGTAGTACAGTGATATTGTGATGGTTGGAAAATGTTTGTTTGGTAGGATTGCTCGTAATCTTATTATGATGGACTTATTATATTGTGCACAGGGATATAATAAACAGATGGGATGAATCAAACTAAACTGTATGCACATGAGATATGATGTTAGAGGAATCTGCACTATGATTTTATCTTTGCCTGTTATTCTCTGGAAGAAAGGTACAAGCACAGTTTAAATGATTGACTTCTATGTGTTTTTATAAATCCTGACTTCAAAGATGAGCTCTTATTACATTTTTACAATTATTATAGCCAGAATCCAGGCAAACGGCTAAATATTCCTTGAAATACATGTGAGCTGTTTTACATTTATTAAGGGTTGGTTCCCAATCTTTCCAGTTCTGAGAGATACTTAAAGCGTAACTCCACTTTTGTTGTGAAAAAAAACATTCCCCTCTATGTACATTGGAAGGATTATAACAACCTTTGTTGCAGATTCCTACCTTTTTGTTATTCTGAAGAAATCACTGCTTATTCCTCTGTGCCCCTGTGCTCAGTGGGTTAATGGGAATGGTTTCATAATTATCAATCAGTTGTGCACCTGCAGAGCACTAATGAGGAAAGAAAGGTAATTTTTAATAACATTCAATTACAATACTTGTGTCGCAATTGTATACGCTATATTATTTTTTCTTTATTTGCTAATTTTTTCCCCCAGGAAAGTGGAGTTACTTTTACTATATCAGACAGCAGAGCCAGGTTAAGCCTCATACACACTCACTGACTACCTGACAGTTCAGGTCGGAGACGCTGTACTAACAATCCAATGTTAGTACAGCGATCTCCCCTGCTGTGCTATTGTGTTCTGACAGGAGGACACCCCCCCCCCCCCCCCCTTCCCCGCTAGGACACTGCGGTCAGAGCACTGTCCGGGAGCCGGTCAGCAGATCTTTTTCGGGCATGACCCTTCGACAGATGCCTGCTGGTCGGATGGGCTGGTGCACACATGGGCTGAATGTTAGCTGGCTTCTATTGAACCAACCGATGCTGTGTACCCATGTGTACTAGGCTTTGGTGACCTGACTTTTCTCTCTTGCAATTAAGCAATACAGTCTGGTCACCTTCCTACCCCAGCCTGTGATTGAACAGCAAAAGCACAGCAGCAGTGATGAGCCATGCCTCTGTTTACTCTACACTCATCTCCTGTTAGAATATTCCTTGCCAATTCATTTGCACAACAGCAGAGCCTGATTTACCCCTTGTATTGCCCCTGCCACTTCCAGTTTCAGTGCTGTGGCACAGGGGATTACTAATATAAAAAAACAAGCACTTTAAAATACTTGCCTGTACAAATTAATAATAGTTTAATAAACCCATAATTGCATTCATAATTTTTTTTATGTTCCCATATTTCAGCTTCCAAGCCCTATTGGCATTTATAGGTTCTAATTTACAGGGTGAAGTTTAACCAGCAGTTGCAAGGACAAGAGGTCTGTTAGTGCCTTTAAGAGTGTAGTGATTTTGGAGGCTTGTGCCATATGCCATATTGTTGCAAATATTTCAATATGGGTATATAAAGGGCATATTTGGGGCTATATCTTATTGACATGTATGATTAACAAGGTCTGAACGTTTTACATTTACAAGTCAACATAGCGAAGTATCACACATAAGCCATGGAGATTTTAAGATAATTGTGGAACTTGAGAAAAATCTGATGGACTGTTAAACCAGTGAATATTTAACTTTTTTTTCTTTGAGTTATGTTTTTTTTTTTTTTTATTTGAATATTATCTGGACAAAGGGGAAAAAAGGTCATACATAGAAAAATAATATAATGAGGAGACCCTGTCCTAGAAGAAGTTTTTAGATTTTTAGCTAAATATTTTTTGTTTAATACATAAAAGATAAGAAAGTTATTTTAACAATCATCCATAAATAAATTGTATTGGATTAGAACATTCAAATGTAATAGACTAGAAAACAGTAGTATAGGGCTTCCTGACTTTGAGATATTGCATTCTGATACTTTGGTTTATTTAAATAGGTGGCACTTTAGGTGATCAGTTAAGCCAGCCATATATGTAGTGATTTTCTTTCCTGCAACCAAATAGCTTGACTCCCCCATCAACACAGTGTTGGTGGGGGATTCCCTCCTGCAGAGGCATTGTGTTCTCTCTGCGGGGGGAAGCTACCCCTCACCAGGAGAACACAGTGAATACTGCTAGCACCTATATTAGCTGCTATCAACAATAAAATGTAAAATCCAACTTGGGTACATTCAGCCTGCCCATACATGGTTCAATTCTCGGTTGGTCCCTGTTGAGCTGGCCAAGTTTCAAACTGTCTAGAGCCGGCTTTAATGGGTTAAAAAATTGTAAGATGGTGGTCAAACATGCTTAGTTGTCTTAAGTCGGTGACCTAGAAAGTACTAAAGCCACTGGATCAGCTAGACAACAAGTATTTTCATCAGCAGTGGCCAGCTTAACGTAATATACTAGCAAGTTGTGTAGCATCGCTGGAAGAATATCACCCAGAATAGGTCCTTACTTATCAGGTACAGTGTCTTGAAAAAGTATTCATACCCCTTAAAATGTTCCACATTTTGTCATGTTACAACCAAAAATATAAATGTATTTTATTGGGATTTTATGTAAAGTGGAAGGGAAATGATGAATGTTTTTCAGCATTGTTTTACAAATAAATATCTTAAAAGTGTGTTGTGCATTTGTATTCAGCCCCCTTTATCCTGTTCCCTTTAACTGAAATCTAGTGGAACCAATTGCCTTCACAAGTCCACCTGTGTGTAATTTAATCTCGTTATAAATACAGTTGTTCTGTAAAGCCCTCAGAGATTTGTTAGAGAGTGAACAGACAGCATCAGGAAAGCCAAGGAACACTCCAGACAGGTCCGGGATAAAGTTGTGGAGAAGTTTAAAGCAGAGTTAGGTTATAAAAAAAATATCCCAAGCTTTGAACTTATCGCAGAGCACTCTTCAATCCATCATCCAAAAATGAAGAGTATGGCACAACGGCAAACCTACCAAGACATGGCCATCCACCAAAACTGGGCCAGGCAAGGAGAGCATTAATCAGAGACGCAGCCAAGAGGCCTATGGTAACTCTAGAGGAGCTGCAGAGATCCACAACTCAGGTGGGGGAATCTGTCCACAGGACAACTACTAATCGTGCATTCCACAAATCTGGCCTTTATGGAAGAATGGCAA
Source organism: Lithobates pipiens (assembly GCF_037356315.1). Lineage (NCBI taxonomy): Eukaryota > Metazoa > Chordata > Amphibia > Anura > Ranidae > Lithobates > Lithobates pipiens. The sequence continues at coordinate 174,740,741 of NW_027507784.1, forward strand.
GGAGAAAGCCATTGTTGAAAGAAAGCCATAAGAAGTCCTGTTTGCAGTTTGCAAGAAGCCATGTGGGGGACAAAGCAAACGTGGTAGAAGGTGCTGTAGTCAGATGAGACCAAAATTGAACTTTTTAGCCTAAAAGCAAAATGCTATGTGTGGCGGGAAATTGCACATCACCATGAACACGCCATGTGGGAATGCTTTTTTTCAGCAGGGACAGGGAAGTTGGTCAGAGTTGATAGGAAGAAAACCTGCAAAAAGACTTGAGACTGGGGCAGAGGTTCACCTTCCAGCAGGACAACAACCCTAAACATAGAGCCAGAGCTACAATGGAATGGTTTAGATCAGTGGTTCTCAACTCCTGTCCTCAGGACCTACTAACAGGTCAGGTTTGCAAGATAACTGAAATATATCACAGGTGATATAATTTGCTGCTCAGTGATTGCAGTATTCTAGTCTGCATCTCCCCAAGGTAATACTTTAAATCTGGCCTGTTAGGGGGTCCTGAGGACAGGAGTTGAGAACCACTGATTTAGATCAAAGCATATTCATGTGTTATAATGACCCAAAGTCCAGACCTAAATCCGAATGAGAATCTGTGGCAAGACTTGAATATTGCTGTTCAGACGCTCTCCATCCAATCTGACAGAGCTTGAGCTATATTGCAGAGGAATAGGCAAAAATGTCACTCTCTAGATGTGCAGAGCTGGTAGAGACATCCCCAAAAATGACCTGCAGATGTAATTGCAGTGAAAGGTGGTTCTACAACGTATTGACTCGGGCCTGAATACAAATGCATGCCACACTTTTCACATATTTTTATTTTTTTTTACATTTTGAAAACCATGTTTGACTTTCCTTCCACTTCACATTATAAGCCACTTTGTATTGGTCTATCACATAAAATCTTAATAAAATACATTTACGTTTTTGGTTGTAACATAACAAAATGTGAAAAATGTTAAGTGGTAAGAATACTTTTTCAAGGCACTGTATGTCTATCTAAATGCTTTGTTTTCAGAGTTGAACTCAGGTTTATGTATTTATTATTATGTATTTATTATTTTTTGTTACAGGTATTCATATAGTGTCAATAATTTCCACAGTACTTTAAATATTACGTAGTTACATAGTTAGTAAGGTTGAATAAAGTGAGTGTCTACAATTTTCCCTATTCCTGCACATTGCACACTCACATCTGTTCCTACCCTCAAGGAGCCCACAATTCAAGGTCCCCATTCATATACTAGTGCCAATTTGGGACAGAAGCCAATTAACCTACCTGCATGTCTTTGGAGTGTGGGAGGAAACCGCAGTACCTGGAGGAAACCCACGCAGGCACTGGGAGAACATGCAAACTCCAGGCAGGTAGTGTCGTGGTTGGGATTCAAACCAGCGACCCATTTTACTGCTAGGTGAGAGTGCTAACCTTACACCACTGTGCTGCCCTAAAATATTGTACATACACTTAATTTCCTGTTCTCAAGAAGCTTACAATCTAAGGTCCCTAACATTAGGGAAAAATTAGGCAGGAGCCAGTTAAGCTACCAACATTTCTTTGGATTGTGGGAGGTAAATCAGAGTCACAGGAGGACACTAAAATAAACACTGGGAGAATGGTTAACAGTAGACAGGTTCCAAGCTTCATGGGCTAAACACTACAGTTATTCCCTAGTTTTACAGTTGCATAATATAAGCTTCAATTCCAGTAACTCAGCAAACCATCCATCCATATGCACATCTCAGAATGGGTCTTTTATGCATTTGGCTTTTAATTTAATGGAAGTCTTTCTGCAGCATTGTGAAATTTCTTTCATATTTAATGGGAATTTGCAAGGTGTTTGCAACATCATCACTTTTCTTTTTTAAGATGTCTTCCATAAACACTAATGCATCTGATCTGCTGACTCACCTTGAACAGACAAACAGCACCTTTGTGGAATAGTGTGCTACATTTTAATCACTCTGCAACTCTAACATAGTATTAAAGCCAACACCCAAAATATAATGTTTTACAGCTTACTAATCATTAGATGTGGTGGCTGCATTACTTTTCTTTTGAAGGCTTTTCCCCCTCTGTTTTTACTTGGTGATCTGGTCAATAACACACCTCCTGTAGTAGAGGCCCCCCACTGTGTATGAAGAGCACAGGAGGCACAGAAGATGACCTCATCCCTGTAAACAGATACACCAGGAAGATAGATTGTTCTTGCTGGCTGGATCACCAGGTAAAAATGATGGAAAGAAACCCTAAAAAGGCAAAATAATCCAGCCTTCACATCTAAGAATTGGTAAACTGAAATAAAATACATATTTGCTTCTGGGTTTAATACAGATTTAATTCACAGACTCTCTTTCCATATTTACAAGGATGGCTCACACATCCCAGCAACATTTTTTCTTGGTTTGGATGTAAGTGCACATCCTGGAAAATAAGAGGCCGGTTCACACCAGGAATTGCACAGGAATGCACTTGCGTTCTTGTGCGATTCTTGTGCTATTAAAGTGCAGCGCATTTTCATCCCATTTAGTTGAACAGTTTGAAATGGCACTGCATTGCCCCAAAAGTAGTGCATACGCTAATTTTAAAAATGCACTGAAACCAGATTGCATGGTATTTTGATACCATAAGATCCGGTGCAGGCAAACACATCGGGGCTTAGTTACTAAAGGAAAATGCATTTGGAAGTAAAGTCGCTGTAGATCCGAGGGGGACATGCAAGGAAAATAAAAAACAGCATTTTAGCTTGCACATGATTGGATGATAAAATCCGCAGAACTTCCGCTCATTTCAGATCTACCCCTTAGATTCAGAGCGACTGCACTTCCAAGTGCACTTGCAGTGCAAAGTGGATTTGACTTTCGTAAATAATCCCCATTGTGTATACTGTCTGCATATATGGGGGTAGATTTACTAATGCTGGAACACTCAGAATCTGGGGCAGCTGTGCAGGGTGGCCAATCAACTTCTAACCTCAGCTTGTTCAATTAAACTTTGGCAATAAAACCTGGAAGCTGATTGGTTTCTCTGCAGAAGTGAGCCTGAATGTGCACTCTCCAGCTTTAGTAAATCAATCCCATGGTGTCCTTAAATGTACAGTGACACCTGCTTCAGGTCACAAAAACAGCACATTTTGAATGCGGCGTGGGAACGAAACTCGAGTTTCCCACACCATGTTCCACTGTGAATCAGCACTTCAGCTTAAAGTTAAAACTTTTTGAATTTGTTATTCACATAATGGCAAAGTATATTGTCATCCGTTGAACAGATCAAAAATAAATAGGTATTAATCCTACAAAGGCAAACTAAGGTAGGTAAACTGCAAAAGGGATTTATCGTTAACGTAGAGCTTCAGGTTTTATAGAAAGGGGTGGGATAAGTGTAACTATATACATTACAATTACTCTTGTTCCTTTGTTCCAGAGATCTTGGGGTGTAAATCTGGTATGTGATTATAAAAAATGTGCGTGTCTGTGTGTTTTATTTATTTATACAATTATACATGCACCATATATACAATGGTGACTTCAATTTTGTAATGCCTTTTGAATATTCATTTATGTAAAAATATGCCACATTCACAACAAATGCACAAAAGCAAAAATTGTTCACAAACTTTAAAGCACCGCTATATGCTGGGGGAGAATACAATTTTCAATAAATCATGAGATATTCTGACTATTCTTGCTATATCAGTCTCTTTGAACTTCAGACAGTTTTTACTTTTGGTTCCAGAATCATAATAAATATATAATTTTTTTGCAAAAGGAATCAATTTCTGGGACCTAATCCCCAATGAAAGGATTATCCAATGTTTTTTCCTAATATGTTAGAACTAAATTTTTGTTTGCTCTCATCAAATGGGTGTTGTGTCTTTACTTGCCTTAAATTGTGAATGAGCTGTGTTTGTAAGTAAATCTGTAAGCAGCATAAACAAGTGCTTCTGTAAATACTTCTTATAAACATAGTTCTGATTTTTTTTTTTGTAAAAACTTCTTGCGTGCAGCTGGTACCCCCAGTGCCACAACTTACTTTTAATAGTGCCTTCTGTAAGTTATTATTTGCTTGGGTTTCGCCTAGGGTTGTCCCAAAACTGATACCAATGCCAATAATACGATGCTTAACCACTTACAGACCGGACCATTTTGCTGGTCAAAGACCAGACCACTTTTTGCGATTCGGCACTGCGTCACTTTAACTGACAATTGCGCGGTCGTGCGACGTAGCTCCCAAACAAAATTTACGTCCTTTTTTTCCCACAAATAGAGCTTTCTTATGGTGGTATTTGATCACCCCTGCGGTTTTTATTTTTTTTTGCGCTATAAACAAAAATAGAGCGACAATTTTGAAAAAAATGAATTATTTTTTACTTTTATAATAAATATCCCCCAAAAATATATAAAAAAAAATTTTTTTCCCTCAGTTTAGGCCGATACGTATTCTTCTACATATTTTTGATAAAAAAAATCGCAATAAGTGATTATTGATTGGTTTGCGCAAAAGTTATAGCGTTTACAAAATAGGGATAGTTTTATAGCATTTTTATTAATATTTTTTTATTATTATTTTTTTTACTAGTAATGGCGGCGATCAGCGATTTTTATTGTGACTGCGACATTGTGGGGGACCCATCGGACATTTTTGACACATTTTTGAGACCATTGTCATTTATACAGTAATCACTGCTATATAAATGCAGTGATTCCTGTGTAAATGACACTGGCAGTGAAGGGGTTAACCAGTGGGTGGCAGTGTAGGGGTTAAGTGTTCCTAGGGGTGTGTTACTAACTGTGGGGGGGTTGGGCTTTCATTTACTGAACACTGATCTCTGCTCCAATCACATGGAGCAGAGATCAGCATCACTAGTTGCTAGGCAGAATGGAGAAATGCTGTTTACACAGCTTTTCTTCCATTCAGCCATCCCGTGAGACGATCTCGCGGCGATCGAGTCTGCGGGTCCCGCGACCGGACTCACGGGGGTCCCGACCAGCGCGGGAGCTCGCCGCCGGCGGCGCGCTCCCGATGGCAGGGCGGCATTGAAGATTGGACGTACATGTACGCCAATATGCCTGCCCGTGCCATTCTGTCGATGTACATCGTCGTGCGCTGATCGGGAACCGGTTAATCTGATACCTGGACAGTCAGGGGTATTCGGTGTGGTGCTGGGAAGTAGCTGCACTCACCAATTTCCCTGTATAGATTTCAATAACGCAGCTGACAGACGCTTCTCCTCCTCTCCCTCCCGCGGCTTTCAGCTTTATTGAAATCTGTACAGGGAGATTGGAAATCCACAGATCAGGTGGCAGAATCTGTCCACAGGACAACTATTAGTAGTGCATTCTACAAATTTGGCCTTAATGGAAGAATGGCAAGGAGAAAGCCATTGTTGAAAGAAAGCCATAAGAAGTCCTGTTTGCAGTTTGCAAGAAGCCATGTGGGGAACAAAGCAAACATGTGGAAGGTGCTGTAGTCAGATGAGACCAAAATGGAACTTTTTAGCCTAAAAGCAAAACGCTATGTGTGGCGGAAAGCTAACATTGCAAATCATATTGTAACTACTCCCCAGAGCTGCACCGATCACCCCTGACTGTCTCCCATATCTTCCCCCTGTGCTCCTGCAGTCCCCCTCCTTGCTCCTCGATTCCCCTCTATCTTCGATCTGTCAGGATGGAGAGCGGAGGGAGGAGCCGGTAAGCATGTGATTTGCCAGCTCCTTCCTTTTCCGAATGCACAGAGTCTGTGATCACTGACTGTGTTCATTCATAACTATCACTGAGCATTGTAAACTGGGTTTACGATGCTTAAATTTATGAATGGAGAGGACCATTATCTCCTCTCCATTCATCTTCAGTGCAGCTAAGGCTGCAGAGGAAGGGACTGGAGAATCTCTGTCCTCAGTCCCTTTCCCTGTCTCAAAAGCCACCCTCCAACAGGGCTAATAAGAATAAAAATAAAAAAAAAGACTTGTAATAAATATTGAGGTTAAATTGTAAAAATAACAAAAAAATAAACACACTGAAACCATCAACTCCCCCCTCCCCCCCCCCCCCAAAAAAAAGATGTAAAAAAAAAAAAATATATATTAACAAAAGAAATTGTAAAAAATAAATTTGTAAAAAAAACTGACACAGTCCACGCATCATCCGTGCTGCATATTAGTGCTACTGTCACATGACATTAAATAAAAGTATCAGTAATTGGTATCCGCGAGTACTTCAAAAAAGTATCGGTACTTGTACTCAGTCTTAAAAAGTGGTATCGGGGCAACTCTAGTTTTTACATATCTCATTGCTATCATGTGATAGTTTGTGGGTCTGGTTAGGTTTACTTTACGTAAAATGGCCTCAGAAACATATGTGTCTGCAATTGGTTTAATAAAAAACTATATTTCTCTGGCTAAAATAATAAAGCATCAGAACCATATATGAATGTATACACCTTCCCACATGAAGTTGTGCATCTTATTCTTGCTACCTGTAATTTTTTTCTTATATTTAAAGCTGAAGTTTTGCTAAAACATTTTTCTCTTCTAGTAAACTTATCTTTCATGTCACGCAGGCTGCTTAATCCTGTAGAAACCTTTTATGAAGGGTTCCTGGTGCTGAACTTCTGTTGCTGAGATACCTAATAGCTTTGGGCCTTCAACTTCGATTACATTAGAGACAGTCTAGCTATGACAGGCACCTTCTTCCACCACTGAGAAATGGCCACACATTGATTAAAAGGAATTTGGTGGTGATTCAGATTTTTCAAAATTCCACACTTGTCATGGACAGGGGTATGTGCTCACTGGGAGGGACTGCCCTGGAGTCCTCAGGAATGCTAGAGACTGTGGGGTTACAGAGTGATACCAAAAGTTGACACAGATCCACCAGCAACCCTTATTGCTGGTGGATCTGTGTCTGCACAATTGGTGAAGATGAAGTTGTATTTCAGGTGCATTCTAATGCCGTGTACACATGGCCGGACTTTACGCCAGCAAAATTCAGACGGAACAAATACGTTGGACAATTCAACTGTCTGTGGGCTTCATAGGACCTTTGCTGTCGAAAATCAGATGGACTTTAGATTTAGAACAGGTTTCAAATCTTTCCCACGGACTTGAGTCTGGTCAAAATCAGTTCATCTGTATGCTAGTCTGAAAACGGCGCTAGGGCAGCTATTGGCTACCGGCTATGAACTACCTTAGTCTAGTCTGGTCGTACGTCATCATGGTCTAATCCGTCGGACTTTGGCGTGATTGTGTGTGGCCAAGTCCTTTTGTTTGGAAAGTCTGTCAGGAAGACCGTAGGACCATCGGGAACGTCCGGCCTTGTGTACACGGCATAATATTCACCAGAGCACCCTTTAAGGGGTGATATGTTTTGCTGCAGGTTGTGACCCTGAGATTCACGTGAGCAAGCTACAGCTCACTACAAACAATAAGGAATCAATGGAGATGCACAGGAGGAGGAGTGGGTGTCTTTTGCAACACTGGAATGCTTGGATCACAGGAGCAGTATTAAAGGTACCTTGGAGCACTGGGGTTGTTTGAGCACAGGAAAAAGTAGGGTGCTGAAATCATATGAGCAATATTGGAAGTCTCTTGCAGCACTAGGGTACTGGGTTTGTACCAGGGGTGCCAAATGCTCTGAGTACAGGGGTGCTCATTAGGAGTACATAGGGTAGCAGACTGGTGTAAGAATTCTGGAGGCATACTTAGAGTATAAAGAGAACACAGGTGCAGAAACGCTTGAAATATACACAGAACACACAGGTGCAGGAAAGCTGGAGCCCAGAAGTCCAAAGGAGGCATTCAGAACAGGGATGTAAGACGCCAAAGATGGTCACACAGATCCTCAGGAAGCGAGAAAAAATCCCTGGAGACACTGGGCATCTAACAGCTAGTGTTGTTACAATGACAAGTAGGGATGGTCCCGATGTTCGAGTCGCTCAGGGGCTAAGACCACGCCCCTCACTGTATAAGGCTGCTGCTTACACCGCGGCAGGCAGGTAGTGTGTGTGTGTGTGTGTGTGTGTATATAATATATATTTTATATATATATATATATATATATATATATATATGTACACAGCCCCTAACCTGTCCACCTTTAGGAGATCCCTAAATACTTATACGGGGAAGCCTATTCCACACCCACCCTAATAGCTGTCCCTCACCCCCATCAAATCATTCCCCGCATCTTTTACCTTTTGTACCACCAATCCCTCCCTTTAGAATGTAAGCTCAATGAGCAGGGCCCTCCTGTCCCTTCTGTATTGAACTGTACTGTAATTGTGCTGTCCCCCCTCTACATTTTAAAGCACTGTGTAAACTGTTGGCGCTATATACATTGTGTATAATATATATATATATATATATATATATATATATATATATATAACATTACAGTTCATAGTATATCATGCAGTTAGTGTAGTATATATAATACAGTACAGAGTATATATAGTACCGTCCGTATAGTATATTTAATACATTGTAGAGTATATAGTGCAGTCAGCGTAGTATATATAATACAGTGCAGGACATATAGTGCAGTGCAGAGTATATAGTACAGTGTATTGAAGTGGTTAAGGTGAACCCTATGACAGAATAAAAAAAAAAAAACTCTCTGGGACCCCCCCCCCCTAAATCCGTACCAGGCCCTTTGGTTTACAAGGGGAACTCCACTCCAATATTTTTTTTTAAAAAAACAGCGTGGGGTCCCCCCAAAATGCATACCAGGCCCATCGGGTCTGGCAAAGATTTTAAGGGGAACTCCATGCCAAAACTTGGTGTCAAAAAATTGGTGTGAGACCCCCTCCCAAAATCCATACCAGACCATTATCTGAGCAAGCAGCCTGGCAAGCCAGGAAAATTGGGGGGACGAGCAAGTGGCCCCCCTTCTGAACCATATACATCAAACAGCGCTCAGTGGAACCAGATAAAAAAATCAATTAGTGTATAAAAAAATCCATTTAATATAAAGTAATGCACAGAAGCAATAAAAACGAATGTAAGAGCAATCAACAGTCAGATGCAGATAAAAACGCTCATCACTGGAATGCAGCAAAAATATAGTAGCAGTACTGCCTTTAGAGATGAAAGCAAGGGGTTAATCTGTATTAATAACCTTCACTCATCGCAATCCAGGACACATGGGGCTTGATAGTGCAATATGCTGGGAGCGGTGCGGGCATGAGAGGGCGCTGGAGCTGCCACTATTTTGGTGGCCAGTCAGATGTCCGCTGTAATGGGAAAGACATGCATCCACCGCTTCCTACACTGCCGTCCCTCCTGGGGGATCTGTTCCTTTCGTTCGTAACATATTGTAATGACTTTACTCACAAGATAAGCCAGGAGGAACTGGTGTTCCTGGATCTGGTTTTATCCCATAAAAATAACACTATTATTACTAAGAATAATATTAAACCTACATCAGGAAACTCTTACCTCCACTATGATAGTTGTCATCACCCTACATGGAAGAACAATATTCCCAAAGGACAGTTCCATAGGTTACGTAGGATTTGTACGAAAATAGATGAGTATAAGGTGCAGGGACAGATGATGATGAAACATTTTGAAGAGAAGGGCTACCCTAATGAATTGATATCAAAAGCCTTCCATTGAAATGAGATATATCCTCTTAAGGTACAGGTGAAAGATTCCTCCAAAATAGTCCATTCTGCAAGGTTTGTTTCAAATTTTAATAGGCAATATAAAGTAATTTCAAAAAATATTCTTGTATCTGGTTCCACTGAGTGCTGTTTGATGTATAGGACTCCAATTGTTTTTTCTTTCTCCAGAAATATACAGCTGCACTGGTTCACGGATGTTGCCTTTGGACTTTGATTACACAATAGTTGTTTGATACCTATCTCTTTTAGCGCTGGAGTTTTTTTGTTGATGTACCCCTTCTGAACCATACCAGGCCACTTGCCCTCAACATGGGGAGGGTGCTTTGAGGTGCCCCCCAAAGCACCTTGTCCCCATGTTGCTGGGGACAAGAGCCTCTTCCCGACAATCCTGGCCGGTGGTTGTTGGGGTCTGTGGGCAGGGGGCTTATCAGAATCTGGAAGCCCCCTTTAACAAGGGGGCCCCCAGATCCCAGCCCCCCCCATGTGAATGGGTAGGGGTACATTGTACCCCAGCCATTCACCAAAAAAAGTGTCAAAGTAAAGACAACAGACAGTTTTTGACAATTCCATTATTAAAAAAGAAAAAAAGTGTCCTGCGATGTCCATCCATCTTCAATCATGCCACCTGACGGACCCGAAAACTAGAAACAATTTAAAAAGCTCTCCCTCTATGGGAAGCCTCCCGATGACTGCTGTCTCTTGGCTTTGACAGCTGTTAAATAGGTAAGGGCGGGGCCACACAGTGATGTTACCAAGTGACCCCACTTCCTATGATGTCATGTGACATCAGAGGGGGAAGGGTAATTCAGTTATGTCAACGGGTGGCCCCACCCCTGCCTAATATAAGAGCTGTCAAAGTGAGAAGACAGCAGTCGCCAGGAGCGTTTTTTTGTTTTTTCTATTTATTGGGTCCGAATTGATAACTCCATTGACAAAAACTGTTGGTTTTTACTTTTTGACACTTTTTTTTGTTTAATGGGTAGGTGTACAATGTACCCGATACCCATTCACCAAGGGAAGCCAGGATCTGGGGACCCCCTCGTTAAAGGGGGCTTTCAGATTCCGTTAAGCCCCCTGCCTACAGAACCTGACAACCAATGGCCAGGGACCCCAAAGCACCCTCCCTATGTTGAGGGTATGTGGCCTGGTGTGGTTCAGGAAGGGGGGCTCGCTCGCCCCCCCCCCCCATCCTGACCTCCAGGGTGCATGCTCGGATAAGGGTCTGATATGGATTTTGGATTTTGCCGAGGACAAGTGGCCTGGTATAGTGCTGGGGGGGGGGGGGAATGCTCCTCCGTCAACCTGCCAGGCTGTGTAAGGGTCTGGTATGGATTGGGGGTGGGCTCTTCACTTTTTTATTGTCTCCAATGTTTTTCTTTTACTCAGCTGTTAGTGGGGAAGCCCATTGTTAGCTGATGGCTCATCAGTTGTAAAGTATGCTGCGGCCAGCTTCCTGGCTCCACTCCTTAAAGTGGGGTACCCCCTAAAAAAAAAAAATTAAAAGTCAGCAGCTACAAATACTGCAGCTGCTGGCTTTTAATAATCGGACACTTACCTGTCCCAGGGTCCAGCGATGCGGGGGAACGAAGCCCCCCCTCGCTCCCCGCTCCGCTCGCGGCGCTATCATGCATACTGTGGGCACCCGGCTGTGGCTTCACAGCCGGGCACCCACTGCGCATGCGCGAGCGGCGCAGGGCGCCGTGATACGCCGTACAGTCACCTGGGACACGTGACAGGTCCCAGGTGAATGTGCGGCGCGAGGGGAAGTGATGTCACCAGGCCGGGCAATGAAGAAGGCAGATTACGAGGGACCCCCTAGCAACCGGTATTTAGAGGTGAGTAAAGAAATGTTTTTTTGCCAATTATTTTTTTTTCATTTTTTTTACGAATTTTAAGCAGCTTTTAATTTTTTGGTGGCAACACCACTTTAACAACAAGCTATTCCCTGCGAATTCGGGTGTTTGTCAAACTGGCAAACAGGTGATATTCAGGCTGAACTTTTGCTCTGCCCGAATGGTTGGTTCCAACTCTACCCTGTAGTTTACTAGCACCTTACTTTACCAGCCAGGACCTTTGGGTCCTGGAGCCCGGAGACTTTAAATTTGTAAGCTAACTGATGCTTGGGGCTCTCTCTGCTGTGGGAGCTTGCTGCTGGGTGGAAAGACTGATTGCTGACAGAACACTTACGGTACAAATGCTGCCTGTTTGTTTTCGATTACTCATTGGAGGCACTCTGTTGGTCATAAACTGACCTAAGTTTAGGAAATAGCTTGGACAAGTATATTTTTTTTATGCTTTGTATTTTCTGTACAAAGGCCTCCTGTATTAAAACTGTTTGTTTGCTGCCTTGTTGAATAAAAGGGAAGGACAGACCTGATTGGACTGTTCTAGGCATCTCTGTCTAGTTCTTGGTTTACAACTGATGATACCAGTGCCTGTCCCCTTTACAGTATATCATATTATTAGATATACTGTAAAAAGACATGAAATGTTTATGTTCTCTGTTAAACATAGGAATAAAATATTGAAATAGAAATAACAGATACTTCCTGCCATAAGGAGATGATTCATAATTTAATTACATTAATATGTAGCGTCGGGGAAATTAATTTACTAATTTTGTCTTTTAGAATTTCATCCTAACTCTAGTACAAATTGTTTCCTGCTTTTCCTCCCTTATCTTCTGTGTCCGCGCTTCCATGCTTGACTGACTCCCTTACCATTATATACTGGTAGTCAGGCTTTTTTAGTCATTGCTTGCCACTGTTCTTCTAGTTTTTAGACCACCACAAGCCCTGCTCACTTGATTAAGACTCTTGTGGTCAAACACCACCCCAAATCTCCATGGACTAGACCAGTGATGGCGAACCTTGGCACCCCAGATGTTTTGGAACTACATTTCCCACAATGCTCATGCACTCTGCAGTATAGTTGAGCATCATGGGAAATGTAGTTCCAAAACATCTGGGGTGCCAAGGTTCGCCATCACTGGACTAGACTGTGAGGTGATAATGCTGTCTGTACTATTGGTAGATGTTATGTGTGGTGGAGTACCCACACAGCAATAACCTCTATGTTAATTCACAGCATTGTTTCCAGACAGTTCAATGATAGATATAGCTGCCACCTGTAACTCTGCCCACAAGCGCCTTCTAGACAACCCAAGGTCGATGCCAAAAAGACTGCTGGCAGCTGTAGTACCTTTCGTCTACATAAATCACTAAAAAAGGAAGCAGCGCCATTTTTTCTGCATATATTGGAGTGATAAAAGCACTCTGCATGGAATAGTGGAATTGGTGGGGAAACACCTAAATATTTATTCCTTATCTTTGCAAGTGTTCAGTTTAAACCCTGTGCCTTGTTCAGTAAATCAAAGTAAATTATGTCTGTGTATAAAGAACACAGCATGTTGGAAAGTTGCTGTGGAATCGTTTCATCTATAACAATGCAACAGAGGACCTTCAGAGATTTAAGCCAGGTGGCTTCAGCATATGTCAGTATTTCAAGTGAAATTACTCTTTTGTATGGCAGATTCTCCTCAACCATAACTTCTCTTATTCATCTCTGCAAGTATGCCATAATAAGCCCTGTCACATGTCCTAGCTCTTTGTAGTAGGACTGTACAATGCTGCGGCTTTTGAAGCATCCTGGGCTGGGATATATGAGCTGAGTACAGAAATTCCAGTGGAATGTGCAGTGAATATGGAAACAATTGTTAAGTGCTTTTCCCTAAATGGTTTCACTTAGCTACACTGAGTAACTAGGGCTATGCAAACCATAATATGTCCTATTTATTTTAGAAAACGTGGAATGGCAGTAGTTCAAACATATTATAGTTCTATCGTGTACGGTTACAGCAACCTGTATTTGAGTTGTCAAATTCATTATTTATTACTTTGTGTGAAGAAGACAATCCAAGGAGAAAGCTGTATGAATGTGACACTTTTCTCTGACTGCAGCGAAGTACATTTTCTTGGCAGCTATGTGCAGCAGCATTTTCTAAATAAATAATACAACATAACTCACATGGATGAATACAACTGTTTCAAATGTTCATAATCATTAGGATGCTTGAGAGAAAAGTTTTTAGCGGTGTAAAGTTTAATGGGTTCTATTTTTAAAACATTTACAGCCATTCATGCACGGAAACTGGATGTACATTTATTTTATCCGATTTAAAGTGGAAGAAAAAGTTTGCATTTAAATACTCCCCCGCAATCATTGGGAAAACAGTCATTACCTATGTGCCAAAGTTTTGATATGTTTGTACCTTTTCTTGTGTATAGTCATTTGCCATCACATGACATGACCAGGATGCTCCTATGGGTGTCTGATCGATGTGTCTTTTTGTGGCTAGGGATGTCACTTTTGGAAGTGACACACCGTCTGCTCTGTAGCTGGAGGCTAGGAGGATGGGAGAAGCTGCATTACATTCCTGCCAGGGCTCTCTTTTGCAGTACAACATAAATATGTGTACACCCAAATGTGTTGCGCCAGTGTTGTCAACTGTCAGTATTTTTACTGGCAGCCAGTAATAAAATGGGCACTTTTCTCCTGCCAGTGAATGCCAGTGACATGAAAAGGTTACTAGTAAAGAGTATGGCTGCGGCGCTCGGCTCTGAACTACGCATGAGCAGTTCCGAACCCGAGCCAGCTGAGACATCTGAGTGCTTGCTACAGTGTGCTCAGGGGATGCCGGCTGGGGGCCGGTCTGGCAGAGACGGTGCCTGAGTGTGTTGTGTTATGTCATGGTGCAGGAGAGCCAAGCCAAGTGGAGCAGCCAGAGCCTCATGTGCAGGTCTGTGGGATGGGAGTAAGGCAAGCCAAAGGCGGGACTGTCAGTGCTGTTTAGACTGGGGTGGACTGAAGGGACCACCTAGCATGGTAAGAGACTGTCACTGTGAGCCAGGAGGGGACATGTCTGAGGTGTAATCATCTGTGCTGCTGCACACTGCTGACATTATCACTGTGATAGTCAATTTCATGTGTGTGTGTGCCTGCTCATTCTATTTTCTTGCCCTTAGCTACTTACTAAAATAAGAAATATGTTTTTGCCTTAATATCTACCTTAAATCACATTGTTGATTGCATATTGTACTTTGTATTTTAAATACCGAAATTTTCACTTAAAACTGTAATATGTAACTTTTGGAAATGTCAGCAAAAACTTGGCTGTGGCAATAAATTTTGGATGTCATGCAAGTAAATTTTAATCTGGTAGGTTGGCAACACTGCTTAGTGCTCCTTTAGCCAACAGTTATCCATTAAAAACAACACAGTCCATGGGGAAATGTGGAGGAAGTAAAAACAAAGGCAAATAAACTCCTGAAGCTTCTTCAATGATCAGGGATGAACCTCCATGCACATACAAGAAGAACAGAGATGGAGCACTGGAGTTGTTCAAACTGTATAGGAAATCATTTAATAAAAACAGCCACTTACATCTGGAGTTTGAGGCAACCAGCACTCAGCAGCCCAATGTAACCTCACAGTCTTGGATGACAGCCAGGAAGGGGGAAGGTGGAATGCTTGTGTATACCGGCCCCAATAACTGTTGGCGGGCTGAGCAGCAGCATGCATGGCCACAAGGGGGAGAGTGCTCTTTTGAATGAGGACGTGTTTATGTCCTCATTCATGAGAAAACATGTAATGCCATAGAAAGGCAGGGCTGGGCGGGGTCAGGTGGGACAGGGTAGGGCCATGCAGAATGAGGATGTCATGCTTGAAAGGACACAGACAATGGTATTGGGCAAACCATTGTCGGTGATATGGCTAGTAACACACTTACTGTCTTAGGGTGTTTCCATTCTGGATGAAGGAGCAATGGTGACACTTTTGTACAGCATAAATCACAAATGTTACGCTGTGTAAACCAATTATAAAGTGCAAAAACCATACATCATTAATAAAAAATTAGCAAAAAAGTCCACTTTGCTTGTTCAATAGCTCAGCACGGAGAAGAAAAGATCATAATGCTCATAATGTAAACCTCCACAGTAGATTATTAACTAAAATTATCGTACTCACATAATGCATAAAAACACTAGCAAACAGCACAAACTATTCTGCTGGCCATTCAGGCAACATGATGTCAGGGTAAGCCCCACCTCCAACATGTTTCGTCCACATTCTCCGCTTGAGAGAATTATGAAGGTCTTTATGAGGATTATGAAGGTGGTGTGATCTTTTCTTCCCAGTGCTGAGCCATTTCCCTGCTGGTGTGCTCTGAGGTTCACATCTATTCATCTGCATTTCTGAAAGGTGCAACTTTAGTGTGGCAAGGCTAACCCAAGATGTTCCACATGCTCTTTAGACCTCCTACTATTTGGGGTCTGAATTTTTGGTAAGAGGCTGACACTTACTTATGAATAGTGGTGGAACTCACTGGGAGTACCTGAATCAAGCTTGTTTTTGAACACTTTATTGGTGGTTCACACTATTTATATATATATATATATATATATATATATATATATATATATATATTTTTTTTTTTTTTTAATTTAAGGTACTTATATAGTGCTGTCATGTAAGAATGGATTACTCAACTGGAGCAGCATTACCTTGGTCTTGTTTATAAGTAGTTTACACAACACAACATATTGTTATGTTAAAGGAAGTTGACAAATAATAGACTTGGTGTCAGAATCAACAGATAAAAACAAATGGAAAAAGTCTAAAAAAGAAATCTAATGCGACACCTAAATCTAAACCATCTAAAAATGTATAAGCTGCAATATAATACATTTTTTGGTTTGGGGTTTAATACAAATGTAAAGCACAAATAAATTAAAAGATTATTTGAGAGTAACCCTTAAAAGGTTTCTTTGTTTGAATAAAGAAAAAAACATCATCCACATAGGTTATGCTGCAGTTCAATGTAAGTAAAGAATTGTTTACACCAAATTTGTGCACTAAAAGGTTAATTTGATTTTCTCCTACAATATGATTTGAATACGTTTCTTTCCGTGCCTGGAGTGAGCTCTTGGAAAAGTAATTTCAATAAATTTATTTTCATGACAATGAAATTTAAATCTTCATTATATCTTTACATATGCTAACTGTGTTTTAGGAATTTGAAATCTCTTTAAACCATGGTTAATGAATCAATTAAATTCTAATTGTTCTGTTCTATTCCTTCAGGAGAACAGCCATAAACTGAGCTTTTAGGAAATTTCATTGTGTGCTGCAAATTATTTAATGATGCAGTTTCATATTCCTAATAGAAGAGTTTTACTAAGGGTGACCGTACACGCAGGCAGATGTCTCACTGAGAATAAGTAAGACATCTGTCCATCTTCAAACCATCCGGGGCATGTCGTGGTATTCCTTTACGACTCAGTTGACATTGTGTAGTGGCGGCTACACCGTTAACATTTTTTGGGTCCGAATTGATAATAACTCCATTGACAAAAACTGTTGGTTTTTACTTTTTGACACTTTTTTTGTTTAATGCGTAGGGGTACAATGTACCCGATACCCATTCACCAAGGGGGGGCAGGATCTGGGGACCCCCTCGTTAAAGGGGGCTTTCAGATTTCGATAAGCCCCCAGCCTACAGAACCCGACAACCAATGACCAGGGACCCTAAAGCACCTTCCCTATGTTGGGGCATGTGGCCTGGTGTGGTTCAGGAGGGGGGGCTCGCTCGCCCCCCCATCCTGACCTCCAGGCTGCATGCTCGTATAAGGGCCTAGTATGGATTTTGCTGAGGACAAGTGGCCTGGTATAGTAGTTTGGGGGTGGGGGGTGGAAATGCTCCCACGTCGGCCTGTCAGACTTTGTATAAGAGTCTGGTATGGATTGGGGGGGTTTCCAATGTTTTTCTTTTACTCAGCTGTCAGCGGGGAAGCCCATTGACAGCTGATGGCTCATCAGTTGTAAAGTATGCTGCGGCCAGCTTCCTTGCCCCACTCCTTAACAACAAGCTATTCACTGCGAATTCAGGTGTTTGCCAAACTGGCGAACAGGTGATGTTCAGGCTGCACTTTTGCTCTGCCCAAATGGTTCGTTCCAACTCTACCCTGTAGTTTACTAGTGCCTTACTTTACCAGCCAGGACCTTTGGGTCCTGGAGCCTGGAGATTTTAAATTTGTAAGCTGACTGATGCTTGGGGCTCTCTATGCTGTGGGAGCTTGCTGCTGGGTGGAAAGACTGAGTGCTGACAGAACACTAACAGTAAAAATGCTGCCTGTTTGTTTTTGAGTACTCATTGGAGGCACTCTTTTAGTAATAAACTGACCTAAGTTTAGGACAAGTATATATATTTTTTATGCTTTGTATGCTTGGTATTCCTTTACGACTCAAATGACCTTGTGTAGTGGTGGCTACACCGTTAACATTTTCTGTCCTTCTAAAGGGATGGACTGACACTTATTAAATGGCAAGGTTTCAGTAATCACAAGTAATATTTATCCACCCCCTAGCAAAGCAAGTCACTAAAGGGCTACTGTACCCCACCACTAACCCAACTATGCTGCATGACAGTGCCTTGAGAATGCTAACTTATGTGTTCATTACATAGAGAGACTGAACCTAATGACAGAGCTGGTATAGAACACCAGACACTTCCAAGAAAATACAGATAAAGGCATGTCATGGTAACATTTTGAAAGTTGTATATTAACTGTTAGTAATTTGTTTTTGTTTTGACCTTCTTTGGCCCTGACTATTTTTAGCATTGATCATCTGTGTGTAGTGTATGCTTGTAGATTTTTAATGTCAACTCCGTAGGCTGGAGATGGTCTCTATGCAAGCCTATAAGGGATCACTGTGTATGTGCAGCTAGTAATGAAAAGAAATATGGCTGTAGAGCAGTGGTCTCCAAACTGACCCTTAGGCCAGATGCAGCCCTTTGCTTGCCCTTATCTGACCCTCGGGGCACTATTCCTTTCACTGATACATGGATACAAGGCACTATTCTTCCTACTGACACCAACAATGAGGCACCATTCCACTACAACAGTGGGAACAAAATCCTCCAACTGACACCAAGGTTGGGGCACTATTCCTCTCACTAATAGCAATGATGGGGCACCTCTACAATTGAAAGGGCACTTGGAAGTGCAGTCGCTGTGAATCTGAGGGGAAGATCTGAAATCAGGGGATGCTCTGCTTATTTTATCATCCAATCATGTACAAGCAAAAATGCTGTTTTTTTATTTTCTTTGTATGTCCCCCTCGGATCTACAGCGACTGCACTTCCAAGTACACTTGTAATGCAAAGTAGTAAATAAACCCCATTGTTTACATTGACACCAGGGCATTTTCTACTCTCATTTGTCAAAAGTTTGGCCCCCATAACATAAAATCTGAAGGCTAGTAATCTGGCCCTTGGTTTAGAAAGTTTGGATACCCCTGCTGTAGAAAATCCAACAAAGCAGTGTCTCAGAGTTTTCTTCTGAAGATTGGGAAGCACCTGTGATGTGTGGTATCTAGTACTGTGCATTTCAGGAGTGATGAGGCGAGTGGGTTAGTGTACTCTTTAGTCAATTTATACATTTATTTTAGAAAATTTACATCTTTTAAGCAGGGAAGAGGCAAAATACATATATGGTGGGGTGCTGCTGCACCTTTTAAGAACTGGCAGTGGTTGCCTTGGAGGTGTGTTTGGGGTCATTATTGTGTTGGAATACTGCCCTGCAACCCAGTCTCTGAAGGCAGGGGATCATGCTCTGCTTCAGTATGTCACAGTACATGTTGGCATTCAAGGCTCCCTCAATGAGCTGTAGCTCCCCCGTGCCACCCCAGACCATGACACCATGCTTGACCGTAGGCAAGACACACTTGTCTTTGTACTCCTCACCTGGTTGTCATGACACCTACTTGACACCATCTGAACCAACTAAATTTATCTTGGTCTAATCAGACCACAGGACAGTTCCAGTAATCCATGTCCTTAGTCTGCTTGTCTTCCGCAAACTGTTTGCGGGCTTTATTGTGCATTATCTTTAGAAGAGGCTTCCTTTTGGGATGACAGCCATGCAGATCAATGTGATGCAGTGTGCAGCATATGGTCTGAGCACTGACAGGCTGACCCCCCACCCCTTCAACCTCTGCAGCAATGCTGGCAGCACTCCTACATCTATTTCCCAAAGACAACCTCTGGATATGACGCTGAGCATGGTCACACAACTTATTTGGTCAACTCAACTATGCGCCCCCCCCCCACCCCAAAGCACCTTGTCCTCATGTTGATGGGGATAAGGATCTCTTCCCGCTCAACGCTGGGATGTGGTTATGGGGGTCTGCAGGCAGGGTGCTTATTTGAATCTGGAAGATCCCATTCTCCCCACCCTTACTCATTCATGAAAAAAAGTGTCAAAGTAATAAAAACTGTTTAAATTTACTTTTTTTTTCTTTTTTTTCTTTTTTAGAAATGTTATTTTTGCTGCAGCATATTCTATATATGCCACAGATGCAACACTTTACAGGCAGACTAAGGGAACCTCCCAGGCATTATATTTAAAGGAATTTTTTATTTTTATTGTTGCACTTTAAGCATCATTAAAATCACTGCTCCTGAAAAAACAATTGTTTTTAAAAAATATTTTTGCATTGATACACGTCCCCCAGGGCAGTACCTGGACCCCCATACCCCTTTTATGTCCAATTACTTGCTTATAAGCCTTCAAAATGTGGACTTTTGATTTCTCATGTTCGGCTCCTATAGACTTCAATAGAATTCGCTATGCACTTTTCCCTTGTTCGGGAGTTCTGCTGCGAACCGAACAGGGGCACGTTCGGCCCATCTCTAACTGACAGTTACAAGCTTGACCCCCAGAAACAGAAGCACACTGGGACTTGTAGTTTGGCAATTTCTGGAGGGACACTGCTCTAAAGCAAACAAGGCACTTTCTTGTAATAAAAGTGGTATATACTTAGGGGAATGCGTTATAATCTTAAATGTGCAGTCCGGTTGAAGAGAAGGGTAACTAAATTAATAAGTGTCTTTTACTCAGCTATGAGGAAAGTTTAACTGAACTGAATTTGTTCACCCTTGGAAAGAGGCGACTGAAGGATATCATCACCTTCATAAGTACTGTATATATAAATGATCCAAATATTAACCTTTGTGCAAAGCTGTTGGCTTTAAAGATGAACTTTAATTGTTTTTATTTAAAAATACTATAGCTGCTGACTTTTAAAAAAAGACACATACCAGCCGAGGAGTCCATTGTTTTTGCCAGAGCCGATTCTTTGCTGGGCTTTGGACCTGAGCACTGCTACCTTAGATGTGGAAGCTGGCTTTTACTTACTGCTGTTTCGCAGCCCACTCCCCACTGCAGGTGCTCGAGATTCTGCAGCACTTTCAGACTGGTCCCGCACTCTCCTGGGACATGTTAGGTGTTTCAGGAGGTTGCGGGGGAGCAAGACAAGCTAATGTATTTCTTGCCTAGGTGAGAATTATGGAAATGGGTTCCTGTCAGAAAAAGATACCCACTGAGCGTAGCTCAAGGGGCAGGAATCTTGTGCATGTGAAAAGGGAAAAAAATGAAAAAGCAAATGCAGCTACTGCTTGAGAAATGTCACGTCTACCCAAGCGCAGGTGGTTAGACACTATAGCTAGCTACTGTGTGCTTCATCTATAGCAGCCCCCTTTCCATTAAGGCAAGCAGGCCTGCTGGTACATGGTTGCCCCCAGGACTTACACAATGCTGTAGTGCTTGGCCACCACACCAGTGCAGATTACTTGCAGTTTAGCAGACAGATAGTGTGGTTCTATGACAATTCAGGTAAAAGGCAGGCTGAGTTCAGGGAACAGTCCGATATCTGATCCAATGACAGTCCAGGTAAAAGGCAGGCTGAGTTCAGGGAATTGTCCAATATCTGATCCGGGTCATACACAGGGAAATACAATAGCAAAGCAGGGCAGACAAATGGGAGGCTTGATCAGGAACAAGGCAAGTAACTCTGTCTCTATCACAAGCAAGGGTTAGAGTGTTCGGTTTGCTTATATCAGGTGACTGACCAAATCAATCACCTTGCATGTGAACACAGATGGGGGAATGCAACAGCCAACACCTGGATGCTGGCATGAGGAGTAGGATAACTAAGTGATCCTGACAGTATTTCAGTTTAGAAATACTTTAAATCTAAACTCCAGACAGGGAAAATAAAGTAAAGATTTTTTAAAATATGAAGCTTTGCCAGTAATATCATGCCCCTTCTTTTTTAATGATCAGCTATTGCTGCTGTTCCCATGGAGAACTACTACCAGTTTAAGGAAAAGAGCTCTAAAATATTTACATCATGCTCCTATTAGTGGTGGTCTGATCAGCAAACAGTCTATAAAAATAACTCATCCAAGTATGGCAAAGTAGAGAACTAAACTGCCCACAGATCCATCCAAAACATTACTACATTCCCAAGGAAACTTGAGAAATTGAGTTCTCTGAGGCACCTGAAAAAAACATTAGATGCCATATGTGATGCCCCAGTGAATTAATCTCCCAGTGGCATCATGAGCATTAAAAAGTAAAATATCTGAAAAAATGAACTGATCTATTTGTATTGTTTTATGGTGCTTTGAATGTATATGGACAGATAGAGCTATTAGAGCAAAGTTAGACTTAATTCTAGAGTTCAGCTTTAAAACAAGAGATGTGAAAACTTGAAATAGTCCTGCAAGATGGTTATGCACAGTGGATTGCTTAAATAAAGGGATGTGTTTCGAAATTGTTAAAAAATATAACAGGCTATTAGCACTGTAGAATGTTGATGCATGGAGTACCTTAGCAATTGTCTCTGTTCATCATTTTCCTGTTCCTAAGCTTTATGGTTTAGGGTTAATTTTTTTTCTTTAGTTGAACTTGATGGATACTATATTTTTTGGAGCTTTCGTACCAAGAAAAAAAAATGTGAACAAGCAGAATTTTTTGAATATTTACACCAAGCTAGATTTTTATCATTAACCACTTGCTTACTGGGCACTTAAACACCCTTCCTGTCCAGACCAATTTTCAGCTTTCGGTGCTCTCACACTTTGAATGACAATTACTCAGTAATGCAACACTGTACCCAAATTCATTTTTTGTCCTTTTTTTTCCGACAAATAGAGCTTTCTTTTGGTGGTATTTGATCACCTCTGGGGTTTTTATTTTTTGCGCTATAAATGAAAAAAGACCGAAAATTTAGAAAAAAAACGCATATTTCTTTGTTTCTGTGACATAATTATGCAAATTATTAATTTTTCTTCATAAATTTTGGCCACAATTTATACTGCTACATATCTTTGGTAAAAATAACCCAAATTAGTGGATATTATTTGGTCTTTGTGAAAGTTAGAGAGTCTACAAGCTGTGGTGCGAATCATACAAAATTGATCACATCTGATGTACTGGTGGCCTATCTCGCTTCTTGTGACCCGAACAAGTCAGGAAAGTACAAATACCCCCCAAATGACCCCTTTTTGGAAAGTAGACATTCCAAGGTATTTAGTAAGAGGCATAGTGAGCTTTTTGATGTTGTCATTTTTTTCCCACAATTCTTTGCAAAATTAAGATTTTTCATTTTTTTTTCTCCACAAAATTGTCATTGTAATAGGTTATTTCTCTCACGTGGCATGTGTATACCACAAATGACACCCCCAAAAAATTCTGCTACTCCTCCTGAGTATTACAATACCACATGTGTGGGACTTTTTCACAGCCTGGCTACATAGAGAGTCCCAACATGCAGGTAGCGCCATCATGTGTTCTAGGAACATAAATTACACATCTAACTTGTTGACTATTTATTACACTTTTGAAGCACCAGGACAATGACACGTGACACTGATGACAGATGGCACTGATACGTGGCAATGATGACACTTATACGTGGCACTGATGACACGTGGCACTGATGACAGATGGCACTAATATGTGGCACTGATGACAGATGGCACTAATATGTGGCACTAATACGTGGCACTGAAGACACGTGGCACTAATACATGGCACTGATGACAGATGGCACTAATACGTGCCACCGATGACAGATGGCACTAATACATGGCACCGATGACGCGTGACACTGATGACAGATGGCACTGATAAGTGGCATTGATGACACTGACAACAGATGGCACGTGACACTGACAGGTAGCACTGATGACAAATGGCACTGATACGTGGCACTGATGACAGATGGCACTGATGACAGATGGCACTATGTGGCACTGATGACAGATGGCACTGATGACAGATGGCACTTATACGTGGCACTGATGACAGATGGCACTGGGGACAAATGGCACTGGGGGCAGGTGGCACTGGGGGCAGGTAGCACTGGGGTGGATGGCACTGGGGGCAGGTAGCACTAGGGTGGATGGCACTGGGGGCAGGTGGCACTGGGGTGGATGGCACTGGGGCGGATGGCACTGGGGCGGATGGCACTGCTGGGAAAGGATGGCACTGCTGGGGAAGGATGGCACTTTTTTTTTTTATCAACTCCAGGCAGATCGGCTGCCGCTGCAGCCGTTCATCTCTCCCCTCTCACACTGTCTGTGTGAGGAGGGAGAGCGGCGCTGAGAGATGATCTCATATGTTTACATATGAGATCATCTCCCATTGGACACGCCGATCACGCTGTAAACGGCCGCTGTGATTGGCCGTTTACAGCGATCTGTGTTTGCCTGTTCCCGGGGGACACGGCGAACACAGAACTTCCGCGATGCGCGCCCGCGGCGGCGCGCATTGCGGAAGTAAACATTAGGACGTCCAGGGACGGCCTCCCGGACGAACGCGCCTGCTCTACGGCTGTCATTCGGCTATAGGGCGGGCGCGAGGTGGTTAAAAAGACATTCCCTTTAATTATGCAGTTACCTTTTATTTTTATTTTTGTACAATCTCAGTCCAATTTTTTATTTTTTTTGTAAGGGGAAAGGACAACTTTTTTTAACAGTAGGTTTAGTTTTTTTCTAACTCTGCAAACCCCTTTAGTAGTCTTGTAGATGTGGAAGTCACAAACTTGAAAGCTACGATTGAAAGTCTGTCTGTCTCCCTTATATCTTTATCATGGCAGTTTTTCTCAGCATTATATACTTCTTGTGCTTTATTTGTTCTTACTGTGTACTGTATATGGTGCTGCCAATGCAGTGCCCTACAATAAATTCATACAGCAATGTTTAATTCATCCACCATTTTTGCAAGTTTTAATCATCACTCAGAATACCATTTGGCACTTAATCAGATAAGAGACACTTGAGAACCAGCAGGGGGCTTTAAAAAAAATCATATTTGACTATGTATTGAAATGTTACTGCAGTAATGTGCATATGTAAACTGTTGGATATGTGCACGGCACTTCTTTACAATTTCGATTTTGTGTGCTGTCACCTAAAGATAACTTTTTTGGAGTATAGAATGTGACTTTTTTTTTTTCATTTTGCTACAGTTTACATTTATGGTCTTCTTTTAAATGTTTAAATACATATTTAAAACCACTTTTATGTAAATAATCTTATCCATGTGTCTTTAACCACTTAAGGACCGAGCCTCTATTTGAGATTTGTTGTTTACAAGTTAAACAGTTTTTTTTGCTAGAAAATTACTTAGAAACCCAAACATTATACATTTTTTCTAACACCCTGGAGAATAAAATGGCGGTCGTTGCAATACTTTCTGTCACACCGTATTTGTGCAGCGGTCTTAAGCCACGTACACACGGGCGGACTGTCTGTCCAACTTAGTCCGCCGAAACACATTTCAGCGGACAGTCCGCTCGTGTGTGGGCTTCAGCTGACTTTTTCAGCGTGCAGTCTGGAAATTTCCGTAATATTGTCCGTCCAACTTTGGTTTCAGCGGACAATCCGCTCGTGAGTAGGCTAGTTGGACGGACTAAGTATGGCGCATGCTCAGAAAGGATTTACACGGCGGAAGGTTGCATTGCTGTGTATTGGACGTCCTATTTCTAGTCCCGTCGTACGTGCTGTACACGTCATCGCGCAAGCTTTCAACGGACTGTTTGTTCATCGTGTGTGGTGAAGTCCGTTCATTCGAAAGTAGGACGGACTGTCCGTCGGATTGTCTGACGGACTAAGTTGGCCATACAGTCCCCCCGTGTGTACGCGGCTTTACAAGCGCACTTTTTTTGGAAAAAATGCATTTTTTTGAATATAAAAATAAGACAACAGTAAAGTTAGCCCATTTTTTTTTATATTGTGGAAGATAATGTTATGCCGAGTAAATTGATACCCAACATATCGCGCTTAAAAATTGTGCCCGCTCGTGGAATGGCGACAAACTTTTACCCTTAAAAATCTCCATTGGCGATGTGTAAAAAATTCTACAGGTTGCAGGTTTTGAGTTACAGAGGAGATCTAGGGCTATAATTATTGCTCTCACTCTACTGATCATGGCAATATCTCACATGTGTGGTTTAAATGGCGTTTTCATATGTGGGCGTTACTCACGTATGCGTTTGCTTCTGCACGTGAGCTCAGTGGCAAGGGGGGCGCTTAATTTATTTTCTTATTTATTTTAGTTTTTATTTTAACACTGTTTTTTTTTTTTTTTTTTTTTATGTCACGGGACCTCTCAAATATGAGATCTGGGGTTCTAAAGACCTCTGATATCATATTAACACTAAAATGCATTAAAAAAAATATATTATTTTAAGAGCTATGGGCAGAAGTGACGTTTTGACGTTGCTTCTGCCCTGCAATGTTATGGAGGCGGGTGGGGGCCATCTTCCTCTCACTCATCTCCATTTCAAGAATGGCTGCTGACGGAGGGCACCGGAGCGCGGCGGGAGGTTGGGCCCTTTTCCTGCCCCCCTATAAAAGTGATCTTGTGGCGAATCCACTGCAGAGACTGCTCTTATCGGAAAGCAGACCGCCGTCTGAAGAAGCGGATACTGGGGTTATTGTAGCTAGCTGCTGCCATAACAACAATATTCTTCTTCAAACTTAGGACGTATATGGGCGTGCGACGGTCCGTAAGTGGTTAAAGCTGAACTTAAAAGTTTGATTTGCATTAGTTTGTTTAGACAAGACTGTTAACAAGGCTTCCTCTGATTGACTGACATAGAGACCATGATGCCATCTATCCACCTCTCCACCTCAGTCAATCAGAGGAAACTTTGTATTCATTAAAAAAATTAATTAGGCTTCCTAGAAGACACCTATTAAGTAGGTGTCTTCCGGGATAACCATATGGACAAAAGAGTGGGTGAACTGTCGCAGTACAGCAACATCTGGATGAAAAACTGACTATGCCATGGGGGGGGGGGGGGCAAAAAAGCCACACCCACATGAAACCCCCCCTCCCATCCTCCCGGACTAATATAGCCCCCGGCGCCACGGCTGGCCTGCTGGAGCGTGGTGCCAGTGTTCTATCAGATAGCCGCTACATGGCCTGGGCTGTAGGGCTCAGCTTAGGCTGAGGGAGGCTCTGTCAGCAGTGAGGAGCAGGGCTGGGAGATCCACTGACTCTCTGACTCTGCCCTGCCCCGCCCCGCCCCATGTAGTCTGTATGTGCTTGGAGCAGAGTGGGAGTGCTGAGATTGTCTCTCCTGGACTTCTGAGAGCCCAGCCCTGGACCATTAAAAAAAAATACCCACCCCTACTGCCAAACGCTCTGCCCCTGACCTCTGAGAGCAGGAGATGAGCCCGGCTGGCTAGGTAGGTCTTTCTGCCAATATACACTGCCTGTATATTCACTGTTATGCTAAACCCTCCCTGACAGTGTTGTTTACCCCCCTGTATAGCTGTGCATTGCTGAAAGTTAGAATTTTTTAAATTGCTACTTGATCATCTCCTGTAGTCTCTGGTCATTTCCTGTAGTCGCATTCGCAGTCTGGTCATCTCCTGTAGGCGCATTCGCAGTCTCGTCATCTCCTGTAGGTGCATTCGCAGTCTTGTCATCTCCTGTAGTTGCATGCGCAGTCTCTGGTCATCTGTAGTCGCATCTGCAGTCTGGTCATCTCCTGTTGTCGCATTCGCAGTCTGGTCATCTCCTGTAGTTGCATCCGCAGTCTCTGGTCAGTTCCTGTAGTCGCATTTGCAATCTCTGGTCAGTTCCTGTAGTCACATTTGCAGTCTCTGGTCATTTCCTGTAGTCGCATTTGCAGTCTGGTCATCTCCTGTAGTCGCATCCACAGTCTCTGGTTATTTCCTGTAGTTGCATCCACAGTCTCTGGTCATCTCCTGTAGTCGCATGCACAGTCTCTGGTCAGTTCCTGTAGTCGCATCCGCAGTCTCTGGTCATTTCCTGTAGTTGAATTTGCAGTATGGTCATCTCCTGTAGTCACATCCACAGTCTCTGGTTATTTCCTGTAGTCGCATCCGCAGTCTCTGGTCATCTCCTGCAGTCACATTCACAGTCTATGATTGTTTCCTGTAGTTGCATCCGCAGTCTCATCGTCACGTGGTCGTCACATTTGCAGTCCGCTCCTCTCCTGTTTTCACATCCGCAGTCTGGTCATCTTCTGTAGTTGCATCCGCAGTCTGGTCCTCTCCTGTAGTCGCATCCACAGTCTCTGTTTTTTTTTGTAGTCGCATCTGCAGGCTGGTCCTCTCCCGTAGTCACATCTGCAGTCTCTGGTTATTTCCTGTAGTCGCATCTGCAGTGTCTGTTTATTTCCTGTAGTCGCATCTGCAGTCTCTGGTCATCTCCTGTAGTTGCATCTGCAGTCTCCGGTCATCTCCTGTAGTCTCATTCGCAGTCTACTTAAAAGTAGTACCTACTGTTGCACTGCCCAAATCACTTTATTACACTTTATTTATGATATCTATGGCTATGCATATTTATTTAATCCATATTGAGCACTATATTTGATTGGCTGCTTGCTTCTGCTTGGGCCTGGCAGAAGCAGCCAATCAAATATAGTGCTCAATATGGATTAAATAAATAGATATAAATATAGGGATTTGTGCAATAAGCTCATTAAACAAACAGTCCACATTCAGTGAACGTTCATGTAGTGCAAACTTTGCAGTAGATGACATTTCACTAAATGTAGACTGTTTAATCAACAGGGGTGGACTGACCCATCGGGCACTTGGGTACTTTAAGTAGTGCCAATCAATAATTTGTTAATTGAAAGATTAAAGAGCTTGACTTGTAGTTTTGTTAGCTGTTTTGTTTTTTTATTTTCCTGTAATCGCATCCGCAGCCTCTAGTCATTTCCTGTAGTCTTTCGCAGGGGCACAGTTTCAGTGCTTGCAATAAGCACCATTTTCACTAGATACGCCTCTGCTCTCGGGTGCTGCCACCATCATTTATGGTAAGGGAAATTGTCAGTAAAGCCTTTAGGCTTCACAGCCAGTTACCTGCTTCACATGCTCAAAGCATGCTGCACTTTCTAAAGAGAAGGGGAGGGGTGAACTTCTGAGGGACCTGGCCGCAAGCCAGGGCTCTCAAGAGTGGGGACAAGTACCTATCAAAAACAGATACCCATTCTCTCCCCTCCCCACAACCCCCCCCCCCCGCCTCCCCGAAAGGTGCCAAACATGGCACCAGAGGGGGGAGGAGGCAAACAAGCAGAGCTTCCACGTTTTAGTTTTATGTTTTGACCCGAATGTGCCATACAGTGGTTCTAAAGTCAGAAGTTTTTTTTTACCTTAATGCATTGTATGCATTAAGGTTAAAAAAAAAAAAAAAACCTTCTGTGTGCAGCTCCCCTTCCCCCTCAGTCCACCTTTATATTTACCTGAGCCCTATGTCGATCCAGCGCTGTGCACTCTCTCTCTCTCTTTACTGGTTTAGAGACACCAGGGGAAGCTATTAGCACCTGCTGTTGTTAATGAAAGCCAGTGAGGAGGAAGTGGGGGATGGGGTAAAGCTGCTATGTGTGTTTCAATAGATACACAACATGCAGCTCAGGATTAAGCTCACGGAAGTGGTCCCATAGCAAGTAACTTTCTTTGGGGGGCACTAAGCAGCGGGGAAGAGCCAGGATCTCTGGCAGGGGACCAGAGAAGAGGAGGATTGGGGCTGCTGCAAACCATTGCACAGAGCAGGCAAGTATAACATGTTTGTAAAGGGAAATATATATATTTTTTTTATAACAATCACTTTAAAGTTGACCCTGTTCATGTGTATACAGTATATGAAGACTGTAAGTGGCAGAGCATTTCTGAGCCATTGACATTTTGGATCATAGCCCAGTATGACATTTTCTTTGTAATTTTTTGAGAACTGCGCAAGGACTGTGTGCTGCAGGCATCAAAAATAGGATAAAAAGTCTGCAAGACTTGCCCCACTATGCATACATTATTAAAATGTTCTTTCTGCTGTGGCACAAAGCATTTCCAGACAGGGCTGGTGCAAGGCTTTTTGACACCCTAGGTGAAACCTAATTTTGACGCCCCATTGACTTCACCGCTGACTCCACCCCCTTTTCCCTGTCCATCTGACAGAAGGCGCTCCTATACAGGAAGCATCGGCTCGGCTTCCTCTAGCACTGGCTCCAGTGCTCTGCTGCATCTCTTATTACACTACCGGTCGGACTGAGTTAGTTACATGCTGCAGCCTGCAGAGCATGCAAACTCGTAGGGAAACCAGCAGCTGGGCGGCCCTAGGCAGCAGTGTGCCCTAGGCGGCTGCCTAGTTTGCCTAGTGGTAGCACTGGCCCTGTTTCCAGATGTATCAACTGTTACCTGTTTACTATATTTGAGATTTAATATCTCTCAGATATGATTTGAGTTAAATGAGAGTTCTTTGACCATAAGTGAAAGCTTTAACACAATAACAAAAATGTATTGGTATATCGTAGACTAATACACACAATCTATAGATTTGTACAGGGAAAAAGTAAAAATCATGGATTACATGAAGGGATACAGAGTATATTCCTTAAAACATTAATCTACAAACAGTAGGACATAAAAGACATAAGACGGACATATTTTAGTTACAAGTACAAGGCAGACCTTTCTCATAGTTACCATTTCCACCAAGCTTCCATTCTGGTGGCCGCTCTACCATACAGTGTATGTTTCCCTCCCATCTAGTCTGTGTATATCATTACAGGCTGATGCCTCATTGGTTGGCATGGCGTGGCTCTGATTGGTGGGCCTCTCCAATCCGGGTAAGGACTGTCTACATCTCCAATCCCTATACTTTGCATAAGTCAGCCCCCTTTTATGCAAATCCTTGTCCCAGACTATTTTGAGCAGGAAACCTAGCCTTGTCAGTAGATTAAATTTTCAGGGAAATTAAGTATTCATGGTGAACTGGCAACAACCCTTCATTGCATATCCAAACATGGGATCCTTTGAAGTGAATATGTGTAGAACAAAGAGGTGTGGGTCCCGCTGTTTAGATACACCTGCCTGGGCACCAACTCGTCTGTCGAACAGAGACTTCTGGGACACTATGTTACATAGATACAAAGCTAAATGAAATATATTCATGATTACAATATTTTACAGCTATTAATGGAGATTTCACATAAACTCTTAAGGCAACAAAACCTAAAGTGATTATAAATTCCACATTGCTGTTGATGTGGATGTGCTTCAGATCCTGATTTATATAAAAAAATAATTCTAACATAAATCATTAATATCTCTGTTTCCATGAGCAATCATATAATTGTGCATATCACAGTGCATACTTTTTAGGAAAAGGAAATAGAAACACCAAGCAGTATATTTTCTCCAAGGCTATAACCCTGATGAAAGTGACCCTGGAGTAGGTTAAGAATTGGCTGAAGCTTCACAGTTGTATATTTTTGCCATGCTGACTGTGTGTAAAATATATTCCTTTTTAATATTTATAACACTGACATTTTAAAAGCACAAATCAAATAATCGCCAGTTTAGCAGTGTGTTAAGGTGGTTTTCAAAGGCCTATAACTCACACAAATGCTCAAGAATTTAATAACATGGAAGTTTGAATCCTTGGGATAGCAAGGATAAGTATGCATTAATGATTGTGTGAGGATTTACCAAATCCAAAAGTTACTTAGGCAAAATGTTACACTTGAACATATTACCTACTGTGTTAACTGATGGATTATTCTGTTACAGGCCATAGTATTGAGGCCAAATGCTTTTGATTTGCCATAGCAATATCTTCTAGATGAAATATGCCTAAATATTGGGGAAACCTACATTGCACCACAGTGTTGCTACTGACAGCGTATTATCTGTCTGTTATGGTTGCTTACCTTGTTGTCATTTATTTCCTAGGGATGATGTCTTTGCAAACTAAGTATTTTTACTTCTTTTATAGACCTACATTTGGATTTATTTAAATTGTATAAGCAGCATTTTTTCTTCTTTTTGTTTTCGACAGATTAGGTAAGATGTAAAAAAAACACCTGTAGTTTTAATATTTTTTTTGTGTGTGTCCCTGCTCAGTAGAAACGCCCTTTCTATTTGTTCTAGAGACCATTGTCACTAAGACAAAAGGTGATGGTGAATACAAAATTTTACACCTGTCACCAAAACAATGGGTCTGAGTATACCTATTCCAGTGACAACTGTCCATAGAGAGAAATTTACCTTCATTTTGTAAAGATCTTCAATTCCTGAAGTGAAGGGGAATCACCCATTACATGGTAAACTGACAAGAGTTTTAACCCCTCACCAATCTATCCCAATTTTTTTTTTAAATAGTGCCTGGGGTAATATCTCATCAAATCTTTTCAATATGGAAAGCCACGGTGTAGTGATTTGTGGCTGAACTGTGACAGGTAGGTCATATACTAACAGATTAGGGTACTTAGCCTGGCTACTGGCCATCCCAATGCAGAAATAGCAAATGCTTTTTAAATGTATTGCAGCAAATTAGCTTTCAAAAGCATGGCACATCCAATAATACTCACAGAAAAAATATATCCCTTACAGGAAAAGCCTGTGTGGATAAAGGGG
The DNA here is from genome assembly GCF_037356315.1 of Lithobates pipiens. Lineage (NCBI taxonomy): Eukaryota > Metazoa > Chordata > Amphibia > Anura > Ranidae > Lithobates > Lithobates pipiens. Next base: position 174,773,161 of record NW_027507784.1, read on the forward strand.
GATTTTAAAGGCACAACCTGGTAGATATATACACATACACTATGTAGAAGGCATGTTGTGATGCAATTTCTCCCTTTAGTCACAAGATGGAGACGGAGAGGTGCTAACTGGTCCTTCCAGAAAAAACCCAGAAATATAGAGCACACTGGGAAAAAAGGAAGTTTCCCAGTTTGCTGAGGTGAGAGAAAACGGAACATTCTAGAGGATTACTGCTCCATGCAAGCTTGTTTAAACCTACTATTTTAAAACAAGGGCCCTTCCGTTTTCTAGAAGAAGACACTAGTATCCTTCACCTCAGGACCTGCAACATTACAGAACCGTGCTTAATGTGTAACATCATGTGTTTGCCTCTCAAAGGTGTTTGTGGCCCAGAAGGAGCTGAGAAGTTGTCAAGTCTTCTCTCCTCCCTCTCAGCGCCTGTGTTAAGGGAATATAGATTACTGCCCTTTTCTAAATTTAAAGTTGCTAAGTATTGAAGATTGTCTTTTCTAATGTATTAATTATTTTCAGAAATGTTTAACAGTGTTGTAAGCTTCTATATGCTTTAAACTGTAATAATATATTCAATTTGTTTATCACTACCAGGTGTGTGTCTGTTTTTGGTGATAATCCACAGCCAGGATAACGGTATTTTCCACACATGACTTTAAATGTTTTTGCAGTAATTTAATTTAACCAGGTGTGCCGAGGGGGGGGGGGGCTGATGTCATGCTTGCGTTGAGGTGAAGATTAGAGAACACAAATTTAACAAGTGGCTCCTTTGGGGGTGGTGCTATAACTATATTGTCAAAAGTAATATGGGATGCTTGCCTTTACAGGCGCATGACATTTAATGGTGTCTTAGTCTGTAGGGCTCATTATTGAGTTGGCCCACCCCTTGCTACTATAATAGCTTCAACTCTTCTGGGAAGGCTGTCCACAAGGTTTAGCAGTGTGTCTATGGGAATCTTTGACCAATCTTCCAGAAGCACATTTGTGAGGTTAGGCACGGATGTTGGACTAGAAGACCTGGCTCACAGTCTCCGCTCTAATTCATTCCAAAGGTTTTGTATTGGGTTAGGGTCAGGCCTCTGTGCAGGCCAGTCAAGTTTCTCCACCCCACACTCGCTCATTCATGTCTTTATGGACCTTGCTTTGTGCACAGACATGATGGAACAGGAAGGAGCCATCCCCAAACTGTTCCCACAAAGTAGGGAGCTCAAAATCATTCAGAATGTCTTGGTATGCTGACACCTTAAGAGTTCCCTTCACTGGAACTATGGGGCCAAGCCTAGAGCTGGACGATTCTGGCCAAAATGAGAATCACAATTTTTTTTTGCTTAGAATAAAAAAATCGCAATTCTAGTGATGTAAACATTTTTCACAGAAAAATGGGCTAACTTTACTGATTCCTTTTTATTTTTTTAATTCAAAAAATTGCATTTGAAAGACCTCTGCGCAAATACAGTGTGACATACAATATTGCAACAACCACCATTTTATTCTCTAGGTTATCTACTAAAAAAAAATATATATAATGTTTGGGAGTTCTAAGTAATTTTCTAGCAAAAAAAATGATTTTAACTTGAAACCAACAAATGTCAGAAAAAGGTGTGTTTAAGTGGTTAAACTCTTTTTTCTACTCTTTTTTTTTTTAAACTCTTTTTACTTACACACAAAGTTTATTGATAAATTGTTACAATGTTTATACTTAAGTTCAACTGATAAAGAATGTTGCGATTCTTGGCAGACTGCCCAGTTTTTCTCTTCCTTTCTTTTGATGGCTGCGGCTTCAGAAGAGAAGAGAGAATTCTTTGCATAGAAAGAATTGTGAAACACTTTAGTCAAGAGCACGATAATGATTCTTGTGATGATTAATTGTGCAGCTCTAACCAAGCCCAATCCCTGAAAAACAACCCCACACCATAATCCCCCTCTGCAAAACGATTTGGACCACTGCACAAAGCAAGGTCCCCAAAGACATGGATGAGTGAGTTTGGGGTGGAAGAACATGACTGGCCTGCACAGAGTCCAGCCGACAAATCTCCAACACTTTGTTAAATCTATGCCACGAAGAATTATGGCAGTTCTGAAGGCAAAAGGGGGTCCAACTCGCTACTAGCAAGTTGTACCTAATAAAGTGTCTGGTGAGTGTATATATGGTTGTTGATGCCTGTGTAATAATTGCAGCACAGCTCTGAGTAGCCTCGCCCCCCTCACACCCAGCACCACCCCTATCGCCACCATGTGCTGCAACTCGGTTAGTTACGTCGGCTCTGCTAGGTACATAACTTATGGTTATGATGATCCTCGGGTTGAGTAAATAAACCTTGCAGCTTTGCGGTCATGTGACAGGTGGACACTTTACATAAAATAAGGTAGAAAAAAGCATATTTTTAAAATTCAAACTATAGAGATCTAATAATATTGTGGTTTCTGATATGTATAGAGGACAAATAAAGGAAAGCCTTTTTCTTCCAATTTAAGACCCCTTTCACACTGAGGGCGGTGCGCTGGCAGGACATCAGGAAAAGTCCTGCCAGCAGCTTCTTTGGAGCGGTGAAGGAGCGGTGTGTTTACCGCTTCTTCACCGCTGCTCCCCATTGAAATCAATTGGGCAGCGCTGCAATACCGCCGGCAAAACACCGCTATTGCGGCGTATTGCGGGTGGTTTTAACCCTTTCTCGGCCGCTAGCGGGGGTAAAAGCTAGCGGCCAAAATGCGCTGCAAATCCGACAGTAAAACGCAGCTAAAAAGCTGCGTTTTACCGCCAACGCTATGGGCGCGGCAGTGTGAATGGGGTCTAAGTGCTGGGACATTTCATTCCTCGTCAGCTAGGTCACTGCGGTATCTACGGGGCAGTACTTACTGTCAATTATTAATAACATCACAGAGCCAATATTTAATTGGAACCTCAATATCCATAACATACAAGGCTCCTCTCGGCTTGACATTCTGTAGGAGTGTTCTGTAGAAAGCATGACACTTGCCTAACATGCCACAAAAGCACATGAAGATATATTTTTTCATTTTGGCTACTACTTTATCCTATTACCAGCTGACACACATGGCCACAGGAGTTCTTTACAGAAATCATTAATATTACTTTGACTTTCAGTCTCAGATGACCTTTAAAATATCTATCATTACAAGTTGGTGGAAAACTTAAATATGAGTATGATAAATCATGAAGTGCATTTATTTTCTGTGAAATAAGACTGACTTGGTTGATCCAGTCATTTTACTTTGTTTCTTCACTCTACCATTTATCATTTTAATGACTGCTTTTTCTTATTGTCCCTGCTTCCATAATAGCTTTGTAAAATACATGAATAAATGCAGAAGACAAACAAGGCATATGCAGATTAATTTACAACATTGTTTTTTCCAAATCAATGCATGTACTGGGATCACAAAGAATAAAAAAAAATATTCTTTCTAAATGTACTACAAACAGAGATTTATGTAATACACACCAACATTTTATATATATATATATATATATATATATATATATATATATATATATATATATATATATATATATATATATATATATATATATATTGTGACATTGGGGTGATTAGCTCAATTGGTAGATGCATTTTTTAGTCCACATCAGTCAGGCGTGTATGGTTAAGGGCCTGGTAGCCCACGTTTATTAGAAGAAAACAAAATATTAGTCCATCCAGTAATCCCACGCAGGGGTCCAAGCTTAAATTAAATACAGCAAAATCAGAACGAAAATGCTAGCCCACCTGGCTACTCTTCAGCAGTAGTGCTGCTATAGGTACTTGCCCCGTCCAACAAACTGCTTGAACGCACACAGCGTCAAACCCTTCGACACACAGCACACGGCTCCTTGGACGCACACAGCTTCAAGTCCTTCACACAGCTTTGGACATGCACAGCTTCAAGCAGCAAGCTGCTCACACACCACCATCCTACACAAATCCCCTCGTTATATGGGCTGTGTGCAGCTGGGCACACACCCTGCTCGCTAGCCTCAAGACCCGGACACAGGGTTGGAGATCCCGTCCCACCCATAACTCTCAGGGATCTCCAAACTACAGAATCCCATCTGGAGCTAGCAAAACCTGGAGAAAACTGACAGAGCAGTTTTCTCCATTTAAACTCTACACTCTGTAGTCCTGCAGTCCGCAGATATGCAAACTCTGTGTCTCCTTTACCTCTAATTTCATAGGGACAGAGCCTCGCTCTGTCACAATATATATATATATATATATATAAAATGTGATGCATGTGTGGTGCCTTTCTCCATTGCATATACTGGTGCCAGAGTGACTGTCAAATATCTTGGAACAAGGGTTCCATTTGTAGTAAACTAATATATTGTGAGACAGTATAAGGTATTGTCTTATGTAATTTTATTGATTTTAACAAAGCTGTCTTTTTATTATTGTCATTTTTGTGCACTCCATGAGGTTGGAAATGCGCAAACCTTTTTGGATTGTATTTATATATATATATATATATAACAACAAAAAAGGAAGAATCAATGCAGACTTGTAATCATATTATGCAACAAAACAATGATACTGCATGATACTTTGATCCCTGTGGGAATATTACAGTCATCCAGGTAAAGTACAAACAATTGATTAATAAACTGCGTGACAGTACCTCACCTATTGACATCATCCCCACAAAACTACTGAAAGAATGCTCCGACATCGTGGCTCCAACCATAACCCACCTCATAAACCAATCATTCCACGAAGGGATTGTTCCCAGCATCCTCAAACAAGGCATCGTCAAACCTCTACTCAAGAAACCAAACCTGGACCCTCAGGATCCAAACAACCGTAGGCCAATTACAAGCCTCAACACCATTTCTAAGATCATGGAGAAAGCTGTAGTACATCAGCTACAACTTCACCTGGATACTCACAAACTCCTGGACCCGCTGCAATCAGGCTTCCGCCTGGGTCATGGAACAGAAACAGCTCGCCTCAAGATTTGGGATGACGCCCTCGAAGCAGCAGATGACGGAGAGCCGTGTCTCCTCGTACTGCTAGACCTAAGTGCAGCGTTTGATACAGTAGATCACAATACTCTACTCGTCAGTAGCCGGAGTCCAAGACATAGATCTCCAATGGTTCGTGTCCTTCCTAGGAAATCGGTCACAGACAGTGAAACTAGGAAAATTCCTCTCCGAAACTCGGGCAGTCACCTGCGGAGTCCCTCAAGGCTCTCCGTTGTCACCCGTTCTCTTCAACATTTACATTCGCCCACTCCTTCAAATCATCAGATGCTCAGATCTCTGCTTCCACTCTTACACTGACGACACGCAACTTTATTTCTGGATCAATGGAAAAAAAGATCACCAACAACAACTTGAAAACTGCCTCAGATCAATAGAGGACTGGATGACCACCAACTCCCTCCAGCTGAACGAATCAAAGACAGAGCTTCTTATCTTACACCCAAATCATAAGCCCGCAACCAAAACCTCCTGGTCTCCACCAACCGTCTTTGGGCAGACTATCTCCCCAAAGACCAAAGCGAAGAGTCTCGGGGTTATTTTAGACGCACAAATGTCAATGGATGCGCAAATAGGATCTGTAGTCAGTGGATCTCACCATCTGCTGCGCATGCTTCGCAGACTCATCCCTTTTATCCCAAAGAATGACAAAGCAGTGGTAGTTGGAACAATCATTAATTCACGACTGGACTACGCAAACTCGCTTTATATAGGATTACCACAATATCAACTTGCGCGATTACAACTGATCCAAAACACGGCGGCAAGGCTGATAACAGGAAAAAAACCCTGGGAATCCATCTCTCCTTCGCTGAGGAGCTTACATTGGCTAACCGTAAAAAATCGGATCACGTTCAAGACCATCTGCCTCACCCACAAATGCGTGCATAGAGAAGCTCCGCAATACCTAATGGAGAAAATAAATCACTACACACCAAACCGCAGTCTTCGATCAGCCAACAAAAACCTCCTCCTCGTGCCCAAAGCCCGGTATAAATCCAAGGGTGATCGGAGATTCGCTGTCCAAGGGCCTCGGCTATGGAATGCTCTACCAATCAACATCTGCCAGGAAGAAAATCACCTGGCTTTTAGGAAAAAACTCAAGACCTTCCTCTTTTAGCAGATGATCAAAGCTCGCCACAGCGCCTAGAGGCGATTTAGTTCGCATTGTGCGCTATACAAGTATTTCATTCATTCATTCATTGAATGTCACTTGCACAGTAGTACACAGGATTACGTGTCAAAATAAAACATGTTTTATATACATTATTCAACAACAAAATTACAGTGACAATGTGATTAAATCATTTAATTGACATAAGACAATCCCTTACAACCTTAACTTAAGATATCTGTATAGAACATGAGTCAGAGAACATTGTGATTCCCTTGTCTCATGGTACTGCGTTGAATATTACGTATTTCTCTGCAAGAAAACAAAGGAATGTCAAGGGAAAAATGCACAAGGTATATGTGAGAAAATAAAAAGATTAATACAAAAAAGTAATAAAAAGTAATATCCTACAAATTATACAAAGATATTTATATGTGCACAAAACATTTAAAACCAAGCTAGGTTTCATACAAGTGCAATTTGCAGGGGAATTAGTATGAGCAGGGAAATACTGAGCTACCCAAAAATCACAAAATTCAATGAAAGAAAGAATAATGGATGTGCTCACCCAATGGCTTGATGTGTTGTGAAGACCAATACCCGCTTCCTCGGAAAGCCCAAGAGTGCAGGTGTTGGCTTATTTCATTTTACTAATTGGTTGGGATCCCTTTATTGTCATAGCATTAGCTTATAATATTAATCCATTTTTTTTCAATGGTGCCTATCTTCATGTTTTCTTTTTTTTTTATGTTGTCTCTGTAAGTGCAGCTATTATTTTCAGGGTTTTACTGTGAACAAGTGTTGTCATGTTTGGCAGTGTGGTGCATGTTCTTTGATTATTCCACAAAATTGAAGCGCATGTCCTCTCCATCTGTTGGAAACAAATTCATAGCTAGGTCTTGTGTACAATCTGGTTGTAGAGACTGATGTGGGATTCATTTTTAGGGATCAAATATCTTCTGTTTTCCTTTGGAAGAACATTTCAAGAATCAAAGACCTAATCATACCAAAAGATTTGGCTGTTTAAATTGTGTTTTCATAACCCCATGGCTTGATAACTGTTAAAGTGGTTGTAAACCCTTACAACCAACTTTGACCTACAGGTAAGCCTAGATTAAGGCTTACCTGTAGGTGCAAGAAATATCTCCTAAACCTACACAGTATAGGAGATATTTGCCGAAAGACAGGCACCGCTGTCTACGGCACATGTGCCGTAGACAGCCGCGTGCAGGCGCACTGAGCGCGCCGCGGTCAACGGTGATATGCCGCGAGTGGCGGCTCCCGTGCGCATGTGCGGGAGTGACGTCATCACGGCTTCGCCGAATGACAGCGGCGGAGCAGCGAGACCCACCAAGAAGATGAATGCGCCGGACTACAGGGGACAGCAGTGACTTCGCTGGCTCCTGTGTCAGGTAAGTGACACATAATGGACTACTATGCAATGCATAGTAGTCCATTATGCTTTACCTTTGCAGGGAATGAAAGAGGAAGTAAACACCATAAGTCTACCACTGGCCAGGGTTATTGGGAAGAGGCCCTTGCCCCCATCACCATCTATAGATACAGCACAATGCAGCATTTAGACTGTTAAATAACTAGCATGGTTCCATGACACCAGTTGTTTGCTTGTTCTATTGGTTGTCCATAAAAAAATGACAATTCAATTTAGTACATAGTGAACTGTGCTCAGGGAGATTAGATTTCTGTATATTCCTCATAGGCTGTGGCCCAAGTGTGCAGGACCAACAGATGAGGTCCCTGTCGACATACATGAGCTTTGTGGAAACTTTGTACAGTGTCAGTTCACCTTTCTGCATAATTTTCCAGCAGTGACTGAAATTGCAGATTGCTAGCAGAGGAGTCCCTCAGATAAGGGATAGGATAATGGAGTTGCATAATTCTCCGTACTTGTGCTGGTTGTGACCCAGTTCTTATGCCCACTACTAGTCAGGGAGGCAGAACTATCATTCAGGGCTTATGCAACATTCTCTGCCACTCACTCTCCAGCTAAGTTTTAATAAATTAGATAGCAGCAGCTGAACAAAAAGGGGAAAGGTCCTGCTCCATTTGCATCATGCAACACATACGGAGAAGCTGCAAGAAATTGGCTGTACATGGAGTTCTCCTGTTAAGTTCCAGTATATCTGTCAGAGAAGTGGGAAACCAATATAACAAGTATGTAAAAATAAACTCCAGAAACATCAACAAGCTACTCTCCCGATAACGTTTATTACAATTTTGGCGATTTTAAAACTCTTACCTTTTGCAGAAACCCCTCCTCTGATTTTACTTTTTGTTTTAAACATCAATTCTTCTTCAACTCTTCATTCTTAGTTTTTATATTGACAATAACCTTAACTTAGCTGACTGTAATACCAAGGAATATATAAATCCTTAAATCTAAATTTTGTCAGCCAAAAAATACCAAACAGAAATGGGGGGCACTACATGGGGGTAGAGAATAAGCATGAATACTTAATCCCTGTATACATGGGCAGAATTTCAGGAGACATTTGCCGGTACAAAACACATCTGTCTGTGTGTGTGTCGGCCCCTACTCCTCATTCTTACAATTTTCCTCCTGGCTGAATGACTGGTCCCTCAAAACCGCTCCTTTACACCATTAATTAACCCTTCCTGTGCAGGGGAGTGGGAACACTATTTTCTTGTTTTGACAGTAGTTAAATTTAATATTATTTAGTTATTATTTAGTTGGTGCTTTTTTCTCTTCTTTTTTTATTTGCCTTTTGTGCAATCATTTAATTTGTATCATTATATATAGTTGCCTGTCTCATTATGTCTCGGTTTATACAATAAAATGCCATGCAAAACTAAGCTTAAAGTGGTTCTTCACCCTAAAGGGGAAGTTCCGCTAATCTGATCCCTCCCCCCCTCCGGTGCCACAATCGGCACCTTTAAGGGGGGAGGGGGGTGCAGTTACCTGGATAATCCAGGTAACTGCAGCCACTTCCGGCCAGACCGCCGCAGACCCCCGCAGACGCCCCCCGTTGTGTTCTGGGAAACACACAGTTCCCAGAGACACAGCGGGAGACCATAAGAGACGCGCAGCGCGACTCGCGCATGCGCAGTAGGGAACCGGGCAGTGAAGCAATTGCTTTCAACACATTTAGAGATGATTGTGTGGTCTTCAGGGTAACTATAACCACAGCAGATGTACCCAGGCAAAGGTTTTGTGTGGAGAGGTATCCAAATCCTCATTGTTCATGCATGTGTGTGCCAGCAGGGGCATTGCTAGGTCTTCAAAAGATCTGGGGCTAGAGCCCATAGCTGCGGTCACCAACCTTTTTTGCATGCCCGTGGGGGGGGGGGGGGCAGATTCTCACTTGCCACGCCACCTGCCACTAGCTGTGGGTTGTCACTTGCCATGTCACCTGGCACCAGATGTGGATTGTCACTTGCCAACTGATGTGGATTGTAACTTGCCATGCCAGCCAGTGCCACCAAATGTGCATTGTCGCTGCACTGGTGGCAGGCCGGCAGCACTGGTCCATTTAGTGAGGACAGGAGAGCGGTGATGCGGGGCAGGCAGTGAGAAATTATGTCATATCGCTGCTCTCCACCGCACCTCCGACATTGAAGCAAGGGGGTCTGGCTGCAGAGTGGAGCTCCACCGGAAGCACGTGACCTCCACTCCACTGCGCTGTGAGGGTGGAAGAGCACTGATGTGGAGGAGTCGGAGAGAGATGTCATCTCTGTTCATCCGCCCGCTTGCTTCTCTCCTCTCCTCTGCCTCTCTCATGCAGCCAGCCTGCCAACCGTGGCCTGCTGGTTAGGCAGGGACCCTGCGGCAAAAGACTTGGGGCTATAGCCCCAATAGCCACCCCATAGCGACGGCTCTGTGTGCTAGTATGAGGAGCTAAGGTCATGAATGTGCTACATTACACAGGTGTGTGGCCTGAAAGTTGATCTAGGAAAGGTTATATATTATATCTAAACCCAGCACTGTTTTGTTTTGGTTCCTGCAGGAGAAAACACGTTATTCATTTTTTGCTAGTCTCAAAATATGTCTCATTACAAACTGCACACAATTTATGAGTTCTCCAGTAGGGTTTGGATGTTATCCAGTAATAAAAAATAAAAAAAACACAGTGTAAACATATTGTATTGAATTGAGATGGATGTTTTAGATATTCAAAGTAAACAAAAAGAACATGGTATTTTTATAGTTGGACCGCGGGTTTTCTTTTTTGGACCTTTCCATGTTGCCATGCAGGAGTGACAGAGATAGAAGTGTTTCATTTATGATGAGAATTCACTTTCATTATGAAGACCCATACTATTAAAACATGATATGGTTGGACTGGAGGCTTACATAGTAAGATGGCTCGCTACTATAGCATATTTAGTCCAATCCAATTTGTATGTGTGCACTGTGCTGTTCTAATCAGCTTTTAATCCTGCATGCACACCACAAAGAAGAACAGTTGTAAAACGAATATCTTCCTTCCACCCATTTATAAAAAATACTCTTGGCAATACATAATTTTCAATTATTAATATGGAAAGTTAACAGCTATTAATCCATCCATAATTTTGGTTTTCAGTTCATAATTTTGGGAGAAAAAGAACATTCTGGGACCTTTTCAGTTATGGATACAAACCCCCGGTCTATTTATTTCTGTTGTATCTCAGCTGGCCACTATAAAAGCGGGAGACAAATATGACATGATATCATTCTTTTTCCTTTGCAGTGGTTATGAGCGGCATTGCAGGAAAGTTTTGTATAGAGAGAATTTTGGAATTGTGCAGAGATTGAGAATGGAACACAGTAACATAATAAATGGCTGTGAAAGAGTCGGGACTTGGCAAGCGGCACACTGCCAGTTTCCTCCTACTTTCTGTGGGTAATATTGCTATGACTTAAACTGGCTGAAGCAAATATCATCTTTGTATTCTGCTTCACTGGGCCCTTCATAATTACAATGAGTGTTTTCATGGTTGGTCTTGGTTTTAGTGTTAACTTTAGACAGCAATAGAAATAGAATGGCTGTAAGAAACTTTTTTTGGTGATGCTCATTTCAGTAACTGCAGCAGACTAGATAAAGACTTCAAAGAACTTGTATGTCAGCTCTTTAATTATTTTTCCAATTTACGGTACATTATGAGTAGATATATTTTTCTACCCGCAGGAAACAATAGGTCATTAAAAAATGCAAGCTTTCCAAAACACTAATTATTACCAAAGGAAAGAAAGGAACGAAAGGTAGATGATAATTGGAATGTTTCAAACCATTAATATTATGGTCCTTTATGACCTTACATTCACCATACAGTTCATAAGTGTGCTTTTCAAGGCTTATTTCTTTTGCCTTTCAGCATTTCTCTTGATTGAAACAACAAAAGGCCAAACAAAATGCATGAAAATTGATGTGAAGGAAATATGTCTCTGTTATAGCAGCCTACCTGTGAAACCTTCCTTTTACTATCCTAGTTTTTACCTTCCAAGATAACACCTCTTTCACTTATCTGTCATCCAGCGGAATACTTTTACTAGCATTAGAGTTGTATACTTTATTCATGGAATTAGAATGGAACTGCAGAAAAACACCTAAATAGTTTAATAATCTTATTTTTATTATTTTATGTAAGAAAATGATTTGTGATAATAGCCAGCTGCTATTGTGATATGTAGCTCTTTGCTAGCTATTACTCTGACTTGTTTTTTTTTGTAGAGCATCACTGATTTTTGGGTCAATCCCTTGCTCATTGGATAGAAGTGAGTATGCGGATTCACTTTTCAGTGAGCTTGCTTGAGATGGAGAGCTTACAAAGGAAGCTGCATGGCTAAAACAAGTACTGCTGGGGAACAGCGTAATTATTATGTAAGATTTAGGTTTGGTGTTAGGTCTAGGTAAATTTAACTAAACTCAAAAACAAAAGTGGCTGTAATGGCAACATTTGTTTCCATTATTCCAGGCATTTATTCTTTTATTTCCACCTGGTGATCAGCCAATAACACACTTCCTGTCCTAGGGATGTGACATTCACTACTTTACTGTATTTATGGAGGGGAAACATAACCGCTATTGCACAGCAGCATTGTCAGCAGTGGAAAGGGTGTTGTTGGAAGGACTAGTAGGTTTAGATGGATTTTACGTGAGTGACTAACAATGCAACTTAAAGTGTCATTAACAGATTAATTAGGAAGGTCTGCGCTTAGGACGTGTGTGAAGGTTGTAGTCTCCCCAAAAAAGTGTCATAAAACCTATTTGCATATGCTTGGACTAATAGACAACGCATATCAGGAACCTACGAGTTGCTGAAGCATCAGGCTCATCAGGGCAGGGAGGAAGGTCAGTAAGTATGCAGATTAGTGCTGTCACCAGTGAACTATAATCACCAGCATGTATGGCAAAACCCTGCAGGTTGCTATAGCAGCAGGCTATTCAGGGTAGGACAGGTGCATATTCAGAGTCTGCTGACTGGGAGTTTGCAGACTTTGACAGGTGGGTCATGTGGGGAGGCTGGAAGGGATAGGGAGGAAGCTCTGTCATATCATATTTCTGGAGTATCTCCGGCAATACAATCTGAAAAACCACAGGAGGCAGCTAGCTGGGGAGACCCGAGAAATCACACAGTTTACCCAAATTGGAAATTGAGTAGGCATAGACATGGTGGGAACAGAGGGAACTGAGGGTCGACCGGCATAGCCAGATATTTACTACCTAATATTCTATTTATAAAAGAAATCTTCAGCATATATAGTCAGATAATAATTTTGTGGTTAACCACTTCTCGACTGGCGCACGACGATGTACGTCGGCAGAATGACACGGGCAGGCAAATTGGCGTACAGGTACGTCCATTTGGAATTGCCGCCCTGCCATCACGTGTGCATGCCTGTCGGGACCCTCGTGAGTCTGGTCGTGGGTCCCTCGGACTCGATTGCCGTGGGGATACCCGTAGTCATCTCACGGGGAGGCTGAACGGGGAGATGCCGACGTAAACAGCATCTCCCCGTTCTGCCTAGCAACAAGTGACCCTGATCTCTGCTCCCTGTGATTGGAGCAGAGATCAGTGTTCACTAACACACAGCCACGCCCCCCACAGTTAGTAACATGCCCCTAGGACACACTTAATGCCTACACTGCCACCCCCTGGTTAACCCCTTCACTGTCAGTGTCATTTACACAGGAATCAGTGCATTTGTATAGCACTGATTGCTGTATAAATGACAATGATCCCAAAAATGTGTCAAAAATGTCCGATGTGTTCGCCATAATGTCGCAGCCACAATAAAAATCGCTGATTGTCGCCATTACTAGTAAAAAAAGATTATTAATAAAAATGCTATAAAACTATCCCCTATTTTGTAAACGATATACATTTTGTGCAAACTAATCAATAATCGCTTATTGCGATTTTTTTTTTTTTTACTAAAAATATGTAGAAGAATATGCATTGGCCTAAACTGAGGACAAAAAAAAAATTTTTTATATATATTTTTGGGGGATATTTATTATAGCAAAAAGTAAAAAATATTTTTTTTCAAAATTGTCGCTCTTTTTTTGTTTATAGCGCAAAAAATAAAAACCAGTGATCAAATACCACCAAAAGAAAGCTCTATTTGTGGGAAAAAAGGACATCAATTTTGTTTGGGAGCCACTTTGCACAACCACACAATTGTCAGTTAACCACTTGCCGACCGCCGCACGACGATATACGTCGGCAGAATGGCACGGGCAGGCATATTGGCGTATATATAAGTCCATGCCTGCCCGCGGGTGGGGGGCCCGATCGGGTCCCCCCCCGGTGCCTGCGGCGGTCGGCATTCGTTCGGGAGAGATCAGGGATGAGGGGACGGCCATTCATTCATGGCCACCCCCTCGCGATCGCTCCCGACGAATGAAAATCCTCGGTGACATCACTTCCTCTCCTGTATTGTAAACACAGGCAGAGGAAATGATGTAATCTCTCCTCGTGTCGGTCTTTTTCGTTCCGGCACGGAGGAGAGAGGATCGGTGAGTTGCACCTAACACTACACTAACAGTAGAACACGCCAGGCACACTTTTCACCCCCCTGATCACCCCCCAATCACCCCCCCAATCACCCCTGCCCCCCCAGTCACAGTGACACCAAGTGCATTTTTTATTATTTTTTTTTTTTTTTTTTTTTTTTTGCATTGGTGTCATTTGTGACTGTAATAACTGTTAGGGCAGTTAGGGTTAGCCCCCTTTAGCTCTAGGGTGCCCCCCTAACCCCCCCAATAAAGGTTTAACCCCGTGATCACCCCCCGTCGCCAGTGTCACTAATAAGCGATTTTTTTCTGATCGCTGTATTAGTGTCACAGGTGACGCTAGTTAGGCAGGTAAGTATTTAGGTTCGCCGCAGCTTTTTATAGCGTCAGGGACCCCCATATACTACCGCATAGCCCCCTGATTGCCCCCCAGTTAACCCTTTCACCAGTGATCACCATATAACTGTTACAGGTGACGCTGGTTGGTTAGTTATTTTTTTTTTGTTTCAGGGCACCCGCCATTTATTACCTAATAAAGGTTTAACCCCCTGATCACCCGGCGGGTGATATAAGTTTGAGGGTCAGATAAGGCCTGCGTCGCCCCAGCGTCAGGTTAGTGCCAGTACCGCTAACACCCACGCGCAAAGCATACACCTCCCTTTAGTAATATAGTATCTGATCAGATCTATATTAGCGTTGCCTTCATTTTAGGTTTCCCAAAACGCATTGTTAGCGGGATCAGCCCAGATACCCGCTAGCACCTGCGTTTAGCCCCTCCGCCAAGCCCAGCCCAGCCCACCCAAGTGCAGTATCGATCGATCACTGTCACTTACAAAACACAACACACATAACTGCAGCGTTCGCAGAGTCAGGCTTGATCCCTGCGATCGCTAACAGTTTTTTTTGTAGCGTTTTGAAACAGTCGCTGACAGGCTAGGTGCTTTTTTACCTGTGAGTCTCACTAGTGTACCCCTAAATTTAGAGCCCAAAATGGCAAAGCGAAGGTACACTAGTGAAGAGGCCTACACGTTTCTGAGCATGACAGATAGTGAAGAGGACGTCACTCATCTGTCAGATTCAGGCTCAGAATACGATCCTGTAGAGGACAGCGGCTCCATGACAGATAGCTCTGACGACGGAGATGAGGCCGCTGCTAAGAACAGGTGTGCCCAATCCCGTATGTATTCTGTTGTTGAGGTGCAGGAACCGCAGGTCACTCGTATGGAGCAGAGACGTACTAGAGCCGCTCAACCTTCTGGTGAACTGGCAAGCACCAGCGGCCTAGTACACCCTGGACGTACATCCAGCACTGCAGTAACACGTGGTGACGTGGCGAGTCCCATAAGTGCAGTTCAAGCTGGCGAGGTGGCAAGCACAAGTAGTGTCCCGCTGCCACCAAGAAGAAGACAAAGACAGGCCCGTCGTACCCATAGTGCCCTTCCTGCAGAATTCGCCAATCCTATTTGGGTGCCCACATCTTCTGCAGAACCCGTACTTCCCCCATTCACTGGCCAACCTGGCATTAACGTGGAAACAGTTGATTTTACGACACTTGACTTTTACTCACTGTTTTTCACCGAAGATCTCTATAGATCTATTGTGGACCAAACCAATTTGTACGCTGCTCAACACATCGCCACTATTCCCCAGTCCGCCCTTGCCAAACAATGGAAACCAGTTACGGTTTCCGAATTTAAAACCTTTCTGGGCCTCTCCCTCAACATGGGCATAACCAAAAAGAGTGAATTGCGGTCATATTGGTCCACTGACCCAATTCACCATATGCGCGTGTTCTCTGCTTCCATGTCCAGGGCACGATACGAGATGATTTTGCGGTTCATGCACTTCAGCGACAATGAACTCTGTCGTCCTCGTGGAGACCCTGAATACGATCGGCTCTACAAAATTCGGCCCCTCATAAACCACTTCAACCAACGTTTTGCAGACATGTTTACTCCCCATCAAGTTGTCTGCGTTGATGAGTCCCTGATTAAGTTTTCTGGTCGCTTGTCATTCAAACAATACGTCCCCAACAAGCGTTCCAGATACGGGGTCAAGATGTATAAGCTCTGTGACAGGGCCACAGGCTATACACGTAGTTTCATGGTTTATGAGGGTAGAGATAGTCACGTAGAGCCGGAGAACTGCCCTGATTACATAGGAAGCGCTGGCAAGATAGTGTGGGACATGGTGTCACCCTTATTCGGAAAGGGGTACCACTTGTACGTGGACAATTATTACACAAGCGTGCCACTGTTTAGTCACTTGTTTGATCAGCAGATTGGAGCATGTGGCACCGTGCGACCTAATCGCCGGGGCTTTCCCCAGCGGCTTGTAGAGTCCCCTCTTAGGCTGGGGGAGAGAGCCTGCTTGCGCAGTAATAATTTGCTCGCTATGAAGTGGAGGGATAATAAGAATGTTTTCGTTCTTACCTCCCTTCATGCAGACACGACGGTCCAAATTCCTACGGCGACTGGTATTGTGGAGAAACCCCTCTGTGTCCACAAATATAACCTTAACATGGGAGGGGTGGACCTCAATGACCAGTTGTTGGCGCCGTATCTAGTTGCCCGTAAGGCCAGACGCTGGTACAAAAAAGTGTCTGTTTATTTATTCCAATTGGCTATACTGAATGCTTATGTACTACACAAAGCTTCAGGACGGACTGGATCCTTCCTCAAATTCCAGGAGGATATCGTCAGAGCCCTTCTGTATCCAGACGGTGCTCCACCTCACCTTCCCCTACCAGATGCAGTAAGCCGGCTGCATGAGAGGCATTATATTTATGTCCTCCCGAGTACCCCTACCCAACGAGCCCCCCAAAGAAAATGTCGTGTCTGCAGAAAGCGCGGATTTAGGCGTGACACCCGTTATTGTTGTCCCCGCTGTCCTGACAATCCTGGTCTTTGCATTGGTGAATGTTTTGAACGCTACCATGAACTAGTTGAGTTTTAGAGTAGGGTACAGCATTGCACAGGCTAGGCACACGTTCACAGGGTCTCCCAAGATGCCATCGCATTTTGAGAGACCCAAACCGCTGGAACCGTTACAACAGAAGTGTTAAAGTTACATAAAAAAGTGTTTAAAAAAAAAAAAAGTAAAAAAAACAAAAAACCAAAAAAAATATAAAATAAAAAAACCAAAAATAGTTGTCGTTTTATTGTTCTCTCTCTCTCTATTCTCTCTCTATTGTTCTGCTCCTTTGTACTGTATTCTATTCTGCAATGTTTTATTGTTAACCATTTTTTGTTTTCAGGTACGCCATTCAGCTGTAGCGTGGATTTATTTATCTTGACAGCAACAGCGTTTGCTCCCACGATACGTAAAGCCACGACTCCAGCGCTGTCGGAGGTGATTTCACCACCACAGTTAAAAAAAGAGCATATATGCCGAAGCATGGGGGCATAAGGGGTGGAGGAGCGATCTGCTCCTACCTTTTGCGGGAGGATGCCCCCATGCTTCGGCATATATATATTTTAGGCACAGATTGTGTTAAATGTGTTATTTTTTGCGATTTTTTTTGTATTTGCTTTGCAGGTATGGTAAGTCCTACTGTTATACTGTAATGTTACTTTGTTTTATTGTTAACCATCATTTGCTTAGCAGGTACGCCATTCTGCTGCAGAGCGGATTTATTTATCTTGACAGCAACAGCGTTTGCTCCCATGATACATAAAGCCGCGACTCTAGCACTGTCGGGGGTGATTTCACCACCACAGTTAAAAAAGAGCATATATGCCGAAGCATGGGGGCATAAGGGGTGGAGGAGCGATCTGCTCCTACCTTTTGCGGGAGGATGCCCCCATGCTTCGGCATATATAAATGGTGCATGTATGCCCACCATTAGAAAGTGGGTGGATGAAGGGTGGTATCTAATGGTGGGCATACCCACCGATCAATATTTTTTTTTCGTTCAGCCCACAGGCTGCATGAAAAAAAAATTACAATATATGCCCAACCAGTTCCAGCAACATACTGGTATGTTGCGGGACTTTGAGTGCTTATACCAGAATGATGCCTGCAGGTTTAGGTATCATCTTGGTATCATTCTTTTCAGCCAGCGGTCGGCTTTTATGTAAAAGTAATCCTAGCGGCTAATTAGCCTCTAGACTACTTTTACAAGCAGTGGGAGGGAATGTCCCCCCCCCCCCGCACCATCTTCCATGGTTTTCTCAGGCTCTCCTGTCCCAACAGGGAACCTGAGAATGCAGCCGGTGGTTCCGCCAGCTGACCATAGAGCTGATCAGAGACCAGAATGGCTCCAATCATCTCTATGGCCTAAGACACCGGAAGCTACAAACATTTCATGACTTAGATTTTGCGGGATGTAAACAGCGCCATTGGGAAATTGGGAAAGCATTTTATCACACCGATCTTGGTGTGGTCAGATGCTTTGAGGACAGAGGAGAGATCTAGGGTCTGATAGACCCTAATTTTTAAAAAAAAGAGTACCTGTCACTATCTATTGCAATCATAGGGGATATTTACATTCCCTGAGATAACAATAAAAATCATAAAAAAATATATATAAATGAAAGGAACAGTTTAAAAATAAAATAAAAAAGCAAAATAAATAATAAAAAAAAAATTAATAAAAAAAAACACCCCTGTACCCCCCTGCTAAGGCGCAACGTGGAACGCAAGCGTTGGTCTGGTGGCATATGTAAACAGCAATTGCACCATGCATGTGAGGTATCACCACGAAGGTCAGATCGAGGGTACTAATTTTAGCAGTAGACCTCCTCCGTAAATCTAAAGTGGTCACCTGTAAAGGCATTTAAAGGCTTTTAAAAATGTACGTAGTTTGTCGCCGCTGCACGTTTCTGCGCAATTTTAAAGCATGTCATGTTTGGTATCCATGTACTCGGCCTAAGATCATATTTTTTATTTCATCAAACATTTGGGCAATATAGTGATTTTTAGTGCATTAAAATAAAAAAAAGTGTGTTTTTTCCCCCAAAAATGCGTTTGAAAAATCGCTGCGCAAATACCGTGTGAAAAAAAAAATGAAACACCCACCATTTTAATCGGTAGGGCTTTTGCTTTAAAAAAACACTTCATGTTTGGGGGTTCAAAGTAATTTTCTTGCAAAAAAAATATTTTTTCATGTAAACAAAAAGTGTCAGAAAGGGCTTTTTCTTCAAGTGGTTAGAAGAGTGGGTGATGTGTGACATAAGCTTCTAAATGTTGTGCATAAAATGCCAGGACAGTTCAAAACCCCCCCCAAATGACCCCATTTTAGAAAGTAGACACCCCAAGCTATTTGCTGAGAGGCATGTCGAGTCCATGGGATATTTTATATTTTGACAAAAGTTGTGGAAAAAATACATTATTATTATTTTTTTTTTTTTTTTTGCACAAAGTTGTCATTAAATGATATATTGCTCAAACATGCCATGGTTATATGTAAAATTACACCCCAAAATACATTCTGTTGCTTCTCCTGAGTACGGGGATACCACAAGTGTGAGACCTTTTGGGAGCCTAACCGCGTACGGTACCCCAAAATCCAAGCACCACCTTCAGGATTTCTAAGGGTGTAAATTTTAGATTTCATTCCTCACTGCCTATCACAGTTTCGGAGGCCATGGAATGCCCAGATAGCACAAAATCCCCCCAAGTGACCCCATTTTGGAAAGGAGACACCCCAAGCTATTTGCCGAGAGGTATGGTTAGTATTTTGCAGACCTTCATTTTTGTCACAAAGTTTTGAAAATTGAAAAAAAGAAAAAAAATATACATTATTTTTTTTTTTCTTCATTTTCAAAAACAAATGAGAGCTGCAAAATACTCACCATGCCTCTCGGCAAATAGCTTGGGGTGTCTACTTTCCAAAATGGGGTCATTTTGGGGGGTTTTGTGCTATTTTGGCATTTTATGGCCTTCAAAACTGTGATAGGTAGTGAGGTGTAAAATCAAAAATTTACCCCCTTAGAAATCCTGAAGGCGGTTCTTGGTTTTCGGGGCCCCGTACGCGACTAGGCTCCCAAAAAGTCCCACATATGTGGTATCCCCGTACTCAGGAGAAGCAGCAGAATTTATTTTGGGGTGTCATTTCACATATGTCCCTGGCATGTGTGAGCAATATATCATTTAGTGACAACTTTGTGAAAAAAAAATAAAAAAAAATAAAAGTTTGTAATTTTCCCGCAACTTGTGGCAAAATATAAAATATTCCATGGACTCAACATGCCTCTCAGCAAATAGCTTGGGGTGTCTACTTTCTAAAATGGGGTCATTTGTGGGGGTTTTGTGCCATCTTGGCATTTTATGGCCTTCAAAACTGTAATAGGTAGTGAGAAGTGAAATCAAAGATTTACGCCCTTAGAAAGCCTGAAGGCGGTTCTTGGCTTTCGGGGCCCCGTACGCACCTAGGCTCCCAAAAAATCCCACACATGTGGTATCCCTGTACTCAGGAGAAGCAGCAGAATTTATTTTGGGGTGTCATTTTACATATGCCCATGGCATGCGTGACTAATATATCATTTAGTGACAACTTTGTGAAAAAAAAAATAAAAAAAAAAAAGTTTGTAATTTTCCCGCAACTTGCGGCAAAATATAAAATATTCCATGGACTCAACATGCCTCTCAGCAAATAGCTTGGGGTGTCTACTTTCTAAAATGGGGTCATTTGTGGGGGTTTTGTGCCATCTTGGCATTTTATGGCCTTCAAAACTGTAATAGGTAGTGAGGCGTGAAATCAAAGATTTACGCCCTTAGAAAGCCTGAAGGCGGTTCTTGGCTTTTGGGGCCCCGTACGCAGCTAGGCTCCCAAAAAGTCCCACATATGTGGTATCCCCGTACTCAGGAGAAGCAGCAGAATTTATTTTGGGGTGTAATTTCACATATGCCCATGGCATGCGTGAGCAATATATCATTTAGTGACAACTTTGTGAAAAAAAAAAAAAAAAAAAAAAAAGTTTGTAACTTTCCCGCAACTTGCGGCAAAATATAAAATATTCCATGGACTCAACATGCCTCTCAGCAAATAGCTTGGGGTGTCTACTTTCTAAAATGGGGTCATTTGTGGGGGTTTTGTGCCATCTTGGCATTTTATGGCCTTCAAAACTGTAATAGGTAGTGAGGCGTGAAATTAAAAATGTATGCCCTTAGAAAGCCTGAAGGCGGTGCTTGGTTTTCGGGGCCCCGTACGCGGCTAGGCTCCCAAAAAGTCCCACATATGTGGTATCCCCGTACTCAGGAGAAGCAGCAGAATTTATTTTGGGGTGTAATTTCACATATGCCCATAGCATGTGTGAGCAATATATCATTTAGTGACAACTTTGTGAAAAATTTATAAAGTTTGTCATTTTCCCGCAACTTGTGGCAAAATATAAAATATTCCATGGACTCAACATGCCTCTCAGCAAATAGCTTGGGGTGTCTACTTTCTAAAATGGGGTCATTTGTGGGGGTTTTGTGCCATCTTGGCATTTTATGGCCTTCAAAACTGTGATAGGTAGTGAGGAGTAAAATGACATATGTATGCCCTTAGAAATCCTGAAGGCGGTGCTTGGCTTTCGGGGCCCCGTACGCGGCTAGGCTTCCAAAAAGTCGACCACATGTGGTATCCCCGTACTCAGGAGAAGCAGCAGAATGTATTTTGGGGTACAATTCCACATATAACCATGGCATGTGTGAGCAATATATCATTTAGTGACAACTTTGTGTAAAAAAAAAAAAAAAATTATTTTTTTGTCATTATTCAATCGCTTGCGGCAAAAAAATAAAATATTCAATGGGCTCAACATGCCACTTATCAATTTCCTTAGGGTGTCTACTTTCCAAAATGGGGTCATTTGGGGGGGTTTTGTACTGCCCTGCCATTTTAGCACCTCAAGAAATGAGATAGGCAGTCATAAAATAAAAGCTGCGTAAATTCCAGAAAACGTACCTTAGTTTGTAGATGTGACAACTTTTGCGCAAACCAATAAATATACAATTATTGACTTTTTTTTTACCAAAGACATGTGGCTGAATACATTTTGGCCTAAATGTATGACTAAAATTGAGTTTATTGGATTTTTCTAATAACAAAAAGTAGAAAATATCATTTTTTTTCAAAATTTGCGGTCTTTTTACGTTTATATCGCAAAAAATAAAAATCGCAGAATCAGTCAAATACCTTTAAAAGAAAGCTCTATTTGTGGGAAGAAAAGGACGCAAATTTCGTTTGGGTACAACATTGCATGACCGCGCAATTACCAGTTAAAGCAGCGCAGTGCCAAAGTGTAAAAAGACCTCTGGTCATTTACCAGCAAAATGGTCCGGTCTGAAAGTGGTTAAAGTGACGCAGTGCCAAATCACAAAAAACTTTAAGGCCGCGTACACACGGGCAGACTGTATGGCCTACTTAGTCCGTCGAAACACATTTCAGCGGACAGTCCGCTCGTGTGTGGGCTTCAGCGGACTTTTTCAGCGTGCAGTCTGGCGTACTAAGTATTTCGGATTTTTCGAAATACTGTCCGTCATACTTTGATTTCAGCGGACAATCCGCTCGTCAGTAGGCTAGTTCGACGGACTAAGAATGGCGCATGCTCAGAAAGGATTTACACGGCGAAAGGTTGCATTGCTGTGTATTGGACTTCCTATTTCTAGTCCCGTCGTACGTGCTGTACACGTCATCGCGCAAGCTTTCGACGGACTGTTTGTGCATCCGTGTGTGGTCAAGTCCGTTCATTCGAAAGTAGGATGGACTGTCCGTCAGATTGTATGACGGACTAAGTAGGCCATACAGTCCGCCCGTGTGTACGCGGCTTAACATCTACTTTTGCTAGATACCAGTCATGCACAGAGAAATCTAAAATCATATTGCACATAATTACAACCTGGCCCAACCTGGAGAAACAGGGGTGAGGATGGGAGAGTTCTGTAGTCCAGCAGGCTGGGATCACTGTGTTGGCAGCCCAGACAGGTAGTTGAGAGCACATTGGACTTTTGTCACATAAACCAATATTTTGTGGTTCTATCAGTATTTTTACATTTGTTTTTTCCCCAGACATACACTTAAAAGCATATTTTATTGTTCTTGTTTTTTTTTTCCCTAGACATACATTTTAGTGATCACTTCACAATTGATATTAAAGTTATACATACTGCAAAGTTTTGTGGGATTTCCATTTTGTACACTTTTAAGCTATGACTTTGTTTAGTTGCTTGCTTTATGTAGACCAAGGAAGCCCTCAATTACATTACCTCCTATAATGAGTAAATTCACTACCAGAGTTAGTTGTTCCTAATGCACTGAAAGTATTTCTGGAAACACTCAATTTATTTATATGAAGTTGAAAGCCTATATATGCAAAGGGCAAAGGTCTAACTAGGCTCAAGGATACATGTGTTAATGCAGCTGTGACACCGCGTGAGCTTTCAGAAACAGTCATGTAAGATTTTAGCTGAGATTTATTTCAAGAAAAAAGCATTTTTTATCAGTTATGATTACAATGCCACAAACACTGTTAAAAAGTTATAACATGCTAATACATCTACATTCACAAAATAGGTTCTGTTATGGATGGCAGCTTAGATATTTAAACCTTTCTTTTTTTTTAATTAACAGGTATTTTACTGTCATGAAAGGAGAACAAAACTAACATAAACCCATCACACACCCCAGTTTAAACTGAGCTTAAAAAACATAACTAGAAATCACCTTTTAGAGGAATATCAAAATGATAAAAAGATCGATATAAATTCTCCTTAAGGCCGGGTTCACACCGCTGCGATGCGGGAACGTCGCGAATCCGCTGCGTTTTCCCGCATCGCATTACTCCCGCCGGCAGTTCACACTGCCCTATGCGGACGGCTGGGAGTGTCAATGATATATTAATGACACCCCCAGATCCGTCCGCATATCGCAGTGCGATCTGCCGACTCGCACAGGAATCGGATCGCATGGTGTGAACCCCCATGCGATCCGATTCTGTTGCGGACCAAAAAAAAGGTCCCGTGCGAGTTTGCTGCGGGAGCGATGCGAATTCAGCCATACTATCTGTATGGCTGAACTCGCATCGCTACGGAGAACGGATGTGATTTGCACTGCAGTGCGGGTGCGAATCACATCCGGATCTCCCCCCGCAGCAGTGTGAACCCAGCCTAAAAGAGATTTTCCCATAACCCTGCAACCTTACAGGAAAAGTCATCATTTGCATACATTTCATCTGACTACAGGACACCTCATAATCAGACTGACATGCAGATTTCATTAAAGGTACCTTTTATTCATAATTTTTCCTCTTATATTCTGAATCCTCATTGCCCAGGTTTGTGGACCTTACCGTTAAGTAAACTTTTGCCAAGGCGATGCCCAGTGGATTAGTGGTTAGCACTTCTACTCTGCAGCACTAGAGTCACATATTCTGCACAAGCGGGAAAAGTACTTTGAAACAAGCCCTTATTCACCGCTGTAGCCACTGTGGAGAAATTCATTTTCCAGGTTTACAATTTTCTATGGCAGCACAAACTTGACGGTTGCCAGCCTTCTAACGGACAAACAGTTAGGCTGGGTTCACACTATTGCGAATTGTATGTGATTTTCCCCACATCCAATTCGAATAGCAGGAGATTGTGATTGGCTGTCTATGGAACCGGTTCACACATCTCTGTAGCGGCTCCGGCACCTGAAACCTCAAATGGAGACACACCGGACTCCTGCTGTGAGCCGCTGAGTTCTCCATTGTGAACCCAGGCTCAGGTACTGTTAGAAACTGACTATGAAAGGCTCATTTACACTTGTGGCATGAGGTAATGCTCCACGCAATTTCTGATACGGTGTGCTATGCTGTTTCAGAGCATCTCTGTTTACTTTGTCTTGATTATTTTTAACTCTTTTGGAAGTCTACAAAGTGTACACTTTATTCAGGTATTTGCAGGGCACTGTGCTGCGATTGATTGACTTGTGGTGGCATCTAGTGTCCTGTATGTTTGCATTTTACTTCACATCACACCAGCATTGTGGGATGAATCCAGTGAATAGAAAACAGCTGCTTTCAATGTGTCCTTTGCAGTGACTGGTGTTGATCCATTGTGAAAAAAATGGCAGTCACCAAACTTGGGTGTCCATTTATGAAAGAGAGTAAACCGGAGATCCTGATAATCACAGTTGATCTCTCAGGCCTGTAAGTTTATGAAACTGAGATGAGGAGTGGAGAACATTCTTCACTTCTCATCACAGGAAACACCCTGCTGTCATTCACTTTTACACAGAAGACCGGTTTATGAAAGTTAGATCTGAAGATCTCACTGGCCACCTCTGTATATTGTCAAATATTCTCTAGCCCAGAGGTAGAGAATCTGGGTGAGAAGCTGCTGTGATGTGAGAAAAAAGTCTTCTTACTTCCTAATATCCACACCAGCGAGGTTAAAGATTGACATACATAATAACTATATATGTTTATGTGTATGTATATTTGAGGTTTATAACACACTCAAGTCAGTTACAACGACGAACTGCAGTCAGGTCGAGACCCCGATGAGAACGAGTATGCAGATGAGTTTCCCTGAGACGGTTTCTGACAGTTTGTGCAGAAATTCTTTGGTTATACAAACCGATTGTTGCAGCAGCTGTCTGGGTGGCTGGACTCAGATGATCTTGGAGGTGAAGACGCTGGATGTGGAAGTCCTGGGCTGGTGTGGTTACACGTGGTCTGAGGTTATAAGGCCGGTTGGATGTACTGCCACTTTCTCTGAAACGCCTTTGGAGATGGCTTATGGTAGAGAAATGAACATTCAATTCAAGGACAACAGCTCTGGTGGACATTTCTGCAGTCAGCATGCCAATTGTACCTCAAAACTTGCAACATCTGTGGCACTGTGCTGTGTGATAAAACTGCACATTTTAGAGTGGCCTTTTATTGTGGCCAGCCTAAGGCACGTAATCTGTCCAATCATCATCTGGATATGCCACACCTGTGAGGTGGATGGATTATCTCGGCAAAGGAGAAGTACTCACTAACACACATTTAGACAGATTTGTGAACAATATTTGAGAGAAATAGGCCTTTTGTGTACATAGAAAAAGTCATAGATCTTTTCATTCAGCACATGATAAATAGGGGCAAACAAAAAAGTGTTGCATTTATAATTTTTCTCAAAAAAAAAAAAATATATATATATATATATGTAAGAATCACCAACAAGTGGAACACAATTGTGAAGTGGAACGAAATCTATTGGATTTTTTAAACTTTTTTAACTAATAAAAAAATGAAAAGTGGGGCGTGCAAAATTATTCGGCCCCCTTGCGTTAATACTTTGTAGAGCCACCTTTTGCTGCGATTACAGCTGCAAGTCGCTTGGGGTATGTCTCTATCAGTTTTGCACATCGAGAGACTGAAATTCTTGCCCATTCTTCCTGGCAAAACAGCTCGAGCTCAGTGAGGTTGGATGGAGAGCATTTGTGAACAGCAGTTTTCAGCTCTTTCCACAGATTCTCGATTGGATGCAGGTCTGGACTTTGACTTGGCCATTCTAACACCTGGATACGTTTATTTGTGAACTATTCCTTTGTAGATTTTGCTGTATGTTTGGGATCATTGTCTTGTTGGAAGATAAATTTCCATCCCAGTTTCAGGTCTTTTGCAGACTCCAACAGGTTTTCATCCAGAATGGTCCTGTATTTGGCTGCATCCATCTTCCCCTCAATTTTAACCATCTTCCCTGTCCCTGCTGAAGAAAAGCAGGCCCAAACCATGATGCTGCCACCACCATGTTTGACAGTGGGGATGGTGTGTTGAGGGTGATGAGATGTATTGCTTTTACGCCAAACATATTGTTTTGCATTGTGGGCAAAAAGTTCGATTTTGGTTTCATCTGACCAGAGCACCTTCTTCCACATGTTTGGTGTGTCTCTCAGGTGGCTTGTGGCAAACTTTAGACAAGACTTTTTATGGATATCTTTGAGAAATGGCTTTCTTCTTGCCACTCTTCCATAAAGGCCAGATTTGTGCAGTGTACGACTGATTGTTGTCCTATGGACAGACTCTCCCACCTCAGCTGTAGTTCTCTGCAGTTCGTCCAGAGTGATTATGGGCCTCTTGGCTGCATCTCTGATCAGTCTTCTCCTTGTCTGAGCTGAAAGTTTAGAGGGACGGCCAGGTCTTGGTATATTTGCAGTGGTCTGATACTCCTTCCATTTCAAAATGATCGCTTGCACAGTGCTCCTTGGGATGTTTAAAGCTTGGGAAATCTGTTTGTATCCAAATCCAGCTTTAAACTTCTCCACAACAGTATTATGGACCTGCCTGGTGTGTTCCTTGGTCTTCATGATGCTCTCTGCGCTTTCAACAGAACCCTGAGACTATCACAGAGCAGGTGCATTTATACAAAGACTTGATTACACACAGGTGGATTCTATTTATCACCATCAGTCATTTAGGACAACATTGGATCATTCAGAGATCCTCGCTGAACTTCTGGAGTGAGTTTGCTGCACTGAAAGTAAAGGGGCCGAATAATTTTGCACGCGCCACTTTTCAGTTTTTTATTTGCTAAAAAAGTTTAAATTATCCAATAGATTTCGTTCCACTTCACAATTGTGTCCCACTTGTTGGTGATTCTTCACAAAAAATGTAAATTTTATATCTTTATGTTTGAAGCCTGAAATGTGGCAAAAGGTTGAAAAGTTCAAGGGGGCTGAATACTTTCGCAATGCACTGTACATATATATATATATATATATATATATATATATATATATATATATATATATGTATATATGTAGCACTACCCCCAAAGGAGCTGCTGGTTAGATTTGGGCTTACTGTTACCTTCTGTTCTCGTTTCATGTCTAGGGGTGTCCCATGGTAAATGGCCCAGTAACTCGAGAGACTGACAACAGATCCACTTGAATGGATTTTATTTGCAAAACGTAGACAATGAACAGTCTCTTAAATTGGGATCAGAGGGTTGGAAAGGAAGTTCAGGTACTCTAAGAGCCGGTTCACACAGCGGGCGATGCGAGGCGACACGACTCGCCTCGCTCTCGCAAGTCGCCCCCGTTCTGTACAATGGAACCGTTCTGAGAGGAGCGACTCGAGTCGCTCCGACTCAGAAAAAAGGTTCCTGTACTACTTTTGGGCGACCTCGGGGCGACTTGCATTGACTTCTATACAGAAGTCATTTGCAAGTCGCCGCTGAGGCCGCGGCAGGTCGCGGCGAGGCAAGTCGGAGTCGCCTCGCCTCGCCTGCTGTGTGAACCGGCCCTTAGTGTCAAAGTCAAAATGTTGAAGAACTTGCTTACTTTGACTGCATTCAGAGAATAGCCATTCGCAACTGGAGGTTCACTCAAGTTGGACAGTCCCTCTCTCACAAGGCCTAGCAGCCAACAAGGTGCTTACTCAGGAACAAGTCTCTGCCACAGACGTTGTTGTAGAACATACAAGATATGTGTCTGCCACAGACGTTGTCGTAGAACACGTAGGGAAACTAAGCTTAAAAAACACTCGTAGGATACCTGGATCTTTCAGCCAGCTTGGCGATATCTTTTGGGAAGTATTTGATCACCACTGGGTTTTTTATTTTCTTATATATAAGCAAAAAAGACTGAGAATTTTGAAAATAAAAAATAAAATATGGGTTTTACTTTCTGCTATAAAACATATCCAATAAAAATAAATAAAAAATCTTTAAAAAATTTAGACCAAAATGTATTCTGCTACCACGTCTTTGGTAAAAAAAAAATCCCAATAAGTGTATATTGATTGATTTGCATGACAGTTATAGCGTCTACAAACTATGGTGTATATATACTGGAATTTATTTTTTATACTAGTAATGGTGGTTATCAGCGACTTATAGTAGGACTGTGCTGACACTGGGTGGGGTCTGACATAGATATCACCAGTAACACTAATACAGTGATTGGTGATAATACTATACACTGTCACTGTACTAATGACACTGGCTGGGAAGGGGTTAATATCTCTGGGTAATCAAGGGGTTAAGTGTGTGCCTAACAAGTGCTAATGTGTGTGTTATGTGCTGCTTTTTGCTAAAATCGTTGTTCCTTTGCAGGGACAGAACTCTGCTGTGTCTAGTCACTGTGCCTGTAGGAGCCGCCTACCCACAGTACAATGCGAGCAGTTTCAAAGAGATTAATTGAAGTTATGACAATCTCTTGTATCTACAGTCTCATTGGTAATACTTGAGTATTAGTCAAAATTAAAGACATAGCCTGATCATAGATGGTATGAATCAGTTGATAGATTCCAACCATGTGTGGTCAGGCTGAAAGTACCAAGTTGATCAATCGATCAACTTTGGTACAACCAGCCTGCCCGATTCACTTGCGATTATTGCTAGCGGCTGCTATAGCTTTTGTTTTGGGAATTTAAGAGCATAGCACACATTTGTGTATGTATAGTAGTTATTGTTAACACATAGAGGAAGATCAACATCCATGAACTGGTATCACACCTGACTTTGTACAGTGTGGATTACATGGGAAATAATGTGTAGGCTATATATATTTTTTTTTTTTGCAAGGGTTGTGACAGAGGCACACACCATGTCTTACATCCCTTTTAGACGGATTAGCCCTTCCTGTCACACATGCAAATTCTGTTACACCATATTTTGTATCTTTCAGAGATTTTCAATAAGGCATTGTTCAAATTTAGAGTGGGATGTAATCTTGCTTGTTGGAATAATTAGTAGCTGCCTACACATTTAACTGTAGGACTTTCCACTAATTTAATATTTCATGCAATTGACTCATAATTGTAATACAACTATTTAGACTCACAAATGAGTTTGGCTTGATAACAAGCACACATTGTAATGTAACGCTTATAAAAAAAAAATCTGAGATCTTTGAAAATGTGCTTATTTGTAGAAGGATCTACTGCACAAAGTAAAAAATGACTGTGTTGGTATAGGGGATATTATTGTTGCTAGTCATTAAGTTATAACTGCCAGTTACTGGCAACGAGTGTATCTATACCCTAAGTTTAATGCTGCATTTCAGGCTTCTCCCCTAACCACACACTTCTGGTAAGTCTACTCCCTTGTTGAAATCAATTACTGTATTTATCGGCGTATAACACGTGCCGGGGTATATAACACGCACCCCAAGTTTAGGAGGGAATTTAAAAGAAAAAAACTTTTAGGAAGGAAGTTTAAGGAAAAAAACTTACATTTAAATGCCCATCAATGCCGCCTTATCAGTGTAATTTGCAGCCTTCCATTGCAGCTTTGTCAGTCACTTGCAGCCTTGCATGTAGCCTTGTCAGTCATTTGCAGTCTTTTCTGTGGCTTTGCCATTTAAAAATGGCGCCGCCGAGATACAGAAAAAATGTCCTGTGTATCTCGGCGGCGCTCGGTAGTTCTCGGCCGCTCTCAGCTATTTTCGCCTGCACTTAGCCGTTCTCGGCTATCTTCGGCCGTTCTCGGCTATTTTTGGCCATTCTCGGCAGCTTTCGGCTTTCCGAAAGCCGCAGAGAACGGCCGAGTGCGTCCGAAAATAGCCGAGAACGCCTGAAGATAGCCGAGAACGGCCGAGTGTGGCCGAAAATACCCCGAAGCCGCAGAGAGCGGCAGAAAGGGTTAAAAAATAGTGGGGGATCGGCATATAACACGCACACCCAATTTCCCCCTGATTCCATGGGGAAAAAGTGTGTGTTATACGCCGATAAATATGGTACTCTGAATTAGCTGCAGATTTGCATATCCACAGTATAACAATTTGAAGCTGCAGTAGCTATCTTGAGCCCACATTAATTTCCTGTTTGAATGGCTTCAGTCATCATCAATCCCCTTTCCTCCTGATCCATACTGTCATTGGGACTTCCTCACAGCTAGTAGCTTTCTTAGCCATCAAGAATTTTTGCTCTTTGTAATTTGTGGGCATGGTCTTTAAGAATGTTTTCAGTCACTGTGCTGCTGTTCCTCAGCATTACATTAAGGAAGAGAAAAAAAAGTTGTAGCACTCGATCATTAAAATACATCAGCTAATCAGCGCATAAGTGAGGGAACCACCACCGACACCCAAACACACTCCCTCTTACCAGTCTCTCAGACCCTCATTACAAAGGTCAAACATGCAGTGGGCAGTAGTGAAATGGAATTATCAGAAACAGTTATCCTTCCCAGATCATCCAAAAGTCACATGGAGGGACATTAATAGTGCAGAGATCTCAAACCAATGTAATAGGTAATGTAAAATAACACTCACATGGTGGATGTGTAAACATACATTGTCTCTGTTTCAAAACAGCCAGTGTTTCAAACTAACAAGGTGGCCACTGCATCCTGGCATACAGAAGCTTGTGCGTCTCTAGCTCCTCCCTATGCGTTTTGTCAGATGACGTCAGGGACGTGACTAGATGGATGCTCAAGCTTAATATATAGGTGGGACACATATGCTAAGCGGCGGCTTGGTGATTACATTCCACACACCTGAACCAGAGACCAATCGCACTCCAGGGAAGCCTCAATACATATACCAGTAAAAGCTTCCATGCCGGGAGACAACGCCATCTTGTTATAAAAAAATTACACTGTACATCAATTTAATAACAAAAACATTAAACAATTATACACAAATCAACTCCAATAAATCACATAAACCCCACAAAAATTACAAACATAAAAATGTATTTATACCAATTTATTAATTTTTTAAGCAATAATGATAAAGGCATTCACATCCAATTCAATATTCATACCAAAAGGAGTGTATGTCTTGGCCTTATAGATCCACTGAGTTTCTAAACACCGTTCCCTCTGGATTTTGGTTGTGATGTATGGCATAGTGCTTAGATAGGCTGTGCTTAAGGAAGCCCTTTTTTTATATTTGCTACATGTTCATTTAATCTAGTTTAGAGCATACAAATAGTGTGGCCAATGTACTCAAAGCCACTCGAACAACAGATAAGATATATCGCGCTCTTAGATGTACAAGTTATAAAAGGCATGCTAGAAAACTGTTTATGGGTAGAGTTAGACTCAAGAGTCACCCTCCTACATAGTTTCATAGTTAGTAAGGTTGAATAAAAACACTAGTCCATCCAGTTCAACCTGAGTGAGTGTCTACAATTGCCCCTATCCCTGTACATTGCACACTCACATTGGTCCCTACCATCAAGGAGCCCACAATCCAAGGTCCCCATTCATATACTAGGGCCAATTTTGGACAGAAGCCAATTAGCCTACCTGCATGTCTTTGGAGGGTGGGAGGAAACCGGAGTACCCGGAGGAAACCCACGCAGGCACAGGGAGAACATGCAAACTCCAGGCAGGTAGGGTCGTGGTTGGGATTCGAACCAGTGACCCTTTTTACTGCTAGGTGAGAGTGCTAACCACTACACCACTGTACCGCTCAATGCATCTCTGAGCATTGAGCTTACTGATTGAACACTTTATACATGGAATGCCAATAGCTCATCTCTATCTTTCTCGTTAGCTCACAAAAGTGCCTGATCCGATTCTATTGGGTCATAGCCTTTTTTTCGATGAACTTGTGCTTCAGAGAGCAGGCTTCCTGCACAAGTCATCACAATTAGTGCAGTTGCTCCTAAGCCTTAGAAACTGACTCACGGGAACAGATTTTTACAAAAAGCAGAATGATGACAGCTCTTGGTATTAATAAGTTTGTTTCTGTCAGTTTCCTTAAAATGTGTAGATGTTACAATGGCTCCATCAATAGCCCTAATTCTTGGTCCAAAAAATCAAACTCTACTCTACTGAACTCATATTGCAACCTAATACCCCTATCATTGGTATTTAGCTCCATCATAAAGTCAGCAAGAGAGTTCTGATCGCCGCCCCATATGAGTTGGATGTTGTCTAGAGAATTAACTCCGGTCTGGATCTCTCATAGATGACATCCTCCTCCCACTTGGCCATGCTGGGCACAAAATTGGCCCCCATGGCCACACCCCTATTCTGCAAATAATAGGAGCTACAGAACCAAAAATAATTGTGACTCATTGCAAAATCCAAAAGTGATATTATAAAATTTCTCTGGTTATTCGCCAGGTCATCTGATTGCAAAAAATGCTGCACTGCCTCATACCCATGCAAATGAGATATAACAGTATACAGGGATGATGCGTCAGCTGTAGCAAGTAGATAACTATCCTTCCATTATACAGTTTTTAAAATACAAATTACCTGTGTAGAGTCTCTGAAAAAAGAT
This sequence comes from Lithobates pipiens, assembly GCF_037356315.1. Taxonomy (NCBI): domain Eukaryota; kingdom Metazoa; phylum Chordata; class Amphibia; order Anura; family Ranidae; genus Lithobates; species Lithobates pipiens. Next base: position 174,806,373 of record NW_027507784.1, read on the forward strand.
GGAGTTTTTACCATAAGTGGCTGCAAAAAATGATTAATATACTTACCCACCCTGGAAGTCACTGAATCAATGCCACTTATGATCGGCCTTCTAGGGGGTGTACTGAATCTTTGTGTACCTTTTGGAAGGTAATAGATCGCTGGTACTCGGGGGGGGGGGGGGGGGGTCACAGGAACCAAGAAGGAATATTTTCGACCAGTAAGAGGGACATAAGTATTCTGATCAGACAACAGCCATAACATCTCTGACCTTTAGGCTGCAGAGTCAAGAATCACAATGCCCCCACCCTTATCGGCAGGGCGTACCACTATATCATTCCATTGCTTTCAAATATCCAATCCCTTTTTGAACATATAGTCACTCCTAGTTTTCTTAAATTGCAAGCAATCTAAATATTTGGTCACCAAATCCCTGAATACTGAAGATGAGGGAGCCGTGTTCTCGGGCGGATTAAATAATGAGGCATTAGATAATGCCATGTTCCTAATTTCAGTGGAGGCCATCCTATTGGAACAAAAGGGATTTGCAATCATGCATCATGAACGTCTCAAACTTATTTAAAGGTCGTGGGGGAGCCATTTTAAGGCCATCATCTAGCACATATTTCTCCTCAGTGGTTATGGCAACTGTGCTCAAATTAAAAAGGCCCGAGTCCTTTGAACCCACCTTCTTTTTTGAGTGGACCCATCTCCCCCCTCTAGAGCCTCTTTTGGATCTATTAGCCTTTTTACATTGGGAAATCCACTGGGAACATTTTTTTTCATTGTTGGTATGTCGGCCATTATGACCATTCTCACTACCCGAGTACTCTGAACCAGAGGGATAACTGGGTTGTTGCCAATAGTCATTGCCATTGTAGAGCATGGCTGGAGAAAAATCCCTATCCTACCTCGTTGGGATTTCCAATCAGATGAATGTTCAGTGATATACAGTTACTCACAAAAGTGAGTACACCCCTCACATTTTTGTAAATATTTTATTATATGTTTTCATGTGGCAACACTGAAGAAATTACACTTTGCTACAATGTAAAGTAGTGAGCGTACAGCTTGTATAACAATGCAAATTTGCTGTCCCCTCAAAATAACCCATAACACAGCCATTAATGTCTAAACCTCTAGAAGCAAAAGTGAGTACACCCCTAAGTGAAAATGTCCAAATTGGGCCCAACTAGCCATTTTCCCTCCCTGGTGTCATGTGATTCATTAGTGTTACAAGATCTCAGGTGTGAATGGGGAGCAGGTGTGTTAAACTTGGTGTTGCTCGCACTCTCTCATACTAGTTACTGGAAGTTCAACATGGCACCTCATGGCAAAGAACTCTGAGGATCTGAAAAAAAGAATTGTTGCTCTACATAAAGATGGCCTAGGCTATAAGAAGATTGCCCAGACCCTGAAACTGAGCTGCAGCACAGTGACTAAGACCATACAGCGGTTTAACAGGACAGGTTCCACTCAGAACAGACCTCACCATGGTTGACCAAAGTAGTTGAGTGCACATGCTCAGCCTCATATCCAGAGGTTGTCTCTGGGAAATAGACTTATGAGTGCTGCCAGCAGAGGTTTAAGGGAGGGGGTCAGCCTGTCAGTGCTCAGACCATACGCTGCATCAAATTGGTCTGCATGGCTGTTGTCCCAGTCTTTTAAAGATGATGCACAAGAAAGCTTGCAAACAGTTTGCTGAAGACAAGCAGACTAAGAACATGGACTACTGGAACGATGTCCTGTGGTCTGATGAGACCAAGATAAACGTATTTGGTTCAGATGGTGTCAATCGTTTGTGATGGCAACCAGGTGAGGAGTACAAGACAAGTGTGTCTTGCCTACAGTCAAGCATGGTGGTGTCATGTTCTGGGGCTGCATGAGTTCTGCTGGCACTGGGGAGCTACAGTTCATTGAGGGAGCCATGGATGCTAATATGTACTGTGACATACTGAAGCAGAGCATGATCCCCTCCCTTCGGAGACTGGGCTGCAGGGCAGTATTCCAACATAACGACCCCAAACACATCTCCAAGACAACCACTGCCTTGCTAAAAAAGCTGAGGGTAAAGGTGATTGAATGGCCAGCCATGTCTCCAGACTTAAACCCTATTGAACATCTGTGGGGAATCCTCAAATGGAAGGTGGAGGAGCACAAGGTCTCTAACATCCACCAGCTCTGTGATGTCATCATGGAGGAGTGGAAAATGACTCCAGTGGCAACCTGTGAATCTCTGGTGAACTCCTTGCCCAAGAGGGTTAAGGCAGTGCTGGACAATAATGGTGGCCACACAATATTGACACTTTAGGCCCAATTTGGACATGTTCATTAATGGCTGTGTTTGAGGAGACAGCAAATTTACACTGTTATGCAAGCTGTTTGCTTACTACTTTACATTGTAGCAAAGTGTAATTTCTTCAGTGTTGTCACGTGAAAAGAGAGAATAAAATATTTACAAAAATGTGAGGGGTGTACTAGCAACTAGCGTTGCGTAAACTGTTGGCGCTATATAAATCGTGTATAAGAATAATAATAATTTTATGGTGGTAACTAAAGTGCACTGCTCGTTCCAAACACAAGAAAATGGGGGGAGGGGGTTGGAGCTTATTGAGGATGTTACATTTAGTAATAGGTTTGTATAGCTTATTTTAAGTGAATAAGGATATAATTTATGGTCACTTTAAATCTTAACTAGATTCCAATTAAGTGCCAGATCAATTTTATATCAGCCAACATTTGCTCAGCCTGTATGCATGAAGAAATGTATGCTTTGATGTTGTTATTCCTTTACCTAAGCCATCCTAGTAAGTAGCTTTAAAGGCACATTTACAAGTATTACAAGTAAAGGGACAGTCTGTGTATCTATGAATAATTATGCTAACATCTACTAGATTGCAGCCCACCATTGTTGGACCACCAAGTAGTGATAAATCTTATAAACACATGCCTTCAGTTTCAGTGTATAATGTCCACTTTGGAACTACTCCCCAACTCTGAATATTTGTTTGTATACAAACAATTACATTAACCATAGGATATTCTGGTTACAAACAATCTATATCAATAAAGCAAAAAAATAAATAAATACAATTTTCTTTATAGAAGGGGTAATTTTTCTCTAAATAAACTGAAGAAACCACAGTGAATACATAACAAGGAAATGGCTTCTATCTCCAGAGCTTGAAATTTAAAATCTGACATGACATTACTGAAGGTTAATTGCAGTAGAGATACTGCTTTTATATTCAGAGCTTATTCAGCAATTTTGCAGTGCTAACCATCAATTTGGGAGGCAGGACATAATTAAATACATGTTTATTTTCGGTCACCTTTGGACTGGTCAGCAGAGCTGCAGGAAAGCAGTAAAATAAAAATGTGTCATAGCGCTCTGAACTTCTGAGCTACCTCAAATTCATTAATACTGGAACATCCATTAAATTGTTTTTCTTCTTAAAGTTTACATTTGAAGTGCTCCATGCAATTTAGAATAAATGTCAGTCGCATTTCATCCATAACTTTTGAAGTAGAAATGTTGAACTGTAGCATCCCTGGATTAAAAAAAAAAAAACATTTTAATGATTACATATATTTGTATATAAAAAAAAAAAATTTTTGTTTCATAAGTTTTTATGTTAAAGGAGAATGTTATACAAACGATATCTTATTTCACAAAAGTTATCAAAAGTACAACATTAATTAACATATTGTTCATTTAAACATTTGAACTTTTGAAATTCTACAAACAGCTTATGAAGCCAAAATAGTAGAACCGTGTATATATCTTAATAACAATTCAGTATTAGATATTGTTTCTTATCATATGCAAAAACTGATTCCTAAATAATGTCCTCATGTTATATCTGGTTGTATGGCTATTTTTTTTTATATTTTGGCTGGATGTTCGGTCATAATTGTTGATGCAGTAGAAGGATAAATAAAAAAGAAAGAAAAAGGGGGGGAAAAAGGATGGGGGGGGGAGGGGAGTTCCAGACTCCCCCCTCTTTCTCAAGCTATGTTAATATGGAACAAAAAAGAACTTGTATAGGCGGAAAGCATAAGAAGTTGGTATGTTGGTTGCAATTTTCCAACAGGATCGTATGAGGGACCAGTGTTGATAATAACAGGTAGAGTGTAGTTCATTAGTTTCATTAAAGCTGTAATGATGAATAGAGCTCATCTTTCGTTAATCTGATATGCTTCTGTTGTTTTAAAGTGTTGCCAACTGTACCATGTTGATGTGAATCTGGGTAACTTTTCATGTGAGATACTATCTTTTCAATATTGTTGATTCTACGATACCACTCCTCTTTTGTCAGGGCAGTTGGAGAGCGCCAGTGGCACGGAGTGCAGTGTCTTGCTGCATTTATCATAAACATTGTTAGTGAGTTAAGATATCTCTTCTTGGGCATGGTATGATGAAGCAGGTATACAGCAGGGGAGTAGTCCACATTATCACATGTGACAGAAAGGATAGTGTCATGTACCATCTGCCAAAATGTTTGGATTACAGGACATGACCACCAAATGTAGAGCATTGATCCGTCTGGAGCATCACATCACCAACATCTATTAGGAATTGCATTTGAGAATTTATGAATCGACGCAGGGGTTCTGTACCATCTCGAAAGAATCTTGAATCAACATTCTTGGGTGGCTATATTAAGGGAGCCTTTGTGTATGTAGGAGCAGATTGGCTCCCATTCAGGATCAGTGATTGTTATATTTAGATCTTGTTCCCATGCTAAACATACATTACTGGAGAACGTTGAGCGGTCATTAAATAAGTACAGCTCAACTGCCCAATAGTAGCGTTGTAGGTCAGGGAATCGGTCTTTACTATTATTGATTTGCTGTTTAGGTGGTAATTTAGTTATCCAGAGGTTTGTAAACAGGGAGGGGTACCTATAATCCTTAAGAATATTGGACTAAATCTCTGAAAAATGTAAAGGTGAACCCCTGAATAAGCAAATGTCTAAATTCAAATGGAAAAACTTTGCCTTCGCACAGAAGTTTCCTGTAATAAAGACCATACATTGCTACTCTTTCCTTGATTAGGGTGATTGGTCTTGTCTCTGCCTCCTTCTGTAGTATTTTGCAGTCAGCCTGTAGTAGGTGGGGTCTGCTGGATTCTTCCCACAGCTCCCTACACAGGCTATACACAGCACAGTGATGGTGTCGCTACTTTTACAAGAGGATATGTTTTTGCAAAGGTATTTGGTGCACACAGTTGGATTTAAATTTTTGTGGCTACTTGGGAACATTCTCAAATTAAGGATTTTGTGCCTTGAGTTCAGCTTTAAAAATATATATAATGTTCTGATTATTAGGCACTATTACCAATATCAATGAAGATAGCGAGGTGAGGCCACTAACCTATTTCCAGCATTATCAGTTAATAAGTTTGCACAAAAAGATTGTGCCATCTACTACAGCGATTGTCAGTTTCCTCAGAAGCTCCTCAGGCAGGGCTGTTACCATCTATGCATGCAAACTCACATTGTTTCCTGACGTGCACAGAAATATGCTGACCATTAATTAACGGCAGCTCCATGAATCTGCATATGCATCTGTTTTCATGAGCACCAAACAGTGTGCTGCCTCAGCACTATGTGGTTCGGTACAGTGAGTTTTTGGAAAAGAGTCAGGGACTTCTTTTCTACATTTCTCATGCATAGGGTAGCCCATTGAAATTAATGGGCTGGCCTAAGCACAACATGCAGAAATGCATGAAAACTGCACCTAACATGAGGCACCAACAAACCAATCATCCCTGTGACCAGAGATACCTGTGAAAGGAGGCTCCACCTGCATAAACATAACAAGCATTCATGACCAGAGGACCTGTGAAAAAAGGGACTGTTTAATAGTTTTTTGCAATATTATTTTGATATTTGTAACATTTTTAAGGCCCTGTGGAAGGGGTTTTGGTGAAATATCAGTGGTCTAAACAGACCCCTGATGTCTCATTTTTGAGATCCACACAGATTCCTTTTCTCTGCATCCTCAGCTGCACTGCTGAATGAATGAACGGGAGGCTTTTTGTACAGAGACTTTCTGTTCGGTAACAAACTAAAGCACAGTAACAGTTTACTATGCTTTAGTTATGAATGAACACAGGAACAATTGGTACCAATTACTGTGTTCATTCAGGAAATGAATGCCATGTTTACTGCCCCCCCCCATCCTAAAACTGATCCCCCTGTGTCCAATACCAGCTGACAGCAAGAGAACTGAGAGGAGAAGAAGCTGACTATGGCGGGATAGGGGGTCAAGACAAACAGGAGGATCAGAGCTATGAAAAGCTTTTAAATGTGGGGGATATGAGAAGTCGGATCATGGAGGAAAGGGGGTCTGAAAAGGCAGAGGGTGCGACATCTGGAACCGATCCCTCTGTGGCTTCTCCGGCAGCAGCTGAAAGGCAACAGGAGAGAGAGGAAGAGAAGCCAGCTGCACTGCAGGGGAACCACTGGGAGATTGGCTCCAGTATTTGACCTTCCATACCTCTCCAGGCCATCTTGTTAAATTGATGGGGCCTGGGCCCCATACGAGAGGACCAGTGCTACCCACTTATTGGTGATCCTGTCCTCAGGTATGAGATATGCATATTTACATTGTTCAAAGCTGAACCATTGTAAGTAGGCAATAAAGATGAAACCTGGAGTTCAGTTTTAATTGGTATGAATATAAACAGTACACCACTTCAACTTATAGTACTGCACTGTAGGAATTAATATGAACAATCATATTAATAGTACTTCCATTCTCTTTCTACAAAAAAAATATTTTCACATTTTACATGTCATGGTTAAGTCTTGAGCTGAGAAAATCGGTTATAAAGTGCAGTTTACTTTTTTGACCTGTTTAAGAAGATGTTTGTATGGTAGGAATGCCCATCTGATGAACACTGTATCTTTAATAACTGCAGGCATGATACTTGGATTCTTGTCCACCATCAATTGGAATACTGCAGAGACCACCTAGAATTGCACGTGGAATAATTTCTTTCCAGAGAATAGAGAAGACAAGTTGTACAGAACTGCAGCAAGAAAATTCGGACAGTGGTAACGACGAATTGGACGTGGTGTAGCAATTACCTATCAATATAGAGAATCACTTACTATCTGAAAAAACTGCGTTCTTCTCCAAGGGATACATGTTCCATTACTTCTAATTTCTTAAGAGGAATCTATTGTATCTTCAGTGAGTACACATTTTCATTTATACTGTAAAGTTTCTGTGAAAGTTATTTTGATATGATTTTGACTTTTTTGTTGATTGCTGTTTTGTATTTTTACAAAGCATCTCTATATACTAAATTGTAATTGTGTTACCAAGCAGCCATTATTGCACTGCATGCATGTAGACAGATGCATCTGCAAAGAGTTTGCAGTTAGTAAGGTACAGGTAGGCAAGTATTTTATTAAGAAAATGTATATTGTTAATCATACACAGTTCTTTAGCAAGCTAAATGTTTCATATCTACATTATGATGGAAAGTTTATTTGTCCTTGTGAGAGGCTATAATAGGTTCTTCTTCGGTTTGGCTTAGTAGTCAGTAGATGAATCTGAAAACGTAGAATCTGAGGCCGCGTACACACGCGGGGACTGTTCGCTCAACTTTGTCCGCTGAACAGTGTTTCGGCGGACAGTCCGCTCGTGTGTGGGCTTTCAGCGGACAGTTTCAGCGTACAGTCTGCTGAACAAAGTTTTTCGGAAATTCCGAAAAACTGTCCGCTGAAACTTTGTTTCAGCGAACAGTCCCCTCGTGTGTAGGCTTGTTCGTCAAACTAAGTTCCGCGCATGCTCAGAAAGGATTTACACGCCGAAGTTTGCATTGCAGTGTATAGGACGTCGTTTTCTAGTCCCGTCGTACGTGACGTTCACGTCATCGCGCACGGTTTCAGCGGACTGTTCGTTCGTCGTGTGTGGGCAAGTCCGTCCATGCTAATTTTGAGCGGACTGTCCGCTGAAACTGTTTGACGGACAAAGTTGGGCGAACAGTCCCCGCGTGTGTACGCGGCCTGACAGTTCATTTCCGATTTTGTGGTTTTAGTACATATTGCACTGTTTTTTTCTTTTTTTTTCTTTGCAGTTCGGTTATTAAACTCCCTGTTTTAAGTATTATGAATGATAAAATGAACATTAAGTGAAAAGTGCACTACTCAGTAGCCTTACACATAATTACTAGTACTTGTGCATATTTTAACTTAAAAATATGCTGGTTGCAGTGACCCTAAAAACCTTATGTGACTCTGGTAGTAAGCATTTTAGTTTATTTTTGAGTATACAGTATTTTGGGTTTTAAACGTATTCTGCTTCATATCATGCTTCCAGCGCATTGACTCTAGCTCACGAAAGATTAAAATACCCTAATAAAAATTCTAGAATAAAAGTCACTTCAGGGCTTTCATGTGTTGGTATTTTATAAATGTGTAACAATATAGCTTGACTCAATTTATTTAGAAGTTTATGTGAAAAAATGCCAGTAAATGTATTTTTTAAGGCTGTATTTAGTGTACCATATATTTAAATTGCAGTTTATTAATTGGTAAATAAACTGAAAAACACACTTATTAAAATATATATTGTATACATCACATTCATGTTTCCCACTGCCTAGGTATTCTTTAGGCTTATATTTTAAGCTAGCCAAAGACCATGTATGGGTTGGTTGGTTGTACTGAAGAAGATCGCTCAATCAACTTCAGTGCAACCAGCCTCTCCTGTGTCTTTTTTTTTTTCTTTCGACCACTGCAGGCATGATCATTGTATTCTGACGGCTGGGAAGCTTCCTGTTGTCAGAATACAAAAGCTCAGTGGGAGGTATTCTCCCCATCAACACTGAATGTGTTGATGGGGGGATCAAGCAATTTTCTTTGTTTGCAGGAAAGATCCTTGCTTAAGGTATGGCCTGCTTTAGGTATCAAGAATAAAAAAAAATTCTGACACCATATTGTACTTGCAATAGCACATTGTTGTGGTAACACAAAATGACTTAAAAACAAATAAATACTATTAAAAGATTATTGCACTGTGAAATAAATTAATCTTAACTAACCCCCACCCTACCAATGAAGTTTATATCCCTTTTACAAATCTTAGATTCACAGGAGATCTGGTGCAGAGGTTGCAGTCTAAACTAGACTGTCATTCTCTATGCTGAATGAATCAATGATTGAAATACTTGTATAGCACACAATGCAAACTGAATCACCTCTAGGCGCTGTGGCGAGCTTTGATCATCTGCTAAAAGAGGAAGGTCTTGAGTTTTTTCCTAAAAGCCAGGTGATTTTCTTCCAGGCGGAAGGGGCCATGTGCATATGTTTAACCTTTTAACACCTGTAGCCTCACAAACAGATGGATTTCCTGTTAGGGCCTATGGAGAAAGCACTGCATGCAAAGGGCACATTTTTGGACTGGCACATTTTTTTTTTTCTCCCAGAAATGAATTGGGGAGGGGGGATAAAAAAAACATATTAAAGGGTAAGTTTAGAGATAACGTTGAGTTAAAATACTCTTAAAGCAGCCCTTTAGGCGCGGTTCACATGTAAGCCGCATGCGGCTCACAGCAGGGGTCTGGTGCGTGCTGGTTCACCGTTTCAGGTCCAATTTCAGCTTGAATTATGGGCTGAATTCGGACCTGAAAAAGGATCCAAAAGATGCACGGCGTTTTTCTGCAAAATGCACTGGACCTGCTGCGGAGATATGTAGAGAGCCGGTCAAAATCTCCCGCTATTGCGAATTGGATGTGGGGACCCCACATCCAATTCACAATGGTGCGAACCTGGCCAAGTCCTTTTTTCAACTTCCCATCTATTAAATCTTCTGCCCTTGTAGTTTTAACTTTGAATACTGGTAGTTGAAAAAAAAAATTCTGCCAATAAATACCTTATACAGCCCACTTCCTGTTTCTTGTCTGGTAAAAAGCCTAGGCTTATGACATCATGCACAGCTCTCTCTCTCTCTCTCTCTCTCTCTCTCACTCTTGTCAGAGTTTGCCAGGAAGGGAGGGGGGATGAGTCATAAGAGGGCCAATGAGAGCTGCAGGGCTGAAGAGCTGGATGGTGTGCCTCTATGTAAATCCAGGAAGTGAACAGGCAGCAGCTTCAGCTGCCCACAGTTAAAATGGATGCAGCCAGACTCAGTGGAGGGAGATTTCTGCAGCATATTTGGCAAGTACAGAATCACAATATATATAAAATAATATGCAAGGTAGTTGGAGGGAAGCTTCAAATTGGCAAAGATGATTTTATTACAAATTATGTGAACAGACTGATCATTTCCGCTTTAATATTTACAGAGCATCTTTAACCTGGTGGACATACAGTACATGTTTTACCTGATGCTAGGAGTTCATTGTTCATTCATTCATGTTCATTTTAACCTTTTAGGATGCTATTTTTTATTTCTTATTTTATGACTCTATACTGCCTTTATAGTACAGTAATACTAAAGCATTCAAGTCTATGCTACACACCCCTACAAAGCATCCTAGAGTATATATCAGGTATACTGCAAAACCACTTGCTTACTGGACACTTACACCCCCTTCCTGCCCAGGCCAATTTTCAATTTTCAGCGCTGCCGCAATTTGATTGACGATTGCACTGTCATGCTACACTGTACTAGTGATGGACGAACGTTTCGCCCGGCGGTCGTTTCGCGGCGAATTTCCGACTTTCGCCGTCCGCGGGTTCGAACGCCTTTTTCCGTCGTTCGCCCCGGCGGACTTACGTGTTTAATGTATACAAGAACTTTAACCTTTCGTGACACGTTTATCATGTGTTACAGGACAACCAATTGAGACATGACAGCTCATGGACACTTGGACATTCCCCCTAACCTATAAATACACCCGATCCGGTGGCCATTTTACATTCTTTCTTCTGTCACTGTAGGGAAAGGATCCTGTGTGGAGTAGGGACAGAGAAAACGCTAGCTATTTGGTACACAAAAGTTCTTTTCAGGACTGGTATAGGTGTTAGGTCAGCAGCCTGAGTTTCTTTTGTCAGTTTAGATAAAGGGACAGAGCGCTGTATGCTGCTATTTTAGGGACAGCTCAGCCAGATTAGTCTTTCTTCATCATCATCATCATCATCATCATTAGCTGTTACTATCAGGTCCACAAAAGAGCTATTCCAGCTAATCGTTCCAGCCTACTCTTTTTTGCCAATTTGTATAGGGACAGGCAGGAAGCAGTGTGTCAGGCAGTGAGGATAATTTTAAAGACTTGCTGTTACTATTAGTTCCACAAAGGTTCTTTTCAGGACTGGTATCAGTGGTACGGTAATAGGCTTGTACACGTATAATATTCTTTCTTCCAAATATAGAAAGAATATTATACTTGACTGCTGCCCTTCTGCTGCAGTCTGCTAATCATTCACAACTCACTTGTTCCACAAAGCTCTTTATCAGGACTGGTAACTTGGTCTGTCTAGGGTGCTACGGTACATAGGCTTGGGTGCGGTACAGTCTGCTGTTCTGTAAGGACCGCTATCGGTCCACAATACATAGGGTTGCCGTGCACTACTGCTGACCGCTGCCCTATACTGCAGCAGTCCTTCAGCGGTATAGGGACTGACGCACAGTCTGCTAAACACTAATACACAACCTGCTTGGTCCACAAAAGTTCTTATAAGGACTGGTAACTTGGTATAGGGTGCTACGGTACATAGGCCTGAGTGCGTTACAGTCTGCTGTTCTGTAAGGACCGCTATCGGTCCACAATACATAGGGTTGCCGTGCACTACTGCTGACCGCTGCCCTATACTGCAGCAGTCCTTCAGCGGTATAGGGACTGACGCACAGTCTGCTAAACACTAACACACAACCTGCTTGGTCCACAAAAGTTTTTATAAGGACTGGTAACTTGGTATAGGGTGCTACGGTACATAGGCCTGAGTGCAGTACAGTCTGCTGTTCTGTAAGGACCGCTATCGGTCCACAATACATAGGGTTGCCGTGCACTACTGCTGACCGCTGCCCTATACTGCAGCAGTCCTTCATTGGTATAGGGACTGACGTACAGTCTGCTAATCACTAACACACAACCTGCTTGGTCCACAAAAGTTCTTATAAGGACTGGTAACTTGGTATAGGGTGCTACGGTACATAGGCCTGAGTGCGTTACAGTCTGCTGTTCTGTAAGGACCGCTATCGGTCCACAATACATAGGGTTGCCGTGCACTACTGCTGACCGCTGCCCTATACTGCAGCAGTCCTTCAGCGGTATAGGGACTGACGCACAGTCTGCTAAACACTAACACACAACCTGCTTGGTCCACAAAAGTTTTTATAAGGACTGGTAACTTGGTATAGGGTGCTACGGTACATAGGCCTGAGTGCAGTACAGTCTGCTGTTCTGTAAGGACCGCTATCGGTCCACAATACATAGGGTTGCCGTGCACTACTGCTGACCGCTGCCCTATACTGCAGCAGTCCTTCATTGGTATAGGGACTGACGTACAGTCTGCTAATCACTAACACACAACCTGCTTGGTCCACAAAAGTTCTTATAAGGACTGGTAACTTGGTATAGGGTGCTACGGTACATAGGCCTGAGTGCGTTACAGTCTGCTGTTCTGTAAGGACCGCTATCGGTCCACAATACATAGGGTTGCCGTGCACTACTGCTGACCGCTGCCCTATACTGCAGCAGTCCTTCAGCGGTATAGGGACTGACGCACAGTCTGCTAAACACTAACACACAACCTGCTTGGTCCACAAAAGTTTTTATAAGGACTGGTAACTTGGTATAGGGTGCTACGGTACATAGGCCTGAGTGCAGTACAGTCTGCTGTTCTGTAAGGACCGCTATCGGTCCACAATACATAGGGTTGACGTGCACTACTGCTGACCGCTGCCCTATACTGCAGCAGTCCTTCAGCGGTATAGGGACTAAGAGTTTTGTCACAGGGTGATTTAAAAAATGACAGGCAGAGGAAGAGGCAGGCCCTTCCGCAGGGGTGGTAGGGGTAGGGCAGGAGCAACAGCCTTGAGCCAAAGTGGGAAGTTGCAGAAGGTGCGTTCAATTACTTTAAAGGACGCACCAGACTTGGTTGAGTGGCTCACTCAGCCTTATTCTTCTGCACCCTCCTCATCCTCTCGATCTGCACCCTCTTCTTCACTCTCTGCTATGTGCACCCCCAAAGACACTACCACCAACAACACCACCACCACCACATACCTTCCGCTTGAGTGCAAATGGGGGCCTTCATGCTCCAGTGTTTTAATAGGGACCCCCGTATAAAAAGCATGAGGGTCAAGGACCAGTACTGGGTGGCAACGTACTTAGATCCCCGGTACAAACACAAAATGGCGGAAATGTTACCGCCGTCGCAGAGGGCTGTCAGAATGCAGCACTTCCAGGCCTTGCTTCGAGAAATGCTGCATTCTGCTTTTGCGTGCGCTGGCAGAGGAGCAATTCCCACTCCCAGAGAAGGATTTGCGGGTACCAATCCAACAGCGCCTGCAAGAAGAGGCCGGTTTGAAGATGTGTTGGTGACTTCGGATATGAGGTCATTCTTTCAGCCGACCCATCGACAGGTGTCATCCGGATCCAGCATCAGGGAACGCCTAGACCGTCAGGTGTCCGACTACATTGGGTTAACGGCCGATGTGGACGCTCTGAGGAGTGATGAACCCCTAGACTACTGGGTGGGCAGGCTTGACCTCTGGCCAGAGCTTGCCCAATTTGCAATCGAACTGTTGGCTTGCCCCTCATCCAGTGTCCTGTCCGAAAGGACGTTCAGCGCAGCAGGGGGGATTGTGACCGATAAGCGTACTCGCCTAGCTCACGACAGTGTTAACTACCTCACATTTCTAAAAATGAATGAGGCATGGATCTCGGAGGAATTCAACACATGTGATCAGTAGACCATGTATATGTCTATAAACAATTTTTGGAATCAAGCACACAGACCTTCTTAATTCATTTGGCTCACTTCCCTGACCCAAAAAAGCACACCGTACTATATGCCCCTACCCTCCTCTTTGAAGAGGTTGAGCGGTGTCATATTTCTACTGGGGCTGCTTATTATGAGGGGTTCCCACCATCCCTGTGCTGTGCTGACTTCCTCCTGGGTGTTCTTATTATGAGGGGCTCCCACCATCCCTGTGCTGTGCTGACTTCCTCCTGGGGGTTCTTATTATGAGGGGATCACACCATCCCTGTGCTGTGCTGACTTCCTCCTGGGGCTGCTTACGGTGCTGCTGTCAGCGCTGTATGTCACGGAGCTGCTGTCAGCGCTGTATGTCACGGAGCTGCTGTCAGCGCTGTATGTCACGGAGCTGCTGTCAGCGCTGTATGTCACGGAGCTGCTGTCAGCGCTGTATGTCACGGAGCTGCTGTCAGCGCTGTATGTCACGGAGCTGCTGTCAGCGCTGTATGTCACGGAGCTGCTGTCAGCGCTGTATGTCACGGAGCTGCTGTCAGCGCTGTATGTCACGGTGCTGCTGTCAGCGCTGTATGTCACGGAGCTGCTGTCAGCGCTGTATGTCACGGAGCTGCTGTCAGTGCTGTATGTCACGGAGCTGCTGTCAGCGCTGTATGTCACGGAGCTGCTGTCAGCGCTGTATGTCACGGAGCTGCTGTCAGCGCTGTATGTCACGGTGCTGCTGTCAGCGCTGTATGTCACGGAGCTGCTGTCAGCGCTGTATGTCACGGAGCTGCTGTCAGCGCTGTATGTCACGGAGCTGCTGTCAGCGCTGTATGTCACGGAGCTGCTGTCAGCGCTGTATGTCACGGAGCTGCTGTCAGCGCTGTATGTCACGGTGCTGATGTCAGTGCTCTGTATTACGGTGCTGCTGTCAGTGCTCTGTATCTCCTGCACCCTCTTGTTTGCCTACCCTGGTCCCTGACCTTCCCTCTCCTCCATTGCCTTCATTAGCTCCATAGTCCTGAATTGTCAGAACAATTTCCCAAATAAAAAAAAAATGCTTGTAGTTATCGATCCCAAATTCACCTCATACATGTATTATGCTATTGTCCAGGTGGTGGGACTACGTGCTACCCCCTAATAATTACCCCGTGGCCGCAAATTCGACCTAAAGGTTTGCGAAATTCGCCTCCCATTGAAGTCAATGGAGCCCGCGGCGAACGGTCGTTTTCGCGAACGTTTGTGTCCGTTCGCGTTTCGCGTTCGCGAAACGTCCCGTCGGAAGTTCGTCCATCACTACACTGTACCCATATGAAGTTTTTATCATTTTTTTTCACACAAATATATTTCTTTTGGTGGTATTTAATCCCCCCTGGGGTTTTTATGATTTGGTAAACAAACAAAAAAAGACAAATTTAAAAAAAAAAGTTTTCATATAAAAGTTTGTTGCAAACAGATAATTTTTCTCCTTCATTGATGTGTGCTGATGAGGCTGTACTGATGGGCTGCACTGAAAGGCACTGATAAGGCGGCACTGATGGGCACTGATAAGGTGGCATTGGTGGGCACTGATGAGGCTGTACTGATAGGTGGCATTGATGGGCACTGATATGTGGTACTGTTAGGCAGCACTGAAGGGCATTGATAGATGGCACTGATGGGCACGTATAGGTGGCACTCATGGGCACTGGTATGTGATACTCATAGGCAGCACTGATAGGTGGCACTGGTGAGCATTGATAGGTGGCACTGGTGGACACTGCTTAGCAGTGCTGATGTGCACTGGTATGTGAGACTGCTTAGTTTAGTTTAGTTTACTCCAGATGGTAATCTGCTTTTTTTTTCTCTTCACACTGTCAGCATGAGGGAAAAAAACTGTTTACATCATGTGATCAACTGTGATTGGCTGACAGCTGATCACATGGTAAGGGGCCAGGACTGGCCTCTTACTCCAATCTGTGATCAGCCGAGTTTTATTGACTTGCTGATCACAGAGTGAGCCACCCCTGCAGGGTGTGCAGGCAGCTCCTGTATGGGAGGATGTACATGGATGCCCTCCCGGCAATTTAGGCCCATGTTGTAGCCGTCTTTCGGCTATAGTGTGGACGGGAAGAGGTTAAGATGACAAAAAGTAAATTTCCAATTTTAACCCAAGAGAATTCTTTTATATGTCCTACCCAACCCCAGAAAATTACCCCAATATTTATACAACTGTTATAAATATAGGGATACTTAAATTTCACAGAAATGTCTGCAATGTTAGATCATACACAGACTTGATCAGTTAGCAGATCTGTATTAAGAGCAATCTCCCAAACCTTACAACCTAATTACATGACTAATCAGAAAATGTTAAAGCGGGAGTTCCGCCGTTTTTTTTTTTTTTTTTTAAAGCCAGCATCTACAAATACTGCAGCTGCTGACTTTTAAAATAAGGACACTTACCCGCCCAGCGCGCCCGTGATGTCAGCACCCAAAGGTGATCTCTTGATCGTCTCTCGGGTGCTGCCGCCGCCATCTTGGCTATTGCGGCTTCATTTCCCGGTTCCCTACTGCGCATGCGTGAGTCGCGCTGCGCAATAAGGATGGTCCCCGCTGTCTCTGGGATCCGTGTGTTTCCCAGCAGACAGTGGGGGACCTGCGAAAAGGGGCGTAAATATCCGTAGATTCTGCGGATATCTATTCCAGAAGTGGGTGCAGATACCTGTACTGTACAGGTACCTGCACCCCCTCCCCCCTGAAAGGTGCCAATTGTGGCGCCGGAGGGGGGGAGGGTTCCAATGAGCGGAAGCTCCACTTTAGGGTGGACCTCCGCTTTAACCACCTTCAGACCGGACCATTTTGCTGGTAAATGACCAGAGGTCTTTTTACAATTTGGCACTGCGCTGCTTTAACTGGTAATTGCGCGGTCATGCAATGTTGTACCCAAACAAAATTTGCGTCCTTTTCTTCCCACAAATAGAGCTTTCTTTTGATGGTATTTGATTGCCTCTGCGATTTTTATTTTTTGCGATATAAACGTAAAAAGACCGCAAATTTTGAAAAAAAATGATATTTTCTACTTTTTGTTATTAGAAAAATCCAATAAACTCAATTTTAGTCATACATTTAGGCCAAAATGTATTCAGCCACATGTCTTTGGTAAAAAAAAAGTCAATAATTGTATATTTATTGGTTTGCGCAAAAGTTGTCACATCTACAAACTAAGGTACGTTTTCTGGAATTTACGCAGCTTTTAGTTTACGACTGCCTATCTCATTTCTTGAGGTGCTAAAATGGCAGGGCAGTACAAAACCCCCCCAAATGACCCCATTTTGGAAAGTAGACACCCTAAGGAAATTGATAAGTGGCATGTTGAGCCCATTGAATATTTTATTTTTTTGCCTCAAGCGATTGAATAATGACAAAAAAAATTTTTTATTTTTTTTTTTACACAAAGTTGTTACTAAATGATATATTGCTCACACATGCTATGGGCATATGTGAAATGACACCCCAAAATAAATTCTGCTGCTTCTCCTGAGTACGGGGATACCACATATGTGGGACTTTTTGGGAGCCTAGCCGCGTACGGGGCCCCGAAAACCAAGCACCGCCTTCAGGCTTTCTAAGGGCGTAAATTTTTGATTTCACTTCTCACTACCTATTACAGTTTTGAAGGCCATAAAATGCCAAGATGGCACAAAACCCCCACAAATGACCCCATTTTAGAAAGTAGACACCCCAAGCTATTTGCTGAGAGGCATTTTGAGTCCATGGAATATTTTATATTTTGCCACAAGTTGCGGGAAAATTACAAACTTTAATTTTTTTTTATTTTTTTTTTCACAAAGTTGTCACTAAATGATATATTGCTCACACATGCTATGGGCATATGTGAAATGACACCCCAAAATAAATTCTGCTGCTTCTCCTGAGTACGGGGATACCACATATGTGGGACTTTTTGGGAGCCTAGCCGCGTACGGGGCCCCGAAAACCAAGAACCGCCTTCAGGTTTTCTAAGGGCGTAAATATTTGACTTCACTCCTCACTACCTATTACAGTTTTGAAGGCCATAAAATGCCAAGATGGCACAAAACCCCCACAAATGACCCCATTTTAGAAAGTAGACACCCCAAGCTATTTGCTGAGAGGCATGTTGAGTCCATGGAATATTTTATATTTTGCCACAAGTTGCGGGAAAATTACAAACTTTTTTTTTTTTTTCACAAAGTTGTCACTAAATGATATATTGCTCACGCATGCCATGGGCATATGTGAAATGACACCCCAAAATAAATTCTGCTGCTTCTCCTGAGTACGGGGATACCACATATGTGGGACTTTTTGGGAGCCTAGCCGCGTACGGGGCCCCGAAAACCAAGCACCGCCTTCAGGCTTTCTAAGGGCGTTACAGTTTTGAAAGCCATAAAATGCCAAGATGGCACAAACCCCCCCCAAATGACCCCATTTTGGAAAGTAGACACCCCTAAATTTAGGGGTACACTAGTGAGACTAGGTAATAAATGGCGGGTGCCCTGAAACTATAAAAAAAATAACTAACCAACCAGCGTCACCTGTAACAGTTATATGGTGATCACTGGTGAAAGGGTTAACTAGGGGGCAATCAGGGGGCTTTATGCGGTAGTATATGGGGGTCCCTGGCGCTATAAAAAGCTGTGGCGAACCTAAATACCTACCTGCCTAACTAGCGTCACCTGTGACACTAATACAGTGATCAGAAAAACCATCGCTTATTAGGCTGGGTTCACACTGGAGCGATGCGGGAACGCCACGAATCCGCGGCGGGTTCCCGCATCACATGCCTCCCGGCGGCAGTTCACACTGCCCTATGCGAACTGCTGGGAGTGTCAGTGAAATGTTAATGACACCCCCAGATCAGTTTGCATATCGCAGTGCGATCTGCAAACTCGGATCGCATGGTGTGAACACCCATGCGATCCGATTCTGCTGCGGACCAAAAAAAGGGTCCCGTGCGAGTTTGCGGCGGGTGCGGCGGGTGCGACACGAATTCAGCCATACTATCTGTATGGCTGAACTCGAATCGCACAGAGATCGGATGTGATTTGCACTGCAGTGCGGTGCGAATCACATCCGTTCTCATAAACCGCTGCAATGTGAACCCAGCCTTAGTGACACTGGCGACGGGGGGTGATCACGGGGTTAAACCTTTATTGGGGGGGTTAGGGGGGTACCTTAGAACTAAAGGGGGCTAACCCTAACTGCCCTAACAGTTATTACAGTCACAAATGACACCCGCCGGGTGATCAGGGGGTTAAACCTTTATTAGGTAATAAATGGCGGGTGCCCTGAAACTATAAAAAATAACTAACCAACCAGCGTCACCTGTAACAGTTATATGGTGATCACTGGTGAAAGGGTTAACTAGGGGGCAATCAGGGGGCTTTATGCGGTAGTATATGGGGGTCCCTGGCGCTATAAAAAGCTGCGGCGAACCTAAATACCTACCTGCCTAACTAGCGTCACCTGTGACACTAATACAGCGATCAGAAAAACTATCGCTTATTAGGCTGGGTTCACACTGGAGCGATGCGGGAACGCCATGAATCCGCGGCGGGTTCCCGCAGCGCATGCCTCCCGGCGGCAGTTCACACTGCCCTATGCGAACTGCTGGGAGTGTCAGTGAAATGTTAATGACACCCCCAGATCAGTTCGCATATCGCAGTGCGATCTGCAAACTCGGATCGCATGGTGTGAACACCCATGCGATCCGATTCTGCTGCGGGCCAAAAAAAGGGTCCCGTGCGAATTTGCGGCAGGTGCGGCGGGTGCGACACGAATTCAGCCATACTATCTGTATGGCTGAACTCGAATCGCACAGAGATCGGATGTTATTTGCACTGCAGTGCGGTGCGAATCACATTCGTTCTCATAAACCGCTGCAATGTGAACCCAGCCTTAGTGACACTGGCGACGGGGGGTGATCACGGGGTTAAACCTTTATTGGGGGGGTTAGGGGGGCACATTAGAACTAAAGGGGGCTAACCCTAACTGCCCTAACAGTTATTACAGTCACAAATGACACCAATGCAAAAAAAAAAAAAGCAATTGGTGTCACTGTGACTGGGGGGGCAGGGATAATTGGGGGTGATCTGGGGGTAAAGGGGGGGTGTGAGTGTGCCTGGCATGTTCTACTGTTTGTGTGGTGTGTTGGTGCAACTCACCGAACCTCTCTCCTCGGTGCCGGAACGAAAAATACCGACACGGAGGAGAGAATACATCACTTCCTCTCCTGTGTTTACATTACAGGAGAGGAAGTGATGTCACGGGACATTTTCATTCGTCGGGAGCGATCGCGAGGGGGTGGCCATGAATGAATGGCCGTCCCCTCGTCCGGGATCGCTCCCGAACGAATACCGACCGCCGCAGGCACCGGGCGTGGGCCCGATCGGGCCCCCGACCGGCGGGCAGGCAAGGACGTACATGTAAGCACTTATGCCTGCCCGTGCCATTCTGTTGACGTACATCGTCGTGCGGCAGTCGGCAAGTGGTTAAGGTACACCAGTACAATTTGAAAATTAAGCTTTGAGATGCATACAGAAATCACAGCCTAGCTGCTCAGAAAGCGAGGAAGGGCTTCAAGAAGTACATTTTGAATGACCTGACCTGAATTTCTGGATTTTGCTGGTAGAGAACTCAAATTAAAGTTCTGAATTTAGCCCATCTGCAGTGACTGTCTCAGTGGCATAACTAGAACCTTCAGGGCCCCGATGCAAGAAACCATGAAGGGCCCCCCTGACCCCCGGACAGGGCCCTTTCCTCTGAGACCGGTGGTGGAACAGGGCCCGGTCACAAGTGGGCGGCTGCATATAAAGGAACCAATTCCTCAATTTCTCCCCCTCTACCTCCCAAAGGCATTCAGCAGCTGCAGGAGGAAAATGGAGAGATGGGTTCCTCTATGCCAGTGTTTCTCAATCTTTCTCCAGTCAGGGCACCCTTGAAGTATACCCCTAGGTAGATCTGGCTGCACTGCAAATATCCTACAATTGTGTGAATTGCATGCAGTTGCAGCATAGTTATGATGCATTTAAAGGGTTAAAACAGGTGGTCAGGAGGCAACATATTTCCTCTTTACCGGCTGTCAAATGCCTCTGAAAAGCAATCTGAGCATGTATAACTTTTCAGAGAAACAGCATTTTTTTTGCTGGTATTATAAACAAACAAGAAAAAAAAAATCAGTTCTGATTTTACACATATAGGGGGGTTAGGATTAAACACGCATACATAAAATGTGCATACATACATGTAAACACACACACATACAAACACATATTTAAACACTCACACATACTGTATATATACACACATATAAATACACACATATATATAAATGAGCATATGCACACACATATAAACACGTGCACACACACTTACATACATACATGTACATACACATACATACATGCACATACACATGCACACACACACATAAAAACACACATTCATACATACAGATAGCCATTTGAAAAATGGCTGTGCTTTATTTTACCTCTTCCTGCCGGGTACTGCACTGTAGGAGACAAAGAGAGCGGCACACACTGGGCTTTCACTTTAGGTCAAATCAGTGTGACAAGCTCCCTGCAGCGCCGATTACCGTTCAGCTGGGGATCGGTCTCAGCCACCCTTGTCGCTCCTCTTATCGAGGCATACAGGGGACCCTCAAGGGCCCCCTGCAGCATGTGGTCGGGTCACCATGGGGAACTCAGCAACCCCTTTGCTTCTGCCACTGGACTATCTTTAATTACATGTTTGCTGAAACTACTGTATACTGCAAATTAATTTAGATGAGTTAAATAAAGAAAAAAGTGAATATATTTAATAAATTATAAGCACTTTAATCAATAAACCGATATAAATCCACATTAAAAGCTAGCAAATTATTAGATTCAACTCTTGTATTCTCAGTTAAAGGTAAATTGTACATGGTTTGAGTGAATTCCATTTAATTGTTTAAGTTTGTTTTTCCCAACCACACCACAACAGTACCTGGCTGGAGTCTGCATGTTTTCCCTGTGCCTGCGTGGGTTTTCTCCGGGTACACCAGTTTACTCCCACACTCCAAAGACATGCTGATAGGTTAATTCACTTCTGTCCAAAATTGGCTCTAGTATATGAATGTGAGTTGGGGTCCTTGGATTGCGGGCTCCTTGAGGGTAGGGACCAATGTGAGTGTGCAATGTATGTGTGGAGCACTGTGTAAATTGACGGCACTATATGGGTACCTTAAATAATCTATAAGAGAGGAACATCTTAATGAGACACAATGTATAGGGATAGGGACAATTGTAGACACTCACTCAGGTTGAACTGGATGGACTGGTATCTTTATTCAACCTTACTAACTATGTAACTATGTAAGTGCCAGCTTTGAAAGAACAGTGCAGCTGGAAACAGACTTTCTTATTGCTAGCCACACCATTGTCAACAGACCAGTGCAGCCAGCAACAGTGCCGTGATCATTAGCCACATCAGTTTCAGTGCAAACCAGTGGGGAGACCTATTAAATTCTGAGTATGACTGCGAAGAGCAGAGCGAAAGCGCAATCAGATTCAGAGTATGAACCACAGTGGTCCCTTAAAGGCCATCTCTGATTCAGAGGATAAAGGGGTATTAGATGCATAATTTCTACCTCTTCAAAACCTGAAGGTGCTCATTGGAAGCTGGGCCCCTCTATGTGGCTAGGCTATGAAAAAGTGACATGATATATTACCATACTAAAGAGAAGAATGTGTTTTAGGGTGAAATTCTAAATATGTCCATAATGTGTATTAGAAATATTTCATTATTGTACAAATTTGTGTGAAAATATAAAAGAACTGTGACAGTTGGTCAGGAAATCAGAAATTTTGTGACCTTTGAATGCCTAAATGTGCTCCTTGGATTTCACCCCCATATGCTAAAAAAAAAGTCTCTGTGGTATCAGAGGGGAGTAGAACAATGTGCTTCAGGTTTAATTGTAACTTGCTATTGTATGCGAGATAAATAGCTTATTAAAATGACATCTTTGTAAAAAAAATAGTAATCATCAAAGTATCACACTGCTGAAACTGAAAATGGCCTGGACGGGAAAAGGTTTTAACCTGTCAATTTTCAAGTGGTTAAAGATGGAGTCTGCTGTATCTATTGAATTTCCTGTTATGAAAAAGTTAGATTCTGTGCAGCAAATCTGTCAAATTTTTGGATTATGTGTCATAAAAAAATGTAATCTAATAAAATATTTTTGGCTGAAATAGGACTTCCCCTCTACAGTTAAATGGTCATTAACCGCTGGCCGACCAGCGCACGCCAATTTACGTCAGCAGACTGGCACTGGTAGGCAAAAGGGCGTAAAGGTACGTCTCCTTTAACCACTTCAGCACCAGAAGAATTACTCCCTTCCTGACCAGAGAACTTTTTGCGATTGGGCACTGTGTCGCTTTAACTGACAATTGCGTGGCCGTGCAATGTTGCACCCAAACAAAATTGACGTAAAAATTATTGCTTTCTCTTCAAAATTGTCGCTATTTTTTTGTTTATAGCGCAAAAAATTAAAATCGCAGAGGCGGTCAATTACTACCAAAAGAAAGCTCTATTTGTGGGAAAAAAGGACGTCAATTTTGTTTGGGTACAAGATCGCACAACCGCACAATTGTCAGTTAATGACTCAGTGCCGAATCGCAAAAAGTGCTCTGGTCAGGAAGGGGGTAATATCCTCCGAGGCTGAAGTGGTTAAAAGAAAAAAAATTCTGTTTAGCAAATCTACATGTAGCGCTGGCCTCGTGAGGGTTGTTGGTTAAATCAGTACCTCTCTGCCCTGACCCTGCATATCCTCCACCGCCCCTGACACCCCGGGTTCATACATTTTCTCTTGTAGTGATGTTAACAATAAAACAGATTACTAGACACTAGTAAAGAAATCAACTTGTTTACTTAGTGAAGTGGAAAGGATTTGGAAAAAATCAATACAAGTTTACAGCCAGGAATGATTATTTCTTATAGTAACATTATCAGTAACTAAATGGCAATCGCGTATCAGTACAAACTTTCAACAGTGAGAACTATAATCTATGTACACAGCAAGGCACATACAATTTCTATGTGAACAGGTTACAGGAGGGCAGAGAAATGGCTCTTATTGGAGTCAGATCCCTCTCTTCTGTTCCACAACATACAGGTGCAGCATAGTAAATACCCAATTAGAACCTTTATGCTGCGTACACATGACTGGACTTTTCGACAGACTAGGTCCAACGGTCTTCCCGATGGACTTTCGGCGGCGTTCACACACAATCTTACCAAAGTCCAGTAGCCAATAGCTGCCCTAGTGTCGGTTTTCGTCCGTCGGACTTGCATACACACAAGCGGATTTCTTGATAGGAACTGGGTCTGGCGGAGTTACGCCGAAATTTTTTAAAATATTTTCTATTTCTAAAGTCCATCAGATTTTTGTACAGCAAAGATCCGATGGAGCCCACACACAATTGAATGAATGATGAATTGATTCGTTCCATTGGACCGTTGCTGTCGAAAAGTTTGATCGTGTGTACGTGCCATTAGAGTAAGAAAACTATATTGAAATTCAACCTGCTCTTTCAAAGAGTTCTTGGTGAATTGCAGCTATGTTAACTCAGTATAAACAGATATCTGAAGTGGGGAGGGAGGTAAGATGTAGACCAGAATTACTGTGAGGCAATCTAGTTGATCTTCAGATAGCCCTTGAAAACAATTGCATACAAAGAATTTCCGAATGGAAGAGAAAAACAACCAAAATTTACTGTAATGAACAAAGAAGCAAGTCCTTCTGTGTTGTACAAACTGCAGCTGAAATCACGGTGATCGCTGGCTCAAATATGTTGCTCTCTGTAGAAGTAGAAGTAGCAGCGACAATAGAAGATAACGATGTCTGTATATAGAAGGTTATTTACTAAAGGAAAATCCACTTTGCACTGCAAGTGCACTTGAAAGTGCACTTAAAGTGCACTTGGAAGTAAAGTCACTGTAGATCCGAGGGGGACATGCAAGGAAAATAAAAATCAGCATTTTAGCTTGCACAGGATTGGATGATAAAATCAACAGAGCTTCCACTCATTTCAGATCTACCCCTTAGATTTAGAGCGACCACACTTTCAAGTACGCTTGCAGTGCAAAGTGGATTTGACCCCCATAGTGTCTATGATGGTGTCTATGTACAGTGTCTATAAGGTTGGGCTGTTGCCCACTTACCACACTGGAAGAAGAGAGGATGATGATAATGACTGTCTCTCAGGAATGTAGCTCAGGGAATGGTCTCCGGCCTCTGCCGCACCGTGCTATGGCTCACCCGAATCTGATATCACTGCAGGATGGATGGAATAGGAACGGCCTCCATGCTGCCGCCAAACAACCAAGGAGTTCTGCTCGCAGATGTCCCTCCAAATATCCGCTGGCTAATCCTGCTGATGCAGGCCACGATTTGACTTCTGCACACACTGTCACAGAATCCCTGCAATCAGATCCACATCGGGGTCCCAAAAGAGCCCGCTAGCCCTCAACCAGTTCCCTTTATAGGCTCTCCCAGCAGCCTGTTCGGTCGTTGTAGTTCCCAATGATTCAGCACGAGGGCAAATACCTTCCGTTTGGACTACATGTCCCAAGATGCTCTGCTCTGCCTTATCTCTGTATCAAAGAGGTCAGTGTCAAACTCAGCACTAGAGGAAAATGGCTCCCCTGAAGCAAAGCCACACAGTGTCTCCTGTCCTGAGTGCAGAAATATATATACAGCTTCTGGCTATATACAGTTTTTAAATATGTGTCTGAAAAAAATATTCCTGATAAAGCCACATTGGGGGTTGCATAACAGGTGGGGGCAGAGCCAAGTGATCTCACTTCTGATTCAGAAGGGACATCATGAGGCCAGAAGCATTGTTTGTTTCATGCTGTTAATACTGTAAATTTTGATGACTCACTATATTTTATAAGTGCATGTTATGTGATTTTACTTGCTTTTAATTTAAAGTGCAAAAAAAGTACTACACTATTGGGGGCTTCCTCTCTTCCCTGTATAAGCTGCAAGGAGAGTGGCCATTTATTTAAAAGGGAAATACTGAGGTTTTAAAGAGGACCTGCCTTAAACATTCGTCTTTAGGTGATCGTGATTAGATGGATGGTTCAGCCAGGGCCAGTACAAGGGGGGGGGGGGGCAGCAGGGGCGGCTGCCCTGGGTGGAGTGTGAGAGGGTTGCTGGACTGCCAGTAAAAGGAATCACAAAATAGTCAGGTGTTCACATGCTCTATGCTGCATGCTCTGTGGCTGCTACAGTCTTCCCAGAAACGGGGCTAAGGATGCGCCCACACCCATTGGAAACCTCCTCTGTACAGGGAAATCGATGTCCTATTACAGAAGGGAGAGGGACGCTCTCTCCCAATCCGGGCTCGAGTTCCTCTCAGTCTGGCCAGCTCCATGGGGGCTGTCACAGGAAGAGATTCTTCTCCGGGGGGGCGGAGCAACAAGATAACTCTACACTGCAGCCCCGATCTCTGATTCCCTTCCAGCACTACAGACATTAGAGCTCACCACAGGGCAGAGTGCAGATGTGAGAGAATGGGTGGATAGCTTCTGTCTTCTGCACCTGTGAGCCCTGATCTATTCTGCCATGTAAACTCTATCTGGCTGTGCTAAACTTGCTGTACTTGGCAATGAACGTGAAAGTAAAACTGTTTAATATGGTGGGAATATGCAGGGAGTTTTCAGTGTTCTACAAATTGTGGAGTATGCAGAAAGTCCATTCCGTTCTGTGTCTATCCTGCATCTGTGACTGACATTTGTCAGCAAAGATCGATACAGTGGTTATGGAGCACAGTGTTAGATGTCTCCGCCCCTTGCTGCCATGTAAGGAACCCAGCCAAATGTAAGTTTTTTATCCTCTGTGTTCTGTATGTGAAAACATGAGTGACAGCTCCCCTGATCTCTGTCAGTGTGTCCTGCTTCATTCATCTCCTACCTTCCCATTACAGCTCAGTGCAAGCACAGGAAATGTGCAGAGCTGCTCTGACAGCCCCACGTTGTCAACACGGTTGGAGGAGCTATCCTGAGGTGTAAGTACAGAGCTATGTGTATGTGCACACTGGGGCAGTGCTGGGAAAAAAGGCTGGGAGATTCTAGCTGTAGAAATGCACTATTTCAGCAAGCTACAAAGGCCATAAACCATGTTGGGAATCAGAGCCCCTGATGTCAGAGTGTGACCTCCTCATTCTCTTTCCAAGGTTGATATTCTGAACAAACAGTAAAATAACTTTTAAGTGGACCCTCCCTATCCTAAAAACCTTTGGATCTTCTGAATGCCCCCCTTCACCCACTTTCACAGTCATAAAAGTCTGAACTCTACGTCACTACTGACCCCTTGCACAGTGCATCCCTGACAGTGAAAGCTGAATCCAATTTTTGGCACACACTGTACTTTCCTGTAGAAGCAGGGCCCAATTCATCATTTTAAAAATAATCCTGTTCCTGACTCATGCACTCGCATTTCTTTTTGCTCCTTGCACTTCGTAATTTATCCAGTCCTGACTTCTGCACTCCATATGTAGGTAAAATGATAATGTGTAGGTAAGATAATTTGGGAGGGGCGCAGTTTGAAATGTTTGCACTGGGTGACCTTGTCTCGGGACTGGGTTCAGCCTTAATATACCTGTGTATGTATATAATATAACCATTTATTATAAAT
This sequence comes from Lithobates pipiens, assembly GCF_037356315.1. Lineage (NCBI taxonomy): Eukaryota > Metazoa > Chordata > Amphibia > Anura > Ranidae > Lithobates > Lithobates pipiens. The sequence continues at coordinate 174,833,936 of NW_027507784.1, forward strand.
CAACTGTGTTTACTTTTTTAATCCTAATAGCAAAAGCAGCTACCCAAGTGACCCTAAATTTTTGTAACAAAACACTGCGCTATTCTTACAAGAAAATAAGTATAAATCACACAAGAGAGCTGCTAACACATCACCGGGGTATCAAGTGTAAAGTAAACAATGTTATAAAAAAGTGTAGCGCTTCTCACAACTTCAAATATCAAATATCCTGAATCTTACTTATAGGTGTAAAGTTACAGTGAAAAAATCCCACTATAAAGTAGTGCTCATAACACATACATTTTTACATAAATTGCATATATAAGTGACTCAAAAAAAAAAGGTTTTACCAAAAAAATGTCCAAGCAGCAAAATATAAAGGAAAAAAGGGGAAAAACAAAGTCCCAATAGAAAAAACAGAGTCCTTTGTGTATAGTGTCTTTATATAGTCCACAAGTGTGTAGGAAATATATTACACCTCCTTTCAAAAAGATTCATGCATTAGTCTCGTGAGATTCCCATCACCAGGCGAATTGAAGGCTTACCGGAGTTATTGGATCCTCACAAATTTACATTTGGGGATCATACAAGCTTTTGCAACTATGTGCAGATTCACCCAGCAACCAGTTATCCGGAGGGACCTCAAATGTAGAAAATCACTTCATACGTTGAGAGGTATTTTGACTCCAGCCAGATATACCCATAGGCATGTTAAGAACATACGAGGAAAAAAACAGGGACCAAAAATAGCGTAATTCTGTTTTTATAGAAACAACTAGAAAATAAAAGTACAAAACTCACATGTGTACAGTGGTTTAAGCGCTTAACAGGATAAAACACAATTGCAGCAGAGTCCCGACGCATTTCGTCGTAGAAGACGTCATCTGGGGTACTACTCAGCTGCAACTTACTCACTTAAATACCAGGACCCCCAATTAGGCACAAATTCATTCAGCCCGTGTCATCGGAATTCATTTCCGGTATAAAATGGCCGCCAGCATGCGTTCCACACCTCATTATAAAACTATTCCACTAAACCAAGGTTAACTTATATTAAATTAAATTATATATAAGTCCAAAATTTATGGCCATAGTGGACCTCTTATGAAAAGTGAAAATATTGTATTAAAAACAGCTAAACAGCTGCAAGGACTGTAAGTCCGATCGTATCTTTCCCAGGAAGACGAACAGATGCTTCCGGGTTAGTATGTATTATAGCCAATCACAAAGAAAACAGCAATTGGCGCGAATGTGAATGCGTTCGTTACGGTCGTCGGTCAGCCAATCAGTAACCGGCCGTAAAGAAGCTAACCTTCGTTGCCGGACGTGAGGTAAATACGAACGCCCCACATCTGGACTGCGTGGCACGCAAATAAACATAGGGTGGAACGCGCCGCATATCTGGGCCGTCTCTCACACAGAGGAAGTGAGGCGAACATAATCACGTCACTTCCGAAGTGTGTGGAGCGCAAATAAAAATCGGGCGGAACGCAGTGCCTAACGGGGTTACAATAACTTTATTGCATTGTTACATTACGGCAATGGGATAAATCGCATGTTTAACAAAAATGTCACCTTCCCAAACTGGCATTCTACAAATATAAACTCAAAACAACTCATCTATGTAGGCAGGCATTTATCTAATGTCAAAGATACCAAACAATAGATATTATTCTTATTTTTAAAATGATCTATAAAAAATTGAGTATCTATAACTATTTAATCTGAGAAGTAGCCTTTTATATAAAGCTAGACTATCATAGATATATTTTCTCTAACTTCATGCTACAAGACGTACATAGCAACACCCTAATGACGACGCCATATGTCCATCTCATTACCCAAGTGACCCTAATCAAAAGTTTACCCCAGTCCTTAATACCTTGTATTGCTCCCTTTAACATCACGGATAGCTTGAAGTCTTTTGTGGTATTTGTGGATGAAGCTCTTTATCTTCTCAGATGGAAAAGCTGTCCATTCCTCTTGGCAAGAAGCCTCCAATTCCTGTAAATTCTGAGTCACCCATTCTTCCTGATGATGCCAGTAAGGTGAAACGTACATAGAATCGTGGACTCGTCACTTTCGGGTCCTCTATGTGACATCCTTTTGATATATCCAGAACGAGGCATGGACCACATGCCACAGTGATTCCAATATATCCACCCACACATGCTGTAGATACCTGGGCATAGCACAGTCACATGTGAGTGCAAAATCTTTTGTTACTTTTCAATAGGCTGCATCCCTCAAGTGAGAACGGGAAAACCCTATTCCTTTAAACTGGAGACAAATTTTAATGTGTGTCATGCTGATTTCCAATCCACTCCTAATCCCACCACCAACGCCCATCTCGATAAGGCTCGGCTCAACTTCGATCTGTTTCTTACTGACTCAGTAGATAAACGTATGTAAAAGACAACATATTTCTTGTCTCAAAGCAAATAAACCTGACATGCCCATGGCTCGAGCACTGCGTCCCACAACATCTATGCGACTGAAAATAGCACGTTACACTTATACCAGCAATCCTGTTAAAAAACTGGAAGTATTCCATTCTAACCTCACCAAGCTCTATTCGTCATCCCCTGACTTAGACTCTACTGCGACAGATGCCCTCTTCTCCTGTATTTCTTTCCACTCACTCACGCAAACCCAACAAGAATCTCTTACGTGTCCCATCACAGATGAGGAAGTGTCATTAGCCAGATGGGGGGAAGAAGGAGGGCAAAAAAAAAAAGCTGGGGAAGTGACCTACCTCGCTGTAGCCCCGTGGGACGAAAGTCTGGAAGAAAACATGCCAAAAAGGTATGAAAAAAATATCCAAAAATGAGGGGAGACTGTGTGGGGGCAATTGGTGTATGTTAGTTTCAAATGGAGTTACTTCCTTTCTCCAGTACATACACAACCTGTACTATAGAAATAATAGCCTGTTCCTCTGTGCTAGGTATTTATTGGTGTAAGTGTAATAAACTTTACCCCTGACTGACTGATATAGCAAATGGCAAAGCGGTTTCTAGTGTAAAAAAGGATGCTAGGGAGGCTTTTTAATAGAATGACAAATACAAATGTTATTTAAAAAGGTGCAAGTTGCCAAATTACGGATCACTAATCATCAAACTGATTATCTCTTCCTCAAGTTTTGATTTGCGTGGAACAATTTTTATAAAGTATAATAAGTATCCAATCAAACTACAATCACATAAAATAAGTGAAACTGCTGTATTAATATTTGCGACAAATAAATCTATAAAAAAAAAAAAAAACACTCTGTGTGTTCCACCGACAGAGAATTGTGGTTATTTTCTATATTAATTCTGTTTATATTAACTGCAACCACATCTATTTGTACTATTTTAGTGACCATTTTTAAACTTTCTGTTTTAAACTTTCTACAATAAAATTGTAGACTGAGGAGATGATAGCCACCTAGCTTGTGCTGACAGGATGGTGTGCGTTCCACCGCTGTATGCTTGTATAGAAGCCCTCAGTGCCACGAGCATGTTTTTCATAGTGACATCTGAGATGGGCTGACCTGTAGTTGGAAACTGTGCAATGGGGTCTGGGAGAGTGACAGCAGGGTACTGTGAAGGAGAAGAGTCTGCCACATCCATAAGAGGAGAAGATACATCTTGCTCCCCAGAATCTATGTAGGGTCTAGATTTCACTGGGCTTGTGGAGGGAGATAAGTGGTTAACCTCCAGGGCATGGTGTGAAGTTTGCTCACCTGAAATGACAAGTAATGTGCTGCTCTAGCCAAGTAGGAAGGCTCTAGAGGTCCAGCAGCTGGCGGTGCATTGTGACTCTCATTGCCATTTTGGTGAAGCTTGCACTGCATAGTTGGCTAGAAAGCCGATAATTTTTTCGCCGGTAGCGGGTCTTGGTGGTGTCTCCACATGTCTGGACCATCAGCAGGGTATGAGGATGCCAGGAGGCTAGATGGATCACTGCTGGAGAGGTCCTGGGCTGGGATGTTAAAGCTGATTCCCTGTGGTAAAGCGGAGCTCTGGATCTATGCAGCCATAATGCTCGGTGGTCGCCCCGGCCGGCCTGGTATTGTAACATGGTGACGGGGGGGGGATCGACTGGTCAATATTTGCTTCATAACACACACAGACATTTCCCCCCATTTTTTTGAGGAAAGAAGTGCATCTTATGGAGCAAAAAATACGGTAAGTAGATGTACAAGCTAACAATGTGGAATATCATGGTTCATTTTATGATTTCTAGATGCTGCTTTAAGTTTTCAAAACTGATGAGTAAAATATCAACTTTAGACAAACAGACTAGTTTGTTTGTCTATGGCCTCACACAGGTAGAGACATAAATGTTATCTATGGGACATTTCTAAATGCATGTAATGAATTTAAATGGTATAACTCACACTGTGCATTAACCTGCATTCCGGTTACTTGCTTTTAGAGAAAATCTGTGGGTTTACTTTTTGCTACAATAAATATCCCATTTAAAAAAAAAATAATAATAATTTTTTTCCTCAGTTTTGACCGATATGTATTCTTCTACATATTTTTGGTAAAAAAAAAATCACAATAAGCGTATATTTATTGGTTTGCACAAAAGTTATAGTGTCTACAAAATAAGGGATAGTTTTATGGCATTTTTATTATTATTATTTTTTTTTTTACTAGTAATGGCAGTGATCTGCGATTTTTATCATGACTGTGACATTGAGGTGGACAGATTGGACACTTGACACCATTTTGGCACCAGTTACATTTATTTAGCGATCGGTGCTATACAAATGCATTGATTACTGTATAAATGTCACTGGGGGGAAGGGGTTAACAGTGGGGGCAGTGAAGGGGTTAACTGTGTTACCCTAGGAAGTTATTATAATGGTAGGGGAGGGGATTGACAAGGGGAGGAGACCTAAATAGTATATAGAAAACTATACACCTTCATACCAGTGAAGTAAAAACAATTATAAAAAAATCCACATAAATGCATATTGTGCAAAAATGACATATGTGTAAACAATTTATAAAATTATTAAAGTGCAAAAATCAAGTGAATTAAATATGTAGTTCAAATGTAGTAAGCTCCAATTCCCAGATATAAGAAATAAGGCCAAAGAAGCAGGAGAAAAACCATTGAAGGATGCAGACTGCAGATAGATTTCACCACCACCGGGGGGGGGGGGGGGGCGAGGGATGAGCTTCTCCTTAGAGCATACACCAAAAGAAATTGGGGACCTTTGCTGGATGCGGTGGACCTCCTATCAGAAGCGAGGTCGTTATTGCTTGCAGATACAACCCTCTGTGGGGTCTCTGGTCTGTCCCGAATACCCAACTTCCAGACTCCTAGCCTCCTTCTCCCTCCGTGTGTCCTTTCACTGTCCCTTTCATGTGGGGAATTCTCTCTCTAATGAGCGTCAATACACTCCCCCAGACAAAAATGGACCAGCATAAATGGTGAACCACTGGATGCGGGGCGAAGCTTGTGAGGGAAGACCTGGACTGCATTCCAATGGCTCCTGAGGGAGTAGTGCAGAACCTTTGATACACAAGGGGTCAAACAACCCTTAAAGGTATGCTCCCATGGACAATGACAGCTCACTTCCAACCTACACCACACGGCTTTGGCATGTAACCTTTCAGATTAACATAGCCCATAGCCTTGTGTGAGCACAAGCAAGCATTTGAATATAAAAGAGTGTGGTTTGCCTCTGCACGGTTAACGGGCAGTCGTGGATGCCTGGCGGGCATCGCGGCCGCCGGGCACATGCATCGGCTCCCACGCCACCCCAGACAGCCGGGAAGCCCGGGACATCATATGACACCCACCTGGGATGAGAGATCCCTCCTGCGGACATCATATGTACATGGGCGGGATGTGAAGTGGTTAAGTAAAAAGGGTTTGGGAAACACAGTTTATTTTTGTAGGAGAGAAGTCTCTGAGAAAACTATACATTATAGATGGTGGGAGAGGGTACTATCGGAAACAGGCACTTTTTAGGAGGAACCTTCAATAGGTGGTAAAAAGCCGAGAATTTTTCCTCTTCATAAATCAAAAGAAAGGGATGGGATAAGCCACGTAAATAAGAAGGAATGTCACTAAGATAGGTGGGGGACTTGTATGGTTCTGAAATGAATTGAAATGGAATGTTCTTATGTTTTTATGTATATAATAATTTAATAAAAATAATTGAAAGAGAAAAAAAATAAAAAATAAACATAGCAGAAAGTGAACTGGAAAGTATAATGTTGATACTTCCCAGATTAAATTCTCTGCATTTAAATAAGCAAATACACAAGACTCATGTGAATTTCGCCTATCAGTTTCATGTGACACAAAACATAACAGCAAGTGTTTGTGAAGTTTAGTCAGCCGTCATGTACTGAATAAGAAAACACGGCTGCCCTAAGATAAAAACACAGAAAATTAAACACAGATGTGGAATGCTACACTTACATATTTTATTTTCAGAGAAAAATCATGTAGTTATTTTCAATGCATTTAGTGTTTAACTGGATTCTCCCTTAAAAAATAATCAGATTCTTTCGCCAGTTTTTGCTTGCACCATGATAGGTTGTGATCCAAGCAGTCTAATGACAAGTTTGCACTGCTTTAGATGGGACCTAAGGTTGTTATAATTTTTAATACATTGTGTTTTCTGATGATACTCACCTTACCAGGGCTCCCCAACACTCCTTCAACTTTGTTGGTCAGCAACATTACAAAGTGCATGGGGGAGCATATGGCCTCCTACCATGTTGGAAGAAATCAAACCCAGCAGCCAATTGCTTGCCTTGAGTGTTGTCACGTGACCAAGAGAGTGGTGTCACTATTTGAATTCTGCCAACACTGGGGATTTTAGTGTCAGCTGTGACAGAGGAAGTAGGAGCAGGAGTGCTCTGGTAAGTTGAGTATTAATGGGATAGAGGCCCCTTTGTGCAGACACTATCAGTCTGCCCTAAATGCCCAAGGTGACTGTGCCTCTTTAACTAGTTAAGCTTTGTATGTACCACATACATCCAATGTGTGAAGGGTAAATCACAAGCTGATGACTGCAGTGGCAGCCATACGCTTGTGCCCGTTTGCCGAAAGTGAAAATGAACTGTAAAGCTGCCGATCACTTTCACTGTGTGAGTGTCCCATCCCCCCTGCGGGTACACCCTCTGCATAATTAATGGGCTTTCTATCGCTGGGAAAAACCTGGGACCACATTGGTGGGATTCAAAATGACAGATGGAAAGAGGAAGAGGAACATCCATTCTGGTTTTAGAGCTGTCATTCACTGTCTGATACAGCCAAGTAAGGATTTGACTCAGCAGATCTCTGCTCTGTTAGATGCTTTGGATGGCAGGGGAGACGTTGGGATCTATTAGACCCCCAACATCCTCATAAAGTGTATCTGTCACCTGCCCGCAGACCCCAACAACCAATGGCCAGAGTTGTCGGAAAGAGGCCCTTGTCCTCATTAACATGGGAACAAGGTTCTTTGGGGTGGGGGCGCAACAGGGCCAGGGCAGGGCAAAGCACTTACACCCCCATATTGAGCGCATGCAGCCTGGTACGGTTAGGGGAGGGGCGCTCGCTTGTCCCCATCCTCTTTCCTGACCTGCTGGGATGTGTGTTCAGATAAGGGTCTGGTATGAATTTTAGGGAGACCCCCAAGCCGTTTGTTCATGGTGGAGTTCCCCTTAAAATTCATACCAGACCAAAGGGTTTGGTATGCTCTTTGAGGGGGAATAAATGCCTTATTTTTTTATATTTTTTTAACATTTGCGTTTTAACATTTACAGTGCCTTGAAAAAGTATTCATACCCATTGACTTTTGTCATGTTACAACCAAAAACGTAAATGTATTTTGTTGGGATTTTATGTGATAGACCAACACAAAGTGGCACATGTAAATTGGAAGAAAAATGATAAATGGTTTTCAATTTTTTTTTATAAATAAATATCTGAAAAGTGTGGCGTGCACCTAAGTCACCTAATTAGTAAATAAAGTCCACCTTTGTGTAATTGAGTCTGTATAAATACAGCTGTTCTGTGAAGTTCTAAGCCCTTATACACACCGTCGGAGATTCAGACAACCAAATCCGTCTGATTAATTCGGGAAGAGGTCCGGAAGTGATGTTGCATACACACGGTCGAACTAAGTTGTCGGAAAATCCGATTGTACATAACGTGATGACGTTATTTCCATACGACGGGACTACGTTCAGGCTAGTAGCCAATAGCGTTGGTCTAGGAATTTGATCTGAGCATGCGTGGCACTTTGTCCGTCGGAGTAGGCTACACATGATCGGAGTATATCCGATAGGAGCATTTTGTCGGAAAATTTTACCGGCATGTTGGAAAACTTGGTCTGTCGGAAACAGTCCGAAGCAGACCACACACAGTCGGAATATCCGACAAAATGGTCCGATAGGACACATTCCGTCGGAATCTCCGACCGTGTGTACAAGGGCTTAGAGGTTTGTTAGAGAACCTTAGTGAACAAACAGCATCATGAAGCCAAAGAAAACACTAGACAGGTCAGGGATAAAGCTGTGAAGATGTTTAAAGCAGGGTTAGGTTATAAAAAATATCCTGAGCTTGGACCTTCTCACAGAGCAATGTTCAATCCATCATCCGAAAATGGAAAGAGTACAAATGCAAACAATACAAAAAAAAAGTACAAATGCAAACGTACCAAGACATGGCTATCCAAGTAAACGGACAGGCCGGGCAAGGAGAGCATTAATTGGAGAAGTAGCCAAAAGCCCATGGAGCTGCAGAGATCCACAGCTTAGGTGGGAGAATCTTTACACAGAGCATCTATTAGTCGTGCAACCCACATATCTGGCCTTTATGGAAGAGCGGCAAGAAGAAAACCATTTTTGAAAGAAATCCATAAGAAGTCCTGTTTGCAGTTTTCGAAAAGTAATGTTGGGAACACAGGAAATATGTAGAAGAAGGTACTCTGGTCAGATGAGACCAAAATTGAACTTTTTGGCCTAAAAGCAAAACGCTATGTGTGGTGAAAAACCAATAGTGCACATCACCCTCAACACACCATCCCCACTTGTGGGGATGCTTTTCTTCAGCAGGGACAGGGAAGCTGGTCAGAGTTGATGAGAAGATGAATGGAGCCAAATCCAAGGCAATCTTACAAGAAAACCTGTAATGTCCTGTACACGCTATCAGAAATTCCGCAAAATTTGTTTCCAAGCATGCAAAGGAATTTTGCATATTGGAATTGCTATAGACGATCAAAATTTTCGATCAGAACTTTTTCTGTCAGAAAAATAGAGAACCTGCTCTAAATTTTTTGCTGGCGGAAATTCCGCCAGCAAAAGTCTGATGTGAGGTTTTGGTTGGAAATTCTGACCATGCGTATGCTCCACCAGACTTTTTCTGGCGGAATTTCCGCCAGCAAAAAATTTAGAGCAGGTTCTCTATTTTTCTGACAGAAAAAGTTCTGATCGAAAATTTTGATCGTCTATAGCAATTCCAATATGCAAAATTCCTTTGCATGCTTGGAAACAATTTGACGCATGCTTAGAAGCATTGAACTTCATTTTCTCTGCTCGTCGTAGAGTTGTACGTCACCGCGTTCTTGGAGGTCAAAAGTTCAGAGAACTTCTGTGTGACCGTGTGTATGCAAGCCAAGCTTGAGAGGAATTCCGTCGGAAAAAACATCCAAGATTTTTCTGACAGAAATTCTGCTCGTGTGTACGGGGCATTAGAGTCTGCAGAAGACTGGGCAGAGGAACACTTTCCAGTAGGACGACGACCCTAAACATACAACAAGAGCTACAATGGAATGGTTTTTCGATCAAAGCAGATTCATGTGTTAAAATGGTGCAGTCAAAGTTCAGACTTAAATCCAATTGAGAATCTGTGGCCATACTTGAAAACTGCTGTCCACAGATGCTCTTCATCCAATCTGACAGAGCTTGAGCTATTTTGCAAAGAAGAATGGGCAAAAATATCACTGTGTATATGTGCAAAGCTGATAGAGACATCCCCAAAAAGACTTGCAGCTGTAATTGCAGCAAAAGATGCTTCTACAAAGTATTGACTCGGGGCTGAATACAAATGCACACCACACTTTTCACATATTTATTTGTAAAATATTTGGAAAACCATTTATAATTTCCTTCCACTTCACAATTATGTGCCACTTTGTGTTGGTCTATCACATAAAATCCCATTTACGTTTTTGGTTGTAAAATGACAAAATGTGGAAAATTTCAAGGGGTATGAATACTTTTTCAAGGCACTGTATATGACCCCGTGCACAGTGGATTTTTTGCTAACTTTACTAGACTCCTCTCCCTCTGGCAGCAGTGTTTTGGCAGTAAATACGCTTGACGCTTGTAATTGCATGCAACACCTTTTGGCGCATTAAGCGCTAATGTGTTATTCATTTCATTGACCAGAATAATCATTTATTCTGGCCATTGAAATGAATTAATGCTTAAGTGTTAAATGTGCCTAGCATTAGCACACATTTACACACCTTTAGGTTCATCAAGTGTTTTTTTCTGTCAAATTGCTTCCACTCCTGTACGCACTGGCTGTGGGTTTTTATTTCTGCCTCTAAACACCCCACCTCTAAACTCCACTGAATGCCTAAGTGTGCAATGATACATAGGCTAGCATGCAGGGATAATTAGAGGCAGAAAAAAAAACACCAGATACCCCTAAAAGCCACATTAGGAACATACAGTGTGCATGAGGCAAATATGTTCTGGGGGATTTTAAGTAATTTTAGAGGCAAAAAATGCAGATTTGTTCATGTGTTCCAAAAAATTAAGAAAATTCTCTAGTGCCAAAGTGGTTAAAGGAAGCAGATAGTGAAAAAAATATGGAGTTGCCAAAGTCTCTCTGGCTGAGCCACTGACCTGGAACAGGCACAAATTTAGAATGTCAGCATGAAGTTAGAATCCATGAACAGTCTATTTGTGCCAGGGCAAACTACTGAAGTCACTGGAACTGTGGAACTGTTTGCTATTTTTCTAAGACAGAACTTGTTGCTTTGACTTCAAAATTTGAAGTTGAATACACTTTTGGCATTATTAGCACTGAAACCAGACACATGATAAACCTTTGTAGACCAGATCTTTCTTACATGCTAGAGCATTAGTGGTCATTGTTTCACTCCCGATGTTTGTTATTGTTCCAGCAATGCTTAGCCAAATGGAATCAGTGATATAGAAATGTGTACACTGCATATACAATAATTATTAGTAAACAGATCTTAGACTAAAAACAATGCATATCATTTATCTTAATGAGCAAAAAAATGTGTAGTTTTTTCTCACCAACTGTTTTTGGCTAAACTAAAAATCACATCCGCCACTAACTTTTAGTGACTGGCAATGCTTGCTGAGACTTGGCCAGGTGGTGGACTTTTGCTACCCAACATGACATTGCTTCAATATGCGTTTTATAGAAACAACAAAAATGTTCTTTTCTGTTTCACCCTGTGCACATTATTTTATGATTAGTGTCAATGAATGTCATGGTAACAATGTCAGTGTCAAAAGCAGCAACAAAAGCAGTGTCTTCTGTCATAATTCCAAACTTTCTTAGATGGAATAACACATCTCTGCCAAACGCTCATTTATACTTCATCATTTGAGAAAAGAAAGTAATTTGTGCTTTGTGCAAATATGCAAATGTGCTGCCAGCATCAACCAAATTCCAGTATGTCTCTCAAGTAAGTTAGGAAATAAAAAAATAAATAAATCTTTGTCTGAAAGCAATCATTCTTTTTATGCTAACGTTTGAAAATAAGCAACAGAACAATTTGCAGTGTACTTAGTGTTACTGAACCCAGGACCCTGCATTCACTATATCTGATCTCCCACAGTACACAGATCAAGGAAATGCAATAGCTTTAGTAAATATAAACTGCTAAATACCTTTCCTCATCAGCAGTATATAGGAGTCTTATGACTTTTATCGCTGTCTGCTTAAGCTTGTAGGAGGAGTTTTCATTCACCCCCGATCATCTGTCTGGACAGTGATGATTGGCCCTGTGCTGATCACATTCTCATTTATTATTATTTTTTTTTTGTAAAAGGAGAACTTATCCTTTAAACCACCTTATAAGAAAGTATTTTTTTTATTTATTTTTTTCTCACAGAACAGATATTTTAAATTACTTTATGCAATGTTTACCTAAAGCAGTACTAGCTTTTTTTCTTTTTTTCTCAACTCCAAGTGCTCGAAATTGCAAGTTAAAAATGGTGCATGTGTAACACTACCCCCTTAGGAGCCACTGGATTTCGAGTCTGCACAGCCAGACATTTTCAGCAGGCATATGGTAGTCAGAAAACCAGTCCAAGGGCTTTGTTTTGTTAATTTATTATGGAAAATAACTTGGATGGAGTTAGGGTGATATGGGATACCCAGAACTGCATTCAAGTACAATTTTAAGAACAACTGTAGCTAGCTCTGTCTTCTTGGCATAAAACTCCAGACTGTGTTCCAATGGGAAACTACTCTGACAGACTGGCAAAACAACTCCAGTACTGATCACAGCACTCAGACTCTAATATAGGATTTTTTCCAAGCAGGGGTGAAGGTTGGCAGTAGCTGTCCCTCCTAGATGGCTAGCTGGGTATTGCGCTTGCCTCTCCCCTATAAGTTTTGGGAGGTGAACAGGTAGCAGTTACTCAATCAGTCCCCTGAAAGTCCTGTAGCAAAGATGACAACTTCTGTACAGGCCGCCTGCTAAACAGGCCCTACTTGCTTTCAGGGTGTTTCAACCACTTCCTCTTATGGCCAGGCTTCCGAGTATTTAAGGACCATCTCCCCACCTTCTGGGCCATCCTCACCCAGGGATTTGTAGAGATCCCCTAAACATTCAGGCCTTGATCTCTGTCCCTCCATCCTCTAAGTTCCAGATTCCAGGGGGAGGCATCAGAAGCCATCAGAGCCTGCCACCTAACAACAATCAGTAGATCTCACAGTTGCTGTGCAGGATCTGGAAGTCTTTATGACCTCTTGGCTTCAGTTCTGCTAGCTGAAAATTCCAGAGGTCATAGGTTTTCCACACCTTTCTCTTACTATGTTATTATGCTCTGACAATTGTATAAGGGGCAGAGGCCAACATTGCACAGAACAGTGTGGCTGCTCCCAGTCCTGCTGTTACCTGAGAGGTTAGCATCACCCCCATCACCCCTGACTAATGTTGAAGAACATCCTAGGCAAGATGGCATTTAAATGATATGGATCTGGATTATAGGTGTAGAGCTATGCAGATGGCAACATGAATATTTATACAGCCCTGGCCAATCCCAAGTTGCAGGACCCTGAAGGCAAGCTGGGAGTCTGTATACATTCTTGGAGCACACTGCACATGGGGTCTTTTCCTGCAGAGGATCAGTCCAGTCTGGAGGGCTGACATCCAGGGAAGTGCTGCCATGTGCTTTGCTGTTCATGAGGGCTCAGGTGGGAAACCTGAGGGCCTGGATGCTGAAGCTGCTGAAAGCTGACTGAGGGGCTGTCTGCTGAAGTTTAGTCTAGTCTGGTATCACTAGTGAAACGTGCCACTGAGAAGTTGGAAGTTGTGAGTATAGACTGCTGGGAGATCTTAGAGACTTTTGGCTGCTACCTTTTGTACTAGAAGGCCAGCTGTGCGTTTGTTAAAGGGGACATCAGTTGATGTCCTGAAGAGCTTAGTTTATCTAATTCCTTAAGAAGGGATTATGCTCGTATTGCTCTAAAAAAAGAAACGTGTGTGCTTTAACTGCTTCTACTACAATCTAAGTCCACAGTTTGCCATATGCAAGGACTTCTGCTTCAGCTCTACATTTAACTGTTTCCAAGCCAAATCCAAAATTTGCTGTATGCAACGACTTATGCTTCAGCTTTACAGAAAGGTCACTGTCCTCAACTTGTACATAGTTTTTGTTTTTGGAGTGTCCCTCTCAATTCCTGCAACCCTTCCCCAGTTCTTCAAGAATAAAAACAGCAAAAACTCCCCTAGACTGGTTATTGAGAAAAGGTGTGGCTGAGATTGCCTGACTCCGGGGCAATCCACTGGGGAAGAACCTGGGCAAATTTACAGCAGCTTCAAAGGGAGTAAGTGCTACACTGACAATCAAAAATACAATACAGTTTGATTTCCTAAAGCTACAGGAAACATTGCTTTAACATTTATAAAAACGAACCACTATTTTCTTTGCCTGTAGACCAATACAAGTGGTATCTGAGATGCCAATATTTTTTAATTCTAAAATTATTCTAACAATGCAAGATATTCTTAAAAAGGTAAATTAATGTTTTGCATACTTGAAATTAAGAATATCTCACTATGGAAATGGGTGCCAAATGATAGATAAAAAGCCTTCGGTCCAGCGATGTCCCTCTCTGTCCAGCGATGTTCACAAGTGTCTCAGCTGTCTGAGATTCTCTTTCCTGATTGGCTGAGACACAGCAGAATCCACCTTCACCTAGATAAAGTATCAGCCGATTCGTCAAATAAAAGAGGGGATACCTACCGCATAAGCAAAAAGCACTATGTAATAAAGAAATTAGGGACAAGGGAGTACCATGAAAGCAAAAAAGGGAAGAATCAACCACGGCTTTTGATACAAAGTAAAAAATTTGCTTTATTGAAATATAGGGGGAGGAGCCTCATACACAATATAACAAGTGTATGCAAAAAGGAATATAGTAAATCCTATTTAACACTATATATCTCACTAAATATAACTATCCATAAAAATATGCTGCAGCATTATATGATTAAAAATGCAGGGTCTTTCTACAGGAAAAAAACACACCATGTATCCATTATACCACAGATGAAAGTGACGGCATAATTCAGTCCATAATTAACTCATTTGTAATGTGGATTTACATATATCCAGACACAGAAATAGTTACACAAGTACCGAAGTACTAATTTTAGGATTAGAATCCACTTCCAGAGATGACCTCCATAGACATTACTTTTCCAAAGAAAAAATATACATATATGTTTCTTGTGCAAAAATAGCAGTATAATCAAAGAAGCATAGTCTCAGAGTTCTGTGTAAACCATCCAAGCATTTAAGTAGATTTGGAAACAGTTTCGTTTCTATTTATAAAAAAAATATCCAACTGTACGGAGCAGCTTTTCACAGTGTTTAATTCCTTTCAGACACACATCTCATACCGAATGTATCCAGTTGCATAGAACGGCTTTTTATAGTGTCAAAGTTCTTACAGACACACATCCCATACTGTGAGCGCAGGTTAAACCAGACAGAGCACAATAAATTCACCACTTATGTCAGGCAGTAGAAGGGAAAAAGCAGGATTCAAATATACTGAGTTAATGATAAGCAAAAGGGCTGCTAAGCTGGGCTCTCACCACTCCAGTCACTGAAAGTACTCAGGTTTGTTATCTCACTCCTGTTTCTGCTTATCAGCGCTGTTTCCAAGTGATTCCAACATAGCTCACATAGCTGCTGTCCTGGTGTGCTGCTATACTCAGTAGAGAGCGGATGTGGTCCTTCCAGGTGATCAGCAGTTACATGACCCACAGTCACATGACCGGTCAGGTCTGCTGATTGAAAAGCCAAGGGGGCTGGATCACTTTGCTTGCGGTGGAGTGGATTGTAAAATATAGGATCAAATGCCAGTCCTAAAGGGATTCACCCCTTTCATTACTGGGTTGAAAGGTGCGCTAAGTGCTTGCAGAGTAACCCCGCATGACATGCGTTAACGTTTCGTACACCTCCGTGCACTTCCTCAGAACTAATTGTCATGGAAAACAGTCTTTCCTTAAAATGGAAGTAAACCCTTCCAAACAACTTTGACCTACAGGTAAGCCTAGATTAAGGCTTACCTGTAGGTCCAAGTAATATCTCCTAAACCTATATGGTTTAGGAGATATTTGCCCGAAAATGGGCACCGCTGTCTACGGCGCATGCGCCGTAGACAGCGGCGCGCAGGCGCACTAAATGCGGCAAGTCCAAGAATGGATTTGCCAAATTTGTCGACTCCCGTGCGCATGCGCGGGAGTGACGTCATCGCGGCTCCGGCGAATGGCAGCGTCGGAGCTCCGAGACGCGACTCCCGTGCGCATGCGCGGGAGTGACGTCATCGCGGCTTCTCCGCTGTCATTCGTCGGAGCTGCGAGAGACGCCACAACCAAGATGGATGCGGCGGACTACAGGTGACAGCGGCGACTTCGCTGGCTCCTGTGTCAGGTAAGTGACACATAATGAGCTACTATGCGATGCATAGTAGTCCATTATGCTTTACCTTTGCAGGGAAAAAAAGAGGAAGTAAACCCATCAGGGTTTACTTCCTCTTTAAGTAGCAGACAATGTCCAATCAAATTAGTCCATGCCAAAGATTTGTCTTCTGCCATCTAGTGGTCAGGTTCAATAATGCAATTCATTGAAAAAGGAGAAAAAAGGTGCAAGTTATATATCAATGAAGTCCCTTCACTGGTAATAAAGGATGTGGATGGGCTAAAACAAAAGAGCCCTAATACCCACAACCATAATCCCAACATGAGGATAATGTACACATAACCATTAACATCTCTTCACAACATGGAATGGTCCTATTAAAGTATATGTAGAATTGAGAACTACATAGCATGGGATGGTCATATTAAAGTGCATTTAGAAATTCAATCCCACATCAAGGTGGAGGGGGAAGAAGGGGGAAAAGAGGGAATGTGCCTCAGATGCCCACTGTAGTTTTTCATTGATAGGTACAACTACGGACTGGAAGTGGTCATAGTGTATTTTTTAATATAGGTAGATTTATCATTTAGGAGGCATCGTACCTCCCCTTCGTACAAGTCAACAGAGAGGAGGACGATATTGCCACCCTTATCACTCTTTTTAACAATCACCTGATCCACTTCATTCATTTGTTAATGCCCTTCTTTCCTCAAGGGTAAGATTATCGTCAGTAGAGGACTCCCAGTTCAATTTGTTAAGATCTTCCTCGAACAAGTCAAGGAAGCCGGGTTTGGGGCTCAGCCCGGGTGCTCCCATAGCAAGCTGCTTGCTGTGGGAGCATTGAACAGGAGGGAGGGGCCAGAAGCACAGAAGAGAAAGATCTGGGCTGCTCTGTGCAAATCCACTGCAACAGAGCAGGTAAGTATAACATGTTTATTATTTTTATAGGAAAAAAATGAGATTTTACAATCACTTTAAGCCATGTATGCACATATTTACACAAGTATGTGCATACACAGATGTACTGTATAAGTAAATTCTTTTTTATTTATTGGTAATTGTGATTAAGGATAGTTTTGTATCATGAACAGTAACTGTTGACCTATCCAAGGTGGCTTCAGTTTAAAAAAGCCTTGCTTAGAAAGCTTTTAGTTTTTACAGGTGTAGTGTTTTCCTGAATATTCACTTTTTCTCACATGACTTTTTATTTTTCTCCACATGCTTTTAAAAATTTTTTTAAATAATTGCCACAAAGGTTGACTGCTGTAAACACATCTGGCAGTGTTAGGTCTTGTGCAAGAACCTGCAAAAAATGTATTTGCATGCTGAACGAATAGAACGTCAACGTTTAGATGCATACATAGACCCTATTGGGCACTGCTGCCGCTATGCGCTGCAGTGTAAATATCAACAATGTGTAGTAAGTGGCGGCACTGCTGCTGTTTACACTCTATTGATGTTTACATCCTCCTGAATAAGCCATTTATGTGGTGAGCAGAATGACATTGGAGGGGCCTAAACGACTGAAGGCAAAGGCCATTCTGTGCATGTACCTACACAGTATAAATAGCTCTTTCAGGGTGAGATGTAAAATTCTGCAGTGTGTAATTGCCTAGACATTATTGATATTTACATATTGGCCTTGAGCAGTGGCTGCAGGCAAACATAGCCATGTACATTGTGCACATGTAAACATTAGCATGAATAGAGTAAAATACGGCCCATACACAGGCATGAATGTGTATTTTTGTTTAGCTTTGGTCTAAGCAGTTAAGCACTCTGGACAAAACAGATAAGTGTGTATGGGCCCATAGAATTCAATACTGCTGTGTTCAGATCTATTTAAATTATGGATCTGTACACAGTAAATTGTACATGAGCCCTTATATTTTATACCAGTCATGGCCAATTACACTTTTGCTAGAGAGCGTGGTTAGCATGTAAATGGGAAGAAAATATCCCCAAGTGTGCACGAAAAAAAAAAGAATTCATATATTGAACACTGTCAGTATATGTATTAACCACATGCAGCTATCATATATCATTAATTTTCAAAATAGTCAAGTCGACCTTTCATGGCATACAGGAGAGTCTGCATTCTTTACAATTTTTTTTGTGGTTCTAATTTACTTTCAGTCGACATGTAGCTCATGTACAAAATACCCTATCATAGATGTTCAGATCCTTAATCATAAATTCTTAATCTCCTAAGGTAGTTTTCATGGAGCAAAAAGTCCAGTCTACTTGTTTAATCTGATTCACAATGCTAACCATTTGGGAGTTATTTTCTCAGTTCAGCTTCACTCTCATGCTGTCAGATGAGATTACTGATTTTGTGAGTTTGTTTTATTCTTATCTGTAACTGACATTTTTTAAGCTAATACTCAACTATACATCATATCCATAATGAGATTAAATCACATCAAATGAATTATTATACATGTGACATGTAATTTCTTCAAAAATATAATTGTTAAATCAAAGATATTTCCAATTTCTGAATTATTTTGCTTTATGACATTCAATAAGTGCCATGGCTGTAGAAGAACAATATAATTCACAAGGCTTTATGGCCATTCAAGATCTATTGTACTGTCACTTCCTGTAAGTAACTATCCAATGTGCCAACTTTCATAGCAATCTGGCATTGGTGCATGTGTAACATTTATACTAATACTCATTTGGTAGTGAAGCCTGAGAAAAAAAAGTATAACAGATGTTTACACCTACAAGCACAGCAAGCCTTTAGATCTTCACATTCTATCAAGATCTGCTGTGTTACTCCTTGGATTTACTAAGGAGGAACCAACTTCATGATAGGAAAGTAAAAGCAAACACCCCCACCTTGATCTCCTTAATACAATGCTTTGAGTTTGTGGCCACATGGAATGTGTGGGATCAGGGCTGCTGTTAGAAATCACGGGGGCCCTGTATAGCTTGCCTGACAGACCCCCCCCCCCCCCAGAAAAAAAGATATTGAAACAATATTTTCATAAAAAATACACAAAAATGATTATTATGGACACAAACACAACAAAACTTACAAAATTATGGGGGGAACAGGAGGGTACAGTACAGGGGGGGGGGCAGGAGGGTACGGTATATGGGGGCAGGAGGGCAAAGTACAGAGGTTAGGAGGGTACAGTACAGGGTGGAACAGTATGGGGTGGGCAGGAGAGCACAGTACAGGGAGGGGCAGGAAGGTACAATGTGGGGGGGGCACAGTACAGTGATTAGGAGGGTACAATGCAGGGGGGAGCAGGAGGGTGCAATAAAGGGGCAGTAATGTGTAATACAGATATGGTCTTCTCAAGCAGAGCTGCGCAGGGAAGCTGCTATCACAGATACTACCTATCATGGCAGGCTGTCACTGAGCTAAATCTACAACTGGAATGACATCTCCCCCTCTACCTTCCCCTCCAGAGTATGTTTTAAAAGTATAGTTTAATAATCATATCAGCCAAATGGCTACTCACATGACAGTTGTGAGGTACAATCATGGGTTTATCTCGGTAAGGGTTATGCAGTTACTGTTAGCTGAGCTGAATTAAGCTGAGCAGGGGCAAGCGTGCCTGTATTGGACACTGACGGTCTCTGTGTAATAATGCAGCGGCGTTTGTCTCAGCCTGAAATGCACTAGGTACAGAATGGAACCGGAAGTGACGTTGGGGCGTGTCAGATTACGTGTTTCACAGCTTCCGCTTTTTCGTCAAATCTAATTGTTTGTGGGGGCTGTCAGTCTTGTATTGGCTCCCGGGACAAAACACAGCAAAATTTTTTAAATATAACTCTGAATGCTATTGAATGAGAGTCACTAGGCAACCAGCAGACACTAGATTACTATCAGCAATGCCGGATGGCAAAACAATAATGCAATAATGCAACCTTGGAACCAGTCATGAGATTCATTACTCAATATCACTCCAGCCATAAGAAAATGGAAAATATCTTCAAAAAAAAATTGGTCCATCCTTGAATTAAAAAAATTACTTACCCCGCTCTAATATTTTAATTTTTGTTTTGTATCTATTAAATAACAGGTTACTATTACTGTCCCGAACACAGTTTAGCACCCATAGGGGTGTTCGGGAATATATTTAGGTTCATAATCTTTGAATTACTTGAATTGGCAGTATATAAATATATGAAGATAATATTTATATTACTTTTGTGTATTGTCTCCACAATGGATGTATTAATAACCTCCCGATCGTTATCTTTATTATCCCGATTATAATTGAGATAATTAATATGGTTTTCTTTATATTATGTTTTTTATTATTTTTGGATACTATTATCTATGTATCTAAATACTGTAACTGATCTGTTATTTAGTCATAATTTCTGTCATTTGTCTTGATAAAAATTTAAACTTTAATAAAAACTATTGATAAAAAAAAAATAAAAAATATAAAAATTGGTCCATCCTAACACAGGATCCGCATCTAAGTCCCTCTCCAGATTACCCAAATTTGCATACCATAGGGCACCAAATGTAAAAAGCAAACACACACCTAGCAAAATAAAATCTCAACCCAAACCCAACTACTCTAAAGCAACTTACACTAATCCCCCTAATAGGTATCTCTGTAATTAAGCACTGTGCCTAACCTGTTCACATGTCCATCATGGTACAAAACCTTTGTGGTCAAAGACAAAACATTCACCCTTAATTATTTTTTCAACTGTTTTACGACACATGTTGTGTACTGCCTGTCCTGCCCATGTGGTTTACTATATGTTGGCAGAACCATTAGAGCCCTAGGGGCCAGATTTGGGGAACAGCAACGAGCAGTCAAGGAGGGTAGCCCCCATTACAGTGTGTCACGGCATTTCAATACTCATCATTCCAAGGACATTTCTGCTCTTTAAGCCCTTGTACACACGGTCGGATATTCCGACTGTGTGTGGTATGCATCGGACTGTTTCCGTCGGAATATCTGTCGGTCCAAAATTTCCAGCTTGCTGGAAATATTTTCCGACAAACTGCTCCGATTGGACATACTCCGATCATGTGTAGAGAATTCCGATCGGACACGCATGCTTAGATCAAATTCCTACATCAAAGCTATTGGCATCACGTTCTGAAAGATCGGATTTTCCGACAACTTTGTCCGACCATGTGTATGCAACAGTTTCGGACAAGATCCGTCTGACAAAATCCGACGGATTTGGTTGTCGGAATCTCCGACCCTGTGTGCAAGGGCTAAGTATGGATCAGTGAATCTATATCAGACAAATACACCCCAGCTGAAAGATTCCAATGTTTATTTAGACAGGAAACTTTCTGGATCTATACCCTCAACACTTTAACGCCCCATGGCCTCAATGAAGAAATTTAGGTCCATAAAGTTATTTAATATTTATATCGTAACATATATTATATGTACTTTTTCAGTTATAGTCATATGTTCAACAGGTTTTTTTTGCATCATTTCAGCTATTTGAACCATTCCATATACTCAAGGCCTACCCTTGTCCAATATCTCTCATTTTCTTTTTATTTTTCCTTTCTTCTTATTTACCCCTACTATTATTTTCTCACCCTCACCCTTGGCAATTTCATTACCGTAAATGTGGAATACATCACCTCCCTTTACAGGGGGGTAACCATAGAATAAGTACATTGCCCCTCACATTCAGGTATAAATGTGATTTTGCATGAGTCTCTTTGTGTCTCTCACCATCTATGATTATTGTGGCTCATTTGGCCAACAAATGAGTCCCAAATAGACACACATTATTGTTCACACTGATAAGTTTCTGAATTTCTTCTTAGTTTTGTGGTTTATCTGGTATACTCGTAAGTCCCAGATACATACATATGATTCCCGGACAACTACAGTATCCAAGAGCACAGTATCCAAGGGCATCATTATGTAGAAGTGCACTATGTTATATACACTGAATCCCAGGTATCCTTATTTTTGTTTTTATTTTAATTTCATATTTATTTTTAATTTTAATTCCATATCTATCCTCGTTTCTATTATCATTAATTCATATATGTACTCATTTTATATATGCATATAATTATTTTTATACGTACATAATCTCATATATTTATTTTTGTTTATTTCTATGAATTTATAATTGAACTTAATATTCTATTATTTTTTTTATGATTTCCATATTTGTTATCATTGATGCTAATAATTTAATTTTAATTTTAATTCTTGTTTTCTAATATGCATATTTTGATCCTTGGTGTTATATATGTACATTATTATTTTGCCATCCGATGGCATTAATTGATTATAGTTATCTAGTTTCTGCTGGTTGCCTAGTGACTCTCATCCAATAGCATTCAGCATTCTATTTTAACATTTTTGCTGTCCTCCATCCGGGGAGCCTATATAAGACTGACAGCTCCCACGACCAATTCGATCTGAGGAAAAAGTGGAAGCTTTGAAATGCGTCACCTGATATGCCCTGATGTCACTTCCAGTTCCAGACTGCACCTAGTGCACTCCAGGCTGACACGCACACCGGCAAAGTCCATTACAGACCGCTAGACAAGCTTAATTCAGCTCGGCTAACGACGATCTCTGGATCCCTCCATTCCATCCAGGATCTTCTTGGCGTACTGAGACAACATTTGGGATGCATCCCCAGATCAAGTGACTGCACACCCCTTACTGAGATAAACCCATGCTTGTACCTCACAACTGTCATGTGAGTAGCCATTTAGCTGATATTATTATTAAAATATACTTTTAAAACATATTGCATTTAGAGGCGCCTCTTTTTGTTCCTTTGTCTTGTCTTCCAGCGTTTGCTTCATTCATAAGGGAGCTGCCATCTGTGCTATTGTTGTTTTTTTTATGAACATTTGCACTGTTTTATACTGGGACTTTGTTCTTATTTAGCCATTTTATTTTATTACAGATTATATTATAGCTTGCTGATAGCCCTGTTCCTTTATCTTGTCTTCCAGAGCACAGCCAAGTAGACAGAGTTTAAAAGGACTGGAGAGGGATGGGCTTGGGGAATACTGAGCATGTGAGGAATAGCCATAGTTGTGAGGAATAGCCATAATTAAAACAAATGGGCTAGTAGGCAGGGAGGGAAAGAGAGAATGATCTCCATTGACTAGTAAATATTCAATGTTGGGGAGTGTGCATGGTAGGGGACTCCAACCATTTGCAGTGTTTGTGTATCCTGGGACACACACCTGCTTGGAGGTAAAGTGTCTCCAGAGAAGAAGGGGGTGGGGGAGAATGAGGGAAAGTGAACTGGAGGGGCTATTGTTTGGAAAGTGTCAGGAAGAGACTTCCAGCCAGCCAGGGAGAAAAGGCTGGTAATTAGGGCTGCTAGATGTTGGAAAACTGTCTGGCTAGGAGAAGAGAATGAAGGTTAACAACGATCTGAGTGAGAATCAGCGTGACAGATGGAGACCGATGGATCTGAATGAGTATGAAAGGGATCGGGACAGGATAGTGGTTGAAGTAGGGAGGAAACTACGTTTTTTCCGAAAGGCTCGGACTGCACTTAGGGGTAAATCATATGAGGTTTGTCGTGACGTATCTTTTCCCCCTCTACTTGGTAATACGTATTGGGTCTTGGGAAACGACGACCAAAGCGTTCGTATATTTTTTTAAATATACACTGACTATAGCAAGATGGCCGAAGGTGTTTGCCATTCAAATGCAATTATAGTAGTTAGCGGGCTACAAGAAAATGGCCGCGATCTGTACCCGGTATTTAAGGGGCAGCGTCCTCCTATAGTTTATTCCCTGATGAAGTCACATGTCCAAGTGACGATACGCGTAGGATTGGACTAGGAGGATACCGGAAGTGACGGTCGTAGTACACACTACCTGCTCGTTCGTTTGATGCTGTCGCTTCGTGTAAAGTTTTTTGCATTTATGGTTTATGCTAAAATGTGAGTACCCTGGACTGTGTCCTTTTTAAAAATAAAGTTCGGATTGCATTACATACTTCACTATTGGCACTTTCTCTTCTCCTATGGATGTATATGCTACCTGTGACTGAGGACCTAGAGAGGGGGGCACCCATTGTTGGTTACATCTACCATCTGCTCAAAAGGATATATGCTGTTACCTTACAGCAGTAAGGTAAGGTAGCCATTGCTACCAGTGTGTGGACACCTTGCACGCTATCACCTATGGAATAACAATTCACTCACGGGATTATCAAATATTTGCACACAGAGTGGATTTCTTTCAGTGCATGATTCAATATGGACTGTGGAATATACTTTATATAATATTTTTTATTATATTTTTTATATTAAATTTTTTATACTTTTTATATTTTTATTGCTATATATATATTTTTTCCTTGTTGCACCTTTTGGATATTACACTATCGAGTGTTCTTAGTCACGCTGTAGATCCTGTTATCACTGTAATCTGTGCACTTTGGATATATTGTATATCTACCCTGGCACCTAAATGCACTTTATTTAACCACTTTCAGACCGGACCATTTTGCTGGTAAATGACCAGAGGTCTTTTTACACTTTGGCACTGCGCTGCTTTAACTGGTAATTGCGCGGTCATGCAATGTTGTACCCAAACAAAATTTGCGTCCTTTTCTTCCCACAAATAGAGCTTTCTTTTGATGGTATTTGATTGCCTCTGCGATTTTTATTTTTTGCGATATAAACGTAAAAAGACCGCAAATTTTGAAAAAAAATGATATTTTCTACTTTTTGTTATTAGAAAAATCCAATAAACTCAATTTTAGTCATACATTTAGGCCAAAATGTATTCAGCCACATGTCTTTGGTAAAAAAAAAGTCAATAATTGTATATTTATTGGTTTGCGCAAAAGTTGTCACATCTACAAACTAAGGTACGTTTTCTGGAATTTACGCAGCTTTTAGTTTACGACTGCCTATCTCATTTCTTGAGGTGCTAAAATGGCAGGGCAGTACAAAACCCCCCCAAATGACCCCATTTTGGAAAGTAGACCCCCTAAGGAAATTGATAAGAGGCATGTTGAGCCCATTGAATATTTTATTTTTTTGCCTCAAGCGATTGAATAATGACAAAAAAAAAAATTTTTTTTTTTTTTTACACAAAGTTGTCACTAAATGATATATTGCTCACACATGCTATGGGCGTATGTGAAATGACACCCCAAAATAAATTCTGCTGCTTCTCCTGAGTATGGGGATACCACATATGTGGGACTTTTTGGGAGCCTAGCCGCGTACGGGGCCCCGAAAACCAAGCACCGCCTTCAGGCTTTCTAAGGGCGTAAATTTTTGAGTTCACTTCTCACTACCTATTACAGTTTTGAAGGCCATAAAATGCCAAGATGGCACAAAACCCCCACAAATGACCCCATTTTAGAAAGTAGACACCCCAAGCTATTTGCTGAGAGGCATGTTGAGTTCATGGAATATTTTATATTTTGCCACAAGTTGCGGGAAAATTACAAACTTTTTTTTTTTTTTTTTTTTTTTAACAAAGTTGTCACTAAATGATATATTGCTCATGCATGCCATGGGCATATGTGAAATGACACCCCAAAATAAATTCTGCTGCTTCTCCTGAGTACGGGGATACCACATATGTGGGACTTTTTGGGAGCCTAGCCGCGTACGGGGCCCCGAAAACCAAGCACCGCCTTCAGGCTTTCTAAGGGCGTAATTTTTTGATTTCACTCCTCACTACCTATTACAGTTTTGAAGGCCATAAAATGCCAAGATGGCACAAAACCCCCACAAATGACCCCATTTTAGAAAGTAGACACCCCAAGCTATTTGCTGAGAGGCATGTTGAGTCCATGGAATATTTTATATTTTGCCACAAGTTGCGGGAAAATTACAAACTTTTTTTTTTTTTTTTTTTTTTCCACAAAGTTGTCACTAAATGATATATTGCTCACGCATGCCATGGGCATATGTGAAATGACACCCCAAAATAAATTCTGCTGCTTCTCCTGAGTATGTGGATACCACATATGTGGGACTTTTTGGGAGCCTAGCCGCGTACGGGGCCCCGAAAACCAAGCACCGCCTTCAGGCTTTCTAAGGGCGTTACAGTTTTGAAGGCCATAAAATGCCAAGATGGCACAAACCCCCCCCAAATGACCCCATTTTGGAAAGTAGACACCCCTAAATTTAGGGGTACACTAGTGAGACTAGGTAATAAATGGCGGGTGCCCTGAAACTATAAAAAAATAACTAACCAACCAGCGTCACCTGTAACAGTTATATGGTGATCACTGGTGAAAGGGTTAACTAGGGGGCAATTAGGGGGCTTTATGCGGTAGTATATGGGGGTCCCTGGCGCTATAAAAAGCTGCAGCGAACCTAAATACCTACCTGCCTAACTAGCGTCACCTGTGACACTAATACAGCGATCAGAAAACGATCGCTTATTAGGCTGGGTTCACACTGGAGCGATGCGGGAACGCCACGAATGCGCGGCGGGTTCCCGCATCGCATGCCTCCCGGCGGCAGTTCACACTGCCCTATGCGAACTGCTGGGAGTGTCAGTGAAATGTTACTGACACCCCCAGATCAGTTCGCATATCGCAGTGCGATCTGCAAACTCGGATCGCATGGTGTGAACACCCATGCGATCCGATTCTGCTGCGGGCCAAAAAAAGGGTCCCGTGCGAATTTGCGGCGGGTGCGGCGGGTGCGGCGGGTGCGGCGAATGGCTGAACTCGAATCGCACAGAGATCGGATGTGATTTGCACTGCAGTGCGGTGCGAATCACATCCGTTCTCATAAACCGCTGCAATGTGAACCCAGCCTTAGTGACACTGGCGACGGGGGGTGATCACGGGGTTAAACCTTTATTGGGGGGGTTAGGGGGGTACCTTAGAACTAAAGGGGGCTAACCCTAACTGCCCTAACAGTTATTAGTCACAAATGACACCCGCCGGGTGATCAGGGGGTTAAACCTTTATTAGGTAATAAATGGCGGGTGCCCTGAAACTATAAAAAAATAACTAACCAACCAGCGTCACCTGTAACAGTTATATGGTGATCACTGGTGAAAGGGTTAACTAGGGGGCAATCAGGGGGCTTTATGCGGTAGTATATGGGGGTCCCTGGCGCTATAAAAAGCTGCGGCGAACCTAAATACCTACCTGCCTAACTAGCGTCACCTGTGACACTAATACGGCGATCAGAAAAATGATCGCTTATTAGGCTGGGTTCACACTGGAGCGATGCGGAAACGCCGCGAATCCGCGGCGGGTTCCCGCATCGCATGCCTCCCGGCGGCAGTTCACACTGCCCTATGCGAACTGCTGGGAGTGTCAGTGAAATGTTACTGACACCCCCAGATCAGTTCGCATATCGCAGTGCGATCTGCAAACTCGGATCGCATGGTGTGAACACCCATGCGATCCGATTCTGCTGCGGGCCAAAAAAAGGGTCCCGTGCGAATTTGCGGCGGGTGCGGCGGGTGTGGCGGGTGCGGCGAATGGCTGAACTCGAATCGCACAGAGATCGGATGTGATTTGCACTGCAGTGCGGTGCGAATCACATTCGTTCTCATAAACCGCTGCAATGTGAACCCAGCCTTAGTGACACTGGCGACGGGGGGTGATCACGGGGTTAAACCTTTATTGGGGGGGTTAGGGGGGTACATTAGAACTAAAGGGGGCTAACTCTAACTGCCCTAACAGTTATTACAGTCACAAATGACACCAATGCAAAAAAAAAAAAAAAAAAAAAAAATGACATTGGTGTCACTGTGACTGGGGGGCAGGGGTAATTGGGGGGGTGATCGGGGGGTAAAGGGGGGGTGTGAGTGTGCCTGGCATGTTCTACTGTGTGTGTGAGTGTTGGTGCAACTTACTGATCCGCTCTCCTCCGTGTCGGAACGAAAAATACCGACACGGAGGAGAGAATACATCACTTCCTCTCCTGTGTTTACATTACAGGAGAGGAAGTGATGTCACCGGGGATTTCTATTCGTCGGGAGCGATCGCGAGGGGGTGGCCATGAATGAATGGCCGTCCCCTCGTCCGGGATCGCTCCCGTACGAATACCGACCGCCGCAGGCACCGGGCGGGGGCCCGATCGGGCCCCCGACCCGCGGGAGGCAAGGGACGTACATGTATGTCCTTATGCCTGCCCGTGCCATTGTACCGACGTACATCGGCGTGCGGCGGTCGGCAACTGGTTAATGCACCTTTTGGATGTTAAATTATGTGTTTATAGTTAAGCATTTGCAGGAATATTTCACTTTTAATTTTTTTGTACACTGTGTACTTCACATATTTATTGATTTAGTTAATTAAGGAGCGCAACACCACTTTTATATTTTTGAAGTAGGGAGGAAGATGCCAGAGAGGGAGAGAGCCATGAAGACAACTTAAGATATAAGAAACTGATAACGGATCTCACCTGTAATAAATGCAAAAGAGCCAACCAAAGTGGGGGAAACTGCTGGTAGAAAACGGCGGGGAGGAAACTTCAAGACCCCTCCTTTAGGAGGTGCTGTGCTGCTATTGTAACAAGAAAAATGTTTCAGTTTTGCTTTTGCATGTTAGTGGGTGTCACCTAGGACCCCTTGGCAATATCCAGAAGTTAAGACAGCTCTAGGAAAGGGCCAGTAAATGGCATATTTACTGGCTCCTTCCCCTGCACTTATTTCAGACACATCCACCTGTTTTCTCACAGCAGGAAAATGCTGGGGTGCCCAGGCACAGACACAGGGGAAATCATATGTGGTCCAGACAGGGAGGCAGATTGGTGTGGCAAAAATTATGCCCTGTATCTTTCTCCATCCAGCAGCTGAAAGATGGTTTCTCACCCACCGGCTTTCAGCTGCTGGAGGGGGGGGGGGCACAGGGCATCGTTCCTGTAATTGCCACACCACACCGATCCAGCCCCCCCGTGAGCACATGCCCCCTACAGGTGGACTGGTGGTCCCTGCTATCGGCAGCCCTGTGTGGGATATGTTTACTTTGTAAAAGGTTTGTTTTTGGATAGTTTGGTATGTTACTAAGGTGAGCCTAATTTTGAAAAAAGGTATTCTCTGCACATAATTTCTGCCCTAATCTGACATTTTTGTTTTACATTTTTTGAGTACATGTTTATATTATGTGAGTATGAAGGTAAATTTGCATTGTCACATAGAAGCAGAGTGGGTATGCAATATTTTCAACTATTTGTCTTGTTTATAAATGATATAGATATAATGCATTTAAACAGCATATCTCTCCAAAATAAACATTTTAGGATGAGTTAGAGTTAGGTGGATCAGTCCTCTGGCATATCCTCACCTAAAGTCAGACACACAAATGAAATATGTAAATGAGAGCTGTTTTACCTGCCAACATATTTGCCTTTCTGCCCATTCATTCCTGAGATTTACACAGCCCTGTCAGTCTGGAGACCTGACTTTTGTCTAAAGCATTTAAGTAAAGAGCTATCTCTTGCCACTAAACTGATAATTGGACAGGAAAGGAAAATCAGCAGGCTGATGAGCTTATCTGCCCTTTTACACACACCCAGCAATCAACTCTCGTCATATTTCATAATGGTTATTGTAATGGTGATATCTTTTTCACACCTGGCTAATGTATATGAAGATAACAGTTCAATCCCAAATACACCTATATTATAAAGTGGAGAAAACTGAGAAGACACTTTACTCCTACTGAAGAAGCCATGCATAAGATCAATATAATTTCAAATTTCTATAAAATCACGATTTCAAGCTGTGCAATAATATGTTGGCTATCAGACTGTAAAACCCAGTTATCCGGAACTAATGATATAATTATAAAAGTGACATTACAGAAGTGTCCACTGAAGTATAGTCAAACACTTCAGCCCTCCTACCCCACACCCCTCAGACCTATCAATTGGGTGGGGTTTGCTGATTGACATTGTCTAACAAATCTACAAAAGCTGCTGTATTTGGCAGGTGAGGCTCTCAATTTTCCATCTGAACTATGTATGAATGCTAAGTGTCATCTCTGTGGGCTAGTGCCTTTTTAGAATCAAACTTGCACTTCAAAGAACCAAGGACTAGGCAGACTTTGTTAAATAGTTTTTCACTATAATCTATAAAAAAATAGCCTGGTCATTAAAGTGAAGTTCCACCCGTTTTTTCATTTATTAAAAGTCAGTAGCTACAAAAAGTGTAGCTGCTGACTTTTAACAAACACACTTACCTGTCCCACAGTCCAGCGATGCGGGCATCTGAAGCCTTGCTCCTCTCCATCATCGCCATCATAGCAACTGTGGGCACCTGGCCGTGACAGCTCAGGGCTTCACGGACGGGCGCACACTGTGCATGCGCTCTGCTTTTTGGCAGGCAGTCTTCTGGGGCCTATGACGTGGTCAGAAGATTGCAGGCAGAGAGGGGCCGCCTAGGGTGAGAGAAGTAGTCGCCTAGGCGGCACAGAGGAGGAAGGAGGGAGTGGGATAGGAAGTCCCACTAAAAAGAAGGTACCCACTCCCCCCCAAAAAAAATGACATGCCATGTAAAATGTAACAACTGATTGATTTATTGCACAAAGTTTGCAGATTATGTGGAAAACAAATCCTTCAACTGTCAGAGTACTGGTGGGCAAGAGGCTGGATTTTAGGCCTTGCCAACATGTCGATACAACTATTGTAGCCAATAAGGAGTATAGTGTACAAAGGAATGGCAAAAAGAAGAAAATCTACACCTGATTAAGCAAGGAAGGGGGTTTCATGAGGATTAAATAACAGGCCAGGTATTGCATCCTTTGGGATGATCTTAAACGCATACCGGTATTTAAAAATGGACCCATAAATCCCAAACTCATTATTGTTTAGTGAGAGAATTGTTAATTCTAGCAACAAGAGTTTCCATAAGACTAACTTAATGAATATGAGAGCATGAGCCACGTGGCTTACCCATGTGTCCACTTCTAGTGAAAAGTGATTGAGCACCTTGCAGGTAGTTAGGCACACTGGAAGATGAAAAACCCAGTAGAGAGGTAAATGGATTAAGCCAGAGTCAAGTTTGTGTGAATAGAATGTAAATCTAAATAAAGTCTTCTACTGCTGTGGCCGTTTCCAGAATATATGAAATATGTAAAATAGTGTCTCTAAATATTTAAGGCACCTCCGACAGTAGTCAGAAATGTTAGGATTAGAGACTGGAAGTTTTGAAGCTCGGAAAAAAGCTTGGAAAAAAAACCCTGTTTTTTTGGGGGGGGGGGGGGGGGGGAGAATGAAATTTTCTGAAAAAAAAAAAAAAATGCTGCACTTTTTTGTCTTTTTAAGATTGGAAGTCATTCAGTTACGAGAACATTGAGAAAAACTATGTGCATTGTCATCATTGTTGTCCTCTTCACTTCAATCCATGAAGGATTTTTCCTGGTAGCATTTGGAAATGCATATTTCATCTGACAATATTTGCAAATCACATTTTTCCTTTCAGAAGAACTTGTAATGTGAAAATGCCTCCATATGCTAGATGTTGGTCTCACCATTTTTCTCAGGGGAGTAGGAAATAAAAACAAGAAAAAATCACTACTTTGCAAGAAGACACTAATCTATGGTTGTGTGTGGGAGTGGGGGAAGATTACTGGTAATTAAATTATTTACACAAAAGTTTTTAAAGATAAACTAATATAGCTAAATAATTCAGTTTTCTGGATTCAGAATCAGATAAATATAAACTCTTACCTTTTTTAATTAAGTATATGCTTTCAGGACCTTTTTGTTGCTCTGTATTTTCTGCCAATGCTTTTGAGGCCTAGTGAAGAGGACAGAACAAACCAAACACACCCACTAACATGCAAAAGCATAACTGAAACCTTTTTCTTGTTACAATAGCAGCACAGCATCTCCTAAAGGAACAAATACATACTGTTCTTGCATTGGAAGGTTCAGTTTGTTACCTAGGACTTGCTTGTCCTCACTCAGTGCACATAAATTAGAATAATCTGATATCATACATTTTTTTTTAGAAATTATTTGGAAAATATTTGAACACCCTGTCATGTTAAAATAAAATATTCCACAATTTTTTTTTCTTTTTTAAATTTTTCAAATTTTTGGGAAAAAAAAAACAAAAAAGCCTTCAGGAATTTTTTTTAAAAAAAAATAGTTTTCCCTCTGAATTTTTTCAGGTTTTTTTTTTCCAGCCTTCACATCTCTAGTTAGAATTGAGGGTGTGTAAAAAGACAGGGGTGTGTTACCAGTGGTAGAGGATTTTGAGTTTTTCTTTATAAACCATACATAAAGCAGCCTTGTGGGTGGCAGCACAATTTTTACTCCACTGTAAAGTCTCTATTTGAATCTATTTATAATGCTGTTTTGAAAGCATATCAATATGTAGCATCATCAGAAATTTGTAAATGTTGGAAATTAGTACCCTGCACACCGCTCCCATAATACAAAACCTTTTAAAAGGTGTGGGGTGAGAAAAGGTTTAGTTAAGGGCAATGGGCTATGCAAAGTATTTTATTAGGTTCCTACATCAAGAATGTTGCTGATGTAAAAAAAGGATTTTAGTTTCCACCTCAAAACCTTGTGGTGCATGAGACTACCTGCATGTCCTTCAGGTGCCTCTCCACCCAGTGCCTGAACTCCTTTATCCCAGCTCTCAGTTCCTGCATGGCCCCCCATCGCCAATGGCACACCGGCACAACGCCCACAACTGATGTGCGCTATAGGCCGGCCCTGTGCGTGTTTCTGTTGAAACACCTGGTAGCATCTGTTTGTGTGTGTCAACTTGTGTGTTAACTTCAGAACTAACCAACTTCAGTAATGATTGCACTCAGTCCACTAGCACTTAAATTGTCTTGTGAGCTGTAAAATCTCTGTGCAGGGTTAGACAAAGTGGCATCATTACATACTGCTGGCAACGGTGGCATCTGAGATTACTGTTGTCACACAGGAGGGGCAATGTTTTCTTATCTCCCTTCCTCCAATATAAAACCGTATGATGGGATGCCTCACTGGCCAGTGTACTTGAAGCTAATTGGGGCAGGCAGTCTTTGACAGTACCAGAAATGTTCGAGATTTTCCTGATCATAAAGTTGTGAGATTCAGATAAATTCACTGAGCCTTAAGGCTGCATTCACACCTGAGCGTAGCGTTTTCAAGCAGAAAATCACGCAAATTTACTGCGATTTTGTGGCATTTTTTACTGCGATTCGCTGCGGTTTTTACTGCAATTTGCCACGATTTTGTGCAGGGCAAAAGGTCACCAATGTTAAAAGAAGAAAAACGCCCAAATCTGCTCAATTCGAGCGACAAAAAAGGGTCCGGAACTTGTTTGAGCTTCAGGCGTTCGGCTTCAGGCGACATGGAGTGGAGATGTGAACCATCTCCATTGAGAATAATAGATTTTTCCCCTCTAGCGTTTTGTAGCTTCAGGCTTCAAGCTACAAAACGCTCAGGTGTGAATGGGGTCTTTTGCCGCGTACACACGGGCGGGCTGTCTGGCCTACTTAGTCCGCCGAAACACATTTCAGCGGACAGTCCGCTCGTGTGTGGGCTTCAGCGGACTTTTTCAGCGTGCAGTCTGGCGGATTAAGTATTTCGGAATTTCCGTAATACTGTCCGTCGGACTCGCATTTTGGCGGACAATCCGCCCGTGTGAATGCTAGTCCGCCGTACTTTTGAAATGAGCGGACTTTTCCCGCCCGGAGAAAAGTCCGCTCATTTAGAGCGGGTATCCAGGTAGGCGGGGCCCGCGAAGGAGACGTCGCTGGCCCCGCCGCCTGGTATGGACTTAAAGGGGAACCCCAACGCCGAAAAAAATCGGCGTGGGGGTCCCCCCCAAGTCCACAACAGACCCTTGTCCGAGCACGCTACCCGGCCGGCCAGGAAAGGGGGGCGAGCGAGCGCCCCCCCCTCCTGAGCCGTACCAGGCCCCCACCCCAAAGCACCTTGTCCCCATGTTGACGAGGACAAGGGCCTCTTCCCGACAACCCTGGCCATTGGTTGTCGGGGTCTGCGGGCGGGGGGCTTATCGGAATCCGGGAGCCCCCTTTAATAAGGGGGCCCCCGGATACCTGCCCCCCACCCTATGTGAATGAGTATGGGGTACAATGTACCCCTACCCATTCACCTGTAAAATAAAAGTCCAAAAAAAAACACAACACTCGAGATAAAATACTTTATTGCACAGCTCCGGGGGTCTTCCGTCTTCGGGGGTCTTCTCGCCGGACTCCTCCGCTATCTTCTTGTAGCTCTTTTGCTAGCGGAGGAGTCCGGCTTTCTTCCTCGCCGCCGGCCTCTTCTCCCGACTTCGGGGGTCTTGTCCCCCTCTTCGGTTCTTCTGCCGGGCCACCGCGCCTTCTTATAGCTCTTTTACAGGCGGTGGCCCGGTCTTCTGTCGCCGCCGCCTTCCGTTCTTCTTCTTCTCCAGGAGATGTTGCCTCGACGATCTCTCCGGCCAGAATGCCAGGGACGCACTGCGCAGCCACTTATATAGGGACAATGGGGCGGTGTCACATGGGTTTATGTCACATGGGTTGGTCACATGGGTTGATGTCACATGGGGACTATGACATCGTAAGGGGGCGGGGTCACCATGTGACACCAACCCATGTGACATAAAGCCATGTGACACCGCCCCATTGTCCCTATATAAGTGGCCGCGCAGTGCGTCCCTGGCATTCCGGCCGGAGAGATCGTCGAGGCAACATCTCCTGGAGAAGAAGAAGAAGAACCGAAGGCGGCGGCGACGGCGGTGACAGAAGACCGGGCCACCACCTGTAAAAGAGCTATAAGAAGGCGCGGTGGCCCGGCAGAAGAACCGAAGAGGGGGACAAGACCCCCGAAGTCAGGAGAAGAGGCCGGCGGCGAGGAAGAAAGCCGGACTCCTCCGCTAGCAAAAGAGCTACAAGAAGATAGCGGAGGAGTCCGGCGAGAAGACCCCCGAAGACGGAAGACCCCCGGAGCTGTGCAATAAAGTATTTTATCTCGTGTGTTGTGTTTTTTTTTGTACTTTTATTTTACAGGTGAATGGGTAGGGGTACATTGTACCCCATACTCATTCACATAGGGTGGGGGGCCGGTATCCGGGGGCCCCCTTATTAAAGGGGGCTCCCGGATTCCGATAAGCCCCCCGCCTGCAGACCCCGACAACCAACGGCCAGGGTTGTCGGGAAGAGGCCCTTGTCCTCATCAACATGGGGACAAGGTGCTTTGGGGTGGGGGGCCGCGCGGCCCCCCCTTCCCCAAGGCACCCCCCCATGTTGAGGGCACGCGGCCTGGTACGGCTCAGGAGGGGGGCGCTCGCTCGCCCCCCTTTCCTGGCCGGCCAGGTAGCGTGCTCGGACAAGGGTCTGTTGTGGACTTTGGGGGGGGCCCCCCACGCCGATTTTTTTCGGCGTTGGGGTTCCCCTTTAAGTCTATACCAGGCGGCGGGGCCAGCGTCTCCTTCGCGGGCCCCGCCTACCTGGAGACGCGCTCGAAATGAGCGGACTTTCCTCCGCGTGTGTGGGCGAGTCCGTTCATTTCAAAAGTAGGGCGGATAGTATGGCGGACTTAGTACGCCGTATTAGTCCGCTCAAAAAGTGGTGTGTGTGGTCAAGTCCATTCATTCGAAAGTATGACGGACTGTCCGTCGGATTGTCTGACGGACTAAGTTGGCCAGACAGTCCGCCCCGTGTGTACGCGGCTTTAGGCTGCAGGTATGTG
Organism: Lithobates pipiens; assembly: GCF_037356315.1. Classification (NCBI taxonomy): domain Eukaryota; kingdom Metazoa; phylum Chordata; class Amphibia; order Anura; family Ranidae; genus Lithobates; species Lithobates pipiens. The sequence goes on from NW_027507784.1 coordinate 174,869,648, forward strand.
CAGGTACCTCTAGCAACTTTTGACAGAGTTACTTTAATTGCTTAGATCAGTGAATATTTAACAGATTTTCCTCCTCAGTGCTCATTGCACTGCAGCTGCTCACTGTTAATCATCATCAAAGCTAGATTGTAACTGAGTGATTTTTATGGATATAAATGGTTTGATACCCTGCTTATAAATTGTTCATGTTACAAAATTTTACAAGGAAGTCAATTTTGTATACTTAAGCCCCATACACACTATTAGATTTTCTGTAGACTTTTGTCTTCAGATTTACCAAAACTATATAATATGAGGTAAAACCTAAGGAGTTTAAATTTGTATGCAATTAGGCAGGCCCTTGTACTACATACCGTATATACTCGAGTATAGGCCGACCCGAATATAAGCCGAGGCCCCCAATTTACCCCCAAAAAACTGGAAAACTTATTGACTCGTGTATAAGCCGAGGGTGAGACATGGCTGTCCATCCCTGTGTGTCCGTCCATCCCTGTGTGTGTGTCCGTCCATCCATCCCTGTGTGTGTGTCCATCCATCCATCCATCCATCCATCCCTGTGTGTGTGTCCGTCCATCCATCCCTGTGTGTGTATCCATCCATCCATCCATCCCTGTGTGTGTGTGTGTGTGTGTGTGTATTCATCCATCCATCCATCCCTGTGTGTGTGTGTGTGTGTGTGTGTATCCATCCATCCATCCCTGTGTGTGTGTGTGTGTGTATCCATCCATCCATCCCTGTGTGTGTGTGTGTGTGTGTGTGTGTGTGTGTGTGTGTGTGTGTGTGTGTGTGTGTCCGTGCAGCCTTGTGTGTGTGTCCAGCCTACCTGTGTCCCAAGCCTCCGTCCCGAGCCGCCGTCGTCCCGAGCCTCCTCTGTCCCGTGCCTCCTCTGTCCCGTGTCTCCTCTGTCCCGTGTCTCCTCTGTCCCGTGCCTCCTCTGTCCCGTGCCTCCTCCGTTCCGTGCCTCCTCCGTCCCGTGTCGTGCCGATGGATCGCCGCTCTTCTCGGCGGCCATTCTACAATTCAAAAGCCGCGCCTCCGTCCTCCGCCTGTGATAGGCGGAACACTCAATTTCCCAGCAGCCTGTGTTCTGCCTATCACGGACATCCTCTCATACTCGTCCGTAGTATGAGAATGAACGGATGTCCGTGATAGGCGGAACACTGACTGCTGGGAAATTCAGTGTTCCGCCTATCACAGGCGGAGGCGGAGAAGGAGGCGCGGCTTTTGAATTTTAATGTCCGCCGTCTGTCTGCTCGATACGCTGATCGAGCAGTCAGACAGCGGTGACTCGAGTATAAGCCGAGGGGGCACTTTCAGCCTCAAAAAAGAGGCTGAAAATCTCGGCTTATACTCGAGTATATACGGTAATTCTGGTAAATCTGAAGACACAAGTCTGCAGAAAATCTAATGTGTATGGGCCCTAAATCAAAAAAAAAAAAAAAAACAACACATCTAATTAGACTCAGCAATGGATTTTATTAATATGGTTTCTAAAAAAAATAACTTGACATTCCATTCTAATTTAAAATGCATTGTATTAGTCTATAGCATCTCGCCACAACTATGTATACAAAAAGGTCAATAAAAATAAAACAAGAACAGTTCAAGTTTATTATGTCAGTAAGTCTTTTCTATCCTGCTATCCAGCTGTCTATTTGTATGTTCAGTTTTCTATGACAGGAGAAAATCCAAAGGTAGGCAGGCAAACACATGATAGGCAGCGCATTCCACTAAGTAGATAATAGGATCTTGGGGAACTATTACATGGAATTTGCAGTAAACCTGTCTCTGTATTTTGATATGCCCCTTAGCCTGATTGAAAGTAGTAGTAGGCCTTTTATCTCTGAGACACCAGGAAAGTTCATTCTCTCTTCTGTTAAACAGACTGATTTTTCCTTTTTTCTGTGAAGTTATGGCTATATTTCTTTGAAGCGGGACGTAATTATTTAAAGATGATTCTAGTTAATTTGTAACATCTTACACCTTTTTGTTAACTCAAAATACCCAACAGTATTCCAAAAATGTCCATCTTCTAACTTAAAGCTGAACCACAGGCAGATACAGTATAGAAGACACAATAAATTAACACATATCTGTAATCATTAATATATGATTAAGGCCTGGTTCACACTAGTGTGATGCTATTTTGATCTGATTTACATTGTTACCTGGTGCATCTGATTTTATAGTGTAATCTGATTTTGAGTATAGAATAAGCAAATTGACTTTCATACATATGAGTCATTCAATCAGTATAAGTAGGAGACTTTTTAGGCTTATCTAGGTAACAACGTGTTAACATCCATATAACAAGAGTGTGATCTATCGATACAGCATATTTCCACTCAGGCATCTGCGCTAAAGTCTGGGTCTGTGCTACCCCTCCACCGGAGGTGCCCCTTCCGGGAGCTAGCTGCACCCCCGAGGGAGGAGGCACACGGGACCTTTTGCGAAATCCCGTGTTGCACAGAGACCAATCAATTGTACTTCCATTTCCAAAAGGTTGTAACAAGTGCTCCATCTGTACCAATGCCAGACTTGTTGCATTTTTCATGTGTTTTTTTTATACATTTACTACTGCAACATTGTTGTTAAGGAGCCGGTACTCACTGGTGTCCTATTAACCATTAGTCATCTCTGCTGTCAGCTGCAGGGTGCACCGATGAGAGCAGGATGTAAAGAAAAGAGCCCCCACAAAAAAATCTGGTATGAATTTTAAGGGGAACCTCATGCCAAAAAAAGTATGAGGTCCCCCCAAAATCCATAGCTGGCTCTTTGGTTCGGTATAGATTTTAAGGGGAACCCCATTCCAGAAAAAGGGTGTGGGACCCCCAAAATCCATACCAGACCCTTATCCAAGCATGCAGGCTAGTAAAAGGGGGACGAGCATGTGGCCACATGCCCTTAAATGGGAGTACTTTGCTGGGGGGAACATCTTGGCACAGCACATTGTCCCCATTTTGATGAGGGGAAGGACCTCTTCTCCACGACTCTGGCTTGATGGTTGTGTGGGTGCGAGGGGGACTTATTGTAATCTGGATACCCCAGTTCCCGGCCGCCCACATGAATAATTAAGGGGTACATTTTACTTCTACTCATTCACCAACAAAGATCAAAAGTAAATAAAAACACAACACAGTTCTTGACAAGTCCTTTATTGTAAAATCATCCAGCAATGTATGGTAGGTCCACATTAATCACAGTGAATGTAGCCACACAAGAAAAAGACAAAACACTGATATGACCACTTCATTGCTTGGCTCCTGCCGAATAACAACATTGCTTGCCTCATGCTGCTAAGTAAACAAAGGAGTGGGGTCACCCACATTGGTCAATGATTTCATAAAGGGCAGGGTAATTGGCAGAATCACAGGGTGGTCCCACCCCTTTGTTTACTTAGTAGTGATGGAAGTGGGGCTGTCATTCAGTGGAAACCAAGCGACGGAACGGTCTCATCAGGAGGCAGTGTTTTTTTTTTTTGTTCGTGCAGGTCATTTCGGCAGGGTTCATCCTAATTGATGTGAAGCTACATCACTGAACGATGTGATTGACAATGGACGTGCATCAGGGGACATTTTTGTTTTTGAAGAACTTGTCAAAAACTGTGTTGTATTTTTTTATTTTTTATTTTTATTTTTTTGATGAACACTATACTCTTTCTCATGAGACAGCCAGGATCTGGGTACCCCTTTGTAAAAGGAGGCTTCCAGATTTTCGATAATTCACCTCCAGACCCCCAAAACCACCAGGCCAGCATTGTGGGGAAGCGGTCATGGTCCTCATCGTGTCACATGCTTGTTGCCTTCCTTTCCTGGCATGTCAGCCTGCATGCTCAGATAAGTCTGGTACTACGTGCAGCCTGATGACTGAAGTCTGATATGCTGACCTTGTATACCGGTGGAGGTTTGGATGTCCCAGATTGCAGGAAGCATCCCACTGCTTGCCACCAATGTAATGGATCCCAATCGCACGCTACCAGTACACTGCTTCCTCCAGACTTTCAGATATCAAATTTGCAGCTGACTATTGTAACCAAGAACCAGAAGAGACTAGCTCAGTTACAAAGCTGGAACTGTTTATTGAAACATAAGTAACAACAGATATCCACTCAGGGACAGTCATAGTAATATCCACTCATGCCCCCTCCTTTGGATTCAGGGCAGGGTAAACTGTCCAGTCAGCAATAAGGAACACACAGGTATTCAAACTTTTGAACAATAGACCACCTTAATAGCAGGGAGGGCTGTTGGAGGATTGCCCCCGGTTTACATGCTATGAACCCTAATACAAATATCTATCCCATAATACATTTTTTACAAGGCAGACACAAACAATAGAACAATGGAATACAGCCACACCCTAAATGACCCAGCAAACAGTCCACAAAGGTGAAACTATATATATATATATATATATATATATATATATATATATATATACATCACCACAATGGATTTGAAATTAAATAATAAAGCAAGATGTGCTTTAACTGCAGACTTTCATCTTTAATTTGAAGGTATTTACATCCAAATCCGGTGAACGGTGTAGGAATTACAACAGTTTGTATATGTGCCACCCACTTTAAAGAGGAGGGCCGTTTAAAAAAAAAAAAAAAAGTCAGCAGCTGCAAACACTGCAGCTGCTGACTTAATAAACACACTTACCTGTCCAGGGCGCCCGCGATGTCGGCCGCCCGAGGCCGACCCGTCCCTCGGCTCTCGGGTCCCGGCGCCGCCATTCCCTCTAAGGGAAACAGGCAGTGGAGCCTTATGGCTTCACTGCCCGTTTCCTACTGCGCATGCGCGAGTCCCGCAGCTACTGCGCATGCGCGAGTCCCACAGCGCTTTCTGAATGGGACGCGCTGTGTTCTGGAACACACAGTTCCCAGAACACAGCGCCACCCATTACCCAGAAGACGCCGCGACGAAGAGAGAAGACAGAAGATCTCCGCGGAGGAGGAAGAGAAAGATTAGGATTATGTGCCTAGCAACAGGCATTTCTGGTAAGTAAAAAAAAAAAAAAAATGTTTATTAGATTTTTTTGTAATTTTTAAAAAATTTTTGTTTTCAGGGTGGCCCTCCACTTTAAGGGACCAAAAGTAATGGGACACTTGGCTGCTCAGCTTTTCCATGGCCAGGTGTGTGTTATTCCCTCACTATCCCATTTACAAGGAGCAGATAAAAGGTCCAGAGTTCATTTCAAGTGTGCTTATTTGCATTTGGATTTGGTTGCTGTCAACTCTCAACATGAGATCCAAAAGCTGTCACTATCAGTGATGCAAGCCATTATTAGGCTGAAAAATCAAACAAACCCATTAGAGAGAAAGCAAAAACATTAGGTGTGGCCAAATCAACTGTTTGGAACATCCCTAAAAAGAAAGAATGCACCGGTGAGCTCAGCAACACCAAAAGAAACGGAAGACCACGGAAAACAACTTTGGTGGATGACCGAATAATTCTTTCCCTGGTGAAGAAAACAACCTTCACAACAGTTGGCCAGATTAAGAACACTGTCCAGGAGGTAGGTGTATGTGTGTCAAAGTCAACAATCAAGAGAAGACTTCACCAGAGTGAATACAGAGGGTTCACCACAAGATGTAAACCATTGGTGAGCTTCAAAAACAGGAAGGCCAGAGAAACAACATCTAAAAAAGCCTTCACAGTTCTGGAGCAACATCCTACGGACAGATGAGACCACGATCAACTTGTACCAGAGTGATGGGAAGAGAAGAGTATGGAGAAGGAAAGTAACTGCTCATGATCCAAAGCATACCACCTTATCAGTGAAGCATAGTGGTGGTCTCATGGCGAAGGCGTGTATGGCTGCCAATGGAACTGATTCTCTTGTATTGATGATGTGACTGCTGACAAAAGCAGCAGGATGAATTCTGAATTGTTTCGGGCAATATTATCTGCTCATATTCAGAAAAATGCTTCAGAACTCATTGGACGGCGCTTCACAGTGCAGATGGACAATGACCCGAAGCATACTGCAAAAGCAACCAAAGAGTTTTTTTAAGGGAAAGCAGTGGAATGTTATGCAATAGCCAAGTCAATTACCTGACCTGAATCTGATTGAGCATGCATTTGACTTGCTGAAGACAAAACTGAAGGGAAAATGCCCCAAGAACAAGCAAGAACTGTAGACAGTTGCAGTAGAGGCTTGGCAGAGCATCACCAGAGATGAAACCCAGCGTCTGTGGATGTCTGTGCATTCTAGACTTCAGGCTGTAATTGACTGCAAAGGATTTGCAACCAAGTACTAAAAAGTGAAAGTTTGATGGATGATTGTTAATCTGTACCATTACTTTTGGTAACTTAAAAAGTGTGAGGCACATATACAAACTGTTGTAATTCCTACACCGTTCACCTGATTTGGATGTAAATACCCTCAAATTAAAGCTGAAAGTCTGCAGATAAAGCACATCTTGTTTGTTTCATTTCAAATCCATTATGGTGGTGTGTAGAGCCAAAAAGATTAGAATTGTGTCGATGTCCCAATATTAATGTGTATTATATATATATATATATATATATATATATATATATATATATATATATATATATATACATATACAATATTCCAGTGTGGTTGTACAGTGAGTCTGACTAGTACAGATCATACTGGGGTTCTCGGTCACCCCTGAAAGGACACAGGGTCACTTACACATAGATGGGGCCATGGGAGCTGGACCCGGAGCTTTCAGTGCTCTCCAAGGTAAGCTGGGTTCCACAAGTCCCCTGCCCAAAGTGACTATTAGGCATCCAGCAAGGATATTCAGATCAGTTGACTGTACCTTAAGGAATCAGGAACCAGATTGAATAAGGTTAAAATAAGTTTATTAAAACAAATGACACACTTCAAATACCAACACCAGTAAACCATAAACAATGTAAGTGATAAATAAACATGACAGTGCAAAAACCCCAAATAATAACCTAACTAACCATATACAAATTGGAGGGAGCACACGTGAGCAGGACAAGGTCAGGAGACAAAGTGAACAGGAATCCAGGTACTGGGAGCTGGAAGAAGGAAGCGGGGTACAGGGAGCAGGTCTCAGGGTCAGAGTACAGGGATCAGAAACAAGGATCAGGCAGAGACATAGCTTGTAGGAAGAATACTGAAGCACTGAACCAGTTAAGGGCATGCTTATATACCCCCAGCAGTCCACATCAGGTGCAGCCTAATTACTTGTACAGTCCAGCTGCTGGGAGACACTCACTGGTGGCCACCAGTACTATGCCCTTCGATTGCGGGAACAACAGTGCCTCCAGCAGGTGACCCAATGACACAGGTCCTGACATATAGATTTTGGAGGGGGGGACCCCAGCTCTTTTGTTCCCATTCTGTTGTCAGCAGGCATCACTCATGGTTGTTAACACGCTGGCAGGTTCTGGCTACCTAACAACCAATGATTTATCTCTGCTGCTGACAGCAGGGATGAGTCACTGGTTGTTAAGGCTCCAGGGGTGCCAGCTGCTTAACAACCAATGACTCAAACCTGATTCTGACGCTTGTTAGGATGCTGGCAGATGGTAACAACCAACACACATTGCAAGCAAAAGTCACCAAAAAATGATGTACATGCATTTCTGGTGCTACTTCATTGAAGTCTATGAGGCACCAAATTGCACTACATCGCACCAAAGTAGCATAGGCACGTTCTCCAAAGTCGCATCACATTGATCATCCTTGTTGTATGCCCTTGATGTGAACAGGCACCACTGAAAAGTGATTTCCATTGTTATAATATTCTGTGCAACTGAAGTTGCATCTGAAATCACACTAATGTGAATGGGGCCTAAATGTAATTTTAAATGCAAGCAGTGCGAGTACCTGAATTTACCTGGTATCAGCTTCTACAGACACTGTAAAGCAGAGCTACAGTATGAAAAAAAGCAGTACAAGGGCCCAATCAGTTCATTTGCTGACAAGGAACACAGTGATAGTAAGAGGAAGCGGAATGACAGAGAGATGAGTTCATGCTTCTCCTTCACTGTCTAGTAACATGATGAGGGCAGGTCAAGGAAGACTTGGTCTCAGAGGAAGTTGATTGGATGATGCTGGCCAGCAGATTGAAAACATATACTAGCAGAAAAAAGTACTGTGCTGCAAAGCTCTGGGTTGGAGGTAAATATTTCAACAAAAACTGTTGCTTTTTTTATTTCATCTTTTATTGGACTATTCATTTTTATCTTGTTGTTTTTAGGTGGAGTTCAATTTTAATAAACATCAATCTATTATTCAAACCAATTCTTCTATTCTGTGCCTCAAATTATGCTCAGATTAACTCACATTATTAAAAACTCGATCCGATCCACACTAATATAAGACTCACATGTATTATGTGCAAAAAATAAATAAAAAAGCATCAACACTTCTTAAGAAGAAAAAATGGTATCCACAATTTAAAACAACTCAGACCAGTGTTTAGGGCTCTGCTGTATTGAACACTGTCTGTAAGATTGAGTAATGTTGATTACACTAGTCCTTAAGTCTTTAATCATATAACAGAAGCCCCAGTTATCGGTTTGAAAAGTCCATGAAAAAAGTGCATATCAGTAATGGCTTTTGAATGAGTCAAGGATTTGTTCATTCCAGATATGTAATAGCATTTTAATTCAATGACTGCGATGATGCTATATAAAGATCATGGTGACCTTTCCCAAATATCTTTAATGTCTACACCAAGGTATATTTCATTTTTTGATTGCAGCCCATAGGTGATTCTTGACAGGTCAGGTCCTAGGGCATGGGCAGTCTCTCCTGATCACATAAATCCCTTGGAAAGGTAGCAATAATATCCGGAACCTTATAATGGAGCCTTAAATTTACTGAGAAATATTAGAAATAATTAGATACAATAGCACTGCTTAGCATGTGAATAAACCGACTACTCAGCATCAAGGTGCCTCTGCACTGTGGCCCTAACACTTATCTATAGCAAAACACAAACTTTTACAAAAAAAAAAATAGATAGCAACTTACAAAAGTGAGTACACCCCTCACATTTTTGTAAATGTTATTATATTTTTTCATATGACAACACTGAAGAAATTATGCTTTGCTACAATGTAAAGTAGAGAGTGTGCAGCTTGTATAACAGTGTACATTTGCTGTCCCCTAAAAATAACCCACCAAACCGCCATCAATGTCTAAACCGCTGGTTACAAAAGTGAGTACACCCCTAAGCGAAAATGTCCAAATTGGGCCCAATTAGCCATTTTCCCTACCCAGTGTCATGTGACTCGTTAGTGTTACAAGGTCTCAGATGTGAATGGGGAACAGGTGTGTTAAATTTGTTGTGATCTCTCTCACTATCTCATACTGGTCACTGGAAGTTCAGCATGGCACCTCATGGAAACGAACTCTCTGAGGATCTGAAAAAAAGTATTGCTCTACATAAATATGGCCTAGGCTATAAGAAGATTGCCAAGACCCTGAAACGGAGCTGCAGCATGGTGGCCAAGACCATACAGCGGTTTAACAGGACAGGTTCCACTCAGAACAGGCCTTGCCATGGTCCACCAAAGAAGTTGAGTGCACGTGCTCAACGTCATATCCAGAGGTTGTCTTTGGGAAATAGATGTATGAGTGCTGCCAGCATTGCTGCAGGGGTTGAAGGGGTGGGGGGGGGGTCTACCTGTCAGTACTCAGACCATATGCCACACACTGCATAAAATTGGTCCGCATGGCTATTGTCACAGATGAAAGCCTCTTCTAAAGATGATGCACAAGAAAGACTGCAAACAGTTTACTGAAGACAAGCAGACTATGGACATGGATTACTGGAACCATGTACTGTGGTCTGATGAGACCAAGATAAACATATTTGGTTCAACTGGTGTCAAGCGCGTGTGGCGGCAGCCAGGTGAGGAGTACAAAGACAATTGTGTCTTGCCTACAGTCAAGCATGATGGTGGGAGTGTCATGGTCTGGGGGCTGCATGAGTGCTTCCGACACTGGGGAGCTACAGTTAATTGAGGGAACCATGACTGCCAACATGTACTGTGATATACTGAAGGGCCACAGGGCAGTATTCCAACATAACGACCCCAACACACACCTCCAAGATGACCCCTGCCTTGCTAAAGAAGCTGAGACCTAAACCCTATTGAGCATCTGTGGGGCATCCTCAAATGGAAGGTGGAGGAGCGCAAGGTCTCTAACATCCACCAGCTCTGTGATGCCCTCATGGAGGAGTGGAAGAGGACTCCAGTGGCACCCTTTGACGCTCTGGTGAACTCCATGTCCAAGAGGGTTAAGGCAGCGCTGGAAAATAATGGTGGCCGCACAGCATTTTGACACTTTGGCCCAGTTTGGACATTTTCACTTAAGGGTGTACTCACTTTTGTTGCCAGCGGTTTAGACAGTAATGGCTGTGTGTTAAGTTGTTTTGAGTTGAGGGGACAGCTGTTATGCAAGCTGTACACTCACTACTTTACATTGTAGCAAAGTGCAGTTTCTTCAGTGTTAAAGATTTGGGGGGCACACCCTAAAAGATGCAGCCATAAGACCATGCAAACAGAACAAAATATTACAGCTCACACATGCAAAAAATTACATTTAACTCCTGCAAGGCTATTTAAAACACCTGAACACCTTAATAATATATGGGGATTTGGTTACACCATATGGCTATATGGTGCTTAACCACTTAAAGCGGAGTTCTGACTAAAAGAAAAAAGTCAGCAGCTACAAATATTGCAGCTACTGACTTTTAATAATCAGACACTTACCTGTCCCAGGGTCCAGTGATGCAGGGGAACGAAGCACCGCTCGTCTCCCCCTCCTCTCTGTGACGATGGTATTGTCACTGTGGGCACCCGGCTGTGGCTTTACTGCCAGACACACACTGCACATGCGTGAGCCACGCTGTGGCTGGCCGGGCAATCATCTGGGACTTGTGACTTGCCCCAGATGATTGCTGAGAGGGAGGGGGATAGGTGAACTTACTTTCGGTGCCACGGTACCCCAGGAGGAAGCGGGAGCTGAAACCCTCTAAAAAGAAGATTTCTGCTTCCCCCCCAAAAAAAATGTCATGAAAAATGTGGGGGTCACCTTCCCTTAACATAGAAGTTCAATTTTTGGGTGGAACTCCACTTTAAGGACCAAGCCTCTTTCTGAGATTTGGTGTTTTTTTGGCTAGAAAATTACTTGGAACCCCCAAACATTAGATTTTTTTTCTAACACCCTAGAAAATAAAATGGCGGTCGTTGCAATATTTTCATATTCAAAGTGCGACAGCACTGAAAGGATATTAAGCTCTTATTATATTTTATACTAATAATAATTACTTTTTTAGGGTCAGCAGGTGTAATAAGACAATGCACCAAATATGCACATTGGTGTCATATTGCCGTCCATGTATTCCTACACAAAACCCTCCAACAGTGGCCCCTCAGTCGGCGCAGCATTGATAACCCGATGACATCAGACATCGACTAATGGCAGATGGAAGAGAGAGTCCAGTGCGCATGTGCGAGACGTGAAACGTCCCTTCAATTGCGCAGGTGTCATGCTCCACAACAAGGGGAATGCCTCCAACCCACAAGATGCAAAAATACAGAAACTCTGAAAATGAACCTATAATTCCTTGTCGAAACATCTTGATGAGAAGCCTGGCAAAAAGGATTTTAGATTAAACGCCTCGTTGAGGCCAGGTGGAAAAGTGGCTTTTAAATTAGATATCCACTGAAGCTCTCGCTGCAGGAGATATTTATCTAAATCTCTGCTGTGGGGGCTTGGGTGTACTCGGTTCAGTACTAGAACAGACAATGTTGGACATACCCCACCATGCGTCTGGGCAACGTGTCTGCCTAATGTGAGATCAGGGTTGGCAGTTTGCATAGCCCTGATATGGCGATATAGTCTCTGCCATAATTTTCTTCGGTTTTCCCTACATAAAAGCAGTTGCAGCTGCACAAAATTAGGTAGACCACCCCCATGGTCTGACAATTTGAATAATGTCTGGGGATGAAGTGCATGCCATTAGGTAAATAAATGTTTTTTATGGTATCCATATATTTACAGTAGGAGCATGATCCACATGGGAAAGTTCCCACCGTTTTGCATGGATCTCCTCTTTTAGAGCCTTGAAACTCACTTTGGACCAACATATCACCCACAGAGGTCGCCCGTCTGTAGGTGATCATTGGAGTTGGGGGCACAAAGGAGCCTATTGTGGGATCTGATGTTAGCAAATGCCAATACGTCTTACAAATTTGAATATGTTTTTCATGATCATGCATTAGTTTTAGATATCTGAAGTAATTTTGCACTTGACAGCTTTAAAACAAAAACCAGATTTGTAAACTTCAACAGAGTACTGTACATGACAAAATCTATCTCAAACTATATAAATACCAAACTGAAAAAAAAATAAAGTTGAAAAAGATTAAATTTAGTCTGTCAAGATGCTAAAAGCTCTAATTAACCACTCCTGTTACAGTTACATATTACATATTTGCAAATGTAAGTTAGTAATACTTTTCAAAATATGCTAATCTTTTTTAGGCACTAATAATGGGAACATGTTTTGGCAAATGTTTAATAATTGTTTTTATATACTTTATTTTCACCATACACACATTAGCTAAACATTTGTAATGTAGTTATTTTTTCATTTAAAAAGCTGTAAAAAATAAATCCACTCCACTGCATAATTCAGGAGATAGATTAGTATTAGGCTGGGTTAACATTTGAACACGCAGCGGCTCACAGCAGGAGTCCGGTGTGTCCTCATTCACTCTTTCAGGTCCAATTTCAACCTGAATTTTTGGCTGAATTCGGATCTAAAACCGATCAAAAGACACACAGCATTCCTGTGCAAATCGCACCAATGCGGAGATATGTGAACAGGTGTTTCATCAGATTTGGCGACCTGTCAGAAAATGTAACGGAAGTGATGTTCCGTTGTTGCCATCTTTCTACACCCTCCACAGTAAGGATACACTGAGAAGGGGCAAGCGGAGATCTTGTTACACCCAGAGTTTTGCATTTCACACTTTATTTTTACTTGATGCGATTGTAGCCCTATTAGTGCATTTGTGACAGAGAAAATTGAGTACTGTCCATGATACTTTTTTTATTTGCACTAACATACAATTTTTCAGGTTATGTCCCCTTCTTCAAGGTCCAAGAAGTACTGATTTAAAATTTTTTAAGCAGAATGTTAAAAAAAAAACAACAAAAAAAACCCCACATCTCTGAGGGAAAGGAGAGAGAAAAACAAACACATACAAATCAATGGTAATAAAGATAGAAGCAGAGTTAGTGAGATAAGTACCACCCCCTTTGTCTTATCTCACTAACTCTGCTGCTATCTTTATTACCATTGATTTGTATGTGTTTGTTTTTCTCTCTCTCTTTTTTTTTCTCTCTCCTTTCCCTCAGAGATGTGTTTTTTTTGTTCGTCCAGAGCAAGATGGCAGAGATGGAACCTCACTTCCGTTACAAATTCTGGCGGGTCGTCTAAGCTGAAAAAACGCCAGTAGAGCACAGGTCACAATCTCCTACTATTGTCTCCTACATGTCTCCTACTATTGCGAATTGGATGCGGAAATTTCCGCATCCAATTTGCACTAGTGTGAACCCAGCCTTAACCCTACCCCAGTCCTGCTCTCCTAAGAAAGTCAGTAGAGTACAAATGCTGCTGCTCTAGTCCAGTCCTGTTTTTAGTCAATGCACAGGCAGTGATGGCTACACCTAGATTTGAGCGAATGGTTCTGCCCAAGCATCAGTTGGGGCCGAACATTGTTTTTTCATCATGTTCGGGGAACAGCTTAATTTGCAGTGTTTTCGGGGGGGGGGGGGGGTGTTCGCTAGCATTTTGCCTTTTAGAACCAGCTCTAGCTGCACCTCCTGTAGACTTCTGGACTCTAAAAGGTGCAGTCTGTCAGCGCTATTAGTCTACATGTCAATACTGGATGACATGTACAGTGTCTTGCCAAAGTATTCATACCCCTTGAAGTTTTCCACATTTTGTCATGTTACAACCAAAAACTTAAATGTATTTTATAGGGATTTTATGTGATGTACCCACACAAAGTGGCACATAATTGTGAAGTGGAAGGAAAATAAATAGTTTTCAAAACTTTTTACAAATAAATATCTGAAAAGTGTGGTGTGCATTTGTATTTAGCCCCCATGAGTCAATTGAGTCAATACTTTTGTAGAACCATCTTTCTCTGCAATTACAGCTGCAAGTCTTTTTGGGGATGTCTCTACAAGCTTTGCACCTCTAGAAAGTGAAATTTTTGCCCATTCTTCTTTGCAAAATAGCTCAAGCTCTGTCAGATTGGATGGAGAGTGTCTGTGAACAGCAATTTTAAAGCCTTGCCACAGATGACACTCCACAAATCTGGCCTTTATGGTAGAGTGGCAAGAAGAAAACCATTGTTAAAAGAAAGCCATACGAAGTCCAGTTTGCAGTTTGCAAGAAACCATGCGGGGGACACAGCAAACATGTGGAAAAAGGTGCTCTGTCCAGATGAGAATAAAATGAATCTTTTTGGCCTAAAAGCAAAACGCTATGTGTGGCGGAAAACTAACACTACATATCACCCTGAACACACCATCCCCACCGTGAAACATGGTGGTGGCAGCATCGTGTTTAAGGGATGCTTTTCTTCATCAGGGACATGGAAGCTGGTCAGAGTTGATGGGAAGATGGATGGAGCATAACAAATGGAAATCTTATCAGATAACCTGTTGGAGTCTGCAAAAGACATGAGACTGGTGCGGAGGCCCACCTTCCAGCAGACAACGACCCTAAACATACAGCCAAAGCTACAATGGAAGGGTTTTGATCAAAGCATATTCATGTGTTAGAAAGTCCCGACCTAAATCCAATTGAGAATCTGTGGCAAGGCCTCAAAATTTGCTGTTCACAGATGCTCTCCGTCCAATCTGACAGAGCTTGAGCTATTATGCAAAGAAGAATGGGCAAAAATGTCACTCTCTAGATGTGCAAATCTGGTAGAGATATCCCCAAAAAGACTTGCAGCTGTAGTTGCAGAAAAAGGTGGTTCTACAAAGTATTGACTCGGGGGTGAATACAAATGCATGCCACACTTTTCATATATTTATTTGTAAAAAAAATTGAAAACCATTTATAATTTTCCTTCCACTTCACAATTATGTGGCAGTTTGTGTTGGTTTATCCCATAAAATCCCAATAATACATTTACGTTTTTGGTTGTAACATGACAAAATGTGGAAAATATCAAGGGGTATGAATACTTTTTCAAGACACTGTACATTCTTCTCTATAGGTATTAATTAATTGTCTCACGGGTTTTGTGTCTAATTGTATAGGATACATACAGCTGCTCTTACTTGTGAATGTTTTTAACCACTTCCCACCCGGCCAATGTACATATAAGGCCGGGTGGGAACGTCCTTCAGAAGGAGGGGGATCTCGCGCGCGTGCCTGCGCAGCTCGGATCGGCAGGAGGGCTCTGTGATTGGCCCTCCTGATCACATTACGGCCGTGTCCAATCACGGCCGTCATGTGATGTAAACAAACAGCCGGTTGCTAGGCAATCGGCTCTCCTCTCCTCACACGGAAGTCGTCGCTGAGGAGAGGAGAGCAGATCGCTGCAGCCGGCTGGTGATCAGTGAGTATGAGCTGTTTTTACAGCTTTTTACTATCTGATCACCAGTCTAGTATAAACCTACAGTGTAAACACACATGTCGCCACAATACACATGTCACCACACATGTCCCCAAAACACACATGTCCCCAAATAATAAAAAGACATGTCCCCAAATAAAAAAAACACATGTCCCCCACATATGTCCCACTAAAAGCACATGTTCCAATGATTATCTGCACACATATGTACGTGATCACCTGCACACATATGTACATGATCATTTGCGTACATATGTCCGTGATCACACAAACCAATTATTATACACTTAACGGAATTTTTTTTACCAAAAACATGTAGCAAAATACATTTTGGCTTAAATATAAATTAAATACAAAATTTGATTTTATTGGATTTTTTTTTTAAATAGAAAAAATAAAATATTGTTTTTTTTCCAAATTTCCGCTTTTTTTGCGCTTATATCGCAAAATATAAAAAACGGAGTCATGAATAAATACCACCAAAATAAAGCTCTATTTGTGCGAACAAAATGATAAAAATGTAATTTGGGTACAGTGTAGAGGTCGACCGATATGGGTTTTTCTCTGGCCGATGCCGATATTTAGAAATCATGGAGGCTGATAGCCGATATATGATGCCGATTTTTTTGGGCCGATATGTTAGGCCGATTTTATTTTATTTCTTTATTTTTTTCCTTTTTTTATATATTATTTTTTTTTTTTAATCCCCCTTGATCTAACACACCTTTCCCACTGGGGCGTTTTTCAGGCGCTTTTGGGCTAAACATAGTGCCTGTAAAGTGCCTGCAAAATGGCTCCCCTGCAGTCTGTGTGAAAGACAGAGTGCTTTCACACTGAGGCGATGCGCTGGCAGGATCTTAAAAAAAAGTCCCGCAAGCAGCACGTTTGGAGTGGTGTATACCGCTCCTCCACCACTCCTGCCCATTGATATGAATGGGCACCACTGCCGAAGCGCATGCAATGCGATTTGGCAGCAGTGCTTCATGGGCGCATTTAACCTCTTCCTTGGCCGCTAGCTGGGTTATATGTGCCCCACTAGCAGCCAAATAGCACCGCTAAAATGATGGTAAAGAGCCGCTAAAACTTGTGTTTTACCATCAACGCCTGCCCGCTCCAGTGTGAAAGCAGCCTTCATAAGTGATACAGAAAATTTCTTACATTTAAACATTTATTAAACAAAACAAACCTACAATCAGTTTACTTGTATGTATGATTTAGATTAAAAAAAAAAAAAAAAACTATGTATTAAATAAAAACAGGTAGTCAAAACTTTTGGACAAAAAAAAAAAACGGGCTAACTTTACTGTTTTTATTTTTTAAATAGTGTATTTTTTTTCCCCAAAAAATGCATTTAAAAGACCTCTGTGCAAATGCCGTGTGACATAAAATTTTGCAACAACCGCTATTTTATTCCCTAGGATCTCTGCTAAAAAATATATATATAATTTTTGGGGGGTCTAAGTGATTTTCTGGCAGAAAATACAGGATTTTTACTTGTAAGCAACAAGTGTCAGAAAAGATTTAGTCTTTAAATGGTTAAACTGAGAACTTCTACACACTGAGGTGATTTCATTCATTCAAGTGTAAACATTGTATCATTTTGTTCTTTTCTTGGCAGCCTGCCCAGAGAGGAGGAAGACGTTTCTATGACGACTCAGGCAACTTACACTGACTTCTATACAGAAGTCATTTCAAAGTCCCGCTGTAGTTCTAAATCGGCTTTTTATCAGCACAATCGGCCGATGCCGATTAATTAAAAAACGGCAAATATCGGCCGATATATCGGCCGGCCGATATATCGGTCGACCTCTAGTACAGTGTAGCATGACCGCGCAATTGTCATTGAAAGTGCGAGAGCAATGAAAGCTGAAAATTGGGCTGGGAAGGAAGGGGGCGAAAGTGCCCTGTATTGTAGTGGTTAAAAGACATTCAACTTATGAGTATTTATAAGCAAGTATACAAGGAAATTTTACTTTAAAGTAGAGTGACTAAATTCCTTTTGCATAGCACAGTCTTAAAGGCCCTTCAAATTATCTGATTAAGTTCTACTGTGTTCAGACTTTGTCCAACCTCCTGTTTGTTAAAATAAAATGTATTAGGGAAAAAAAAGACAATTTCGGAAACGTATCACCTTTTGAAACAGGTAGCATCTAAACAGCACTGGGATTGTTATGATGGAATGCAACTAACTGAAGTTTAAGAAATACTGCTCTAGGATCTACTTAAAATAGACTTTGATGGATAGTGTTTTGACATAAAGCCTGTTTCTCTTGATAAGGAATTCTATCTGCTTCCCAAAATAAGATACAGCTACTTGGGCAGATTAACGGGATGACAGGCAAAGCTGCAGCCTACAGCTTGTTTTCTGTTATCCAGCAGAGCTACTGCAATACCGAAGGGTCCTATCTTATATATGCAGAGATTGTCCATGGAGTACACTGTCATATACGTTTTATTCACTGTTTTCTATAAAACAAACTGTAAATTCCATTACACAAGCTATGCTGGTATGTACTATTCATTTTTATATTCCTCTTAATTCATTGTATGAAAACACCAGGAAAATTAGAATGTTAAAAATGAAATGACTAATCGCTTACTTACATTTCATAGTTATCATTTTGTATTTCTGTGAAGAACAGTTACTTGTTTTTCTACAAAACTGTATTTAACCACGCAAATGGATATAAGGTTTGTCCAGAGTAGCAATGGCTGTAGGTTTTCATTCTCTTTCTTCACTTATATTTGTTAAAATCATACATTTAAAATAAAAGAATATTATGTGACAGGATTTGTATATTGACAGTAATTTGTGCATCACTTTATAAGATAAGGGAGACAGTAAAGTTGCAATACAGTTCAGTAAACAAGGGATAGGGGGGTCCTGCTCATGGAGCTTACAATATAAAGGTAAGGATGTTTTTTTTCCCTGAATAGATGAGTTTTTAGGGACTGCCTAAAGGTGGACAGGGTTGTTGATAACCAGACAAATTGGGGTATGGAATTCCAGGGGATTGAAGAGGTTTTGGAAAAGTCCTGGAGGTGAGCTTAGGAGGGGGTGACAAAATAGCTAGAGACCCGGAGGTCTTAGATCAGGGGGTCTCAAACTGGTGGCCTTCCAGCTGTTGTGAAACTACAAGTCCCATCATGCCTCTGCTTGTGGGGAGTCATACTTGTAACTGTCAGCCTTCCAATGCCTCATGGGACTTGTAGTTCCGCAACAGCTGGAGGGCCGCCAGTTTGAGACCCCTGTCTTAGATGGAGTGAACAATTTGGGTGATATATCAAGATGAGGGTGTTTATGTAGCTTGATGTAGCTAGGCTCAGTGCTGTGGATGGGTTTTTATGTTGTAGTTAGTATTTTTTACATTGAGCTAGTGGAAGCCAGATTGGCAGACAGGGGCAGCAGTCATGGATCGATTAATAAGGTGGATGAATCTAGCAGCAGCATTTATGATAGCCTGTGTAGAGGTAGGCCAGTGAGAAGAGAGTTGCAGTAGATAATGATAAAGTGATTTTGTTGTATCAACGGATAAGAAGGGGCACAATTTGGAAATGTTTCTGAAGTTATTACAATAAGATTTGTGATAATAAATGGCTTTATATGATCACTATCCTTAAATAAAATAATTGTTTTTGCATGATTAATCATATTTTAAATATCAATGCCAAAATGTCACGATTTCTGCCAGGGCATGCAAACGTTTGAGCACGACTGTATATGTATGCATGGCAGAGCCACTTGGCACTCTGATTAGGTGATTTCTTCCACCAAAGAGTGCCTTCTGCCCCCCAAACTGTTCTGAGAAGACTGAGAGCTAATATCAGTCCTTTTTACCCAATCATCGTACACAGACAAGATGTGAGGTAAAATCCAAAAGGAATGACTTTCTATTGAAACGTGGACACATTTTTTATACTCCACAAGAGGACATTCCTCTCCTGATCATATTACCCTAACAATACAAACTGTAAACAAGAATATAATTAACATAGCTAAACAGCCAACATATACTATAAACATTAAGTTAATTAAACAACTAGCCACCCAGACAATGTGGTTAATCGGAGATCTCACTCCAGGTCAGACTGCCCGGCCCCAAGGTCACAACAAAGTACATTACACATTGTAATAAGTATAAAAACATAGGAGAACACAGAGAGAACAATTAACTCAATTAACAATGGGAGAGGCATACTTAACAAAATAACACATAACACCTTAATAAACAGACTATAGCAGGAGACCCCAGACAGGCTTTGAGCTGATGACATCAACATCTGCTATAAGTCTCACAGTGTAAAGCAGTCATTGCTGGTAATAGGGCATCTAGGCCCTAAACACGGATCCCAGTACTAGATTCCCAGAGTCTGTGTATTTGGGGGGAGACATGGACTTGAATCCAAAGTAACATTACTCCAAGTGTCCCCCAGGCACACACCTCCCAAAGAGCAGTGCTCCCTTAATAGCCAGGGCCCATAATCAGGGGGTAAGAGGCTTACTCCTAGTCCTCTCCAAAAGCCCCTGTCCTGGTTAGGTCTATCACAGTATGTATATAGTGTGTTTATATATATATATATATAAATATATAAATAGACACACAGTATATAACTTTGAACTTTGTAACACATTAATATAGCATGTAATACATTAATATAGCTACGCATTTTGCGGGTATACAAATGCCACCATAATATTTTGAGGCAAAACAATGTAATCTTCCCTTATACTTTAGGAGGTATAAAACAAGCTCTAATTAAAAGATTTAAAGACATTATTGAAGGTTTATATAATTTTATGTAAAAAATGATTGTGACTTGTGGAGCCCAGAGGAAAAATGCTGTTGTAAATCTTGACTATAATTAGCTGCTAAATAGCCATGACATTTTCTGCCTTCTATTCAATAAAATATATAGTATAGCTACTTGCGGGATGACATCTTGCAACTTTAAAGCTTAATTTTGAATAACACATTGTCTAATTTGTAAGAAGTTTCATACTGTACAACTCTAGATTTCTATTGCTGTATACAATTTTAGAGTGTGTTTAAAATTAACCCAGCTCCTACCGCTGAAAGATGCTTGCAGGGCATTTTCTAATGTCTTGCAAGAGCACCGTCCCAGTGTGAAAGCACTCAGGCTTTTCCACTGGGGATGCAGGGGAGGCATTTTTCAGGCGCTATTTTTAGCCCAAAAGCGCCTGAAAAGCCCCAGCGTGAAAGGTCTTATTGAAAATTAAGCTAATGTGAACACAGTGAGTGTGCTGCCTTGCAGAGGATGGTGCCCTTTGTACCTGCCAAGTAAGATTGGCTATTACAGCGCACCATCCTGTGGTAGGCAGTGCATCCCCCCCCCCCCTTTTTTTAATCTGTAAAAGTAAAAAGTCAGTGCTCTGTCTGACACAATAAGGTGCACTTTGCACCATAATAGCCAACCCTACTGAGGAGGTGCAAAGGGCACCATCTCATTGTAGATAGGCAGCACACTCGCTTTGCACTTCAGTTTGGGCACTAATACTGGACAACAGCCAACAGCGTTCATAAAAACTGTAAGAAGGAAAAAAACTGAAATCAGGTTTGATTTTCTAAAGGACCTGATAAAATACAATTAAGGATGTGATTGTTTACTAGGGGCAAGACATATCGTTTTTCATTTTTCCAGTCTTTATAATTTTGGCACAATTTATTTTATTAAAAATATTTTTACTTGGTACCTGCTGCTGAACCCCCCCCCCTTCCTCAGAAAAAAATAATATCTACGGTCCTGGTTTTATAGAGCGCCAGCAGTTTGCACAGTGCTTTACAACATAAAGGGGCGCCAGTACAGTGAGGCCGCGTACACACGGGCGGACTGTTCGCCCAACTTTGTTTGTCAAACAGTTTCGGCAAACAGTCCGCTCAAAATTAGCATGGACGGACATGGCCACACACGGCACTTTTTGAGCGGACTGTTTCAGCGAACTGTTTGCCAAACAGTTCGCTCAACTTTTGAAATGAACGGACTCGCCCACGTAAGGCGGAGGCAAATCCGCCCATTTCGAGCGCATGTACAGGTAGGCGGGCCCGCGAAGGAGACGTCGCGGGCTCCGCCGCCTGGAATGGACTTAAAGGGGAACCCCAACGCCGAAAAAAATCGGCGTGGGGTCCCCCCAAAGTCCACAACAGACCCTTGTCCGAGCACGCTACCCGGCCGGCCAGGAAAGGGGGGCGAGCGAGCGCGCCCCCCCTCCTGAGCCGTACCAGGCCGCGTGCCCTCAACATGGGGGGGTGCCTTGGGGAAGGGGGGGCCGCGCGGCCCCCCCACCCCAAAGCACCTTGTCCCCATGTTGATGAGGACAAGGGCCTCTTCCCGACAACCCTGGCCGTTGGTTGTCGGGGTCTGCGGGCGGGGGGCTTATCGGAATCCGGGAGCCCCCTTTAAGAAGGGGGCCCCCGGATACCGGCCCCCCACCCTATGTGAATGAGTATGGGGTACAATGTACCCCTACCCATTCACCTGTGAAATAAAGTACAAAAAAAAACACAACACAGAGAAAAAATATTTTATTGCACAGCTCCGGGGGTCTTCCGTCTTCGGGGGTCTTCTCGCCGGACTCCTCCGCTATCTTCGTGTAGCTCTTTTACTAGCGGAGGAGCCCGGCTTTCTTCCTCCCCGCCGCCGGCCTCTTCTCCCGACTTCGGGGGTCTTGTCCCCCTCTTCGGTTCTTCTGCCGGGCCACCGCGCCTTCTTATAGCTCTTTTACAGGCGGTGGCCCGGTCTTCTGTCGCCGCTGTCGCCGTCGCCGCCTTCCCTTCTTCTTCTTCTTCTTCTTCTTGTTCTTCTTCTTCTTCCCAAGGAGATGTTGACACGTCGCTCTCTCCGGCCGGAATGCCAGAGCCGCGCTGAGCGGCCACTTATATAGTGACAATGGGGCGGTGTCACATGGTATATGTCACATGGGTTGGTCACATGGGTTGATGTCACATGGGGACTATGACATCGTAAGGGGGCGGGGTCACCATGTGACCAACCCATGTGACATATACCATGTGACACCGCCCCATTGTCACTATATAAGTGACCGCACAGCGCGGCTCTGGCATTCCGGCCGGAGAGAGCGACGTGTCAACATCTCCTGGGGAAGAAGAAGAAGAACAAGAAGAAGAAGAAGAAGAAGAACGGAAGGCGGCGACGG
This sequence comes from Lithobates pipiens, assembly GCF_037356315.1. Lineage (NCBI taxonomy): Eukaryota > Metazoa > Chordata > Amphibia > Anura > Ranidae > Lithobates > Lithobates pipiens. The sequence continues at coordinate 174,892,463 of NW_027507784.1, forward strand.
CGACAGCGACAGCGGCGACAGAAGACCGGGCCACCGCCTGTAAAAGAGCTACAAGAAGGCGCGGTGGCCCGGCAGAAGAACCGAAGGCGGCGACAGAAGAACGGAAGGCAGCGGCGACAGAAGACCGGGCCACCGCCTGTAAAAGAGCTATAAGAAGGCGCGGTGGCCCGGCAGAAGAACCGAAGAGGGGGACAAGACCCCCGAAGTCGGGAGAAGAGGCCGGCGGTGGGGAGGAATAAAGCCGGGCTCCTCCGCTAGTAAAAGAGCTACACGAAGATAGCGGAGGAGTCCGGCGAGAAGACCCCCGAAGACGGAAGACCCCCGGAGCTGTGCAATAAAATATTTTTTCTCTGCGCGGCCCCCCCTTCCCCAAGGCACCCCCCATGTTGAGGGCACGCGGCCTGGTACGGCTCAGGAGGGGGGCGGGCGCTCGCTCGCCCCCTTTCCTGGCCGGCCGGGTAGCGTGCTCGTACAAGGGTCTGTTGTGGACTTTGGGGGAACCCCCACGCCGATTTTTTTCGGCGTTGGGGTTCCCCTTTAAGCCCATTCCAGGCGGCGGAGCCCGCGACGTCTCCGTCGCGGGCCCCGCCTACCTTCACACGCGCTCGAAATGAGCAGACTTTCCTCCGAGCGGGAACAGTTTGCTCATTTCGAAAGTAGCCTACACACGGGCGGACTGTTCGCTCAAACACAGTTTCAGCGGACAGTTTTTCGGAATTTCCGAAAGACTTTGTCCGTCAAACTGTCCGCTGAAACTGTCCGCTGAAAGCCCACACACGAGCGGACTGTCCGCCCAAACACTGTTCAGCGGACAAGGTTGGGCGAACAGTCCGCCCGTGTGTACGCGGCCTAACAATACAATTCAATACAAGAGGGTTAGGATGGCCCTGCTCCCAAGTGATTACAATCTAATAGGGATGAGCAAGCAGAACAAAAAAGGTAATAATTGTGATAGGTGAGCTGATGAGAGAAATAGAAGATTCAATTGTTAGTTGAAGGCAGGATAGACTTTCCTAAAGGAATTCATTTTCAGGGATCGCCTAAAAGTCGACAGAGTATGAGCTAGCCAGATGGATTGGGGTAGGGAGTTTGGGAGAATGGAAGAGGCTCTGGAGAAGTTAAGGAGATGGGTTAGGGAGAAGGAGACAAGGAAGCTAGAGAGCAGGAGGTCTTGGGAGGAGTAGAGAGAATGGTTTGGGCGATATATTAAAAAAAGATTGGTAACATGGTGTGGGGCAGAGTTGTTAACAGATTTGTATGTTGTTAATAGTATTATGAATATTCTTGGGAAATCAGAAGCCAGTGGGGGGTGGCTTACCCTTCGCAGTTGGTATGGTGGATGAGTCTGGCAGCAGCATTCATGATAGACTGAAGGGGAGAAAGCCTGCATAGAGGTAGGCAGGTAGGAGGGAGTTGCAATAGTCAATACTTAAATAAGATAAAAAATAGAGTGAATGAGTTGCTTAGCAGTTTTATTGGTTAAAAAGGGGCATATTTAGGAGATGTGACAGAGGTGAAGTTTACAAGATTTGGGGCTAAAAGTCAGAGTCCATGACTACACCTAGTACCCTTGCATGAGGGGAGGGACCGACCATTATATTATTGGTGTTGATTGTTGATGGTTGTTGATGGAGAAGTCAAGGGAGAGGGTACAGGTGAGGGGGAGGGTGGGGGAGCAGGCTGTGGATAGGTTGGTAAAGAATATTACGAGCTCAGTTTTAGAAAGAAAAAAAAATACAGTGTATAAAATTTAAACATATGTCATATTGTTGTTGAATGTTATTAAAAATGTATTTTACTTTCCAAATTGCAGCACTGCAATTTTCTGTAAAATCCAATTGAATATGGCTACCTGGAAGCCTTCTGTACACAGATGATTTACAGAATGCCCCAAAGATATGTCATTTCCTGCTTGTGTAAGTGCCTTACTGATTTTCCCAGCAGTCTGCAGTAAGCTACAAATCAGATTTTGAGCATTCCCTGCAACAAAATTCATTTTTGGTGAGATACTCTTAAAGGGAAATCACATGCAGACTCTGCAACTTCCTCATTGAAGCTGCAGATGCAGCAGCTGATTGATCATTATAAAACCAAAGAACAAAAGGTAGGAATACATAGATCACCCAGAGGGGAGTGTTTTTTCTCAGCAAAAGTTACAGTTACTTTTTAAATTAGTAATGTGAGAGGAGGGGTGAGGTGAGAAGTAAAGAGATAGATTTTGGTGTCATCAGGATAGGCATGGCATTGGAAACCATGGGAGTATATCAAGTGACCAAGAGAGGAGGTGTAGATGGAGAAAAGAAGGGGTCCAAGGACAGAACCCTTCAAAAAAAGGAAACGGAGAGAAGGAGACAGAGTTGTAGGCAACACTGAAGGAGTACTGTTATAGGTAAAAGGAGAAGCAGTAAAAAGCAGAGTCTTGGAGGCCAAGAGAGTGGAGCTTTTTGAAGAGGAGCAGGTGGTCAACAGTATCAAAGGCAGCAGAGAGGTCAAGTAGTATGAGTATAGAGCAGTGGCTATTGGTTTTAGCAATTGGTTAATTGTTAGTGAGCTTTAGTATGATGCTTTCTGTGGAATGTTAAGAGCGAAAAAGCCAACTATAAGTGGTCAGGAAGTTTGTTGTCAGTGAGGTAAGAATGTTTGCTTTTATTTTGCCATTTCTGAACTGATATTTTGCTTATCAAACCCATAGTAAATTGAGGTGTAGATTTACTGAAGATGAAGTATATTTTCTGCAGTAATGGCTATAACTTTGCCTATCCATAAATGAAGGCAATATACGTAAGTATAATACTAATTCTAAAGTTTATGCTACCCCTACATAATATAACAGAATGATCCAAAAATATAATTTCAATCAACACTTTATTTGTATAAATCACCACATGCATCAGTGATCTAAAGCTCATATATAAGTCCAGTATGCAGTAACCAATGCAATTCTCTGCTCATCCCGTATTCGCACTAATGTGCCACACGTGATCTCCCACTATCCACCCTATGCTCTCACCTCTTATTTTTACCTATGTATCAAATAGGTCAAATCCGGCCTTCCCCTTTAAGGGGTGGTGAAATTTGGACCTCCACTCTGCTCTCCTCAGCTCAACATGAAGACCTTCAATTTCCTCCAGATTTAACAAGCCTTGTTGGTATTACTTACAGCCTTATCCCCCAGAGGGTTAGCCTATTGATGCATGTGGAAATTTATGCAAATAGAATGATTTAAATTAAACATTTTTTTAAATTTACATTATATAATACCTATAATTATTAGTTTTAATATATTGATTACAGTATGGCACATATATTTTCTAGTACGAAAGACTGGTTAAGTAAAAAAAAAAAAAATCACTTTGGGATATTTAAGGTTACAATTTCCTGCACGCAGGATTATTTATTTTACATTGTGTTTAGTGGTTTGGTTTTCAAATATTACAGATGAGAACAGTGGCACCGCACTTTTGTGGAGCAAGATCATGTAACTATTAGGCCGGGTTCACACCGCTGCGATGCGGGAACGCCGCGAATCCGCAGCGTTTTCCCGCATCGCATTACTCCCGCCGGCAGTTCACACTGCCCTATGCGGACGGCTGGGAGTGTCAATGATATGTTAATGACACCCCCAGATCCGTCCGCATATCGCAGTGCGATCTGCCGACTCGCACAGGAATCGGATCGCATGGTGTGAACCCCCATGCGATCCGATTCTGTTGCGGACCAAAAAAAGGGTCCCGTGCGAGTTTGCTGCGGGAGCGATGCGAATTCAGCCATACTATCTGTATGGCTGAACTCGCATCGCTACGGAGATCGGATGTGATTTGCGGTGCGAATCACATCCGGATCTCCCCCCGCAGCAGTGTGAACCCAGCCTTACATAGAAACCATGACTTGAACTGGGTGAGCTGAATACAGTGTTTGCTTATAAAGTTAATGTTTTACCCATAGGATTAAAGCGTATGTAAAGCCATTTATTTTAGTTTTGCAAAAAGTGTGAAGGGTTAAAACCTCAGTTTTTGATGTGTGTCCCACATTGGGGAGATTTTCTACCACTTCTTCCACCTAAAGACACAAGAAGTTAGAGAAAATCTCTCCAGTGCTAAGGGAAATACTTTCTCTGACAGTTGTCATCGGCACAGGTGTCCCTATTGGAAGATTTTCCTTTACCTTGTTTGGTGACCACTATAAAATGCAGGATCCCATCACTTTCTGTTCTGTTGACAGTGGGTACAAGGACAGCTAAGATGGACCCTAAAGCCTCACAAAGATTGTAGCCCTTCTCTATCCAAAATTAAAAAAAGTGTTTTAAAATGTTAAAAAGTTTGTACTTGCTTTTAAACAACTTTTTTTTTTTTACCAGACAAGAAATTAAGGAACCTCTCTAACACAGCCTCTTATGGCAGTAAACGTGACAGGAATTATATTCCTTTGCTATCCACAATTTTTTTTAAACATTTTGGTTACCATATACACTTTAATATGCTTCCCACATTGTAAAAAAAACATTAGTGCATCATTTGTTTTTAATATATGTACTTAAAGTAATTGTAAAGTCTTGTTTTTTTCCTATAAAAATAATAATTTCCTGGATTTGCACAGAGCAGCCAAGATCCTCCTCTTCTTAGGTCCCTCTTCTTTGATCCTGGCCCCTCCCTTCTGCTCAGTGCCCCCACAGCATGCACCTTGCTATGGGGGCCCCCAAGCTGAGTCACAGCTCCCTGTGTTCATTCAGACACGGAGCCCATCCTGGCCCTCCCCTCTCTCCCCTGATTTGCTAGCTGACTTTGATTGACAGCTGCGGGAGTCAATGGCACCACTGCTGTGGACATCGCTAGACAGAGAGGGACCTCAGGTAAGTATTAGGGGGGCTGCTGCACACAGAAGGCTTTTTATCTTAATGCCTTTACAACCCCTTTAACCACTTGCCGACCAGCTGCCATCATTATACTGTGGCAAGTCAACACGTTATATGTTTTATTACCAAAAATATGTAGAAGAATACATATCAGCCTAAACTGAGGAAAATGTTTTAATATTTATTATAGCACAATGTACAAAAGTGCAAAAATGGCCTGGTCATTGAGTAGACAAATCTAATGGGGCTGAAGTGATTAATATACCTTAGCTTCCATATTCATATGCTTCCAACAAGAATCTGAAGAATATTGAACACCCAAAATCTCAGGTAAAGGTAATTCCCTAGCACAGTACAGGAGAATCTTCTCATGAAATTTGGCATAAGCACCATCCCCTGGGATCTCCCCAAAAGGGTAGTGATTTCATCTAGGCAACCCCAGGCAGAAGCTGGGACACGATAAGTACGTTTGATAATTATTGGCATTTTTCAACAACAATTCTGATATTTACAGTGGGAACAGAGACCTTAATATATTACATGAACTCTGCTTTTTTTTTAAAGTTAGCACCTGTGCACAGAATATATGCAATAAAATTTTCAATATTCTTAAAGCGATGTTTCAGCTATAAATATTTTTTTAAAGTCAGCAGCTAAAAAAAAGTAGCTGCTGACTTTTAATAAGGGGACTTACCTCTCCAGGGCGCCCCTGATGTCAGCCGCCAAGGCCGACATGTCCCTCGGCTCTCGGGTCCCAGTGCCGCCATTCGTACTAAGGGAAACAGGCAGTGGAGCCTTGCGGCTTCACTGCCCGTTTCCTAGTGCGCATGTGCGAGTCGCACGGCGTATTGTGAATGGGACGCGCTGTGTTAGGGAACACACAGTTCCCAGAACACAGCGCGCCCCATTACCCAGAAGACCGAAGATCACCGAGGAGCAGGAAGAAGGCAGATTAGGAAGACTGCCTAGCAACAGCGATTTCTGACCAGGTAAAATTATTTATTTATTTTTTACATTTTTTTAATAATATTAATGCTCTTTTTTTTTTCAGGGTGGCCCTCCACTTTAAATCTGGTTTAAAGCAAGCCATTCTGAGCTCTCTTGCTGCTATTAATGAAAAGTTTTTTTATTCTCAAGGGAACTTAAGGATCACAACAAAGGCTGAAGTTGGGTTTCAGTTAGTTTCTAACAGTTTAGAAACATTTGCTGGTTGTTTACTCTAGATGGCTAGAAAGCTGCCAAAATTTGGACTCCTATAAAATGCTAATATTTCAATACCTGTGTAGTGACCTTTAAAGTGTCTGTAAAGGCTGAAGGTGAAGCTCCCTCTAATACTTACCTAAGCCCGATCTTGATCCAGCGATGTGCAGGAAAGTCGTGGCTCTACCAGTTCTCACCCCCCCCCCCCCCCTCATTGGCTGAGATGCAGCAGTAGAAACCATTGGCTCCCACTGCTGTCAATTACAGCCAGTGAGGCAGAAGTATGGGGTAGGAGGCTGAGCCGCACTCTCTGTGTCTTATGGACACAGAGAGCTGGCTCAGGATCGAGCACATGAGTGTCCCCATAGCAAGCTGCTTGCTACGAGGGCACTCAGCAAGAAGGAATGGCACAGAGCTTCGGCAGAAGACTCAAGTAGAGGAAGATTCAGAGCAGGTAAGTTTTCAAATGCTTTAAAATATATATTATATACAGAGATAAAAATAATTAATGACGTCTTAAGTGCTTTTCCTGCTTGATCAGAATATCTAAACACTTACTAGTGTACATAATCTGGGCACAGGATCACTTTAACTATAAACGTAAAATGTAAGGCTTAAATATAAATCTACATTTTAAGACTTGTCAGACAGGTCAATAGGTATGAAATCTTCATGCAGAATGGAGTATAACTCTTTATGCGTGTAAGATGGAAGACTTTATAGGCTCTAACCAGGTAGCACAAGTGTATTTTTTATTTTATTTTTTCAGATTTGGCACTACCTGAGTCTTGTTAGTTAAAATAGCGTTACCAAGAATTGATTTCACTGACAGTTAAAGAGATTTTTTTTTTCTGTCATCAGTAACAATTTTGTGGAGAACATTCATGATTTGAGTGCTTTACAGCAAGAGATTATGTAATGCATTTTGATGTTCCTTTCAGCTCAAGTGCTCTTGAGACTTGTTACTGACTTGATTTTTGCCATGTCACTGCTCCCTGTTTCCCTTTTGAAGAAAACAAGAACTCATATGTGAACAGCTTCCTTTAACCACTTGACCTCTGGCAGATTTACCACATCCCTTCCTTACCAGGCTGTTTTTTGCGATATGGCACTGTGTTATTTTAATTTACAATTGCGCGGTCGTGCAACACAGTACCCACATAAAATGTATGTAATTTTTTCCCCCACAAATAGATTTTTCTTTTGGTAGTATTTGATCACCTCTCCGTTTTTATTGTTTGCACTATAAACAAAGAACGACTGTCAATTTAAAAAAAAAAAAATATATATATTTTTTTTACTTTCTGCTCTAAAACAAAAAAAATCGAATTTCTTCTTAAAGTTTTCTGAGTCTCGTGGGTCCTGTGACTTGTAGAATGTTTTTTTTTTTTTTTTTCAAATTAGTTTTTATTAGAGATTTTCACAAACAAAGAAAATAGACATCTATATACATCATGTATATGAAAGGAGTTACAATAGTGTAGTAACATATGCATCTTTGTAAATGTTAAGTCATGTATAGACAAGGAACGTATTAATGTAGCCACACAGTATTCACCTAAGCACCTAGAACCTAGGTTATTATGATAAAATTTATAACTGAACCCCTTTAACATACGCAAGATTTCTTACGGCATGAAAGTATAGATAGGACAGATTGGGATTATAAGGAGCCAAGAACGGAGGGGAAAGGAGAACCAAAAAAAAAAAAAAAAAGGGCAGAGATATCGAGAAGGGGAAAAGGCGAGAGATATGGTGGTAATCAAAAGAACGGGGAAAGGAGAAGGTATGGTAAGGGTAAGGGGGGGGGGGGGGGTTGAGAGGGACCTGAGGTTTTCAAGATATTAGGAGTGTAGAAACAAGTTAGTGATATTTAACTTTCCATATTTTCCAGACTTCCATACGCTTCATACCATTACTTAGCCTAGAAAGTAGTGAGGTTTCATATATACAATTGGTTTTCACAACAGTAATTACATCAGAGAGGTTAGGAACTAGATCTGTTTTCCATTTCTGAGTTATGAGTGATCTGGTGGCTAGTAAGACATGTGTCACCACTGTTCTATATTGAGGGGGATATTTCTCAATACCTAAATTCAGTATAGCTAGCCCTGGGTCAGGCTGGGAAATGATTCCCGTAAGGGAGGTAGTCATTCTGAATACACTGTTCCAGAAACTGGTCAAATGTCTACACGACCAAAAGATATGTTTGAGTGAGCCCACTTCTCCACAGCCCCTCCAGCACAAATTGGAACTTCCTCTGGAAAATTTAGTCTATATGGGGTAAGGTACCATCTCAAGGATATTTTTTGGGACAATTCCCTAAGGTTAACACAGCGAGATGCTCTATAGATTGAGTTGAGAGCTTGGTACCATTGTTTTGATGTGTATACCTTTCCCAAGTCTCCTTCCCATTTTAGATATGGGGAGGATTTAGTAAATACATTCTTGTGCCGGAAGAGGCCGTAGAAAAATGAAACTCCTTTTGCTAGCTTAAGTTTGTTCGTGTAGAACCTCCAAACAGCCTCCTGTAGGTAAATTCGGGTTGTGGGTAGGGAACGTAGGAAATGGGATACCTGACTATATTTATACAGTTCACCCACTTCTAAACCGTATTCATTTTGGAGTGTTTTGAAGTCTTTGACATGTTTGTCATGCAACAGGTCCGAGAGAAGAGTAATACCTTTGAGTTTCCAGGTCTGAAGAACTAGACCAGGGATAGCCTTGGTGAGTAGGTCGATAGGTATGGGGATATCAACCCTTCCTCCTTCCGAACGGCTGATCCATCCGAGGGCCCTCCATGCCCAAAGAGAGGCTTGAATCGTCAGCGGTTGTTGTCTCAAGTTAAAGGGCCTCAGACGGTCAAGCCAAAGCAAGGAAGGAAGGTCGTCCGTCGGGGACATGTTCGATGTCTCTCCAAGGGACAAAAGCTTGTTTGTCGAACCAAGTGGTGAGTTGGGAGAGCACAGCTGCCATAAAATAATCTTGTAGTTCCACATAACCCATGCCCCCTACCTTTCTGTGTTTCACTAATAGACCCCTAGCGCATCTATGCTTCTTATTCTGCCAAATATATCCATTTAGGAGAGAGTTAAGTAGCCTAAGATACATGGGTTTAATAGGTATGGGTAGCGTACGAAATACGTAAAGAATCTGTGGAAGTAATAACATTTTAAAAGAGGCCAAGCGGCCCGACCACGTTAGTTCAGTTTTGGAGATGCGTTTGGTCTCGGAGTTTAGTTTTTGGAGTAGTAAAGAGTAGTTAGCATCAGCTAGTTTATTAGGGTCTGCTGTGATCTGTAGGCCCAAATACGTTATGCTGTCCTTTTTCCAAGAGTACGGGAAGGACTTTTGCAAGTTAAGCATTAGTTGCACTGGGATATCAAGAGGGAGGATAAGAGATTTAGTATTATTAACTTTATAATAGGAGACATTACTAAATTGTTCCAGAATGTGGTGGGCGTGTGATAAAGAAAGTGTTGGGGATGTAAGAAACAAGATTATATCATCCGCGAATAGATTTATTTTGTGCTATTTGCCTCTGAAAGTAAAACCATGGATGTTTGGGTGAGATCGAATTTTTTCAGCTAGGGGTTCTATCAGTAAGTTGAATATAGAGGGGGACAGTGGGCATCCCTGCCGCGTACCATTCGTGATAGTAAAAGATTGGGATAGGATACTAGAAGTATATACCTTTGCAGAAGGGGTAGAGTAAAGGGCTAAGATTGCAGATATAATAGGGCCTTGAAATCCGAATTTGCAGAGAACAGAGTTCATATATCCCCAATGTATCCTGTCGAACGCCTTCTCAGCATCCAAAGAAAGGAGCAGAGAAGGCGTCCGACAGGTCCTCGCATGGCACACAATATCAATCACCCGCCTAGTTGCGTCGGAAGCTTGTCTTCCCACTGTAAAACCTGTTTGGTCAGGGCTTATAAGGGTTGGTAAAATGGGTAGCAGTCTCTGGGCCAGAATTTTAGCATAAACCTTTACATCCGTATTGAGAAGCGATATTGGACGGAAATTGGCTGGGATATCTGGAGATTTCCCTGGTTTAGGAATGGTGACAACATATGCACCTAACATTTCCGAGGGGAAGGAGGAGGTAGTGGCCGCTTGTGAGTAGATTTCCTGTAGCGTCGGGGTTAAGATGTCACTGAATTTTGAATAATATTCGCCAGGAAGGCCATCAGGGCCTGGAGATTTGCCCGACGGTAATGTTCGAATAGCTTTTTGAATTTCTGTCTGAGAAATAGGGGCATTTAATGTGGAAAGTTGCTCCATAGAAAGTTTGGGAAGTGAGACACTGTCCAAAAAGGCAGCAATGTCCGCCTCTCTTGGTTGAGAGGTATTGGGGTCTGCTTTGATATTATATAGCGAGGAGTAGTATCTGGCAAAAGAATCAGCAATATCCTTAGGGTTGTATACTTTACTTCTATTCGAGGGATTAATTAAATATGGAATAGTGGTTCTAGCCTTTTGTTCTCTCAAGCGTTGGGCTAAAAATTTACCTGCTCTGTTTCCCGCCGAATAATGAGTCAATTTTAGATAATGGACGAATCTATTGTGGTCTTCCAGAAGCAGAAGTCTGAGCTCAGAGCGAAGAGCATCCAGTCTATGAGCCGTCGTAGGGCAGGGATTTATCTTATTCTGATTATCTAACGAGTCAATAGCAGTTAGAAGTCGGTCTATCCTGAGGGATCTCTGTTTTTTAAGTCTGGCATTGGCTTGCAGCAAGATACCCCTTATAAAAGCTTTATGTGCACACCAAAGAGTCATTGGGTCGGAAACCGAGCCAATGTTGGTCGCAAAAAACTCTTTAAGGCTCTTAGTGACCTCTAACATTTGTTCTTGTGAACTAAATACACCAACATTCGCCCTCCAGACTCCAGAAACAGTATGAGCGCTCCCCTCCGCCACTACTGCCGAAACGGGGGCATGATCCGACCAAGAGATACCATGAATGGCGGAGGAGGACACTGCCTGTAACAAGAGTCTATCTACCAGGATCATATCAATTCTTGAATACGTATTATGTCTAGAGGAATGAAATGAATAATCCCTTTCAGTAGTATGCTGACACCTCCAGATGTCATATAGTCCTTCTTCTTGGAGCAAGCTTTGGAGAGATGGAAGAGGTCTGCGGGAAGTAGTGGTTGTGTCTATTTGGAAATCCACTGTTATGTTATAGTCTCCACACATTACTAGGGCTCCTTGTCGCACCTCTTTGATTTTTGTGAGCAGTCACTTGAGAAACCTGAGCTGGTGGGAGTTAGGAGCGTAAAGGTTTACAATGGTGTAGATCTTGTTGTTGAGCGAGCCCACCAATATTATATATCTACCCTCAGGGTCCGTTAGTGTGAGAATATGTGAGAAAGCAATTGAATCTCTAATAGCGATCACAACACCTTTACGCTTTTGCGAGGCGGATGAAAAAAAAAGATGAGGAAAATTCTTGTTACGGAAGGGCGGAGGGTCGTTAGCTAAGAAGTGCGATTCCTGTAAGCAGAGTACATCTGCCCGCAGTTTCTGAGCTTCCTTCCATACAGATGCCCTCTTAGCCGGGTGGTTTAAGCCATGCACATTAAAGGAAATTAACTTAAACATTGAAAGTCCAGGAGTTTATTGAGTAAGTTAGTCCGCATACCTTTCTGATCCATAGAATAGCTTTGCAGAAGCATGGACGTCCAGGCCCATCTGATTCCACACCTCCGACCGACACAGCTGAAGTGCCACAAAGTCCATCTCATGAGGAAAGAGGGAAGGATCCAGGGATGGAGGAAAACAGAGGAAGAAAAAGAAAAAAAAACAATATAAATAAAAAAGATGTTAAAGATCCAGAGCATAGGCATAAGCCACATAGGTAAAAAGAAACGATTCAACTTGGAATCTGTAGGCAGTGAACCTGCCTGTCAAATAACGGGGGGGAAACAACAACGTTCACTTATATCCGCTGGTACCGAGAGCAACATTGTTGAGAATAGCGGATGTTAAGCAAAGAATCCGGATAGCTCAATAATTGCGATTCAAACTCTTCTTCTTGCGAGACACCACTTGCCAGTTGTCTGGTGATGAGATCTTTGGCAGAGGTTCTGGAGTGATGTCATTCTGCGAGGGAAGAATGTTCCATTGCTTGAGTAGCTCTAGACCATCTTCCAAGTTAGCAATTACCGTCGTACGGCCCTCCCTGGAAATGCTAAGCTTACACGGAAAGCCCCATCTGTAAACAATGGCATGGTTGCGAAGCGCCTTGGTGATGGGGAGCAAGGCTTTCCTCCTCTGCATGGTGTGTTGCGACAAGTCTGAGAAAACTTGAAGGTTAGCGTAGCTTTCTGGGGGTTGTTTGTTGGATCTGAAGGCGAAAGTGAATTTCTCCTTGACCTGGAAGAAGTGTACTCTCATCAATACGTCCCTCGGAATGTTATCCGGGAGGTGCGATGGCTTTGGGAGGCGATGGATTCTATCAATCGCCAGTTCCGAGGCAGGCAGGTCCGGCAAAAAGGCGCCCAACAGCTCTTGGGCGTATTGGAGTAGTTGCGCTGGCAGTATTAACTCCGGGACTCCCCTCAATTTAAGGTTGTTGCGTCGGGACCTATCCTCCAAATCTGCGACTTTTGCCTGTAACCACGCCACCTCCTCTGGTCGTTCTGGGCATCCACTACTGAATTAATGGTAGCTGCAAATTCGCCCATTTTGTTTTCCACATGGTCGATTCGTGCACCCACTGCATTGATATCTGATTTAAACCCACGCATGCAGTCCATCATATCAGCATGTAGTGTGCTCCGCAGGGAGATCAGCATATCTTTTAGTGTAGTGTCGGACACTGGCTGATTAGAGGTGGGGAATGTATCTATGGTGTCCGAGATTTCCCTGGTGTCCTCCAACTGATCCCCCTCTCCACTAACCTGTTCCGTGCCAGGGTTGTCCATCATCCGCTGCTTGGTTTTCGCTGGGCTGAGGGAGAGCGGGGTAGACATTCCCGGGGACCCACGCGGCAATCGATGATCTGGGCTTGGAGCTTCCGAGCCGGAGCTGCTGGAGGCTGAAGGCGAGGCGCCATCGGCACCATCTTGGAGAAGGCCCAGAGGGTTCCGCGGGAAGAATTGCGGTAACTTCTTCAGTTGTGGTAGGTTTTTACGCTTACGGGTCATCTCAACTATATAAAGAGGAGATACGCCGTCGATGGATGCCAGTTTGGGATCGTAGGAGCACTCCGGAGTGTGAGTATTGCTCTCGGTGTAGCGGAGCTACCTTCTCACGCGTCCATACAGCAGCGCGGTAGCCACGCCCCCCCCTAGAATGCTTTTTTAATGCTGATAATTTTAAGTACTGATTGACTGATGGATTTTATGGAACATAAAAGTTGAAAATAAACGAGAGAGAAAAACTGAATTAGGCTAGTTGAGCCCCTTTTTTCTGTCCGAGTACCTGTGGGAGATCCAGCACAAGCTCTGACAGCCTCCATGACGTGGAAGACAGCCATGGTTAACATGATGTGTTCCTCTTTCTGGTGAGTGAGAACCTCTTAGCCCTTGTACACACGGTCGGAGATTCCGACAACCAAAGATTTTGTCCAAAACTGTTGCATAGACACGGTCGGACAAAGTTGTCGGAAAATCCGACGTGATTACGTTATTTCGTTACGACGGGACTACGTTCGCGCTAGTAGCCAATAGCTTTGGTGTAGGAGTTTGATCTGAGCTTTCGTGGCACTTTGTCCGATTGGAATTCTTTACACATGATCGGAGTATGTCCGATCGGAGCATTTTGTCGGAAAATTTTACCAACAAGTTGGAAAACTTGGTCCGTCGGATACTCCGATGGAAACAGTCCGATGTAGACCACACACAGTCGGAATATCCGACAAAACGGTCCGATCGGACACATTCCGTCGGAATCTCCGACCGTGTGTACAAGGGCTAAGGGGAGTGTGACGCACAGTTTGTGGATTCTGGTGTGTGGCAAACAACTTGTATACCACATTAGGACCACCATCTTTGTCTTCCTGGACTTTATCACCATCTGTCATTCTTCAATTTTCTCATGTGGCATTACCATATGAAAGCTGGTCATAATAAGCAATGACAGTAGCGCCGCTTAGGTACCTTTGGAGTACCTGCGGACATTTTACTATATTGTATGGATTATTGTTTTGCATTTTAAGCAGCAGCTGACACTTTGAATCTCTGGGAAAGATCGACTCACTGTGATTACTGAATTGTCTATATTTATAAGATCTAATATTTCCATAACGCCAAGATAGTGGACGAAGGCCTAGGTTTTCACTGTATTGTGACACAACTGTATATCGTCTACAAACTATGGATTATTTTATTTTTTTTACTAGTAATGGTGGCGATGTGGTGGACAAATCGACACCTAACTGATGCTTTTGACATTTTTTATCAAATAACATTTATTTATTATCAGGTTGTACAATACACATTCAGATAACTTGAGTGTATACTTTTCATATCCAAACAATGTTTAAACAAAGAGAAGGACAGTATACAGTGAAGTCTATGCCAGGTTCTATTTCTTCTCTGATCTTGAGATGTCAACCACGTGCTTGAAGCATGTGTATCCACAAAAGAAAAATCGCGTAAAAAGGACAAGTCGGAGTCTACAGAATACTCCGGGTAGAGAAGAGGAAAGGAAAGAAGGAGAGTAAAGATGAAGAATAAGGAGGGGTGGGGGAGGGGGGGAGAGGTGCCTCACCTCAGTAGCCTGTTCATCTGATCAAGGTGGGTCCTCCCGAAGGTGCCACAGCTCCCACACTTTATCGTGGGCGTCCGTTCTATCTTGCATCCTGGCCGTCATCCTCTCCATCAACTCCACATCTTTAATTCTAGCGTATAAGGTATCGTCGGAAGGGGGGGTCCTCTTTTTCCAATTGAGGGCGATGAGGCACCGTGCCGCTGTGAGGATATGTCGAACTAACTTTTTACGGGGAGTGGATATCTTAAGTTGGGACAGTCCCAATAGGGCAAACTTGGGACCCATAGGGATCTGTATACCTAAGAGGTTGATTAGAAGTTGTTGGACCGCGTTCCAGAAGGGGGCGATTAATGAGCAAGTCCAGTAAATGTGGAAAAGGGTGCCCCTATCTCGCAGACATCTCCAGCACCGGTCGGAAGTGTTAGGATAGATGGTGTGGAGTACATCAGGGGTCATATACCATAGGAAGATTATTTTATAAGCATTTTCTTTATATAACGTGCAGAGCGAACTTTTTGCCGCCTGTGACCATATCACCTGCCACTGTTCTCTGGATATGTCCTCATTGAGGAATTTCTCCCATTTTAGCATGTATGCGTGTTTTCCGGTGTTGTCCATGGAGTAGACATTCAGTATTTTGTAGATATTGGATATCAAGCCTCGTTGAGCTGTACCCGCCAATATTAGGCTTTCAAATGGGGTTGGGGGGGAGAATTGTAGGCCAGGCGCTATGGTCAGGGCATAGTGGCGAATCTGCAAGTAACTGTAGAATGCCTGGCGAGGTAATTCATGCTTAGTCTGCAATTCAGAGAAGGGTAATAGTTTACGTGATCGTGGGTCTATCAAATTCCCATAGTGGAACAAGTCCCGCGAGGACCAGGGGTATGACATTTGGTGCGTAAGGCTATCCGGCACTGAGGGGTTACAAATAAACGAAGTTAAAGGCGACTTGTCTGAGGACAAAGCATGTGAGGGCGCCAGCCTACGCCAAAGTCGGCGAAGCTGTGACATGGGTCCCAACATGCGTTCAAGGGGCACCTCCACATTCGCACTCCACAGGAGACTGTTTGGGTGGGTAGGGGCCATCCAGATTTTTTCAATTTCTGTCCACCTATTATACGATCTTTGAGTGAACCATGATGTTATTGCACGGAGTGTCTGCCGCCTGATAGTACTTTAGGAGGTTGGGAAAGGCTAGTCCACCATCCGATCGGGCCGACATCAGGACAGATTGGGGTATTCTATGCCTTTTGTAGTTCCACACAAATTTGAGTAAGTCCGATTGTAGTTTTTTCAAATGTTTGTAAGGAACCGGGATGGGTAGCGTTTGAAATAGATAAAGTAACTTCGGGAGGATCGTCATCTTTATTGATGCGATTCGGCCTAGGAGGGAGATTTTGTGTTTTTTCCATGATTGGAGCAAATTTCTAACCGAGCGAAAGAGGGAAGGGAAATTCTCCTGATATAACGTGGTAAACTTTGGGGTGATGTGTATTCCCAGATATTTCAGGGAGGTACTCTGCCAACGGTAGGAGAAATTTGCCTGCAATCTCGAAACTTCGGCTTCCGGGATGTTTAGTGGGAGAGCCTCTGATTTGGATGCGTTAATTTTATATCCCGATAAGGCCCCATAGCTATCCAGTTCAGCCTGAAGGTTGGGAAGGGACACCCTAGGCTGGGTCAGGGAAAGGATGATATCGTCGGCAAACAGTGAGATTTTAAACTCCTTGCCCCTGACCGGTATTCCCCTAATGCTTGGGTTACCTCTGATTGTAGCGGCTAGGGGCTCTACACAGATCGCAAACAGCAGGGGCGAAAGTGGGCACCCCTGCCGTGTGCCGTTGGTTATAGAGAATGATTTGGATAGGGCAAAGGGGGTCCTCACTTGGGCTGTAGGGGCAGTGTAGAGATGTTGGATCGCCCTCAGGAAGGGTCCCCTGAAGCCTACATGCCGAAGCGCAGCGACCAGGAAGGGCCAACCAAGACGGTCAAAGGCCTTTTCGGCATCCAGGCTGAGTAGCAAGGACGCCGAGCTCTCCCTGTTCGCCACGTCCACCAGGTCGATGATCTTCCTGGTGTTGTCGCCCGCTTGCCTGAGTGGGACAAAGCCCACCTGGTCTTTATGTATGAGGGATGGAAGGACTACATTCAGGCGGGTGGAAAGTAGCTTCGTAAAAATTTTGAGGTCAGAGTTAAGCAGGGCAATTGGTCTGTAGTTGGCGCATGAAATGGGGTCTTTGTCTGGTTTGGGGATCACCGTGATAAAGGAGCGTTGCATATCTGGTGGTATAGGAGTATCATGGAGGAAGGCATTGAAGATTCTGCACATATGGGGAGTCAGAATGGAGAGGAAAGCCTTATAATATTCATAAGGCAATCCGTCTGGACCCGGGGATTTACGAGGAGGGAGTGCTTTGATAGTCCGTTCTAATTCCTCGTCTGTGATCGGTGCATTCAGGGCTGCCAGGTCAGCAGGTTGGAGTCGTGATACTCCACTACGTTCCAGGTACTGATGCATACGTAGGGAGAGGTCGGGAGAGGGAGGGTTACAAGGTATGTCAGGATTGTTGTAAAGTTTTGTGTAGAATTCTGCGAACGTGTGTGCTATATCTTTGGGGTGGGTCAATAAGGAGCCCGAGTTGTTTCTGACTTGGTGGGGGGTGGACATGAGGGTGTGTTCCCGCAACTTCTTCGCCAGCAGGGAATGCGCTTTATTGCCTTTGTCATAGTAAGTTTGCTTTAGTTTAAGCAGAGCCTTTTCTACACGGCCTAATGCAAGGTCACCAAGGATAGTCCGGAGTTTCGTGATTTTCCTAAGGAGGGGCACAGTGGGGGTCAGCTGCAGTCGGTGTTCTAGGGTTCCAAGTTCTTTTTCCGTACGGACCCTCACGGCATGGGCATCCTTTTTCATGGCGGACGATAGTGCCAGACACCTGCCCCGTATAACCGCCTTGTGAGCCTCCCACAGTATAGAAGGGGAGATGTCTGGGGTATTGTTTTCCGCAAAGTAGAATTGCAAGGTGGAGGTCAGCTCAGAAGCTGACGGGAGGTGTTGAAGCAAGAACGTGTTCAGTCTCCAGTTGCAGGGTCTTGGGGTGGGGGAACCCAAATCAAGGGTGAGCATGATAGGGGCATGGTCTGACCAAGATATTGGTAGTATCCAGGCCTCCCGCGTGATTCTAAGTGTAGAGTTGTTAACAAAAAAGTAGTCTATGCGGGAGTGGGTACGATGGGGGGGTGAGTAGAAAGTGTACTGTCGATCCCCCGGATGAAGAGCCCTCCAAGCATCAAACAGAGCATAGCGTCTAGCAAGTTGACGGAACAGCTTCGAGTCCCTAAGGGCTCGAGCCGGAGATGTCCGGGGGTTCACCATATGGCGATCAGCAGCCACTGAATAGGTAAGGTTAAAGTCACCCCCCACCACCAAAAGCCCGTGGTCATTTTGAAATAGTCGGGAGAACGTTTTCGATAGGAATCTATACTGTTTGACATTCGGGGCGTATAAAGCGCATAAGGTCATGTCCTGATCTCGCCATCGTCCTTTAAGAATGACGAAGTGGCCATGAGGGTCACTATAGTGTTCCCTTTCCGTGAATGGGGACCCATGTTTAATGAGTATGGCCACACCCGCTCGTTTGGAAGGACCTGAGGAGAGGTAGTTTTGGGGGAAATGCTTGGAGGCAAATGCAAAGGTGCCCCCCTTATCCAAGTGAGTCTCCTGGACAAATATAATGTCTGCGCCTGACCGCAGAAATTCCCTCAGCGCCAGATGCCTTTTCTTATTGGAGTTTAGGCCTCGGACATTTAGAGAGAGTATCTTGGCCATCTTAGGAGGAGGTGGGGGAAGGAGTAGGAGCGTATCTTACCTGTTGTGGAGGCGAGGGTCCGGAAGACGGCGGCCAGGAGCGGGCACACATCAGGAGGAGAACCAAAGAAGTACCGTGATCTGCACAGTGAGCCACCTGGGATAGGGGGGGAGGTGGGGGATAAGGAGGATAGCAAAAAGAAAAGAAAGAGAGAGAGGTTAGCACATAAGAGAACCAGAGTAATCAAAGCAACAGTAAGCATCTGACCTTGAGAGGCTCTCCGGCCTAGGTCAGTACGGTTTCCCCGAGTTCCACCCACCCTCCCGCGTAGGGGATGGGCCGGGGGAGCACCGGGGAGCCCTTGGCTAGGTGTGAAAAACAAAAAAAAAAACGGTAAGTCTAAAGTGAGCATAAACACTCAACAGGGGGACGGAAAGGAGAGCGCAAAAAATTCCCACTCTCTCGAGTCTCAACAGAGACGTGCCCATTAAGTAAACTTGACAGTAAATTCAAGGCAGATAGGGGGGACCAACAAAACAAAAAATACAATAAAACAAAAGGAAAACTGCATGCAAAAATGACCAGGACAGATCCATTCAGTCTTGCGTGGGTGACTGTTCTACTAGTGAAGTGGACCCGGGGGAGGGGTGCCTGTGGGGTCACCAGTCTTGCGTCTGGCGGGGTTACGGGATGTATCCGTGTACCGGGGACGGTGTGCCGAGGGGACCTTCTGCCACATGATCGGAGGCGGGGGTTGCGTAGCTACCAAGTCCCAGTCCGGAAGTTGGGGTGCGGAGATCTCTAGAGTGTCACAGAATGCATTCAGGTCCTCAGGGTATCGCAGAGCAGCGGATTTTCCCTGAGTTTTCGCTGTGAGGCAGAAAGGGAATCCCCATCGGTAGGGTATGTTGCCGTCCTGAAGGATGCGCAGCAGGGGTTGCAGGAGCCTTCGCTTTTGCAGGGTTATCCAGGAAAGGTCGGGGTATAACTGCAAATGAGTGTCGCGAAATGTCACTTTGCGAGCCAAGCGTGCTCGTTGCATGATCTCTTCCTTGGTATGGTAGGAGTTAACCCTACAGATGATGTCCCTGGGTTTGGAGGCAAGATTCTTGGGACGTGGGGCCCTATGGGCCCTGTCCATCTCAATGCGGTTAGTAGCAGGTGCCCCCAGGAGGTTGTTAAACACGGTCTGCAGAATGGACTGAATGTCCTCCGGCCCCTCCGACTCCGGCACCCCTCTGACGCGGATGTTGTTCCTGCGCCCCCTGTTGTCCAGGTCCTCCACGTGGCGTTGCAGGTCTCGTAACAGGCTACGGTGTTCAGCACCTTGGAGTTGGGTCCTGTGGACAGCTTGTTTGGTCTCTTGGATTTCTTCTTCGGCCATTTCCACCCGATCTGCTAGGTGTTTTAGGCCAGACTGCAGGACTTGTATTTCTGTGCGGCATGTGGATTGTACATCTGCAATTAGCTGCTTGAAATCCTCCTTAGTGGGTATCGCCTGTAGGTAAGAACGCCACTCCGGGTGCGCAGGGTAGTTTTCTCCCGACATTGAGTGTGGGGGTGATTGAGGATATGGGGGACCAGGGTGAGCGGTGTCGTCGCTCTGGGGGGCGGTTGTCAGTCCCGGGGTGTGGCTCCAGGAATCCCCCCATGCCGGGGTCCTTGTGGGTACGTAGTCCTGCCCGTGCCCTGCAGCATAGCTCGTGGGGACTGGAGATTGCACCGTTTGGGCATAGGTGGGGAAGGGTGGCTCCTGTCCCTTTAAGGGGTGTGGGATCTGCGTGTGCGACAGTCTCTGAGCCTTGGGAACAGGTGGGCCGTTCATGCAGCCTCTGCCAGCCTCCTGGCTACCCCCCGATCCCTGAAGCACACTGCCTGCCTGGGTCAGAGGGGCAGGGAGGGCTGGGTAGTCTGCGGAGTAATCCGATGAGGCTGGGGAGCCGGGGTCCCCCATAGAGGTGCTCGGGTCAGGTGCTGTTCTGAGCAGCTGCGGGTAGGCATCCGAGCACTGGGTGTATTGCGGGGGAAGGGAGCCGGAAATGTCGGGCCGTGCGCCGTGGAGCGGCATCTCCAACGAGGCTGAGTGGGGAGAACTCACCGCGCCTTGGTCGCCCTGCGGGTCCCGCTGAAGGCTCTCTGGGTTGCCGTGTAGTGCCTGAGCCGGCGGTGAAGGCAGCGGAGGTGTCCGGGAGCAGGCCGTGGAAGTCGCCGGCGCCATTTTGTCCGTCCCGCCGGGAGGCATGTCCGAGGGTGGAAAGAACGCTCTGAGGTCCGTGGAGGAGTTCAGCGGGGCTCGTTCTGTTCCCCTGGATCTCGCGGATCTAGTGGTCCTGGATCTGCCCATGAAAATGCAGCGAGGTGTCCCCTAATCTGCTAAAAAGTTCGGGCTGAGAGAGAGCTGGAAGTTCAGGCAGCCATTCAGAACGGCTTCCGGTCACGCCCCCCCTGCTTTTGACATTTTATTGGGAACCAGTGACACTAATACAGTGGTCAGTGTTAAAAATATGCGCTGTCACTGTACTAATGAAACTGGCTGGGAAGGGGTTAACATCGGGGGTGATCAAGGGGTTAACTCTGTGCCTAGCTAATGTTTCAGTGTAGAGAGTATGTGTGTGTGTGTGTGTGTGTGTGTGTGTGTGTGTGTGTGTGTGGGGGGGGGGGGGTGTTTTTAATAGTGGAAGGCATGGATCAGTGTTTTGCTTTACAGAAACACAGGATCCACGATTTCTGTACTGACAGAATAGCAATCTGCCTTGTTTGGGCAAACCGTGATTTTGTCTGTGTATTGAACAATCAGCAGGTGCCTGTGAACATCGGGTCTGTGGGACCTACTGATCAGCTCCTGCTGTGTAAAATCACAGCAGGAGTGAGCCACCAGCCGAGCACACTTGCACCCTATTCCTGGAAGTGCAGGATCACTTTTATATACGTGATTCTGCGCAGCGCTGTTGCCCTGTAGCAGTAAATCTGCTTTGATACATCAATAAAAAAGTAAAGTAGAAGAGGCCAATATCAGGTTGATTTGAGCTGATTATATTAACATCTGCTCTGAGCCTCACAGTCTAAAGCAATCATTGCAGGTTTGGGCACAGAGAACCCAGGTTTCGGGGAGACAATCCCGCATCCGCAGCAAGACCACTCCAAGGGTTGCCCAGGCACATACATCCCAAGAATAGAGCCCCCTCAAAAGCCAGAGTCCATAGTCGGTAAGCAACAGGCTACTCCGCAGTCCCCTCCAAAAGCCCCTGTCCTGGTTGGGTCTGTCACAGGGGGTTCTAGAAATTCTAGTTAGGACTGGATACCATCTTATTAGCAGTTTGTTTCTAGAGCTAAGGCAGTACTGAAGCTCTTTTTAGTGGAAGTCTAAATTTGGGGCCCAATCATTATTGGTCACTCTCATTTAGAACATAGGGGGGTGGGGAAGTATGGATAGTTTGCAGCTGGTGGGGATGCAAGAAAAAGTTCTGCCCATGGGTGTGGAGAGGCACAGATTAATTCAAATAGAGTTGTAGTGGTAATATGTTTCAATAATGGTTGACCTGAAGGTAATGGGAGGGAAGGTATTAGTCCTTTTGGAGATATTGAACTTATTTAATGACTGAGGGGGTATAAAAGTTTAGAGATTTTGATTAGGCTACACCTGATTTAGCTGCAAAATGCTGCAGAACCTTTGAATACTGGAGCAAATGTTGGGTTTCTTATCATGATCAATAAGGGGGAGTGTGGGTAAATGAGACCACCAGATAATTTGATGTCATTCTACATCTTCAACGAATGACCAGGGATGTGATTAGAGAAATGGAAATAGCACTAATGTTGTAGCTATAAGAGATTATTCATTGTCACTGCGCTGCTGAGGTAAGCTTCTATGGAAACCCACAGGGGAACACCATTGGTTGCATGCCAAAGTGATATCTGCCCTATCTGAGCTGCATCATATTGCATTTCCTAAGCATTTCCTAAAGAAGTGCTTATCACATGAAAACATATTCTTTGCCTGTTTTGACCAGACATAACGTTGTAACCTATATGGCAACCATCACTAAACATGGATTAATTCTCTTGAATTAAAATTAAGGAAGACTACAGAGACTTCAATGTAAAAGTTATCTAACTTCTAAATGCAAATGTTATGCAATGATAACAGCTATGATGTAATAATAAAATAAAAAAACAGGCACTATCTCACTTGGTTTTCGTTAATTAGCAGTGTAAGTATTAAAACTGATCTGTATATATTTGTTGTATTAGAAACTTTCATACCAATCATACATGATAGGGCTTAACAAGCTGTGCCAGGAGATTACAGCTGACTAAAGTTCTTGCTGTTTCCTCTAAAGAACAAAATAGAAAGCGTGCCAGATTTTGTTAAATATAAACATGTCATTATATCAAGTACATTATTTATCACAGCAGTGCTCTGTGAAATTGCAAAGTTTGCCTGGTTATCGGCATACGTTTCCCTTTTCATAAAGATATTCAACCCTCTTGTCTGCTTAATAGTAAAATATGCTGTGATTTCTTGCAAACACATCCATATTTAGTGAAAGTTCCATTCTTCTAAAAAAGCATTTTTCCTGACACAAATGGAAAATGCATTTGAAGTTACTGCCAGTTTTGCTTGAACTAAATATCCTTTTCCAACTAGAGGAAATCTTTTCAGATCAGGCTTTAACTATGTGCAGAAATTAGGAAATTGCTTTTGGTAACTGTATCTGGCATGAGAGAACTATGCTGAGGTTATTCATCTGGTGCCATAAAGGCTAAATGTACGTTGAGTTCCACAAAATGTAATACTATTACCAGATAAGGTCTAATATATCTGCAGATTGATTTTTTCTACTTTTTAGGGGATAGTTTTGACTGTTTTAACAGTTTTAGAGGAATACAAAGCTTATATGCATTATAGGTGAAAGGTTTTACTTGTTGATTGGGATTTAGAATTATTGTGATCCAAGCAGATCTGCTAGATAAAGACAGATCAGTGATCTTGTCTCCACTGTAGTTAAGGGATACATCCTATCACCAACCAGCCTCCGGACTGATGATTGGACAATGGAGTGTCACATTGATGGGCTTCACTCTGTTGTCTCCTAACAAGACCCCAGTGCTGGACCAACAGTATTACAGTATTATTACAGTATTATATACAATATTATGAATACCAACAGTATTATGAATACAGTACTTGCTGCTTTTAAACACATGTAATATACTAATAAATGGAAAAAAACAAGAAATAAGGGGATTTTTGTGGTGCTAAATATAACAAAAAGAAAAACAATATATAAAAACAATTGTTTTATTCTCTCATAATAAAATTAACACATGACACGTGTTAAGTAGACATCTAAGTATAGAAAAATTACAAAACAACAACTGGTCCACATAGCAAAGAGATTATTTTGAAATGCTTGTACTTGATTATCCCGACATGTTTAGCACTAGCTTCTTGGGGGGATATACAAGCTAGTGACAACAAAAACACAAAATTAATTACAATCAATACAACCATCATAAAGTACATTTAATGCATACATTATTCACAAAAAATATTGGCATGAACCTCCGTAATGTAATATAAGTTTTCAAAAAGTAAAAAATCTTTAACATCATTTTTAGATTTTGGAAATATTAAGGTGTGATTAAAATCCCTGGCACACTGTCAGTCTCAGCCTGCATCGAGATTGTCCAGCTCATAGGACAACAATCCAAGGGTCAGCAAGTTGAAAATGTCTTTCAATGGGGCAGGTCAACTAAGCATTCAACCCTTACACACACACATACCATTCACAGCACTGTCTGTTTCCATTCTAACCTTTAAAAAATGTGTCAATTGCTGCCATACCCAGACAGCAATGCAACAGAGCTAAATTATTGTAGCTTTTGAGAGTCAGAGCTCTTTAACACCTTCCTGCATGGCCTATAGCAGATTGATGGCCAGGCGAGCCTTTGTCCTTCTGAATGGATGTCATATGACATCCTCCCAGAAGGTGCCACTCACAGGTCTATACAATGGCTCAGCCAGTGAGAGATTGTGTCCAATGACTGATCAGTGTACTGGCTTGCTGCCGGTACCATGTGACCGATCACAGCAGATCACATGACAGTTGTAAACAATGAATGGTTTCTTTTCATGCCATCCATTGTATATAATTGTGTTGCTAGCTGTGATTGGTTAATGGGATTACATGGTACAGACAGGACCAATCACAGCCCATCTGTACCATGTAATTAACTCTTGCTATTCACAGCTTGTCACAACAAAAAAACTGAATGAAACAATTTCATTCAGTAAAATACTTGCTTTTGGTCAAGAAAATTCACTGCTATAAGCAATCATAATGTGTAAAAAAAATCCTGATCACTTCTCCAGAGTGGTACAATGTTACTATGGTAACATTATATTGCTCTGGTCACAGTGTTTAAATAGTAAAAAAAAAAAATGAAAACAAATTGAAAAAAAAATATTGTGGACACTTACAACTTAAGAACTTGCCATGCCTCTTACTAAACTACCTTGGACTGTATACTTTCCAAAAAAGGGTAATTTGGGAGGTATCTGTACTGTCCTGACATTTGTGGGCCTCAAGAAATGGGGTCAACACAATCTGTCAATACATCTGGATTGATCAATTTTCAAATGGAGACATATATATATATATATATATATATATATATATATATATATATATATATATCCTTTTAGATCCTCAGAAAGTTCTTTGTCATGTTGAACTTCCAATGACCAGTATGAGAGCGTGAGAGCGATGACACCAAATTTAACACACCTGCTCCCCATTCACGCCTGAGACCTTGTAACACTAACAAGTCACATGAAACTGGGGAGGGAAAATAACCAATTGGGCCCAATTTGGACATTTTCACTTAGGGGTATACTCACTTTTGTTACCAGCGGTTTAGACATTAATGGCTGTGTGAGTTATTTTGAGGGGACGACAAATTCCCATTGTTATACGAGCTGCACACTCACTACTTTACATTGTAGCAAAGTACAATTTCTTCAGTGTTGTCACATGAAAAGATATAATAAAATATTTACAAAAATATGAGGGGTGTACTCACTTTTGTGAGATACTGTGTATGTGTGTGTGTGTGTATATATATATATATATATACAGGTCCTTCTAAAAAATTAGCATATTGTGATAAAGTTCATTATTTTCTGTAATGTACTGATAAACATTAGACTTTCATATATTTTAGATTCATTACACACAACTGAAGTAGTTCAAGCCTTTTCTTGTTTTAATATTGATGATTTTGGCATACAGCTCCTGAAAACCCCAAAATCCTATCTCAAAAAATTAGCATATTTCATCCGACCAATAAAAGAAAAGTGTTTTTAATACAAAAAAAGTCAACTTTCAAATAATTATGTTCAGTTATGCACTCAATACTTCGGTCGGGAATCCTTTTGCAGAAATGACTGCTTCAATGCGGCGTGGCATGGAGGCAACCAGCCTGTGGCACTGCTGAGGTGTTATGGAGGCCCAGGATGCTTCGATAGCGGCCTTAAGCTCATCCAGAGTGTTGGGTCTTGCGTCTCTCAACTTTCTCTTCCCAATATCCCACAGATTCTCTATGGGGTTCAGGTCAGGAGAGTTGGCAGGCCAATTGAGCACAGTAATACCATGGTCAGTAAACCATTTACCAGTGGTTTTGGCACTGTGAGCAGGTGCCAGGTCGTGCTGAAAAATGAAATCTTCATCTCCATAAAGCTTTTCAGCAGATGGAAGCATGAAGTGCTCCAAAATCTCCTGATAGCTAGCTGCATTGACCCTGCCCTTGATAAAACACAGAGGACCAACACCAGCAGCTGACATGGCACCCCAGACCATCACTGACTGTGGGTACTTGACACTGGACCTCAGGCATTTTGGCATTTCCCTCTCCCCAGTCTTCCTCCAGACTCTGGCACCTTGATTTCCGAATGACATGCAAAATTTGCTTTCATCCGAAAAAAGTACTTTGGACCACTGAGCAACAGTCCAGTGCTGCTTCTCTGTAGCCCAGGTCAGGCGCTTCTGCCGCTGTTTCTGGTTCAAAAGTGGCTTGACCTGGGGAATGCGGCACCTGTAGCCCATTTCCTGCACACGCCTGTTCACGGTGGCTCTGGATGTTTCTACTCCAGACTCAGTCCACTGCTTCCGCAGGTCCTCCAAGGTCTGGAATCGGTCCTTCTCCACAATCTTCTTCAGGGTCCGGTCACCTCTTCTCGTTGTGCAGCGTTTTCTGCCACACTTTTTCCTTCCCACAGACTTCCCACTGAGGTGCCTTGATACAGCACTCTGGGAACAGCCTATTCATTCAGAAATTTCTTTCTGTGTCTTACCCTCTTGCTTGAGGGTGTCAATGATGGCCTTCTGGACAGCAGTCAGGTCGGCAGTCTTACCCATGATTGCGGTTTTGAGTAATGAACCAGGCTGGGAGTTTTTAAAAGCCTCAGGAATCTTTTGCAGGTGTTTAGAGTTAATTAGTTGATTCAGATGATTAGGTTAATAGCTTGTTTAGAGAACCTTTTCATGATATGCAAATTTTTTGAGATAGGAATTTTGGGTTTTCATGAGCTGTATGCCAAAATCATCAATATTAAAACAAGAAAAGGCTTGAACTATTTCAGTTGTGTGTAATGAATCTAAAATATATGAAAGTCTAATGTTTATCAGTACATTACAGAAAATAATGAACTTTATCACAATATGCTAATTTTTTGAGAAGGACCTGTATATATATATATATATATATATATATATATATATATATATATACCATAGTTTATGGACTCTATAACCTCCTATAGACTAAATAATATACACTGATTTGGGTTATTTTCACCAAAGAAATATAGCAGACTACATGTTAGCCTAATTTATGAACATCATTTATTTATTTGCCGGTACTAGCAATGTATACCTAATAAAGTGGCCAGTGATTGTATATCTGATAACTACAGGCCAGTCAAGCTAACATCAATAGTATGTAAACTATTAAAAGGGATGATAAGGGACTATATCCAAGAATTTGCTTATGAAAAGAGTATCATTATCAGCATGTATTTATGAAAGCTTATTCTTGCCAGACCAATTTGATAGCATTTTATGAAGAAGTGAGCTGATATCTAGATAGAGGAAGGCCAGTGGATGTGGTGTATCTGGATTTTGCTAAAGCATTTAATAGAGTTCCTCATAAATGCTTAATTTGCAAACTGAGGTTTTGTGGCATGGACAATAATGTATGTACCTG
Source organism: Lithobates pipiens (assembly GCF_037356315.1). Lineage (NCBI taxonomy): Eukaryota > Metazoa > Chordata > Amphibia > Anura > Ranidae > Lithobates > Lithobates pipiens. Next base: position 174,920,309 of record NW_027507784.1, read on the forward strand.
GATAGAAAACTGGTTACAGGTCCAAAGGGTGGTGATAAATAGTATGTACTCAGAATGGTCTGGAGTTGTGAACAGGTTACCCCAAGGCTCTGTCCTGAGATCAATTCTGTTTAATGTATCCATTAATGATATAGAGGTTGGTATAAATCAATTTCAGTGTTAGCTCACAATACAAAGCTAAGTAGGGCAATAACTTCACAGCAGGGCATAGAAAGTTTACAAGGTGACCTCAATAAAATAAGGAGATAGTCAACTACCTGACGAATGCGGTTTAACGTTGAAAAATATAAAGCAATGCACTTGGGGCTAAAAATATGAACGCAAGTTACTCGCTAAGGAGAGCCTTATGCCGCGTACACACGATCAAACAAGCGGGTGGAAAAGTCCGGCAAACTCAAGTCTGCCAAACAATCCTCCCGTGTGTAGCCTCCGTGTCACGAAGATCCTGCCAGCAGCGGTCAGCCCGGACCTTCCGCCGCGCGTCCGCGGGTGCGCGCGGTCGTGCGCGCATGTGTGCGCTCGTTGGCGCCAGGCGGGCTATTTAGTCCAGTTGGTCACATCCAGTTCTTGCTGTCTGATCTACAGCGTGCTAGTACCCTGATCCTGAGAACCTGCCTCCTGTGACCTGTTGACCCGGCTTGTTTACCTACTGCTCCTGCTATCCGCCTGCATCTGACCTCGGCCTGCCTGACCTCCCTTCTGCTTGTTCCTTCGGTGCCTTGCTACCTGTCCATTTACCGACCCGGCTCGTCTGACCATCCACCCGCCTGATCCTTGGTACTTCTGCTGACCGCCTGACCTCCGACCCGGCTTGCCTGACTACTCTGCTTCCAGCCTTCTGTTCCGGTGCCTTCTGCTGCTCCATCTCCTGTAGTGGTTCCAGCACCTGCCTGAAGTCCTACCTCTGCCAGAGCTCCTGCACTTGTGTCCTGCTTCAGCCTCTCTGCCTGCTGCCCTGCTTCAGCTTCCTGCACCTGCCTGCTGTTCCAGTTTCCCTCCGATCCAGCACTCCTTGACCCAGCCGTTGATCCTGCCAGACACTCGTGCCCCTCTTGACTCTTGTGTCACCTGTATACACTACCAGGGCCCTCGAGTCTGAGCTGCAAGAGAGGTCTCCTTCTGCAAGTCGGGCTCTACCACCAGGTACGTGACACTCCGGCATACTTTTTTGACCCGAAAGTACGGCGGACTTAGAATGTAGTTTTGCACTCCAATCTTCCCGCCGGACTCGCATTTCGGCAGACAATCCGGCCGTGTGTATGCCAGTCCGCCGTACTTTTGAAATGAACGGACTTTTCCCGCCCGGAGAAAAGTCCGCTCATTTCGAGCGGGTCTCCGGGTAGGCGGGGCCGCGAAGGAGACGTCGCTGGCCTGCCACCTGGTATGGACTTAAAGGGGAACCCCAATGCCGAAAAAAATCGGCGTGGGGGTCCCCCCAAAGTCCACAACAGACCCTTGTCCGAGCGCGCTACCCGGCCGGCCAGGAAAGGAGGGGCGAGCGCCCCCCCTCCTGAGCCGTACCAGGCCGCGTGCCCTCAACATGGGGGGTGCCTTGGGGAAGGGGGGGCTGCGCGGCCCCCCCACCCCAAAGCACCTTGTCCCCATGTTGATGAAGACAAGGGCCTCTTCCCGACAACCCTGGCCGTTGGTTGTCGGGCTCTGTGGGCAGGGGCTTATCGGAATCCGGGAGTCCCCTTCAATAAGGGGGCCCCCGGATACCGGCCCCCCACCCTATGTGAATGAGTATGGGGTACAATGTACCCCTACCCATTCACCTGTAAAATAAAGTACACAAAAACACAACACACAAGATAAAATAATTTATTGCACAGCTCCGGGGGTCTTCCGTCTTCGGGGGTCTTCTCGCCGGACTCCTCCGCTATCTTCTTGTAGCTCTTTTACTAGCGGAGGAGTCGGCTTTCTTCCTCGCCGCTGCCATCTTCTTCCGACTTCGGGGGTCTTGTCCCCCGTCTTCGGTTCTTCTGCCGGGCCACCGCACCTTCTTATAGCTCTTTTACAGGCCCGGTCTTCTGTCACCGTCGCCTTCCTTTCTTCTTCTTCTTCTCCTGGAGATGTTGACTCGACACTCTCTCCAGCCGCAATGCCAGGGACGCGCTGCGCTGCGACTTATATAGGGACAAGGGGCGGTGTCACATGGGTTGGTTACATGGGTTGATGTCACATGGCGACAGTCCCAGCATCCTCCGGGACTGTGACATCGTAAGGGGGCGGGGTCACCATGTGACACCAACCCATGTGACATCAACCCATGTGACACCGCCCCTTGTCCCTATATAAGTCGCAGCGCAGCGCGTCCCTGGCATTGCGGCCGGAGAGAACGTTGAGTCAACATCTCCAGGAGAAGAAGAAGAAGAACGGAAGGTGGCGGCAGCCCATGTTGAGGGCACGCGGCCTGGTACGGCTCAGGAGGGGGGGGGGGGGGGGGGCGCTCGCTAGCGTGCTCGGACAAGGGTCTGTTGTGGACTTGGGGGGACCCCCACGCCAATTTTTTTCGGCGTTGGGGTTCCCCTTTAAGTCCATAGCAGGTGGCGGGGCCAGCAACGTCTCCTTCGCGGGCCCTGCCTACCTGGAGACGCACTCGAAATGAGCGGACTTTCCTCCGCGTGCGTGGGCGAGTCCGTTCAGTAGGGCGGATAGTACAGCGGACTTAGTACGCCGTATTAGTCCGCTGAAAAAGTGCCGTGTGTGGGCAAGTAGCCCGTTCGGAAAGTCCGATGGACAGTCTGGCGGGAAGTCCGCCAGACTAAGTACGTCGGATAGACGGCTGCGTGTGTACGCGGCTTTAGGGGGCAGTTCAGGATGGAAAAAATCTGGGAGTACTAGTGGATCACAGGCTCAGCAACAGCATGCAATGCTAAGCTGCAGTAAGCAAACCTAGCACGCTATTGCCATGATTTAAAAATGGTATTTACACATAAGATAAGGCTATAATTAAACCACTTTACAAAACTTTGGTCCAGCCACATTTTGGGTATGCCATCCAGCTCTGGCCACCAGTCCACAGGAAGGATATACTGGAAGAGTCCAGAGAAGGGCAACAAAGCTAATAAGGGGACTGTAGGGCCTTGGTTATGAGGAAGGACTACAAACACTAAAACTATTCTCCCTGGAGAAGAAATGTTCAAAAGAGGATACCGTAGTGAAATACAAATATAAAAAGTTGATTCTAGCACAGGAAGGAAACTATTCAGTTTATGGTCACGTGGCCACTCAATGAAGTTGGAAGAGAAGCGGTTGAGCCCTTGCATAGGGGGTTCTTTACTGTCAAGAGCAAAAAGGATGTGGAGCTCCTTTCCACAGTGGGTGGTGTCTGAGGGGAGTGTAGATAAAATAAAAACCTCTTAGATAAGTATGTGAAATGCAATATACAGAGAAATGGAAAATGGTACAGTAGTGACATAAACACACACGCATGCACCCAAACCCACAGGTTGAACTGGATGGACTATTGCCCTAATTCAAATTTACCAACTATGTATAGTATGTATGTGGCTATGTATGTTTATATACTGTATGCAAAATTAAAAAAAAAAGTTTTGGCTTTACATACACTATAAATGATATTGAATTTTTATATCATCCATGATCTCAGCCTAAAAAATTCGTAAAGATGAAATGTAATTAAGCTTTATATAGCTAAAAGTAATTAACAAAGCAGTTTTGCTCTTTACAAATATTTTAATTACAACACTAATGTCCATTACTGACTGCAGTTATCAAGGCAAAAAATGGCAAAGTAAAAAAAGTACATGAAATATTCCTTCAACAATATTTCAGATGTATAGAACAGAATGCATTGAGACTTTAAGGGCTCATGCACACTTCAGCTCAAAGAAGCAGCTCCTACAGGCATTTGAGCTCTTATTTTTTCTGCCTAGAAACTCCCCTCCATGTTAGCCAATGTGTCCACTTGCGTCTTTCAGAGGAGCTATTGCTCCAAAGAGCCCAAAAGAGCTCAAAAAAGTTTGAAAAAGCTGGAACATGCTTGTTCCAGCTTTTTGTTTTGTTTATGCAGTGGTTAAGAAAATTCTATCTAGGAGGGTTTGTGAAAAAAAAAACGCTTAAGCTCAAAAAATCTCAGAGGAGCTAAAAAAAAACATGCACAAGAGCACAAAAAAGCACAGGGTTCTTCTATTTGAAATAAGCTGCAGTGTGCATGAGCCCTAGGGCTCCATGGACAATGGCTTAAAGATGTTGCTATCCTAAACTTGTCTAAACTTTGTACAAAAAATGCTCTTTACTTTTTACTGCCAAGAGAACAAACCATTTTTAAGCCCAGTGTGCATGGAACCTAAAGAGTAACTCCACTTTTGTTAAGAAAAAAACATTCCCCTCTGTGTGATCTGTGTACATGGCAAGGATTTTTTACAAACTTTGTTGCAGATTCCTACATTTTGTTGTTATAAAGAAATAGAGGTTTGTTTGTGTCCATGTGCTCTGTGAATCTGTATGGGAGTGGTTTTATAATTATCAGTCGGCTACTGCACCTGCAGGGCTCTAATGAGGAAATTGGCAAGGCCTGCATCCCTTTAGCCATGATTTTCCTTTTTTGGGGTACCTCACTAAAGATTAAATTTTTGTTGGAGGATATGCCAAAAATTTGACATGTACAGTATCTTAGTGCAGACTTCTGGGAAAATCAAATAAGCAACAAATGCCATTTTTAGAGGAAGTTATGTACACCACCTGTGTACAGAACTCCTCTAGATAGCTATAAGGCATTGCATTTTACATAAAATTACAGCACTGCAGATTGAAAAGGAAAGGTGATTTTTTTAATAACCTTCAGTTCCAACACAGTATGACTTGAATCACAATTGTATACACTATAGTATTATTTTTTTATTTGCTAATTTTTTCCTCACAAAAGTGGAGTTACCCTTTAACCTTTTCGCTGTCAGGCCCTGTGCTCCACTTTGTACACTCAGGTGGCGTGACCATTTTTGCAATTTTTCCTTTGCTTTTTTGTTTTTCACTTATAGCTTTAAGAATTTGTGAAAGACTCCCCAAACCATATAATTTCTGAATGCATATGATCAGTAGAATAAAAAGAAGGTGCTACTGATTTTTTAGACCCCACAGTATTTGCGCAAATGTTTATCAAACCAATATATTTGCAAACAATACACTTAAACCACTATTAGCAGATAAAAACCACAGCAAATGTTACACAATTCCTACTAAACTAAATATAACAGCTTAAAATGGAAGTAAACCCTTCCAAACAACTTTGACCTACAGGTAAGCCTAGATTAAGGCTTACCTGTAGGTCCAAGTAATATCTCCTAAACCTATATGGTTTAGGAGATATTTGCCCGAAAATGGGCACCGCTGTCTACGGCGCATGCGCCGTAGACAGCGGCGCGCAGGCGCACTAAATGCGGCAAGTCCAAGAATGGATTTGCCAAATTTGTCTACTCCCGTGCGCATGCGCGGGAGTGACGTCATCGCGGCTCCGGCGAATGGCAGCGTCGGAGCTCCGAGACGCGACTCCCGTGCGCATGCGCGGGAGTGACGTCATCGCGGCTTCTCCGCTGTCATTCGTCGGAGCTGCGAGAGACGCCACAACCAAGATGGATGCGGCGGACTACAGGTGACAGCGGCGACTTCGCTGGCTCCTGTGTCAGGTAAGTGACACATAATGAGCTACTATGCGATGCATAGTAGTCCATTATGCTTTACCTTTGCAGGGAAAAAAAGAGGAAGTAAACCCATCAGGGTTTACTTCCTCTTTAACCTGTGTTGCATTAATAAATAACAAATATTTGTAACTTTTTAAATTGTGCCTTTTTCCTAAATGGTGAAAATTGAACAGATGCAAAAGTGTAACTATCCAAATTTCTGTAAAAATCTTCAGGTTTTCATTTTCCCTTACAGCTTTCAGAATTTGTGAAATACCCCCATTAACCATATCTTTTCTGATAGCATATGATTTATAGAATAAAAAGAAGGTTCTACAGATTTTTTTAGACCCCTGCAGCAAATGTTTCAAACCAATATATTTGCAAGAAGTACAATAAAACCATTATTAGCAGATAAAAACACAGCTAATTTTATGAAATTCCTGCTAAATCCCTACTAAATATAAAAATGTAACCTGTATGGAGTTAATAACAAATATTTGTAAATTTAAAATTGCGCTTTTTTGCAAATTGGTGAAAATCGAACATGCCCACAAATTTCGAAAAAAAATCTGGAGGTTTACATTTTTCACCTACAGCTTTCAAAGTTTGTAAAAGACCCCCCAAACCATATATTTTCTGAAAGCATATGACCTCTGGAATAAAAATAAGGTGCTACTGATTTTTTAGGCCCTGTGGTATTTGCACAAATGTGTATCAAAACAATATGTTTGCTAAAAATACACTACAACCATTATTAGCAGATAAAAACACATTTTACAAAATTTGATCAACTGCATGTGCACGGGAGCCGCCTGGAATGGCACAGTACAACTGAAGAAATGGCACGTGCGTTTAAGTGTGCATGTGCCGATGATGTTGGCACATGCAAATACAGGGATATCTCCTAAACCATGCATGCAGGTTTAGGAGATATCCAGTGCAGCTACAGGTAAGCCTAATTATAGGCTTAAAATAAGATGAAAAATCCATGCTTAGGTCTAAGGGCAATAGGTGTGCAGCCTACCCTGCTAGGTCCCCAAAAGGAGACTAGAGTGTGAATAAAAATAAAATTAAGGGTAATATGGCACTACCTATATAATGCAAACAAACAACAGACCTATATCATTAATGTGGTGTGACATACCATTAAGTGATGAGATAAAAGTGTGCAACTAATGAATGTGATAAAAATAGTAACCACTACTAAAAGGTGATCAGCGACAAGCCTAAATCACTAAAGTCGCTATGCAGTAAAAAAGGCGACAAGCCTAAATCGCCTGAGTAGTGAAATGTGCTACTGTGACAAGCCTAAATCATAGTAAGGCAGGATCAGTTGAGTAACAATGCTTCTATTGTTCCCCTAGACCTAAACAAGCATTTAACCATTGCAGTGTTGGGGAAGCCCCAGAGCAAGGGAGCATTTTTTTTCTTTGGGGGTTATCTGTAAAATGTTCTCTACTCCACATAGTCTGTATATATAAATTCTTGATATGTTGCTGTGCCTTTGCTGGCAATGTTCGCTAGTATTTCCATAAACAAACAAGATTATGTATAAACTTTTATAGCTGGGAATTTGAGGTTTATCTGTTTCTCAAAAGTCAGAAAAAAATTGTCGGATGAAGTAATCATCAATAAACAACAAATAGCAGTGGTAATGCATGCTTATAAAAACAGTAATAGCAACATCTATACTTCATGCATTAAGAATTTTAGAAAATGAATCACTGTTTTATTTTAGAAAAAAAGGAAACCTAAGTGAATACTGTGCAAAAAAAATAAAATATTAGCATCTTGTTTTTTGTGCAAAATAAAAAAAAAATTAAAATAAAATCATCTAATATATAAATAATTATTTCTCATACATACTGTGTTGTGTAATATTGTAATTAGCGCTGTTAGCATTTTTATTACATTTATATGTTGAACATTTTCTCCCCAGATGATCTAATATACTGATTAGGCCTCATGCACACGAGACGCTGTTAAACGCGTGTTCAGAGGCAGTTGGATACTTTTTTCAACTGCCCCTGAACTCATTCAATGTTATCCTATGTGTACATGTACACAGTCTAGTTTTTTGCCATTTTTATGCAGTTGCGTTTAACCTTGTTTTTCCAGAAGCAAAAAAATGGGTTCAGATGCAAAAGTCTCCACGTTTCAGCCGCAAAACACTGCTACCGCATTTTGCCGCGTTTTCCTTTATAAGCGTTTTTAAGGTGACCTTGCCACAAGTTGTGGATTGTAAACTTGCCACGTCACTTGCCACCTGCCATGTCACTTGCCACAAGTGACGTGGCAAGTTTACAATCCACAACTTGTGGCAAGTGACGTGGCAGGTGACATGGCAAGTGGAAAATCCACAACTTGTGACAGGTGACGTGGCAGGTAACGTGGCAAGTGACGTGGCAAGTGGACAATCCACAACTTCTGGCAGGTGACGTGGCAAGTGGACAATCCACAGCTTGTGGCAAGTGACATGGCAGGTGACGTGGCAAGTGATGTGGCAAGTGGACAATCCACAACTTGTGGCAGGTGACATGGCAGGTGGACAATCCACAACTTGTGGCAAGTGACATGGCAGGTGGCAAGTGACGTGGCAAGTGGACAATCCACAACTTGTGGCAGGTGACGTGGCAAGTGAACAATCCACAACTTGTGGCAGGTGACGTGTCAAGTAACCTGGCAGGTGACGCGGCAAGTGGACATTCCACAACTTGTGGCAGGTGACGTGGCAAGTGACCTGGCAGGTAACGTGGCAAGTGACGTGGCAAGTGGACAATCCACAAATTGTGGCAGGTGACGTGGCAAGTGCCGTGGCAAGTGGACAATCCACAACTTGTGGCAGGTAACGTGGCAAGTGACGTGGCAAGTGAACAATCCACAACTTGTGGCAGGTGACGTGGCAAGTGGACAATCCACAATTTGTGGCAGGTGACGTGGCAGGTGACGTGGCAAGTGACGTGGCAAGTGGACAATCCACAACTTGTGGCTGGTGATGCGGCAGGTGATGTGGCAAGTGATGTGGCAAGTGGACAATCTACAACTTGTGGCAGGTGATGTGGCTGGTGACGTGGCAAGTGGACAATCCACAACTTGTGGCAAGTGACATGACAGGTGGCAAGTGATGTGGCAAGTGGACAATCCACAACTTGTGGCAGGTAACGTGGCAAGTGACGTGGCAAGTGAACAATCCACAACTTGTGGCAGGTGACGTGGCAAGTGGACAATCCACAATTTGTGGCAGGTGACGTGGCAGGTGACGTGGCAAGTGACGTGGCAAGTGGACAATCCACAACTTGTGGCTGGTGATGTGGCAGGTGATGTGGCAAGTGATGTGGCAAGTGGACAATCTACAACTTGTGGCAGGTGATGTGGCTGGTGACGTGGCAAGTGGACAATCCACAACTTGTGGCAAGTGACATGACAGGTGGCAAGTGATGTGGCAAGTGGACAATCCACAACTTGTGGCAGGTGACGTGGTAAGTGACGTGGCAAGTGACATGGAAAGTGACGTGGCAAGTGGACAATCCACAACTTGTGGCAGTTGATGTGGCAAGTGACGTGGCATATGGACAATCCACAACTTGTAGCAAGTAACATGGCAGGTGGCAAGTGATGTGGCAAGTGGACAATTCACAACTTGTGGCAGGTGATGTGGCAAGTGACGTGGCAGGTGACGTGGCAAGTGACGTGGCAGGTGACATGGCAAGTGACGTGGCAAGTGGACAATCCACAACTTGTGGCAGGTGATGTGGAAAGTGACGTGGCATGTGGACAATCCACAACTTGTGACAAGTGACATGGCAGGTGGCAAGTGACGTGGCAAGTGGAAAATCCACAACTTGTGGCAAGTGACGTGGCAGGTGACGTGGCAAGTCGACAATCCACAACTTGTGGCAGGTGACGTGGCAAGTGATGTGGCAAGTGGACAATCCACAACTTGTGGCAGGTGATGTGGCAAGTGACGTGGCAGGTGATGTGGCAAGTCACGTGGCAAGTGGACAATCCACAACTTGTGGCAGGTGCTGTGGCAAGTGACACGCTAAATACAAGTACACTGCTGCTCTCACAACTGCTGTTACGCACTCTGGTCTTACAAAGTTGCTTAAATAGTTAATAATACTGTTTTTTGAGCTGGGGAGGGTCTATGATGTAAGCTTAACTAAACGCTTCTAGAGACAAATGTGGTAAAGCGCGGTGAAACTCTGCTAAATCGCAGTAAAAATCGTGGCAAAACGGGCGTTTCTAAACGCCAGTTTCAGCTTTTAAAAACATGTGTCCAGCAGAGTTTGCATCTGCATCTCGTGTGCATGAAGCCTTAGTCTTTTTTTGGTCTCAAAAGCATTTACTGCCTTTGAGGTTGGTCACCTCTCACAGGCAGCTGGGCTCATACAGCATTAAAAACAGGCACTTTTGGGTGCACAGGAAGCCCAGGTTCAGAATGCAGCCCGCTACCAGCAGCCTGCCAAAATCAATGACAGCTGTACACAGCTGTATGGTGTTTCAAGTGGTACTCACAACTTGGGATGCATGTGTTTAGGGACGTATGCCCACAAAACAGGCATTCTGTGTTTGGGGTATACATGGTTCTAAATGTGCACACAACTTGGAACAGTGACCAGCTGCATACAGTCATTGTGTGTTTCAGCTTGTGCTTGATTTTGACAGGCTGCATCTTCTCCATCCTTGTGCCCAAAAATGCCTATTTCTTTTTCATACATCATGGGGCACAGAGTTAGGCTAATATTCATTACCTACTGGGTTATACGCCATCTCTAGGTGAATGGACACTGGTAGACAAAGTCTTATACAGGAAGTGATCCCCTATGTATCTTCTCCCATACAGGAAGTACATCAGTTTTTTTACCAAGGTGCATGGGCACATTTGAGCTCTCTGAGATCCAGGTCTCTAGTCCCACAAAGAGTTCTTAAATGAATCAAGGGTTGACCAATCAGATCCATTTGACACAGGCTCTATATGCTTAGATAAATGGTACCCAAGCCTTGCAAAGAATACTCAAGATCCTGCAAGGTTTTGCCTGTAATGCGACCTCCGGGCGCAGGACCCTGTGAAGTGGAATCCTGGACACCACAGCGCTAGGGCATTCCTACAGGTCCAAAGGAGTGGAGCCTAAACATTAAAACGGGTACCCAGTCCTTAAAGGGGCAGGAACCTGCCATGAAGGAACCTGCCGTGAAAAGAGATCCTCTGGCAATTGGAGCAGATGCTTCCATGGAGCCAGTACTCCCTGGTTTATGCTTTCCCTCCGATCCCTCTTGTTCCACATTTGTTGCACAGGATTCGGAGAGAGGGGTTTCCAGTCATTCTGATGGCACAAGCCTGGCCCAGAAGTCCTTGATTCCCGGAGATTGTGAGACTGATGATAGATGGGCTATGGACTCTTCCATGTTGCCCCGATCTACTGTCTCAAGGTCCTATATTCCACCACAATTTACAGTCTCTAAATTTGATGGCATGGCTATTGAAGCCAGGTTGTTAAAGGACCGTGGCACCTTGGGACCTGTGGTTTCTACTCTAGTGAATGCTAGAAAAGCTGTCACTAGCAAAATTTATCATAAGGTCTGGAAGACTTATATTGGTGTGAAGCCAAAAAATGGCATCCTCGGAAATATGTGATTGGGAGAATTCTCTTTTCAACAGTCAGCTGTGGAAATCAAATTGGCTTTCAGTACAATCAGAGATCAGGTTTTGGCCCTATCAGTATTCTTCCAAAGGCCTTTAGCCTCCTATTCACTGCCCTAAACCTTTATGCAAGGGGGAACTCGCTTGTTTCCCTGCATTAGATCACTTATGTGAACTTGAACTTGGTGCTGTCTGTGTTAGCCCTTGTACACACAGTCGGATATTCTGACGGAAAATGTCTGATCGGACCGTGTTGTCGGATAATCCAACCGTGTGTGGGCTCCATCAGACTGTTTCCATCAGAATATCCGACCAACAAAGTTTTAGAGCTGGGCTATAAAACTTTCCGACAACATGATCCGATCGGATTTTGTCCGATTGTGTGTAGAGAATTCCGATCGGATAAAGTGCCATGCATGCTCAGATCAAATTCCTAGACCTATTGGCTACTAGCCTGAACGTAGTCCCGTCGTAACGAAATAACCTCATCACGTTACGTACAATCAGATTTTCCGACAACTTTGTCCTACCGTGTGTATGCAACACAAGTTTCAGACAAAATCCGTCAGACAAAATCCAACGGATTTTGTTGTCGGAATGTCCGACCATGTGTACAAGGGCTTATAGCTACAACATTAGTGCTATTTCCATTTCTCTAATCACATTCCTGGTCATTCGTTGAAGATGTAGAATGACATCAAATTATATGGTGGTCTCATTTACCCACACTCCCCCTTATTGATCATATATAAAACACCCAACATTTGCTCCAATATTCAAAGGTCCTGCAGCATTTTGCAACTAAATCAGGTGTAGCCTAATCACAATCCCTAAACTTTTATACCCCTCAATCATTAAATAAGTTCAATATCTCCAAAGGGACTAATAATACCCATTAGAGCTGGGCTATAAAGTTCCACGCATGTTCAGCTCAAATTACAAGACCAAAGCTATTGGCTACTAGACATGTGCATTCGTTTTCGTCCGAATGCATTTTCGTCCGAATTTCAGGTATTTTCGTTTTCGTTTTGACAAACGATAACGAAAGTGCAGATTCCGAAAAACGAAAGATCCGACATAAATAAATGCTTTTTTTCGTTTTCGTTGTTACAACAGTTCGATATAGAATAGGAGATTCGAAGTGACCGTTCGATATAGAATAGGAGATTCGACGTGACTCCATATGTCTATTGAACCTGTGGTCGAATGTGCCTAAGTTTTGTTTACCTCTATTAGTCCTATTATATAGAAAAGCTTCGACAGAGAGTAAATATTCGACATAGAGAGAACAGAATCGACAGAGAGAAACGATACTGGAATTGGGTGGGGGAAGTAAATTAAAAAAAAATAATGATAATATTCGACGGGATCGTTGCACATTTATAATAATATTCGACGGGATCGTTGCACGTTTATAATAATATTCGACGGGATCGTCGCAACTATACGACACTGCAATCGTACATTTCGGCAATCGAATGCTCCGCCTATAGGCTATATAGTTTAGCAGCTCCATCGAATCTTCTTTATCCATTCAACAGATACCATAAGCCTTCCAAGACAGATTCGACCATAATTCATGTGGATTTTCGGACGAATGCAATTTTTGCACGAAAAACGAAATAAATAAAAACGAATTTCGGGAGTAACTAAATAAATAAAATTTACGGACGAAAACGAAAAAACGAAACGAAATATTCTAGTCTGCACATGTCTATTGGCTACTAGCCTGAACGTAGTCCCGTCTTAAGGAAATAACTTCATCACGTTCTGAACGATTGGATTTACCGACAACTTTGTCCGACCGTGTGTATGCAACACCAGTTTCGGACAAAATCCGACGGATTTTGTTGTTGGAATGTCCGACCGTGTGTACAAGGACTTACAGAAACAACCATTTGAACCTATTAAGGAAATTCCATTAGATTTGTTGTTATGCAAGCAAGAATTCATGATGGCTATCACCTCGGCTAGAAGGGTGTTTGAGTTGGCGGCCCTTTCATGCAGGGAACCGTACTGTTACGACCTGTTCCATCCTTTTTGTCAAAGGTGGCCTTTCATTTAAATCAGGACATTATTATGCCTTCTTTTTTCTCGCAGCCTCGTTCGGTGGAAGAGAGACTTCATTCTTTGGATGTTGTCCAAGCAGTCAAGGTTTATCTGTCTAGATCTGCGGAGATCTGAGGATCAGACTCTTTTATTATTTTTATTTTTTTTACGAAAAAGACCCAAGAAGGGGCAGGGAGCTTTTCCAAAGCCAATTGGGTCTGTAAATTGGTCATTCAGGCCTACGGTCTGAAACATAAAGCTTCTCCCTTTAGGGTGAGAGCTCATTCTACCAGGGGTGTAGGAACCTCCTGGGCTGTTTGCCATCAGGTACCTGTGGCTCAGATTTGTAAGGCTGCTACCTGGTCTTCAGTGCATACGTTAACAAGATTTTATCAAGTGGATGTTCGAGCAGCCAAGGATTCGGCTTTCGGCCGCAGTGTACTGCGGGCTGCCGTATAAGTTTGATGGAAATTGTTTGGCAGGGTGTCTCCATCCCTTCTAGGCTATTGCTCTGGGATGTCCCAGCAGGTAATGAATATTAGCCTGACTCTGTGTATGGGATGTATGAAAAAGAAAATAGAATTTTTGATCATGCTTACCTGTAAAATCCTTCTTTGAGTGCATCATGGGACACTGAGATCCCTTCCCTCTTTTTTGAGGATTTAGTGCTTGCTACAAAACTAAAGTACTTCCTGTATAGGAGGGGTTATATAGGAGATCACTTCCTGTCTGAATACCTTTGGTCTACCAGTGTCCATTCACCTAATGATGGAGTATAACCCAGCAGATAATGGATATTAGCCTGGCTCTGTATCCCATGATGTTCTCAAAGAAAACGATTTTACAGGTAAGTATGACATAAAAATCCTATTTTTTTCATCCTACTCACCTGTAAAATCCTTTTCTTTAAGTACAACATGGGACACAGAGATCCCTCCCCTCTTTTTTAAGGATTCGGTGCTTGATACAAAACTGATGTACTTCCTGTATGGGAGGAATTATAGAGGGGATCAGTTCCTGTCTAAGACTGTCTACCCGTGTCCATTCACCTAGAGTTGGTTTATAACCCAGTAGGTAATGAATATTAGCCTAACGCTGTGTCCCATGATGTACTTAAAGTGGATGTAAACCCACTATTATCCTTTCTAAACTACTGCCATAGTGGTTAATCTATAAGGATATACATGCCTCCTGCATGTATCCTTACCTTTCAAATGTCTCCCCTCTGTCTGTTATGAGACCTGAACAACTGCAGATTCTGTGAGTGGGTCTGTTGTCCAGAGCTCAGTGGGTGGAGTCGTGATGCCAGTAGACTCCCTACCCACCTCTACACTCCCCTTGTAAAATGAATTTTCTCCTGTGTATTTCTTACATTGAACTTCTGCTATGATTACTAACATCCAGTCCAAACCCAGAAAAGTCACCACATGATTTCAGCATGCCCAATCATGCTGAGGTGTGGAGCAGCCAATCTTGGAAAGCTGGAGAAGAAAGGAGGGGATGATTACACTTAATGCCTCTCTAAGGCTCGTGCATGAGATATGTAAATCACCTGTTGCTCATAGCAAGACTGACTGGTATTTCTCTGTCTGTCCGTTTTTATCTCACTGAAAAAGATAAGCGGATTGTTCAGAGCTGGATTAATTATTTGTGGCAAGACTGGGCACAGATGATATGAAATCCTATACTGTACAAGTTACAAGCCTAAATAAAAAAAAAATGGGTTTACATCCACTTTAACCACTTCAATATATATAAAATATAAAAAAAAAATAAGTCATTTTTGTTCATAAATTTGGGCCAACATTTATACTGCTACATCTCCTTGGTAAAAATAACCCAAATTAGTGGATATTATTTGGTCTCTGTGAATGTTATAGTCTACAAGCTATGGAGCAAATCTTTGAAAATTGATCATACCTGATGACGGCTTACCTCATTTCTTGAGGCTCTGAAATGTACAAATACCCCCCATGACCCCTTTTTGAAAAATTAACAGCCAAAGGTATTTAGTAAGAGGCATAGTGAGTTTTTTGAATTTCTAATTTTTTTCCCACAATTCTTGGGAAAATTATTATTTTTTTCTCAAAATTGTCATACCAAGTTTTCTCACACACACAGCATATGCATACTTCCAATTACACCCAAAAATACACTCTGCTACTCTTCCCGAGTATGTTAACCACTTTCAGACCGGACCATTTTGCTGGTAAATGACCAGAGGTCTTTTTACACTTTGGCACTGCGCTGCTTTAACTGGTAATTGCGCGGTCATGCAATGTTGTACCCAAACAAAATTTGCGTCCTTTTCTTCCCACAAATAGAGCTTTCTTTTGATGGTATTTGATTGCCTCTGCGATTTTTATTTTTTGCGATATAAACGTAAAAAGACCGCAAATTTTGAAAAAAAATGATATTTTCTACTTTTTGTTATTAGAAAAATCCAATAAACTCAATTTTAGTCATACATTTAGGCCAAAATTTATTCAGCCACATGTCTTTGGTAAAAAAAAAGTCAATAATTGTATATTTATTGGTTTGCGCAAAAGTTGTCACATCTACAAACTAAGGTACGTTTTCTGGAATTTACGCAGCTTTTAGTTTACGACTGCCTATCTCATTTCTTGAGGTGCTAAAATGGCAGGGCAGTACAAAACCCCCCCAAATGACCCCATTTTGGAAAGTAGACCCCCTAAGGAAATTGATAAGAGGCATGTTGAGCCCATTGAATATTTTATTTTTTTGCCTCAAGCGATTGAATAATGACAAAAAAAAAAAATTTTTTTTTTTTTACACAAAGTTGTCACTAAATGATATATTGCTCACACATGCTATGGGCGTATGTGAAATGACACCCCAAAATAAATTCTGCTGCTTCTCCTGAGTATGGGGATACCACATATGTGGGACTTTTTGGGAGCCTAGCCGCGTACGGGGCCCCGAAAACCAAGCACCGCCTTCAGGCTTTCTAAGGGCGTAAATTTTTGAGTTCACTTCTCACTACCTATTACAGTTTTGAAGGCCATAAAATGCCAAGATGGCACAAAACCCCCACAAATGACCCCATTTTAGAAAGTAGACACCCCAAGCTATTTGCTGAGAGGCATGTTGAGTTCATGGAATATTTTATATTTTGCCACAAGTTGCGGGAAAATTACAAACTTTTTTTTTTTTTTTTTTTTTTTAACAAAGTTGTCACTAAATGATATATTGCTCATGCATGCCATGGGCATATGTGAAATGACACCCCAAAATAAATTCTGCTGCTTCTCCTGAGTACGGGGATACCACATATGTGGGACTTTTTGGGAGCCTAGCCGCGTACGGGGCCCCGAAAACCAAGCACCGCCTTCAGGCTTTCTAAGGGCGTAATTTTTTGATTTCACTCCTCACTACCTATTACAGTTTTGAAGGCCATAAAATGCCAAGATGGCACAAAACCCCCACAAATGACCCCATTTTAGAAAGTAGACACCCCAAGCTATTTGCTGAGAGGCATGTTGAGTCCATGGAATATTTTATATTTTGCCACAAGTTGCGGGAAAATTACAAACTTTTTTTTTTTTTTTTTTTTTTTCACAAAGTTGTCACTAAATGATATATTGCTCACGCATGCCATGGGCATATGTGAAATGACACCCCAAAATAAATTCTGCTGCTTCTCCTGAGTATGGGGATACCACATATGTGGGACTTTTTGGGAGCCTAGCCGCGTACGGGGCCCCGAAAACCAAGCACCGCCTTCAGGCTTTCTAAGGGCGTTACAGTTTTGAAGGCCATAAAATGCCAAGATGGCACAAACCCCCCCCAAATGACCCCATTTTGGAAAGTAGACACCCCTAAATTTAGGGGTACACTAGTGAGACTAGGTAATAAATGGCGGGTGCCCTGAAACTATAAAAAAATAACTAACCAACCAGCGTCACCTGTAACAGTTATATGGTGATCACTGGTGAAAGGGTTAACTAGGGGGCAATTAGGGGGCTTTATGCGGTAGTATATGGGGGTCCCTGGCGCTATAAAAAGCTGCAGCGAACCTAAATACCTACCTGCCTAACTAGCGTCACCTGTGACACTAATACAGCGATCAGAAAAACGATCGCTTATTAGGCTGGGTTCACACTGGAGCGATGCGGGAACGCCACGAATGCGCGGCGGGTTCCCGCATCGCATGCCTCCCGGCGGCAGTTCACACTGCCCTATGCGAACTGCTGGGAGTGTCAGTGAAATGTTACTGACACCCCCAGATCAGTTCGCATATCGCAGTGCGATCTGCAAACTCGGATCGCATGGTGTGAACACCCATGCGATCCGATTCTGCTGCGGGCCAAAAAAAGGGTCCCGTGCGAATTTGCGGCGGGTGCGGCGAATGGCTGAACTCGAATCGCACAGAGATCGGATGTGATTTGCACTGCAGTGCGGTGCGAATCACATCCGTTCTCATAAACCGCTGCAATGTGAACCCAGCCTTAGTGACACTGGCGACGGGGGGTGATCACGGGGTTAAACCTTTATTGGGGGGGTTAGGGGGGTACCTTAGAACTAAAGGGGGCTAACCCTAACTGCCCTAACAGTTATTAGTCACAAATGACACCCGCCGGGTGATCAGGGGGTTAAACCTTTATTAGGTAATAAATGGCGGGTGCCCTGAAACTATAAAAAAATAACTAACCAACCAGCGTCACCTGTAACAGTTATATGGTGATCACTGGTGAAAGGGTTAACTAGGGGGCAATCAGGGGGCTTTATGCGGTAGTATATGGGGGTCCCTGGCGCTATAAAAAGCTGCGGCGAACCTAAATACCTACCTGCCTAACTAGCGTCACCTGTGACACTAATACGGCGATCAGAAAAATGATCGCTTATTAGGCTGGGTTCACACTGGAGCGATGCGGAAACGCCACGAATGCGCGGCGGGTTCCCGCATCGCATGCCTCCCGGCGGCAGTTCACACTGCCCTATGCGAACTGCTGGGAGTGTCAGTGAAATGTTACTGACACCCCCAGATCAGTTCGCATATCGCAGTGCGATCTGCAAACTCGGATCGCATGGTGTGAACACCCATGCGATCCGATTCTGCTGCGGGCCAAAAAAAGGGTCCCGTGCGAATTTGCGGCGGGTGCGGCGGGTGTGGCGGGTGCGGCGGGTGCGGCGAATGGCTGAACTCGAATCGCACAGAGATCGGATGTGATTTGCACTGCAGTGCGGTGCGAATCACATTCGTTCTCATAAACCGCTGCAATGTGAACCCAGCCTTAGTGACACTGGCGACGGGGGGTGATCACGGGGTTAAACCTTTATTGGGGGGGTTAGGGGGGTACATTAGAACTAAAGGGGGCTAACTCTAACTGCCCTAACAGTTATTACAGTCACAAATGACACCAATGCAAAAAAAAAAAAAAAAAAAAAAAAATGACATTGGTGTCACTGTGACTGGGGGGCAGGGGTAATTGGGGGGGTGATCGGGGGGTAAAGGGGGGGTGTGAGTGTGCCTGGCATGTTCTACTGTGTGTGTGAGTGTTGGTGCAACTTACTGATCCGCTCTCCTCCGTGTCGGAACGAAAAATACCGACACGGAGGAGAGAATACATCACTTCCTCTCCTGTGTTTACATTACAGGAGAGGAAGTGATGTCACCGGGGATTTCTATTCGTCGGGAGCGATCGCGAGGGGGTGGCCATGAATGAATGGCCGTCCCCTCGTCCGGGATCGCTCCCGTACGAATACCGCGGGAGGCAAGGGACGTACATGTATGTCCTTATGCCTGCCCGTGCCATTGTACCGACGTACATCGGCGTGCGGCGGTCGGCAACTGGTTAATACCACATGTGTGTGGCTTTTACACAGCCTGAACAAAAATATTACAGTGCACACATGCAAAGCTAACATTTACCTTCAGCAAGGCTTTTTAAAACCTCTAGACATTTTCAAAAAACATCAATATGGGGATTTGGTCACACCATATTGCTATATGGTGCTTAAGCCCACTTACTGCGACAAAGTACCCCATGATTAGTGGGTCCTACAATATCCATAGATTGGGAGATCCTGCTTCTCTGAACCATGGGAGCTATACTCCTCTATATGGGAGAACACAAGGTCTCCACCATAACACAGGTGGTCAATAATGATGTACTTCCTGAGGGAGTGGGGTGCTCCACCCAAAAGGATTTGGTCAGAATCCATACAATAGACAAACAATATATTTTGGGGGGCACACCTTAAAAAATGCATAAAGATGGTGCTGCCATAAGACCATACAACAGAACAAAAATATTACAGCGCACACATGCAAAACTAACATTTACCTCCAGCAAGGCTTTTTAAAACACCTAGACATTTTCAAAAAACAAAAAAATATGGGGGTTGCTATATGGTGCATAAGAGCTATATGGTGCTTACACAGCCTTGCCACACAGAGGTCCAACATGCAGAGAGCACCATCAAGGGTTCTAAGAGCATAAATTACAGCTCTAATTTCCTAACAACCTATTACATTTGTGAAGGCGCTGGAGCACCAGGACAGTGGAATTAACCACAAAATGACCCTATTTTGGAAATCAAACACCCCAACGTCTATTCTATGAGGCATAATGAGTCTTTTGAATGGTTCATTTTTTCCACAAGTCTTCGGAAAACGTGGAAAGAAAATTAAAACATTTTTTTTTTCACACAAAGTGGCCAGTTTATAGGATATTTCTTTTATTTTTTTATTTTTCTTTTTGCTACTTCAGCGAATTTTTCAGCGAAGCCTCAATCAACTTAACGTTCATTTAATGTTCCTCGTTTTCACATCATTGTAGCTTCCTTTTTTTAATTAATATTACAAACAAAGGCCTTTATTCAATATCCAAGGGGCCAATAAAGAATAAATATCAAAAAAACACAGATTCAAACTATAACCTACTCTATAATCAAGTTAGTCAAGACTATCGCTCTCCTTTACATGTTTTCGCCACCTCCCTTCCCCCCCTCCCCCCATCCCCCCCCTCTAAATCCTATGCGGGTAAAAAGAATCAAAACCGCCTCCCATTCTGATCTTATATTCTAACGTGCTCTGCATAGCTCCACGTTTTTTTGAAGTTTTCCCATTT
The DNA here is from genome assembly GCF_037356315.1 of Lithobates pipiens. Lineage (NCBI taxonomy): Eukaryota > Metazoa > Chordata > Amphibia > Anura > Ranidae > Lithobates > Lithobates pipiens. The sequence continues at coordinate 174,940,741 of NW_027507784.1, forward strand.
TTGCCATTTATCTACTGTCAACAACTCTTTGTCGCCGTAGCTATCCCTACGCCTAACCATTCGGTAAGTTTCTTCTACTGCATCAATCCATTCCCAGATTGATGGGCTTTCTTCTTTTTGCCAATTCTTGGGTATCAATCTTTTTGCTGCATTTAAAAGATGCGGGACTAATGACTCTTGATACTTTTTTGTTTCCCCTTTAGTTCCATGGAATAATACAATCCAAAGATCTTCTAGGATTGTAATGTTAGTGATTTCTTTTACATAATTTAAGATCTTTTTCCAATAAATGTTAATTTTTGGACAACTCCACCACAAGTGAGTCATCATCCCTGCCACTTTACACCCTCGCCAACAATCCCCTGACTTACTCGGTTGGAATTTATGGATTTTATCTGGTGTAGCGTACCATCTAGAGATGCATTTGTAATTCATTTCAGCTGTAAAGCTATCCGCCGCCGATCTATGAGTTAGTTTGAAAATTTTCCCCTGTGTGCTTTTATCACATTGTGTGCCCAATTCCCTTTCCCATTTCTGTATAAAGGGCGGACTCTCCAGTCCCTCCCCCTCGGTCAGGAGCCCATACAGCCTCGAGACGGTCCCTTTTGGGTTATCTATCAGGCTTACCTTCTCCAAAGGAGTTAGCTCATTCTCCGTTCTCAATGGCTGTGGTAGGCTCCCCACAAAGTGGGCCAGCTGGAGATACCTCCACTCATCTATTTTCCCTATTTCTCCTTTGTGTTTTAATTCGTGCAGTGACAAAATCTTCCTGTTTTTTGTGATATCTTTAATCTGAACCTTTTCCTTTTTTAACCAACTCCCACTATTAACTTTTAACCCAGGAGGAAAATATTCATTCTCTTTTAACTCTATAAGTGGAGAATTATACTGTCCATTCAGTTTCTTATAAACCCCGTTTCAAACCTTAAGTGCATTTTGTGTCAAAACATTTGTGTTCGGGTCCAGTGTCCTAAACTTTGGTGGATTCCACACTTATTCAACTGTGCCTTACTAAAAGTATTTTCTAAATTGACCCATCTCTTCCCCTTATTATTTTCCCTTATCCACTCAACTACTCTCGAGAGCACAATTGCTTTATAATATTTTTGGATATCCGGAACCGCTAGTCCCCCTTTGTCCTTGCTTCGTATTAGTGTAGTAAAAGGTACTCTTGGTTTCTTATTATTCCAGATGAACTCCATTAATAGGGATTTCATCTTGATGAAGTAATACTTGGGTACCTCTAATGGGATCATTTGAAACTTATACAAGATTTTTGGTACAATAAACATCTTTAATGCACTAATACGACCCATCCAAGTTAGTGATTTATTTATTAATCTATTACTTTCTTTCTTTACTTCGTCCAATAAGGGGATGTAATTTAATTTGTAAATTTTTTCTATAGAGGTCGCTAATTTTATTCCAAGATAGTTCAATTCCTTCCGCCAGGGAAACTCGAATTTTTTTTGAAGCTCACCTTTTTCCCGTTTACCTATATTTAAATTCAGAATCTCTGATTTTTCTTGATTAATTTTAAAATTCGAGAGTTGGCCATAGTGTTCTACCACGTCCGATGATTTGGGCATGGAGACACTAGGGTTACTAATGTAAAATAATAGGTCGTCGGCAAAAGCAGCCAATTTATGTTCTTCCTTTCCTATTTCGAATCCCCTGATCTGTGAATCCTTACGAATTGTGGCAAGCAGCGGTTCCAGGGACAATACGAACAAAATGGGTGATAAGGGGCACCCCTGCCTCGTTCTGTTTTTCATCTCAAAGGGTAAGGACAACCTACCATTAACCCTGACTCTAGCAATCGGGTGATTATATAATGTCCCAATCCTCTTAATCATTTTGGGGCCCACTCCCATTGCTCCCATTGTCTGAAACATAAAGCCCCGGTCTACCCTGTCGAAGGCCTTCTGAGCATCAATCGACAGAAGTAGACTGGGGCCTCTCCTCACGTCCGCCTGTGACAGAAGGAGCACGGTTCTCACTCCATTGTCCCTTCCCTCTCGTCCTGATATGAAGCCCACCTGATCTGGGTGTATTAATGCACCCATCAAGGCCTTCATTCTCCCCGCCAGCACCTTAGCAAAAAGCTTTGTATCGGTGTTGAGCAATGATATAGGCCTATAATTAGAACATATCGTCTCATCCTTCCCCTCCTTCCGAATTATGGTTATAGAGGCTGACATAGCCTCTTTGCTCATTTCGTAATCTACACCAAGTCCGTTCATGTATCTACAAAGATGCGGAATCAATATTTTCCTATATTTCTTATAATAATATAAAGTAAACCCGTCCGGACCTGGGCTTTTCCCCATAGCTGAATCCATAAGTGCCTTGTTTAATTCCTCCTCTGATATGGGTCTGTCTAACATTTCCTTTTCAAGCTCCGTGATTTTTGTTAACTGGGCTTTTTCCAGGAACTCTACCCTTTGCTGTTCCTTCTTCTCACTCGACAATCCCTCGGGCTGCTTTACTGAGTATACTTCCTCATAATAGTTTTTGAATATTTCCGCTATCTCAGTTGTTCTAAAGGCCATATCCCCTTTACCTGACTGAATCTTTTCTATAAAGTTCCTAGTTTTTTCCCTTTGTAGCCTTTTTGCTAAATATTTAGTGGGTTTATTTCCCCCATAATACCCTTCCTTGGCCCTCTGAATGAGGGTTTTTTGGGTTTCTTGCTCCATTAAGGTTTTCAATTCATCCCGTTTACATACTAATTTTTGGAGGATCGTTTTATCTTGATTTACGTGTTGTTTGTGTTGTTTCTCGGTAATATAAATTTCCTCCAATATAGATTTAATTTTTTCTGATCTCTCTTTTTTCTTCCTAACGCCCAGAGATATCAGGATTCCCCTGATATAAACTTTGTGAGCCTCCCATAAATTTTGCCTAGATGTATCTCCCGTATCATTTACTGCAAGATATAATTCTAATTCTTTCTCGATCTCTTTTCCTACCTCCACATCTTGAAGTAAACCCTCATTCAGACGCGATGCGAAAGGTATCCTTTCCTCTCCTCTTATTAACAACTTCATCCCCACCGGGGAGTGGTCAGATAATGTGGTTATCTCAATTCTAGTTTCTACTACCCTTTCTATGAGTCTGTGGTCAACAAAAATATAGTCTATCCGGGTGTACGTCCCGTGTACAGGGGAGTAAAATGTATAATCTTTCTCATTTTGATGTTGAACTCGCCATGCGTCCACTAATTGGGACCCATGCAGTTTTTGTTTAGTTCTTTCTAATTGTACCTTACTAGTCCCCTGTACCCCGGACGTACCATCTAGTCCCGGTTCCATACAAAAATTTAAATCTCCCATTAATATCACCGGGCCTCTCTTGAAATCCATCAGCTTTCCCAGAATCTTGACTAAATATTTTGCAGAATCCCGATTGGGTGCATATAAATTAACCAATGTACACTCCATCTCTCCCAGTTTACCCTTTAGGACTAAATACCTTCCCTCGGGGTCCACCAATCTATCTTCCAACCTGAACTGTATTTTCCTTGAAAACCCTATGGCCACTCCCCGACCTCTATTTGTTATAGCGTCTCCATAATACCATACTGGGAAATCTTTAGAGTATAGTTTCGTATTTGCTTCATGGGAGAAATGGGTTTCCTGTAAACAGATCACCTCGGCATTATAACGTTTTAGCTCCTTTAAAATCTTGTGCCTCTTACTCGGCGTGTTCAGCCCTTTGACATTATATGTCATAAAATTTATAACTGGCATCTAATATATCTTTTTATTATTTTTTATTTTTTTTCCCTTTTTGCTTTTATCCTGCAGATTCACCCTTTCCCTTCTAGACTGCGATTTACTTTCTTTTCCCGCATAGGTTGCTACCCTCTCCTGCCCACCCAGCTCCCCCTCCACTCCCCCCCCCTCCCCGGCCCATACTCGGCCTTTAACTCGCGGATGGTTCTACATAACTTAACCATCGTTGAGTCTCCTCTCCAGGGCAAACTCGTACATGTGTCTCCTCACCCCTCCCGACCCCCAAGAATTTAGGGGGATCGGGAGGGGGGAGGGAAGCCCACCGGCCCACCTCCCCTCCGATTCACCTCCCCCACCCCCCCAAAGCCCCACCCCCTCCACATCCCTCCATCCCGGAAGATCCGGCACTCGCAGACCCAATTTTTTGCCAAAGTCCTCCAATTCCTCCGGGAATCTCAATCTTGCTGACACCCCATCTCCGATACCAATTAAGCATGCCGGGAACCCCCAGTTATATCTAATATTTTGCTTCTTCATCTCCTCCAATAATGGTTTTAAGAACCTTCTCCTGGTCAGAGTCTCGGGGGCCAAGTCCATATATATTTGTAGCTCTGCGCCCTCATATCGGGGAACCCCTCCTCCCCTCAACTTTGCCAATATGTCCGCTTTATCCTCGTATGACTTAAATCTCACGATTATATCTCGGGGTCTACCCGAGCCGATATTTCTCTGTGGACCAATCCGATGTACTCTCTCAATTACGGGAAATTCTTCCTGCCCCTTATCAAAAAAAGGACTAAGTATAATTTTAATAATTTTCTTTAAATCTTCTCCCCTGGATTCTGGGACTAGACGAATTCTCATGTTTTGTCGTCTATTACGATTTTCTTGATCTTCTAATCTGTATGATAAACCCCTCTGATTTTGCTGAGAAGTTTTAACCATTTCCTTCAATTTCGTGATCTCCTGGGCCTGATTCTCTACTCTTTCCTCCGTCGCCTCAACTCTTGTCAACAGATACCCCAAGTCAACCCGTAAGAGGTTAATATCTGCTTTGATGGAATTTTCCAATCGACTAAGCATTTCCATCAAGTCGCCCTTAATTGGAAATTGATCCTCCGATCTTCCTTCCTCCCCCTTACTTGTTTCTGTGTCGCTACCATTTAATGGTTCCTCTATGGACTGGTCTGGGGTCTCCCCGGATTTTCCGTCCCGTCCCTTCCTCCTCACCGTCATGGGATATTGTTGTCTAGTTCCTTCCTGATTTCTAGGACTTGAACCTTGTGTCATATACTGTTTTATTGAACTGTCATTCCCTTTGTCCTTTGAGGTTTTCGGGGGGCCCCCCTTTATTTTACTTGTGGACTTGCTCATCGTAGCTTCCTTTGCCTTTCTTATTCGCTTCCCCAGTTTCCAGTTCTTTATGGGCCCCTTGGATTTACAGGCTGCTATTTACTATAAAATAGGTCCTTCCCTCCGTCCTTTTATTTTTTTCCTATCTTCCGAAGGAGGGTCCCGGACGGTGGATTTGATATAAGTCCTTCAATATTATACCGAAATGAGGACAAAGGCCTTCAAACACAGCGCCAAATTAACTTTTCCAGTTTCCCCTGTTTTTCAGGATGGCCCACGCCATGTCCCCTGTCTCCAATGCTCCTCAGCATTAGCACCATCCAGTAGGATTTATCTGTATAAAATATACTTTTAATCCTCCTGAAGGGCTGTATATACCACTGGGAAATCCCCCCGAATGATTCAATCAAATTGCAGAAATCTCATATCCTACTTCCACGTTCATTTAATCGAGTATTATTCTTTGTTCCCAGACCTTTCTAATCAATATGAGCCAATATCTCTGGTGCTTCTCCTTTAAGGGGCCATCCAGCCAAATCTCCTGTTACAAGTATTGGTATCAGAGTTCTTACCGATTTCCATCTAGCATTAATGATAATTCTCCGCTTTCACACAACAGTTATCTCAGTACTCATTAAACTAGATAGTACCTTTTCCATTCTGCTCATCTCATTAGGTCAGGAGGCTTCTAATTTCCGGGTCTTGCTTGTTTATGTTGTCTCTTAATCAACCGGGTCGACACTATCCGAGCATCTATTGCCACAGACGGGAGATAGAGGGGAGGAGAGGGTGGGAGGGGAGGAGAGGCCGGGAGAGGAGGAGGGGGAAGACAAGCCGCGAGCTGCCTTACCGGTCCGGCGAACTCCCGCTGCTGTTACTCTCCGAGGTCCGTTGGATCCTTACCGGGCAAACGTCCGGTAGTGCCGGAGGAGGGGGTTTCGCCGCTCGGGGCCGGTTCGGGGACCATCCGCGTCCCGTCCGGAGCCTCTCACTCTCCGGAGCTGCCTGACCCTCGTGGTCCCTTCCGCACACACATGCCGGCTCCTCCCTCCCGGTCAGAGGTTACGTCAGCTCGTCATGACGCGTGTGACGACACAGGCTTTTCTATAGGATATTTCTAACACATAGTATGTATATAGCAAGATGACACCCCAAAACACATTCTGCCACTCCTTATGAGTATGGCAATACCACATGTGTGAGACTTTTACACAGCCTGGCTACATACAGAGGCCCAACATGCAGAGAACATTGTCAGGCATTCTAGGAGAATAAATTACACCTCTAATTTCCTAACAGCCTATTACACTTTTGAAGGCCCTGGAGCACCAGGACAATGGAATTACCCACAAAATTACCCCATTTTGGAAAACAAACACCCCAACGTATATTCTATTAAGCATTATGAGTCTTTTGAATGGTTATTTTTTTACACAAGTCTTCAGAAAACGGGGAAAGAAAATGAAAATCTTTTTTTTTTACACAAAGTTGTCAATTTATAAGATATTTCTAACACATAGCATGTATATAGCAAAATGACACCCCAAAACACATTCTACTACTCCTCCTGAGTATGGGGATACCACATGTGTGAGATGTTTACACAGTCTGGCCACATACAGAGGCCCAATATTAAAGTAGTACTTTCAGGTGTGCTAGGAGCATAAAATTACACATCTTTCATTCCTACCTATCACACTTCTGAAGGTCCTTGAGCACCAGAACAGTGGAATTGCCCACAAAATGACCCAATTTTGGAAAGCAAACACCCCAACGTATATTTTGTGAGACATGGGCTGCAGATGGGTACTCTGAGGGGCTGATGACAGGTACTTGGGTACTCTGATGGCCTGGAGACAGGTACTCAGGTACTCTGATGGCCTGGTGACAGGTACTTGGGTACTCTGGGCTACAGATATGTACTCGGGTACTCTGATGGGCTGGTGACTGGTACTCGAGTACTCTGATGGGCGGTGACAGGTTCTCAGATGGACTGTGACAGGTACTCAGGTACTTGGATGGGCTGTAACAGGTACTCAGATGGGCTGTGACAGGTGCTTGGGTACTCAGGTGAACTATGACAGGTACTTGGGTACTCAGATGTACTGTGACAGGTAGTCGGGTATCAGATGGGCTGTGACAGGTAGTCGGGTACTCAGGTACTTAGATATGCTGTGACAGGTACTCAGGTACTTGGGTACTCAGATGAACTGTGACAGATTCTCAGATGCTCGGGTACTTTGATGGCTGGTGACACATCCTCTTGATTGGGGGGGGGGCAATCAGTGTGGTTAGTGTACACTGTAAGCAGTAACAGGATGTTACTGCAATCTTCCTCTCACACACGATCGGTGTGTGAGGAGGAGAACTCGGTAAGATCTTGTTACACCGGTTTGTTGACATTCTGTGACCGGCTGTGATTGGACACAGCCGGTCATGTGGTAAAGAGACAATTTCATTGGCTCTTTACTGCAATTGGGGTTGGGCTGTGTCAGGGTGACAAGCCTTGTCCCCATTTGCCACTCTGCGTGCGCCCTAGGGGCGTGCACGAGTGCCGTTCACATGGACAGTACATGTGACCGGCTGTGGTTGGCCACAGCCGGTCACTTTGTAAAGACATTTTTTTATTGGCTCTTTACACAGATCTGAGATGAGGTGTTTCCAAATGGGGGGCCCGCAGGAGAGGCAAGAAACTGAGGATGTCATATGACACCCGCCCAGGACAGGAGATCCCATCTGCGGACATCATATAACTATAGCCCGGTAGTGAAGTGGTTAAAAAAAAATTTTTTACAGGTAAGTATGATGAAAAATCCAATTTTTTTATGCTGTATGAACCAAACCACCATGTACATGAGCCATTATAGCCTTGTCAAGGTACACATTTTACCTTTTCTATAAGAGGCATGCTTGTTTCTTTTTCGTGCATTTTTTTCCCTTAATCTGCAACTTCAACTGCAATCTGTAACAGATTACTACTATATTTGTGAAATACCATTCAGTTCAATAAAAGTGATGGCATATTTATTTATATAAACATTCATTCATCATGCCTTAAAGTATTTATATACTGGGGAGGATTGCTCCCACTTTTTCTCACATGAATCCCTCTTGTTAATGTATTGTGCCAAACTCATGAAGCATTTGCTATACTTTTGGTTCTGACAGCGACTTATGTACCAAATTCAGCTAGTTCTAAAATATGCCACTTCTGCATTGTGTTGCATTGAATGCACCACCTTTACCTTGTGTTGCATTGTATGCACCACTTTAAAAATTGTATCGCATTGAATGCATCAAATGTAAAAGTGAAGGGCCAACTCTCTTTTGGCAAGCAAAGCAAAAAACTGGCTCCAGACAGATTTTGAGAGTCTCTCTCGTGCATTCCAAAAGTAGCTCAGCATGAGCTAAATTTTAGTACAAGTTATAGACAGGTATACAAATTTGTCCCATTCTGCACCACTTTTAGAATGAGAGACCTTTTTGCAAAATCTGCCTACGCCGGTCTTCATGAATTCCAGGTATTGTGTCATATGGGGTGCTTAAGCTCAGTGGTGGTGAGTGTTTTTTTTTTTTTTTTAGTGAGTTCATGTCAGTCTGAAAAGTGGTTTAAGGGCTTTCTGATCCATTTTTATTGAAAGAAAGTGCAAATAAAGGTAAAAGTTTAAACAAATTTGCCCAGGGATTTTTCCAGCAAACAGACAACTGAAAAGTTCAGTGCCACCTGGCTGTATTTTCAGCAGCACAGCTGATGTTGGCACTGATCCCTCAGACCCAGCTCTCTGGTTCTCCTTGCTCACTCAGCCTCTTTGTTGCAGACCCACTCCTGGCCTCTAGTTAAGGGTTCTCCTTCCACTCTGGGCTCCTTTACTTGTCTGAGACTACCAGAATCCCTCAAGTTTCCTGGACTTGCTAGTTGCATCAGCTTTCTCAGTCCTGCAGGCTCACTTACCTGTCTCAACTCTCGAAGCCCTACAGGTGGGGAAGCTCACCAACATGGAGTCTTGTCTTCTGGGTGGATCACCTCTCCTGGCTGGAGTGCACCCCTGACTCTACACAAGGGCACACATCTATCTCCACTCAAGGGTACGTACCTATCTCCACACAAGGAGCCTGAGCTATGGCCAGCTTCTGCCTTATAATGAAAATGCACACCTGGACACAGAATTGAAGGCTTCCATCCACCAAAACACTTTGGAGCCTTCAAGCTCCAGGCCATGATTTGGGATTACATAACCTGGAGTTTTCTCTTCTCATAATAAACACTCTGGAACCCTGCAGTCTGCTTTAGTGTGAACCCTGTGTCATTCTTATATCCATTTTCAGTGACAGGGCCTCACACTGTCACAATAGCAATTATTTACTTTGGAAAAAGTAGTATCCGGCTAAAATGTATTTTGTTTTATTTTTTGCTGCCTGTCTCCCAATGAGTAGATTTCCTTTCACTTCCTTTCCAGAGACATGATGGGAAGTGAGAGGAAATTGTTACAATGTGAGTGAAATGTCCCCCTTATAAGGTTGTCACAGGAACAGGTGTACTAATTGTAAGACTCAAGCTTCATGCATATGGGCGCATTTGCCCGTACAGCATATACACATTGCACATTTTGGTGCCCAGGAATGTCCTGGTGCTGTGTACAGCCAACCACGGACATGAATGCGTGAAGCCAGTTTTACACAGTTATGCACTTCTATTTGCTTAAGTGGTGCATACACACAGATGTAAACTCCCAAATGTAGTTGGCGTTCATTCATAATGTTACATTTGTCATTAGGTGCCAATTTCTGCAAGTAGCGACACATAGTTGCACAAAGCTACTTTCAGCCATTCATGTCTATGAATCATGTCTATATGTACATAGCACCATGTCATCCCCAGGCACAAAAATATGGAGTATTTTTTACGTTGTATGAGTAAATGCGCCCATGTGCACAAAGTCTTAGGTGCACCTTTTGTTTTTTTAACATTTGAAACATTTTGAATTCCTATAACTCTGTCTCAGTGATATTGATCACCAGGACAAATTGTGAAGGTAAATGCCACTGAGCAGAAACACATTTGAAAAAAAGAAGATTGACAGAATCTAATTCTTTTTCACTCTATTTAAAAATAAAATAAAAAAATCAATTATACATATTTTTAGGCATTCAGGCAATCTTCTTTACTTATCTAAATGTGGCCCATTGTTTTTAATGGGCCTGTGCACAGGCGCATAAACTTGTACTGCATATGGATCAAAAATCTGCATTGCTGGTCAGTTTATAAGATATTTATCTGCATTGCTGGTCAGTATGTTTTACGCATATTTACATGCAAATGCATTCATATGCACACAGATACGCGCCAACACCACTTTCTCTTGATTAAAAAAAAAAAAAACTAGATGAATTATATGCATATGTATACATATGCACAAATGAATGCAGGTGCAGTATAGCCCATTCTCACGTTTTTTTTCTGTCAGAATTATCAGATGTTCATATATCAGTACCATGTGCAAGTAGCCCTAAATCATTGGTTAGAATATCTTTGGTAACTAAAGTTTAGGAACAGTGAGCAGTTTTACCTGAATAGTTTCATGACAGTTTGCAGGATCTCCGCCATCAAGAATGGCCCTGGGCACTGGAGAGATTCATAATTTGTCATACCGAGATAAAAGAAAATCTTTTGAGGGAAATTACTTTATTATTAATTTTCAGCAGAGAGGATGAATATTTAAATAAAGCTTTCCTTTACCTTTGAGCCTAGATCCCCTTTTAAGGTGCTCTCTTGCTAAACTGAAATTTTAAATAAAAGATATCACTGTAATAAAGATGGTGGATTGTTACCTCTCCGGCATCTTGCATCACTACGGGACACAGTAGAAGGGTTGGTGGGTGGAATTGCTGTGCACAGCAAGAAACCAGAAGATTAACATCATCCACTATTACAGGGTTAACATGTAACTGTAATTTCAATTTTAGTGACAAAGTCACGAAGGGAAACAATGTATATGTTTGCTTATGTTTTGTGCTTTGCTATGTAATATGATTGCATTGTTACCTTGAAAGCAATAAAATAATTAGATCCCATAATTACATTGTGTATAAAGCTTTGCCTTTATCTATAGAAATTCCACAAGCAAATACAAATTTACAGACGTAAATATATAGTCTAATTCAGCTGATACATTTTGTGTATTCGGATGCAATTATAGTAAAACCTAATTGCTCTAAGATGGGAAGGCTGGGTACATTTACCGAAGATAATTTTGTTAGTAGATTGAAGTGGAATAAACTGGCCTGATGTGTGAAAATGGTTATTGGCTGAGTTTTTAGATTTGCTTTCCTTTCTATTTGTTTCTGCCCACATTCTAAATATATTCAGAACTGCAAACTAGAAAAGTTACGACCAATTAGTGGTTGAGTGATGAAGAGACTTTCTCAGATATACAATTACTAGAAGCTTGAGAAAAATCTTTAATTGCTAACTAAATAGGTCAAGTAAAAAGCAGTAGTATACAATAACAGTTTAAATTGTAAGTTTAGATCCCTAACAATCTTTCTAAAACCAGCCTTAATCCCGATATTTCATACTGTTTGCATGTTTTTAGCGTGTATTACTTATCTTCTTCAGCTCTATATAAGGCAGAAATATAAAAAAAATGTAACCATTCATAGCTGGTGTGACATGGCACATTGGGGTACTTGGTTTATCAGGTTCTGTAAACAAAATTGTCAACAAACTGGCTGGTGAATCAAGGATGAGGCAGTCAGTTGCAAGTATGCAGGCACTATCCAGCACAGAGTCCTAACCACTAGGAACAAGCATCAAAGACTTCATAGCCTTTCACACCTCTTGGATGACTCTCAAAGAAATACAAAGTTTGTTATATCCCTGCTTCTGGGTATCTACTTACCTGCTGTAATACTGTGAGTTGCTCACCACAATGACATGTCTGAGCCCAGTAGAGGATGGGGAGAGCCCGAGCAAGACAACAGCAATGACAAAATAGGTTGAACACGTCTATGTGCGTGACTGGCGAGAAGTCCCCAGGGGTTACACTGTCATCTACCTGTCAATCGCAGGCAGGTGAAGGATAGATCACATCCCCACTTATACCACACTCATATCATGATATGCTCTCCTCAAAATGCAGAGCAGAGTAGGCAAGCAACCAATGTATGTGCTGTTCCCTGCTGACCCCCTCCCTCCCTTCCTGTCCATCCCAGGTGTTTGTATGTGACATCATATGGGGTAGATGAGAGTGGAGGACCGGTGTAGAATAGCGTGCCAGAAAAGAACATACAGCAGTCTCCCTGTGCCGCTTTGCAGGAAACGGCACAGCTATACTATTTGTAATGTAGACTTGTAATATAGACTTCTGCCCCATGTATTGTGCCCTGCCGCACCAATGTAATGTGCCCTACTGCCCCTATGTATTATTCCCTTCCGTTCCTAAGCATTTTGCCCTGCCACATTTGCACCCATGTTTGTGCCCTGCTGACCTTATATTTTGTGCTCTACCAACCCCCATGTATTGTGCCCTGTTGCCATCATATATTGTGCCCTGCAAACCTCAGATTTCACATTTATTAGGTTATTTTTAATATTCTATTGTAAATCCTCTTTCTAAAAATAATCAACAGCATACTGTTTACACCAATGAACTGTAGTTCTAAACATTATTTCAGGGGTTCCTCAAAACCTCAGACTTTTTACCATGGGTTCCTCCAAGGTAAAAAGGTTGAGATACAGTGAGGGAGACGCTGGCTTTATATTAAGATCATATTCTGTCACCTGTCTGTGCTTGTCACCATGTAGCCATGGTGTCCTTGGCCTGATAGATCATATAGTAGGTGCTGGGATACTTCAGTGGAAGCACATTATCTGGTTTTCATTTCCATTGCAATGATCAATGTTCTATATGGGTTAATTGATGCCTTGTGTGAATTGGGATGAAGTTCAGTTTAAAAAAAATTCAATTTATTGTACAGTCAGTGTTCCTTGCTGATACCTTAACCACTTCAGCCCGGGAAGATTTTACCCCTTTCCTGACCAAAGAACTTTTTACAAACAAAATTTGCATCCTTTTTTCTCCATAAATAGAGATTTATTTTGGTGGTATTTGATCACCGCTGCGTTTTTTTTTTTTTTTGTACTTTAAACAAAAAAAGCGACAATTTTGAAAAAAAAAAAAAAACAATAATTTTTACTTTTTGCTATAATATCCCCAAAAATGTTTTTAAAAAACGAATTTCTTCATAAGTTTAGGCCAATATATATGCTTCTACATACTTTTGGTGAAAAAAATCGCTATAAGTGAATATTGATTGGTTTTCGCAAAGGTTATAGCGTCTGCAAACTATGGGAAAGATTTATGGTATTTTTATGGCAATTTTATTATAATTTTTTTTTACTAGTAATTGCGGAGATCTGCAATTTTTAGCGGTACTGCAACATTGCGGCAGACGGATTGGACACTTTTGACACATTTTTGGGACCATTGGCATTTATACAGCAATCAGAGCTATAAAAATGCACTGATTACTGTGGAGATGTCACTGGTAGGGAAGGGGTTAACATTAGGGGGCAATCAAGGGGTTAAATGTGTGTTCCCTAGATGTGTTCTAACTCTATGGGGATAGGACTAACTGGGGGAGGAGACATATCGTTGCTCCTATTTAATAAGAACAAACAATGTCTCCTCTCCCCTGACAGAACAGGGATTTGTGTGTTTACACACACAAATCCCCATTTCAGCTTTCAGTGCTCTCACAATTTGAATGACAATTACTCGGTCATGCAACACTGTACCCATCTGAAATTTTCGTCCTTTTTTTCCCACAAATAGAGCTTTCTTTTGGTGGTATTTGATCACCTCTGCGTTTTTAATTTTTTGTGCTATTAATGAAAAAATACCGAAAATTTTGTAAAAAAAAGCATTTTTCTTCATTTCTATTAAAAATTTTTGCAAATAAGTAATTTTTCTTCATAAATTTGGCCAAAAATGTATACTGCTAAATGTCTTTAGTAAAAATAACCCAAATTAGTGGATATTATTTATTCTGCGTGAAAGTTATAGGGTCTACAAGCTATGGTGCCAATCACTGAAAATGTATCAATTTGATCACAGCTGATGTACTGACAGTCTATCTCATTTCTGGAGACCCTAACAAGCCAGTAATGTACAAAAAAACCCCAAATGACCCCTTTTTGGAAAGTAGACATTCCAAGGTATTTAGTACGTGGCACGGTTAGTTTTTTGAAGTTGTAATTTTTTCCCACAATTCTTTGCAAAATAAAGATTTTTTTTTATTTTAATTTTTTTTCACACCAAATTGTCATTTTACCAGGCTATTTCTCTCACACGGCATATACATTCCACAAATGAAACCCCAAAATACATTCTGCTGCTCCTCCTGAGTACGGTGATACCACATGTGTGAGACTTTTACACAGTCTGGCCACATACACAGGTCCAACATTGAAGTAGCAACTTCAGGCATTCTAGGAGCATAAATTACACATCTAATATCTCAACCACCTATTACACTTTTGAAGGCCCTGGAGCACCAGGACAATGGAAACGCCCACAAAGTGACCCCATTTTGGAAAGCTGACACCCCAACGTATAATCTATGAGGCATAATGAGTCTTTGGAATGGTTCATTTTTTTCATAAAGTTTTTGGAAATTGTGGAAAAAAAATGAAAATGCATTTTTTTTTACAAAAAGTTGTCCATTTATAAGATATTTCCAACACATAGCATGTACATAGCAAAAATGACACCCCAAAATATATTCTGCTACTCCTCCTGAGTATGGCGATACCACATGTGTTAGACTTTTACACAGTCTGGCCACATACACAAGTCCAACATTGAAGTAGCAACTTCAGGCGTTCTAGGAGCATAAATTACACATCTAATATCTCAACCACCTATTACACTTATGAAGGCCCTGGAGCACCAGGACAATGGAAACGCCCACAAAGTGACCCCATTTTGGAAAGCTAACACCCCGACGTATAATCTAGGAGGCATAATGAGTCTTTGGAACGGTTCATTTTTTTCACAGAGTTTTTGGAAAATGTGGACAAAAATGAAAATGCATTTTTTTTTACAAAAAGTTGTCCATTTATAAGATATTTCTAACACATAGTATGTACATAGCAAAAATGACACCCCAAAATATATTCTGTTACTCCTCCTGAGTATGGCGATACCACATGTGTGAGACTTTTACACAGCCTGGCCACATACAAAGGCCCAACATTGACGTAGCAACTTCAGGCGTTCTAGGAGCATAAATTGCGCAGCCAATTTCCTTACAATCTATCACATTTTTGAAGGCCCTTCATATTTCTAACATAGCACGTACATGCCAATAATTACACCCTAAAATACATTCTTCTGAGTAAGGGGTAAACAAAAAAAATTACCTGTGGTTTTAGTAGTCCAATTGTCCGCAGGAGAGCCCTGATCCAGGCAGCAGGCAGGGACATGGTCAGCGACAGTAAATGGAATTGTCCAGGTAGCAGGCAGGAATATTGTCCATCCTGGGAGTAAGCAGGGACATGGTCCGAGTAGCAGGCTATGAAATAATGGGGACAGGGGTAGAGGCTTCTCCCGCCCAAATCTCTTTGAAGCCTCCGAGTCTCCAGACCCTAATCCGGGAATGAGAAAACTAAAAAATTAGTTTTCTTCACCCAGAAAACAATTCTGGAGCCCCTCACATATGTGAGACCCCTTTGTTCCCACTAGCCTAGCAGGGTAAAAGATCAATCCAAG
Source organism: Lithobates pipiens (assembly GCF_037356315.1). Classification (NCBI taxonomy): domain Eukaryota; kingdom Metazoa; phylum Chordata; class Amphibia; order Anura; family Ranidae; genus Lithobates; species Lithobates pipiens. The sequence goes on from NW_027507784.1 coordinate 174,956,603, forward strand.
AGGCAGGCAAAAAACGTGGTCAAACCGTCCATGGTCAGTTCCAGAGCAGTCAGAGGTAGGTACAGTTTAGCGTTAGGCAGAAGCATGGTCGTATAACAGGCCAGGGTCAGTTCCGGAGAAGGCAGAAGTATGTTTAGCGTTAGGCAGAAGCTTGGTTGTATAACAGGCCAGAGTCGGTTCCAGAGAAGGCAGAGGTACGTTTAGCGTTAGGCAGGAGCTTGGTCATATAACAGGCCAGGGTCGGTTCCGGAGAAGGCAGAGGTATGTACAGTTCAGTGCAGTGGCATAAGGGGTGTGGAGGAAAATGACTGGAAATTAGGTTTACCATACTTCCCTAATAATGTAGGGAAGTATGGTAACGGCGGAAGCATTCACCTATACAGAGGCCTGGTTGGGAAGGACAATCGGGACAATAAAATGTGGTGTCTCTTCTAATTCCTCCTCTGGAGCACACCCGGCATTTCTTCTGACGCCTGTAGCCTGTTTCAGGGAGGGGGATTTTGTCAGGAAAGTGGCGCTCGTGGAGTCTGCTCACACAATCAGAGCGAATAGTTTCTGGCGGGCCTTCAGGGTACAAAAGGGCGGAAATAACTTCTTCTTGGTAGTACAGATAGGATACGGGGTTCTCTGTAGATTTTTGGTAAAGGACATAAGTGTTATACATGGCCAAACTGAAAAGATAAATGGACACTTTTTTATACCAGTGGCGGGATTTTCTTGTGGGAAGGTAGGGTTCAATCATCTGATCGTTAAAGTCCACTCCTCCCATAAACAAATTGTAATCATAGATGCAGGCTGGTTTCTGGATTGGGCCGTTTCTTCTGGAGACTTCTATGTAGGTGTCATTATGTATTGTCGTCAGCATGTGGACGTTTCGTTTGTCCCTCCACTTGACAGCCAATAGCTCCTGGTTCCGCAAAGATGCTGTCTCCCCTCGTTGTAGCCTTTCATTGACTAGTTTTTGCGGGAAGCCCTTTCTATTGGCTCTCACTGTACCACATGCTGGGGTGTCTCTCCGGTGAAGATTGCGGAAGAGGGGCAAGCTCGTATAAAAATTATCCACATAAAGATGATATCCCTTTCCAAAGAGTGGATAGACAAGCTGCCAGACCACTCTTCCGCTGGCTCCAATGTAGTCTGGGCATTCAGGGGGGTGCAGTTGGGAGTCCTTTCCTTCGTACACCAGGAAGGAGTAGATGTACCCCGTGGCTCGTTCGCAAAGTTTGTACATTTTAACCCCATATCGGGCCCTTTTGCTGGGGATAAACTGTTTGATGCCAAGCCTGCCTGAGAATTTTACAAGGGACTCATCCACGGAAATGTTCTGATCGGGGGTATATAATTGGGGACATTTTTCAGAGAAATAATTTAGAAGTGGCCGAATTTTAAATAATTTGTCAAAAGCTGGGTCATTTCGGGGAAGGCACTGGATGTTGTCATTGTAGTGGAGGAACCGCAAAATCATTAGGTATCGTGATCTTGGCATAAGGAATGAGAAGAGTGGCATGTGGTGGACAGGTTTGGTAGACCAATAGGAGTACAATTGTTTGTTTTTTTTGAAAGTCCCATTGAAAAAGTTAGGCCTAAGAAAATTTTGAATTCCTCTACGGTTAGTTCTCTCCGCTGAAAGGGACGGGCATAACTAGAGCCAGGGTTGCTTACTATGTGCTGCTGTGCGTAGAGGTTGCACTGGGCCACAATGGATGATAGTAAGTCTTCGGTGAAAGCCAAATGAAAAAAATCTAGCATTGAAAAATCATCGGTGTTCACCTGGACACCTGGCTGGGCGGTGAAGGGGGGGATATTTGCTTCTCCGGAATTAGAGGGCAGCCACAGGGGGTGTTGAAGGGCATAGGGAAGGCTGGCATGGCCCCTATTCGAGGTGGACGGCACTGCTCTCGGGGTGGGCGGCACTGCTCTCGGGGTGGGCGGCACTGCTCTTGAGGTTGACGGCACTGCTCTTGAGGTTGACGGCACTGCTCTTGAGGTTGACGGCACTGCTCTTGAGGTGGACGGCACTGCTCTTGAGGTGGACGGCACTGCTCTTGAGGTGGACGGCTCTGCTCTGCCGTCCACGGTAGTAGGCTGCGGCTCCACACCAGAACGCCTTCTTTTCACTGGCACACATTCCTCTTCTGATTCTGTATCAGACCAGCTGCTTGTAACGGGTTCATAGGCCGAATCCGTATCAGACTGAGACTCAGAGAGCTCCCCGCTGCTCTCGCTGGTCATACTTAGAAGCTTGTAGGCTTCCTCACTAGTAAAATATTTTTTTGCCATTCTGGTGGCTGGTGAGGCTGCACTGCAGAGAACTGTCGTGGCACAGGTGGGCCCTGATGGACACAGGCGGCACAGGCGGGCACTGATGGACACAGGCGCCACTGATGGACACAGGCGGCACTGATGGACACAGGCGGCACTGATGGGGCACTGCAGTGGCGCAGGTGGCACTGATGGGCGCAGGTGGCACTGATGGGCACAGGTGGCACTGATGGGCACTATAGTGACTTTGGTGGCACTGGTGTGGCTCTGGTGGCACTGATTAGCACACAGATGGCACTGGTGGGCACACAGATGGCACTGGTGGGCACAGGCGGCACTGGTGGGCACAGGCGGCACTGGTGGGCACAGACGGCACTGATGTGGCACGGCAGTGGCGCAGATGAGCACTGATGGGCATATGTGGCACTGATGGGCACAGGTGGCACTGATGGGCACAGGTGGCACTGGTGTGGCACTGTAGTGGCACTGGTATGCACTGTAGTGGCACTGGTATGCACTGTAGTGGCACTGGTGTGGCTCTGCTGGCACAGAGGTGGCACATAGGTGGCACAGGTGGCACAGAGGTGGCACAGATGGCACAGAGGTGGCACAGGTGATAGATGGCACTGTTCTGGCACTGTTCTGGCACTGTTGTGGCACTATTTGGGCACTATTTGGGCACTGCTGGGCACTCACAGTTATTTATCGTTTCACTCGATTGTTCTCCTCTCCTCTCACGCTGCATCGGTGTGAGGAGAGGAGACTGATGACCTTAGAATGACCCGGCAAGCCGAATTGTTTACATTTGTGATCGCTCCGTCATTGGACGGAGCGATCACGTGGTAAAGGACCGCTGCCATTGGTCCTTTACCGCGATCCGTGTTGCGCCAGGTCCCGTGAACTCGGCGAGCACGGATGTTCCGGCGTGCGCGCCCCAGGGGGCGCGCAGGAACGATTCTCTGGGAGGCCGTTAATTAACGGCCTCTCAGAGATAGCAAACCGACCTGTAACCGTTAATCGGCTATAGGCCGGTTATTAAGTGGTTAAAGGATGTCATGACGTGAAAAAAAGTTGAGAAATTCTGCTGTAAAGTGTATGCTGGGCTTTACTTTCCACGCCAAAGCACAACAAGTTCAATTAAGGCAACATCATAGCACCTGTGCGGTACTCAGACACAGTAAATACCTTAACCAACAATGTTATAGCTAACAATATATAACTGCAAGAAGCAATGAAAACTGTTGTGTAAACCAGACAATCAGTGGTATGTTTACAATAGGTTAGAGCTCTGGAATTATTAAGTCTTTGGCATGGGGCCTTTAGTCCACCAAATAAGTACAAATCACAATTGTCGCCTACATCTCACTAAAGCTGCAAAGTGTGTCTCACAATAAAGTGCCTCCTGATTCTGATAGAAATCCTGTACTAGAAAATATGTAGGCTGTCATTGCTAAACTCTCCTTCTAAACATGTTAGATGCCTGAGTATTATGTGAATGCAAATGGCTTTCATACTTTTTAGGTACTGACTTGAAACTAATTTGCAGATCAATTGTGACCTTTCTATAAGTTCACTAGCTGCATAATTGTGCCTGGTGGAATTAAAGCTCTGATTTGGGGTCTGCTTTTATAATGAACTCTATGGGGCATATTTATAAATCAGTGAATCTGACATTCAAACTATACAGGTGCATGTATTTTAAAAGACAGGAATTATTCATCAATGGTCACATCTACATTCTATATATATATATATATAATTACTCTGTAACATTTTGCTGTGGGATTGTTTCCATGCTTTTTTAAATTGTATTGCCTGAAATTGTGTATAAAAGACAATTAGCACCCCCCCCCCCCCCCCAAAGTGTTATGTGCTATAAATAAACTATACAGTTTACTAATTAGTACTCCACAGCTGCTGTATACTTCGACCTCACCATACAACATATAAAATAAAATGAAACATATAAGTGCAGCGCTACTAATCTATCATGTGAAATATCCAGTGATAACAAATTATATTGAAATAACTAAATTAATCTATATAATTATGTGTTCAATTAAAGTTCATATACTGAAACTTTTTTGTGTTGAATTATTGTGACTTCTCAATTCATATATCATCCACCACTGTGCAAATCGTGCCTTCAGCAGATTATGTGCCCACCTTCACCAGCCGTTATACCTGCTCACCTCATACATGAATCAGAAAGACTCAAAACAATTCCATTCTTTCTTTCAGGTATCTGACCAGCTCTCCTGTATTCACTTTCCAATCTGTAGCCTCCCAGGGGGATCGCAAGAAAGATCTCTCATATATACTGTCCCACTGTTTTTTTTTTTTTTTCCTTTCTCCACACCAGCGTTTTTACTCAGTATTCCTGATAGAATATGGCTCCACATTCATGCAACAAAATATAGAGGATACATAGTGCTCTCCGTTTTCAACATTTATTAAAATGCCCCAATTTAAAAACACTTACAAGATATTCAGTTAAAACCAGCTCAGACTTCCGGTTCCGGCGCCGCATGGAGTGACTGCTCTCCTCATCAGCTCCCGCAGCACGACCCTAAAATCTGCTTTTCAATTCTGCTGAGCGGCCGGGCACCCACCGGATCACCTTTGGGTATCGTTCCCCATAGCCATGGACAGATTTGTAGAGAAAACCGGCTCGCGAGCGAATACGGCGCCACCCGCGACAGCGGCGCGGCCGCAAATCGAGGCCCCGGCTTCGGCCTACTTGGCTCCCTTCTCCTCGCAGCGCGCAGCGGACATGGAGGTGGGCTGTGACCCTGCCTCCCCTCTCTCTGCACAACCCCTACGGCATCTCAAGCCCCTCCATCCCAGGGCACTCTCCCCACACAGCCTGCTGGGGACTCCACTACAGAGCGCATTGCCCAGGCTGTGGCTGCTCTATTATCCCCCATGATAACTTCATCTGTAGAAAGGGCTGTAAATGCAGGCATGCAACAGCTCAAGGCCCAAATAGGTGAGCATCACACCCGACTAAATGACCTGGAACACCGTTTGTCAGATATGGAAGAGGAACTTTACCAGGCCCAAGCCACAGAGCGCTCCCAGGACAGGACAAATCAATACATCCTACAGAAACTCGATGACTTGGAAAATAGGGCCAGACGGAGCAACTTGCGATTCGTTGGCATTCCTGAGTCGCTACAGACCTCCAAGCTATCTGACTTTTGTACAGTGCGCATCCCAGAAGCCCTGGGCCTCCCGGGCCCCTGCACGGTAGAGAGGGCCCACCATATGGGCCCCGCCGCACCTGAACGCAAATCCCCTAGACCCATAATCACAAAGTACCTCAACTACTCTGACAAGGCCCTGATCCTGCAGAAGTTCAGACAAACTCGCTCTCTCTAACTGGACGGAATCAAGGTCCTAATCTTCGCTGATTACTCTATCGAGGTCTCCAAGAAAAGGAAAGCATTCCAGCAGGTGTGCTCGGAACTTTTCAAAATGCAACTCAAATTCTCCCTGGCCTTTCCGACTGTCCTTCGCTTTAAGGCTCCAAACGGCGACCAACTGACCTTCCAAGATCCCTCTGAAGCGCAGGCATTCCTACGCTCTCTTCACTCGGGTTCGCACCCCCACACCCCATCCAAGTCCTCATCGCTCAATCGCTCCCTGGACCAAAGGAGCCCCCGGAAGGACTCGCCCAAACGCTTCAGGCCTTCAGCCCCGGACCACCATCATCGTGGTACCCCTCGATGATGACATGTCGGTCCCCCTGGATCCCCCTCTCTTCACCTCACCGGTGACCCTCTCGCCAGGACCACCAGCCTGACTCGGCTTTGTAAGTTACTTTATTATTTACTGTTTCCGATCAGGCACGGTCACTGTTATGCCTGTTGTTCCTAGTTTTCATCAGCCTTAAGCTCTGCTCCCATTTAGCAGACGCACTACCGTCGTTCTTGGCCACCTCAGTCTCGATTGGCATCCTGGCTTCGGCTAGGAGTGGTTCGGCCACCTTATACTTATACTTTTGTATTTTGTACTTTTGTATTTTATACTTTATATTTTATACTTTATAGTTTATATTTTTATATATTATACCTGTGGATCAATCCACTCTCTTGGGTCTCTATACTGAAATGTTTACGTTGCACGTATGTATGAAGCTCTTTGCTCACGTGTCTTTTGACTGTATTGTGCTCCCCCTGGACTCACTGTGCATGACTAATGCCACACCATGGCGCGTGTCCTCTTTGGCTCTTAATTTACAGCCACACCCTTGTTCATGTTCACCGCCCGGACGCTCTTGTCTTATACCTTTGGGTCGTGCACTGGGGGCTGGCCTACACAGTGACTCCATGCGGAAAAAAACGAAGTTCGCTCAAGTGTTTATGTTTTTGTATGTGTTTAAGTTTGCTCCCCACCTCCCCTGCCCCCTCCCCCTACCTTCTGTCGGAGACAATGTCTCCTTTCTGATCATCATGCTCAACGTGTCCCACAGCCCCTCCAGGTCCTTCTTACTTAGTCAAAAGTTTCTCCTGCCCTGCCCACCGGCTGGCGACAAATCTGTAAAATCGGCCCAATTCCTTTTCTCGACCCCCCTGACATGAGAATAGTATCCTGGAACGTGAAAGGCCTCAGGTCTCTTAATAAGAGAATGAAAGTCCTCCGGCACCTAAAAAGATTGAAAACGGATATTGCCCTATTGCAGGAAACCCATTTATCCGCTCCAGATTTTCATCGCATGAAGAAACTCTGGGTCGGCAAAGTCCTAGGCTCTGATGCCGTTAGCCGTAAAGCGAGTGTTCTCCTGCTGATCCACAAAAACCTCCCCTGCGAGGTATTGTCCACGCACTCAGACTCTCAGGGAAGGCTCCTTTCATTGCATGCCCGCCTGGGAACCAAAGAACTAGTGATCACTAACGTTTACGCTCCCAATAACACTAGCAAGTCTTTTTATAGTGACCTGACCTCCTGGCTCCTCCGTACCACCCAGACCCCCCCATTTAGTTGGCGGTGACTTTAATGACATCTTGCACCATACGGACGACATATCCCCTCCCCCACACCACAGGTTGAAAAGTGCTCCCTCTACTCCCTCCCACTTTGCCTCCACCATGGAATCCCTTCATCTTCGTGATCTGTGGCGCCTAACCCACCCGGCGGACAGGGAATATACCTTTTACTCACACCCCCATAATATGTTTTCAAGAATCGACTATTTTTTTGGCTCTGACGATCTCATCCCCAATTTGTCTGAAGCAGAAGTGCTTGACATAGCTATTTCTGACCATGCCCCGATCTCAGTTAGACTTGACAACCTAGATCTCCCACCTCACCCACGACTATGGCGCTTCCCCTCGTATCTCCACAACAACCCTGACTTTCAACACTTTATGGCGGACTCCTGGCGTGAATACTCGGAGGCAAACTCCCCCCATTCGGACTCCCCGAACCTCTTCTGGGATGCCGGTAAGGCGTTCCTCAGGGGCCGGATCATCTCTTATGCATCCTCCTTTAAGAGAAACGCCCTGTCCCATTACAAACGGGCCAGTGCGCGACTACATCTAGCCCAAAGATCCCTCTCCACTAACGATTCCCTCAACAATAGAGTCGAATGGCAGGCAGCCAAGAAAGGCTTTGACACTTGGGCGGATACACTCGAACAAACTAAAAGATCCCAACTCGACGCAACGCTCCAAAAATTTGGAAACAAGGCGGGCAAGCTCCTAGCGAGGCTGTGCAAGGGCCTATTCCACCCGACGCACATCACTTCCCTTAAAGACGCAAAGGGTGTTATGCACTCCACCCCACAAGCAATTAACAAGGTGATGTTAAACTACTATACGGCCTTCTACGCCCCAGACCCCATAGATAATACTGCTGCTCGTTCCTTCTTAGATAGTGTGCTCCTATCTAAAGTTACCCCTGAACAACTAGAAGCTCTCAATGCCCCCATCTCCCTTGATGAAATCTCCACGATCCGCAAACTAACCCCGTCTAAAGCACCAGGCCCCGACGGGTTCACCAGTGAATTCTACAAAACCCTCTCCTCCATCACGGAGCCCACTCTCCTTAAGGTGTACAATGGCATCTGGTCAGGTGGCCCATATCTCCCCTCTGGAAACCAGGCCGTTATAAAACTCCTTTCCAAGAAAGGGAAAGACCCTCTTGATCCAGGCTCATATAGGCCGATTTCCCTCCTCAATCTGGATGTCAAGATCCTGTCCAAAATCATAGCCACAAGACTAGCTGCCATCATACCCTCCCTAATCCATCCTGCCCAATCTGGCTTTGTGAAAGGCAGAACTGCCACCTTGAATATCCGTAAGGTTATGCTCGCTCTGGAACATGCTAAAAACAACCCGGATGGGGATTTTGCCATTATAACGTTAGACGCGGAGAAGGCCTTTGACAATGTCAGTTTTAAATGGCTCTCTATGACTATATCCGAAATGGGCTTCTCAGGGCACTTCTGTCACCTCATCAAAGCCATGTATTCTTCCCCAGCAGCTAAATTAGTTGCAGCTGGAGTTCTCTAAGATGAATTCCGTCTGCATAAAGGCTCTCGCCAGGGCTGCCCACTCTCCCCGATCCTCTTTAATATCGCCCTAGAACCCCTATCCAGATATTTGACCCAAAAAGCCCCTCTTCACGGTATCCGCATTGGCCAACATGACCTGCGCACCTCCCTTTTTGCTGATGATGTGCTCATTTTCTCGTCGGACCCCGCTTCCGACATGCACACCATCAAAGAGGTCTTTGACGTCTTCAGATCCTGCTCAGGGCTTCGTATAAATTATGGTAAAAGCGAAATTCTCCTGATAGGGCCTTCTCGCAAACCCCCCTGGACGCAACACTCTATCTTTTCGACCGCCAGCTCCTACATCACCTACCTAGGTATTAAAATTGGAAAGTTGCCTTTCTCCCTTTACCACCTCAACTATCCCCCCCTGATCGCGAAAATCTCTCAGGAAATGGTGAAATGGATGGATCTGCCTCTCTCGCTTCTGGGAAGATGCCACCTGCTAAAAATGGTTAGCTTTGCCAGGCTACTGTACCCGCTTCAAACCATCCCTTTGCTCCTTCTTCACAAGGACATCAAGATTCTGGAATCTACTTTTTCTTCCTTTATATGGCAGGGCAAACGCCCACGTATAGCCTTAAAAAGTTGCATCTTCCCAGACACGAGGGGGGTATCAGCCTGCCTAATATAAGACTGTATAATCTGTCATGGCAAAAAGAAAAGATAAGATTGCGCTATGGACAAATTTACCCGTTTGCTAGACAAGTTTAAATAAGTGAATGTTAAAATGATTATAATAAAGTGAACTGTGAAGGGTTAAAGCTGCCTGTGCTTGAAACCTATCCCTCTAGATGGGAATAGATTAGAAATGTGAAAAGTAAAATAAGCTTTGGCGCTAAAACCTAAATGGTGTATTAAAAATGCTAATACTCTGCAAATTACATAAAATGAAGCCCAATGTGGGAATTTCACCAATACACTGTATACGTGATATTAAAGCTATATGTAAATGGAAATGTGTATCCGTTATCCTACATAGTAACTATGCACAAGTGTGGTAAAAAATAATGACTATGCACAAGTGTGGTAAATGATATGATAAAAATTACAACTAATCTATCACAACTAAAAATGTAGGTGCTTTGACAAAAAGTGCTTTAGCTCACGTAAATGAGCCAATACTTATATTCTAAAAAGTGACAATCAAAAGGACATTGTGAAAATACCAAGTGAAAACATCAAAAAAATCAAAAAAATCATATAATGTCCAATCCAAAATGTGTTATAATGTCCAAAAAAATAACAATATTTGTTCAAAGTCGCATCATCTAGTTGCTGAAAAAACGCATAAGACTTTTATCAGATAGGAAGGTGAAGCAAGGTGACTGGTGAAAACAAGGGTTAAATTCCTCTCCGGTGCGCCACTCTGTGTTAGAGAAAAAATGTATATATGCGCTCACCAGACATTAAACCCTCAATGGGTTAACCAAGCAGTCACAGTATGAGCCACTGTGCAGCTCTCTCGAGGCTCTGCCACCGCTGTGCTGTGGGGATATTTTACACTCTTCCTTCCGTGAATGGTCCGTTTAGCGTTTGTACATGAAGGGAAACAGAAGTACAACCATGGTGCAATATTGTTGTAAAAACGTACTATGTTTATTAAAAACAGTTTTACTCACAAATTCCAAAAAAGATAGATCGCTGTGAAATATACTCCGCCTGGCGTTACTGCTTGAATAGCAGTGTAAGGTGCACATTGGTTTAAACATGGGGTTGAAATTTGCACCTGACAAAGGTCTGGATAAATTTGAAACTTACATAGACCTCCAAAAATTCGTGAGGAAACTTAATATCACCAAGTTTTTTGGTCCAACAAAGCCAAATACCAGGGACAAAGACAACGGTCCATACAAACATTCTCAATTAAGGAACAACTCCACATTCAACCCTAAGGTAACGCAGGATGAGAATATAAAAGTTTTCAAAAAGATGGTGGAGAACGATTTGAAGAACTTGGAAGTAAAAAGAACTAAAGGAAAAAACATATGGAACACCATTAAGCGGATAGAAAAACAGAAAGGCATAGTAATTAGACCAGCGGACAAAGGGGGGGGCCTGGTAATTTTAAACAAACAGGACTACGAGAGGGAAATGGAGAATTTACTTAACATCCCTAACACCTATAAGAAACTGAAGAAAAATCCCAAAGCTGAATACGAAAGGAAACTTAAAAAATTTGTAGAAAAAGGAAAAACCCTCGGCATTTTAAACAAAAAGGAATCCAGATATCTAATACAGAAGGCACCTAAAACTCCAATTATATACCACGTCCCTAAAATACACAAGAATCAGAGCAACCCACCTGGGCGACCAATTGTGAGTGGGATCGATTCCTTGTTCTCCAGATTAGGGGCCTATATTGATGGCTTCCTGCAACCGTTGGTAATCAAAGGAAAGTCTTATTTACGTGACAGCAAACAACTGATTGGAGAAATGAAAAATCTGACAATTCAAGAAAAAGACCTATTGGTCACGATTGATGTGGAATCGTTATACACCAATATAAGACAGGATGATGGGCTCAGTAGCGTCGAGTGGGCATTGCAACAGATGTCCGACCTAAAACAAGAACAAATACAATATCTAACGGAAGGTCTTAAAATGGCAATGCACCACAATTATTTTTGGTATAAGGGAACATACTATAATCAGATCAAAGGTGTAGCCATGGGGGCCAAATATGCCCCCAGTGTAGCGAATTTATTTCTCAATAGATGGGAGGAAGAGCAAATATATGGTGTACATAGGGAGAACCTCAAAATGTACCGACGGTATATAGATGATATCGTGATAATATGGGGTGGCACAGCAGAACAACTCCAAGAATTTTTCAACGAGATTAACCATAATATTTACAACATAAAATTCACTGGTAATTACAACAGCAACAGTGTAAATTACTTAGATCTACAAATATACAAGGAAGGAAACAAACTGGGCACACGCACTTTCTTCAAACCCACCGACCGTAACGGTTACATTCCCACAAATAGTTGTCATCATGCTAAATGGTTGGGGAACATACCGAAAGGCCAACTGATGCGACTTTACAGAAACTGCAGCAGAAGCACCGACTATGAACAACAAGCGGAAATAATAATAGAAAGGTTCAAAAATAAGGGATATGATGAAAGGGGCCTGCGTAAACTCAAAAATGAAATAAAACAAATGGAACGGAACAAATTATTGGAAGATAAAAAACAAGAGAGAACAAACAACACATCAGTTGCTTTCCTCACGGGATACAATAGGCAACATAAAGAGGTGGAATCCATCATCAAGAAACATTGGCCTATCTTGAAAGCAGATCACACACTCAAAGACATCCTCCCAAAAAAACCACGATTCATTTACAGAAGGGCACCTACACTGAGGAACAAACTTGTTAAAAACACCATTGATCCCCCGAAACAAATTAAAGTAGGGGGCAATCTGAAAGGTTTCTTCAGGTGCGGGAAATGCCTCCCGTGTAGAAATAGTAAAAAAACTGAAAAGAAAAGAACTACTTTCCAGTCAGCTTCAAATAAAAAAGAATATAGAATAAATGAGCTCATTACATGCAAAAGCACTTATGTCACCTACATTATAGAGTGCCCGTGCTCTAGACAGTATGTAGGACGCACCACGAGAGAACTCCAAACTAGAATTGGTGAACATATTAGGAACATTAAAAAAGGGTACCCCAATCACAGTGTCTCCAGACATTTTAGGGATTACCATAATCGTGACCCAGGACAAATGACATTTTATGGTATTGACAAAGTAAAGGCCCACTGGAGAGGTGAGGACAAAACCATCAAAATATCCAGAAATGAAACCAAATGGATATATATTTTAGATACCCTCCAACCCCAGGGAATGAATGTAGAGCTGGATTTGAATTGTTTTTTAACGAATTTTTAAAACTCCCCCAGTTTAAACTCATAACTATACATTATCGGTTCAGGGCAGGACCAATACAGCCCAAAAAAACCAATAAATCACATTATAACATTCGAACCACAACCTAGAAGGTTTTCCTTTCCCATCCTCCCCCACCCCCCTATTAATAATTATTTGACATCATAGAAAAAAGTCTGCCCCCTATGGGAGAATATGCCTAGCAACATGTGAGGCCATATACAAAGCCTTGAAATGAGGTACATATCTACACACTGAGTTCCCCATTCAACTTCACTATTAGTTTCCTTTCACCGCACTTTTTCTATCTAGTCTGCCCTATTAACAAATGTTTTTAAAAATAAGGCTTTTTAAAAATGAGCAGATATCAACATCTCCCCACAATATATTTATTTCACCTTATTGGTAAAAAGAAAAAAAGTTTTTTCTAATTTGTGTGAGCTTAGTAGCACACATACACATTTTTTCACTTTTAGTTATTTTCCTTTCCTCTTGTCCCCTTCTCTGGGGAATATGTCCATTTATTAATACAGTGGACATATAGTTCTTTACAGTTTTTTGTATTTTTGTTTTTAATCATTCATACTGAAAATAAACACATATAAAAATCCTGTATTCAGGAAGCCCAGCAGGTAACACATGCAATATACAGCTGGTTAGGGTATTACTATTAAATATATTAAATATATTAAATTTTATATATTTGGTCCTCATATATTTTAATATTTTCTCTTTTCTTTTCATATATTTTTTACATACATGGTATTAATTTTATTAATTGTTTTTATATATAGTTGTTAACCTCTTTTTTATAAATACCAATTGTATTCATGTATAATTACTGATATTCCCTTTATAAGTATACTGGAATAGTTATGTAGGTTGCGGTGCTATATTACTATATCTCACCATGCCCGGAGTCCGCAATTACAAATATATAGGCAAAAGTTTAATTGTGACAGTTACACAATATAAGACGGCACACCCTGGATTGACAATAAGCAAAGAATCTTCCCACGTTTATACTGTCACAAGAGACCATACAATACAGACACACAGCGGCTCGGATAGGGCATTCCCACAATTAAAATGGCGCTAATACATCGCGCAAGCGCAGAAGAGCACTGCACCCTACATAAACGTGAAGGTGCACCAATATGGCCGCTCCAGATGACGTCGCTCTGACGAAACGCGTAGGGCGTGGCCTAGGACGTGCACCTTACACTGCTATTCAAGCAGTAACGCCAGGCGGAGTATATTTCACAGCGATCTATCTTTTTTGGAATTTGTGAGTAAAACTGTTTTTAATAAACATAGTACGTTTTTACAACAATATTGCACCATGGTTGTACTTCTGTTTCCCTTCATGTACAAACGCTAAACGGACCATTCACGGAAGGAAGAGTGTAAAATATCCCCACAGCACAGCGGTGGCAGAGCCTCGAGAGAGCTGCACAGTGGCTCATACTGTGACTGCTTGGTTAACCCATTGAGGGTTTAATGTCTGGTGAGCGCATATATACATTTTTTCTCTAACACAGAGTGGCGCACCGGAGAGGAATTTAACCCTTGTTTTCACCAGTCACCTTGCTTCACCTTCCTATCTGATAAAAGTCTTATGCGTTTTTTCAGCAACTAGATGATGCGACTTTGAACAAATATTGTTATTTTTTTGGACATTATAACACATTTTGGATTGGACATTATATGATTTTTTTGATTTTTTTGATGTTTTCACTTGGTATTTTCACAATGTCCTTTTGATTGTCACTTTTTAGAATATAAGTATTGGCTCATTTACGTGAGCTAAAGCACTTTTTGTCAAAGCACCTACATTTTTAGTTGTGATAGATTAGTTGTAATTTTTATCATATCATTTACCACACTTGTGCATAGTCATTATTTTTTACCACACTTGTGCATAGTTACTATGTAGGATAACGGATACACATTTCCATTTACATATAGCTTTAATATCACGTATACAGTGTATTGGTGAAATTCCCACATTGGGCTTCATTTTATGTAATTTGCAGAGTATTAGCATTTTTAATACACCATTTAGGTTTTAGCGCCAAAGCTTATTTTACTTTTCATATAATCTGTCATGTTTATTGCGAACTGGCCTGGACTGGATCTCTCAATCCTCCAGATACTCCAACTACTCCATGGAAGCCGCCATGGTCTCCCCACTCTCGTTGACAGCTCTCCTCCACTGCAGGTGGAAGTCGGTACCATCACTGCTTCAACATAATCTCCTACTCAGGGACACTGCCATAGCCTGGAGGGAAACCAGGAAGTGCCTCAAACTCCCCCCTTTTGTTTCCAGACACCTCCCGATACAGGGGAACCCCACTTTCTCCCCTGGCCTACTCCACAAGCCATTCCACATCTGGAAAGAGAAGGGCATCACCAGTTTTGCTGCACTCTGTGATCTGGACTCCGGCCACCCTCTGCCCTTTTCACTCCTAGCGGAAAGGTTCTCCCTTCCGCCAGCTCACGCCTTCCACTACAGACAATGTGTCAGTTACTTGAAAGATATCTGCAGCGATGAACGTAAACGTTTCCCCCTAACCTTTTTGGATCGACTGCTCATGGACGATACTTATAAGATTTCAGACATCTACAAACCCGGAATTCTTCTCCACTGACATCCTCATCAGTTGCCAACTGGGAGAAAGACTTTCCTGCAAGGACTTAACAAAGTTTACCGCCTAACCCCCAACGAGCTATGGAGAGAATCACAACTAAAAATTGCCCACAGGGCATACCTTCCCTTCCTTCCATCTAACACCAATCAGGACAGCACCAAGTGCCCCCACTGCCTCCAAGACAGGCCCTCGCTGGCTCACCGTTTCTGGTCCTGTTCCTTCATTTCATCTTTCTGGGACCGGATCCTCTCCTACATCTTCAAAGTAACCCTGCTGAAATTGCCAAAGGACCCCCTCCTCCTCATCTTTGGATATTGGGACCCCCTCCTGCTTCCATGGTCTTCCATCAGAAGCCGCGTGCCCACAAGCTGCACGCCGTACAAACCCTCCCACGTAGACTGGGCTCTGCTATGTTTACTACTAGCCAGGAAATCCATTCTAAAGAGCTGGACTTCATCTCTTCCTCCCTCCGTCGCTCAGACGCAGAAAGAACTCCTTTCACTCCTATACAAGGACCGATGTAATGCAAATTTTCCGGACGAAAAAGCAAAGTCACGCTTCTATGCACTGTGGCTTCCCTTCATATCTGCTACTCTCCCTCCGGTGGACATCATTAACTTGGACCACTTCACCTTTTTCTACTACGGCGCTCGACAACTGAACTCGGGGACAGACCCCCCCCCCCCCATCTACTGTCTAATTTGCGCTCAGCAACCTACTGACCTCCGGGACTGCCCCTTGGAACCTCCTACCTCAGGGACTTTACACAAAAACCTCATACCCCCCCCCCCCTTCTTCACCCTTTTATTTCTTTATGTATGTGTCCCCCTCTTCCCCTCCCCCCCTTTTTTCTTTTCTACATTCAGTAGCTACCCCTGATCCTATGATATGTTACTTTACTTAATCTTGGGAAATGCCATTATCCTGGTATATATATATATTACTTTCGCAACTAACTCTTAACTCAGGATCCATCCAGTTACTGTCAGATTGCTGCTTTGTTCTACTAGTTTCACTACCTTCTGTTTGGTTCAAGTATTTCAGTCTTTAGTATAAGTTCACTATGATACAGCTACAATCTGCTCTCATTCTTATGCGCCTCATCTGTGATGATGGTCCCACTATATCGTACATGTCTCTGTTGCATCTGTACTGTTATCTTTATTTATTTCTCAATAAATTCTCTTTAAAAAAAAAAAAAAAAAGACAGCTCTGTATAGTCCTGCTCACCACTGTGGCTGCGTGACCTCACAGATTCGGCTCTGCCTGAAATGGTCAATGAAAACAATTGAACAAAAAAATATTATTTATTTTCAGTTTTACTTCAAATAGACTGTTATTTTGCCTAGTCAGAACAATGTAACAGGTTCTCTTGAAAGGACAATGTATACTCACCTTCTCTATGCATCTCATTAATTTCCTGAATGGGCAAAGCAGTGGGATCTCTTTGGCCTAACCCTGAAAGGCTAAGTTCACCTTTTTTTTTTTTCTATAAATTCCAGCTCCTATATGTACCAATACAGCATTAATGTACTTATTTAGCAAATTTTGCGAAGCAAGGCTTCCATCACAAGGTGAACTTAGACTTTAACATGAGCCCTTAACTTTTACATTTCTCTGCCAACACCTAGCCTCTAAAGGTAAGCCCTTTATTACAGTATTCACCTATGTTCAAATACTTTATCAGACATGTAAAACCTAACCCTAACTTTAACCTGAAAAGTTAAAATAAACTGCAGTGGTGAGACAAGGTTTTGTGGTGCCCAAGGTGAGGATGACAAAATACGCCCTCATCCCCACCACGGATGCTGAAACAGATGAGCCTTGCACGTCCTTATATTGGCTGGAACAGTGCAAAAATGACAGCCCTAAGGGGCCCATTGATATCACACACTGCATGACGTGTGTGCTGTTGTGTGTTGTGAACACACACTGCTATGTATGCATATATGCATCATACATACTAGGGGGAGTACAACTGGGGGAATCCATAGTGGAGAAGGATCTGGGGGTTTTGGTAGATCATAAGCCTAATAACAGCATGCAATGCCAAGCTGCAGTTTCCAAACAAGCAAAGTCCTTTCTTGTATTAAGAGAGGTATGGACTCCAGAGAGAGAGATATCATTGTGCCCCTGTACAAATAATTAGTAAGACCTCATCTGGAATATGCAGTTCAGTTTTGGGCACCAGTTCTCAAAAAGGATATTGGGGAACCGGAGAAAGTGCAGAGAAGGGCAACCAAACTCAGGGCCGACTTTAATATTGATTGGACCCTGGGCAAACATTTTCTTGGGCCCCCCTTCCATGTAATTTCACTCTCCACCTGCTCTGAGACATACAATATAGAGCAGCTAGACTCAAAATCAGTTTACTGAATCATATAAAGCAGCAATTGTGATTGGTTGCCAGAGGTTACAGTGTATCCATACCACTCACTGACTGGCTGCTAGAGGTTGCAGCACACATTATGGTACACTGATTATTTTCTAGAGGTTACAGCACATGACTTCTGCTTGTTGGTTGTTAGAGATTACTGTACATCAGTACTAATCACTGATTGTTTGCTAGAGGTTGCTGGACATTCTTACCACTCACTAATTGGTTGCTATAGGTTACTGCACATTATTACTGCTCTTTGATTGGTTGCTGCATATCCTTACCGCTCAATGACTGGTTGCAAGAGGTTAGTGCACATTAATACTGCTCACTGATTGGTTGCTAAAGGTTACAGCACATCATCTCCTCACTGCCTGCACACCATGGACTGGGGAGGTGAGAGGACCCATCAACAGACAGAAAACTCCTAGGAATCCTAGGACTCCTGGGATCAGTGGCAATGCTGGAGGAGGGGGTGTGATCAGTGGCAATGCTGGGGAAGGGTGGGGTGATCAGTGGCACTGCTGGGGAGTTGATGGGATCAGTGGCAGTGGTGGGGGATTGGGATTAGTTAGGAGGCAGTACACTGTGGCAAATTCTGAATCATGTAGAGCAAAGCTGGACATCGTTGGCAAGTATATAGTGGGGGATTCTACAATGACCACTAATGTGAGGGGGAGTTTGCATTGACTACCATGTAACTGGGGATTTTACACCACCCACCAATATAAAGAGGGATTTCTACACAGACACCAATGTAATAGGAACATTTACACCAACCACCAGTGTAAGGTGGAATATACAATGACCTCCATGTAAAGGGGATTTACACTGACAACCATTGTTGAGGAGCTTTGTACTGGCCACCAATGTAAGGTGACACTTCTACACCGACCACCTTTAGGGGGGGATTTACACTTACCACCAATGTAAAGGGAAGTGTACACTGATCACCAATGTAATGAAGAATTTACACTGACCACCAATGTAAGGGGGACCTTCACACTGGCCACTAGTGTAAGGCTGGGTTCACACTGCTGCACGGAATGGCTCTCAGGAGGGTCTGGTGCGTCCCCATTCACAGTTTTAGGTCCAATTTCAGTCCACATTTTTGGCTGAATTTGGACCTGAAATGGACCAAAAGATGTACAGGACTCCTGTGCAAATCATACCAGAGCTGCTCAGGAGATGTGTGGACTGGCTCCATAGAGAGCCGGTCACAATCTGCTAACGTGCAAATTGGATGCGGGGAAACCACATTGTATTGTGCAGAGGTTGGGGGGTGTACTGTGGGGGGCTTTGTATCGTGCAGCGGGTCGGCGGCTATGCTGTGTACTGTGGGGGCTTTGTATTGTGCAACGGGTTGGGGGCTGTGCTGTGTACTGTGGGGGCTTTGTATCGTGCAGAGGGTGGGGGGCTGTGCTGTGTACTGTGGGGGACTTTGTATTGTGCAGAGGGTGGGGCTGTATACTGTGGGTGCTTTGTATTGTGCAGAGGGTGGGTGGCTGTGTACTGTGGGGGTCTGTGTGCTGTGGGGGGGCTGTGTATTGTGCAGAGGGTGGGGGCTGTATACTGTGGATATTCAATTTTAGTTGACTAAAATTATTATATTAGACTAAAATGTACTGGAGATTTTAGTCGACTAAAATACGATGACTAAAATAGCATTTTAGTCAAAGACTAAAACTAAAACACTTTCAGAAGACTAAAATGGGACTAAAACTAAAATGCCATTTTAGTCCTAAGACTAAAACTGAATCGAAATTTGCTGCCAAAATCAACACTGGTGCTGAGGCACCATGTTTTGTGAAAAAGGGTTACACCTCAAATGCTGAGACACAGATCTGAGAGCTTTGAATATAGGAGAGTGGAGGAGATTAAGGTGGACATAGTGGATACAGTGCTAAAGTATTATCACTGGACTACACTTTGACTAACTGGATGCTCCAAGGAGAAGAGGGAAGAGGTAGCTGAATTTGCCATTGAGGATAACAGAGGCACTACTAGACCTGTAGGGTCGTACTCTGCCAGCAGCCCCTTTGTCTCACCACACTGCCAGCAATATTCACCACTTTGCCAGTAAAACAACCCTTCCCCTGCTGTCAACAGCAATCTGCATGCCTACTCCTCCTCCCCCAACTCTTGAACTAAACATTTGGCCCAATACTCCTATTCTCACCACCATAACTGTACAAACACCACCCCCACTCTCACCAACATGCATACCTTCGAATTCCTTGGTGCCTGATCCCTCTCCTCTCCCCTTGCACATAAATACATTCCCTCTTTCTCACCTTTATGCCTATGCTCCCTCTGTTTTCTTACCAACTCTGCTGCATCCCCCCTCAACACCACCCAACCTCGTCCCACCACTGTTTCTGCAGACAGACTACCCAATTTCTGTTAAGACCAGGACGTTTCTTGGACAGCTTAGTCTTCATGTAAATGAGGAGAGGAGGAAAAACTGTATTCTGAGTGTTATAATTACATGTATAAATTTCATACTGTCATAATAATATGCAATCATAACATTCTGTTTTTTGCATTACTAGTCCTTTAAAGCTAAACTCCTTGCAGAAAGGAATGTTTTGCATGGCTCTGCCCGCTATGTTAAAATGTAAGATGGTTAGAAAGAATATTGTCACAGTATTATGCCCTGTCACAGTGTGAGTAGGGTTAAGTTGCACCCACAGTCCTCATCCTCATCATTAGTAAATTCTGGTATATGTCCTGGAGCCCAGAGGTTTTGTAGAGGCTTAGGAGGGATGATTTCCCCAATCCTGGGTCCATGTTTTGACAGAAATCAGTACGCTGTTTGTGTAGATGTGTAGGTGTGCACAGACTTTTTAAGATAGGTGTGGGTAACAGTTCAGGCTGTCACCCTTCTCAGGAGTCTGAGTCTATGTGGCTGCAAGGGAGCAGCCAGAAATGCATTTGTGCAAAGTAATTGAGTATTTGTGTTTGGTATTGGAAGTAAAACACTGAATAACTCCCAACGGGATAACCCATGTGTTTTGAAACTTTATTTTATTAAAAGTGGGCAAGAAAGCCCTTTAAGGCCAGTTCACACCAGAATGTACATTTTCATGTGGCACATTTTTGACAGTCTATTTCTATGGTCTGCCAAAAGCATGGAAAAGTGCAAAAGTTAGTATTTTTTAAATTGCGCAGCATCATACTGCATGGTACTGCGGTACCATACATATATGTTTGCTAGATGCACTTTGGTTGCCATTAACAATTAATGGCACCCACATATGTCTACAGAGGGCAGTGTGTTTCCATGTAGTGCGGAAAACACACACGTTTCCTGTAATGCAACTGGTGTGAACAAGCCCTAAAAGAAGATTTTGAAAGTGGAGTGTAACCTTGGAATCACTACACTTGATCTAATTTCCTACAGTATCCAAGTGTTATAATGGGATCATAAGTTATATATCAGTGAGTGGATCCCTGCCAACAATCTTGTATTATTCATTGTAAATCAGGGGCTCAGGGGTTTTTCTGAGGCACAGCAATAAATTTGGTTACTAGGATAGGAAAGAAAAAAAAGGAAATGGGTAAAATGTAGATCCTAGACAGTAGATGGGGTGGAAGAATAGGACAGGGTAGCAACTGGATGGGGTCTACTACAATTAACCTACTGATAAGATGTCTCTTGTACTTGGCTTCATTATGTTAGATAGGGTTGGAATTGTTGTGATCTAGCCAAGTCGATCCAAGTACTCAATGTTTCAACAAATGTAAGATGTCTATCATTTAAACAAGATGTAAGCTCCTTTATGCGCATTATGCCGTTTATCTATGTGGCCCACTCTGTTACCAATGGAACAGAGGTTGTTCTCCAAGGTTCTGGCAACAGATGGGAAAAAACGAAGAATCTCCTTATATTCTGCCTTTTTTTGATCCCAGCATTATTTAGAGGAGGATGTTTCTAAGGACACCTACAAACCCACTCCTGTAGTCTGTTGAAATATGGAAAAAAACTGTATGACAACATGTCTGAATAGGTCCACAGTCCCACTGGACATGGAGCATGGTTCCCTTAACACCACTACACCTCTAACGTTGACTAGATAAAATTATTTCCATTTTTTTTTTTTAATGGTTGAGCAGTACTGTTGTGTTTTGCTATTTTTTTTCCTGGGTTCAGTTAGTTATACCAGTTAAATAAAAGGTTTATTCATCTTTAGAGAGTGAACATACTAGCTTACAATCCTACTCGGCTATATGGAATTATATGGACTAGGCATTTGGGGGGTGAATAAGAAATATAATGTTCTGAGAGGAAAACTGTTTTAATTGGGGTAATATCCCATTTAAGGGTACCCTGTAGTTAAGACAAAAAAAGTCACATTATTGGAAATTATATGCCAGAAACCTGGGTGTGATTGGTGTTCTTCATTGATTTGTGCAAGAAGCTTAAGGTCATGGGAGTTAAGGGATTGTGAAATAAAGTTGATATCCAGAGAAAATATGTTGTGCAATATAGCCACAGCGGGAACTCGTGTTTACCTAGAACAAGGATAAATGAGCCCATGTACATTGAAGAATGGTATGTTTGTTAGTGCCCCATGTTATGAGGAAACATTTTATGCATATCAGTAGATCTTTGTTTTTTCGGAGAAGGGAGGGTATTACCAGGGAGGAGATGTGTGAGGAATAGACATAAGGGTTTGTTTCAGTGCTGTCCATAGCTTATGTTAGCTGTTAGTGAACCAATCAATCACATGTCCCAGTAATACTGTTTTGTATTAAAGTTCCAGGTGTGAGTTCTGGACAGGGGTAACTCATATTTTTCAAGACTCGATTTCCCTTCTGGTCCCACTAACTGTCTGTATGCTGGGTCTAGTGGAGGAGGTGGCTCTTTTTTTATGCTCGTAAGGCCATTTTGCTATGTGGGGAAAAAAAACGGAGGCCCCTACATTATCTTATTGGAAGGGTATTATTAATAAGGTTCTGCCTTTGTACAAGGGTATGTACTTAAGTAGGGGCTGTCCCAAAAAAAAATGAAAACGTGTTGCAGTGTTGGCTTTCAGCAACTGAACCCTTGGTTGAATTTTTCTCTTCAGTATTATGACAGTGGCACTGATATATCTGTCTCATATGTGAACTATTGTGTCTTGACTATGGGATCCTTACTGTTTTCATGTGGTTTACTGTTGGGATGACCTCAGGCGCAGAAGATATTGTAACTCAAATAGGTGATTGACATTTGCTTCAAGGATATTCCTAGGTATTTAATAGCTTGAATCACCTAGCACAATGGGATTTGTTCCTTAACCACTTGCTTACTGGGCACTTAAACCCCCCTCAGTCCCAGACCAATTTTCAGCTTTCAGCGCTGATGCACTTTGAATGACAATTGCGCGGGCATACAACACTGTACCCAAATGAAATTTTTATCATTTTTTTCCCACAAATAGAGCTTTCTTTTGGTGGTATTTAGTTACAGCTCGGAGTTTTATTTTTTGCTAAACAAACAAAAAAAGATGCAAAAAAAATCATGTTTTAATAGTTTGTTATAAAATTTTGCAAACGGGTCATTTTTCTCCTTCATTGAAGTGTGCTGATTAGGCGGCACTGATAGGCTGCATTGGTGGGCACTGATGGGCTGCATTGGTGGGCACTGATGGGCTGCATTGGTGGGCACTGATAGGCTGCACTGGTGGGCACTGATAGGCATAGTTAAGGCGGCACTAATAGGCACAGATAAGGCGGCACCGATGGGCACAGATAAGGCGGCACTGATGGGCAAAGATGGGCACAGATAAGATGGCACGGATGGGTGGCACGGATAAGTGGCACGGATGGGTGGCACGGATGGGCACTGATAGGTACCACAGATAGATGGGACTGATGGGCACTGATAGGTGGCACTGATAGGTGGCTCTGATAGGTGGCACTGCTGGGCACTGATGGGCGGCACTGCTGGGCACTGCTGGGCGGCACTGGGGTGCAGCACCTTTGAGGCAGATTTTGGGTGGCACTGTGGGTGGCACTGCTGGGTGGCACTGTGGGTGGCACTGTGGGCACTGCTGGGTGGCACTGTGGGCACTGCTGGGTGGCACTGTGGGCACTATGGGCACTGCTGGGTGGCACTGACAGGGGGGCACTTACTTTATTTCAGGATGGCACTGCGGATGGCAGGTGGGCACTGGCAGGGGGCAGGTGTCCGTTTAAATTGCTGGCCGTGATCGGGACTGATGTCCCGAACACGGCCGCCGGCGATCGGCTTTTTTTTTTTCTCCTCGCGCTGTAAGCGCGAGGAGGAATACTAGCCTATTACCGGCTCCGTTTTATCACATGATCAGCTGTCATTGGCTGACAGCTGATCACGTGATAAGGGGTCGGGATCGACCCCTTACACGGATCGGTGATCAGGCGAGTCTCACGGACTCGCCGATCACAGAGCGCGCCGCGCGCGCCCCTCAGGGGGCGCGCAGGCCGCTCGTAACCGGGACTACGTCAATAGACGTAGTCCCGGAAATGTGGGTCCGCGCTATTGCCGTCATTTTGCAATAGCGCGGTACCCAAGTGGTTAAAATGGTACAGTAGATCTTTTTTCAGCCATGGAGATATTATGGGCTTCAGATGTGTGTGTGTGTGTGTGTGTCTGTGTGTGTGTTAACTTTGAAGTAACTAAGAAATCCAAATCTGTAAATTTCTTGGGTTGAAAGAGAAAGGCAATTCTAGGGTTGGACACGAACAACAGAAGGTCATCTGCATAGTGCCCTAAATTGTAATGAAGCTGTCCAACTACTAGCCCTTTTGTTGGCTCTCTTTGTCATATTGTATTGGCCAGGTGCTCCATAGCCAATATATGAAGATAAGGTAAAAGGAGACAGCCCTGAACACAGTGGCATTGCTAGGCAGGTGCGGTGGGTGCGGGCCAGAGGGGTGACACCTGTGGGTAGTGGCACCACCAACACCACCTGCAGCATTGTGTACTGCGCCGTGGCTGTGTCCCTCAGCGGAGCAGAACTAAGCCGCCTCCCCTCCTCTTGGTTTACATCCACAGAGAAGAAGGAGCTGAGCTTGAGGGACACACACGCTGTGTGTGTATGATTACTGCTGTTCTGAGGTCTGCGGGGGGGTGTCTGCACTGGGGGGGGTCTGCACTGGGGGGGGTCTGCACTGGGCAGTCTCTGCACGGGGGTCTGCACAGAGGGGGTCTTCACTGGGGGGTGTCTTCACTGGGGGGCAGGTGTCTGCACTGGGGGCGGGTGTCTGCACTGGGAGGGGTGTCTGCACGGAGGGGGGTGTCTCCACTGGGGGGGTTTCTGTACTGCTGGGGGGGTCTGCAATGAGGTGTCTGCACAGGGATCTGCCCGGAGGGAGGTGCCTGCACTGGGGGGTCTGCACTGGGCAGGTGTCTGCACTGGGGGGGTGTCTGCACTGCAGGGTGTCTGAACTGGTGGGGGGCCTGCACGGAGGGGGGTGTCTGCCCTGGTGGTCTGCACGGAGGCGGTGTCTTTACTGAGGGGGTTCTGCACTGAGGGGGGGTCTGCACTGTTGGGGTTCTGCACTGAGAGGGGGTCTGTAACTGAGGAGGGTTTGCACTGAGAGGGGTGTCTGTACTGTTGGGGGGTCTACACTGGGGGGTCTGCACTGAGGGGGGTGTCTGTACTGTTGGGGGGTGTCTGCACTGCAGGGTGTCTGTACTGTTGGGGGGTCTGCACGGAGGGGGGTGTCTGCCCTGGTGGTCTGCATGGAGGGGGTGTCTTTACTGAGGGGGTTCTGCACTGAGGGGGGTCTGCACTGTTGGGGTTCTGCACTGAGAGGGGGTCTGTAACTGAGGAGGGTCTGCACTGAGAGGGGTGTCTGTACTGTTGGGGGGTCTACACTGGGGGGTCTGCACTGAGGGGGGTGTCTGTACTGTTGGGGGGTCTGCACTGGGGGGGTTTGCAGTGAGGGGGTGTCTGTACTGAGGGGGGTGTCTGTATTGTTGGGGGGTTTGCAGTGAGGGGGTGTCTGTACTGAGGGGGCTCTGCACTGAGGGGGGTGTCTGCAATTCTGGGGGGGTCTGTACTGAGGTGGGGGTGTCTGTACCGATGGGAGGTCTGCAGCGAGATGGGGGTGTCTGTACTGAGGTGGTGGTCTCTGTACCGATGGGGGGTCTGCACCGAGGTGGGGTTGTTTGTACTGATAGAGGGGTCTGCACTGAAGGGGGGTCTGTACTGAAGGGGGACTATAGTTGGTGGGGGGTGACACCATTTTTTTTTCGCACCGGGTGACACCAACCCTAATGACGCCACTGCCTGAACATTCCATTTTGAACAAAGATAGGAGAGAGATGTTGCCCTCTGCTCTGGATGTGGGACAGATATATATAACCATTATTTTGTTCAAGAGGCTGGTGGGTTTTCCTGTTTATGTTAGAGTGGCTGATTGAAAATCCCAGCCCAGGCAATCAAATGCCTTCTCTGCGTCTACAGAAAGCAAACACAGAGGGCACATAGATTTGATGGCATAATCAATAAGATTAACAGCTTAATGTTGTCTTGTGCCTCACAGAATAGGGAAAAAAATTCTCAGTATTAATCAGTGAGAAGATGTGGATTTTAAGCCTGTTTGCGATGATCTTGACAATACACCTTATGTCCACATTAGTAAGAGGGATGGGTCTATATCTAGAACATTGCATTGGGTCCTGAAGAAACCATCCATCCTGGGCTTTTTCCAAGAGGCAGAGTGTTTCTGAAACCCCATGATCCTAAAGCAGAGTTTTGTGACACACCACTACTTCACAATCCAAGGTCAGCAAGTTCAGTAGTGATAACGTAACCACAGAGTTTACTCTGAAGCTCACTTAGATGATGTTTGTCACCTGGTCACATAATATTGCAGAGCTCTGTATAGTACCTCTAAATAACTGAGGCAATTTCCTCCAACCTTTAAACACGTCGGTGTGAGAACAGAATATTTTAGGCTATTTTATGTAGATGTGAAATTGTTTGGTTCATATACAGTGTGCCAAGGGCTTACCACATAGATTGCCATATTCACACATATTATGAAGTGTGGAGTTTCTCTGTCAAAGATAAAATTGGCCTACAAGTTTATTAAAATAATTTCCCTTTTGGAGCAGAATTTGGCAAGTTGGGCCATTGTGTCAGATCAAGAATACAGGTAATAGTGCAACAGTTGAGAAGTGATGAATATGCAAGTAGTTCAGTAGAAAACAGCACATACAGCGGATGAGCAGATCTCTAGGCAGAGCAGGCTTTATTGGTACTTGTGCTACAGATGTCAATAAAGCAGCACTAAGACTGGTACATAGCAGAAGCAAGTCAAAACAGGCGTGGTTGTACAGTGAGTTTGATATAGAGGAGGGTCAAGCAGAGGCATAATCTAGACAAGCTGGGTCACACATGTGTAGTTCAGAGTCAGAACGGGGCACGATCAGCAGTGAGGGGATAGCAGGATTAGAACAAGCTAAGTCATATACAACAATACATAGAGCAGATGTAAGCTGGGCAAGCGGAAAACACAAGGTAGCATCCACTATCACAAGTAACGAGGATGTGCTAAGACAGGTATTTTTATTTTAAGTCACAGTAATGGTTTGGCCAATCACTGTCATTTTCCATGCAAGGGTTGTCCCAGGTAAGTTTTGCTCATTCTTAAAGGGACGGTCCGAATCCTGGTACTAACACTTTAATTTGTTTGTGGACATTCTCTAAGGTATGATTAGAGAGTGCTGTGATGAGGGCAGAATTTTGTTCTTAAAGTTTGGTTCCTGGCCAAATAATACTCCATGCAGGGTATGTTTTAGGACTGACTAGGAAGTGCAGTCTGATCCTGTAAGGTTCAGTTCTAAAATATGTGGTAGTTTTGTTAATAACCTCCATCACAGTTACCTCTCCTAGTAGTGAGTTATTTAGTCTCCAAAAGGAGAAAGGTTTTGGGCTCATGCACATCATGCGCACGCAACTTTCTGAGTTCAGATCCAAAATGTATGCATACTTGTATGGATCTGAAAGTAGCAGTACTGTATCTTATGGGTCCATACACACTGGTCCATTTTGGTCCACAGGGTGTAGCTGCATAAACAAAATGAGAAAAATATGCATTCAGTGTAGTGTGTTTGGTTGCATTTTTACACTATACATGTATTGAACTCTGTGGCTGCTGCTCAGGGCTGACATGTAAACAACAGTTTGTAGTCAGAAGTCATGTAAATATTTCCCCTAACCAACCAACAGGGAGAATTATATGTAACGTTTCAGGAAAAAATTCAGGATAAGCAAGGGCACTCTATGGTGGGACACCCCGTACTCTTAAGCCCCATACACGCTATCAGATTTTCAGATTTTTCCTTCAGATTTACCAAAACCATGTAGTGTAAGGGCCTGCCTGATTGCAAACAAATTGAAACTCCTAAGGTTTGACCTCATATTATATGGTTTTGGTAAATCTGAAGGCAAAAATCATCAGAAAATCTGATAGTGTGTACGAGGCTTTACAGGCACATATCAAAAGTAAGGCATAGGCTGCATTCCACTAAAGATGTGTGATTACATGAAATGCTGTGTTGGGTGGCGCTACCTATGACATCATCACGCACGCTCGATGCTGGGTGGCAGTGCCATGTTTCACATGTTCTCTCTTGAGTATTATTTTTAAATAAAACCTATGCAAATTTTGATGCTGGACCATGGAGTATTTTTTTATTTTCTCTGAGTATTACCTGGTTAATGATTGTGGAGACGGTCTGCTGGAGTATTGTGAGGAGGGTTCGAGCCATGTAGTATGATTGATCCTGGGCTGCTGTTCATTGCATCCATGGTAGATTGACTTGCTATAACCTAGAGGTCTGAGCATTTCGGTAAGGAACGTATATATTGGTGGTGGGACTCTCCGCAAGAAGTTGTTTTGTTTGAAACAGTCACCATTTCTACTTTGGAAGATTCCATATTTGGGACTTTGGCTTGTTTAACTTTTGGCAATTGCACCTTGATGTCTTTCTTTTGCACGTTTATTATTTAAATATTAACACTTTATTCATTTATTGCACGCAATTTGTATACATTTTTGATGTATGAATCTAATTGAATATTCATTTGATGAATTCTACAATAGTGTATGTTTGAGTTTTTTATGGCACTGAACCTAGATAATATTTAAAGTGACAGTGCACTCATGGTAGAAGTTCATCCACCAAGCATGCTCCTCTTGTTTATTGGATTTGTGTGTATAGTAATGGCATGAACTGTGGGTGTATGGTGTATCATATATACCTGATATGCTTTGGACATTTTCATTTTCAATGCATTACTGTCAGGTGGTTGTAAGTGCTTCTACTCCTTGATAGCGGCTGGTCTCATTTCAGCATCCTGGTTTTGGCTGTGATGCATTCTCCTTGTCTGTTTGTCCACCTGCAAGGTGATTGATGCAGCCAATCTCTGGGTGGAGACCAAACCTGATTTAGGCCAGCCAAGACTGCAGTCTCATGCTTGTGATATTATTTTTAACATGTGCCCCAAGCTCCCCGTTTGTCTACCTTGTCTGCTGTTTGGATTCTCCTGTTTTACGACCTTGGGTTGAAACTCTGACTCTTCTCTGAATTCTGTTTGCCTTTTTTTACCAAGAATTGACTCTGACTATTCTAAATCTTGCCTGCCTTGTACCTGGACTGTCATTGAAGCAGTCTACCCGTCTGCCAACTGCAAGTACCTGTTTGCTGTGCTCAGTTTGTTTGTCCCAGCATGGTAGCCAGGCATTGAAGCATTGTGTATAAGTCCTGGGCACAACCGAGTACCAGTAGGGGACTGCTATAGGTGAAGAACACAGAAGCTAACTATAGTGCCTGACATCCTGTGTTAGGGGTAAGTGTGAAAATTACATTAGCTAATAAATTTCATCACTTTAAAACCAAAGTAAAAATTTTGTTTTAGGTAGTTGTAAGCCTTGATAGTACAATTAATTATAGATTGGTTAGCACATTGGATTGGAAAATAGAGTCATTAGAAAAAGGACACAATTTACAGTTCAGAGTTAATGAAGCCCTTGATTTGGTAATCTCTGTTCAATAATTAAATTAGAGTTGCATAAAGAACACTGTTCTATATGTCAGTAAGTATGTAGATCTTTCATTTACATTTCCCCTTACCGAGTTTTAACACAACATAGACCTGAGAAAACGTAACTTTGCAGTCTTTTGTCCTTTTATATGTCATTTTGTCAACAAATTCTAGGTTCATTTTGATGTCATCGTAGTAATCTAGATAATTTTAAATTGCCCCTCTGCTCTTTTTATAGGATGTACAATTATTTGGAGATCATTACCTAAACAGACAAGATTGTTTAACCAGTTAAAAAGCATTTAAACCAAAAAACAAAAAAGTGTAATGTAAACCTCTGAGGCAATGGCATAATGTGCTAGTAAGCATTGCATACTAGCACATTATGATATACTCACCTTGGAACAAAGCTCTCTAGCTTTGTAAAGTCACCACTGAGAAGGCTGACATGTGACCCCTGTCTTTATTCTGAGTTTGCAAGCTCTGGCTATGTGACTGGCCAGAGCCGTGATTATGTCACTCCCACGCATAGGTGTGGGAGCCTTCGGTTTCCGGCACAAAGCTTCGGCAAGATATGCTAGACCTTCAGGGCGCATGCGCTAGTGAGGTCACTGGCTGCATGTAAGGGGAATATCTCCTAAACAGTGCACGTTTAGGAGAGAGTAATTTTACCTATAGGCAGCCTATACTTTTACCTGTAGGTAAAAATGATCAAGTGGGGATTATTATTATTATTATAGGTACTTGTATAACGTCATCAATTTATGCAGCACTTTACATACATATTATACATTTATATCAGTCCCTACCTTCAAGGAGCTTACAATTTAAGGTCTCTAACTCATATTCATACATACTATGGTCAATTTAGACAGGATCCAATTAATCTACCAACATGTCTTTGGAGCGTGGGAGGAAACTAGAGTACCTGGAGGAAACCCACACAAGCATAGGTAGAACATGCAAACTCCAGGCAGGTGGTGTCATGGTTTTTATTTGAACCAGTAAACCTTTTTACTGCTAGGCAAAAGTGCTAACCACTACACTACACCACTGTGCTGCCCTGGATTACAATTGTGCACTTAAAAAGATGAGCGAGGCCTGTAATTGTCATCATAGGTATACCTTAACTGTGAAAGATAAAATGTGGAAACAAATCCAGATAATCACATGGTCTAATTTTTGAACGCATGTATTTGCAAATTACGGTGGAAAATAAGTATTTTGTCAATATCAAAAGTTAATCTCAATAATTTGTTATATATCCTTTGTTGGCAATGACAGCGGTCAAATTTTTTCTGTAAGTCTTCACAAGGTTGTCACACACTGTTGCTGGTATGTTGACACATTCCTCCATGCAGATTTCCTCTAGAGCAGTGTTGTTTTGGGGCTATCGCTGGGCAACACGGACTTTCAACTCTCTCCAAAAGGCTATGGGGTTGAGATCTGGAGCCTGGCTAGGGCAATCCAGAACCTTGAAATGCTTCTTATGAAGCCACTTTTTCGTTGCCGGGGCGGTGTGTTTGGGATCATTGTCATGCTGAAAGACCCAGCCACGTTTCATCTTCAATGCCCTTGCTGATGGGAGGAGTTTTACACTCAAAATCTCACGATACATGGCCTCATTCATTCTTTCATGTACATGGATCAGTTGTCCTGTTCCCTTTACAGAGAAACAGCCCCAAAGCATGATGTTGCCAACCCCATGCTTCACAGTAGGTATGGTGTTCTTTGGATACAACTCGGCATTCTCTCTCCTCCAAACAAGACAAGTTGTGTTCCTACCAAACAGTTCTACTTTGGTTTCATCTGACCATATGACATTCTCCCAATCCTCTTCTGGATCATCCAAATGCTCTCTAGCATGTACTGGCTTAAGCAGGGGGACACATCTGGCACTGCAGGATCTGAGTCCCTGGCAGGATAGTGTGTTACTGATGGTAGCCTTTGTTACATTAGTCCCAGCTCTCTGCAGGCCATTCACTAGGTCCCCCCATGTGGTTCTGAGATTTTTGCTCACCGTTCTTGTGATCATTTTGACCCCATGGGGTGAGATCTTGCATGGAGCCCCATGTCTTCCATTTTCTAATTATTGCTCCCACAGTTGATTTCTTCACACCAAGCTGCTTGCCTATTGCAGATTCAGTCTTCCCAGCCTGGTGTAGGTCTACAATTTTGTTTCTGGTGTCCTTCGACAGCTCTTTGGTCTTCACCATAGTGGAGTTTGGAGTGTGACTGTTTGAGGTTGTGAACAGGTGTCTTTTATACTGATAACAAGTTCAAACAGGTGCCATTAATACAGGTAATGAGTGGAGGACAGAGGAGCCCCTTAAAGAAGAAGATACAGGTCTGTGAGAGCCAGAAATCTTGCTTGTTTGTAGGTGACCACATACTTATTTTCCACCATAATTTGCAAATAAATTCTTTAAAAAAATCAGACAATGTGATTGTCTGGATTTCTTTCCACATTTTGTCTCTCATAGTTGAGGTATACCTATGATGACGATTACAGGCCTCTCTCATCTTTTTAAGTGGGAGAACTTGCACAATTGGTGGCTGACTAAATACTTTTTTGCCCCACTGTACCTACTCAAAAAAAGTGTTAGGCCCCCTTTCACACAGGTCGCATCCAGTTTTTCTCAGCAGGGAATCAGCAGACTGAGCAGAGTGGCCAGATGACAAGTCCATATCCACTCTGGCTATGCAGGGGCCTAAAGGAGAGGGGAGGCGGGAGATGAGCAGATACTCCCCAGAAGGTGAAGTTCTGTGGTTTAAAGTGGCCCTATATTTAAACCAAATTTTTGTCTATCTAATAAGAATGAATACTTATTTAAGCAGATCAGTAGAAATGTACCTTTATCATATGATTCTTCATTAGAAGCAGTAAAAATAAGTTTAATAATAATTATAACACTAAAGACTAAACATAGGGTATGAATGCACCCACAACCACTTATTTTATAAAAAACAAAAAAACAAAAAAACAAAAAACATTATCATGCTTCCATCATCACAAACTGACAGATCTGTCATTAAAACGGTGCACGAGTTTGGGGTATACCTACTTTCAAACAGCATCAGCCCAGGGGCGGATCCAGAGTCTAGTCTCGGGAGGGGCACTGCCAGAAAATAAGTTTTTTTTTGCGGGCAATTTATCGGGGACATGGCTGGTGCTAGCGTTTCAATCATGACGGCACCATGGTTAATATGGTGTCAGGATGTTGGAAGCGCATTATTTCTATTATTACATTGTTATATAGAATGTTATATAAAATGAAATGGTTCAACTCACCATAATGCAGAATCAGTGAGAGCCCAGAGTGTGTCACCCGTCACCAGTTGCAGATCGTCACTTGCCATGCCACACGTTGTGGACTGTCACTTGCCACGCCACCTGCCACCAGATGCCGATTGTCACTTGCCACGTCACCTGCCACACGTTGCAGATTGTCACTTGCCACCAGATACGGATTTCCACGTCACCTGCCACACATTGCGGACTGTCACTTGCCACGTTACCTGTCACACGTTGCAGATTGTCACTTGGCACGTCACCTGCCACACGTTGCAGATTGTCACTTGCCACACCATCTGCCACCAGATACAGATTTCCACGTCACCTGCCACATGTTGCGGACTGTCACTTGCCACGTCACCTGCCACATGTTGCAGATTGTCACTTGCCATGTCACCTGCCACACTTTGCAGATTGTCACTTGCCACGTCATCTGCCACCAGATACGGATTGCCACTTGCCATGTCACCTGCCACACATTGCAGACTGCCACTTGCCACATCATCTGCCACATGTTGCAGATTGTCACTTTCCACGTCATCTGCCACCAGATACGGATTTCCACATCACCTGCCACACGTTGCGGACTGTCACTTGCCACGTTACCTGCCACATGTTGCAGATTGCCACGTCACCTGCTACACGTTGCGGATTGTCACTTGCCACGTCACCTGCCACCAGATACAGATTGCCACTTGCCATGTCACCTGTCATTTGTTGCCAATTGTCACTTGCCACGTCACTTTCCTGCTGTCGGGGCGGAGGGAGTGATTGTGATGAGTATGGACAAGATGGAGGGATGAGGTGATGCAGGTAGGAGGGGCCAGCACACTCAACACACTCAGGGGCGGACGCATAAAGGGAAGATTGCTGGCGCTCTGCCTCTGTCACACAGTGCCCCTATAGTGTCATATTTTGCTCCCCATCACAGAATGCTCCGGAAGTGATGTTGCAGCCAGAAATTTAGCACTGCGCATGCACGATGCGTTCCAAACACTTGCACCATGCGTTTCAAATGATTTGCAACAATGCAGACCAGTGAAACAGTCCGATAATGTCAGAGAAGTGAGGGGAGGTAATCCCCTCCCTGAGCCACAGTTACCTGCTCTCTCTCCGCCGCTCTGTCTAAAGTTAATGTCACGATTACCTCCCCTCACTTCCGTGACATTATCCGACGGTTTCACTGACCTACATTGTCGGAAACCCTCTGAAACGCATGTGTAAGCATTTGGAACGCATCGCGCATGCGCAGTGCTAAATTTCTGGCCGCAACGCCACTTCGGGAGCATTCTATGATGGGGAGCAAAATATGACACTACACCGCTCCTCCAGGCAGCTCCTGTCACGTGACGTCGGCTCTGAGTCTGAGACTCCGAGTCTGACGTGAGTCACGTGACTGTCTCAATGACATCACTCGTTGCTAGACGCCAGGCGGGCAGGCGCTAGCAACGAGTGCAGGGTTGCCAAGCCAACGGCTCAGCTCCACCCACCTCCTAGCTCCTCCTGGTCCAGTGCCGCCGTGTAATACACCAGAGTCTCTCTCTCTCTCTGCGCCGCTGATCGCTGATGAGACAGAGAGAGAGACTTGGGCATAGCAGCGCTGCAGCCTGCAAGTCAGTCGGTGACAGTGTGATATTTTCGGGGGGGGCAATTGTCCTGTTGCCCCCCCCCCCTGGATCCGCCCCTGCATCAGCCTCAGGTATCATTTTCAATTAAATATAAATTCCATAATATCTTGGATCCCTATGGTTCCTTTACAGTGTCTTGAAAAAGTATTCATACCCCTTGACATTATCCACATTTTGTCATGTTACAACCAAAAACAGAATTGAATTTTATTGGGATTCTATGTGATAGACCAACACAAAGTGGCTTATAATTGTGAAGTGAAAGGAAAATTATATTGGTTTCAAAATTGTTTACAAATAAATACGTGAAAAGTGTGGCGTACATTTGTATTCAGCCCCCCTGAGTCAATACTTTGTAGAAGCATCATTTGCTGCAATTACAGCTGTAAGGCCACTTACACACGGGCGGACTGTCTGACGGACTTGGTCCGCTGAAACGTGTTTCAGCGGACAATCCGCTCGTGTGTGGGCTTCAGCAGACTTTTTCAGCGGACAGTCTGGCGGACTAAGTCTTTCGGAATTTCTGTAATATTGTCCGTCTAAACTTGGTTTCAGCGGACAGTCCGCTCGTGAGTAGGCAAGTTGGACGGACTAAGTATGGCGCATGCTCAGAAAGGATTTACACGGCCGAAGGTTGCATTGCAGTGTATTGGACGTCGTATTTCTAGTCCCGTCGTACGTGCTGTACACGTCATCGCGCAAGCTTTCAGCGGACTGTCTGTTCGTCGTGTGTGGTCAAGTCCGTTCATTCAAAAGTAGGACGGACTGTCTGTCGGATTGTCTGACGGACTTAGTTGGACGGATAGTCCGCCCGTGTGTACGCGGCCTAAGTCTTTCTGGGGATGTCTCTACTAGCTTTACACATCTAGAGAGGGACATTTTTGCCCATTCCTCTTTGCAAAATAGCTCAAGCTCTGCCAGATTGGATGGAGAGTGTCTGTGAACAGCAAATTTCAAGTTTTGCCACAGATTCTCAATTGGATTTAGGTCTGGACTTTGACAGGGCCATTCTAACAAATTAATATGCTTTGATTTAAAACAGTGGTCATCAACTCCTGTCCTCAGGGCCCTGTAACAGGCCAGGTTTGCAAGATGACTGAAATATATCACAGGTGATATAATTTGTTGCTCAGTGATTGCAGTATTCTAATCATCCTCATCCTGAAGGTAATCCATAAAACCTGGCCTGTTAGCAGGCCCTGAAGATAGGGTTGATGACCACTGATCTAAACCATTCCATTGTAGCTGTGGCTGTATGCTTAGGGTCGTTGTCCTGCTGGAAAGTGAACTTTTGCCCAGTCTCAAGTCTTTTGCACTCTAACAGGTTTTCTTTTAAGATTGCCCTGTATTTGGCTCCAGCCATCTTCCCATCAACTCTGACCAGCTTTCCTGTCCCTGCTGAAGAAAAGCATCCCCACAACATGATGCTGCCACCACCATATTTCATGGTGGGGATGGTGTTTTCAGGAAGATGTGCAGTGTTAGTTTTCCGCCACATATAGTGTTTTGCTTTTAGGCCAGAAAGTTCAATTTTGGTCCTTTTTGACAAGAGCACCTTCTTCCACATGTATGCTGTGTCCCCCACATGGCTTCTCGCAAACGTTAAAGGGGACTTCTTATGGCTTTCTTTCAACAATGACTTTCTTCTTGCCACTCTTCCATAATGTTCAGATTTGTGGAGTGCACAACTAATAGTTGTCCTATGGACAGATTCTGCCAACTGAGCTGTTGATCTCTGCAGCTCCTCCAGAGTTACCTCTTGGCTGCTTCTCTGATTAATGCTCTCCCTGCCCGGTCTGTCAGTTTAAGTGCACAGCCATGTCTTGGTAGGTTTGCAGTTGTGCCATACTCTTTCCATTTTGGGATGATGGAATGAACAGTGCTCTGTGAGATGTTCAAAGCTTGGGCTATATTTTTATAACCTAACCCTGCTTTAATCTTCTCCACAACTTTATCCCTGGTGTGTTCCTTGGTCTTCATGATGCTGTTTGTTCACTAAGGTTCTCTAACAAACCTCTGAGGGCTTCACGGAACAGCTGTTTTTATATTACACACAGGTGGACTTTATTTACTAATTAAGTGACTTCTGAAGGCAATGGGGTCCACTAGATTTTAGTTAGGGGTATCAGAGTAAGGGGGGCTGAATACAAATGCACGCCACATTTTCAAATATTTATTTGTAAAACATGTTGAAAACCATTTATCATATTCCTTTCACTTCACAAGTATGTGCCACTTTTATGTTGGTCTATCACATAAAATTTGTTTACATTTTTAGTTGAAACATGACAAAATGTGGAAAATTGCAAGGTGTATGAATACTTTTTCAAAGCACTGTATATACAGTATATTGACCACCGTAGTCTGGGTACCCACTTGTGACATTGAACGTGGACAGGTCTTACAGCAACCTTGGCAGTTTACAGGCTGATATGCAGGGGTAGCAGGATGGATCCTAATATTACCTACTTGAAGAACCTTTGACCAAGGTGGGCAAGTTGGGTAGAGAGCGATAAAGTGCCCTCATTCTCCACAATAGAAAGAAAGACAAAATCCTCTCCTCCACTTTCTTTCACCTTTAGACAGCTTGGATTGGATGACTCCGATCTCCATGGGTTCCACATCTTCCAGGGTCAGTGTGTGTAATACCTCAGGAGCGTCTAGGCTTTGTGGGTTTAGAGCTTCACGGCTTGGCACATACTGGAATGGCTTGGAGTAATATCTGTACAGGGTATTCATGTCCCTGGGACCCCATAGTCCATGGTGAACTAGGAGCAGACTTGGGCACTCTGGTTTTCTTTGAAACTGTAATGTGAAAGTCCAGAACAAACATGAATGCTTCCCAGCTGTTCAAGACTGGACTCCTTTTCTGTAGTAGCTGATGAGCCCATGTTTTAATTTGCCCAGTGAGCAGGTTGATGGTAGAGCAAAACTTTATATAATCGGTGGCATATGACCTAGGCTTAAGAGCAAACAGCTTGCAAGCCATCATAAAGCACAAGAAGAATGCACGGTTACCATCAAACCTCTCTGGCATCACAGGAAATGGTTCAGGACATGCTGGTTCCAGGGCTGGGCTTACTGTAGTTTAAACAACAGGACTTCTTGCTGCAGCTCCAAGACGGTCTGGTCCAGGCTGTAGACTTTCTGAGCAAGGGAAGTGAGCATCTTGTACATCTCTGCAGACTCCATGTGGTTCAGTTCATTGTGTAATGCCTTACCTTGGTTGGAGTCCATAGTGCAAAGATGTATGCTCACACACAGCCCACGGTAACTAGGTAAAAGGCTACCTGGGCTGTGAATCTGAGCATGGGGGCTTGGCAGGTAATTTACCAAAGGATTGTCAAGGTGAAGCCATAGTCAAGGATTCCAGAAGTCAGAGTTAACGATGAACACAGACAGGGTCAGTAGCCGGGGTCAGTCTTGGAACACTGAAACTTGAAAATAAGACCGCAGGAAACCAGGAACCTTTGGCAATGATGGAGACAATGAACTGACAAAGCCCTCAGAGTGAGGCAGTGTTTTATACCCAGCTGATTAGATAAACTGCCTCAGCTGAACCAAGAGTGACAGATGCTAATTTCAAAGCAAGATCCAGAGTTTAGCCCTCAGTGCTTCATGCAGGACAGGGCATAGCTGGAATAAAGGCTGAATAATGAGCTGAGGTGTGGCTCACAGGCAATACAGCAGAATCAGTACAGAGAAAGTCATGGGTTCAATACCTCCTTGAGCCACCTGGGGTGTAACCACACCTGGCTGTTTACATGGCATGGTAGGAACCGTGACACTACCCCAGCCATACCGAAGGGAGAAAACTGAGAAAAAAGGAGAAATTGAAACAGGGACCTGTAAAGCCTCATACACACAATAGGACTTTGTACAACCTTTCCCTTGTATTTTTGTACAAAGGGCGTCGGCCCTGAACTTGTATTGCATACACACAGCAGGACTTTTTCAGCCAACTTTCACCAAATCATGTGGTTTTTCTGCTCTTTACCGCCACCTTTGGTCAACTTCTGTATTGTTGGCTGATCTTTTGCATTGGTTCTGAGCATGTCTGTTTGTACTTTGTACAAAAGTCCTATGGTTTTCTGTACACACAATCAGACTTTGCTCCATCGGACTTTTGTTGCCAGAAAGTTTGTCCGTTCGCACAGCCAACAAAAGTCAGATGAAAACCCAAAAAGTTTGTCCGATGGAGCGTACACACGGTCAGATGTTGCTCCAAAACAGCTAATTTGCATGTTTGTTGTCAAAAAGTCTGATCGTGTGTATGGGCCTTTAGTGACATTTTACACAACACTTCTGGGTTGGTAAGAGAAAGGGGAGGACAGGGAATCAATGTATGCTGGACTGCCTCCCCTCTACCCAGCAGCACACATAATGCCTGTCCCAGGCGTGTCAATGGGCGCACAGAACCTAGGATACATAGTGGGAGGGTGGCACATAGAATCAGGGGTGTGTGGAAGAAATCCAGCAGCTGCAGAGCCAAAGCAAATTGCTTCCATCTGACAGCAGGCAGTCAGCTTGTCAGATATGCACAAACTCCCGGTGGCTGCAGTAGCTGAGAGTATGTCTAAACCTCCCTCTGTCACCCGTGTATGATGCACATCAGTGGAAGCGAAAGGGTTAAGAGAAGGTGTGCAAAGAAAAAAAATGGTTATCTTCACTTAAAAACAGGCACACATTTGCTTAGCTAATTCCTGCCAAGATAATTAAATAGCTGAATACATTATTGGAAATAGTGAACGGCTAAGGCTATTGCCAAAACGTGTCAGCTTTTTTGTTTTTTTTTCACTCTGATGTACTAATAAATTACACTTCAAGGATTACAGTTCTGCCGGCTCTTCTTACTACAGTACAGAATATACTCCCTGCCCAGTTTCTGCACATACACAGGAGCTTTCACATCAGTAGCAGCCCAATGCATGAAAAGGAGTGTGGCGACCAAGAAAACCAATAGAATATGGAGGTCGACAGCCAAGGACAGACAGCCAGATTTGTCTGCCATAGAGTGCAAGTATGCTGTCTACAATATCGCAGGAGCCACAGATTTACAGTTTCTCTTTATGAGCATTTGGCAATTTAAGGATTTTCCGATGGGAATTGTGTGATGGCAGACTGTTGGTGAAAAATCCGACCATGATTATGATCCAACGGAAAAT
This sequence comes from Lithobates pipiens, assembly GCF_037356315.1. Lineage (NCBI taxonomy): Eukaryota > Metazoa > Chordata > Amphibia > Anura > Ranidae > Lithobates > Lithobates pipiens. The sequence continues at coordinate 174,996,466 of NW_027507784.1, forward strand.
TGTTGTCAGATTTTTAACTGTTAAGCCGCGTACACACGGGCGGACTGTCTGGCCAACTAAGTCCGTCAGACAATCCGACAGACAGTCCGTCCTACTTTTGAATGAACGGACTTGACCACACACGATGAACAGACAGTCCGCTGAAAGCTTGCGCGATGATGTGTACAGCACGTACGACGGGACTAGAAATACGACGTCCAATACACTGCAATGCAACCTTCGGCCGTGTAAATCCTTTCTGAGCATGCGCCATACTTAGTCCGTCCAACTTGGCTACTCACGAGCGGACTGTCCGCTGAAACCAAAGTTGGACGGACTGTATTATGGAAATTCCGAAAGACTTAGTCTGCCAGACTGTCCGCTGAAAAAGTCCGCTGAAGCCCACACACGAGCGGACTGTCCGCTGAAATGTGTTTCAGCGGACTAAGTTGGACAGACAGTCCGCCCGTGTGTACGCGGCCTTAGATGCAGGCTTTAAAATTTTCTGTATACAAATGTCTGTTTTCAGATTTTCTGAGTGTGTGTACACAAGTCCGTCGGACAAAAGTCCAAAGGACCAACACACATGCTTGGAAGCAAGGACGAGCCAGAAGCAGTCAGTTTTGTAAACTAGCTTTCGTAATGGAGAATTAACATTCGTGATGCGGCAAATTATGAAATCTCGAAATGCAGCACACATTCTTTTCTTCTTTAATGTGATAATAATGAAGCTGCTTTGCTGGTGATACCGATGGAGCTATTGCAAATGCATTTTCAAAGGCTTTTTTTTTTCTAGTGATATCCAGAATAATATTATTATGCTTGTTATTTTATTTTATAGTTTTTTGGTGCAAGTTACCACAACACCTTTATCCCGTAATTTTTAAGATCAAAGATACAACTTTGTTGGAGTCCCTTGTTAATTTTACATTGTATTTTTTCAAAATGTAACAGCGTACTCCCAAACTGTCATTTGAAGTAAAACACATAGTATTATTCTCCACAATTTTTTTATTTTGCATTAAAAATAGAAAACAGATAAAATTAGACATGCTATCTACCAAAAAGTACATTCTATGCTCCCAAAAATATAGTAAATAAATCAAATCATTATTCAACCAAAAAATAAAATAAAACCCTCATGCATGTGTCCTGCTTCTTAAAATAGGGGGTAAACAATGCCAAGAGTTGGTGAACACAGGGGTCAGTCATCCGGAGTTAATTCCGAAAGTCATCTGGATTATTCTGCTGGAGCTCCTGCAGCCAAGGCATATGACATAATTGGTCATGATTAAAAATGCAGCCAATTTTTGGTCCAAGAAATCCTCCTCCTGCTCCTGGACTGAACTTGGGTCAAAGCAATAACTCCAAGGCGAATAATAGATAGCACGTTATCTCCTCCGATTCTGCAACATGGCTGGCTGACGAACAGCCGTTCGGAAACGAACTGAAAAGCGCAAACTGAAAAGCGCAGATTAACACTCACCAAACATCTACTAATACTAAATTAACAGAAGGAGCCCAGAGGGTGGCGCTAGAGAGCTGAAAAACCATGTAGTACATCACTATGTTACCGTTTGTTGGCCGACAATTGTGTGCCGTTTGTATCAAGACAAGTTTGGGGCCAACGCCTTCGAATAAAAGTCTGAGGTTTTGTCTGCGGAAAATATAATATATGGCCAAGTTGCTTCAATACAATAGGTGCTGCTGATATTGTGTTTCCAGTGTGATCCCGTCGCGCTGGTTCTCGGCGACAGGCTTCTCTAACCAGCGTGATCCCATTGCGCTGGTTCTTGCGCTGGCTGCAATAGGAAAATGCCACATTTTCCTATGGTGCCGAGCGCGAGAAATAAGTGACAATGTTGCCTCTAATAAGACCCGCATGCCTTCAGGGGCATACCAGGCCCTTAGGTCTGGTAGGGATTTTAAGGGGAACCCCTTATGCTGAAAAAATGGTGTGGGGGTCCCCCCAAAATCCATACCAGACCCCTATCCGAGCACGCAGCCCAGCCGGTCAGGAAATGGGGGTGGGGACGGGCGAGTGCCCCCCCCCCCAGCCGTACCAGGCCATGTGCCCTCAACACACTTGTCTTTGTACTCCTCACCTGGTTGCTGCCACACATGCTTGACTACATCTGAACCAAATAAGTTTATCTTGGTCTCATCAGACCACAGGACATGGTTCCAGTAATCCATGTCCTTAGTATGCTTGCCTTCAGCAAACTTTTTATGGGCTTTCTTGTGCATCATCTTTAGACGTGGCTTTGTTTTGGGATAACAGCCATGCAGACCAATTTTATGCAGTGTGCGGTATATGGTCTGAGCACTGACAGGCTGACCCCCCACCCCTTCAATCTCTGCAGCAATGCTGGCAGCACTCATACATATATTTCCCAAAGACCACCTCTGGATATGACGCTAAGCACATGCACTCAACTTCTTAGGTTGACCATGGCAAGGCCTGTTCTGAGTGGAACCTGTCCTGTTAAACCACTGTATGGTGTTGGCCACTGTGCTGCAGCTCAATTTCACGGTCTTGGCAATCTTCTTATAGCCTATGCCATCTTTATGTCGGCCAACAATTCTTTTTTTTTGGCCATGTTGAACTTCCAGTGACCAGTATGAGAGAGTGAGAGCGAAAACACCAAATTTAACACACCTGCTCCCCATTCATACGTGAGACCTTGTAACACTATCGAGTCACATGACACTGGGGAGTGAAAATGGCTAATTGGACCCAATTTGGACATTTTCACTTAGGGGTGTACTCATTTTTGTTTCCATCGGTTTAGACATTAATGGCTGTGTTGAGTTATTTTGAAGGGACGGTTATACAAGCTGTACAGTCACTACTTTACATTGTAGCAAAGTGTAATTTCTTCAATGTTGTCACATGAAAAGATATATTAAAATAGTTACAAAAATGTGAGAGGTGTACTCACTTTTGTGAAATACTGTAATGTCAAGGGCCACATTGTAAGTGGAAGTGGTATAAGGGTAAAAATATTTTTTTTCTACAGATGTTTGTATTTACAGCTAACATGTTAGCATTCTCTATGGGATTAAAAAATTGTGATCTAAAGGTTTGGGTCTCTAACATAAAATGAAACGTGCTGCTAAGTGTCCCCTATATATTTAGTATAGTAGAATTGATATGTAAAAAAAAAAAAAAAAAATACTACTATACCTTAACCACTTCAGCTCCGGAAGGTTTTCATGACCAGGCCGTTTTTTACTTTTTGGCACTGTGGAACTTTACCTGGTGATTGCACGATCATGCAATACTGTACCCTAACAAAATTTATATAATTTTTTTCACACAAATAGAGCTTTCCTTTGGTGGTCAAAACTGGTTCACCACTGATTACCACAGTTTTTTTTTTTATTGTTTTGCAAACTGAAAAGACTGAACATTTTGAAAAAAAATATATATTTTTTTACTTTCTGCTATAAAACATATCCAATTAAAAAAAATCTAATTCATTCATAAATTTTCTCCAAAATGTATTCTGCTACATGTTCTTGATTAAAAAAAAAAATCACAATAAGTGTATACTGTATTGATTGGTTTGAGTGAAAGTTATAGCATTCACAAACTATGGTATGTATACTGGAATTTTTTATTTTTTTATATACTACTAATGGTGGTGATCAATGACTTATAATGGCACTGCAATAAAAATATACACAGTTACTGTACTCATACTGGCTGGGAAGGTGTTAGCATCTAGGGTGATCAAGGGGTTAAATATGTGCCTAACTATGTTTAATATGCATATTATGTGCTGCTTTTTAATAATGATCTCCGAGATTGAGAAACAGATCAATCCCGGTGTACAGAGCTCTGTATTGAATATCAACATAGCCAATCAGCAGGTCCCAGCTGTGAATCATTGGCCGAAACTTACTGTCAGACTCCAGCTGTGATTGTAGCACACACCCTAAACCCAGAAGTAGGCAGCAATGTACCAGTACGTCGCTTTGCCTACAGTGGCTGTCCATCCACAGTAAAATGCAGGAAAGTGGTCATTAAGTGGCTAAAGTGAACTTATGGTCTTTTTCATTTAGTTTTATATAGAGTAGGGAAGCATTAGGGCCCTTTCAAGCTTTTATTGCTGTATGTGTCCTTGCTTGTTAGACTCACCATTTCTTTTTGTCCTGAGGGACATTAACACTGGGACAGAAAGTGATGGCAAAACCAAAATTTTAGAGTTGCCCCCAGAACATGAGTTGAGGGTAACTCTTGAAATGAGAACATCTGTTTTGGTAAAATTTGTCTGAGAGGGCATTTCTCCTCGCTTTGTAGACTTTCTTTTTTACTTTCTGTTGTATCTCCGTTTCAGGAAGTAAAGGATAATCTTCCCACCAGGACACAAAAAAAACTTCTCTATTAAGTCTATTAACCTACTGCAAATCTAATAACCTACTGTAAATCTGTAAATCTAATAACCTACTGTAAATCTGTAAATCTAATAAATAAAGTTTTAGCTATACATGCTCTTTAAATTTTAAACTGTTGGCAAGCCAGAATAAAGTTCACCATTGAAGACGTGCCAATTGGGTTTCCTCTTCTATTCAGAACAAAACATAGCATTTCATTGGTCACTATGGATATCTCCTCCACTCTAGTAGAGAACTTTCTTTTTCTTCTGTTTTTTTATATATGTAAACAGGCCACATGAAACGGGCTACCTACTTAGTTTCCAGGTAATAACCATAACTATTTATTGATTTTATGCAACATTAAAGTTTACAGGAGTCATGAGAATCTTCATCAACAAAGCCTCTTTAAAGTCTGAATAGCTTGACTAGAAACCACATCTATGACTCCCTACGGAAGCACTCAAGAAAACTCAGCACATCTGTTCAGTCGCATGACTCCTTCATATCTTTCCACAGAGTAGAATGATCTCAAATCGACATAGATGCAAATCAGCCTGTGGCACAGTGGGCACTATCTAGCTTACTGTCAACTGATAATTAATGCAAAGAAAAGATGTAGTTTTTGTGACAAGATAGTAGACAATGAAAGGCTTTTTCTGAAATCTCTGATGATGCTGACAAGCTGAGGATAGTGAATTACCATAACAAAAAGGAAGATAATATATTTAGAAAGGGACTCTGAATGCATTTACAATATGTGCCCATCACATACAGAAAACATCTTTCAAAACACATTTGATGGTCTTAAATATTTAAAATAACTATAAATAGTACTCCAGAACTTTACTGCATCCATTTATTGATGCACTCAAATGGCTTGGTATGCACAGGTGATTTTCTTAATGTCAATAAAAACGGAGAAAATTTAGTGTGCTGCAAATCCCTATAAAACAGGAAACTATAGACACAGACTTTCCATACAGCAATACAAGTAGAGAATATAATATATTATATTTGTACATGTTATATAGTCACCGCTCTCTGGAAGATTTACCCCCCTTCTTGACAAGGCTATTTTTTTGCTATACGACACTGCGTTACTTTAACCGACATTTGCGAGGTCATGCAACACTGTACACAAAACATTTATATCATTTTCTTTCCCATAAATAGAGCTTTGTTTTGTTTTTTTTGTTTATTTGCGCTATAAATGAAAAAAGATTGACAATTTTGAAAAAAACAAAACAATATTTTTTACTTTCTGCTATAAAACAAATCCAATAAAATTTTTTTAAATATCAAATTTCTTCATAAATTTAGGCCAATATGTATTCTGCTACATGATTTTGGTAAAACAAAATACCAATAAGTGAATAATGATTGGTTTGCACAAATGTTTATAGTGTCTACAAACTATGCACAGGTTAGTTTAAAAAAAAAAAAAAAAAATTTGTTTGGGTACAATGTCGCACGACCGCACAATTGTCAGTTAAAGCGACGCAGTGCCAAATCGCAAAAAGTGCCCTGGTCAAGAAGCGGGTAAAATCTTCCGGGCTGAAGTGGTTAAAGCAACATTAAGGCTGGATTAAGGGCCAGTTCACACCAAATGCAGTTCCGTGCACTTTTTTTTTTTGCACTAAAAATGCATGCACAGTGTTTTCCATGTATACCAATGGCTCTAGTTCACACCAATGCTGTCAGTTCCAGTCAATTTTTTGCACCGGAAACTGACTGGAACTCACTGCACTGGTGTGAACTAGAGCCATTGGTATACATGGAAAAGACTGCATGCATTTTAAGTGCAGAAAAAAAGCTCACAAAACTGCATCTAGTGTGAACTAGCACTAAAACGTTTTTTTTTTTAAATGGACTGAATTTAAAGACAAGGTTTTTTATTTATTTTATTATTTGTCCTGTCACCTGTTCTATAGTAGCATATGTCCCAGTGGCCGAAGCCACAGAGGACTAGGTATCTGACACACCTGGAAATGTTTTGTATGCAGAAGATACTTACAGGCGCTCTTCAAGAGAGCAAGGGTGAGCAATGTGGGGCTCTTTAATCTACAGAACTGTTTTAATAAATCAAAATGCTGCTCATAGTAATAGATACATTTAAAGGGTAATTCCACCTTTACACCAAAGGTTTAAATATATATTTCCAACATCCTCCCACCTCTCCAGTTACTGTTGTACTTATCTGCTGTGCCAATAAGCATCTTCCATCCACATATGCTGGTATATTGATTTGAGTACTTTTAAACTCCATGCACATCTGCATGGCATCATAATGCCAGCAATGGCTGGAATGACAGCAGTGACCAATGTCCACTAGCTATTGCTGGCTTTATGCTGCTACACAGACTTTTGTATGGATCAGTCAGTACACCTGCATACATGGGTGGTAGAAGATTATCAGCACAGCAGACAAGTGCCGTGGAGAATAGAAGAGTGGGGAGGATTTTGTGAAGTCATCTTCAAATTTTTGTGGAAAAGGTGCTCATTAAGCCTGGGTTCACACTGCAACCGGCTGTGGATTGCACAGATGCGTGGGGCGTCCCTGTTCCCCATATCAGGGATGAATCAGGGCCGAATCTCTGCCTGAATTCGGCCCTGAAGCTGAGCCAAAGACACACAGCGTTTCTGTGCAGTGCGCTCCGCAGCCGCAATGGAGATATGTGAACCGGCTCCATAGGGAGCCAGTCACATTCTCCTGCTATGTGAATTAGATGCGGGAAACCCACATTTAATTTGCATAGGTGTGAACTCGGCCTAAAAGTTGACTAATGGTACTACAAAGGATCCTATACTGCTTTTAAACATCTGTGATATATATTATATTATAGCACAATTGTGTTGTATAGCCTTTTACCAAAAGTAATTTTAATGTGCATTTTAAAGAAGTTATTTTTCTTACCCATGCTTTATTGCAAATTAGACTGACAAGGAGAGAAATCCATAAAAGTGTGCCCTATATCACAGTCGTTTTAGTGAGTTACAGAAGCAAGGGAACATTATTGATCTTGTCATTCTTGTGGTTGGGTCATTAATTTTAATTGTGATAGCTCCGGACTACCTAGTGTTAGATGCTTGAGGTGACAAGTTACCATTACACTGTGGGGCTCATGGGAATAACTTCTGATTAGAAACATTTCAAGTGATAGATCACTGTGGGGCTGATGCACATCTTACTTGGTTTTCTGTTTGCCAGGTAAAGAAGTCAGCAACTTTACTGAATTTGCTATAAAAGGAGCAAATAATGTGAAAATAAGGAATGACTTTTCATTTCCCAACTTTGCTATTTTCTATATAAACTATTCATCACATCAACGACCCAATAATAGATGCTTCATGTTTTTGTTCTGAAGCAATATATAATGCTCTTTTTAAACAGAAGTGGAAATCAATATTTCTTGTTAATATTATCTACCACACTTGGCACATGTTGTAACACATTGTGATTCATAAAAATGTGTTGAATGTAAAGGTGTTATTTAAGAGTGGGGATAGAAATATGAGAGCTGTCATTGCTCTTTGTAAAGCAACCCTGCAAGTTTAATTAAGAAAAAAGTCAAATGAAAGTTCCCTGAAATAGGAGAGAAATTATATGCAGCATTGGCATAGGGATCAGAGAACTGACATGGAAGATGCCTGATGTATGTGTAATAGTGCTGGAGTGATAGAAGTGAAAGTTGATTCCCATGGATCAACCGTACATTTTTTTCCCCCTCAAATTCTTCTTACTTTTTCCTTCAAATAAGCAGATTTGTGGTTTGAAATAAACTGGTCAGAGTTGAGGGAAACATGGATGGTGCTAAATACAGGAATATTCTTGAGCAAAACCTGTACCACTCTGTGTGTGATTTGAGGCTAGGATGGAGGTTCACCTTCCATCAGGACAATGGCCCCAAACACACTGCTAAAGCAGCACTTGGATGGTTTAAGGGGAAACATGTAAATGTGTTGGAATGGCCTAGTCAAACCCAGACCTCAATCCAATATAAAATCTGTGGTCAGACTTCAAGATTGCTGTTCACAAGAGCAAACCACCCAACTTGAAGGAGCTGGAACAGTTTTTCAAGGAGGAATGGGTAAAAATCCCAGTGATAAGATGTGGCAAGCTCATAGAGACTTATCCAAAGCGACTTGGAGCTGTGATAGCTGCAAAAGGTGGCTTTACAAAGTATTGACTTTAGGGGGTGAATAGTTATGCACATTGACTTTTTGTCCCATTTGTTTCAAAGTTGTGGGCATGTTCTGTAAATTAAATGATGAAAATCCTCAAACAATCCATGTTAATTCCAGGTTGTGAGACAACAAAACACGAAAAATGCCAAGGGGGTGAATACTTTTGCAAGGTGCTGTATCTGTATACAAGCAGTTCACCCTGGCGGATGACGCAGGCTCACCTGAGGTGCAGAATCTAAGTACTAACTGGTGTTCACCAGAGCTCCTGATGGTGTATATGGGTTTTGATGTGCGTTAGTACCAGGTCACGGTCCACAAGATTGCCCCACCAGGAGATGAGCAAGCCAGGGTCCAGTAGCGGATATAGCAGATAAGGATCAGACAGAAGTGTAGTCAGTAACCAAGCCAAGGATGGATAACAAGGGGGGCATGGCCGGATGTGAACCAGGGAGGACGCACGGTGAATGAGCTCCAGGCATCCTTTTCTAATCCTGCTCCATCCTCTCTGCTGACGGACCCGGGGACGCTGCTAGACTCCCCCCTGCACTGCGGACTATCCTCGGAACCGCCTGGGCTGTTTATCTCGGAGCCCGGCGGTGTTTCTGGAGCTCCAGTCGGCTGCGGCCTAGCTGCCTGGTGGAGACCAGCCGCCATCTTTGGGGCCTGTGAAGCCTCCGGGACGCCCGCGGTGGAGTGCCGCGCTCGCGGAGCGCATCTACGAGTGGGCCGTGCACTGGAGATTATCGCGGACGAGCACTGGGGGCTGCGGCCGGACCCCTCAACGAAATTGTCGCGGCCGCGTTCGAATCGTACCGCAGCGGCCGGCCGCGTGGCGGCAGGAGCGGCGGCCCGCCTGGAGTGAGTGGAGACCGAAATTCAGGAGGGGAGGTGAGCCTTGGAGTTGGGGTCAGCTGCAGGGTGCCCCAGGACTGAGACTGAGGGAGTGAGGTGGTGGCCTGTGTCAGCTATTGTCAGCATGATTGCTCTCTCACACTGGTTGTTGGCTAGACTCTCTTAAAGGGACATATCCTGTTATGTATGTAACCTGCTGGACTGTGTCTGTTGCTGCTGAATCCTCCTGCTGAACTTATACTAAGCAAAGTATTGCGCTGCACTATACATCATTCTAGTTGTTTGTCCGCTCTGTGGCTGCTCTACTCTTAAAGGGGCGCACCTTACTGCCTGTATACCATCCTACATACTCTCGGTCTGTCTGCCTGCTCCTTCATGCCCTCCAAAGGCAAGTCTGCTGCTAAGAAGGCACCGCCGCAGCCTGCACAGAGCCCTAGTGATTTTTTTAACCAATTCAAGGCGCTGATGGCGGATATGGAACAGGCGGCACCGCAGGCGGCTGCTCCGCCCGTGCCTGCTACCCCTCAAGCCAATGATACCACTGTTATTCTTGCAGCAATTGAGCAAAGCAGAACATCATTGTTGGTCCGCATAGACCATTTGGCGGAAGAGTGCAATCTCATAAGAGCTGATCTGGACAAATTTAGGGGCCGACTTTCTGAAACCGAATCCCGAGTCTCGGCGACGGAGGACACCACTAGTCGCCATGATGAAGCCATCCATGCTTTGCAGTGCACTGTTCAGAATTTGGTGGTCGAAAGCCGACGACGCAGAAAATCGCATGCGGAGGAACAATGTTAGGGTTCTGGGCCTCCCGGAGGGGGCTGAGGGGGAGCGCCCTGCTGAGTTTGCGGAGAGATTTTTCAAATCACTTCTCCATTTAACCGAGGTCTCCCCAACATATGTGGTGGAAAGGGCTCACAGGGTACCCACTGGCCGAGGTCCGCCTGGGGCTCAGCCCAGGCCATTCCTGGTACGATTCCTCAATTTTAGGGACCGGGACTGTATACTGCGCGAGGCACGCAAACACCAGACCCTGCCTTTTGAGAACACAGTGGTGCATCTGTATCCTGATTTTTCGGCTGACCTGCAGAGACGGCGCAAGACCTTTACGGATATCAGAAGACGGCTGCGGGAAAAATATTTGAAATACTCCATGCTCTATCCTAGTCGGCTGCGGGTACAACATGGAGGTTCGGTGAAGTTTTTTGATACTCCTGCTGAAGCGGATGCCTGGCTCCAGTCGCTGAGATAGGCGAGCCGGACATGGTCTACTTACTACGCGGCGGGATTGGTTCTTCTTTTTGTTTTTCTTTTCCTTTTTGCCTTCTGCCATGGCCCCCTTCAAGAGTTTGGCCGGTTTGCTTCTGGGAGGTTGAAATTACCCGTGCACTACCATAGGGTTTCCATGCCATGGAAGGTTGCTCCCTCGGGCTTGGGGGGGGGGGAAATTTGAAGGTGGCTGCCCTTTTCTCACAAGTACATCTCTATGAACACATAGTTGAGTGCAGTGCCCCTTCTTCTGCCGTATCTGTTTGGCTATCCTCTTGGACTCATCGAATCCTGGGAACTGTAGGGGGCATATGAGGTCTGGCTGTGGCAGCAAAGGCGGGAGGGTCCTGAAGCAGAGTTGGGAGCTCCGGGACACCGGACACCGTGTTTATGACAGTTATTTTGGTGACACTTTAACACCCCCTTTTATTGTTTTTTTAGGGGGGTGTCAACTTTTTCTTTGTGTCTTTCGGTCCTTTTTGGCCTCATGATGGTTATGCCCTCAAGGACTGTTTTAGGACATGGTTTGGGGACAAGCTGCGTGTACCTGTTCTTTTTGGTTTGCTACACAGCGGCAGGGAGTTTTGGGGGTCAGGGGGTGGGGTTTTTAGTAAATGCAGCCCTCCAAGTCAGTTTTTTTATTTTTCATATGCTTGGTCGCACGTATGTCACACATGGTCAACTGTATTTCTTTCTGTTAATCTGTGTATTGTACCTCTTGCTCGACAGGTTTGATGGGGGATGATGGCGGGACAAATGTTTAATGTGGTCTTCTGGAATGTCCGAGGACTGAATGACAAATTCCGTAGAGCTCTAATGTTCCAATTTTTAAAACCGCTTAGTCCTCATGTAATGTTCCTGCAGGAGACGCATCTGGATGGGAGCAGGGTGCTGGCCTTACGCAGAGCCTGGGTACAACGGGCGATACATGCAATGTACTCTACTTACTCCAGGGGAGTGTCAATCTTAATCAGTAAGGCGGTACCCTGCACTGTACATCATGTGATCTCAGACCCTGGGGGAAGGTATCTGATTGTAGTTGCTGATATTGGCACATACAAGGTGGTCTTAGTTAATGTTTATATTCCACCTCCTTTCCAGATTCAGATTTTGTATGATATTTTGGGTAGATTGGCGCCCTATATGCACCTCCCTCTCCTAATTGCTGGGGATTTCAATGCCATACTCTCTACCGCTCTGGACTCCTCTAATGCGTCTAGAGTGGCATTGGCTGACCTTTCTGCCTGGGCGGCTACGGCTTCCCTGACAGAATTGTGGCGGTGGAAGAACCCTACTACTAGAGGTTACTCGCATCTTTCCAAAACGCATAGATCCTCTTCGAGGATTGACTTGGCGTTCGCAAATGCATCAATGTTGCAGCTGGTGGGCGGAGCTACATACTTAGCGGGTGGTTTGTCTGATCATACGCCCCTGTCAATACATATTGGTCTCACCTCAGGCTCTAGGGGGGGGGGGGCTGGAGGCTCAACCCTGGCTGGCTGGAGGTGGAGGAGGTGTCCACTCAGGTTGCGCCACACTTTGGTAAGTATTGGGAGGATAATGTGGGAACTGCCGCCCCAACCGTGGTGTGGGATGCGTTTAAAGCTTGCATGCGCGGTCATTATATCTCGGCTATTAAGCAGGCACGCAGGTCTCATAATCAGAAAGAGCAGGAATTGCAGGACAGGGAGAGGGTGTGTGCCTTGGCACATGCTAATAGCCATTCGGATGTCACGTATGGTGAACTTCTGGAGGCGAGGCGTGTTTTGGCACTCCACTATACCGAATTAGCTCACACGTCTAGGACAAAGCTGGCTGAATCCCTGTTTGAGCGGGGGGACAAAAATGGCAAGTTGCTTGCTATGTTGGTAGCGGAACAGAGAGTTCAGACTAACATACCTTGCATTAAAAACGATTGGGGGGACATTCTCACAGATCCTGTGGCTATCTTGGACACTTTTGTGGAATTCTATAGAACCCTGTATTCTCCTCTCCCGGCTTACAGTTCCCTGGAGCTGGACGGGTTGTTGGCGTCCCTGGATGTCCCGGTGCTGTCTGAAAAGGACAGGGACATGTTGGACGCTGATATAACTGAGGAGGACATTGAGAGGGTATCGGGCACATTTGGAGGACTTAGTACCCAGGCTAAAGTGTCTCTTTCACTACTGTATTGAACACAAGTGTCTTCCTGACTCCCTATTAGAGGCCCAGGTTATTCTACTGCCAAAGCCGGGTAAGGATCCCCTGTCATGTTCATCGTACAGGCCAATAGCACTGCTGAATCAAGATTTGAAAATCTTAACCAAAATTTTGGCTACCAGACTTTCCCAAGTCATCACTACCTTGGTGGACATAGATCAGACGGGATTTATTCCGCAGAAGTCTACGGATACCAACTTGCGCAGGCTGTTTACTCATCTGCGAGAGAGTAGTGGTCTCCCTTGACATGGCTAAGGCCTTCGATTCTGTAGACTGGCAGTATATGCTAGCGGTTCTGCGGCACATGGGTTTTGGGGAGGTTTTTGTTCATTGGATTTCTCTACTTTATAGCAACCCTCGGGAGGTTATCAAAATAGGTGCCTTGATCTCCTCTCAGTTTAGAGTGGGCAGGGGCACGCGTCAAGGGTGCCCGCTGTCTCCATCCTTATTTGCATTGGCGATAGAGCCCTTGGCTATAGCTTTGCGGAGGTCCCCTGAGGTTGGAGCTTTGGAGGTGGGGGGTATCAAGGAATGCTTAGCGTTGTATGCGGATGACATGCTTCTGTTTCTGCGGGACGCAGGGCCTTCCTTGGAGGCTGTGTTTAGGGTGCTTGACACCTTTGCCACATACTCCGGGCTTCGGGTTAATTGGGAGAAGTCAAACGTTATGGCTATTGACGGGGGGGGGGGGGGGGGGGGCTCGTGCTTTGGCGACCACTAAGGTCCCCATTGCATGGGTGCAGGAGTTCAGGTATTTGGGTGTGAGGGTGTCCCCAAGAGTAGGTGACTATATGTCTCTCAATCTTCTTCCATTGCTGGCCAGGGTGAAGGTACAACTGGATGCATGGAAACATTTGCCGCTGTCCCTGATTGGTAGGGTTAACCTACTGAAAATGAAAGTTTTACCAGTGTTTTTATACTTTTTGCGAAACACGCCAGTTTGGATCCCCTGCTCCTTTTTCAGAAGGGTGAACAGTCTGTTCAGTTTGTTTTTGTGGGCCGCTGCACATCCCAGGATAAGTCTCCGTGTTTTACAGGAGCCCTGGGGTCAAGGTGGCTTGGCCTTACCGGATCTTTTTAAGTATTTTATAGCTGGACAGATGGTGGTCGCCAGGAGATGGCTAACAAGGGATGATGGGGACTCCGCCACGGTACTAGAGGCAGCCCTTATGGGCTCGTATGAGAGTTTATCCTACTTGGTGTATAGGGGTCCAGGGGCCTCTCCTTCCCTGACAGTCTCCATGCGAGTAACGGTGCGAGCTTGGGACAGGGCGCAAGTCTTGCTGAAGAACAGAGGGGGGTGCTGGTCGCCGGATGCCCCTCTCTGGTTTAATCCCAGGCTGCCGCATTTGGGTGCGATTCCTGACCCGGTGATATGGGCCAGGGTTGGCATCAAACAACTTGCGCACATAGTGGGGGGGACTAGGCTATACACTTTTGATCAACTGAAAACGAAATACAATCTACCGAACTGGTATTTTTTTCGCTACCTCCAGTTGAGACACGCCTTCCTCACCCAGTTCGGTTCTGCTGCTTTGGAGCTGGGTGTGTCTCCCCTGGAGAGGGTGCTGCGGACGGGGGACCTTTTGAAGCCCTTGTCCGCGGTCTACAAAGAGCTGTTCGTTGATAGACCCAGTGTGGTACAAAAATGTAGGGATACATGGAGCGCTTTGGTGACAGACTTTGGGGGGGAGGACTGGGACGACATGTGGGCCTATCCTTTACAGACTCTGGTGTCGGCCAGAGATAGACTTATTCAATATAAAATTCTATACAGGGTACACTACACACCTGCAAGGCTAGCTGGAATGTATGGTACGGGTGCGGCGGGGTGCTGGAGGTGTACGGAGGACCGAGCTGGCTTTGACCATATATTTTGGCAGTGCCCACAGATTAGGGACTTTTGGAGGGGAGTGACGGACACCATACAAACAGTCCTCTTGGTGCCGATTCCTCTTACGGTCGCGGTTTGTTTGCTGGGGCTGGTGGAGGAGTTGGCTCCTAGAAGGGCACAAAGAACTATGATATCTCTGTCTTTGTTCTATGCGCGTAAAGCCATCCTGCTATACTGGAAAAGGCCTGAACCACCTACTGTGTCCTATTGGAAAAGCCTGATTAACAAAGCACTTCCGCTTTACAAGGCCACGTACCTTAGTAGGGGATGCTCCAAAAAATTTGAGAAAGTTTGGCAGGGCTGGCTAGACGCCAAAGATACTTTGAATTAGTTTGCTGAGTGGGGAGTGGACTCCTGGATAGCCAATGGGTGCACGGGGCAGATTGATGCTATGAGCTCTATGGGTCTTTCTGTTATGCATTCAGAGTCAGGGTGCATCGTTACTTTTTGGGGAGCCAGTTTTTCTCTGTGGGATACGGCTGATGAATATGTTCTGTGATTTGTAATTGACTGGGGGGCTGCACAGGGGTATGGGTGGGAGGGGGGGGGGGGTTGGGTCATATGTTTGTATGTGTTGTTTGTGTTGGAAAACTGTTAATAAAAACAAATTTACAAAAAAAAAAAGGATGGATAACAAGTGATTTCCGGTTGAGATCAGGCAGAAGCATAGTTTAGAGACACGCCAAAGGTTGGTAATGAGTGTAGCAAAAATATGGATGGCAGCAAGGAAGACCAGAGCAATATATTGGCTGAAGAGAGCACAATAATTTGGCAAACAGGATGTGCAGAGACATGGCTTAAATCAGGAAGTTCATAAGAGGAGCAAAGAGTTCAAGGTTCAGCAGAAGTCAGGGCATAAGGCAAGGTTGTCCAATGGATGAGACAAGGTGCTGTCCAACATTTCAGCTAGCTCAGCGAGAAGAGTCAGTGCCAGATACAGCAGAGATCCCAGGTCCAAGTCCAGGCCCTGACAGTGAGGCTTTTTTTCCTTTGAGATGTGTTGGCTGTATTTCATGCTCCTAACCAATAAATGTTTTAATGTTTGTACCAGGCTGTTAAACCAGGCTTAAATTGCCTTTTTCTTGCTCTCCTCCATAGACCACTATTAAAAATCGCTAATTACCAACCTGAAGGTGGTATAATTTTAAGGAACAACAACCTGTGTGAACATGTTCCATTTTTATTCAGTTAGACTTATTCATGAATACTAGGTAAATATTATGTGAATCTTGGGTGAAAAAAAAATCACAAATAGACCCCTGAGTGCTATAATAGCATTAGAATTGGTGAAATGCACTACATACTGAATTGTCTAAATAAAGTGTATTCTGCATCTTTATGAATTGAGATCTCAGTGATTTTACCAGGGTAAGGTGCAGTACAGCAAAAAAAAAAAAAAAAGAAAAAAAAAATCAGCTTTACGAATTAAGCCGTATGTCTCTTATTACACAAGTAAATGACTGTTCATATTACAATGTATGTAATGATCCTCAGTTTGACTTTCTAAGCTCTGTAAAAAGCAAAAATTATCATTGAAAACATGGGGAAGCCTAACTCCTGACTTGTTGACTGGATAAAGGATTACATAATATACAAAAAAAAAGTCAATACACAATGTTCAATATATGCAATCTTTTATTTTTTTTACCAAAATAAATTCATTTGGTTTACTTTTTTAATTTTTTTGGAACATTAAGTAAATGTGGACATTAAGCTGTTGAGAAATGATCATCACAGTAGATACGGACTAAAACCATAAATCATAGGCTTTGCAGTGGCCTTAAAGAGGAAGTAAACCCTGATGGGTTTACTTCCTCTTTCATTCCCTGCAAAGGTAAAGCATAATGGACTACTATGCATCGCATAGTAGTCCATTATGTGTCACTTACCTGACACAGGAGCCAGCGATGTCACCGCTGTCCCCTGTAGTCCGGAAGCATCCATCTTCTCTCCGCCGCTGTCATTCGGCTAAACCGATATGACGTCACTCACACGCATGCGCATGGGAGCCGCCACTCGCAGCATATCGCTGTTGACCGTGGCGCGCTCAGTGCGCCTGCACGCCGGTAAATATCTCCTAAACCATGTAGGTTTAGGAGATATTTCTTGGAGCTACAGGTAAGCCTTAATCTAGGCTTACCTGTAGGTCAAAGTGTGTTGTAAGGGTTTACAACCACTTTAAAACAGTGTTGCAGACGATGGACCAACACGATAGTCCTTTTTCAGGCAAGTACCATCAGTGGTTGAGCATATAACAGAAAGAGGCTAGAGAAGACAAAAGACAAAGAAGACAGTAGAGCCAGAACAAGTAGAGATAGGCAAAGTCCAGCAGGTCAAGAGTAAATAGAAAGAGACAGGCCTAGGGAATGGTAGATAGAAAAAGTGGAGGTGGGGGGCGGACCAGGATGCAACCAGAAGGAAACCCAAAAATATCTCAATATTTGAAGAACTGCTATACGAGTCCAGTTAGAACCAACAGTCTAGGCAAAACCCTTAGATCACACAAACAGCAGTTGCTTAAAGTGGAAGTAAACCCTCCTATTATTTTCAGCCATGGAAGCTGCCATCTTTGCCTCTGTTTAATCTTCAACTGCCATGATGCTGCACATGTGATCAGTTATGACACCAGCCATTGGATGGTGTGACAGTTTGGTTGAGAGCACAACCAATGTGACAGTTAGCATTTTTGGCATCCCGGGAATGTAACTGTTTTTTGGAATTATTAAATCGTTGGGTTTACTTCCGCTTTAAAGTAAGCCTTAGGCCGGGTTCACACCGCTGCGATGCGGGAACGCCGCGAATCCGCAGCGTTTTCCCGCATCGCATTACTCCCGCCGGCAGTTCACACTGCCCTATGCGGACGGCTGGGAGTGTCAATGATATGTTAATGACACCCCCAGATCCGTCCGCATATCGCAGTGCGATCTGCCGACTCGCACAGGAATCGGATCGCATGGTGTGAACCCCCATGCGATCCGATTCTGTTGCGGACCAAAAAAAGGGTCCCGTGCGAGTTTGCTGCGGGAGCGATGTGAATTCAGCCATACTATCTGTATGGCTGAACTCGCATCGCTACGGAGATCGGATGTGATTTGCGGTGCGAATCACATCCGGATCTCCCCCCGCAGCAGTGTGAACCCAGCCTTACAGGAAAATTCTGACGAGTGAAACGAGGTAGAGGTAAATTTTGCTTGCATTTTTCTCAATGAGGAAGTGAGACTTTCCATTAACCTAGTCTTCCACTCTTCTGATCCACTGTTGGATGGTTGAATTGGTTTATATTTTAAAAGTATGTACAAAACACAATACATTCCCTTTACGGCTTCATTGGCTGCATAGTTGTCTATGGTTATTTAGGGGCAGATACATGTAAATCATTGGCACAATCAAATTAACTCCTGCTACCCCCAGAAGCCTGATCTTCAGCCACCCTAATCTTGCAGTTAGCACCCTGCCTCCAATTATTTTTACATTCACAATTGAAAATCTTTTTTCATGAATCATGTAATAAACTCTTGTCCATGGGCCCTGCAGACACTGTGAGATGAAATATCTGGGGGAAAATAGTAACAGGAAAGGTCAGTGCCACTGTTTTTCCCAAGATAATTTGTTGATGGAGGTATGCATGCTCCTCCATCTTTTCTGATCCATAGCATAAACAAGTAAACTTCCATGATCCATGTTTGTGCCTGAAGCTGACCTATATGTTTTCAGATGTTTAGATTATGCCAGTACATCTGAACATTCCTTGATGCCCATAACCACTTTTAGGTTAGTCATAGCTATTAGATGGTTGTCAATCAGCAGGTGTTATGAATATGCACACATATATTGGCAAAGTATGCATTTTTATGTAACATAAAGGACTGTCAGGAAATTTGTGAGTACTCCCCAGAACTGTAAACAACAGGTTTAGCCTTTACACGCACATACACTTTATTGGCATCCCAGTCTTAGTCCATAGGGTTCAATGTTGAGTTGGCCCACCCTTTGCAGCTATAACATCTTCAACTCTTCTGGGAAGGCTGTCAAGGTTTAGGAGTGTGACCATTCTTTCAGAAGCGCATTTCTGAGGTCAGGCACTGATGTTGGACAAGAAGGCCTGGCTCGCAGTCTCCGCTCTAATTCATTCCAAAGGTATTCTATCGGGTTGAGGTGTCGACCAGTCAAGTTCATCAACCCAAAACTCGCTCATGCATGTCTTTATGGACCTTACTTTGTGCACTGGTGTACATTCATGTTGGAAGAGGAAGGGGCCATCCCCAAACTGTTCCCACAAAGTTGAGAACATGAAATTGTCCAAAATGTTTGGTATGCTGATGCCTTAAGAGTTTTCTTCACTGGAACTAAGGGGCCAAGCTCAACCCCTGAAAAAAACCCCATACCTTAATCCCCCCTCCACCAAATGATTTGGACCAGTGTACAAGGCAGGGCCCATAAAGACATGGATGGGCAAATTTAGTGTTGAGGAACTTGACTTGAGGAAGAGTCCTGACCTGAACCCAATAGAACACCTTTGGGATGAATTAGAGTGGGGACTGCAAGCCAGGCCTTCTTGTCCAACATCAGTGCTTGACCTCACAAATTAATTTTTGGAAGATCAAACCTTCCCATAGACATACTCCTAAACCTTGTGGACAGCCTTCCCAGAAGAGTTGAAGCTGTTATAGCTGCAAAGGGTGGGCCAACGCACTATTGAACCCTATGGACTAAGACTGGGATGCCATTAAAGTTCATATGCATGTAAAGGCAGGCATCCCAATACTTTTGACAGTATAGAGTATATATACAGGACAAGGTCAAGGGGTCCCGGTAGCATCTCACTACTCCTATTAGCACTGAAGTTGACATACCAAATCTAAAGTGGAGAGACAGCTGGGAGGAGATGCAGGGCATGCTCTCTCCCCTTCCAGGTCCTCCCCCTGCCACTGTAGGGCGGATTGTACTAGGAGAGCGGATTTGTACTAGGAGGGGGGTTGGTGGGGGATCTGTGCTGGAAGGGGACATTTTAGGGGATTTGTGCTGGGAGAGGGAATTTTGGAGGGGGGATTTGTGCCCACTGGGGAACATTTAAGGGTTAGAGGATTTGTGCTGGGAGGAGTGAATTGGGGAGGGGGCATTTGTCCTAGGAGGAGGAATTTGGGGAGGGGAGAGAATCTTAGTTTGCACACTCACACTCCTAAGCAAAAATTCTCAAAGTAGTGCTTGATTTTTATTTATTTATTTTTTGGGGGGGGGGGGGTATTTTGTTGACATATGATGCCCATACATCATGGGTGAGAGGGGGGTGCGCAGTTTGGCCTCTTCAGCCTGGGTGCTAGAGGACCTTGTGCTGGCACTGTAAATATGTGTGTGTTTATATATATATATATATATATATATATATATACATACTGTATATATGTGTCAAACACACCCATGTCATACTAGCCTGGGTGCAGCTCATTATAAGCACACTGTAGCTGAAAAAGAGGAATGGAAAGGCAGTTTTTTTGGTGACTATTGTTGACTGGGGAAATACAGACATCATTAGCTCACAGGCATTTTCACAGTGTGAGTTCAATTCTGAAAAACTGGCACAGAAAGCAATCAGTTGATCCCTGCTAGGGTCACACAAGCTTTTCATGCAAGTGATTTTTTTTTTTTTTTATTTCAAAATTGAAACAGTGTGTACAATCTTTAGCAAACTCCTCGTCGTTGCATTATCTGACTGTGCAATTCAATATGAAATGTACTAATCCCATCAGATACAAACTGCCTTTGAAGGAATTAATTAGAATTATTGTTTGTAGGGGACAGAAAGCAGTTAATAACACTATTTGACAGATGGGATAGAAGGTAGATTGTCACAGTAGTTAATAGCCCTACAAAATCAGTGCAAGCTTACTGAGGTATTCTAATCACAGCTCCATGGATTAAAAAATACTCTAGCTGTGACATCAGCAGAGACACCTTGAACTTTTGAACATAATGGAAAGTGGCTAAGCATAATATTAGGAAATTCTTAGCAATGATTAGAATGGCTGAGAAAATGGATGTACGTACCTTTCATGTCTCTAACTATGAAAAATACAAATGGTATTTTAGAATCCTTTGGTGCATAATTTAGGTATGGCAGAGTAGATTTTCATCAAGATTCTCTTTAAAGCTGTTGAACACAGAATTTTTACAGTGTAACAATTCAGCCTGTCGCTGAATCATTAAAACACATTAAAGTGTAAGTTCAGCTTGTATTTTTCTAATTGTTACATTTTCAGAAAAGATCGTATTTGGCATTTTTTGCAAATACACTTTTAACCCTATCATAATTTCTAAATGTTTCCTAGTTTACGTCAAAGTATATGTAAACCCAAAAAAGACCTGAGGTTAATGCAGTGGCATTACTAGGGTTGGCGTCGCATGGTGCAGTAAAAAATGGTTTCACCCCCCCAATAATTTTGTGTGCCTCCCCCCCCCCCCATAGCCTGCCACAGTGCTCTGTCATGTTGCTGTGGAGTAACAGCAGGAGCTGACAGCGCACAGTAGGTCAAGGTGCATCCCCAAACTAGCCCCTGAAAATGATGCGGTGCGTGCCAGCTTGCCGATCCATGCACTGTCACGGATGGGGGTGACACCATCATGGTCAAATATCACTTTCTACTTGATGGTGTCCACGGCAGCAATCAGACATTTTGGGGCCCTTACACAGCATTAGGCCTAGCCCCCCCCCTGGCCTGACCACCAACATTCCAGAGGGCTCGCCTATTAGTTGTCCCACTGACTGTCCTACTGCGTTCTTCAGTGCAGCCACTTTTATTTTAACACTCTTACAACTTAGTGTATGAAAATGAAAAATGTATTCCAAGTCATCAGTGCTATCAAGATTTAACATTACGGCATTATATTGTGTCCAAAAAAGAAGCCTGCCACCATAGTGAAATGAACATATAAAGAAAAGGTGGTGGTGTAAAATTTGCATACTTCCTTCCTTTACTTGCCCATTTCATTCTCCTACTCCGTCCTTCACATGGCCATTTCATTCCATTCCATGAGAGACACCCCCATATATTCATCAGAGACAGCCCAATCCTGCAAAGAGACATCCCTACATATTCAGCAAAGAGACATCCTCATATATTCAGCAGAGACATCCCAATCCAGCAACAAGACCTCCCAATCTAGCAAAGAGATATCCCCATATATTCAGCAAAGAAACAGCCCAATCCAGTAAAGAGACAACACCATATATTCAGCAAAGAGTCATCCCCAAATATTTAGCAAATAGACATCCCCATATATTCAGCAAATACAGCCCAATCCAGCAAAGAGTCACCCCCATATATTCAGCAAAGAGACAGTCCGGTTCAGCATAGAGATGGTCCAATCCAGCAAAGAGACAGTCAGTGCATAGGCCCACAATCACATTTATCCCCTCGTTATCCTGCAAAGAGACATCCCTATATATTCAGCAAAGAGACATCCTCATATATTCAGCAGAGACATCCCAATCCAGCAACGAGACCTCCCAATCTAGCAAAGAGATATCCCCATATATTCAGCAAAGGGACAGCCCAATCCAGTAAAGAGACAACACCATATAATCAGCAACGAGTCATCCCCAAATATTTAGCAAATCGACATCCCCATATATTCAGCAAAGAGACATCCCCATATATTCAGCAAATACAGCCCAATCCAGCAAAGAGTCACCCCGTATATTCAGCAAAGAGACAGCCCCGTCCAGCATAGAGACGGTCCAATCCAGCAAAGAGACAGCCAGAGCATAGGCCCACATCCACATTTAGCCCCTCGGTATCTATATAATCCTATTCTGCTGCAATGTCAGCTTAGCTCACAGGTATAGGAATTATGCAGCAGCAATGTGGCATGTACACATTCAATGGGATGGCCGGTCCTTAAAGCTACCTCCTTCCTCTTAACCCCCACCAACCAACTAAGCTCCATTCCTGGCTATCAGTGATACCAGATACGGCCCCCTCCTCTCAGACCTCCTCTTCATTTCCCTCAATTTGATTGAACCGCGCTCCATCACTGGTCATGTGACGACCAATGCCCTGCCCACCCTCCACCGGTCAAGCAAAGGAAGCTGTAGCGGAGCGGGCAGCTTTGGCGATGGGACCCTCGGAATGCCCGAGCCCTCTATTTGTGTATGGCCTGTCCCCCTGATGGCAGCCCTGATGGTGTCACCCCTCTGGCAAGTGTGACTCTGGTGTGGGCAACATCCCCCACACCCCCATAGCGATGCCATAGGATTAACGTGCAAACCACACTCATGTGGTCTTGGTGGTTCCTGTAGAAGTGTGAACTTTCATTTTCTATTACAGATCACATACTAAATCCACCTTGAGATCCTTTTGATATTTAGAGTGCCAAGAGATCCTGGATAACATCTATATAATATTTACAGATCAACTGTATAACCCCCAATGTGCTGGTTCCAGTTTATGGATACAACCAGTATGTCGGGTTATGTCAGAAAATGGTCTTTTAACCACTTCAGCCCCGGAAAGATTTACCTCCTTCCTTACCGGAGCACTTTTTGCAATACGGCACTGCGTTGCTTTAACTGACAATTGCATGGTCATGCAGCGTTGCACCCAAACAAAATTGATGTCCTTTTTTTCACATAAATAGAGTTTTGTTTTGGTGGTATTTGATCACCTCTGCCTTTTTTATTTTTTCCTCTATAAACAGAAAAACAGGAACTGTTTTGAAAAAAAAAAGCAATTTTTTTTACTTTTTGCTATAATAAATACCCCCCCCCCCCCCCAAAAAAAAAAATATTAAAAAAAAAAAAAAATTCTTTCTCAGTTTAGACCGATATGTATTCTTCTACATATTTCCTGGCAAAAACAAATCGCAATAAGTGTATATTGATTGGTTTGCACAAAAGTTATAGCGTCTACGAAGTAGAGGATAGATTTATGGCATTTTTATTATTATTTTTTATTAGTAATGATGGTGAACTGCGATTTTTATTGTGACTTTATGGCGGACATATCTGACACTTTTGACACTATTTTGGGACCATTGTCACTTATACAGTGATCAGTGCTATAAAAATGCACTGATTACTGTGTAAATGACACTGGCAGGGAAGGGTTAAACACTAGGGGGCGATCAAGGGGTTAAGTGTGTCCTAGGGAGTGATTCTAACTGTGGTGGGATTGTCTCACTAGAAATGACAGAGATCACTGCTCCCAATGACAGGGAGCAGTAGATCTCTGTGATGTTGCTAGGCAGAACAGGGAAATGCCTTTTTCACATCTCCCCGTTCTGCTGCTTCGTGTGACAATCACGGGCACCTGGCGGACATCGACTCCTCGGGATCCGCGGGCATGGTCACGGAGTATGTGGCCGGCATGCGCCCACAATGACGTGATTTAAAGGGGACGTACCTGTATGCCCATTTGCCCAGCCATGCCATTGTGCCGATGTACATCATCGTGCACTGGTCGGCAGGTGGTTAAATTATTCTCTATACTGTGTTTGCCTTTCAAGATTGCCTTATCTTTCCAGCAATACAAAAAGCTGTCAATGAGCTCTTCCTGAGGCTGAGTTTGATCTGAAAGGTTTACAATTACAGTGTTTCAATGCAGGACATGGAAGACTTATTACCTACATGATTTAATGCTCCACATCCACCTTCATTCACTCCAAGACTAATAATATTCTTTATATAAGTAGTCAAGGAACTATTGTTTCCTGAGAGAGCACCACCGCTATGTAATATATGCATCCTCTTCATCTTCTAATGTGCAGTATATGTTTAATACAAATTTATGCTTTAGGATGTATTCATGCATTTATTCTTTTTAAAGGATCATTCAGGGTAGAGCTTGTTTTTAATATGTATACCTATGTGTTCAACACATGTTTTGTGTTTTATAAAGCTATTCTGCAAAAACAAATGTTTAAGCAGTTGGTTGCATATAGGTATACAGTTTTTCTTTATATTTGTACCTCTGTGGTAGCCCTGCAAAGTAGATTTTTACAGTAGAATTTTTTTCTGCATTGGGCTCCAGATGAAGGTTTGAAAAAAAGATTTTTCTATCTTTGTTTAATAACTATATTTGTTATGGGCTTGAAGATCTGTTCACAATGTTTGTTGCTGGTAAACCCAAAATCTATCTTTCAGTATGTCATACCTTTAAACTTTTTGAGATAGGGATGAGGGACATCTATTAGCAAAAGCATGTAGGCAGAGGACACACCCCCTGCCACGTTGCAATTTAGAGATTGGATGAAAGGTTTAGCATGGTGAAACACTTTTTGAAAGCAAAAAAGTGCATTTTATATACAACTATATAGATCAGATCAAACTGAGAGAGAAGTGAGGAGAGAGGGACAGAGGGACTTTGTTCCAAATCGAGGACAGTCCCTCAAAATCAGGGACAGTTGGGAGCTATGGTATGTTTAACATCTTGTTTCACTCTATACATGTTGCAGATCAGCTGCGGAGCTGATCTGCGTCTCACCTTTACTGCTGTAGGTTGGCTGACATCTGTTGTTCCACTAGCTGGTGTTCAGCTCTGTGCACTCTGCAGCTATGGGTGTCGCCGCCCATCACCTGTTGCCTAATGTATGTTTCCTTCCTGCTACTTCCTGTCCAGCTCCTCATGTGCATCTGTATTTAAATCCCTTTCAAACCAACTACTGATTGCTTGAGCAGCATTTGTTTCTGAGCTCCCTTCGTGTAACCTGTTTTACCTGTACTTTACCTGTACTTCCCTAGCGAGCAGGGTGAACCCAGGGGTCGTGACCTGGGGTCAGCACGCAGCTAAGCCCAAAGCCTTGTGAGGGGGTCCCTGGCGGAACACTGGCTTGCTCTTAGATTCCACGCCCTGGGGGATCCTGTGTCACCTGCTCGCCTGTGGGCTCACTGTAAGTAGTACCGTGGCAATACATGTGCAATGGTACTTTTTCTCAGTGCCAGTTTGCTAGAGATAATTAAAGAAAAACATAAAAGAGACCCTACTAAAGTGACTCTATTGCTAGAATGAAAGTTTGAAATTAAGAGGTTCCTGTAAAGAAAGGGATTGAAAGCCTAAGTAAGTAAAATATAATAAAAAATGAGTGCATTTATTGAAAAGTGCCCATTGTGCTGGTGCTGGCTGTGCTAGTTGAACTATTCATTCCTTTGCCCCTCATACCCCTGCAATCTTCCAGATCTGTAGGAGTTAATATGATTGCTTAACCTGTCAAAGGCACTCATTGAGAGCGTTGACTTTGCCTGTCCTATCCGCCCCCTCTATTCACTGAAAAGTGCTGTATAAATGATGGATAGGTGGATGAATGAAAGGCCTGCCTGTCTATTCATGGAGTGCTTTTAATGTATAGTACAGCTTCTATGAATGGAACATGGAGCCGTAAAGGGCAGGCATAGTCAGTGCTCTTGGCAAGTACCTGTGACAGGTCCTGTGCTCATATTAAAGTGGAAGAAAAGTATTTTTTCTTACTTGTACCTACAGGTAAGCCTGTAATAAAGCTTGGCTGTAAGTACAATGGATATCTCCTAACCTTGCGCTGTTTAGGAGATATGTATACACCACTCCTCCACCTCCCCAAAGATGCTGCTTGCAGGACTTTTTTTAATGTCCTGCCAGCATAGCGCCCCAGTGTGAAAGCACTCTGGCTTTCACACTGGGACTGCAGGGAAGGCGTTTTTCAGGCGCTTACTTGGTTTCTTACTGCACACTGTTATTTCTTTCACCAGCCCCTAAATTACTACTGTGTCCATTTGTGACGCAGGGTCTGGTGCATAGATGGACCAGGGTTGTCAGAAGGGGAAAATTACTGAGCAAGATTCAAGAGCGTGAAGGTGAGCAGCACAGCTACATTACAGTAAGTCATTTCTTTATTTTTAAGTTGCTTTAAGTCCTGCTATGCCTGTGGTTGACAATACCCAGGGCACCCTAAATAAAGTTAGAGGAAGATTAAATCAGAAGAACTGATGACACTTGGTACCACCAAATAATTACCAAAAACCTGTGAATTACAGTTTAGCAAAAGTTACAAAATAACAAACATTTTTGACAGGTTGAAAATTAGTGTAGTGATTGATGATGAGTTAGAAGACTAAAGCCCCGCACACACGATTGGATGTTTGTAATTGTCAGATTTTCCACGGACAGCTGTTGGATAGCAAGTTTTAAAATTTTCCGCAGACAAATGTCTGTTGTCAGATTTTCTGATTGTGTGTACTCAAGTCTGTTGGACAAAAGTCCAAAGTACAAACACACATGCTGAGAAGCAAGGATGAGCCAGAAGCGGTCGGTCTTGTAAACTAGCATTTGTAATGGAGAATTAACATTCGTGACGTGGCAAATTATGAAATCTCGAAATGCAGCGCACAATTCTCTTCTTCTTTTATAGGATTATAATGAAGCTGCTTTGCTGGTGATACTGATGGAGTTATTTCAAACACATTTTCAAAGGCTTTTTTTTTTTCTAGCGATATCAAGAATAATATTATTATGCTTTTTTCTTTTTCTTTTTTTTTTTGTGCAAGTTACCACAACAACATTATCCCATAGTTTTTAAGATCAAAGTTTATGTTGGTGTCCCTTGTCAATTTGACATTGTAGTTTTTTTAATTTGACTGCCTACTCCCAAACTGTCATTTGAAGTAAAACACATAGCCAAGTATTATTCTCCACAATTTTTTTATTGTGCATTAAAAAAAGAAAACAAATGAAAGTAGACATGCTATCTGCCAATAGATCTTAACAAAAAAGTGCATTCTATGCATCCAAAAATATAGAAAATATACCAAATCAAATCATTATTCAACCAAAAAAATAATGTGAAAGCAATAACTCCAAGGCCAATAATAAGTAACACGTTATCTCCTCCGATTCAGCAGCATGGCTGGTTGACGAACTGCCATTCAGAAACAAACGGAAAAGTGAGAAAAGTGAGAAATGAAAAGCGCGAATCAACACTCTACTAACACAAAATTAGCAGAAGGAGCCCAAAGGGTGGAAAACAACATAGCACGTCACTACTTTCGTATTTGTTGGCCAACAATTGTGTGGCCGTATGTATGCAAGAGAAGTTTGGGCCAACGCCCTTCAGACAAAAGTCCACGGTTTTGTTGGCCAACAATCCGATCATATGTACGAGGCTTAAGAAGCACTGTCTGTTATTGGGAACATTGACAATTCTGAGGAGCCTTGTTGTAACACATTAGGGATGAGGATAATGATGCAAGTGGAAAAATCCGGCATTTGCCCTATATATTGTAAAGCGCTGCATAAACTGTTGGCCCTATATAAATCGTTAATAATAAATATTAATAATAATAATAAACCTGGATTCCGAAGGTTAATGGGCAGTGGACCATTTATACTTAGTTACTGTTTTGCCATCAGATAACACTGGGTACTGGAAAGGATTTCGAAGGGAAGATGAGTGGTATCCCCTATGCAGCAGTGGTTGTGTAAACTGTCATGAAAATCTCATATAAACGTTAAACTGTATGTTCTTCCATTAGTCTTGGATAAAGTGGGGAAGGGTTAAAAGTCATGTCAGGCATTTTCTGATATTGGGGGTTCCATTAATGAATTGTACTAATGCTCTGTGTCCAGCTAATATAGTTTTACTAGACAGAAAAAGAAGGTAAGCCCTCGTTCACATGGACATGCTATTGTGTTTTCCTGCACAGGGATGCACAGGTGTTCCATACATCTGCATGCAGGTTTTCCCATTTATGTCAGCGGGTGGCAGATGTGCTGACGTCATCGCGATACAGCGTAGGTTGGATGTGCGATTGCATGCCGGCCAGCATTTTTTATGGGTGTTTTTACTGCTTTCTATGTAAGTGTATTTCTTTACGGTTATTAAATTTGTTATACGGAATTATGCTATGGTGAGTCTTCTTTCCATTCCCCTGGAATCCCAAGTACTGCCTTTCTGCTTCACGTGCTGCTGTTGACGGGTCCCGGCCTGTTTTATTCAATAAGGGAGCCTACTGTGATCATGGTCTGAAGAGGTGCTGTGGAGATTTGACTATGGGCATGAAATCGCTTGCCTTTTGGTAAGCGCCTATTTTGTGTGGTGGTGGTCACGATCCTTGGTGTTTTTCAGTTGCACGGAAGATTGAACATTTTTTATTTTTTATTTTTTACTTTTACAATATTATTACACTCATTATTGTCACCATTCTTTTATTATTATCACTAATATATATTTTTTTAAATTGTATTTTTATTGCTATTAGTCATTTAATTCTTATGAATTTTTACTTTTTATCAATTTAGTTATTTAATAAGTTCTCACTGGACTATTTTTCATTTATTGGACCTTTTTATCACTTCACTGGGATTTTTTTTATTTAATTATTAACACTTGTAATTTATAATTCTTTTTATAAATTGTGATATGTTTGATTTATTAGAGGGGTAGATCAACTTTTCTCACTACTATTGCAATCAATTAATTAATCACTCGTAGGTGTTTATATTTAATTTTATTTATAGCATTTATGTATGTGCATGGCTTTTTCCTTTTGTTATCTTATTGTGTTTACGTGTATCTTGTAAAACTGAGCTGCAGTGATTTTTAGTTGTACTAGTGTAGATTTAGGTTTAGCGCAGTATTTATTTTTCTTTTTGATCCCATGTATGTCAGTTGAGACACAGAAACAGTTTTTGGCTTCACTTACACTTTAAAATGTTACTGTAAGGCCCCTTTCACACTGCGCCGCCTAGGTCATCGGTGTTTTTAAGCCCCCGCTAGTGGCCGAAAAGGGGTTAAATCCACCCGGAAAAAGCCGATGGAGCAGCGTTTTGCTGGCAGTATTGCAGCAATGCTCCGTTGATTTCAATGGGGAGCAGCGGTGGAGAAGTGGTGGAAGAGCAGTGAGTTCACCGCTCCAAAGAAGCTGCTGGGAGGACTTTTTCTGATGCCCTGCCAGCGCACCGCTCCAGTGTGAAAGCTCTTGGGCTGTTTTAAGGCATTTTGCAGGCGCTATTTTTAACGCTATAGTAGAGCTGCAACTAACGATTAATTTGTCTGTCGACTAATCTATCGATTATTTTTTCGATTAGTCAACGACTATCCGATTTTTTATTTTTTTTATGAATCTAGTGTGTTCCGTTTGTGATTAGATGATAATCCTTTGGATAACTTTACAAAAAAATTATACGTACAACTTCTAAATATAATGTTTCAACTTTTATTAAATTTTTTCCAAAAAGTACTTCAATGTGGTAAAGTTTTTACAGTATAAAAAAATGCCAAAAACAAAATGTAAACAACACTTTAGCATCAGGCACGAATAATGGCATTGACATTAATTCAGAGCCAGAAGCATTAAAAAATACCATATAAAAATGCTACAAAAGCACTGCTGCTCTGCACTGCTGCTCAACACCGTGTACAAAACACATGAAAGACATCATATACAAAAATAAAGTGCCCAAAAATAAAAAGGTAATGCTTTAGGGCACGAGGCATGAAAATGCCATATAAATTCTGCCTAATACTTTGCAAAAGATGCATTCTGAAGGCATTGTGTGTTAACCTTACTACTCAACCACACATAATGCCTTCAGAATGCATCTTTTGCAAAGTGTTAGGCACAATTTATATGGCATTATGCCTCTTGAACTAAAGTGTTGTTGTTTAACACCACAAAAATGCTGGTCAACATACAATAACACTATGTAATTGTAATCATCATTGATTGAATACATAGTGTTATTGTAGAGAGTGCTGATTGAGCAGTATTTATCTGGTGTGTTACTTTAATTGTAATGTAAAACATACCTGAGGAGGTAACATGGTTTTCAAGAAGGAGGCGGAGCCATATCCACAAAAGCACTGCTGCTCTGAGTCTGAACTGCTGCTCAACACTGTGTGTGCAAAAACACAAGTGCCAAAAAATACAAGGTAACGCTTTAGGGCATGAGGCATGAAAATGCCATATAAATTCTGCCTAACACTTTGCAAAAGATGCATTCAGAAGGCATTGTGCATGTGCAACAATGTGTGGTACTGGTAACCTTACCTTACTACTCAACCACACATAATGCCTTCAGAATGAATCTTTTGCAAAGTGTTAGGCAGAATTTATATGACAGTATGCCTCTTGACCTAAAGAGTTGTTGCTTAACACCACAAAAATGCTGGTCAACATACAATAACACTATGTAATTGTATAATCATTGATTGAATACATAGTGTTATTGTAGAGTCAGAGTGCTGATTGAGCAGTATTTTTTTGGTGTGTTACTTTAATTGTAATGTAAAACATACCTGAGGAGGTAACATACAGTGCCTTGCAAAAGTATTCAGCCCCCTTGAACTTTTCAACCTTTTGCCACATTTCAGGCTTCAAACATAAAGATATAAAATTTAAATTTTTTGTGAAGAATCGCCAACAAGTGGGACACAATTGTGAAGTGGAACTAAATCTATTGGATAATTTAAACTTTTTTAGCAAATAAAAAACTGAAAAGTGGTGCATGCAAAATTATTCGACCCCTTTACTTTCAGTGCAGCAAACTCACTCCAGAAGTTCAGCGAGGATCTCTGAATGATCCAATGTTGTGCTAAATGACTGATGGTGATAAATAGAATCCACCTGTGTGTAATCAAGTCTCTGTATAAATGCACCTGCTCTGTGATAGTTTCAGGGTTCTGTTGAAAGTGCAGAGAGCAATGAAGACCAAGGAACACACCAGGCAGGTCCGTAATACTGTTGTGGAGAAGTTTAAAGCCGGATTTGGATACAAAAAGATTTCCCAAGCTTTAAACATCCCAAGGAGCACTGTGCAAGCGATCATTTTGAAATGGAAGGAGTATCAGACCACTGCAAATCTACCAAGACCTGGCCGTCCCTCTAAACTTTCAGCTCAGACAAGGAGAAGACTGATCAGAGATGCAGCCAAGAGGCCCATGATCACTCTGGATAAACTGCAGAGAACTACAGCTGAGGTGGGAGAGTCTGTCCATAGGACAACAATCAGTCGTACACTGCACAACTCTGGCCTTTATGGAAGAGTGGCAAGAAGAAAGCCATTTCTCAAAGATATCCATAAAAAGCCTTGTCTAAAGTTTGCCACAAGCCACCTGGGAGACACACCAAACATGTGGAAGAAGGTGCTCTGGTCAGATGAAACCAAAATCGAACTTTTTGCCCACAATGCAAAACGATATGTTTGGCGTAAAAGCAACACAGCTCATCACCCTCAACACACCATCCCCACTGTCAAACATGGTGGTGGCAGCATCATGGTTTGGGCCTGCTTTTCTTCAGCAGTGACAGGGAAGATGGTTAAAATTGAGGGGAAGATGGATACAGCCAAATACAGGACCATTCTGGATGAAAACCTGTCGGAGTCTGCAAAAGACCTGAAACTGGGACGGAGATTTATCTTCCAACAAGACAATGATCCCAAACATACAGCAAAATCTACAAAGGAATGGTTCACAAATAAACATATCCAGGTGTTAGAATGGCCAAGTCAAAGTCCAGACCTGAATCCAATCGAGAATCTGTGGAAAGAGCTGAAAACTGCTGTTCACAAACGCTCTCCATCCAACCTCACTGAGCTCAAGCTGTTTTGCAAGGAAGAATGAGCAAGAATTTCAGTCTCTCGATGTGCAAAACTGATAGAGACATACCCCAAGCGACTTGCAGCAGTAATCACAGCAAAAGGTGGCTCTACAAAGTATTAACGCAAGGGGGCTGAATAATTTTGCACACCCCACTTTTCATTTTTTTATTAGTTAAAAAATGTTCAAAAATCCAATAGATTTCGTTCCACTTCACAATTGTGTCCCACTTGTTGGTGATTCTTCACAAAAATAAAAATGTTATATCTTTATGTTTGAAGCCTGAAATGTGGCAAAAGGTTGAAAAGTTCAAGGGGGCCGAATACTTTCGCAAGGCACTGTAGTTTTCAAGAAGGAGCCATATCCAACAAAAGCACTGCTGCTCTGAGTCTGAAGTCTGAACTGCTGCTCAACACTGTGTGTGCAAAAGCACAAGTTCCCAAAAATAAAACGTAACGCTTTAGGGCATGAGGCATGAAAATGCCATATAAATTCTGCCTAAAGCTTTGCAAAAGATGCATTCAGAAGGCATTGTGCTGTGTGGTAACCTTACTACTCAACCACACATAATGCCTTCAGAATGCATCTTTTGCAAAGTGTTAGGCAGAATTTATATGGCATTATGCCACTTGACCTAAAGTGTTGTTATTTAACACCACAAAAATGCTGGTCAACATACAATAACACTATGTAATTGTAATCATTATTACTTACATAGTGTTATTGTAGAGTCGATTGAGCAGTATTTTTGTGGTGTGTAATTGTAATGTAAAACATACCTGAGGAGGTAACAGTTTTAAAGGAAGGAAGCAAGGAGGAACCAAGCCCACCAAAAGCACTGCTCAGCACTGTGGCTGTGCAAAAATATGGCCAATACAACACTGAAGACAGCCATGAGCCATCTCACATAAATACACTAATACAGCCCAACAAGAACACAACACACAGTCATGAGTGAAAAAAGTTGGGGGGCTGTGTTACTTCCTCCATTGCAATGCTATATTTTAGCATTGCAATGGAGGAAGGTTAGCATATCGACATGCTCTGATGTTAGGCTTGCTCTTTTTTTAGTCACAATGTTGCCAGTAACTGAGAAAAGCCTTTCAGATGGTGTTGATGTTGCAGGCACAGACAAGTAACTCTTTGCCAGCATGGCCAAGATGGGAAACCTCTTTTCATTTTCCTTCCACCATTTCAGTGGATTTTCTTCCTTTAGAATAGCCTGCTCACTGAAATACATGTGTATCTCATTCCGCACAACTTCAATGTGGGTTTCTTGATCTTGGATGTGACCAGTGTCATCCTCGCCATTACTGTGGTGGTCATCTGAATCTGAAGAACCGAGCAAAGTGTCTAACAGAGACACTTGCCTCTTCTCAGAAAATTTCATGTCTGCACTGGTTGACCGTTGTTCCTCGCATCGATGTTGCATTTGCTCTTCCTCATATCTTCTTTTCACTTCAAGAGCAAGAGCTTGGACCTTGAGGTGAACTTTTAAACTGTCCTCTGCTGGCAGGAATTTTTTTTTTTTTCTTGCTGATCTGGAGATCCCTCAGGGCATGGTTGACAACTGCAATGTATGACCAGCACACCTGAGAGAAGAGATGCCATGCCTTTCTTCCAAAATACGCAGAGCAGCGACAACATTTGCAGCGTTATCATGGACAACTACATTTACATTGGCCATGGATATCTCAAACTTTTCAGCTGCTTTTTCCACCCAGTTAGCAATGTTTTCAGCTGTGTGCCAATCTTCAAGTGGCATAGTGGTCAGATTGTACGATGTAAGATTCCAGTCTTCATTGATGAAGTGGCATGTGACACCCAAGTATGCCTCTGTGGCAATGCTGGTCCATGCGTCTGTGGTGAGAGCTATTTTTGATTTCACATCTTTGAGTGATGCTTTGAATCTTTCAAAATTCTCCTCATATTTCTTCTCCATCAGCTTAGTGAAATGGGACCTGGAGGGAAATAAGTATCCTGGGTAAAACGTGTTGATCATCTCACAAAATCCTTGACCGTCTACAATGTAAAGAGTTCTCATATCTTTTACAATCATGTTGAGTATGCTATTGGTATATGCAACGGCCATTTGGGGTGTGCAAACAGTGACATCCTTTTTATGGAAGAAGAACTCCTGTACACAGCTTTGCCTCTTCCTGAGAAAAAAAAACAAAAAAAGACACAATAATAATTAACATTTAGGAACCTGAACCAAGTTTAACCAACATGAATGCTCAATGCTAATAATGTACTTGTACTGCGTATTTAAAGGAGGGTACGGGTAGGGTAGTAAATGTCTGTCTGGAATTAAATAAATTAATATTATATTGTTGCTGCTCTGTGTATTGTAAGAAAAGCATGGCACCTCTTCTCTCAGCTCATACATTGCAGGAAGTTGTCAAACCATGCCCTGAGGGATCCCCAGATCAGCAAGAGGGCTGCAGTGCAAAAATTGCCTCGTGAGTGTGAAACATTTAAAAAAAAAACATGAGATGGCCACTAAAAAAAATAGCAACAAATATGTACCCCCTGAGCATGCGCTAATAATGATGTAAGTACAGAGTAAAAAAAATGTTTTTTTGTGCGTTGCGCTGCTGGATTATATATGTCCTGGATGGGGGGAGTGAAGAAGGAAAAAAGAGAGGGGGGGGGGGGGGGGGACCTGCTATAGTTAGTGTGTATAGCGGATTTAGGGTTTTCAAGTCTGCTTTTCCACAGAGTTTTGCAATCCTTGCTGAATATGTCAGTAAATGTAGCAAGAGTAATAGGTAGCTGACAGGATCATAGGTTATAGTCCACAGTTAGTAGTTGTGAAAATAGCCATAGAAAGGGGAGGGTTTCTTTAGCACAGGCAGGTAGGCAGCATGTTCAAGGGTAGAAGGTACCTTGTAAAAGATATATAAACAGAAGAAAAAACAGCGCCAATCTAAGTGCAGTATTTTTAGATCACAGACATTTAATTTGTAAAGTTATACACTCACTCTCTACCAGAAAGTTTCAGGCACATCATGTTTTTTAAAAAGGTCTCTGGGGGACATCGCAGGGCTCCCGAGGAGAAGCGGTTTCTCATTCGGCTGTGTCTCTCGTCCGGTGGGGCCGGTGGTTCCCAGCGTCGCACGGCCCGGTGTAGCAGCGTCAGGGAGGTCCGTTCGTTGGTACGTTGGGGGCACTCTGCGATGACGTTCGTTATGGTTTACGTTGCACGCGTTCGGAGCATGCGTGCTCCTTCATCAGGCATCTGGGTCACCATATTGGAAGTGGTTTAAATAGGGAGAAGAGCAGTTCTAATTGGTCGTTCGAGTTCAGGTTCCACCTTGTGGGGCGGAACTGTTCCGACCAAGGCATGGTGTTGATAAGCTATGTGCTGCAGGCTTGTTGTATATTGTTATTGTGTGTGTGTCCATAGAGGAACAGTTTAGTTTGTGTGTATATAGATACAAATTAAAAATGTGGAAAAAATGATAAAAGTTGGGATTTTTTATTATTTATTTAATTGTTTTAGAAAACACGAAGATATTTGTAAAAAGAATTTTGTAAAAAGAGTACAAAATGGAAATAGATTATAAAAGAATTAATATAAAAAATTATTAGAAATTGAAAAATAAAAATAGAAATAAAAATAAAAATAAAAATAAAAATACCAATGAAATAAAAAAAAAAAAAAAAAATAACGATAAAAATATAGATAAAAAATAATGATGATAATGCAAATGAAAAAAATATATAGAAAAAATTATATAGTAAAAATAAAAATAAAAAAATATATAAAAAAAATATATATATATATATATAAAAATGAAAATGAAAATATATAAAAATACAAAGAAATATATAAAAAAATATATATAAAAAAACAAAAAAATATACAAAAAAACAAAGAAATAAAAAGAATGAAAATAGTGAAAAAAACGGGGGATGGGGCAAATTTTTTTTTTATTAATTGGATTACTGTAGGTATATTTCTTTGGTGGGTATTAGGACGTAAGATAGTAAGAGACATGTATATTGATAGAATTTGATATTATGAAATTTGGTACTATAAGATACAATTGAAAATGATGTGCAAATAAAACAATGATGTTCAAATAAAACATATATATATATATATATATATAAAGAATATATTCAATAAAAAGTAGGAAGTATTTATTACGATTGTATATGTGTGTGCATTTAGATCCACGTACACACACTTTTATGTACACATATATACATACACATATACATATATATATATATATATATATATATATATATATATATATATATATATATATATATATATATATATATATATATATATATATATATATATATACATGTGTATATACATACACACACACGTGCATGGACCTGCATGCAGTGGGATCTGAAAAGGCACGTTTATTCTGATTTGTGGTAGGGAAGGCGGGGGGGGGGAAGGGTGAGGGGAGGGGATTTTAAGTCTCATTAAGAAAGTGTGATGGATACAGATTAAACAACTGAGTTGATTTCTATGTCCTCGTTGAGGCCTCCAGGCGTGAGGGTGTCTAACGTATATATCCAAAAAGTTTCTCTCTCGCAGAGGCGTTTAAAACGCTCTGCGAGGGGGAAGGATCCAGGTATCTGTTCAAGGGCCCAAACTTGCATGCCCTCTGTGGACCCTTGATGGTGTTCTTTAAAGTGTCGTAGGATAGTGAGATTGGAATCCCCTTCTACTGATCGGCGATGTTCGCCGAACCTCTTTCTTAGGGTGCGAATAGTACGCCCTATATAAAGTAGGTTGCAAGGGCAGCGGATCGCATATATTACAAACTCAGAGGAGCAGTTGTAAAATTCTTTCAGTTGGTACGTATTGCCCTTAGTGGTAAAGGATTTTTGGCGGTGGTGGACGAATTTACAGGTAAGGCATTTTAGTTTCTTGCATTGGTACATGCCCTTCAGGGTGAGGAATGTCCTGAGTGGCTTTGGCTTGTTATCGGTTTTCAATTTGCTCGGGGCGATAAAACTTTTTACATTGCGTGCTCTACGATATGTAATATTGGGGGTATCTGTTATAGAGGTTTTTAATAGAGGGTCTTCTAGAAGGATACTCCAATGGTTTTTGAAGATCTTTTCCATTTTTTTGTGTTGGGAGTGATATTGGGTAATGAATCTGGTGCTGTGGGTTTGGGAATGGACAGTCAGTTTGTCCGGCATGGTTTCATGTGGTTGGGATGTAACCGGGTGTGTTTCTAGCTGCGTGTCCAGGAATTTGGTAAAGGCTTTAT
The DNA here is from genome assembly GCF_037356315.1 of Lithobates pipiens. Classification (NCBI taxonomy): domain Eukaryota; kingdom Metazoa; phylum Chordata; class Amphibia; order Anura; family Ranidae; genus Lithobates; species Lithobates pipiens. Next base: position 175,034,044 of record NW_027507784.1, read on the forward strand.
CTACTAGGGTGGGGGGATAGCCTTTGTCTTCAAATTTTCTTTTAAACAGGGTACCTTGCTCGATGTAATCTGAGTTATGAGTGCAATTTCGTTTTAAACGATTAAATTGACTTTTAGGGATATTGGTGATCCACCTTGGGTGGTGGCAACTTTGGAAGTGTAAATATGAATTTCCTGCAGTGGGTTTAATGTGGTTTCTTGCGAAGATGGTTTTGTTGATATGGCAAAGTTCAAGATCTAGAAAGGGTAAGCTGTCTGGACTGGATTCAAAAGTGAAAGATAGGCCTAAATCATTGGTGTTACAATGTGAAACAAAGTCGTCTATGGGTGGTCCGGTGTTGTCCCATATGATGATAATATCATCTATGTAGCGACCTATGTATATAATATGTTCTGTGTATGGATTGTTGTTCCAGATGTATAAAGTTTCCCAAAGGCCCATTGTCAGGTTTGCATAGCTAGGTGCAAAATTGGCGCCCATAGCTGTCCCTTGGGTTTGCAAGTAGAATTTTTTGTTGAAAGAGAAGTAATTGTGGGTGAGGCAGAACTTTGTGGAATCTAAGATGAAATCTGCTTGTGCAGTTTTTAGGGATGGGTCTAGGGCTAAGAAGTGTTTTACTGCCCGAAGGCCAACAGCATGGGGAATTGAAGTATAGAGGGAATTGACATCCAAGGACACCCACTGGTAGGTGGGCTCCCAGGAGTAAGTTTTTAGAATCTCTAGTAGGTGTACCATATATATATATTTTTGTTTTTTTATATATATTTTTTTATATATTTTTTTGTATTTTTATATATTTTCATTTTCATTTTTATATATATATATATATATATATATATATATATATATATATATTTTTTTTTTTTATATTTTTTTATATTTATTTTTATTTTTATTTTTACTATATAATTTTTTCTATATATTTTTTCATTTGCATTATCATCATTATTTTTTATCTATATTTTTATCGTTATTTTTATTTTTATTTTTAATTTCATTGGTATTTTTATTTTTATTTTTATTTTTATTTCTATTTTTATTTTTCAATTTCTAATAATTTTTTATATTAATTCTTTTATAATCTATTTCCATTTTGTACTCTTTTTACAAAATTCTTTTTACAAATATCTTCGTGTTTTCTAAAACAATTAAATAAATAATAAAAAATCCCAACTTTTATCATTTTTTCCACATTTTTAATTTGTATCTATATACACACAAACTAAACTGTTCCTCTATGGACACACACACAATAACAATATACAACAAGCCTGCAGCACATAGCTTATCAACACCATGCCTTGGTCGGAACAGTTCCGCCCCACAAGGTGGAACCTGAACTCGAACGACCAATTAGAACTGCTCTTCTCCCTATTTAAACCACTTCCAATATGGTGACCCAGATGCCTGATGAAGGAGCACGCATGCTCCGAACGCGTGCAACGTAAACCATAACGAACGTCATCGCAGAGTGCCCCCAACGTACCAACGAACGGACCTCCCTGACGCTGCTACACTGGGCCGTGCGACGCTGGGAACCACCGGCGCCACCGGACGAGAGACACAGCCGAATGAGAAACCGCTTCTCCTCGGGAGCCCTGCGATGTCCCCCAGAGACCTTTTTAAAAAACATGATGTGCCTGAAACTTTCTGTTAGAGAGTGAGTGTATAACTTTACAAATTAAATGTCTGTGATCTAAAAATACTGCACTTAGATTGGCGCTGTTTTTTCTTCTGCTAATAATGGTGTATCTTGCTTACTAGCAGTAGCAGCATGAGCATCTAAAATAAATATATTAATGAATATTGACCACAAATTACTCCCATTGTCTCCCAAAACGAACAAAATACTAGTAAGCAGTACTTACAAAGATGGCTCGTCCGTTTGAGGCCGTAGTGCGCCAGGATGTTTTCTTCTGAGGTACTCGTGCATTGCAGTAGTGCTGCCGTGGTACGCCATTTCGGTTTTGCAGAGGGAACAAAGGACCATTTTATCTGGCCTCTGTTTAAAGAATTCCCATACCTTTGAAAGTTGTGGTCTGGCTTTTCTTGCTGCACCGAAACTTTTTTCCCCATTCCCGGGAGCAGGGGGATGAGAAGCATCAGCTGCAGCTGCCGTCGCCATTACCACCATTTACCCGCGAGATGACACGTGCGTGACGCGTTGACGGCATTCACGCACATCGACATATTTTCGTAGTCGACGTAGTTGATTACGTCGACGCGTCGTGGCAGCTCTAAGCTATAGTGCCTGCAAAACTCTCTGTCTGTGTGAAAGGGGCCTAACTTCAAAAGTCGTTTTCAATATTCTTTTTTAAATCTGCAACTTTTATCAAATAATACAGTGATTCTGCCTTGAAGATCCTTATAAAGGCATTTCCTGTTATAAGGTGACAGTGTTGTGTCATCGTCTTCCAGTTGTGCTCCTGTGTTGTCACTGTGTCACACAGGCTCCCAGTGGAGACTACAAGTGGCCATTTCAACACACACATTATGCAGGCATAGCCTGCCATTGTTACCATCAGGAAATTTGCTCTGAGAAATGCTATGCTTTCTTCACTTGGGACCATGCATGTAAACACAAGTGGCTGCAAATATGCTGCAGGAGATCAACAGAACTTCGACACAATAAAGGATGATAAAAAGGTGAAAACAATTATTCTATAATAAAGGGCAAATGTTTGATACAGAGTGTTTTAGCAACTAAGTGTCAGAGTTTACATCTACTTTAACAAGCTAGCAGTACTTATAAAAATATAAAATGTCATTGTTTGGATATAATTTCCAACAAAGTAGGTGTTTTATTGTTGTCTCTCTGCATGAAAATTACGTTTTTTAGGGCTATTTTTCTCTTATGTATCATCTACCTGTTGTTCTATATATATTGTATCAGGTAAAGCTGTAATCTTTTGCAAAAGTGATTTTGCCTCAAAGCAAATGTCATTTATTATCTGGCTCTATACAGTTTTTAGATGCAGTGTGGTTTGACCAAAGCTCTTGTTAAGGAAGTAATTGATGCAAAAGATTCATTAGGGAATCCTGATCCATTAATAATAGCACCAGAGAACATTATTATGCAGTAATATGTCTCACCTGATCTTGGGGATGTCCCCCAGGAGCAATTTAATAAAGGTCATAAACCACGTGATACTTCTGCTACTCAACAAACATCTGTAATTGAAAGGCAGTCTTCGCATAATTGCCGCTTAAATGGTTAGCAGTTGTCAAATGGCTAATAGAAAGGAATAAATAAAGCCAATTAATTTGAAAACGGCACTTGCCACTGGTCAACCATTGTCTGCAGCATAAGGAAATTAATGGAAGAACCATTTAGCTGTCATTCGTTCAGTTATGAGTTATGTGCACTCATAAGAGATTTGCCATTTTCTTAATTAAAAAAAGTACAACAGTATTATAAAACTTACATACAATTCCTCTTATTAGAACGCGTATATGAATTGTATACAGCTCATTGGAAACAGATGTCTCAGACTTTTTACTGTGCTTCTGGGTGGAACAAGACATTTTGATCACATGATTATGTGCTGTTCAACCTTCTACCATGACGGGCTTGTTACAGGCTCAGAGGAAGAACACTGATGGAATGTTGGTCCTTTCAATGTGTCTGCTGTGATTCTTTCTAGATCTCTAACATTCACTGCCAAATAATCATTCAAAGCAAGAAAGCAGAAATTTAACATGCCTATATTTTTCCACTGCTGCACCTTTGATCAGTATGGTAATGACATTTTTTAACCACTTCAGCCACGGAAGGACTTCCCCCCTTCTTAACTAGCCCATTTAACTGACGATTGCTTGGTTGTGCGGCCATGTACCCAAACAAAATTGATGTACTTTTTTCCCCCACTAATAGTGCTTTCCATTGGTGGTATTTGATCACCTCTGCGTTTTTTATTTTCTGTGCTACAAACAAAAAAAGAGCGACAATTTTGAAAAGACATCACGGCCGCCGGGCACGCACTTTGGCTCCTCAGTACTGCGGCGGGCACGCATGCCCCCTATACCACTTAAAGCGGCCACCGTACAGCTACAGTGATTCACGCAGGGGAGCCATTCTGCCGCTGGCAAACGAAGGCGGGCGGTCGGCAAGCATAAAATAAAACCATTCCATTTTCAATATGTACCGTATTTCAAACCTTGTGACATTGCCACTGGGCCTCTGAGCTACTCTGTGCAATCCAAACAGTTTTTGGCTGGGTGGGAGGGCCTGTCAGGGGGCTGTAAACAGCTTCCTTTTTCAGTACTCCTCTCAAGAGTCCTTCACCCCAGTGCAAACAGTAGGAGGATTTCTACAAATATCAATATGCTTTTATAGGTGGATATCAGCCTGGAGGAATTGGAGTTGCTAGACAGACTGGATCCGCAATTCCCACATTCGATGCTGAGCCTGCATTATTGAAAGAGCTGAAATCCAATACATGAAAGCAGAAGGCCAGGGACAGTGAGGCTGTGCAGAAAACAGCTAGACAATGCTAAACATCATCCAGCCTTTAAAGGAGTAAGCCTCTATCTGAATTGCTGTGACTTCGAATGCACACTGTGAGAAGATCAGTGTGCATTCAAATTAGAGTAAGCAATTACAGTATATCAGAAGATATCATGTACAGCTGTATTGTGCTAGAAAACCCACCAAATGATATATAGCCATCGCCGGAGTACATTGTTTTAGAAGAATGGTCTGTCACAGTGTAAATGTGGTTACGGTACTGGAAAAGCCAATTTTGGAAAAGACAGGGTTCCTATGAGAACTGGTATCCGGGAACCCAAATCTATTTGTCTGTTCTCAAAGCCAGCACTTACCCACAGATTCACCAAGTATTACTTTAATGAAAGCTGCAGATGTAGGCCTCATGGACACGTCATGTTTTACAAACTCCTTTCCTCCTGGCAGTTTTTGCAGAAAAAAACACTTGATGCCTATATAACACTTAGGCACTTTTAGAAGCATTAGACACTTGGGTGTTAATTAATTTGATTAAAATTGTATTCTGGCAATTGAATAAACTGATATTCTAGTGCTTACGTGCATTTAGAGGCATTTATGCACATCAAGCGTTTTTTCGGCCAAAACTCTGCTGCTCCTGAATGCACTGGCTGTTTTTTTTGTTTTTTTTTCTGCTGCTAAATGCTCCTGCCTCTGTGTACATGCAGGCTAACATGCAGGGGTGTTTAGAGGCAGGGAAAAAAAATATGCCCCTAGGAGCAGCAGAAAAAATGTCCAGTGTGCATGAGGCCCTAAAATGATTGAAACTATCTTTTGACGTTACATTCACAAGTGTGTCTTTTTTCTTTTACCGGGACCTCATACTGTGTACTTTAAACATTGTAAAGACTATGGTGGTAATTGTCAGTATACAAATTGTTATTCCCCGTAACAATATTGATGTTACAGTGAAAGTCTCATTTTAGCAATGTTAACGTTCTTGCTCTAATGCAGAGGTCTCCAAACTTTCTAAACAAAGAGCTTGCTTACTGTTGTTCAGACTTTAGCGGGGGCCGAAGTGTGGCCAGTGAGAGTAGAAATTTCCTGCCATCATTGAGTTAAACAATGCCCCATCCCTAGTATTAGAGGGAGAAATGGTGCCCCATCATTGGTGTCAGTGGGAGAAATATTGCCCTATTGTTAGTGTCGGTGAGAGGAATATTGCCCCAAGAGCCAAATAAAGGCAAGTAAAGGGCCACATCTGGCCCCCGACCGCAGTTTGGAAACCCCTGCTCTAATGAATAAGACTAAACAGAAGGACTGAAATACTGGCAGGAGAAATACCACGTCAGAAACATGACCAGGCCAAAACACATTTAGGCGTGTTGAGTTGTGTCAAGTGCTTGGGTGTTTGTTAATTTCAGTAGCCAGGATAATAATTTATTATGGACATTGAAATGAATAAATGCCTAAGTGCTAAATGCTCCTAGTGCTTAGGTGCATTTAGACGTGCTGTGTGCATCAGACCTTACATTGAATACACTCTGGATTAAGGGACAACAGAGATACCTTTTGACAGCAGCACTGTCAATCTAGGGGGTAGGTAGTGTAAATATACTACCAGATTTAGATACACTAACAAACTGAAGCTGAACTCCACTTAAGGCCTTATGTACGCTGCTGCTGGTAAATGGACGTTTAGGAGCAGTTGGGCATTTTTTTCAGCTGAACTCTTCTCGATGTTATCTTATCAGTACATGTACGCTGGGTCGTTTATAGTCATTTATAGGCAGTTGAGTTTAGAAGCATTTTTTGGAACACAAAAATGGGTATACACAGATGTTCAGAGGCATTTGAAACACCAAATGCCTGTAACAGCCTGTAAATGTTTAGCAGCATTTAGTTTGCAGGCGGTTTTCATTTTTAACAAACGCTTCTAGACGCAAACATGGCATGTAGACTAAACAGACATTTTTAAATGCTGGTTTCTAGCTGTCAAGTTAAATCATTCAGGAGTGGTTAAACAACGTCCCGTGTACATGAAGCCTAAGCAGTTACTGCAGACCATTTTTTTTTGGAAAACTTTTTTTTTAGAATATATATGGAGCACTGGGATTCCCACGCATATTACATAGGAGCACAATGCATACTAAATTGTTCTTGTATCATAGCACATGTTCCATTTGTGTAGTGAATCATTTTAGTGCTATTCACTAATACTATTTTAAACGCAAATTATGTATCCTGTTTGTTCTATGAAAACAAACAAAATGAAAGCAATGCATTTTTACTTGTCACTTTTTAATACATAAGATTTTTCTTGCCTGTTGAGGCAACTATATTAGAAAAATAACAGTGTTGTTGTGTGATTTATATTTAATGCATTTCTTGAACGTGTCTTGTTCTATCTGTATGTTCAGCTATGTTGTTTTATAATAACTAGCAGCTATGCTACATCTTTAATGAGATTCAAGGCATTTTCTGTTCAGACCCCTACACAATGCTTTTTTGAAATGAGATTGGAAAGATTGGGCTCCAAGCCAGCTTTACAATACTCTATGCATTACAGATTCTAAAATTGAAGGTAAGGAAAACTAAAAAAAAAACTTGATAAAATATGTAAACCTTCAGTACAAAAATCAAGTGGGTCATAAGAAAGAATCCCTAGACAGGACTGAAGCAGCATCAAACATTGCTTAATGATCAAGTATTGTGTTCCGCATTGTTGAACAATAATCAGAAATGATGATGAGTTATTGAATACTTCAGATTATAAAGTGATGGCAATAAGTTGTCTAGCTGAGTTAAATTCCTGTGAATTACACACCGCACTGGTTTTATTGAACACATTTTTCCCCTACAACCGTAAACCATTAAAATGTAATATAGTAAGCTTGTGCACTGTTATAGTTAAAAAGAAACCGACGGTTGCTAAAATAGCAGATAGCCGACTGGTATAGAGACGGGTGCTAATGATATTTCTTCTGCTGTTGTCTTTGTAGATCCCTGTCACACAGTATGAAATGTGGTGTCACTTCACAGCACGGCCTGGATAACAAAGCAACCTTGAAAATAAGTGACAGTAAGTTATTTTTCCACTTCCTACCCATAGAAAAATACAGTCCTTGTAATCCTAAAGCATGACCAAACCCTTTGGGGGGGTGCGCACCCATGCTTAAATAATAATCAAATAGCCTGCCTGATTTATTTATTTATTTATTGTTTGTTAAAATCCATGAGGCTTTTCTCTTTGGGGCTTCTTTTTCATGGACCCGCATCCTATGTGTGATGCAAAACCCAATGGCATGGAGCCAATGCCTCCTTAGGCTTAGTCTACTATTTTACCTGTAGTGTTAACCTGGCAGAGCTAGCTTCTTCTTATATTCACAGTGGGCATTGTCACCCTAGGAAAGGAAGTGTCTTACTAGCAGAGTAACCAGGTTAGAGGGAAGGCAATGGAAAGAAACAAAAACAATTACAGCCAGTAATGAAATGAGTGAAGGTCAAATGTCTTTTAACATTTTTTTTTTTATTATTTTTTATTGAAAATTTCAAATAGTACAACACAACAGAACGATTACAAGTAGTGGTGAACTACATGTTGTGGTTTGACATCCAAAAAGGAGGAAAGCGAGAAAAAAAAAAAAAAAAAAAGGGAAAGGGAAAGAAAGGAGAGCGAAGAAAAGAGAAAAATGGAAATTGCGAATACAAATGTAAATCCAGCATTCTACCTCTGGTTGCGTATTCACATCTATATAATGTCAGTTCAATGACGCAGATTAAGGTATAACTGTTACAATTAAGTGGAAGGTGCAACTACGACTTTCCGCGATCTCCATCTGGCTCCCCCGTCACCCCAACTGGGATCACGCTGGCCATCTAGAGTGTCGCCAGCTATTATCTGCCACATTATCATGTAATTTCAGAAGGAATTATTTCTTATACCATTCTGTCCAACACTTCCAATGTTGGTCAAATTTCTTGCCACCAGAGTTCCTTAGAGCTAGTAATCTTTCATAGTGAAAGTTCAAGTTCACTTGGACTAGTACTTCTGAGGGATTCGGTGATTGTGTACTCTTCCAATGTCGGGCAATTATTAATTTGGCTGTAATCAAAATGTGTATCGCTACCGTGCGGAATTGGGGAGGATAATTATCTATACCAAGGTGGAGAATTGCTAGAGCTGGGTTTGGGGTTTGCATCATCCCGGTGACTTCCGTGAGTATTCTGAAAATCTTCCTCCAATAGCTAGAAATATTTTTACAGTGCCAGAATATATGTAGAACAGTGCCTACGTTTCCACAGTCTCTCCAACACAGTGAAGAGTGTGTAGAAAACATTCTGGCTAGTTGGTGTGGTGTCCTATACTATTTGTGGAGTATCTTCTGGGTGAGCTCCCAATGATTGGCGCAATGAGTGGCTGTGTAACTAAATCTAAGGGCCTTGCTCCATTGGCTGATATCGTACGTCTGATTCAGATCCCTCTCCCATGTGAGCATGGAGGAGGACTTCACCAGACATTGCTTGTATTGCAAGGAATTGTATATAAGTGAAATGCCTTTGGTTTTAATGTTGGGAGATATGAAGTATTGCCAAATTGGGCTGTTGATTTCGATAGTCGGTGGAGGAGATCTCTTTAAAAAGGATGACACCTGGTTGTGCAGGTATTTGCTGGTTGGGGGGACGCTATACGTGAGTTGTAAGGAGTCAAATGATTTTAATGTCTCTTGTGTATATAATTCGTCTACCCACTCTATTCTATTTCCCTTCCATTTGGTGACATTGCTGTATGGTATCATTATTTCCAAGGTCTGAATTGGGATCCTGACTGCTGAGTGGGGGTGTGTTAACTTCGGTTGTTGCAGTAGGTGTCTCCATGCGGCAATAGTTGCCACAATTGTCGGGGAGAAATGTGTTAGAGATCTAGGCTTCCAAGAGTCTGCCATGAGGAGAAGGCTCATGTTGTGAGTTTGTGCTATACCTTCTTCTAGATGAACCCATAGGGGTTCAGGATTTGGCGAGAACCAGAATTTAGCTTGTGCCAGTATTACTGCCCAGTAGTATTCTTTAATGTCCGGAAGACCCATGCCACCCGCCTTCTTATGCATGATGAGCTTATGTAGGGGACATCTCGCTCTTTTGCCCTGCCATACGTATTGTTTGAGGCGTTTGGTCAGCTCTAGGAAATGTGAAGTTTTGTAAGGGATCGGGAGGGTTCGAAATGTGTATAGAATTTTTGGTAGTATCAACATTTTAAATGCTGCAATTCTTCCCGCCCATGATAGTATGGTCGTAGAGATTGCGGCTATAGTTTTTTGGATTTCTTGTAGAAGATGTTTAACATTAACATCTGCAATGAGAGATAGGTTCTTAGTTAACTGTATGCCTAGGTAGGGTATTTGGTTGGATGCCCACATATACGGGAAGGTTTGTTTAATATGAAAGCTCACATGTCGGTTTAGCCCCAGGTCTAATATTAGTGATTTCGTAAAGTTTACCTTGTAGTAAGATATCCTGCCAAACTCCTCTAGGATTCCGTGTGTGTGGGGAAGTGATACGACCGGGTTGGTTAAAAACAATATTATGTCGTCAGCGAACAGATTGACTATATGGTCTTTCCGTTGGGCTTTGAGTCCCGAAATATGCGAATGAGATCTAATAGTTTCCGCCAGTTCTATCATCAGATTGAATATTAGAGGGGACAAAGGACACCCCTGGCGGGTACCATTCGAAATGGTAAACGGTTTGGATAGAAGCCCCATGGTAAATACCTGGGCGGTAGGCGTGGAATAAAGCGCCAGAATTGCCGACAGGGCTTCGTGTTGAAAACCAAATTTCCTCAGCACTGCCATGTATTTCCAGTGGACCCTGTCGAACGCCTTCTCCGCATCTATTGAAAGAAGCAGAGAAGGCGTTCCACGAATCCCAGCCTGGTGAATGAGATTCAGCAGACGTCGTGTAGCGTCTGATGCCTGTCTCCCCTTCATGAATCCAGTTTGGTCTGGGTTTATTAAGTTTGGCATAATGTCGAAGATCCTGTTTGCTATCACTTTAGCATAAAGTTTTATGTCTCCATTGAGGAGAGAGATGGGGCGGAAATTGGCTGGAGTGTCTGGAGATTTCCCGGGTTTGGATAGTGTGACTACATAGGCTTTGAGCATTTCTGTTGGGAAAGAACCCTTTGTCCTAGCTTCATTGAAGATGGACAGGAGATGTGGGGATAGAATACGGCTGAATGATTTGTAGTACACATTAGAGAGCCCATCCGGGCCTGGGGATTTCCAGGAGGGTAACGACTGGATAGCTTTCCCTAACTCATCGGAGGTGAATGGAGTTCTTAATTCTTGAAGTTGGGCGTCCGATATGGAAGGTAAACGAATTTTGGCTAGGAAAGATGCTATGTCCTCTCCTGTAGGTTCAATTGTGTTGGGGTCAATATGAAGATTGTAAAGGGACGAGTAATAGTCTACGAATGCGTCTGATATTTTTTGGGGGTGTTCCACTTTAGTTGCTGTTTTGGAGTGGAGCAAATATGGGATTGCCGTTTTAGTACGTTTGGCTTTTAGACGATTGGCCAGGAATTTACCTGCATTATTGTCGTGTCCGTAATAGTTAAGTCGGAGTCTTGTCATGGCCCGGTCGTGCAACATGCTATACCATTCCCTAATTTTGTATCTGATTTGGGATAGTTGAGTTGCGAGATCAGTAGACGGGTTTTGTTGGTTACGTTGCTCTAGAGAGCGGAGTTCTTGTAGTAGATTATTTAAATTAGTGGCACGGGTCTTCTGGATTTTGGCATTAATTTTAATTAGGATCCCCCTAATGAAGGCTTTGTGGGCATTCCAGTTTGTGAAGGGGCTAGTGCAGTTGGGGTCGTTAATTTGAAAATATTCTGTAAGATGTTGGGAGATTTCTGTGTGATATTTTGGGTCTTGTAATACAGTCTCATTGTTCCGCCATATGCGGGACGAGGCGTGCGATCTACCTCCTTCAATATGGATCATGATAGGTGCATGGTCTGACCATGTGATATCAAGGATAGAGGAACTTGTGGTTCTGCAAAGTAAGTCCAAATCGGTGAGAAACATATCTAATCTGGAGTAGGAATTAAATCTAGGGGAATAGTAGGTATAAGATCTTTCGTTCGCGTTCATGCAATGCCATGCGTCAAATAGTCCCTCCTGGTGTAGGAGATCTCTAAATTTGGGGAAGTGATTCCTAACTCCAGAGGAGGTATCCAATTCTCTATCTATAATCATATTGAAGTCCCCACATAGTAATATGCTGCCAACACGCACCCGTTCTATTTGTTTAAGAACCTTTTTCAGGAATTTCAATTGGTGCGAGTTAGGAGCATATATGCATGCAAAGGTAATGGAAATCATATTGACATTGCAAACCATAATGATGAACCTACCATCAGGATCTATAACAGTCTTTAAGTTCAAATTTCACTGAGTCTCTTACGGCAATCATCACCCCTCTTTTCTTCGCCGTGGTGGAAGAGAGGATGATATGTGGAAATTTCTGATGTGTGCACAAAGGTGTAGCTAGTTTATGGAAGTGAGTTTCTTGCACAGCTAGTATGTCCACGTTCTGTTTGAGTGCCTCTTGCCACAGGGAGCGTCTTTTGGCAGGATGATTGAGTCCCCGTGCATTCAGAGAAAGGATTTTGATGTTCATTGGAGCTTTATAAGAGGCGATAGAGTTCGTAGATCGTGGAAATTAAATGGAGAGTCCCGGAGAGGTGCTAGATAACGTGCGAAGAGTCCTATGTGCATACAGGTGTGTAACTCCGTCATGTTGGAGCAGTTTCCGCATGTTCCCATACTGGTAACAGGTTTGGCGATTCGTTGAAATGTAACCTTGTAAGTAGGTGCGTGAGTATTGACACTGAGTGCGCGGAGATTGTAGTATGGTGAAGCAGGTATAGCAAGGTTTCGCAGAGTGGACTCACGTATCCAAGATGTGAACTTCCAATGTCTCCTTTCGACGGTCTGCCGTAGGCAATTTCCAGGTAGAAAAAACAAATCATAGAAGCAGCAAAAACGGAAAAAGGGAAAAGAAAGAAGAAAAAAATAAAAAATAAAATTTGAACTGCAAGGTGCGAATAAAAAACAAGAACCCATACGGGCCAGGCAACAAATGCCCAATGCGAGGGGCTAACAGTACGCTGTCAGGTACCAAGGGCGCTCAGGGAATCTAATCAGAACTTGGAAGGAAGAAGCTCCCGTGTAGTAGATTCAAGTGAGACGGACCATTGATCTTCGTTGTGGCTTTGTTTGCCAATCACTGAGAATTTTGGCTAGAGCTTGTCTAGTCGGTTGGGACGGAGCCGAAGCCGGATCAGGAGGCAAAATTTGCCAATTTCTCAAGAGCTGCATCCCCTCCTCCAGGGAATGTATGAGATGGGTGGATCCGTTGTAGGATGCCTGTAATTTAGCAGGGTATTTCCACTTGTACATAATCTTGTGGTTCCTCATGGCTTTGGTCAAAGTTGCCATGTTGCGTCGGAGCTGTAGGGTAAATTGTGACAGGTCCGGTAAGATTTGGAGTGCGGAGGCCGCCTCAGGGATATTCTCTCCTCTACGTAGCGTATCTAGGATTTTTTCCTTGGCTTTAAAAAAGTGCATTCTCAGTAAAACGTCTCGGGGTATTTCTTGAGGCAGAAACGCAGGTTTTGGGACCCTGTGGATTCTGTCGATCGTTAGGTCTAATGGTGACAATGACGGGGCCAGAGCTCGAAAGAGGTCTTGAGCATAAGTGAGAAGTTGTTGCGCCGTTACTGTTTCTGGAACCCCCGGATCTTTAGATTGTTCCTACGGGAACGGTCCTCAAGGTCCGCCATTTTCAGTTGGATCTTTTCGATAGCCTCGTGATGTGCCGCATGAGAATCCACCAGCGCATTAAATGAGGAGGTGATATCGCCTATTCCAGTCTCTTTTTTTTTCATTCAAGAAAGTTTTATTAGCTAATAAAAGCACATATTACAAGAGTATGCAAAAAGACACTGCAAAAAACAATTATGCTTAACAAGATTGAATTTGTGTCAATAACATTTCTAGTTGGCTATAATAGGGGTATCATCAAAACATCAGATCCTTCCATTGCGAGCCCTACCGGACTTAGAAGGGTGATTCATTATCCAACCCCAGATTCCCTCAGGAACCCATCAAGCTCAATGTACATCTAGAGAACATATCATAAGAACTATTAATTTAGTAAAGAAGTCAAGTATAGAAATATATAAAGTTAGAAATAGAGAGTAAAGACAAACGGGGAGAAAGGGAGGAGAAATTCGCCTTGTTCCGAATGCTCTAGCTCATGGTCAAGAGCTGTGTTTGTATGGTATAAATTAGTGATTGACTAGTTGTCTGGACCCCCCCACTCTTCAGGCCATCAGGCCGCTGCCCATGATGTCCCCAAAGGATTTGGAGTATTTAAAGGCAAACCACGGAGACCATGTTCTGTGATAACCCTCTACACGCTCATTCGATTGGGCTGCCGTGTCTTCCATCTCACAGATAGAAGCAATTTTAAGCAGCCATTCTCTTATGGTAGGTGTAGTTTTGGATTTCCAGTATAGTGGAATTAGAGAGTTGGCTGCATTTATCATATGTCTGGTGAGCGACTTTTTATATCTTTTGAATGAGGTGTTGGCAATGTGGAGCAAACAACTTGCCGCATCCAACCTCATACTGGTCTCCGTGATCTGCCCAATCAGCTCCTTCACCCCCGACCAATAACACTGTAATTGGTCGCATTGCCACCAAATGTGGAATAGAGCACCCTCCTCCCGTTCACACCTCCAGCATCTATCCGAAGAGTGAGGATACCATTTGTGAATTCTTTCTGGGGTAGCATACCAATGGGTCAACAGTTTGTAGGACGTTTCTTGCATTTTCGTGCTTAGGGAGCATTTGTGTGATAGAACCCAAAGCCCGAACCCACTTCTCCCTGAGCCCGTGATCCTCTCGTGGACCTAGTGATCTCAACCATGCATATGTAAGCGAAGTAGTTTTTGGGGTGGGTTCACCTTTCAAGCAAACTGATTCTAGATCCGTCACTGCTCGCGTCAAGTGTGGTCTACGTGTTACATATAATATGTCCAGAGTGGTAGTCTTGGTAAATCATTGTCTACTTTAAGGTCAGTGAAGTCTTTCATCAGGCTACCGTTAAAACAGTCTAGTGCTAAGAGCGGTCTTTTCGGTCTCTGTATTTTAAGTAGTGGGTTCTGTAAGCCCGGCACAAAGTCCGGGTTATCTCGAATAGGGGTTAAAGGGCTCAGAGAGGTGGAGAACTCAGATTGTTTGGTCAGTGTATGAAAAATGTGAAGAGTAGTGCCTACCGTGGGGTGTGAAAGCATGGATCTGGGGTATCTAAGCCTTGGGATCCAGGGAGAGAACTGGAGGTTAATCACACTTGCTTCCTCCTCCAACAAGACCCAATCTTTAATCTGGGAGTGACAGTGCCAATCTATGATACGTGCAACATGCGCAGCATAGTAGTAAAGTTTGTAGTCGGGTATACCCAAGCCACCCCTTTCTTTGGGTTTGGTTAAGAGAGACTTTTTCAACCTAGGGGGCCTGCGGGCCCAAATAAAACTTGTCTGAAGGGAGTGTAGTGCTTTAAAAAAGCTCATGGGTATCTTGATGGGCAAGGTTCGGAGCAAGTAAAGTACCTTTGGCAGTACAGTCATCTTACAGATGGCCGCCCTGCCAAACCATGAGAAATAGCCCGATCCCCATCTCAGAAGGTCCTGTGTAATGCTTTTAAGTAGGGGGGGAAAATTCCGCACGTACGTCAGTGCAAGTCTGGGGGTCAGCCAAACTCCTAAGTATTTAATAGCTGAGGCTGTCCATGTGAAGGGGGTACCGACTCTGGCCACCGACAATCGGGCCTCGGGAAGAGACACATTCATGGCCATCGATTTAGAATAGTTTATTTTGAAATTGGAGATATATCCAAATTTTGTGAATTCCTTCAAAAGCGAAGGAATAGAAGTGTGTGGTTCTGTTAAATAGAACAGCAAATCATCGGCGTAAGCCGCAATTTTAAAAGTTCTCTCTTTAAGTTGGAATCCCCTAATCGATGGGTTCATGATGGTGTGTCTTATGAATGGCTCTAGAGCAATAATAAAAAGCAGGGGTGACAAAGGGCACCCCCTGCCTTGTGCCATTCTTGATAAGCACTGTCTCTGAGAGGGAACCATTCACTTTAAGCCTAGCTGAAGGTTTCCAATATAGTGCCGAAATCCAGGCCATCATGCCGGGGCCCAAGCCAGCATGCCTGCACGCCTCGAACATATAATCCCAAGCTACTCGATCGAAGGCCTTCTCCGCGTCAGTTGACAGGAGAAAGCCCTCGATCTTTCGCTGGTGTGCCACATGAATCAGGTTCAGGGACTTCGTCACATTGTCTTTTGCCTCCCTGCCTGGCATGAATCCGGCCTGTTCGGGTCCAATCAATTCATGGAGTAGGGGTTTCAGCCTGTTGGCTAAAATCTTTGCTACCAGTTTCACGTCTGTATTTAGAAGAGATATGGGCCTGTAGCTGGAACAGTTAAGTGGATCCTTCCCTTCCTTGGGGATAACAGTGATAAAGGCTGATAGGAAGTCATTTGAGTTTGGTCTCTGGCTTGTCAAGGAATTCATTGCTTTTCTAAAAGGGTTGAGTATAACCTCTGTAAATGTCTTATAATAAATGGCACCAAACCCATCTGGCCCCGGACTCTTGCCCGTCTTCAAATCTCTTATGGCTGTCTTAATTTCGGAATCGTCAAAGGGTCTGTCCAACTGGTTACTGTCCTCTTCATTAAGTCTGGGTAGATTAACTGCGTCTAAGTAATGCTGTATCACCTGGGTCCTGTCACCCCCCAGATCCGGCGGTCTCTGCTGATTCGGGAGGTTGTATAAATTTGTGTAGTAGTTTTGAAAGTGTTGGGCAATCTTCTCAGTTTCTAAATCTGTCTTCCCATCCTTGCCATTGATACCCCTGATGTGGTTGTGTGTTATACGGGTGTTCAGGGCCCTCGCCAGGACCTTACCTGTTTTGTCCCCATGTTCATAGTAAACTTTCCGTCTAAAAAATAAGAACCTCCTGGTAGTGTTGTCTAAGAGCTGTTTAAGAGCTTTCCGTGTCTCAAGTAGAGATTCTGCTGAGTGTACTGTGAGGGAGCGTTTATGCTGTGATTCAAGGGATCTTATTTTCGCGGTCAACTCATTGATCATTTTATCTCTCTCCCGTTTTTTACGTGCACCCATGCGTATCAGCTCGCCCCTAATAAAACATTTGTGGGCTTCCCAGATCGCCAGGGGGTTCATCCCAGGGGTGTCATTTAGCTTGAAAAATTCAGTCAAAGAGGAAGTCAAGTCTGGTAGTAGTGCTGGGTCAGTTAGTAATGACGAGTTCAGTCTCCATGTAGTGGGTCTGGCCCGGGTATTTGTCCAATCTAATGTCACGGATATGGGAGCATGGTCGGAGATTGATTGTATCCCAATGTGGGCAGCACTCAGCTGCGACAAATCTCTCTTAGAAACGAAGATATAGTCTATTCGTGAGTGGCGGTTATGTGGGATAGAGAAAAAGGAGAAGTCCCTGCCCTCAGGGTTCAGGTGACACCATGAGTCTACCAGATTCAGAGAATGCAGGAGCTTCTTAATATTCTTAAGAGCCCTATAAGGGATGGCGGTTTTGCCATTGGAAGTGTCTTCAGTCGGTATAAGGGGTACGTTGAAGTCTCCACCCAAAATAAGTCTGCCCGAACTGAAGCATTTCAGTTCATCAATCAGTTTCCGACAAAAAGTGAGTTGAGCCGAGTTGGGGAAGTATACGTTCGCCAGAGTCAGGGGAGTCCCTCTGCAGGTCCCCTTGAGTATAAGGAACCTCCCTTCAGGGTCGACCAGCTTGCCTGTAACCTCTAAGTCAGCATCCCTACTCACCAGTATCGAGACCCCTTTTGATTTCGTCCCAGGACTGGTGGCATGGTAAGCTTCTACAAAGTATGAGTCAGTCAGTCTTGGTGTATGTCCGGTCTTAAAGTGAGTCTCCTGTAAAAATACAAAGTGGGGCCTACCTTTTTTGAGTTCTCTTAGTAAAGTGGTTCGTTTTTCGGGGATGTTAAGCCCTTTGACATTATGAGAGACTACTGTTGGGTTACGTCCCAAATCAGAATACGCCATGGTTCGGGCTCAGGGAGGTGCGGGACCCGACACCTGTAGGAACAATCTCAACAAGATAGCAAAAAGTTATGATGTATACAATAGTCAGTAATATACATTATATATAAACACTGTCGTTTGTGTCGTGGCAAGGCGAAATAAAGAGAAAGAAAGCAGTGAATAGAAAGGAGAAGATGAAGTGAGATGAGGACGGAGTCGTAGGTCACACCCCTTTAAGAGTAAATAACCGTCTCAAGGAGGTCAAAATTAGTACGTGGGACAGGCCCCAAAGTGACCTGCCTGATGTACTATTGTGGGGTTCGGGAAGGCCCTCCCCGGAGATAACAACCTTCACCGTGCAGGGCACCTCAGGCCAATTAGCCCAGTGTCCGCCCTGAGAAGGTATGTAGTTGAAGGCACCGGACCGTTGTCTATCACGGTGGTAATTCAACTATAAGTGCAAGGAACCGTCGTGAGCGGCCCCATAAAGCGTATGAAAGGTGCTAATTGGTCTGTCACAGCAACAAACATACATATAATGCAAACTGGTATCTGATTAATAAAACGGAAAAGCAATAAACATAAACCAGAATCAAACTAAAACAAAAGCGAGAATAGAACAAGAATAGATTAGAACAAGCAGGCCTAGCAAATGGCAATTAATGAGAAATTAAGGTACCTCCTACCCTCCAATGAACCGTACCCCTCCCGCCACCCGCTCATTACAATCTGGGGGGGGCTATTATTGCCCTGGATAGGCATCTTCGCCCCTTGAACACGGATCCTCCATCACTATCGCCCCGCCAGGGCTGCGTTATTCAGAAAGTCAGCCGTTGTCCTGCAGCCTTTATACCCTATAAATGCAAATGTGTAATACTGACGTGGTATTTCCGAAGAAACACCTAAGAAACAGGATGGAATCGAACGGATCGTGGTTTCACAGGGAGTCGTTTCTACAATATGGAAGCATGTAATTAGAAATGATCTACTGTTGGCGCTGGTGGAGCATGGAATCCCCGATGGCTAGGCGGTGGTCAGGTGGTAAAAGAGCGACGTTATAGCGTCTGGAAGGTAGGTAGGTACGAACGCTTCATAAATCTTAAGCTTCCATCAGATTCCTGGAGGAGTGTGGGCGACTTCGTGGGGTACCCCTTGGTGAGAAATCTCCTCGTCCTGGCCTCTGTCGTTTGGAGAGGTGTTTTTCCGGTGAGGCGGACGGTGAAGCTGGTGGACTTCTGTCCTTAGTTGGCATGGAGAACTCCTGATACCAGTCGGGCAGAACGATCGGATCAAGCTGAAGAGCTGCGCAAAATTCCGGGAGGTCCGCAGGCGTTCGTAGGATATGTTGCTTGCCTCCGTGTGTAACCAGCAGAGCGAAGGGAAAGCGCCATGAGTAACGCATATCTTTTTCCCTCAACTTTTCAAGCAGAGGACGTAGAGCCCTTCGGTTTCTCAAAGTTATTTGGGACAAGTCCTGGAAAAGTTTTATATTCTCCCCGTTGAACACTATTTGGTCGTTCCTACGGGCCTTGGTCATTACATCCTCCTTAAGTGTAAAGCTCTGTAAGCAACAAATGATATCGCGTGGGGGTAGGGTATCAGGGCCCCTCGCTCTGAGTGCTCTGTGCGCTCTTACGAAGTCAATAACCGAGTCCTCCGGACGTTCGAGTAGAGTATTGAAAACCCTTTGTAAGACTGAGGTGATTTGGTCGGGCGCAACAGACTCCGGTATGCCGCGTACCCTGATATTATTTCGTCTCCCCCTGTTATCCAGATCCTCCAAATGTCTGTTCATTTCTATGAAATGTAGGGAGTGGGCCGTGACAACCTCGTCAAGTCTATGTATGGATCTGTCTCTCATCTTACCCGCCGTCTCTGCAGCCGCCATTTTTTCCTGCATGACCAGGAAACTGGTCTTTAAGTCCGTGATCGCTGCGGAGAACGAGGCCTTAATATCTGCTGCGAAGCCGGACATGTCCTCGTAGGTAAGTGGGTGTGTGGAGCGGTAGCCATGCCTGCCATTGTCCTCGGTAGCCGATTGCGAGTCCTCGCTGTATTCCTCGGCCGCATGGACCGGCGCCATCTTGTCCTCCCCCGAGGCCTGTAATGCTGAGGCCTGATTTTTAAAGATATCGGAGATATCCCGGCCGGGATTAACTGCTGTTGAGCGGCGAGGACGGGTCTGATGCTGGAGCCTGGCCTGCTTGCTCATTATTGTGCCGTTTGCCGCTGTAACAGACGTGCTGGGGCCGCTTTCCGACGGAGCTCTCCTTCTAGGCTGCCATCTCCGTTGCGCGCCAAGCCACGCCCCTATTCCAGTCTCTACCTGGTGCACTCTTTCCCCCAAATCGCTGATTTCAGCTCTACATTGGTGAAGACATGACATCATATCAGCTTGTAGAGATGTTCTCAATAACATTAACAGTTCTTTTAAAGTGGTGTCAGAAATAGGCTGACCTGTGGTAGGAAATTGTGCTATCGGATCCGCTGGTTGCTGGATGATCAGTCCACCACCGCTCATCTCCTTGTCCAGAGTAGCCGTTCTGGTGTGCGTTTTGGTGCCAGTTTCCAATCTGGGCCTGGACTTTGCAGGGCTCCTAGTCGATGGAGAGTTGTTTGGGGAGTCAGAATCGGAGGATTGCGTTCCCGTGTCCTCGTCCATCTCCGCTGTGCACTCCGCTCCGGTGAGCTTCTCGGCTAACGGTGCTGGCGCTGGAGGCTGAGTGTGCTGTGCTATGAAGCGTCCTCCTCCGCCATCTTGTTGTAGCCCGCGGTCTAAGGCCGGATAAAAGTCCGGCAATTTCATAGTATGCGGCGGCTTCTGTGATCTTTTCCCCATGGTAGATCTGTCCTCCGGGGTTGTTTGTGCTCGGTTCGCCGGCCGCGGAGATCGTGAAGCGGGCTTGAAAACGTCTATTCCCTGAGCGCGGAGCAGAGCTCACTTAGAGTGCGACCATCTCGCTGCGCCGTCGCCACGCCCCCTGTCTTTTAACATTTTTCACTTAAGTTTATGAAAAGTTAACTTTTCCAAAAAATATAATACTGTAAATCCACATTAATTAGTGACAGGCACCATCACATGCCTGCATGTGCCTTCAGATATGTTTCCAAGGGTTCTGGGTCTCCAAACCATGGATCACTGTGATATGATAAATAACACATTTGTTTTTGTCAGTGGTTTGTAAGCCCCCTACTGCAACCAACCAATCTTGCTTGAGAACCAAAAATTGGGTCTGGAAGGTGAGGGGAACTGGAAAGATATTGGGAAATGTTTGCAGACACCTGATGTCACCTGCTTTACATTAAGGAAAATTCTAGTGTAAATAATGCTTCTGAGACGTAATTATATTTTACATTTTTTATGTTTGTACTACAAATTTTAAGAGGTAAAAATATTATTTTCAAAAGTAAAAGATTATGTAAATATGTTACTGAATATAATGAAAGGTCCCCCCAAAAAGACATGATGCCCAGTAGAAATGCTAGCCTTGAGGGACCTGGTTTATGTGCAGTGTGCCTGTCTTGTACTATTGGGCAATTGTGTCAGGTCACCTGAGACCAGGTGACAGATGCACTCCGTAGAAGTCGAAAATGCACCGCTAAGGTAGTGGACCTTAGGACTGACTGCTGCGGATTGTACCCAGGGAGATTCAGGATGCAGATCTAGTGGACCACTAACACAGATCCCAGTGGGAGCTAGAGCATAGATTTCCCAGGGCGCGGAGTCTAAGAGCCAGCAGGTGTTCACCAGAGCCTCAAGTGGTGAGGATGGACTTCGCTGCAGTCTGGCTCCAAGTCGCGCTCACTGTAGACTACAGGAGAAGGAAACAGCAGGCTGGAACAACAAGGATAGCAAAGGGATGAGGCAGAGGTCAGAGCAACTAGCAGACAGGAACAACAGAGTACACACCAAAGGTTCAGGGTCACAGGCAGACAGGGATAGTCGGGGACACGCCAAAAGGTCAAGGTCACAAGCAGACAGGAATCATTGAGAACACCCCAAGGTCGGTAACAGAGACAAACATAGAGTACATGGAAATCAGGAAACAGGTGTGAGGGCTTACCTAGGTTTGGGTCCTTGGTGCAGAGATGTACGCTCACCCTTGCAAATAGACAAAGCCCACAGTAACAAACAGATAAGCTACCTGGGCTGTGAATCTGTGCACGGGGGCTTGACAGAAATTTGCCAAAGGATTGTCCAGGTAAAGCCGTAGTCAGGGATTCCAGAAGACAGAATAAACGATATACAAGCCAGGGTCGGTAGCCGGGGTCAGTCTTGGAACACTGTAACTTGAAAACAGGAACACAGGTACCTTTGGCGACAAGAGACAATGAACTGACCAAGCCCTTGGAGTGAAGCAGTGCTTTATACCTAGCTAATTAGGTAACCTGCCACAGCTGATCCAAGAGTGACAGGTACAAACCGAATTGGAGAGCAGGCAGAATAGAACTGAGGTGTGGCTCAGAGGTAAAGAGACAGGAGCAAGAACAAATAGTCATTAGTTCAATACCACCCAGAGCCACTTGGGGCGCAACCACGCCTGACCGTCTAAAAGACACGGTAGGGACCGTGACAACAGGAAGCCAAACACACAGTGAATACACAATGGTTGATCAATGGTTGATCAGCACCGCTGGCTTGCAGTGCACAGGTTAATATAGGGTTCCCTGATAGGGCCTGGGGTGGAGCTATGCTTAGAGGAGAGGTTGTAAAAACCACCAGGTGGAAGCGGCTGGCCTCTTAGTCTGAACACATGAGGAGAGGTGAGCAAACAGAGGAAGATTACTGCATAACCATGACAAATTGCTTTCCAACTTTTCCTTGTCCTTTGAACAACTTTAACATCCATTAGTATATGTGTATATGAAATATAGAGAAAACAAAATCACACACTCTAATTAAAACATATTTCAATGTTCTAGATTTAATTTATAATCTCTGTAAAAAAAAAAAAAAGTATCCTGTGGCAGCTTACCACTTCTTTGGTTCTCTCTGGAGTGCCTACCTTAGTAGGGGAGCAAAAACTCCACCATCCACCTTTAGTGAGTTTATAGCATATGTTTTTAGTTTGAGGTACGCTTTAATAAATTGAACAGTAGTTTCTAGGCAGAGTTAATTAGCCTTGAGAGCTTCTTACAGTATGCTTTTGCTTATATTTAACAGTACAAGAGCTACATTACATGACATATAAATTCAAAAAGAAAGACATTATGACACATGGAAGTACAAAGATAATGACACAAATACATGAGTAAAGCAGTTAGATGAAAGCAGTAAGATAATAAATTAGTACTGAAAAATGCTTTCTGCGCTACACTGTGGCTGTTTAACCAATAATTTTTGACAAAAATGAAATTTAGTATTGATACTAGCAAAGAAGAATTACCTTTCTAGATGTTTAAATGTTGTGCTGCATTGCTAAATGGACACTTAGCACAGAATAGCATTTCGGGGACAATAATATATTACTAATATTTAAGATTTATTGTTGGACAATGAGAAATAACTAATTCCTTGCAAAATAACTGTTGTATATTTACAGGAATTTAAGCAGTTCAGTACTTAAAGTGCATGTATACCCTAACAATCAACTTCTCTTGATTGTTCCCTTTTGGCCTATTGAATATGCCGTTAAAAGTTTTTTGTTATCTATTTTATAAGTGTAAAAAGTTGGGAGCTGATAAATCCCTTAACATAAGGAGGTTTTATGGAGGTGACGATGGGGAAGAAGATGAAGAGAGGTCTGTGTTTTTTGTAATCCATCAGGAATGAAGTAGACAGGGCTGACAACATGTGCTTTGGAATTCAGAGCACAAAATACTCTGTATTGTCATTTTCAATAGGAAGGTTGTCAGAGCCCAATATATTTCTGGCATATCAACAGATATGTTTTTATTTATTTATTTGCTGCATGTTTAATTAACCTCCTCGCGCCCGCCCTATAGCCAAATGACGGCCGTAGAGCAGGCACTTTCGTCCGGGTGGCTGTCCCTGGACGTCCTGATGTTTACTTCCGCAATGCGCGCCGCCACGGGCGCACATCGGGGAAGTTCTGTGTTTGCCGTGTCCCCCGGAGACAGGCAAACACAGATCGCTGTAAACAGCCAATCACAGCGGCCGTTTACAGCGCGATCAGCATGTCCAATGTGAGATGATCTCATATGTAAACATATGAGATCATCTCGCAGCGCCGCTCTCCCTCCTCACACAGACAGCGTGTGAGGAGGGAGAGATGAACGGCTGCAGCGGCCGTAAGTGTGAAAATTTTTTAAAAAAGTGCCATCCGCCCCAGTGCCATCCGCCCCAGTGCCATGCTCCCCCAGTGCCATCCGCCCCAGTGCCATCCTGCCCCAGTGCCATCCACCCCAGTGCCATCCGCCTCAGTGCCATCCGCCTCAGTGCCATCCGCCTCAGTGCTATCTGTCCCCAGTGCCACCTGTTAGTGCTATCTGTCCCCAGTGCCACCTGTTGTCAGTGCCATTTGTCCCCAGTGGCATCTGTCATCAGTGCCACGTATAAGTGCCATGAAATATAGAGAAAACAAAATCACACACTCTAATTAAAACATATTTCAATGTTCTAGATTTAATTTATAATCTGTGTAAAAAAAAAAAAAAAGTATCCTGTGGCAGCTTACCACTTCTTTGGTTCTCTCTGGAGTGCCTACCTTAGTAGGGGAGCAAAAACTCCACCATCCACCTTTAGTGAGTTTATAGCATATGTTTTTAGTTTGAGGTACGCTTTAATAAATTGAACAGTAGTTTCTAGGCAGAGTTAATTAGCCTTGAGAGCTTCTTACAGTATTCTTTTGCTTATATTTAACAGTACAAGAGCTACATTACATGACATATAAATTCAAAAAGAAAGACATTATGACACATGGAAGTACAAAGATAATGACACAAATACATGAGTAAAGCAGTTAGATGAAAGCAGTAAGATAATAAATTAGTACTGAAAAATGCTTTCTGCGCTACACTGTGGCTGTTTAACCAATAATTTTTGACAAAAATGAAATTTAGTATTGATACTAGCAAAGAAGAATTGCCTTTCTAGATGTTTAAATGTTGTGCTGCATTGCTAAATGGACACTCAGCATAGAATAGCATTTCGGGGACAATAATATATTACTAACATTTAAGATTTATTGTTGGACAATGAGAAATAACTAATTCCTTGCAAAATAACTGTTGTATATTTACAGGAATTCAAGCAGTTCAGTACTTAAAGTGCATGTATACCCTAACAATCAACTTCTCTTGATTGTTCCCTTTTGGCCTATTGAATATGCCGTTAAAAGTTTTTTGTTATCTATTTTATAAGTGTAAAAAGTTGGGAGCTGATAAATCCCTTAACATAAGGAGGTTTTATGGAGGTGACGATGGGGAAGAAGATGAAGAGAGGTCTGTGTTTTTATGTAATCCATCAGCAATGAAGTAGACAGGGCTGACAACATGTGCTTTGGAATTCAGAGCACAAAATACTCTGTATTGTCATTTTCAATAGGAAGGTTGCCAGAGCCCAATATATTTCTGGCATATCAACAGATATGTTTTTATTTATTTATTTGCTGCATGTTTAATTAAAGGGATAAATCTTTACTTTTTATTTTTTTTTTATTTTGTCTTGATACACTCTTTAGGCGACTGACTGCATGATACTGGTGCCATGAGACATTCTTAATCTCATTGTGCCTTGGAGAAATTCAGGTTAGAGAAGCACAAATAAATTCTGTCTTGCAGGAATTCAGATCCAATCATGTAGATGTGCTGATTGTAAATGGTTGCAAAATGTTGCAGATATGCACCGGCAAGTTTTAAAACCACTTTATTTTAAATAATTGAAAGTCATTTCTTTAAATTGGCTCTTCAAAGGTTTCTAGCTGTGTTTGCTCATCTATTAAAGCATGGAACTATAACTAATTTTAGAATAGGTACACAACTCTATGCGCAAGCAAAATCAGCCATTGCCAGTGTGCTGTAATAAGGGCTGGTTCCTGTCAGAACACATTAATTTGCATGTGTTTCTTTCTGTGTTAACTTGTGTTTTAGAAACTGCATTTGTAATGAATTGGTTGTCAAACAGCAGGTTAATACAACCAGAATGCAGCATGAAAGATTTGTATTCAGTTTGCTGAAATACAATGCAATATGGGAACAGACTTGTTGTTTTAAAATGCATGTATTTGGCCAATGCTGGAAAATGCAGCAAGATGCTTGCCAACATTGCCAGGTGAGAATGGGCCATGAGAGCCGCAGCACAATAGCCTGGTTTACTAAAAGGAAATGCAGTGTGGGAAGAAGTCACTACGAAGATGGCTGGCACAGGCATGTTGGAGGTTTCCATACACATAAACACATCTTTTTAACACATCTAGGAAATTTAATCTCCTAACTTACATGCTAAAGTGGCCAATCTCAGCAAAAGTTCAGAGGTTGCTAGGGCTCCTTTAGCTGTGGCTGATTAACCTCCGATCTGATGGTGCCTGTAAAATTGCAGGTCCAGAGCCATATAGAAGAGCCAGCAGCATGATAGCAAAGATATTTTTTAGCTGTCTGTTTTCACACTGAGGCGCTTTACAGGCGATATAGTGCTAAATATAGCACCTGCATAGCGCCTGTAAAGAGCCTGAGTGCTTTCACACTGGAGTGGTGCACTGGCAGGATGGTAAAAAAAAGTTCTGCAAGCCGCATCTTTGAGGCGCTGTAGGAGGGGTGTATACACCACTCCTACAGTGCCCCTGCTCCTGCCCATTGAAACCCATTGCATCGGCGCTTTGCAGGCAATTTTAACCCTTTTTCGGCCGCTAGTGGGGGTTAAAAGTGCCCTGCTAGCGTCCGAAAAGGGCAGCAAAAACAATGGTAAAGCACCGC
Source organism: Lithobates pipiens (assembly GCF_037356315.1). NCBI lineage: Eukaryota > Metazoa > Chordata > Amphibia > Anura > Ranidae > Lithobates > Lithobates pipiens. The sequence continues at coordinate 175,060,523 of NW_027507784.1, forward strand.
TAAAAATAGCGTAGCTCTGCCGCAGTCACCCCTAACATCCCAGTGTGAAAGTACCCTAAGGCCTCTTTCACACTGGGACGTCGGCGGTAAAGCACCACTATTTTTAGCGGCGCTTTACCGTCGTTTTTCTGCTGGGGTTTTCGGTCACTAGCAGGCCGCTTTTAACACCTGCTAGCGGCACTTTGCCGGCGGTTCGGCAGTGGTGCCAATTTATCTCAATGGGCAGGAGCGGTTTAGGAGTGGTGTATACATCACTCCTTCCCCGCTCCAAAGATGCTGCTTGCAGGAGTTTTTTTTAACGTCCTGCCAGTGCATCACCTCAGTGTGAAAGACAGAGGGCTTTCACACTGAGACTTTAAGGTTGCCATTTTCAGGCACTTTACAGATGCTATTTTTAGTTCAAAAGCACCTGAAAAATGTCTCAGTGGGTTCCAAAGGTTACATTTTGACCACCACAATTCTTCCCACTGGCAAAAAATGTTAGAGGCATTTTTCTAATGACCTGAGATAAAAAAATTTTAGCAGGAGTTCCTGAGACCTAAAAATTTCTTAAAGGGTCCCTCTTATATGAAAAAAAATGTATTTAAAACTGCAAAAACAGATAGAACAGTGTTCTCAGCGCCTTCTCACATCACTGCCGGTGTGCGTCTGATTCTGCTCACTCCCTATGCATTATGTCACGTGACTTCATCAGGGTAAGTCACGTGACATGACATAATGCAGAGGGAGTGGCCAGAATCAGGTGCACACCGGAAGGGACGTGAGAAGGCACTGAGAACGCCATTTTAAATACTTTTTTTTTATGTAAGAGTCCACCTATTGGAATTTAATAAATGAACCCCAGTTTCTTTAATCCCAATATGCTATTGGAAGCATTTCTTTCTCTCTTTTCCCCACTTTTGGTATTTTGCCATATTGGAGCATACTAGGGTGGCTCTGTGGAGGATGCATAAAGATTGAGAAGTAGTCAATGACCACATATCAGCCTATGTGAGCAAGAAAAGGTTCCAAAGGGATGCTGTGGAAAGACCCACTCTTTCTATTCATTTATGCAAGTTTTTTTCATATATGAGGTGAGAGTTCTGTTGGACTGAAGGCAACCTGTGGAGATCTTTGTAGACTTTCTTTGCTGTTTTTATTGCCGTTTTCATCTTATCCAGTTTTTTGAACTTTTATACTCCTTGAAGGACGTGACTCGTTTGCCGCGTTTTGGGATCTTCTTTATTTATATATATAAAATATTTTATATATATATGTAGCACTAACCCCCGAAGGAGCTGCTGGTTATTGTTGGGCTTACCATTACCTTCTGTTCTCCTTGGGGCCCGTCTAGGGGATGTCCCGTGGTAAATAGCCCAGTAACTCGAGACTGACAAAAGATCCACTTGAATGGATTTTATTTGCAAAACTCAGTCAATTGAACAGTCTTTCAACTTGGGATCAGAGGATTGGAAAGGAAATTCAGATACTCTTGGTGTCAAAGTCAAAAACGTTGAAGAACTTGCTTACTTTGACTGCATCCAGAGAATAGCCATTTGCATCTGGATGGTCACTCAGGTTGGACAGTCCCTCTCTCACAAGGCCTTGGAGCCAATAAGGTGCTTACTCAGGAACAAGTCTCTGCCACAGACGTTGTTGTAGAATGTACAAAATAATGTCTCTGCCACAGACATTGTTATAGAACATGTAGGGAAACAAAACTTGAAACACTTGTAGGATACCTGGATCTTTCAGCCTGCTTGACGATATCCACAAGACCGGATTCTCTTGGTTACTTCAGCCCTTCCAGGCTCTTGTTAAGAAAACCAACCCATACGTGGTATTCTTCTAAAGAGTCCTCCCCTGGAATGCTTGAAGTACACTGGGTCTCTCCCGAACCGGAGACGGCACCAAACCACCTCAGAATCCTCCTTTAGTTTCCTTGCTTTGGGCTAGCCAGCCCCGAGACATTAAAGTCGGGTGGATCCGCACCCCAGGCCATAGCCTTCCTGGGGGCTGGTCAGGAGGACCAGGACCATGAAGTCAGCACATCATACTGGACCGGAACCCCCGAACCACGTGACGTCCGCATCTTAAATACCCTCTCCTAGAGGGCACAGCGAGAGGGCCACTCCCACTGACCTGGCTCCAAAAGAGAGTAACTTAAGCACCTAACCATACCATAGTTCCACACCTGCCACCAGAGACAGTGCCCAGGCTGAACATCTCACAGTCCAGTCAGACTGATGCAGAGGTCCAATTTAGACAAATAAACCCAAACCAAACTGCAGTTTAGGCAAAGTTTAACTCTGAAAAACACATAATGTGTGCTCTTTATATATATATAAAGTGGAGCTATTATATTATAATATACTCGTTAATAGATATTTCCTGCACTTTACCCCCTTTGGGGATTTTTTTCACCTAGTGTTTTTAGTGATTTAATAATACAATACAAGATCACTTTTTATCTTTATTGTTTAATTTGTGTATTGTGAATACTTTTAGGTTTTGCTGCTGGTTTTATACAGTGTTATCATTTATTTTTGTTGCTAGACACATTTTACTATTTATTCTTAGTAGCGTGAAGGACATATATATACAAAGTACCGAATGTGTCTCACTCTTGTCATTGGTCAGGAATATGTATGTTCCAACAATTCCTTATAGGTTATCTCCCAGCTTTCCATCTTCAGATCAATATCTGGCAGTATACTAAGGCTGTGGATACTTAGGATAGTGTGCCTCAGTGGATACTTTTATTATCTTTACTCAAGCAATGTTAAAAAAAAAAAAAAAAAAATGTGTGTTTAAAAAAAAAAAAATGTGTGTTTAAAAAAAAAAATGTGTGTTTAAAAAAAAAAAATTGTGGCCTGGCCTCATGTTCCTTACATTTAGTTCTTTGCATGTCCGCTCTTCTGTGTACAGTGGCCCACATTATGGATGTACCCTCAGTAAAACAACAGGCAATAGAAAGAATTGCTCACATGCTTGGATACCTAAATAAAAAAATATATATAATTTAATTTTTTGAATGCAGTATTATGCTTTCAATTAGAGTTAATAGAGCTCCAGCATTTCTTTCTTATACAGGAAACCAAGTTAAAAAAAAAAAAAAATGCACTTTTTGTTTGTATTTCATACTGAAGTTTTTTTTTTTATATATATATTTGTAGTTTTTCTGGTACACCTGACTATGTAAAGCAATCGCAAGCTCTTTAATCTCAAACAAGCTTGTTTAATTAATCATATGTAAACTTTAGGCCATCAGTTCATTAACTGAATCAGCTAATGATGGCAATAAAAACCCAACAGAGTATACCCATTGTGGAGATTAATCACCCCTAATCAAAAGTATTAATAAACCTCAATGGCAAATTCCCTGTCTATTTAACCTAATGTAAATTATCCTAATATAATCTACATGTTGTCTACCTGAAATAGTCCAAAGGTAATGGGGTTTATGAAATAAACAATTTTTTGTTTCATCAAAAGCACAGGTATATATCATATAAATATATATTTTTTTCTAAAATAGATCAATGTCTCTACTGCTCAGTTTACTTTTTATAAACTCTTCTTGGGTTCTAGCCAACAGCATTTTGCAACAACAAGTTCAAATATTTACTGACAGACAGCATTTTGAAACCACCCAGGGTCCCTTCTTCAATAATATCAAATTCATTTGAGATGCTTGACAATATAGGTGTATGTATTTTATTATAATAACAGTCACATAAGTTGAATATGACCCAGTATGGCTCCTATTTTATCATCAGTATATTCTCCTGTTTACTCTATCCAAACAGTTTAACCACTTGCCGACCGCCGCACGACGATATACGTCGGCAGAATGGCACGGGCAGGCATATGGGCGTATATATAAGTCCCTGCCTGCCCGCGGGTGGGGGGCCCGATCGGGCCCCCCCCCGGTGCCTGCGGCGGTCGGCATTTCTTCGAGAGCGATCCGGGATGAGGGGGCGGCCATTCATTCATGGCCACCCCCTCGCGATCGCTCTCGACGAATGGAAATCCCCGGTGACATCACTTCCTCTCCTGTAATGTAAACACAGGAGAGGAAGTGATGTATTCTCTCCTCCGTGTCGGTATTTTCCGTTCCGACACGGAGGAGAGCGGATCGGTGAGTTGCACCAACACTCTACACACACAGTAGAACATGCCAGGCACACTCACACCCCCCCTTTACCCCCCGATCACCCCCCCAATTACCCCTGCCCCCCAGTCACAGTGACACCAATGTCATTTTTTTTTTTTTTTTTTTGCATTGGTGTCATTTGTGACTGTAATAACTGTTAGGGCAGTTAGAGTTAGCCCCCTTTAGTTCTAATGTACCCCCCTAACCCCCCCAATAAAGGTTTAACCCCGTGATCACCCCCCGTCGCCAGTGTCACTAAGGCTGGGTTCACATTGCAGCGGTTTATGAGAACGAATGTGATTCGCACCGCACTGCAGTGCAAATCACATCCGATCTCTGTGCGATTCGAGTTCAGCCATTCGCCGCACCCGCCGCACCCGCCGCAAATTCGCACGGGACCCTTTTTTTGGCCCGCAGCAGAATCGGATCGCATGGGTGTTCACACCATGCGATCCGAGTTTGCAGATCGCACTGCGATATGCGAACTGATCTGGGGGTGTCAGTAACATTTCACTGACACTCCCAGCAGTTCGCATAGGGCAGTGTGAACTGCCGCCGGGAGGCATGCGATGCGGGAACCCGCCGCGGATTCGCTGCGTTTCCGCATCGCTCCAGTGTGAACCCAGCCTAATAAGCGATCATTTTTCTGATCGCCGTATTAGTGTCACAGGTGACGCTAGTTAGGCAGGTAGGTATTTAGGTTCGCCGCAGCTTTTTATAGCGCCAGGGACCCCCATATACTACCGCATAAAGCCCCCTGATTGCCCCCTAGTTAACCCTTTCACCAGTGATCACCATATAACTGTTACAGGTGACGCTGGTTGGTTAGTTATTTTTTTATAGTTTCAGGGCACCCGCCATTTATTACCTAATAAAGGTTTAACCCCCTGATCACCCGGCGGGTGTCATTTGTGACTAATAACTGTTAGGGCAGTTAGGGTTAGCCCCCTTTAGTTCTAAGGTACCCCCCTAACCCCCCCAATAAAGGTTTAACCCCGTGATCACCCCCCGTCGCCAGTGTCACTAAGGCTGGGTTCAGATTGCAGCGGTTTGAGAACGGATGTGATTCGCACCGCACTGCAGTGCAAATCACATCCGATCTCTGTGCGATTCGAGTTCAGCCATTCGCCGCACCCGCCACACCCACCGCACCCGCCGCAAATTCGCACGGGACCCTTTTTTTGGCCCGCAGCAGAATCGGATCGCATGGGTGTTCACACCATGCGATCCGAGTTTGCAGATCGCACTGCGATATGCGAACTGATCTGGGGGTGTCAGTAACATTTCACTGACACTCCCAGCAGTTCGCATAGGGCAGTGTGAACTGCCGCCGGGAGGCATGCGATGCGGGAACCCGCCGCGCATTCGTGGCGTTCCCGCATCGCTCCAGTGTGAACCCAGCCTAATAAGCGATCGTTTTTCTGATCGCTGTATTAGTGTCACAGGTGACGCTAGTTAGGCAGGTAGGTATTTCGGTTCGCCGCAGCTTTTTATAGCGCCAGGGACCCCCATATACTACCGCATAAAGCCCCCTGATTGCCCCCTAGTTAACCCTTTCACCAGTGATCACCATATAACTGTTACAGGTGACGCTGGTTGGTTAGTTATTTTTTTATAGTTTCAGGGCACCCGCCATTTATTACCTAGTCTCACTAGTGTACCCTTAAATTTAGGGGTGTCTACTTTCCAAAATGGGGTCATTTGGGGGGGGTTTGTGCCATCTTGGCATTTTATGGCCTTCAAAACTGTAACGCCCTTAGAAAGCCTGAAGGCGGTGCTTGGTTTTCGGGGCCCCGTACGCGGCTAGGCTCCCAAAAAGTCCCACATATGTGGTATCCCCGTACTCAGGAGAAGCAGCAGAATTTATTTTGGGGTGTCATTTCACATATGCCCATGGCATGCGTGAGCAATATATCATTTAGTGACAACTTTGTGAAAAAAAAAAAAAAAAAAAAAAAGTTTGTAATTTTCCCGCAACTTGTGGCAAAATATAAAATATTCCATGGACTCAACATGCCTCTCAGCAAATAGCTTGGGGTGTCTACTTTCTAAAATGGGGTCATTTGTGGGGGTTTTGTGCCATCTTGGCATTTTATGGCCTTCAAAACTGTAATAGGTAGTGAGGAGTGAAGTCAAATATTTACGCCCTTAGAAAGCCTGAAGGCGGTGCTTGGTTTTCGGGGCCCCGTACGCGGCTAGGCTCCCAAAAAGTCCCACATATGTGGTATCCCCGTACTCAGGAGAAGCAGCAGAATTTATTTTGGGGTGTCATTTCACATATGCCCATGGCATGTGTGAGCAATATATCATTTAGTGACAACTTTGTGAAAAAAAAAAAAAAAAAAAAAAAGTTTGTAATTTTCCCGCAACTTGTGGCAAAATATAAAATATTCCATGAACTCAACATGCCTCTCAGCAAATAGCTTGGGGTGTCTACTTTCTAAAATGGGGTCATTTGTGGGGGTTTTGTGCCATCTTGGCATTTTATGGCCTTCAAAACTGTAATAGGTAGTGAGAAGTGAACTCAAAAATTTACGCCCTTAGAAAGCCTGAAGGCGGTGCTTGGTTTTCGGGGCCCCGTACGCGGCTAGGCTCCCAAAAAGTCCCACATATGTGGTATCCCCGTACTCAGGAGAAGCAGCAGAATTTATTTTGGGGTGTCATTTCACATACGCCCATAGCATGTGTGAGCAATATATCATTTAGTGACAACTTTGTGTAAAAAAAAAAAAAAAATTTTTTTTTTGTCATTATTCAATCGCTTGAGGCAAAAAAATAAAATATTCAATGGGCTCAACATGCCTCTTATCAATTTCCTTAGGGGGTCTACTTTCCAAAATGGGGTCATTTGGGGGGGTTTTGTACTGCCCTGCCATTTTAGCACCTCAAGAAATGAGATAGGCAGTCGTAAACTAAAAGCTGCGTAAATTCCAGAAAACGTACCTTAGTTTGTAGATGTGACAACTTTTGCGCAAACCAATAAATATACAATTATTGACTTTTTTTTTACCAAAGACATGTGGCTGAATACATTTTGGCCTAAATGTATGACTAAAATTGAGTTTATTGGATTTTTCTAATAACAAAAAGTAGAAAATATCATTTTTTTTCAAAATTTGCGGTCTTTTTACGTTTATATCGCAAAAAATAAAAATCGCAGAGGCAATCAAATACCATCAAAAGAAAGCTCTATTTGTGGGAAGAAAAGGACGCAAATTTTGTTTGGGTACAACATTGCATGACCGCGCAATTACCAGTTAAAGCAGCGCAGTGCCAAAGTGTAAAAAGACCTCTGGTCATTTACCAGCAAAATGGTCCGGTCTGAAAGTGGTTAAAGTTCACCTTTTGGGAAAAATTAACAAATGCACATTTTTCTGGAGAAAAAAAAAATGAGCACTGTAAAGGCCCATACACGATCAGACTTTTTGACAACAAACATGCAAATTAGCTGTTTTGGGGCAACATCCGATTGGTTTTCATCTAACTTTTGTTGGCTGTGCAAACAGACAAACGTTTTGACAACATAAGTCCGATGGAGCAAAGTCCGATCGTGTATACACAAAACCATTGGACTTTTGTACAAACATGCATGCTCAGAACCAATGTAAAAGATCAGACAACAATACAGAAGTTGACCAAAGGTAGTACTGGGGTAATAGAACGTCCTCTTTTGAAGTGTCATCAGTACTTTGAAACGTCACTACGTTCTTGTTTGTTGCCTAAAAAGTCTGATTGTGTGTATGCAATACAAACTTACGGCCAACGCCCTTTGTACAAAGTCTGATCGTGTGCATGGGGTTTTAGGGAGAGAGGAGAGAAGTGGAAAGAACATTATTTCACCATAAACTGGCCATGACCAAGTTACCCTCACAAGATTTCTGACAGAGAAGTGAAAAGAATTATCAGATGGGTTGTCCAAGAGCCAAGGACCACTTGTGGAGAGCTTCAGAAAGACCTGGAATTAACAGGTACAATTGTTTCAAAGTAATGCACTCAACTGCCATGGCCTGTATGCACGCTCACCAAGCAAGACTTCTTTGCTGAAGAAAAAAGCATGTTGAAGCTTGTTTAAAATTCACTGCACAACATTTAGACAGGCCTGTGAAATACTGGTAAAATATAGTCTGGTCAGATGAGACCAAAATTTAATGCTTTGGGGGCCATAATACATACTATGTTTGGAGGTTAAATGGCACTGCACATCGCCCCCCAAAACACCATACTAACAGTAAAGTTTGGAGGTGGGACCATCATGGTGCGGGGCTGTTTTTCATCATACGGTACTGGCAAACTTCATGTCATTAAAGGAAGGATGAAGGGAAGACATTCTTGATAAAAATCTGCTGCCACCTACTAGGATGATGAAGATGAAATGAGGGTGGACATTCCACAAGACAATGATCCCAAACACAAAGCCAATGAAACTCTTTGGTTGATATCAAAGAAAGAAAATAAAGCTTCTAGAATCACCTGACTTGACTCCAATAGAAAATCTATGGAAAGAACTAAAGATCAGAGTTCATAGAAGAGGCCCACAAAATCTTCAAGATTTGAAGATTGTTTGTGTGGAAGAATGGGCCATGAACAATGTATGTGAGTAGTTTCTCCATACACGAGGCATCTTGAAGCTGTCATAACCTGCAAAGGATTTTGTACGAAGTATTAAATACATTTCAGTTAGCGTGTTCAATACGCTTTCCCTGTGTCATTCCATTTTATTACACATAACTTAATTTCCAAATGTATTTGTTTTGGTTTCTTTGTATGTATGGATTGCATGGGTTGTTACCGACGTGGTGAAGCGTTCATGGCAATTGCACCTTTAGAAATGTAATCACCAAAAAGATAATACATCAGTGTTTTAATATCTCTGTTTGTGAAGAGATTATATTGATAATAATCAGTCAGTGGATTTCATATCCTCTCAAAATATATAGACAGAAAAACCGGCGCTCAGAGTGATATACAAAACAAAATATCTGCACAACAGAAAAAAATGTGAAATAAAAAATAATAATTTGCAGCTGCTGTAAAAAAAAAAGTGCTAAAATTTCAAAAAATGCTATACCAGTGAAAACAGCGCTAGCAATAGTGCCAAAATAAATGTACACAAAGGTGAAAAATTAGTGACCACGGAAAATGATAATAATCATAATTGTGCCCAAAGTATCATCATAAATGTGTCCAAAGGAATATAATATATACAAATAATGGTGATATAGTGTCCAACAAAAATTAAATATTAATATGGTGTCCAGCATACTATAACGTGCAACACAATGTGTCCCCTTCTTGGGCTGAACTCACCAAACAGACAGACAGAGCTGATTAACCACTTCAGCCCCGGACCAATTGTCAGCCTAAGGACCAGAGGCCTTTTTACAATTTCGCACTGCTTTAACTGGTAATTGCGCGGTCATGCAATGTTGTACCCAAACGAAATTTGCGTCCTTTTCTTCACACAAATAGAGCTTTCTTTTGATGGTATTTGATTGCCTCTGCGATTTTTATTTTTAGCGATATAAATGGAAAAAGACCGAACATTTCGAGAAAAAAATATAATTTCGACTTTATATTATAAGAAAAATCGAATAAACTCAATTTTAGTCATACATTTAGGGCAAAATTTATTCAGCCACATGTCTTTAGTAAAAAAAATGTCAATAAGCGTATATTTATTGGTTTGCGCAAAAGTTATAGCGTCTACAAACTAGAGTACATTTTCTGGAATTTACACAGCTTTTAATTTATGACTGCCTATCTCATTTCTTGAGGTGCTAAAATGGCAGGGCAGTACAACCCCCCCCTCCAAATGATCCCATTTTGGAAAGTAGACACCCCAAGGAAATTGCCGAGGTTCATGTTGAGCCCATTGAATATTTTTTTTTGTCCCAAGTGATCAAGTGATTGAATAATGACACAAAAAAAAAAGTTTACAAAAAGTTGTCACTAAATGATATATTGCTCACACATGCCATATTTATATGTGGAATTGCACCCCAAAATATATTCTGCTGCTTCTCCTGAGTACGGGGATACCACATATGTGGGAATTTTTGGGAGTCTAGCCGCGTACGGCACCCCGAAAACCAATCACTGCCTTCAGGATTTCTAAGGGTGCAAATTTTTGATTTCACTCCTCACTACCTATCAAAGTTTTGAAGGCCATAAAATGCCAAAATAACACAAAAACCCCCCAAATGACCCCATTTTGGAAAGTAGACACCCCAAGGAAATTGCTGAGGGACATGTTGAGCCCATTGAATACTTTTTTTTGTCCCAAGTGATTGAATAATGACACAAAAAAAAAAGTTTACAAAAAGTTGTCACTAAATGAAATATTGCTCACACATGCCATAGTTATATGTGGAATTGCACCCCAAAATATATTCTGATGCTTCTCCTGAGTATGAGGATACCACATATGTGGGACTTTTGGGAGTCTAGCCACGTACGGGCGGAGGGGCAAAATGCAGGTGCTAGCAGGTATCTGGGCTGATCCTGCTAACAATGCGTTTTTTTGGAACCCTAAACTGCTGGGGACGCTAGTATAGATCTGATCAGTCAGATATTGATCTGTTCAGATTCTATACCACTACGGGAGGTTTATGCTTTGTGCGTGGGTGTTAGCGGTACTGGCACTAACCTAGCGCTGCTTGGGGCGACACAGACCCTGACCTTAAAACCTAATTGATATCACCCGCCGGGTGATCAGGGGGTTAAACCTTTATTGGGTAATAAATGGTGGGTGCCCTGATGCTATAAAAAGCAAACTAACTAACCAGAGTCACCTGTAACACTTATACGGTGATCACTGATGAAAGGGTTAACTAGGGACAATCAGGGAGTTCAAATTTTTATTAGGTAGTATATGGGGGTCCCTGGCGCTATATAAAAACCTGACTGGGAACCTAAATAACTAACTGGCTAACCAGCGTCACCAGTGACACTTATACGGTGATCGCTGGTGAAAGGGTTAACTAGGGGCAATCAGGGGGTTAAAACCATTATTGGGTAGTATATGGGGTACCTAGTGCTATAAAAACCTGGCGGTGAACCTAAAAAAATAACTAGCTACTTAGCGGCACCAGTGACACTAATGCAGCGATCAGAAAAACGATTGCTTAGTGACACTGGCAAAAGGGGGTGAAAGGGTTAACTAGGGGCAATCAGGGGGTTAAAACCATTATTGGGTAGTTTATTGGGGGGGGGGGGGGGTAGGGGGCTACCCTGGACCTAACACTAACTGCCCTGACAGTTTTTACTGTCACAACTCACACTAAATGCAGTGATCAGTAAATAAATGATCACTGCAATCAGTGACACTGTGACTGGGAGGGGGGGCAAGGATGGATTGGGGGGTGATCGGGGGGGGATTTGTGTGCCTATGTGTGCCTACATGTCAGTGTAGTGTTGGTGCACACTTACTTTCAGTGTTCTCCTCGTAGTCCGATCAAAAAGACCGCCCCGAGGAGAATGACATCACTTCCTCCCTGCCTGTGTTTACTATACACAGCGGGGGAAGCTTCTCATTTGCCAGGAGCGATCAAGAGGGGATGGCCCGGATCACTCCTGCAGCGAAACGGACCGCCGCATCCAGCGGGAGGGGGTCCGATCGGATCCCCCACCCGCTGGAAGGCGAGCACGTACATGTACGTACTTGTGCCTGTCGGTGCCATTGCACCGACGTACATTGCCATGCGGCGGTCCTTAAGTGGTTAAGCAAACACATAGACCGATAAGAAAAGCAGAAACTTGATATGGTGAAGTATTGTAAGGCTTCATTCAAAAGCTGCGCACTAAGCGCTACTTACAGGAGGCAATGGAAAAACGAACAATCAGAAAAAAACTTCCGCGAACGCCGCTCAGCTGGCATGCGTTCCACAGAGGCAGGAAATGGCCATTAAATGAAAATAATACAGTACTGAAAGGTTGTAAGGTCTTTAGAGTTATAGTGATAATCTAATATTCACATGATGGTCCTTAGGTCCATTAATATGAATCATCGTATTTATAAGGGCATATATGCTTGCCTAAAAGCATTTGACTTTAGAGCACAGCGACCATATGTGATAAATGCTTCCTATAAAACCTTCGAAAAATAGCGCTGGTCTAAACAAAGTGCTAGACAAATATATATAAAAAATCAAGTGTAAATAAAACAAAAACTTGATATTAGTGTTAATACTGACAGTAGTAAGTTCTTGCTGCAACCCAATGCGAGACACACACAATATACAACAATCAAAAAATATGGCTGCGCTAAAACTTATAAAACAAAATTATAAAGTGACATAATTTTTCTAATTTACAAAAAATCCCAAAAACATGCAAAAATAGTGCCAAAGTAATAATTTCCAGGCATATAAGCAGTCCAAAGAAAAGGAAAGATGGATAGGATGCTGAATCTTAGTCCATTTTCGGTGACTCTCAAAAACCACCCTTTACACACATAGCAGGTGCACCCAGAGTAGAAAGAGATTATCCACCACCAAATTAGAGGAGGCTTACCAGCTGTCAAGATCTCTTTTTAAGGAGATCATACGGGCTTGTAAAATGTTACGTTCCTGGTCCCCACACTGGGCTCTGTTGGTAACACCAATCTATCTGCTCCCTCTTTATGGTATATCTCGTTCCACCACAATCATTTAGTACGGCAAAGAGAGAAGAAAAAAAGCTCCCATAGCATAATTCCGTAAAGATTTATTAAAATATAAAAAGTAAAGTAACAACTCACGAATTCCCAGCAGAGTGTAAGCGTATAGCGTATAAAAAACGAGCCGGCCGGCTCTCTCTTGTTTGCACTGCCCGCCCTTCCGGATTAACGTGGAAATGTGGTGACGTCAGCACGCATAAATGCTTCCTGTCTGTCTTTGACTGAAAAAGTTGGTTAATTTTAAAGAAAATATATTGGAGGATTTGGCCTAGATGAGATACCATCTCGATAGTACTTTAATTTATAAGGGACATATTGGGTATACCTTTATTAATTGATTTGTTTTGATACACATACAGGGTGTTGCTTGCTTGCGAAAAAAAACAGGGGCATAGTGAGGAGAGACTGAGGTGGCATTCATCATGTGCTCCAGCAAACCACACTGGGGCTCAAAGGGGCATGGATAAATTAAACCTAAACATGTTGTTGTTCAGTCCTTTAGTTATGTCTGACTCTGAGACCTTGTGGACCATAGCGCGCCAGGCTTTTCTGTCCTCCACTGCCTCCCAGAGCTTGCTTAACTTCATGTTCATTGTTTCAATGATGCTATCTGTCCATGTTGTTTTCTGTCCTCTTTTTCTCCTTTTTCCTTCCATGTTTCCTTGCATCAGAGTCTTTTCCAATGAGTCCTCTCTTTGCATTATGTGGCAAAGTTTCAGCTTTAGGATCTGTCTTTCCAGTGAATATTGAGGGTTCACTTCCTTCAGGATTGACTGGTTTGTTCTTCTTGTGGTTCAAGGCACTTTTAAGAGTCTTCTCCAGCACCATAGTTCAAAAGCATCAATTATTCAGCATTCAGCCTTCCTTATGGTCCAACTTTCACAGGCATAGGTTACTATTGGGACTACTTACTCCTGCTACAATCTTTGTATTCACAAAATATATTTTGGTTACTGTACTACAAGCAAGAGTATCTAACAGACACATACGCCTCAGAAAAATTGTTAAACAAAAACAAAAAACAAACATTTCTTATTACACTCTTCTGCAAATTCATTAAAACTAACTACTTAGTACCTTTGGTCATAAGCTGATGTAAAATAAAACATAAAGGATTCATGAGTTAAGAATATGTAATGCACAGAGTTCAGGGATCTGCAGTAGAGCATAATGTATATGATGTAGGAATCAAGAGTATGTAATGTATATAGTGTAGGGAGGGATCAGAAGTATTTAGCTCACTGAGTGCAGGGGTTTAGGAGTATGTAATGTTCTTAGTACAGGGGTCAGAAGTGTGTAATGTGCAACAGTGTACACAGTTCAGGGATTGGGAGGCTTTAGCTCTCAGAGTGCAGGGATCTGTAGTATGTAACATACATAGTGACGGGGTCAGGAGTGTAACATGCACAAAGAGTATAGTTAGCAGTGTGTAACACACAGAGTGCAGGGCTCAGGATTATCTAATGCACAGAGCATAGTGTTCAGAAGTGTGTAACACACAGGCCATCATATAGAGTGTAGAGGGTTGGAGTGCATAATGTACAGCCTAGTGTACAGAGTGCAGGAGTCAGGGTATGTAATGTACAGAGGCAGCAGCTCTAGGTATGTAATAAACAGCACAGAGTACAGAGTGAAGAAGTCAGGGTTATGTACATACAGCACAGTATACAGAGTATGGTAGTCAGGAGTATGTACTGCACACTTTTCATTAGATATCTCTGATTACTGCACAATTGTATGTTGTGGCATACATTTCACACCCCTGACCACTGCTTTATGTATATTATGATACTTCTGATCGCTGAGCTCCCAGCGTAAACAGTGGAGTGGTTAGGAGTACTTAAAGTGGAACAAAATGTCCATATATACTTGATTCTCCAGTGATACAATGCCCATGAGATCATGGGAGCCATCTTCATCCAGTCTTCCCCTGGGTTCAGCCTCTTTAGCCATTTTGACTGACCAACCCAGGACAACTTAACTCCTGTGCATTCACATGAAAGTTAATTCATCCCAGCACTAAGGTATGTCGAGAATATACTGTATTCTAATATTTTGTAAACAGGAGGGTATGAAGCTTTTATTGCAGAGAAAACTTGTGCTTTTTTAACTGAAAAAGTATACAGCACAGTTATATTGAGACTTAAAAACATAGGTGTTGATTTACTAAGACTGAGTGCAAAATCTGGTGCAGCTGTGCATGATAGCCAACCAGCTTCTAACTTCAGCTTGTTCAATTAAAGAGGAGGTCCTCCCTAAAATAAAAAATGACATTAACATTCTCCAAAAAATATATACATTTAAAAAAAAAAAAAAAAAACATTTTTACTCAACAGAAACCCCTGTTGCTAGGCAGTCTTCCTAATGTGCCTCTTCCTGTTCCATCACTTCCTCTTCTTCAGCGAGCTGCCCCATTGTCTTCTGGGACATGTGTGTGTCCCAGAAAATGACAGGGCCATTCACAAAGCACCGCACAACTCGCGCAAGCACAGCAGGAAACGGGCAGTGAAGCCGCAAGGCTCCACTGCCTGTTTCCCTCTGTTATAATGGCGGTGGCAGCACACGATCCGATGGGGGCCCATATCGCAGGCTCGCTGGACAGGTAAGTGCCCTTATTAAAAGCCAGCAGCTACAGTGTTTGTAGTTGCTGACTTAAAAAAAAAATGGCTGGAACACCGCTTTAAACTTTGAAAAAAAATAAAACGTTGTGCTGACAATGGATTTTTTTTTTAAAACTTATGTTGACTTAATTTATAGAAATACCTCAGTAATCTGCAAGTTTTTCTACAAAAGGAAACAAAATTATGTTAAAGAAATGTAACTTTCTTATAACGCTATGCTTTCTAATTACTTAATTAAAGGGTATAGAAATGCCAGAAGAAATAACAGAAATGATTGCAGTCAGTTTGTCTTATGATAGAATTAGATGTTAACTAATTTTCTTGCACAAATAATTATAGGTTGCACTGGAAAGACATCAATAAAGCATACTGAAAAATGAAAAAGCAAAAATAATCGTTCAGGTTCTCTACAAAATAAAAAGTATATAAAAATAAAAATATTGAGTATAGTATAGGAATACATTTATCAAAAAATGAAACTTATTAGTTAGGTTTTAATTTTTAGGTTGTTGTGTAAGAGAACTAATTGAGGCACATTTCAAATCCTACAAAATATTGGAACGGCAGCTATACGAAGCTGTAAAAGAAAAAAACAATCTGATTTGATAGAGTGCATTTCCCGTGAGCTGTAAATAGAGCAATTTGTGATTGTACACATTAGATCTAAATTAATAAAAAAAATCATGTCTCTGACCTCTCTGAGGTGGTCAGAGTCTGTTCTACAGTTTTGTAATCATAATATCATTTCACAGATGTGATTGCTAAGTGATGGATAGTTAGAGGCCTATTTATAAAAAAAAATTACTTTGCAAGTGTCTCAAGATTTATGCAAGCGCAATACGTAATAACCGTAATTTGTAATATATAATTGTTTCCTAGTTGCCTTTTGCCAGGCTAATTTATTTTTTTTTTTATTTTTTTTTACTTTCAAATATTTTTATTGATAACAAGCATAGAAAACAAACAGTCACTGCTACAAGCATATGCTCAAAAATACATTTTACAGCAAAGCATCAGACATAGAGAGAGAGTCAGGCTACATTTAGATTTGCAAAATGAACTACACGCTAGAGCGCGGAGTAGAGCTTGAGCCTACAATTCACATCATTAGTAGTACCACGAGGGCAGAGCCCAGTAAATACTGCAAAGAAAATGAGTGGGCGGGGCCCTGACCAGGTTACTGTGGCAACAGTGTTCATAAACGTATTATGCAGATTGAGCTTCATTATCAAGAGTGCATAACGGGTAAAAGGGAAGGGTAAGACAGGAAAAGAGAAAAGAGGGAAGAAAAAAAGAAGAACCGAAACTAAAGGTAGACCGTAGAGGAAAGAAAGGAACAAAGGAAAGAGTAGAGTTGGGGAGAAAGATAGTACTGACCAGGTGGCTCAAGGTTGTCACGAAGGGGTATGAGCCTCTCCGAACCTTTATGGGTAGAGCTCAGGGCTCCAGAAGCTGTCTATCGAATCCAGGGGGAAGGAAATGGTCTGACCAAGGGCGCCAGATTTTAAGATGATGTGGGATCCTATCCACTATTGTGGACTCTATTTTTCTGTGTATCATAGCCTGGGTGACCCTATCCTTAACTTCCGCAATGTGCAGAAGCGGGGACTTCCATGCTTTCGCTATTGTCTGCTTGCCAGCTGTAGTGAGTTGCAAAAAAAGACGCAGTTGCGACTTAGTAAAGTCTTGTGGTGGGAGGTTAAGTAGGGCAAGAGATGGGTCGGGAGAGAGGGCCACTTTAAACATGGTTGAAACCATTCAGAATATTGTTGCCCAGAAGCGCTGCACCACAGGACACGTCCACCAAATATGGAGGTGGGTGCCACCAGTGTCACAACCACGGAAGCAATTAGGGGAGTATGATGGTAAATATCTAGCAATCCTGGTCGGGACCAGATACCATCTCATGAGGACTTTATAACTGGCTTCTAGTGCAACAATATTCTGTGAGGAAAGCTTAGTAGTTGCCCATATCGTTGACCAATCGCTAATATCCAGGTCCGTGGCTAGGTCCTTGGACCAAGCAGAAGCATACGAGGGAGGTAGGGATGAGGTAGACGTGAGATATGCATAGAGGCTGGAGATTATGCCCGGGGCATGGGGGTCTGAGTCACATATATCCTCGAAAATAGATAATTTGTTCAGCACCCTTTGTGATCCCAAGAGGGTTTGGACAAAGTGGGAAATTTGAAGGTACCGAAAGCACTCTCGGGAGGGGAGTTGCGAATGGGCTTGTATGGATGGAAAGGATTTCAGGACACCGTTCGAAATGAAGTCCCGCACACGTTCCAGGCCGGCACGAGTCCAGGCCAGGAAGGAGGCAGGCTGAGAGAATGCGGGATGGAATAGTGGGTGGCCAAGAAGAGATAGTAGGGGTAAATGCGGAGAGGTCAATTTAAAAGGTCTGCGTAATTTGTCCCAAATTTTCATAGAATGTAGGGTTATGGGATTAGAAATAGGTCCCCGGGCAGTGGCGGGGAGCCACAAGAGATTAGTGATGTGTATAGGATGAAGATCTATTGCCTCCAGAGCCACCCAGAGAGGGTTCTCCGTTTTCGCGTGGTAGAGGGTCAGCTGAGCAAGCTGAGCGGCCTGAAAGTAACGGAGAAAATTGGGAACACCAAGACCCCCGTTGAGCTTACTGCGGAGTAAAGTCGATCGTGAAATTCGGGGGGCCTTAGTGCCCCAAATGTATTTATACACCCGACTCTGGATCGCTCTGTGGAAATAAGGTGGGATCGTGACCGAAAGGACTCTATATAGGTACAGCAACTTCGGCAACAAGGACATTTTCACAGCTGCGATCCGCCCTAGCCATGAGACGTGTAGAGGCAGCCAGGTGTCAAGCAGGGAGGACAGATGTTTTAACATTGGGAGATAATTAGAGCGGAATAGGTGGGCAGGGTCGCTAGTCAATTTGATACCTAAGTAAGAAAGTGAGGAGGAGGACCATTGAAAGGGGAAATTACTTTGTATAAGGTCAAGGACATCTGGAGGGAGAGACACATTAAGGGCCTTATATTTCGCTTGGTTGACCTCTTGGGGATGTAACGAATAACAAGGCGTCATCAGCGAAAAGGCATATTTTGTGAGATGTAGAAGCAATGTCTATACCATGAATATTGGGGTTGGTTCTAATTAAGGCAGCAAGGGGTTCAATTACTAGGGCAAATATTAATGGGGATAAGGGGCAGCCCTGCCTTGTCCCTCTACTTATTGGGAAACACTCTGAACTAAAGCCAGAGTACCTAACAAACGCCTGCGGATGAGTATACAGAGCACTTACCCATTGTAAGAAGTTGGGGCCAAAACCCCAACGTCCCAAAATGTAGTGAAGGTAGGGCCATGAGACCGTATCGAAAGCCTTCCTAATATCAAGGGATAAAAGGTGCATAGGAATCTTACGAGACATGGCTATGTGTTGTAGAAGGACAACCCGACGTATGTTGTCGCCAGCCTGGCGACGGGGAATGATTGCCAGGCTAATTTAACATTTGCTTACATTCAATCCTAAGAGAAAAATTGCTGTAAGAACATTCCAGCATAAGGGTTAGCATTCACCAATAGAGAAACTGGCCTAACACTATAGACTAAAAACATTTGACCAGCAGGGGAAATAAAATGGAGACTTTCGTATGGTGTACAATCTATGGGCAATCTTGTGCGAACTGCTGAACTAATAGGTGATTGGCTGATCGAACCTCCAGCTACAGTGGGAGCAAAACATTTATGGTATTACCACTGCTAAATGTGACAGCGTCCTCTTGGAAGTTAGGGAGCCATTACCTGCCAGCATCCTAACAACCAGTGTCTTTTCCCTGCCCAGCACATTTAGCTGTTAGCTGGTGATTCCCAAATGGCAGGTGAAGATGAATAAAACACAGAGATAGTGTTAAAGAAAAACAATTGAACAATAAACAAAGGTATGAGACACCCCCCCCCCCCAAAAAAAAAGTCCATGCCAGACCCTTATCTGAGCATACAGCCTGAGTGGTCGGGAAAGGAGGAGATGAGCAGGCCATATACCTTCAGCATAGGGGGTGCCCCCTAGCAGAGCACCTTTTCTGAGTGTTGATTAGGAAAGGACCACTTCCTCAAAACCCTGGCCTGGTCATTGTAGGGGCCCGTGGGCAGAGGAGTTATAAGAATCTGAAAGCCCCTTTTATTCAATTATAATTGTATTCAATCGCATCATTCAGTGTTGCAGATACATGTCAATCATGATACTTGATACCTACCAACTTGCTGAATGAAAAAAAAAAACACCAACTATCCACCATCGTGCCTGAACCCATTGCTTGACTCCCGCTGAATGTCAACTCCCAGTCCCTGTCGCTGCAATATAGGCAAAGGACAGGATTTCTGGGTGATGACATTGACCATATTTGGTAAATGACAACATGGGAATTCTTGGCTCACTAACAAACAGGAGGAAGCTGTCACATTTAACCACTTACGGACCACCCGCCACAGTTTTACAGCAGCTGTTTGAAGGAGGATATCTCTGTTATGGCAGAAGCTAGCTGCCATAACCCTAGTATCCTCTTCTTCAGCGGGCACTCCGCTACAAGATAAAAGTGGTCCCTGCGGCAGATTCGCCACACGATCACTTATATCGGTGGCGAATCCGCGATCCGGTGCCTTCTACCGCTTACTAGAGCTGTCGGCAGAGGCAGAGGCAATTCCGTCCTCTCAGTAGCTGTGCATGGAGATGAATGAGGGGAAGATGGCCCCCAACCATCTCCATACAATTGCTGGGCGGAAGTGACGTCAAAACATCACTTCCGCCCACAGCTCTTAAAGGGACAATTTTTTTGAATGATTTTTTTTAAATTACAATTTTTTTTTGCTGCAACTAAAAAACCTGAATATGTAGCTTGGGTATAAATATGAAAAGACTTCAATTGCATAACGTAAATGAATTAATTAAATAAACAAGTGCGCAATCAGAATACAAACTTCCATAAGTGAACAAATAAATCAGTGGTTAAATAACTAAATGTGCCACACACCGCACACAGCACTTCCTCTGCTTCAGCAGCTGTGAGCATGCCACAATCCCTCTCCGTCCACCGTGTAGGGCAAAGAAAAATAATATAGTGCAATATTGATTTACACTAGAAAGTTTCTTTATTAAAAATTGTAGGAAAGTCCACATATGGTTGACATTTGAAAAAAAGAATATATCAAAACAATGCTGCCATGCTGTGGGCACCTATAGCCCTTAAAGTGGACACAGTACACCTACTGTAGGTGTACGTTGGTCTGTGCAGGGAGGCTAACGGGCACGCACGTGTCACGGGAGCATGCCTTCGGGTCCCACGGACTCTATGTCTATGGGCGCCCGTGAGCGCTGTGTACAGAGGCAGAATGGGGAACTGGCTTTGTAAACAAGGCAATTCCTTGTTCTGCCTAGTGGCATGTGAGAGATCTTCTGTTCCCAGTCATTAGGAACAGCGATCTCTGTCATGTCCTAGGTAGCCCACCCCCCCTAAAATTAGAACACAGTTACCTCTTGATCACCCCCTAGTATTAACCCCTTTCCTACCAGTGACATTTATAAATGAATCAATGGCTGCAATGTCGCAGTCCTATTAAAAATCACAGCCATTACTAGTAAAATTCCATAAATCTATTCCCCATTTTTTAGACGCTATAACGTTTGGGCAAACCAATCAATATATGCTTATTGCAATTTTTTTTACCAAAAATATGTAGAAGAATAAATATTGGCTTAAACTAATGAGGAAGTGTGTTTTTTTTTTTTTGGGGGGGGGGGGGAGATATTTATTTTAGCTGAAAGTAAAAAAATATTATTATTTTTATGTTTATAGCTTAAAAACTGCAGAGGTGATCAAATACCACATAAAGAAAGCTCTATTTGTGAGGAAAAAAAAAGAACATAAATGTTGTCTGAGTATAGCGGTGCATGACCGTGCAATTGTCAGTTAAATTGATGCAGTGCCGTATTGCAAATTGCGGGGCCTGGTTATTAAGGGGGTAAATCCTTCTGAGGCTGAAGAGGTTACAGAACTGAACTCTGGAAGCTGTGCCCAAAAAAGGCAGAAAGAGGTCAAAGGATTTGTTTTGCCCGTGGCATCCTTACAGCAGATCCTTTCCTTGTTACTGACTTACCATGTCTTGTTCTCAATTGTGTTTGTGTGGAGGCAGCTATCTTACAAGCATGGTGTGGCTTCCTCATGTCAGAACATCCAGTATGAAGTGAATACCACAGTAGTGACATCACCAAATTTCATTTGAAATTTCCTGTCCAGTTCCTTTGATCTCACACAACAGATATGGGATTGATTTACTAAAGTAAAAAACACTGTGCTCTTGCTTCGGAGCTTAGTAAATGAGGTAAAGTTTCACTTTGAAAATAATACTTATTCACATTCAAGGAAAAAAAAAAAAAGAAACAGCATATTTGTTTGTACATGTGTAGCGGTACCCCCGTAGGGGCTACTGATTGACTCTAAACCCCACTGGCTACCCCAATTCTGCAGGTCGTCTCTCACCTCTGACACCCCAGGTTCCATTTTCTAGGAGGTTTCTAATATTTGCCACCCAAATGCCCTGCTTAGCTTAGTATTGTCCACAAATACAGAGATTGAACTGTTTACCCCATCCTCCAGGTCGTTGAACAAATTAAATAGTATTGGTCCCAGCACAGAACCCTTGGGGATCCCACTACCCAACCCTGACCATTCCAAGTACTCCCAATTTATCACCACCCTCTGAACTCGCCCTTGTAGCCAGTTTTCAATCCATGCACTCACCCTATGGTCCATGCCAATGGACTTTATTTTGTACAGTAAACGTTTATGATCAACAAATGTGTCAAATGCTTTTGCAAAATCCAGATACACCACGTCTATGGGCCTTCCTTTATCTAGCTGTCAACTCACCTCCTCATAGAAGGTTTGGTTTGGCAAGAACGATTCTTCATGAATCCATGCTGATTACTGCTAATGATACCGTTTTCATTACTAAAATCTTGTATATAGTCCTTTATCATCCCCTCCAAGAGTTTACATACTATTGTTGTTAGGCTAACTGGTCTATAATTCTCATGGATGTATTTTGGGCCCTTTTTAAATATTGGTGCTACCTTGTCTTTTCTCCAATCAGCTGGTACCATTCCAGTCAGTAGATTGTCAGTAAAAATTAGGAACAATAGTCTGGCAATTACTTGGCCAAGTTCCCTAAGTACCCTCTGTAGTGGATATACAGGTACTCCAGGTAACACATGGACTAGCCAAGGGTTAATACTGCAAGACACTCTTAGAGGCCCCCAGTACTGGGAGACACTTTCAATAAACAGACAACTACAACAGAGTTAGTTCAAAGAAAATGTCTGATATTTATTGGTGTGGGGACAGCTTATATATGAAATATCTTGTCCAATCACGATGGGGAAAAGGGGTGTGTTAGAGGGAGGATATATGAATATCATTAATAATAAAACAGTTCATCACTATAATGTTATACATGCCTATAATGTAAATAACCTCTGAGACATAGCTGTCATAAGGTCACCAGGATGGAAATGCCATCTGGTGATGACTAATACTTGGTTTCCCATCCCGAGTCTGTGTACCCTTAAAAGAGGAAGGCGGGAGATACCACATCTTATGTATATATTATAGAATGCTCACAAAATGCTTATGCAAGCAAGTTTATGTATTCTCTTGTGACATATAGAAAGACACTGAGAGTAAATATTAAAACTCCAGAATAAGTTCTTAAAACTAAATTAAAAGCACATTGCCCTATAGCTAGAACAAGATGGATTCACTATTGTTCAGTTATTTCACTACACCCTCGGGTGCAAGCCACCTTGTCCTGGTGATTTATTAATTAATTTGTTAAGTTTCCCAAGTCTAATTTTAATTCTGTCCTCTGTTAACCATGGAGGTGCTTCCTGTGATGTGTCATGAGGATAAACACTGACTTTTTGGTTACTGAAGCCTCCCGATTCCCTTGTGAAGACTGAGGAGAAGAATAAATTCAATACCTTTGCCATCTCCCCATCCTTTGTAACCAGATGTCCTTCCTCATTCTTTATGGGGCCAATATGGTCTGTCCTCTCTTTTTACTGTTTACATACTTAAAGAATTTCTTGGGATTTTTTTGCTCTCCTCCGTTATGTGTCTTTCATGTTCTATCTTAGCCGTCCTTATTGCATCCTTACATTTCTTGTTGCATTCTTTATAAAGTCTGAATGCTGATGATTATCCCTCAACCTTGTATTTTTTGAAGGCCTTCTCCTTTGCTTGTATATGCATTTTTACATTGGAGTTAAGCCATCCAGGACTTTTGTTTGCTCTTTTAAATTTATTACCCAATGGGATGCATTGGCTAATGCCCTTATTTAATATTCTCTTAGAGCAAACCCATCTCTCCTCCATGTTCTTTGTTCCTAAGATTTTATCCCAGTTTATGCCTTCTAGTAAGAGTCTTAAGTTTAGGGAAATTGGCTTTTTTGAAATTCAGTGTCTTTGTATTCCCCTTATGTTTCCTATTTGTGTGATTTATACGGAAGCCAATTGACCTGTGATCATTTTTCCCTAAATTGCCCTGTATTTCCACATCCGTAATCAGGGCTGTGTTGTTGGTAATCAGTAGATTCAGTAACGCTTTATTTGTAGTTGGTGCCATCTGACCCATAAAATTGCCCTGCAAGACGGGAACTGGCAATCCTTAAATGTGCGGTTCTCTCCACCCAGTCTATGCCTGGATAATTAAAATCCCCCATTATGATAACACTTCCTATCCTTGCTGCTAATCCAAATTGTGATATGAGATCTGTCTCCCCTTCGTCCCTCAGGTTAGGGAGTCTATAACCTCTCACATTCACTTGTACATTATTTGTGATATATAGGCATACCCCTCCCCCTTTTTTACCCTCTCTATCCTTGCGATAAAGGGTATACCCTTGAATGTTTGCCAGCCAATCATGAGAGCTGTTGAACCAGATCTCTGAAATTCCTACAAAATCCAAATCCTCCTCGTACAATAGTATCTCTAGTTCACCCATCTTGTCCGCCAGGCTCCTGGCATTGGTGAACATGACACTTAGTTTAGACCAGTCACTTATTATCCTCTTATTGGATGTTCTGAGATTGCAACTAGGACTTGCTACTATATTTACCTTGGGTTTATGTTTATTTTGGTCAACCTACCACTAATGCCCCCAATACTACCCTAGTTTAAAACCCCTTCTAACTTTTATAGTACAGGTTATCGACTGAGAAGTTGTCCCAGTCCTCCAGGAACCCAAACTCCTCCTTACTACTCCAGCTCTTCAGCCACTTGTTTACCTCCCTAATCTCCCTCTGCCTTTCTGGTGTGATTGGGTGTACCGGTAATATTCCTGAGAATACTACCTTGGAGGTCCTTTTCCTCAATTTAGCTCCTAAGTGCCTAAAATAGTTCTTTAGGACACTCCATCTGCCTCTGACTTTGTCATTGGTGCCAATGTGCACCAGCTTGGTCTTCCCCAGCCCCTCCCAGTAATCTGTCCACCAGATCAGTGATGTGCCGAACCCGAGCGCCCAGTAGACAACATACTGTTCGGCGCTCCAGGACTTTGTTACTGATTGGCTTCTCTGTCCTCCTAAGAATTTAGTCCCCCTACCACCAGAATCTGTCTTTGCTTTCCCTTCGCTTCCCCCACTCTCACTGGAGGAGTTCTTCCCGTGGCAGCTAGTAGAGTCACTCAGCTCCAGCAGTGCTGGTCCCAGACTTGTTTCACCAATGTCACTCAATGGAGCGTACTTATTGGGATGCTCCAGCCCTGGATCGGCCTCCCTGGCACTCCCCCCTCTACCCTTCCTGACTGTCAACCATCTACTCTTTGCTAGTGCCTGCACCTCTTTGTCTCCACCCGCCTCTGTGCTGGCCCCTGCCAGCACCTGCCATGTACATTCCTGGCTCTCCTTTAGTATGAATATAAAGGATGACAATAGATAACAGTCAATATATGCATACACTGAGGATTCAATGATTACCATAGGGGGTATATGCAAACAGGCGTGCAGTAGGACAAGTGCTCAGCATTACTTAACACCTGTCCCCTGAAACCTCAATGCACACACACAGACCTCACTACAAACAGGTTTTGAATGGTGTCCCAAGAGACCGTAAAAATGGCTGTGCTGCCCCTTTTATGTCACTACCCAGGCTGTTCTGTGACCTGGCATTGTGGGTAGGTAGTTCACAGACTGAGTTTTAGTACACAAGTCACTTCCTCATTTACTACATCTCCCACAATGCCTTGGAACGTGGCTTTAAAGAGACCAAACAAAAGTCGTATAGCATTAAATAGAAAGGACACCAGAGGGAGCCAAACTCTTACTTATAAACTACTGCAATGCATAAATTAGCAAAGCATGGCTACACATCATTTGGATCATAGAGCCCAGCAAAGCTTCCCTTCATTTCAGAGCTTCCCCTCAGATCTAAAGCAAATGCACTTAAAGCAAACAGCATATTTGCCTTTAGTAAATTAACCCCCCTGAGTCTGTAGGCACAGGAAAAAAAAAAACTACTATTTTTGAGGAGGAATTTAAGAGAACTGTACTTTTTGAGGGTATAGCCTGGACACAAATAACAT
This sequence comes from Lithobates pipiens, assembly GCF_037356315.1. Taxonomy (NCBI): domain Eukaryota; kingdom Metazoa; phylum Chordata; class Amphibia; order Anura; family Ranidae; genus Lithobates; species Lithobates pipiens. The sequence continues at coordinate 175,086,553 of NW_027507784.1, forward strand.
TTCAAAATATTTCTTATGTTTTATTATTTATTTTATTTATTATAGGTATTTATATAGTGCCAACAATGTATGCAGTGCTTTACATATACTGTATATTCACATCAGTCCTTGCCATCAGGTAGTTTACAAACTAATGTCCCTTAACCCTTTATGATTTAGTAAAACTCATAAAAGCAGTATAGAATAAAAAAAAAAATGTACAAAATCCAAAAAAGGCCACACAATTGTTTGTGATTTAACAAAAGTCCACAAAATATTCCATGCTTCCAACCACTGGTGAAATTGACATATCGACTTATCTTCACACTCATGCACAGCATGCAATTCACCTCCTGGGAACCATCTATACTCACTTCCAGTATTTGAGCCCAATTATAAATCAAGGTAAATAGCACGTTTGCCCCTTCATAGGCTATACACTGGTTGGTTCCTTAAGACATTCCTTCTCTTATCCGGTCTCACCAAATGTGGGTATTCGTTCATGCAAACATAATTGAAACCAATATTGTTCTCCCTACACTTAAAACCATTTATTATAAATCTCTAAAAATAACACTTACAAGCAAGTGCTATGTACAGCACATTACATACATTTTGGTAGTATCCCTCTCACCACAGACTCTGCTGACTGCAAATGGCCACTGTGTGACTCCACGGACATGGTTCTGCCCCTATATGTGTTGCACCAAATCTACAGGCTTCCCCTGAGCACAGTGCACTTGCTTGTGAGTGTTACTGTTTTTTTTTATTGTGCTATTGTTTTATGAGTTGCACTATATCATAAAGGGTAACGCGCATATTCAAGGGGCTTAGTGAAATCACATAAACTAATGTTTATTTGCAAATTTTTATATATTTTTTGCACTTTTTGGACTTATTGATTTCATTATACTGCTTTATTGTGTATGATTGCTGATATTTAAGTGACTGCACTGATTGCTGCTGATTATCAATCTAAGATCTTTATCTCACATTCATGCAGACGCATAATATAGACAAATGAGTAAAATCTTATACAACATGTGGTTGGGTTTACATCTGCTTTTTGCACATTATGTTTGGGTTTTTTGAATTGCAGTGATGGGGTGCATTTTCTTATGTACTCTGATTGTAATTTTGTGTACACACAAATTTACTTTAAACAAAAAATATCTGTCAGCAACCACTGATAGATAACTATCTCTTCAAGTGCCACTATGTTTAATCCATGAATTAGGTACTATTTCTTAAAGTCTTAAAAATCAGGTTCATAATCAAAAATCCTCACTGCTGTGCTAAAGACCCTCTTCAACATGACTTGTGCATCAAGGCAGGCTAGTACCTCAAGTGCATATTGGGCCACCTTCAGGCAGTGACTCATCTGTGGACAAAATCACTTGTAAGCATTTTATGAGGGGAAAAAATGCAAAGCAAAAAATAGAAAAAGAAAAAATTATGTGAAAACGTTAAACCATAAAAAAATAAAAACATAACAAAGCAGTGATGGGGGGTGGGAAAATGGCTAGGTCTAGAGTCTCTGGTCCAGTATCTCAGCACTATCAAAGGTCAGGTTTCTACCTTTTCTTTTACGCTTTGATTAAGACCTAATTTGGGTCACAGATCAGCAGTAAAGCTCAGCAAAGCACACCTTCCAGCTTCCTATGGACACATCCTAATGAAGGAGACAATCCTTCTCCAGACCATATCCCTTATTCCACAGCCAGCTTCTTGAAAATGTTGCTTCAGGCTCTCAGTTCTGCCACAGATGAGACTTCAAAACCAGTCAACAGGCTGCCTCAGGGGGCAGCAGCCCCAGATGTTCTAGAACCCTCCCTGGTGAGGGAAGAGCAAGAGGTATGAGATTTGTAGTTTCACCACAGCTGGAGTACCAAGGTTGCCTACCCCTGGGCTAGGGCATGATAAATATTTAGTCTGGTCATTTAACTCTCCCAATCCCATATTCTGAAGACTTCTTCCAGAAGTAGTGAGATGCAGTCAAACTTAAAGTCCAGCCAGTGAAACCCAGAACACACCAGAGCAATCAGTCACTTTTCTGTTGACTACGAAGGAAGTGAAAAAAAAAAAATCGCCTAGCATCCTATGCTAGGAGGGTGTTAATGTTTTTTTTTTAAGTTTGGAGTACTGAAAAAAGGTAATTATTCACTTGTTACAGACTATCTGGTCTTGGAACTGTCTTTTGTTTGCTACATAACCCTGCATTATTTGATGTGAGTGTGTGAACTGGCATTTTGTTCTTGCAAGAACTCTTTTGTGTTTTTGCATAGGGAGAAGCCTGTGTTGCGGTCTAGGATTTCCTTCTTGCTTAAGAATAATTTTTAAAGCAGTTATAGCAATAGGGGTGATACATGTGTGTTTGCTACACATAGCCTTAATATACACAAATATGCAGTGCATTCTGCAAACAAAGGGAAGATTTTTTTTTTTTGAGCCAGTAATAAGTATATACACTAAAATCACATATACCTGATTTGAGGAAGGATGGGAAGTCTATGGCCATATGATTATACACTGCAAACTTTTTCTGAAACTGCCCTTCTCCAAGGTTGTGGAATTTTTTCCACTTCATTTGCTGCTGCCTATCCTTCCCCCTCATTGTGGCCATGGGTTTTGTCCCTGTAGCTATGCCTTCAGAGTAGGGGATCCTGTTACTATTAGGCAATGCAGCAAAGAGTTTCTTTGCACCACTTCGTGAGACATTTTTGTCTCCCTCTAGGATTGTGGCAGGAGATTAACAAATTAGCCCCTTGTATCAGGGACAGGACTTAATGCATAGGCACTACTGGGCACTGCCCAGGGGCCCTATGATAATCTTGCATTACAGCTTCCTGGAATCTGGGCTGTGGGGATAGCAGCAGCCTGTCACTGGGCTAAATCTACAATCAGAATGGCATCTTCCCCACACTACTTTCCCCCCACAATTTCCAGAGATTTTTAGGGGTTAAAGAAGAACCCCAAGGCGGAGCATCCTACTACTACTGCTGCTTGCATGGACAGGGTGGGTACTGCATCCATCACATGGGATAAATTGGGGAGGAGGGCCAGCGGGGATCAGGGCAGTACACATCCCACCCACACAAGCAGTAGCAATAGTAAGATGCTCCACCTTGGAGGTTCTTCTTTAACCCCTGCAAAACTGCAGAAACTGGCATGTGTTTCCTCATGTATGTGGTACCCAAATAATTGGCATTTTTTTTTTCAATCTTAGATACATGTGCAGGAAATAGGAAAGATAGTAAAGGGGGTACCGTATATACTCGAGTATAAGCCGAGATTTTCAGCCTCTTTTTTGAGGCTGAAAGTGCCCCCTCGGCTTATACTCGAGTCACCGCTGTCTGACTGCTCGATCAGCGTATCGAGCAGACAGACGGCGGACATTAAAATTCAAAAGCCGCGCCTCCTTCTCCGCCTCCGCCTGTGATAGGCGGAACACTGAATTTCCCAGCAGTCAGTGTTCCGCCTATCACGGACATCCGCTCATTCTCATACTACGGACGAGTATGAGAGGATGTCCGTGATAGGCGGAACACAGGCTGCTGGGAAATTGAGTGTTCCGCCTATCACAGGCGGAGGCGGAATTTTGAATTGTAGAATGGCCGCCGAGAAGAGCGGCGATCCATCGGCACGGCACGGGACGGAGGAGGCACGGGACGGAGGAGGCACGGCACGGGACGGAGGAGGCACGGCACGGGACGGAGGAGGCACGGCACGGGACGGAGGAGGCTCGGGACGACGGCGGCTCGGGACGGAGGCTTGGGACACAGGTAGGCTGGACACACACACAAGGCTGCACGGACACACACACACACACACACACACACACACACACACACACACACACAGGGATGGATGGATGGATGGATACACACACACACACACACACACACACAGGGATGGATGGATGGATGGATACACACACACACACAGGGATGGATGGATGGATGAATACACACACACACACACACACACAGGGATGGATGGATGGATGGATACACACACAGGGATGGATGGACGGACACACACACAGGGATGGATGGATGGATGGACACACACACAGGGATGGATGGACGGACACACACACAGGGATGGACGGACACACAGGGATGGACAGCCATGTCTCACCCTCGGCTTATACACGAGTCAATAAGTTTTCCAGTTTTTTGGGGGTAAATTGGGGGCCTCGGCTTATATTCGGGTCGGCCTATACTCGAGTATATACGGTACATAGGGGCAAAAGGCAGGTCCTTGCAGGGATGATAGCAAATAGCCCTCTAAGTCCTTATACCATAAAATATACAAAATACAACCAATTACTAAATTACACAATTCTGCATAGATACGTGGGTCATGCTATTGCAGTGCTTGTTAGGGATAGAGAAATAACTGCTTCTGCTACTACAGGTGAGTAAAGAAAACACAGAAAAACAGTGGAGAAAGAAGAGAAGTCAGTAGAACCTGTGCTATTATAATAAAAACAATATGCAAATCATAAGGAGGGCTGAAGGCATGAAAAAGTAAAAGTAATTCCAAGTGCTTCATGTTTCCATCAAGTTCAGGTGTCTTCTGTAGATTAGCTGTGAATTCTGCCAAAACATGTAATGTGAATGAGCTCATTACCTCTTCCTGAATACATGCAATTGTTGTTGATCTCCAGTCCCTAAGAGTCAGGGCCCATCTTGTTTTGACATTAGAAATAAAAAAAGGCCCTTTTTGATGGTTGTAACTGACCAAGGGATGATGGCTAGTAAGGGCACCTCTGGAGTTTCTGGCCAGAAGGTACTCGTAGTTTGATGGCTTATTTGAAAAATGGTTCCGCAATAAAGCCTAATATGGTGGCAAGCCCACAAAGTGTTGAGCATAGTGCCAGCCTCTTTCCTGTACCTCTTACACATCCAGCACTGATTGGGGATTAGTGGAAATAGCTTGTGTAACATAGCAGGGAATCTATACCATTTACTTAACGTGGTTGTACACCCTGTACAACCACTTTTACCTACAGGTAAGCCTATATTAAGGCTTACCTGTAGGTGCTTGAAGTATCTCTTAAGCCTCCACGGTTTAGGAGATATTTACTAAAAAGCCAAGCACTGATGATTACGGCGCATGTGCCCTTTAGAAAGGGCACATAATGCCGTTTCTAATAGGAGTCATGCTGTGACTGGCGGCTCCCGGGTGCATGCGACTCCGGCCAGTCATAGAGCTGGAGTTTGCGGCCCCAGAAGGAAGAGGGGCGAAGATGGATGCTCCCTACTAGTGGGAACAATGGAGACATTGCGGGCTTCGGTTTCAGGTAAGTGACACAATATGCTTTACCTTTGCAGGGAAATGGAGGAAGTAAAACCCACCAGGGTTTACTTCCTCTTTAACAACTTGTGGTTCCTCTCCTGGGTTTAAATGGCTTTGCTCAAGTTAAAGGTAAAAAGGATTTATCTCAGTTCTCATCCAAGAGGGGGTATCCGGGTTCCCTTTTGCAATCCCTGATGGAGAAAAGTCAGTTTAGGAAAGCATGAGTCAGTAGAATAATATAGAGCTGAGAGACAACACAACATGCAATTAGTATTGTTGAGACATAAGGTTTCAAAGGGTGTTAAATCCCTGAACAGTTGTCCCATATTGTTAGGTCACACATGGAAGTGTTTAAGCTTCAGGTAATGACAATAACAATCCTGGAGAGCTCAGATATACTCCATTTCAGGAACCAAATGGCTGGTACTTTTACCACAGCTAATATGCTGCAAGCAGAGGCTGCAGACCACAAGAATGCTGTCAGCAGCAGATGTGTTAAAAAAAGGCCAACACCGCAGACCTCCTTTCTTTTTGCTGCCTGTTCAGTTGCTCATGTACTGTCCTGATGCTAGCCAATTGCTAACAAACACACTAAAGCCTATATTAAAAAAAAAAAAAGGGGGGGGGGGGGGGCTGATTTAGGATACAGGGATGAGAGTGTGTTCATGGAATATGGGGTTGTGTTTTTTTTTTTTTAAAGAGAAGTATGTTTGTTTTTGTTTTTCAGAATCATATTTACCTAGGTGGGTACAGCATGGACCCATGCTGCATTCGCCACTGGCTCTAAGACTGAGAACTGAGTGATCAAACACTGGCAATTGCTCGGTTCTCAAGGCTCCCTGAGCATAGAGCTGGGGACTATCAGTCACCGCTGTCTGCTCTCCCCCTCCAGTGCTCACTGGAGCACTGGGCTATGGGGGGGTGTGGGAGTGGTCAGCTCAGGCTCTCAGCAGCCCACTGAGAAGCTAAGCCAGATGGTGGTCCAGGTATGTGGGTGGATCCCAACTTCATTGTCGTGATCTTGCTCCAGCCTGGTCCTACTATGTGATGTCAATCGACAGCAGGCTTCATCCTGCTGTCTGCTGAAAACAGTTACAGGAGTGCAAAATGTACTGCACTCCTGTGATCCACAGGAAAAGTACAGCCAAACGAGCAGAGTTCCAGTCTGTAAAAGAAAAGAAAAAGAAACAAATACTGTAGCTACTGACTTGTAATAGAAGGACACTTACCTGAATGGTTTGGGAAGGTGCTAGAGACCTTCTATCGCTCTATCATTGAGAGTACATTAACATATTGTATTTTAGTTTTTATCTGCCTGTGTACAACTAGGATACCAATGCTCTAAGGAGAGTGGTTCAAACAGGGCAGAAAATTGTAGGGTGTGAACTGGTTTCTCTAGAAGAAATATATGAGACTCGTTGCCTTTGTAGAGCAGGAAAAATAGTTAAAGACCAGACTCATCCTGGTTGTCATTTCTTTGAATTGCAATCTGGGAAACATTTTAGGGTGATTAAAACAAGGACAAATAGATTTAAAGAGAGCTTCTTTCCCAGGGCTGTAAAGGCTATCAAGCTATCAATGCAGGAATGAAATGAAAGAGGTTACATAGTTTTATTTTATTGTTTCGTTCGTTTTTTTTTTTTTTTTTTTTTAATGAGGCAACTTCTTATACTTTTTAGCTCACAAACTACTATAAAATGATTTGCCACTGGCTAATTTCTCCAAATTTGAGAACCAGTTTAGTTTTTTTTTTTGGCTTGTACATCCACCATTCATTTCAGGCCTATTTCCTCTGAATTAACCTCCTCCGCTATTCCCGAGTGTGGCTCGGGGGGAAATTTCAGTACCGTTAGCAGTAACCCTGAGCCACACTCTGGATTGCGGTGGATCCTGGAAGAGACATATCTTGTCCTCATGATCCCGTGATGTACTGCCGCTGTGTCTGGCGGCCGAATCTTCCGCCTAATGCTCTGTTTTCTGGCTTCCCTGCGAGCATTGCGACGCAGGGGGGTGGAACTGGTGGCAGATTCAAAATGTGTAAAACACAACACACAGAATACTTTATAATCTTATTGGATTACATTACTGTATCAAATCATTTGACCTCAGATTGCCCCTCAGTGCTTTGTTGAGTATCTTTGCCTGTAGTTTTACTGTACTTTCTGCCTGAAAACTGGATAGCGATACAGAATCACTTGCAGAATTGAGTGGTAGCAATGCATGGGGAAATTCGTCATCAGACACAGAAAGTGATTTCAGCGATGATCCTGTGGCTGAGCTCAGTGATGTGCAGACTTGGTGCTCTATTGACTGCGGTGTGGATCATGCAGCTCCCCCAAGATTCCCATTTACTGGAGCACCTGGTATGAAAGTGGATGTTGCAGAGGACAACCCCTTGGCATACCTACAACTATTTTTGACAGATGAGGTTATTGAAAAAATTGATACAGAGACAAATTGGTACCAAGAGCAACAAGCTGCTATGCATCAGAAGTTTTCAAGGAGCAGAAAGTGGGAACCAGTGACCAAATTGGACATTTGCAAATTTGTGGGCCTGATAATTCTTTAGGGAGTGGTACCCACAAAGATGTGTGTGGATTGTTGCTCAAAGCATGATGACAGTGGAAAGAAAATCCGAAAGGAAACCAGGTTCCATTGTCTTGATTGTGACGTCAGACTTTGCAGTCCCATGTTTCAAAATTTATCATACCTGGGATGTTTACTGAAGCAATATGACTAGTAATATTGCACCCTTGTTTGGTCAAAAACATGTTTAGTGTTTTAGATTTGATTGTATTATTGACTAAAATGTATTGAATAAAATGTATTATATTATTATGTGTTATTATTTATAATTATTTATTATATTATAATTTATGATTTTGTGTTTCAAACTTTATCATACCCGGATGTTATTCCTAATGCCGCGTACACACGAGCGGACTGTATGGCGTACTTAGTCCGTCGAAACACATTTCAGCGGACAATCCGCTCGTGTGTGGGCTTCAGCTGACTTTTTCAGCGTGCAGTCCGGCGTACTAAGAATTTCGGGTTTTTTCGAAAATTCTGTCCGTCGTACTTTGGTTTCAGCGGACAATACGGTCGTCAGTATGCTAGTTCGACGGACTAAGAATGGCGCATGCCCAGAAAGGATTTACACGGCGGAAGGGTGCTTTGCTGTGTCTTGGACTTCCTATTTCTAGTCCCGTCGTACGTGCTGTACACATCATTGCGCAAGCTTTCGATGGCCTGTTTGTGCATCCGTGTGTGGTCAAGTCCGTTCAGTGGAAAGTACGACGGACTGTCCGTCGGATTGTATGACGAACTAAGTATGCCATACAGTCCACTCGTGTGTACGCGGCATAAGAATTACAGACCTACAATATAAAACGCCAAATTTCCATGCAAAACAATTGTGCCGCTTTCAGCATCAAAAATCTGACATAATCATACCACCAGGGAGGTTAAAGAATCAGGTGTCATGGCAAAACCTACCTCAAAAGCTTTTCATTTGAGTTGAAATGAAACAGATTGGGGTGCTGCTGCTGTATTGCACATCCAGAATACTTGATGTGGTGTTGCTGATGTTGCTTGTTAAGGTCGTACTGTTTCAAAATGTCACATACAGTTTAAAGGAATCTCTCCAGCGTCAAATTTTAACGTATCAAGTGTGTAACATGTAATGGCGTTTGAAATATTCTAAAGAATTGGGTAAAACAAAGTTTATTAGGTTACAACTGGTCCATACTGAATCAAGATACCCATAGACACGAAATGGTAGACTGATTGTCAAACAAACATGCATTTTTTGGCTGAATGTGTGTATGTACTGTGCACCTACTAGCAGTTCCAGCTTTACATTGGGAAAGCAATAGTTAACCAGCAAGAAAAAACACCTTAGGTGATTAGCTGTAGTAATTACCGGATGCCCATACAGATATCACTATTTTCCAATATGGGCATAATCTGCACCACTGGGCCATAATCTTTTCTTACCTTTGGATACCTTCACAACATTATTTAACCAAAAGTTACTTCCAAAAACAGTAATCAAAGGGGATAAACCTTAACAAATTTAGGATGCCTTTGTTTGAATACATTTTCCTTTAACCTGTAGGTGAGCATAGACCTAAGCTGACTGTTTCCCAACACAGCTGAAAGACCTGTGTGACAAGACAGTCTGTCATGTGCCTTTTACTGAGGTGTGGCTTCTGTCTTTCCACTCTACCATGCAAACCTGATTTATGGAATGCTGCAGAAACTGTTGTTATTCTGAAAGGTTCTCCTCTCTCCACAAAGAAATGCTGGATGCATCGGGTTCTTGGTCACCTCCCTGACTAAGATCCTTCTCCCTAGATCACTCAGTTTGGCTGGGCGGCCCACTCGAGGAAGAGTCTTAGTAGTTCCAAACTTCTTCCATTTACGGATGCTAGAGGCCACTGTGCTCATTGGGACCTTCAATGCTGCAGAAATGTTTCTGTATCCATCCCCATATCTGTGCCTTGATATAATCCTGTCTCGGAGGTTCCTTGGACTTTATGGCTTGGTTTGTGCTCTAACATGCACTGTTAACTGTGGGACCATATATAGACAGGTGTGTGCCTTTCCAAATCATGTCCAATCAATTGAATTTACCACAGATGGACCCAATCATGTTGTAGAAACCTATCAAGGATGATCAGTGGCAACATTATTATTATTATTATTATACAGGATTTACATAGCGCCAACAGTTTACGCAGCGATTTACATTATTAGGGTAGACATTACAATACAATACAATTCAAGACAGGGGGAATCAGAGGGCCCTGCTCATTAGAGCTTACAATCAAGGAGAGAGGGTCAAGTTATACAAAAGGGTAATAGCTGTGGGGGATGAGCTAATGGAGAAATTAGTGCAGTTGTTAGATGGAGGCAGGATAGGCTTCTCTGAACAGGAAAGTTTTCAGGGATCGCATAAAAGTGGATAAATTTGGAGACATTCTAACAGATTGGAGAAGTGAGTTCCAGAGGATGGGCGAGGCTCAGGAGAAGTCCTGGAGGTGGATATGGGAGGAGGTGATGAGGGAGAGCAGGAGGTCTTGGGAGAAACGAAGTGGGTGATTAGGTTGGTATTTTGAGACTAGGCTAGTGATGTAGCTGGGGGCAGAGTTGTGGATTAGGGATGGCCGAACTGTTCGCCCGGCGGTCGGTTCGCGGCAAATTTTGCCTGTTCGCGATTCACCCGATCGGCGGACTATTGCTGCTGTTCGCCCGGCGGACTTATGTGTTTACAGTGTGAAAGAACTTTGACCCATGATGACACATCCATCATGGGTTACAGGACAGCCAATTGAGACATTTCAGCACATGGACAACTGGACATTTCCCCTAACTTATAAATATACCCGATCCGGCAGCCATTTTACATTCTTTCTTCTGTCACTATAGGGAGAGGTTGCTGTGTGGAGCAGGGAGAGACTGCAGTGACACAAATCGCTAGCTATTAGGTCCACAAAAGTCCTTTTAAGGACTGGTATGGTGTAGGTGTAGTACAGGATATAGGGTTGAGTGCACTGCTGTGCAAGTGATTGTTGCAGCAGCCTGTCTTTTGTCAGTGTAGTGAGGGACAGGACGCTGTGTAGCAGGGAGGGACAGTCAGTTTAATCATTAGCTGTTACTATTAGGTCCACAAAAGTCCTTTTCAGGACTGGTATGGTATAGGAGTAGGACGGTATATAGGGTTGTACACGTATAATATTCTTTCTTCCAAATATAGAAAGAATATTATACTTGACTGCTGCCCTATTCTGCAGCAGTCCTTTATCAGTATAGGGACTGAGGTACAATCTGCTAATCACTAGCTACTAGTTCCACAAAGGTCCTTTTAAGGACTGGTATGGTATAGAGTAGTACAGTATATAGGGTTGAGTGAGGTACAGTCTGCTACTCACTAGCTACTAGATCCACAAAGGTCCTTTTAAGGACTGGTATGGTATAGAGTAGTACAGTATATAGGGTTGAGTGAGGTACAGTCTGCTAATCACTAGCTACTAGTTCCACAAAGGTCCTTTTAAGGACTGGTATGGTATAGCGTAGTACAGTATATAGGGTTGAGTGAGGTACAGTCTGCTAATCCCTAGCTACTAGTTCCACAAAGGTCCTTAAGGACTGCTATAGGTCCACAATATATAGGGTTGTGGTGCACTACTGCTGACTGCTGCCCTATTCTGCAGCAGTCCTTTTTTCAGTATAGGGGGACTGAGGTACAGTCTGCTAATCACTAGCTACTAGTTCCACAAAGGTGCTTTTAAGGACTGGTATGGTATAGAGTAGTACAGTTTATAGGGTTTAGTGAGGTACAGTCTGCTAATCCCTAGATACTAGTTCCACAAAGGTCCTTTTAAGGACTGGTATGGTATAGAGTAGTACAGTATATAGGGTTGAGTGAGATACAGACTGCTAATCCCTAGCTACTAGTTCCACAAAGGTCCTTAAGGACTGGTATAGGTCCACAATATATAGGGTTGTGGGGCACTACTGCTGACTGCTGCCCTATTCTGCAGCAGTCCTTTATCAGTGTAGGGACTGAGGTACAGTCTGCTAATCCCTAGCTACTAGTTCCACAAAGGTCCCTAAGGACTGGTATAGGTCCACAATATATAGGGTTGTGGTGCACTACTGCTTACTGCTGCCCTATTCTGCAGCAGTCCTTTATCAGTGTAGGGACTGAGGTACAGTCTGCTAATCCCTAGCTACTGGTTCCACAAAGGTCCCTTTAAGGACTGGTATGGTATAGAGTAGTACAGTATATAGGGTTGAGTGAGGTACAGTCTGCTAATCCCTAGCTACTAGTTCCACAAAGGTCCTTAAGGACTGGTATAGGCCCACAATAGATAGGGTTGTGGTGCACTACTGCTGACTGCTGCCCTATTCTGCAGCAGTCCTTTATCAGTGTAGGGACTGAGGTACTGTCTGCTAATTACTAGCTACTAGTTCCACAAAGGTCCTTAAGGACTGGTATAGGTGTACTATTTGGTGTGCAGTATATAGTTGTGTAATACACGTATAAAATACTTGCACATATAGAAAGCATAGTATAGTGCGTTTCCACTGTGCAGCATTGTGACTGCTGAGCGGTTCTGCCGCGATACTACAAAGAGTGACAAACGCAATCAAATAAAAAAGTATTGTAACTGGTGTGATAGACCAGTGGCCCCCAAAAACAACAGATTGAAGCGGGGTGTTATATACCTTCTTTCACATACATACTGCACTTCTTCACTCTTCTGCACCCTCCTCATCCTCTCGATCTGCACCCTCTTCTTCACTCTCTGCTATGTGCACCCCCAAAGACACTACCACCAACACCACCACCACCACCACATACCTTCCGCTTGAGTCACAGGAATTATTTTCCGATCCATATCAAGACATTTCTGATGCGCAGCCACTCTTGGCATTGGATCAGGAAGAGGAGGTAGCAACAACCGCCACTCAGCAGTCTGATGACAGTACCCAGATCAGCCCAAGGAGGAGGTTGGTCCCCGGTGTTGCTGCCTACTCCAAGATCTCTAATTATATCTGTGGGGAAGGTGACGTCGATGATGACGTGTCTAGTGATGTCACGTGGGTGCCCACAAGAGAGGAAGAGGAGGGGAGTTCAGAGGGAGATATGGACCAGCAGATAGGGAGGAGAAGCAGGAATAACTTACATTGCACAGGAGGGACAAAGCAGACTGCTAATGTATGAGGAGCGAGGCATTGACCATGTGCGGTCACATCTGGTGATCCCAGGACGCTGGCACATGGCTCCGCAGTGTGGGCTTTTTTTAACGTGTCCGCTGCTGACAATAGTGTTGCCATCTGCAATCTTTGCAGTCAACGCATAAGTCGCGGTAAGCCCAACACTCACCTAGAGACGACTGCCTCAAGAAGGCACATGAGCTGCCATCACCGAGCCCAGTGGGAGCAATGGAACACACAAAGCCACACTCCAGGCTCTCACCGTCCAGCCTCGTCTTCTACTTCTTCTCCTCTCTCCTCACAATTGTCCTCCACTCCACCTTTCATCACGCCAAGCTCACGTTTTTCTGCAAAAAGGCAGGCTTCCGTCGGCCAAATGTTCGAGCATAAAAAAATGATGACCCCGGATAACCCTCTTGCCCAACGGTTGACAGCTGGCTTGTCAGAATTGATAGCCTGCCAACTACTGCCATATAAACTGGTGGACTTGGAGGCCTTTCGAAAATTTGTGGCCATTGGAACACCACAATGGAAGGTCCCAGGAAGGAAGTATTTCTCACAGTAGAACATCCCAGAGCTATATGGCCATGTTCAGCGGCAAGTGAATGTATCTCTGGCACACAGTATTGGTGCTAAGATACATCTGACCACAGACACGTGGTCTAGCAAACACGGGCAGGGAAGGTATATCACTTTTACTGCCCACTGGGTGAACCTTTTGACGGCCGTCAAGTATGTAACCCGTGGCACCCGTGTAGCTTTGGTTTTACTGCCACGGATTGCATGCAGGCCTGGCTCTTCTTCTCCTCCTCCTACTCCATCCTCCTCCCTCTCCTCCTCAGCTGACTCCTCCTTTTCCGCTGCTAGCGTCTCTTCCGCTGCGCCGCCCAAGCTCCCCAGAACCTATTCGACATGCCAGATGAGATGTTGCCATGCCGTGCTGCGTCTGTTGTGCCTGGAAGCCAAGAGCCACACTGGCCCGGCACTCCTTTCAGCTTTGCGTTCACAGGCAGATCAGTGGCTAACACCGCTCAATTTGACAGTTGGTAAAGTGGTGTGTGACAATGGTGCCAATCTGCTTAGCGCATTGAAACAGGGCAAAATTACGCACATGCCATGCATGGCACACGTCTTAAACTTGGTTGTGCAGCAATTCGTTGTCAAATACCCTGGGGTCCAGGACATCTTGCGGCAGGCAAGGAAAATCTCGGCCCATTTCAGAAGATCTTACACGGCCATGGCTCGCCTTGCTGACATTCAGCGGCGACACAATCTGCCGGTCAGACGTCTTATTTGCGATTGCCCGACGTGATGGAACTCAACCTTCTATATGCTTGATAGGCTGCTCCAGCAGAAACGTGCAGTTAACGTCTACCTGTATGAACTCTGCGGCAGAACAGGTTCTGGTGAGCTGGGTTTTTTTCACTGCGCCAGTGGCTGCTTATGCGCGACGCATGCAGACTTCTGCAGCCATTTATGGAGATCACCAAACTGGTCAGTCGCAGTCATGGCGCCATCAGTGACATTGGTACCTTATGCCTTCTTTATGGAGCGCGCTAGGCGTTGTGTTATTGATCAAGCTGTGGAGGAGCAGGAGCGGGAAGATGAGGAAGTCGCAATGCTGGATGAATTCCCAGGGGGGACTACTCTATCATAGACAAGTGAACAACAGGAGTCTGAAGAGGAGTCAGAGGAGGATGGTGCCGGGGCGGATGAGGAGGAGCAAGAAGAGCATGGTTTAAACATTCCTGGGATCCCTGTTATTGTGCGTGGATGAGGAGAGGAGAATGAAGAGGACGACATTATCCTGGATGATGAGCAGGAGCCAGGCCACCACACCGCTTCCAGTTTAGTGCAAATGGGGGCCTTCATGCTCCAGTGTTTTAACAGGGACCCCCGTATAAAAAGCATAAGGGTCAAGGACCAGTACTGGGTGGCAACGTACTTAGACCCCCGGTACAAACACAAAATGCTGGAAATGTTACCGCCGTCACAGAGGGCTGTCAGAATGGAGCACTTCCAGGCCTTGCTTCGAGAAATGTTGCATTATGCTTTTGCATGCGCTGGCAGAGGAGCAATTTCCACTCCCAGAGAAGGAGTTGCGGGTACCAATCCAACAGCGCCTGCAAGAGGAGGCCGGTTTAAAGATGTGTTGGTAACTTCTGATATGAGGTCGTTCTTTCAGCCGACCCATCGACGGGTGTCATCCGGATCCAGCATCAGGGAACGCCTAGACTGACGGGTGTCCGACTACATCGGGTTAACGGCCGATGTGGACGCTCTGAGGGGTGATGAACCCCTGGACTACTGGGTGGGCAGGCTTGACCTCTGGCCAGAGCTTGCCCAATTTGCAATGGAACTGTTGGCTTGCCCCTCGTCCAGTGTCCTGTCCGAAAGGACGTTCAACGCAGCAGGGGGGATCGTGACCGATAAGCGTACTCGCCTAGCTCACGACAGTGTTAACTACCTCACATTTCTAAAAATGAATGAGGCATGGATCTCGGAGGAATTCAACACATGTGACCAGTAGACCATGTATATCTCTATAAAAGATTTTTTTAATCGAGCACACAGACCTTCTTTCTACATTTGGCTCACTTCCTTGTACAAACAAAGCACACCGTACTATATGCCCATACCCTCCTGTTTGAAGAGGTTGAGCGGTGTCATATTTTTGGGGCCCTGCAGCAAGTTGCTGGTATCAGTGCTGCTGTTAGTGCTCTCTATCACGGTGCTGGTGTCAGTGCTTTATGTCACAGTGCTGATGTCAGTGCTCTCTATCATGGTGCTGATGTCAGTGCTCTCTATCACGGTGCTGGTGTCAGTGCACTCTATCACGGTGCTGGTGTCAGTCCTCTATATCACGGTGCTGGTGTCAGTGCTTTATATCACGGTGCTGATGTCAGTGCTCTCTATCACGGTGCTGATGTCAGATCACTCTATCACGGTGCTGATGTCAGTGCTCTATATCACGGTGCTGGTGATCATCTCCCGCACCCTCTTCTTAGCCTACCCTGACCTTCCCTCTCCTCCATTGCCTTTATGCGCTCCTGAGTCCTGAATTGTCAGAATTTCACATATAAAAAAAGAATGCTTGTAGTTCTCGATCCCAGATTCACTTCATACATGTGTTATGTCAGTGGCCATGTGGTGGGACTGTGTGCACAGCTAGTAATTATTTTGTGGCTGGAAATATGACCTGTAGGTTTGTAAAGTTCGCCTGCCATTGAAGTCAATGGGGCCTGCCGCGAACTTTGCGGTTCGCAAACTTTCGACTGCGTTCGCGTTTCACGTTCGCGAAACGTCCCCTCGGAAGTTCGTCCATCACTATTGTGGATGGCTTTGTAAGTAAGTGTTAGTATTTTGAATTTAATTAGTTGGGCAAGTGGCAGCCAATGGAGGGATTGGCAGAGAGGGGTAGCAGACACTGTGCGGTTTGTAAGGTGGATGAGTCTGGCAGCAGCATTCATGATGGACTGAAGGGGGGATAGTCTATTTAAAGGTAAGCCAATGAGGAGGGAGTTGCAGTAGTCAAGGCGAGAGATAACCAGGGAGTCAATCAGGAGCTTTGTGGTTTCTTTGGTTAGAAAGGGACATAGTTTACAGATGTTTCGGAGGTTGAGGCTGCAAGCTATGGAAAGTGATTGGATGTGGGGCTGAAAGGAGAGTTCAGAGACCAGGATAACACTTAGCACCCTGACATGTGGGGATGGGTGTGTTGGTTATGCCATTGCTCTTGACAGATAAGTCAGGGGAAGAGGCGCGTGGGGGAGGAAATATTATAAGTTCGGTTTTGGACAAGTTGAGTTTGAGGAAGTGTTGTGACATCCATATAGATATGTCTGTTATTTAGGAGACTGATGGAGTGAGTTGAGGGGTGGAGAGATAGCTTTGTGTGTCGTCAGCGTAGAAATTATATTGGAAGCCGTGAGTGGCTATCAGCTGACCCAGGGAAGAGGTGTAGATTGAAAATAAGAGGTCCAAGAACAGAACCTTGGGGGACTCCAACAGAGAAGGGAAGAGGAGTGGAGGAAGTAGAATTGTAAGTGACACTGAAGGTGCATTGGGATAGGTAGGATGAGAGCCACTGAAGAGCACAGTCACAGAGACCAAGGGAGTAAAGTTTTTTTTTGAGGAGGAGGTGGTCAAATGTGTCAAAGGCAGCTGAAAGGTCCAGAAGTAGGAGTACAGAATAGTGTCTGGTTTTTGCAGTTAGTAGGTCATTTGTGAATTTTAAAAGAGCAGTTTCTGTTGAGTGTTGAGGGCGAAATCCAGATTGAAGGGGATCAAGAATGTTGTTTTTTTTTTTTTTCCATTTAACAATTTTCTTTTATTTAAGAAAATGGTAAACAAGACATGAATAAAACTTTACAAGAACGCAACAGACAAGCGAATAATGTCATCATTACAGAAGAGAGCATAAAACTTCATTTTCATTCAGAGTACAAGCAGAATTTGCACGTAATTTCAGAAGTACAACTGTTGTGCTGTATGTACAAGCCCTTCATTCATAAAAGACAACTCTATGGTATTTAGGGTACACCCAATGAAGTAGAGATAATCATGTGGGCTCAAAGAAGAGCCTCACCTTGAGTTGTCCCTTTCTCGCATAGGGGGGTGTTGACCGCCGGTCCCACTCACATTGGGATCCGCACTCAGCCCCCCCCCATTAGGTACAACCCAACATCAAAAAAAAAAAAAAATAGATGATATGGGGCTCAGAAAATTAAATTGGGAAGGGTGGGTAGGGGGGGGTGATAGGGAAGGTGGAAGGAAGGATTGGGAACGTGGGGGGGGAAGGTTGAGGGGACGTAGCCTCCTGTCCCCTCCGTCTTACCAAATAACAAGCTCATGCCCCTTTGTTAAGGACAAAGCAAGAAGTATATATTAAGGTCTTTAGTCGTTAACGTTTGCTATCATCGCCCCTTACGAGCTATTAGCTGTTGGAATTCCTGTGATTTACGGAATTTGTGCCTTCCCAAATTGCCGTGTATTTGGTGATTTTATCCTGAGAAGAAAATATCAGCTCCTCTATCCCTGCAATATGGTCAATGCGCGAAATCCATTCAGTCAATGTGGGGACCGACACGGACTTCCAATGAACCGGCAGGCAAAAGCCTGGCCGCATTAATCATATGCATTGCACTTGATTTGAAATATTTTTTTTTCCTTATTTTTGAGTGATGAAGGAGGTATTGTGCTGGGGTAAATTCCAAGGGGAGCAGAGATACTGAAGACGTTACTTCGTGAACTTTTTGCCAATATGATTGGATCCGAGGACAGCTCCACCATATGTGTAAAAAAGTGCCTTGACCTTGGCCACAAAGAATGTTGTTTTTAATGAAGTAGTCACTCAGTTGGTTGTAAACCAGGCGTTCAAGGAGTTTAGAGGAAAATGGGAGCAAGGAGATAGGGCGTAGGTTGTTAAGATTGGTAGGGTCCAAGGACGGCTTTTTAAGTATGGGAGTGACCAGTGCATGTTTTAGAGCATTGGGGAACATGCCAGAGGTGAGGGAGAGATTGAAGATGTGAGTTAGAGAGTGTAGGATAGAGTCAGATGGCGACCGTAGTATTTGAGAGGGAATAAGATCCAGAGGGCAGGTGGTTAGGTGGGCGTTAGAAAGGAGATTAGCAACTTCCTCTGTAGTAGCAGTTTTGAATAAGGGGAGTGTTAAGAGTACCTGTTGTAATGGGGTCTTAACTGGGGGAGATACCTGTAGAGTGGATATTTCATCACGGATTGTATCAATCTTGTTTTTGAAGTGATTAGCAATCTCCTGGGCAGTGAGTGAGTCAGTGGGTGGAGGCGGTGGAGGACAAAGTAGAGAGTTGAAGGTAGAGAAAAGTTTACAGGGACTGGACAAGGAGGTGTTAATAAGAGTTGTAAAATAGGTCTGCTTGACAGTGTGGAGGGAGAGAGTAGTGTTTTTGGAGGGCAGATTTGTATTGGTTGAAGTCTTTGAGAGACTTGGTCTTGTGCCACAGACGCTCCAGAGTGCGACTAAGTTTTTTGAGAATTCTAGTGTCATCTGTTTGCCAGGGTTGTAGGGGTCGAGGCCTGATTCTGTGTGTAGTGAGGGGAGTAAGCTTGTCCAGGGTGGAGGACAGGTATTGTAGATGGAAGTGGCTTGGTTGGGGCAGGACAGGGGAGAGATTTTGTCATAGAGGTGGTCAGCAGCAGAATAGAGGAGAGAAGAGTTAAGGTTTCAAAAGTTTCTACGGGTGATGGTTAGGTGATGGGAGGGAAAGGTGTTGGAAGTCAGGGAGAGGAAGAAACGCATAAGGTGATGGTCGCAAAGAGGAAAAGGATTATCTGAGAAGTTGCATGTAGTGCAAAGGTAGGAGAATACAAGGTCAAGGGTGTTGCCATCAGAATGAGTAGAAGCCTGTACCCATTGCTTGAGGTTAAATGAAGAGGTTAGGCTAAGATGTTTAGAAGTAGCAGGAGTGTTTGTATTAGCAGGGATGTTGAAATCACTGAGAAGGATTGTGGGAATTTCTGAAGACAGAAAGTAGGGTAGCCAGGCAGAGAACTCATCAAGGAAAGTTGATAATTGTCCAGGGGGCCGGTAGATCACAGCAATTCTTAGGGAAGTAGGAGAGACTAGACGAATACAGTGAGCTTCAAATGATGAGAGGGAAAGAGAGGGAGGGGAGTGAATAACCTGGAAGGTACATAGGGGGGATAGGGGGAGTCCCACTCCACCTCCCTTGTGTCCAGTAGGCCTAGGGGAGTGAGTCCAGTGTAGGCCACCCAGGGAGAGGGAAGCAGGAGAAGGGGTATCAGATTAGTGGCACCAGGTTTGGGTGAGAGCAAGTAGATTAAAGAAATTAGTGAGGTCATGAACAGCAGTGAGTTTGTTGCAGACAGAGCGAGCGTTCCAGAGGGCGCAGGAGAGGGGGAAGCTGGTGGTGGGAATTAGAGGAACCAAGACTAAATTGTGTAGATTGCGACTACTGCCAGAGGGTGTAGGGTGATGGCTGTGTTGGGTACAGTTAAATAAGGGAGGCCCAGGGTTAGGGGAAATATCTCCAGCGGTTAGGAGAAGTAGAAAAGTAAGGGAGGTAATATGAGAGAACAATTTGTATGAGGGACATGTTTCAGTACCCTGGGGGGTTTGTTAGCAAGTGGGCTTAGGGTTAGAAAGATGTGATGAGTGCAGTAGTAAGGAGAGGGGAGAAGTGATGGCGATATATACAGATTGTGGGGTGGAGCAGGGGGGTGAAGAAAAGTGAGTTTGAGGAGTGAGGCTGCAATTGTGAAAAGGAAGAGAGGTAAAGAGTGCAGAGAGGAAGGTGAGATCATTTGGAAATGAGGTCACCTGCAGTCTGCTGTGGTTTGCTTTGTGCAAAACACTCAAGTGCAAGAGCAGAAGTGCCACTTATTTAAAGAACCCCACTTCTTTGGAAGAACCCCTGTATGTGCAGCCCCCTGTATGTGTTCCCCCATAAAGAAAGCTTTGTTTTTATACTGTGTTGGGTGTGGGTTGAATCTGGCAATTAATCAATCGGGAGGTAATATTGGGCACACAGCTAGCAGAGCAAATCTTTTCACATCACATTCAAATTGCAAGAGGAGCAAAAGGCCAAAATTGTAAAGATAAGGGAACCCATAATTTAGGTAAGACTTAATAGCTAAATAAACATTGAAATAATGTGAGCATGGCTACAGATTGAGTTGAAACAGCAGTGACAAACAGATTTACCAAATAAGCATGTGAGCAGTCCGGCAGTGTTCAGTTTGAAGTAGATGGGGGCATAAACGCAGATTTACCAAATAAGAATGTGAGCAGTCAGGCACTGTTCAGTTTGAAGTCATGATGTACCTGAGCTAAATTTTGAGTGTCATGGCAAAGGCTGTGAATACTTATGTACATGGGATTTATTCATTTTTTATATTTAATAAATTTGCAAAGATTCCTTGCAAATGATTTCTCAATGCACTATAGATATAAATACATTATTTTCTTTGATATTCAGTATATCTGGTGCAGATTTTTTTCAACTTACATTTTGGTTTTCTCATTAACAGGGTGTGCCAATTGTAGAATGTAAATACTAACAGCGGCTGGCAGTATTTGAATGAATAAATAGAACTTCTAATGTTACTAAGTAGTTTAGAAGTCCCTACCAATAAAAAGCTGTGCCTTGAGCCTTTAGCTGAGCCTAGCAAACATCTGCAAACCATTAAAACTTGTGGAAACACTTCCCGTCTCAGATTCCTGTCCCTTTTTCCACTAAGTAAGTACTCTTGGTTTTCGCTCGTTTTCTTTTGTCTTTTCTAAACTAATTCTGTTTGTTGCAAGAAGTTGTTAAAATTGTTGACGTCTGAGGACTATGCCGTGGCTTTGGTTCTGATATTAAACTGCGTTAGCTGTCAGGGGATCACATGATTCCAAGTTTTACGTTTCTAAACCAATGACATGGCAGCTTGCCTAAATAATTTTCCACGGAGGATCTGGGTAATAGTTGTTCAATGTACAGGGAAAGAGATTTGCTTATTTGGTACTTCAGCCAACATAGGCTGTGCTATATTCTGCAAAACAGAAACATTTAGTCGCTTTTGAAATGGAAACGTCAGCTTGTTTAGACATAAGGTTTTCATTATATGGATTGTGGTGGATAAAATAACTTGGTCCTTTTTTTTTTTTTGAGTGGTTCATTGCTGTGCTGAAACACAATAAGCAAAGTGCTGAAACGCTGCTTGTTATGCAAAAAGAGAATGCTGTATTCTTGTGGGATGAACCAAAGGAAATATCACAGCTTTTCAGAATGGATATTTTCCCAAAATCAAAGAGTTGTGTATTTAAGCATGTCCTTGTAAGCCTTGCTTTGATGTGCTCTTTCATTTCTCAGTTGTCTGCATTTGTTTCCTGGTTAATTCTACATTGAAAAAATATATTTTGTTTAATATATGTATTCACTGTAAAATGGAAAACTGTTTCCAAAATAAATTACTGTCAACTGAGCTTGAGTGAGTTGTAGTTACATCAAAGCCATAATGAAGGAAATGTTTGTTATAGAAATATAAAAAAGCTATTACATCTGAGCAGTATAAATAACTTCTATAATAAGCAAGCTATTTTTATGGTCGTTTTGTCTGGGAGATGAAGCAAAACTAATATATTACTTCTTGTGGTCAGTTTTGCTGATGTTTCCATTAAGAATGCACAAAGGATGCCATTGAATGTATTAAACTAGATTACAGAAAGTAACTGTGAGTTTTAGTTCTGTATCAATAATCCTCTATAAAATCAAACCTTTCTTTCTTTAGGATTGGTTTAAATAAGGAAAGGCTAATGTCGCGTACACACAATCGGAATTTTGGTCGGCGAAAGCTCTGATGGTTTTCCTGACAGAATTCCGATGGAATTTCTCTCAAGCTGTCTTGCATACACACGGTCACACCAAATTCCGACTGTCAAGAACGCAGTGATGTACAACACATATGACGGGACTAGAAAAAGGAAGTTCAATAGCCCGTAGCCAATAGCTTCCGTCTCATAATTGAATCTGAGCATGCATGAGTTTTTGAGCGTTGGAATTGCATACACATGAATGCATTTTTGGATAGGAACTTTTTTCGACCGAAAAATTGAGAACATGCTCTCAATCTTTTGCTGACCGAAATTCGGCAAGCAAAAGTCTGATGGAGCATACACACGATCGCATTTTCTGACCAAAAGCTCTCATCGTTTTTTTGCTGGCCGAATTTCCACTCGTGTTTATGCGGCATTGGAATGACATACAGTAACCTTGCTGTGTCTGAGATGCCATTGTTGCTTGTGTGTATTAGACAGGTGCTGTTGTACATATGTACTGTATATGTACATGTATTCCCTCTAGATATTTAACTTGATTGGTCTTTCATTTTGTTTTTGGCTGGAAGCAAAGTTTAGGAACAAATTGCAAGTTTTAGCAAGTAGGTTTTATAGGCTCTTTTTTGGTGGTAGTGCTAATGTGTATGTTGGAGAAAGGGAAAATCCTTCCTTTTGGGCCTATTCACGTGTTTGTTTTTATGCAGCGAAATATACTTTAACTAGACATTCTATTTTTGGGACTGGTTAAGATCAGTGCACTATAGTTTAGTATGAAAGGGAAACTATATTGGCCATTTCACACTTAGGTACTTTCAAGACCACAGGTGCTACAATGCACATGGGACAGTGTAAAAACAGCCTCTTTGTTTCTTGCACATTAAAATTGTTTCTGATGTATACTGAAATGTACAAGGTGTGAACAATTCATATGAAAGAAGGTGTGTCCTGATAAGTGGGTATTAAAATGTAAAACTCCCCACTACTTGTTCTCCCCCCATCCCTAGACACCTACCTCTGTCCTGTCACAATAAAACTGCAGCACTGCTCTCCCCTCTTCCTTCTTTTCTTCTCTCACTGGAGACACAAGCAGCATTGGGAATCATAGGCTCCTGCTGCTTTCAAATTCCTGTGAGGCGTGAGAGGCGGTGGGGCTTACCAGTATTGTGTGTGTCTATGGACGCACACAGCCCAGATCAGGAGTACATCTGTGTGGGTGCCCCCTCAGCACTGTGTATAGGAAGTATAACCTCTTTTTGTTTTGTTTTTTTGCCCCAAAAAATAATTAACTAATAATTATACATTTTTTGTGATGTTGTACTGAGTTAATAGCTAACTCTTAGTTGCTATGGATCTATCAATTCAGGTATCTGATACGCTTTCTCTAAGTGGCTGATTCTGATCAGTGCTTGGGTAGTCAGCTGTGTAGGGGTCATATGTCTGGTTGTGATCTCCTAATGCTTTGCGCTACTTCTTCTGATCCTGTACCCCCTCCTCCTTCACCAGCTGCAACCTCCTCTGTGTTTTCCTGCCTTCTAGTCTCTTTTGCACTAGGGATGAGGTTAAAGTGATTGTAAAGGCTTGTTTTTTTTTGTTTTTTTTTTAAATAACAAACATGATATACTTACCACCTCTGTGCAGTTGGTTTTGCACAGAGCAGCCCGGATCCTCCTCTTCTCAGGTTCCTGTTTGCTGCTCCTAGCCCCTCCCTCCTTTGAGTGCCCCTCAGCCAGCAGCTTGCTACAGGGGGCACCCAAGCCGAGTCAGAGCTCCGTGTATCCATTCAGACATGGAGCCCTGGCCTGGCCCTGCCCCATCTCTGCCTCGTTTGGCTGACTGACTTTGACAGCCGTGGGAGCCAATGGCGCTGCAGCTCTGTCTCAGCCAATCAGGAGGCATGCCCCAGATGGCTGAGGGGATTGTGGACATTGCTGGAGAGGTAAGGGGCTCAGGTAGATTTTAAAAGCGCATACATCTAGGGATTCTAGGGAATCCCTTACACATGACAGGAAAATCCAGGAGGAGTGAAAATAACACATGTATTTGTATAAAATACATCAGACAACACAAGTAAAATTCTGAAATAAAATAAAAAGAATTGCCATTTAGACTGATTAGATGGATGATCCCTGAATCTCTTAAAACTATTTACAGGAGTAGGAAGTAGGAAATTGAAGGACAGGTTAGTACTTAACAGGAGATTGGCTAGGAACCATAGTAAGAACATTGGTCCTTTAGGGGCCAGTTTACACCAGCATCACACAGGAATATGGTGCATGTTCCTGTGTGATTCCCCTGTAGTGTGAGTTTCAGCTTAATTAATTTGGATGAATCACACAAAAAATTCATACAAACACACCAAATTGCATTACTATGATGTCATGTGATCTGGTGGCCACAGATCTACCTTTGGGGTGCCATTAACAATGTATTGGTACCTAAAGCAGATTGCAGAGGCAGTGCATTTTGAATGCAGTGTAGAAAAAATGCATGGAAAAAGCAGACAGTCAACTATTGTCAAATACATTTGTGAAAGTTCAGAAATCGCATTGAGTAATAGATATAGGTTGAAATCTTCATCAAGGGACTTGTGTATGTAATATTGTTCCAATGTGGTAGTTTCTACACTGGCAAAACAAACTGATCACTGTGGAAGCATACGTATGATGATTTATATTCCACTCATACTGGGAATTTACACACTGATACATATATCCATTACTGAAATAACTATTGATTGGTTGTGGCTACCCTCTATTTATCCCATATACATATTTATATATGTCTATTCCTATAGTTAGTCTATTAAAACTTTGATATTGTTACTGTTGATAGTACAATGATGTAAGGTTAGCTATTAAAACAAACACACTGCTTAGTAAAACAACGTCATATTTATTTCCCAAGAAAATAGGAAATGCTAACAAACAACACTAAAGGAAAAAGAGAAAACTTTTCCTCTTGGTCAACACTTTTAAACTCCATTCACCCACTGTCCAGACCCAACCCCATTGCCAGCCCATCTAGGTTTTTGACAAATCAAAGTAGTTAATAGGCAGTCCTTCTTAATATATTATTTTCCTGTCTGTCCTGCTGTATTGGCCTCTAGGAGGCAGTATTTGTCCATGGATCATGTGACCTGGATCATCTTCAGTAATAGCTAGCCCTTTGATCTTCTGTAATCTTCTTGGCAGTCATTGTTTTATTTAACCACTTCAATACAGGACATTTATACACCCTTCCTTCCCAGACCAATTTTTAGCTTTCAGTGCTCTCACACTTTTAATGGCAATTACTCAGTCATGCAACACCGTACCCAAACAAAATTTTTTACTTTTTTTTTCATACAAATATAGCTTTCTTTTGGTGGTATTTAATCACCACTGGGTTTTTATTTTTTGCGACATAAGTGAAAAAAGAGCGAAAATTTAAAAAAAAAAAACACTTTTTTTTTTAGTTTCTAGGATAAAATTGCAAATAAGTAATTTGTGTTCATAACTTTGGGCCAAAGTTTATATGGCTACATCTCTTTGGTAAAAATAACCCAAATTAGTGGATATTTTTTAGTCTCTGTGAAAGTTATAGAGCCTACAAGCTATGGTGCAAATCACTGAAAATTGATCACACCTGATGAACTGACGGCCTCATTTCTTGAGGCCCTGAAATGTCAGGAAAGTACAAATACCCCCAAAAGTAGACAGTCCAAGGTATTTAGCAAGAGGCATGGTGAGTTTTTTGAAGTTGTAATTTTTTCTCACAATTCTTGGGGAAATTAAGAATTCTTTTTTTTCACAAAATTATTTCTCACACACAGCATATGCATACTTCCAATTACACCCCAAAATACATTCTGC
The DNA here is from genome assembly GCF_037356315.1 of Lithobates pipiens. Taxonomy (NCBI): domain Eukaryota; kingdom Metazoa; phylum Chordata; class Amphibia; order Anura; family Ranidae; genus Lithobates; species Lithobates pipiens. The sequence goes on from NW_027507784.1 coordinate 175,112,732, forward strand.
TACTCCTCCCGAGTATGGAGATATCACGCGTGTGACTTTTACACAGCCTGGCCACACAGAGAGGTCCAACATGCAGGGAGCACCGTCAGGGGATCTAGGAGCATAACATTGCACCTCTAATTTCCTAACCACTTATTACATTTGTGAAGGCCCTGGAGCCCCAGGACAGTGGTATTGCCCACAAAATGACTCCATTTTGGAAAGCAAATGCCCCAATGTCTATTCTATGAGGCATAATGAGTCTTTTGAATGGTTATTTTTTTTCCAAAAGTCTTCGGAAAATGTAGAAAGAAAATTAAAACATTTTTTTTTTTTTTACTTAAAGTGGTCAGTTTATAAGATATTTCTAACTCAAAGCATGTATATAGCAAAAATCACACCTCGAAATACATTCTGCTACTCCTCCTGAGTATGGCGATACTCCATGTGTGGGACTTTTACACAGCCTAGCCACATACAGAAGCCCAGCATGAAGGGAGCACCGTCAGGTGTTCTAGGAGTATAAATTACACCTCTAATTTCCTAATGACCTATTACAATTTTGAAGGCCCTGGAGCACCAGGGCAGTGGAATTACCCACAAAATGACCCCATTTTGGAAAGCAAACACCCCAATGTCTATTCTATGAGGCATAATGAGTCTTTTGAACGGTTAATTTTTTTACACAAGTCTTCAGAAAACGTGGAAAGAAAATTAAAATCTTTTTTTTTTTTCTTTTTTTTACACAAAGTTATCAATTTATAAGATATTTCTAAAACATAGCACGTATATAGCAAAAATTACACCCCAAAACACATTCTGCTACTCGTCCTGAGTATGGCGATACCACATGTGTATGACTTTTACACAGCCAGTCCACATACAGAGGCCCAACATTGAAGTAGTACCTTCAGGCGTTCTAAGAGCATAAATTACACATCTCATTTCATTCCTATCTATCACACTTTTGAAGGTCTAGGACAGTGAATTACCCACAAAATGACCCCATTTTGGAAAGCAAACACCCCAACATATATTTTTAGATTGTAAGCTCTAACGATTGTACTAAATTGTTATGTAGCTGTAATGTCTGCCCTCATGTTGTAAAGCATTGTGCAAACTGTTGGCGCTATATAAAACCTGAATAATAATAATAATAATAATAATATATTCTATGAGCTGCACTACTCTGATAGCCTGGTGACAGGTACTCGGGTACTCTGATGGCCTGGTGACAGGTACTCGGGCGCTCTGATGGTCTGGTGACAGGTACTCGGCACTCTGATGGCCTGGTGACAGGTACTCAGGTACTCTGATGGCCTGGTGACAGGTACTCGGGTAATCTGATAGGCTACAGACAGGTATTCGGGTACTCTGATGGGCTGGGGACTGGTACTCAGATGGGCTGTGGCAGGTACTCAGGTACTCTTGTACTCAGATGAACTGTGACAGGTACTCAGGTACTCAGATGGACTGTGACTGGTATTTGGGTACACAGATGGACTATGACAGGTACCTGGGTACTTGGGTACTCAGATGAACTTTGACAGGTATTCGGGTACTCAGATGGACTGTGACAGGTACTTGGGTACTCAGATGGACTTGACAGGTACTTGGGTACTCAGATGGACTTGACAAGTACTTAGGTACTCGGATGAACTGTGACCAGTACTCGGGTACTCAGATGGACTGTGACAGGTACCTGGGTGCTCGGATGGACTGTGACAGGTACTCACATACTCGGGTACTCAGATATACTGTGACAGGTACTCAGGTACTCAGATGGGCTGTGACAAGTACTCAGGTAATCAGATGGGCTGTGACAGGTACTTGGGTACTCAGATGGGCTGTGACAGGTACTCGGTACTCAGAAGGGCGGTGACAGGTACTTGGGTACTCAGCTGGGCTGTGACAGGTACTCAGGTACTTGGGTACTCAGATGGGCTGTGACAGGTACTCAGGTACTTGGGTACTCAGATGGGCTGTACCAGGTACTCAGGTACTTGGGTACTCAGATGGGCTGTGACAGGTACTCAGGTACTTTGATGGGTGGTGACAGGTACTCTGATGGGCTGCGACAGGTACTCGGGTACTTGGATGGGCTGTGACAGGTACTCATGTACTTTGATGGGTGGTGACAGGTACTTTGATGGGTGGTGACAGGTACTTTGATGGGTGATGACAGGTACTTTGATGGGTGGTGACAGGTACTCTGATGGGTGGTGACAGGTACTCTGATGGGTGGTGACAGGTACTTTGATGGGTGATCACAGGTACTCGGGTACTTTGATGGGTGGTGACAGGTACTCGGATTGGCTGTAACAGGTACTCGTGTACTCAGATGGGCTGTGACAGGTACTTTGATTGGTGGTGACAGGTACTCTGATGGGTGGTGACAGGTACTTTGATGGGTGATGACAGATACTCTTTATTGGGGGGGCAATCAGTGTGTTTTGGCGTGTACTGTAAGCGATAACGATATGTTACCACAATCTCCTTCTCACACAGGATCGGTGTGTGAGTAGGAGAACCCGGTAACGCGGTTTGTTTACATTCTGTGACCGGCTCTGATTGGACACAGCCGGTCACGTGGTAAATAGCCAATTTCATTGGCTCTTTACTGGGATCGGGGTTGGGCTGTGTCAGGGTGACAAGCCGCATCCCCGATCGCCACTCTGCGCACCCTAGGGGTGTGCACATGGGCAATGCATGTGACCGGCTGTGATTGGATACAGCCGGTCACATGGTAAAGAGCCATTTGTTATTGGCTCTTTACCCGGATCAGGGATGGGCTGTGTCCGAGGGACACACCTCATCCACGACCGCTGCTCTGAGGGCCCCCGGGGGCCTGCAGGAGCGGCGAGATACCGAGGATGTCATATGACACCCGCCCAGGATGGGAGATCCTATCTTCAGACGTCATATGACTATAGCCCGGTATTGAAGTGGTTAAAGCTTGTCGGCAGATGTGGTAATCATGCATTACAATCTTTATCACAATAGAAAAGGGAAATAATGGAGCAAAGACTTAACCATACATTATAGCAGCAATCAAAAAATATAATATAATAAATAAATGTTAAAATTGCAATAAAAGTCCCAGAAATGAGAGATGGGGAAGATTAAAAGTAGTTGGCACCAGCGACAGCTCCCTTGGGAGTAGAAGCAAATACTCTGGAAAACAAATGAAGAAAAGACAAGGGGTGCCAATCTAAGTGCAGTAAGTATTGTCCTTCTGGCTCCGGTTTCCGGCATCCCCATAGGTGCGTTCCACCCTGGTTGTCTTTCTGGTTCCGGCCTCCAGTACTACCGAAATGGCATGTAGCTGAGCACCATACCCAGGACTCCCTGCATATCCAACATGCTTGCATAAAGACGGCGCCTACCACCTGCAAGACCCACAGTTGTCTCTCCTGGGACCTCTTCAGTGCTTCTACCACAGACTTCACAAGTGACCATGGACTCCAATATATGTACCTACATGCTTGATGCTCACTGCTAAGTTGTGGGTAGGCATTTGGCCACCTTTACTATATCTTCATTAAAACTGTTCATACTTACTGCGCTTAGATTGGAGCACCTTGTCTTTTCTTCAATCTTTATCACACCAGTTGGTCTCTTTTGTTCCCATACTCCCTTTGCCAGGGGACATGACTTCTTTCAGATGAAGGTTCTGATATGCTACAAAGCTTTGATGTGCAACCTGTTACATTCCAATCAGCCCCCAAGAGTGCGGAGGCTCGGTGTATCCAGATTTCATATTCAAACACATCTTTTATTATGAAATAAAACATGTTGCCTTCCAACAATTACCTTTATTTTGACACAAACAAAAAATTGTTACAGTTGAAGTCAAGGTGGATTAACCTTACAAAGGACAGCCAACCATCTGGTAATATTGACTTGATTAATTTAACACATTTTCTGCAGTATATTTCTTTGTAAAATTAATTTGTGATAATTAGGAAAAAATGTACGTGCTAATGGTCTTCGGGTTTAGGTTCAATACGTTTTTATTGTTTTCAAAACGTGTGAAAACAGAAAAGAGAAAACAAAAAGGAGCAGATAAAAGACCAGGTACCCAACAACAGGTTATCTGGTATAACATTTACAAGTCATTCAATAAGTAGTACATTCAATGTCTTTTATGCGTATATTCTGAGTGAAAGTCATTGAGGTAGGATTATAAACATTGTACAAGCATTGGTAGTACTGTGATCTCCCGTGGTCCGGGCACCCCATTGGAAGCCTGCTGTGCGCAGAAACCAGGGAGACCAATATATTTAAGCAAAACGTAAGAAATGTATCTGTACAAAAGTGCTGGTATATATCAGGTCTCAGGACCGATTTAAAGGCGTACAGTTTCAGGGTATGGCTAGATATAGCCAAGGGGGAATAGGGTGTAAGAAAATTAAAGTAGGGGGGCGTGGCCTGGCTCTGATCCGAGATGGACGCTTAGATCAGGAGCTCCGTCCTCGAGGCCAGCTACTTAAGCTATTTAACCCCACTTTTCTACCCTGCCATGGTGAGGACACCCAGAGCGACCTCCGCTACAAGGTCCAGATCGCCTAGGGGATCCGACGACCTCTCCGCCCGTCAAATTCCGGAGATATTCCGTGCGCGGCCCTCAGGTAGGATGCAGGCCTCCCAGGCAGAAGCGTGAAATGGTAGATCCCCGAGCGCCAGTCCTAACAGGCCCAAAGCATTGCACGCCGCCAGCCCCAGTATTGACCGGCCTCTTGGCCAAGCAGCAGCGGTGAGCATAGACGACCTCCGCAGCGTGGCCGCGGATATCAAAAGCACCCTAATGGCGGCGATATCTGACATGCGGTCTGATATACATGCCATGACATTAAGGGTAGAGGAAGTGGAAGCAGTACAAGCAAGGCAGGATACTTCTTTATGTCACGTCCAACAGATAACGGAGTCCCATGCCGTTCATCTCAGGGATATCAACAGACACCTGGAGGACTTAGACAACCGTGGAAGACGCCGTAATCTCAGAGTGAGAGGTATCCCGGAGGCCATTGAACCCTCCCAGCTATCCCAGACTGTTGCTCTGCTGTTTAACGAGATCCTTGACCGTCCTCCTACTACTCAGATTAGCTTTGAACGAATTCATAGAGCTATGCGACCCAGAGGGAGGGAGACAGATCCCCCTCGGGATGTGGTTTGCTGCCTCATGGATTTTCAACTCAAAGAGCAAATCCTACATGCGGCCAGAACACACAATCGAGCCACAGTGCAGGGTGCCACTGTTAAAATATACCAAGACCTGTCTGGTATCACCCTACAGAGGAGAAGGGAACTTCGCCCACTTCTTGAAGCTTTGAGAGCCAGATCCATCGTCTACAGGTGGAAGTTTCCATTTGGCCTAACAGCATCTCATCACGGCAAAACAGCGATCCTTAGAGTGCCAGAAGACCTGGATCACTTTTTCTTTACGCTAGATATCCCGCCAGTGGACTTACCAGACTGGTACAGCGATTTTCGTCTCTCAGCGCTTTCCCGTGCTTTCTCCATGGATGGCATAGCAGAAGCGGGCAACTTCAGCATAGGACGACACCGCCATCATCCCCTCCCCCCTCGTTCACCATCGCAAGATATCGGAGCACCAAGGAATGGAAGCCCCACGGCCTCTCCGGCGCACCGCAGGGCCCGGATTCACTGAATTAGACGTCCCGTCAATGTTTGCTGCTCCCATCTGACTCTAAGGTACTGTGTTCTACTCCCTGTTTTTCTGCCACCCGTTTATCTCTCCTTGTTCTCAGTTCTAACCCACACAATGAGTCTGACTCTACAGTCCCTATAATGCTTTGTCGAGAGCCTCAACAAGTGTAATGCCTCACCCAGCCTGCCTACCCCTTGGATCATCAACAGACCCAGTGTTGCCCCTCATCTACTTTTCATGGCTCCCAGGACACAAGTTTAGTCCATAGCCCCGCCAACGATTAGCCTGCGCTCCTCTTCCCCTCCTCCTCCCCCCGTCCACCACCTCTCACCCTATGACAATCCAAAGTTGTGAATGTGAATGGGTATCAATTCCTAGCATGTCAATGCATCTCCTCTGGGTCCCTCCAGCCAGGCACTAAAGGAACGCATCAGACCCGCCAGCTTAGTTTTCTCAGCGCAACGAAACTCTGCTCATGCCTTGGCCCTGACCTCCTGGACCGTCATATGGTAGTGTTTCCTAGGTGTACACATAAGTTCATGCAACGTTCCTTATGCTGGTTCTTCTATTCTCTATTTATATTCTTGTGACCCTGTTCTACTTTCTTATTCCTCACCTTTTTCTTTTTGCTCCCCTCTCCGCACTTTTCTTCCCCCCTCCTTCCCCCCTTTCCCTATTTTTATCCTTTCTTTCTGATTGTCTATTACCCCTTTATATAGAGAATATACACTCGGTGTCCCTGAGATTGAGGCTCAGATCCCCATCAGTTCCTTCTGGGGGTCGGGAGCTTTATTTGTCTGTAAGGAGCGGGGCTGCGAGATTGTATGTTAGCCATTGCAGCCAGATAAGAGGAGGCCCTGCTCGAGAAAGAGAGCTTTTTTAGTCCCCTCCGACACGAGGTCACCTAACCAGGTTGTCTGATTTAAAATAACCCCTGATTATCTCAGCTGCCGCCGTGTCACTATCCATTTCCAGGAGGGCACGCATGTCCTCGAGCCCACTAAAACCTACTGGAGCTCGGACCCGAATATGGCCTCCTCTACTCTAGCATTATTTCTCTGTGTAAGTTGGAGTGCCAAGAGAAGGTTGTACCAATGTCGGCACTTATCTGCACCCCAACTCTCCACATGACATGACGTGTCTCTATTAACAGTTCGTATTGCTGACTCCCGAGATTATGCAGTTAACTATGTTATTTTTGTTGCATATATAATGTTTTATGCGTTACCTCTTAACCGTATTTGTCAGATGGGAAGAAGTTTCTCCAAAATTATTGTAGGAATTATATGTTGATTATAAACGTATCAAGCGGTTGTTTATGTGCTTTTATATATAATTTTTTCTTTTTGCTCATCCTATTTTTTATGCCGCTTCCCTTTTCCTGGGACCTAGCTTAACATTCGCATAGTTTGCTGAATAGTTGACACATAAGCAGCTCTTACTCACATTCCACTCTTCCTTTCATAATATCCCTGTAACACTTTAATGTAACCTTCTTCGCCCTTTAAACCCCAGAACCTTCTTGGGTTCAAACCCGCACCTAGATTTGTCCTCATAACATGACTACCTGAGGGACGCGGTGGTCAAATTACTGACTACTATATTCGCCTCACCATGGTTGCTTTAAGTCACACGTGTGGGCTGGTCTTGGGGGGAACACTACCCCCACCTGGGTCCAGTCCCACTTACCTTTCCCCCTGTTCCTTTACTCTAGAAGCCTCGGCAGGACTTAGAACTCCCCTCTCGGTCCGTACCCAGAACTCTGTCCCCCGAACAGGAGACTCTGGTAGTCTTGCTGATCCTTACCGGTTACCTCCCATATTAGACGTAGGTTTGCAGGTCAAACCCGTCAACCGGTAGTCGCCACAACAACTTCCCTTGAAGTACCCTAGGACCCCCCTTCTTCACCGATTTTCCTTCACATTCCACATATTCCCCCCCCCCTCCTCCCCTCCCACCCACCTTCACATACAGATTTCCCCTCCTCCTCCCCTCCTACCACTACCCCCACTTTACATCCCTCTTTTCTGCTCGGGTCTCTGGCTTCCCCCCGTTTTTCCCCTTCAACTACCCTGAGGGCCCACTATCCAGCCACTATGCCACGATCCCAATCCAATTCGGCCCACCTTACACTCAAAATTCTTTCCCTGAATGTTCGGGGCCTTAACACCCCTGAGAAACGCTCCCGAGTACTATCTTATGCAAAACAATCTAAAGCTGAAGTAATCTTCCTGCAGGAAACCCACTTCTGCTCGAAACATGTACCAAAAATGTCTAGTCCATACTATCCTCAGGGTTATCACGCCACCTCTCCCATAACTAAGTCTAAAGGAGTATCTATACTTTTCTCCAAGAATTCGCCAATCACAATCACGGACTCCCTGCTAGATGAACAAGGGAGGTTTGTCTTTCTCAAAGGAACCTTCAAAAACAGACCTATCACCTTAGCAAACATATATTGCCCCAACTCGTTACAAGTCCCTTTCCTGCGAGCTATAGTACGACAATTGCTCTCTTTCCAGGAGGGAATGCTGATACTAGGGGGCGACCTTAATCTGCCCCTCGACCCCCTGCTGGACACTTCATCGGGTAAATCACATCTTACCTATAGAGCGCTTAAACAAATCAGACGATGCCTCCATGAACTCTGTATACACGATACATGGCGCATCTCGCACCCCAAGGACAAAGACTTTACCTATTTCTCTGCCCCCCACAACAAATATTCTTGTATAGATTATCTTTTCCTATCGCAACAAGACCTACCACTGCTCACGACCGCAACTATTGAACCAATGGCTATATCTGACCACCACCCTATTTCCCTGACACTTACATTCCCAGAGACAAATGACCGGACGTTCATATGGAAATTAGATCCCACTATCTTAACGGACAAGTCGATTGAAAACGACCTGAGGAAATGCCTGACAGACTATTTCTCAGAAAACAATTCCCCAGACACCTCCAAAATGACCCAGTGGGAGGCCCATAAATGTGTCATAAGGGGCAAAATGATCGCAATCTCGGCATCTCTCAAGAAAGCCCGCAAGGCCAGACTTACTGCACTGTTCACTAAACTGAGAAAACTAGAAACCAGTCATAAACGAACACTGGCACAACATACCCTAACAGAACTAACCGATACGAGAGCCCTAATCAATGAGACCCTGAACCTCAACATCAAGAAAAATTTCATTTTGTCCCAAAAACTCTTTTATGAGCACGGGAATAAGAGCGGTCGTCTCCTTGCCCAAGCTCTGCGAAAAAAGAATAACAACAATGTAATACACCATCTACGTTCCCCCTCAGGTGATCTAATTGTCCACAACAGAGACATCGCCAAAGAGTTCGAAAAATATTATTCCTCTCTATATGATCTTCAAAACTCTACCCACGCCCCAGAAAACCATTTGTCCCAGGATCATGCTATTTCCTCCTTCCTCTCCCAATTCGCCCCTGCTAGGCTTTCACCTGAAGTTTCGGAGGGTTTGGAATCTCCAATATCCCCATTAGAGTGGAATCTCGCACTTAAAAGCTTGAAACCCGGGAAAAGCCCAGGCCCAGATGGTCTGCCAACAGTTTACTATAAAACGTTTTCCGACTCATTGCGAAATCCCTTCCTCAAAGCTTTCAATTCCTTATCTCCATCTTCCCCCTTCTCTATATGTGCTGGAAGCACATATAGTTGTAATACCAAAAGAAGAAAAAGACCCATCCCAGCCCAGTAATTATAGGCCTATCTCCCTTCTCAATTCGGACATCAAGCTTTTTTCTAAAATTATAGCGAACAGGTTGCTCCCTTTCCTCCCTTCTCTTGTCTCCCAAGATCAATCCGTTTTTATCCCTGGCAGGGAGACCAGGGATAATACGATTAAAGCCATAAATCTTCACCATCTTATAACAAGCTCTAATCAAAAAGGTTTTTTCCTTTCTCTAGATGCGGAAAAGGCGTTCGACAGAGTGTCTTGGAGATACATGAGGGCAGTGCTCCAGGCGATTGGACTGGGGCCTCACTTAATCGACTTAATCATGGCACTGTATGACAACCCAGTTGCGAAAGTTAGAGCCAACCACACTCTGTCGGACGCCTTTCCCATCCGCAATGGGACAAGGCAGGGGTGCCCCCTGTCCCCCATCCTTTTTGTCCTGACCCTTGAACCCTTTCTCCGTACAATTGCAGCTAATCCCGACATTCAAGGCATTAAGTCCCCACTAAAAGAATATAAATATGCCGCATTTGCCCCAAAAAATAGTCGATCAATGTAAGAAGAATTTCCCCTTCCTCTGGAAAGATGATTCGATTACATATCTGGGCATCCAGATTCCCTCCTAACTGTCTGATTTACATGCAAAAAAATGTAATCCTCTCCTGAACCAATTGACTAAAGATCTCAAGGAATGGGACAAACCTCTATTTTCTTGGTTTGGCAGAGCAGCTATTTTAAAAATGAATGTCCTTCCACGAATGCTCTATCTGTTGCAAACGATCCCCATCCACATTCCTATCTCCTTTTTCAGCAAATATAGACAACTCTGTTCTAAATTTCTTTGGAGCAAGCGTAAGCACAGAATCTTTTCATGAGCCAATGGGAGGACAACTGGATATTCCCTAATAGACGTAAGGAATTGACCTTCTACAGTCGATATATAGATGATGTTTTCCTCATTTGGGAGGGTACGGAAGCATCATTAAAGAGTTTCATGGAACATCTAAACAGTAATAAGAATAACATCAAACTTGAATATAATTGGAATTCAACCCAAATACAGTATTTGGATGTAGAAGTCATTAGGGAGGGGAATGGCCTACGTACTAAAACATACTTTAAAGACACGGACAGGAATAGCTATATACCTGTGCGGAGTGGACACCACCCAAGGTGGTTGTCCAATAAGGCCAGTTCACCCGGATTAGACGCAATTGCACTTTGTATGAGGACTATATAAGGCAGGCAAACTCACTGAAACTCCAATTTGAGGAGAAAGGATATAAACCTGAAATATTTTATAAATTGATAGTGAATATTAGCCAAACGACTCAGGATGACTATCTGTTACCGAAAATCAAACGAGATAATACCACTCACGAATGGGGGTTCATTTCCAACTATCATAAACAATATAAAGATGTTGAGGCTATTATTACTAGACATTGGCATATTCTGCAGTTGGATAGGGTAATAGGCCAAAATATACCAGTAAAGCCACCCTTCATATATAGGAAAAATGCTACGTTCGGGGATCAGGTCGTTAAAAAAGTACTAGATCCACCGAAAAGATTAAAAAATGTTCTGGGAACAGACAGGTTTTCACGCTTGCAGGAGATGTAAAGCCTGCAGACAGGTGACTACTCACTTTAGAGTGTTGACTCATTTTACATCAACAGCAAATAACTCCGTTCCCTATTAAGGAGTGTATCACTTGTAGATCGACACATGTAGTCTATGCACTAGAGTATCCGTGTGGCCTCATGTACATAGGTCGCACCAAACGCATGCTATCCACACGAGTGGCAGAGCACATCTACAATATTACTATAGGATACAAAGAACACAGTGTGTCACTACACTTTAGGAAAAAGCATAAGAGCCTTAAATTTTGGGGCATAGATAAAATACATCCAAATTGGAGAGGTTCTAACATGGTGAGGGAGATCTCTCGCCGTGAAACCGAATGGATTTTCCTAACAGATACACTCAGCCCTAAAGGCCTCAATATGGAACTTGATATTAATTGCTACATTAGCAATTATTAGAACACACTAGAGGCTCGTGTAATTATACCAATAAATAGAAGCAGCTCCACATGTAGAGTTATAATGTCTCATAACGTTGAAATTTAATATTAAGAAATTCTGGATTAGAGGATTAGATTATTAAAAATTCCTGAAAAGAGAGCAACAGTATGTCAAGGTGTTGAGGGAGGGGTATAGTACAGTATGTTTATCTTTATCTTTATAATGATTCTCATATTTATGTACCTTTATTTTTACGCCTATATCTATATTTATTTTTATCTTTTAATTTTATTTTTATTTTTATTTATATTTATTTTTATTTTTATTTTATTTTGTTTATTTTCTATATTGCATTTATTTTTTATTTGACTATTTATTCATTCATTTTTTATCTTTATCTTTATTTTTATGTTTATTTCTTATATTTTATTTATTTTTTATTGATTTGTTATTTGCATTTTTATTTTTATTTTTATCTTTATTTTCATCTTTTCAACTTTATTCTTATATTTATTTATTCATTTGTATTTAAGTTACTTTAGTTTGGACATCCATACTTCATTGATTTTACATACAGAATGTAATAGGAAATTATGTTAGGCAATTCCGCTATGTGCACATAGTTTGTTATACTAGGTACAATTGAAGTATATATGGTTTTATATATAATTTTTTATATATAATTTTTATTGATTTATGCATATAAGGTTTATTAGATATCGCCTTCATGTAACTAGTATATATCAGGAGATATACATTACTCCTATACCTTTACTGCAGAATATAAAGTATGCTTATCTGCATGTAAACACACAGCTACTGGCAAGTACGATATACTGAGCAAGTAGAAGCACTGACCAGCAGCGCAAAGGAGCAAGGAGTATGACCAATTGAATGAAGCCTGATCCTGCTTATGCCACACTCGTAGCTAAGTAGGACGGATGTAAATTTTCTTTTGACCATACGCAGCGCCGCAGTCACTCACTTCTGGTGATATCTGAACCGGAAGTAGAGCGGCATAAGGGGAAGACAGAGAGATCACTCTCTGCTTACAGTTGCTGGATACGGTGGGAGGGACAGACGCAACCGCGGAGGTTAGCGACGCCCCTCTTTTGAAATTATATTGCTATATAAGATTGCTTTGTTTGTCGTGTGACCACGCTCTCTGAAGACGTGAAAACACAAAACGCGTCAGGGCGGTGGTCACACGAACAAGAGGGGGAGTGAAAGCCGACAAGGACCCGGGTCTACACACGGAGACTGCGTCGGATGAGACCTGCAGACTACCGGTGAGGCGCCTGTACGGCACCACTAACACCCCAAATGTTATAGGCTGGTTTTAAATTATTTTAATGTAAGCATATTATGCAAGGGGGGTAGGGAATTTATTGAATCCTAAATAAAAGGTATTACACTATATGAGACCCCTTGAATCTTTTACATGTCTACTATCAATGTGAGAGCAATCAGCGGGACACACAGAACCACACAGAGGAGTTCCACTTAGTGGAGATAGGCTCTAAAGTGACTGGAGTCTGCATCCGCTCTCTACCGAACTCCTACAAGCTCAAATTGTAGTGATACCCAAGCCTGGGAGGGACCCCACACTCTGCAGTAATTACCGCCCCATCTCCCTATTGAATGTTGATCTGAAACTCTACGCTAAGGTCCTTGCCACGCGCCTAGCCCCCCTCCTTCCCTCTTTGATCCATGGGGACCAAGTGGGATTTGTCCCTGGCCGTGAAGCCAGGGACAACACCACGAAAACACTACATTTGATCGCCTACACCAAGACACACAATATTCCCGCCTGCCTCTTGGCTTGTGATGCCGAGAAGGCATTTGACAGGGTGAGTTGGCAGTTTCTTCGTGCATCCCTGCAACAAATAGGCTTAGGCCCTAACTTACTTTCCAAGATAATGGCTCTCTATTCTCACCCCACTGCTCGGGTCTCAGCTAACGGGGAATCGTCCACGCCATTCCGAATAAGTAACGGTACCAGGCAGGGCTGCCCTCTTTCACCCTTGCTATTCGCAATCACAGTGGAACACCTGGCGCAGGCTATACGTAACAATACCTCTATTCACGGTATTCCTACCCCATCGGCTCCCCGCAAGCTGTCACTCTATGCTGACGACTTACTTCTATATGTCACAAACCCCCGCACTAGCCTACCATATATTCTCGAGGAACTGGACCGCTTCGCTACCCATAGTAATTTTAAACTTAATATAGACAAAACCGAAGCCCTGAATATTTCTCTGCCGGAGCGGGACCTGGCGGCCCTGAAAAGGGACTACCCGTTCCGATGGCAATCACGCTCCATTAAATATTTAGGGACTGCAGTCCCTGGAGATTTACAGGACATCTACTCCCTTAATTATAGCCCCTTGTTGACCAACATCAAACGTTCCCTCGACTCCTGGTATAATCTGAAACTTACTTGGTGGGGGAGGATGAACGTCATTAAAATGGACATACTGCCCAAGGTTCTGTACCTGTTCCAAACTCTTCCTATACTTCTTCCTCGGACGTTCTTCCTCTCCCTCCGATCTGCGATAATTAAATTTGTATGGCTCCGCCACCCCCCTCGACTGAAACATAGGATCCTATGCGCCCCCAAGCTTCGCGGGGGGACTGGACTACCTGACTTTCAACTATATCACACAGCATCCTTGCTGTCTAGACTGTTAGAATGGTTCCCGAGACCCCTACCCAAACTTACAGTGACTATTGAACAAGATATGGCCCCTAGGGACCTTAGGGCCCTGTTATGGGGATATCACACCGTGTTCCGCTCACTTCGTGGGATATCCCCCCTGACGATCGCAGCTCTGACCAAATGGTATGCCGTTTCCGGTACGACAGGCCTGTCCACGGACCCTGGCCCTCTCTCCTCCCTTTTTGACAATCCACTTCTCCCCACTCTTCACACGGCTACCCACATTGGGGCATATCGCAGGGAGGATTGGCCCACAGCTAATCAATTTGTCCACCCCTCCACTGGTCGCTTACGAGTCCTGGCGACAGCGTCTCCCCTACCGGATCTAGATTGGCTCTCTGAACGGTCCATCAACCAATTTTGCAACTCACTCTTCCTATCCGGTAAAACTCACAGGACCCTCACCTTATTTGAAGAACTATGTACTCTATCTCACACACCGAGACACACGTTATCTCTGCTTTACAAAGAACTCCAGTCTCTTACTTACACCTCACTCCCCACTTACACTGACAAATGGTCCACTGACGTTGGAACCGAAATCTCCTCATCACAATGGCATACCTCCTTTACCCTTACTCACCAATCCTCTAGATCAGGGTTCACTCAGGAAAAAAACTATAAATTGTTATCACGCTGGTATAGAGCTCCAGTCTCGGTACGCAGAATGTTCCCTGGTTCAACGGATGTGTGCTGGCGGTGCCATGGTGCGACAGGTACGTTCTTTCATATCTGGTGGGAGTGTCCTATGGTTCGCCCTTTTTGGGATAAAGTTTTTGAAACGTATAATGCTATGTATCAAGCATCCTTATCTCCCTCGCCCTTGGTGGCCTTACTGTCCATTATACCGGGCCCCATCAAACGGCATAAGTCTTGCCTTCTTAGATTCCTCCTCTCTGCTGCCCGTCACAACATCACCCTCTCCTGGAAGACGGCTCGGGTCCCATCGGTGGTTCGCTGGATAGAACTTCTTAACGAGATGATGGTTATGGAGGAGCTGCAGGCGAAGGTGGACGACAGATATGACAAATTTACTGTTCTGTGGTCTATCTGGCGCCATCATTCGGCCTCAGCGGGCTTCCTTAATGGCATTCGATAGGACAATGCCATGTCCTGTATTTTTGTTGTCCACCTGTGATACTCCTTTGGGGTCGCACAGCTAATGGACCTGAGCTCATATTTCATCTCATTTTGCACACCGCCACCCGGCTGGACCCCGTCCGTCTTCCCTCCCCCCCATGTGGTGCTATAGGTTAAATGTCGGGCCACCGCCCTGGATCCATGTTGACGGCTGCACAACGGCCCGGTACGATCTCAGTTTTCTGAGGTTCCTGTCATCCTCCTTTCCTCTCCCTCACCTTCCCCTACCCTTCCCCCCCCCCTCCCCCCCCTCCCTTCCCTCCACAGGTTGATATTTTCCTTTCTTTATTTTCATTTATACCGGTATTAATCAGCTTTGTCATTTACGCAGTTTTTTATGCTTTTTTACACTTGTACCTCGCTGTTTGTGTATCTTTTGAAATGTACTACTATTATTGTACTCCTTATTTGCACTGACCTTGTGATAATAATAAAAACTATGTTCAACCTTAAAGTGACTGGAGTCTGGTAAGCTGCCATCTATATACATATCCACGAAGGTGGAACAGCTCATGGTGAAGGTGTAGGACCATAACCACGCATATCCAGATATTTTTGAAGATTTAACGAATATGAAGGACTGCATTCACTGATGTGGAATAGTGTGCTCTCAGCTTTTAACCCTTTGTCTGTGGACATAAACTCTGATAAAAGGTATTATCCTTAGTTGTGGGGTGCAGTGTTCTCCAGACGTCAACTAGGCTTAAGTCATTGAGTAAAGAGCAGATTTTGGTCAGAGATGCTGGGAAGATTGAGGACTTACCCGTTGAGGTGTCCAGGCGTGGTATCAGGGCGGCATTGAGGTCACCACCTAGGATCATGTTGGTTTTACCGAAGCACTTCAGGCGTGAGGTCACCGAGGAGAAGAACTGCAGTTGGTCCTGGTTTGGAGAAAAAATTAAAAACCTCCCTTGCGGGTCAATATAAGAGTCCAATACAAATACATCCAATCAATACAAAGCATCATTAGTTCCTATATTACTTGATACTGCAAAAAGTCTTATCCCGAGAAAATGGCGAGAGAAAGAAAGCCCTAAAATCCAGGAGTGGATCCGTCGGGTAAACGAAATACAACATATGGAAAGTGGGGAGGGAGGTGACGAGGAATCAGCCATAAAGGAGGAGAGGGACAGGAAATGGGATCTCTGGGAAAAATTTAAAGGGTCATGGCGATATGTGGAGGAGATAACACAGGAGTAACAACGGGAATGGAAAGGTGGAAGAGAGGTCTAAAGTAGAACCCCGAGGGAAAGTAATCAGGAACAGAAAGGGAGGAGGGAGGGGATAGATGAGAGGACAAAGGGACAAAGAAAGGAGGAGGCCCGACTGAGAACAGACGTCTGATGAGCTGTGGTTGGATCTGGGCTGCTGCCCCCTTTTCTTTTACCCAGAATGGATTTAAAAGAGAGAGGGATTGGGGGGAGGGGGTAAAATAAAGTGAAGAAGTAGGGCGAGGGACGGTAAGGGGTAAATCCAAGGGATAGCGCAGGATAACTTGGCATTATATTTATCTTATATGTATGAACGAATAAAGTCTTTGATTGTTAAGGTTAACGTAAAAGATGAGCTACAATGATGTGATGTGAAGACGAGGAAAACTAAAATGAACGCTAAGTTGATTGGTGCCTCGCAGATAAAATCGCTGATGTAGTTCAGAAAAAAAAAAATATAAGAGTCCAGCACATCTGGTGTGAACGAGGCATGAAAGGCAATGGAGACACCTTTGGATCTTGCTAAGGTGTTGGTGCTGTGGAACCAGGTAGGGTATTGTTTATGAAGAAGTGGGATTGTGTCGGATCTAAAATTAGTTTCCTGGAGGAGAAGAATTTGGGTGCAGAGTTTATGAAAGTGGTATAATATTTGCCTTCTCTTCTCGGGGGTGTTTAGGCCTCTACAATTAAGTGAGGAGACTCTCAGGGAGGCTTGTGTAGCCATGGGGGGTAGTTAGGGGGCAGAAAATGATAGGTAATGGCAGGGAAGTAGTGGGAGGGTATGAGAGGAAATATAAAGTTAAAGAAAAGGAGGAAAACAGAAGACTGAGGCCTCAAGCACCATACTATTTGTATTATGAACAACATGTCAGCTAAGACCGCTATGGGCACTGAGAACCCTAAGTGGGGGATCGCGGCAGGTGCATAGAGGGGCCCGTACACACTGGGCAGCAAAGTCAATCGTATTTGCAGTGATTACTGCTCAGGGCCCCGTATTGCCAAGGTTGTTTTATAATGTGGAGAGATAGCCTCCAGGGAGGGAAATCCCAGGGGGCCATTATGCATACCAAATGGCATATAGGGTCCTTTTACCAGCATTAGATATTTATAACTCTTATAACCAAGTGGGGGGGGGGGGGGGCACGCGTCCCACTGTACAAGAGGGAGAGCAATACATAAAGTTTATAACTCGTGGAAAGAGAATATGTTTACCATACTAAAAAATCAAAAAGCAATTATGGTCAATTAAGTCAGGGACAGCATCACAGGTCTGTTGCCTGTGTGGAAACAATAAGTTGGATAGTTAGGGGCAAGCCTGAAAGTTCATCCTGCTGTCAACTTAGAGGCTTCAGATCTGGGGCGTTTGTTTTTCTTGGATTTTCTTCTGCCATCCCGAAGTGACTGGAAGTCCAGCAGTGGCTGCGTGAAGTTGGCATTCAGGAATAGGGATCTGTGGGAGTTAAAGAGTTCCCGGGAAGTTTGGAAGATCTTCCAATGTACAGAATGTTGCTAATTTCCCGTCCTTAGAGGCAAAGAGGTTAAACGGGAAACCCCAGCGGTATTTGATTTGTTTTGATTGCAGAGCTCCTGTAAGTGGTTTCAGGGCACGCAGCATGTCCAGGGTTAGCTTGGAGAGGTCTGGGAGTAGAGAGACCTGGTTGCCATTAAAAAGTATGGCCTCCTGCGTGCGTGCTGCTTGCATTATGTCAGCTTTAATTGCATAAAAATGCACTCTGCAGATCACATCCCTGGGGTGCTCAAAGTTTGGGTTGTTCGGGCCGAGGGCTCTGTGTACACGATCAAGTTCCAAAGGGGCGTCTTTGGGTTTTTGGAGTAATTCGTTGAACATGGCGATGACTGCAGGGGCCAGGTCTTTGGTCTCAACTGACTCTGGGAGGCCGCGGATGCGTATATTGTTACGTCTGGCCCTATTTTCATGGTCATCTTGATGGTACATTATTTGTTGGATCTGCAAGGTATGTTCCTTTAGGATGGCTTCATGCGATTGTAGTGTATGAACAGTCTCCTCCATAGTGTGTTCCACATCCTCTAGTCTGTTTGTGACATCTCTGCACAGCTCTGATATCTCCTGCTTGTATGAGTGTTCAAGTCTCTGCACACAGGCCTCAAAATCATGTCTGGTCAGCAGGGCCTTAATGTATGCTTCCATGTCCCAGCTGCTGAAGGAGCGGTGAGATTCTGGGGAATGGCAAGCAGAACATGTGGATCAGTTTTCGGATTCTGCTGGAGATCTGTCGCACTGTCTGGTTCTCATATATTGTGTGGAGTGCTGGGAGGCAGCCCCCTGTGAGGCCACATGAGAGCTCGACAGACGGGACAGCGCCATCTTGATAGCGGGGAGGGGGCGTGATGATTTGGCCCTAATCAGGTAAATCACATAGAATAATGTTTGTCACTACATGGGTGCTCACTAGGGATGAGCTTCGTGTTCGAGCCGAACATACGTTCGACTCGAACATCGGCTGTTCGCCCGTTCGGCGAATTCCGAACGTTATGGGCCGTTCACGCCCAATTCGTGTGGCGCTCACGGCCCACAATGCACTGCATCATCGCAGTGCATTGCTGGCTCATGATTGGCCAAGCATGCACTGTGACCCTGCATGCTTGGCCAATCACAGCGCCAGCAGCAAGGAGAGCCAATCATAGCTCAGGCTGTGTAGTACACGCCCCACACTATATAAGGCCGCCAGCACGGCGGCCTTGTGTAGTGTGTTGGCGTCTGAAGCAGTTAGTGGGTGTTCTGTATACCTTCAACACAGTATACACCGATCGTTATCGGCCGATTTTCGATCTTGCTCTTCTGTAGTGGTTGTTGTCTGCGTGCCCTGACCGCAGTATACACCGCTATATTCACCTCACCTATATAGCTAGTGATCTATCTTTTATAATAGAGCTTGCAGTCAGTAGTTTTAGGAGCTTGTGCGTGCTGTCTGCGTGCTCTGTACCCAGTACATACCGCTATATCCACCTACATAGCTCTTCTCTATTTGAGCCCACTTGCCATCTGCAGGAGTTATTGGAAGTTGTGTGTGCCTCCAGGACAGCACAGTATACATCTGTATATACCCCTTTATCTCTGGTGTTCTATAATAAAGGCAGCTGCAGGAGTTAGTGGGTTTTTTATGCCTCCAGCACAATATACACCTGTATCTACCCTTTATTGCTGTTCTCTAATAGAGCCATCTGCAGGGCTTAGTGGGTGTTTTGTGACTCAATTACAGTATACCCCTTTATCTCTGGTGTTCTATAATAAAGGCATCTGCAGGAGTTAGTGGGTGTTGTGTGACTCCAGCACAATATACACCTGTATCTACCCTTTATTGCTGTCCTCTAATAGAGCCATCTACAGGGCTTAGTGGGTGTTGTGTGACTCCATTACACTGCTGTTTTACCCAACTCCCTTCAGGCCATTACCATGTCTGGAAGGCCAGCAAGGAGAGGCAGACAGGCGCGAGCCGATAAAAGAGGGCAAGCAGGCTCTGTGTCTAGAGACAACAGTGCTGGTCGTGGACGCGGTACATTGTCATCAGCACGTGGCCATGGGACACGCTTGTCCTTCTTTTCGGCAGCTGGACATGTTGAACCGCAACATGCCAACGACTTGGTAGAGTTGATGACCAAGCCCTCTTCATCCTCCTCATCCTCTCTCACCCAGTCTCAGGGTACTAGCAAAGCAGCTGCCAATGCATCGCCTTCCCTCCTCTCAATGTCATCATCAGTGACTCCTTCCCTAGACCCACCACGTCCTCCTGAGGAGTCTCCTGAACTCTTTGAGCACAGTGTTGGGTACATGCTCCAGGAGGATGCCCAGTGTTTTGTAGGCTCTGATGACACTCAGCTAGAGGAAGGCAGTAGCGTGAGCGCAGAGAGAGAGGATGCCCAAGAAGGACAGCAATCTGGCAGTCATGTTCCACAAGCTGCAGCATACTGCCAGGTTTGCTACAGCGATGAAGAGAGTGGGGATGATGAGGGCACTGACTCCACATGGGTGTCTGGTAGGAGAGAGGAAGAGGAGGAGGCACATGTCCAACGAGGCAGGATGCCCTCCGGGGCCAGCTTAGGGGCAGCACACCGACTGAATCACACCGCAGAGCTCCGCCTGTGCAGGGCGCTGCCTCTGCGCGTTATTCTAAAAGTTCTTTGGTGTGGGCCTTTTTTGAGACGAGTGCATCAGATCGCACCGCTGCTATTTGCAACATATGTCTCAAGCGTATCTTGTGTGGCCAAAACATCAGCCGCTTGGGCACCACATGCTTGACCAGACATATGTTGACCTGCCATGCAGCTCGTTGGCAAGCGTACCTCAAAGACCCACACCAAAGAACAAAGCGGACCTATCCTTGCTCCTCATCAGCTGGCATCTCCAACCCCACTAGACCTTAGGTCCTCTCTGAAACCTGCTCTGATAGGAATGAAGGTGTAGAATTAGGTGTGTCACAGCCAAGTGCTTCCGGGCACTCTGCTAGCAGTACACCCACGTCTGATTATAGCAGGCAAATGTCCCTGCCCCAGCTGCTGGACCGGCGAAAGAAGTTCACTCCCAGCCATCCACATGCCCAGCGGTTGAATGCTAGCTTGGCTAAATTGCTAGCACTTCAACTGCTGCCTTTTCAGTTGGTAGACTCGGCCCCCTTCCGTGAGTTTGTACAATGTGCGGTTCCTCAGTGGCAGGTCCCCAAACGCCACTTTTTCTCACGGAAGGCGATTCCGGCTCTCTACCGGCATGTGGAAGGCAATGTCCTTGCCTCGCTGGACAGGGCAGTCAGCGGTAAGGTGCATATTACCGCTGACTCATGGTCCAGCAGGCATGGACAGGGACGTTACCTGTCTTTCACGGCCCATTGGGTCACTCTTCTGGCAGCTGGGAAGGATGCAGGACAAGGTGCAGTAGTGTTGGAGGTTGTTCCGCCACCACACCTCCAAAATGCTACTATTGGTTGTGACACACCTCTCTCCTCCACCCCCTCCTCTTCTTCTTCCTCCATGGCCTCTTCCAGTGCTCTGTCCTCAGAACCAGCGGTGCTCCGTAGGCGTTCCAGGGGCTACACAAGTACGCAGGCAAAACGATGCCATGCCGTGCTTGCGCTGGTTTGTTTGGGGGACAGGAGCCACACTGGGGCGGATGTTTTGTCAGCTCTGCAGGGGCAGGCCGAGAGGTGGTTGCCGCCACGCCAGCTTAAGCCAGGAATGGTGGTTTGTGACAATGGCACCAACCTCCTCTCCACCCTCCGACAGGAACAACTGACCCATGTGCCCTGTGTAGCTCACGTCCTTAACCTGGTGGTGCAGCGGTTCTTGGGCAGGTACCCCGGCTTACAGGATGTCCTGAAGCAGGCCAGGAAAGTCTGTGTGCATTTCTGCCGATCATTTAATGCCTGTGCTCGGCTGGCTGAGCTCCAAAAGGAGTTGAACCTGCCCAAGAACCGCCTTATATGTGACATGCCCACCAGGTGGAACTCAACATTGGCCATGCTGCAGCGGCTGCACACGCAGCAGAGGGCCATCAATGAGTACCTGTGTGACTACGGCACCAGGACAGGGTCAGGGGAGCTCGGTTTTTTCTCAGCACGCCAGTGGGGCATGATCAGGGATGCATGCACTGTCCTGTCACCATTTGAGGAGGCCACAAGTATGGTGAGCAGTGACAGTGCATGCATCAGTGACACTGTACCTCTTGTCCACCTCTTGGAGCATACGCTGCGTGGAATAATGGACAGGGCACTTGAGGCAGAACAGAGGCAGGAAGAGGAGGACTTCCTTGCCTCTCAAGGCCCCCTTTATCCAGACAGTGTTCCTGCTGTGCCACCCATCACACAGGAAGACGATGAGGAGGAGGAAGAGAAGGAGGAGGATGATTGTGTCAGCATGGAGGTGGAGGCTGGCACTCAGCATCAGCAGCAGCAGTCTTGTAGGGATGATTTACAGTCCCAAGAAACACGTGGACTTGTACGTGGCTGGGAGGAGGTAGCTGCGGATCATGTTGCCCTTAGTGACCCAGAGGACTCCGGCCGAATGCCTCAGCTAACCTACGCTGCATGGCCTCCCTGATCCTGCAAAGCCTGCGGAAGCATCCTCGTATTCTTCGGATCAGGGAGAGGGACCATTACTGGCTGGCCACTCTCCTTGATCCACGGTACAAGGGTAAGGTTGCCGACCTTATCTTGCCATCGCAGAGGGAGCAGAGGATGAGACATCTCCGGGAGGCCTTGCAGAAAGGTCTGTGCAACGCGTTCCCAGAGACTGGGAGGTTACAAACTCCTGGTCCTGGACAACGTGTTGCTGAGGCATCGGTCAGAAGGAGCAGTGGAGAAGGTGGCCGTTTGACTGATGCTTTCAGACAATTTTTTAGTCCGCAGCCCCAAGGTATGATCGGTTCCAGCAACCATCGCCAGCGTCTGATTTACATGGTGCAGGAATACCTAGGGGCAAGGTCAGACTTGGACACCTTTCCCACCGAAAATCCTCTGGCTTACTGGGTCTTGAGGATGGATCACTGGCCAGAGCTTGCACAGTATGCAATTGAGCTACTGGCCTGTCCTGCATCCAGCGTTCTTTCAGAACGCACCTTCAGTGCTGCTGGTGGCTTTGTTACCGATCACAGGGTGCGCCTGTCCACCGAATCAGTTGATCGACTGACCTTCATCAAGATGAATCAGTCTTGGATCACCCACAGCTACCAAGCACCTGAAGCTGATGTAACCGAATAATTTTTTTGGAAATATCACATCCCTTCAAGACTGCCTATGCTGATGCTGAGTGACTGTCCTGTTATGTTGATTGTCTATCCTCTTCCTCCTCCGCTGATATGTTGGAAGAACATTTCTGGTTCTGGGTGATGCCATCAGCCCAATTTTTCTGCCCCTGTTTAACAGGGGCGTTTAATTACAATTTTTGATGCAATGCTTTGCAGCAAGGCTAATTCCTGCAATAAAACTAGAGTATATGGGAGAGGTTGCAGTGTGGTGGCACCAGCACCAGTGCCTAAAGCCCAATTTTTCTGCCCCTGCTTACAGGGGCGTTTAATTACAATTGTTGATGCAATGCGTTGCAGCAGGGCTAATTCCTGCAATAAAACTAGAGTATATGGGAGAGGTTGCAGTGTCGTGGCACCAGCACCAGTGCCTAAGGCCCAATTTTTCTGCCCCTGTTTAACAGG
The DNA here is from genome assembly GCF_037356315.1 of Lithobates pipiens. NCBI lineage: Eukaryota > Metazoa > Chordata > Amphibia > Anura > Ranidae > Lithobates > Lithobates pipiens. Next base: position 175,136,372 of record NW_027507784.1, read on the forward strand.
GACATGTAATTACAATTCTTGATATAATATTTCACAGGAGGGCCCGTTCTTGTGCCCACCCAGAGTAACTGTGAGGACTTATAGTGTTGTGGCACCAGCACCACAACCACCAAAGGTCAGTTTTTTTACCACTGTTCAACAATGGCATGTAATTACAATTCTTGATATAATCGTTCACAGCAGGGCGCTCCAGCGCCCACCAAGAGTCACTTTGAGGGCTTACAATGTTGTGGCAAAACCAACACCTTGTTCCGCCATTTCTGCAGAGCATATAGGGCAGGCCCCTACTTTCAAACATCCAACTTACAAACATCTCCTACTTGCAAACGGAAGGAGACAACAGCAAGTGAGATGAAAAAAGATGTACGACAAAACAAATTATACAGGGGTGATAACCCTTCCCTATGTTTTCCAAAAAGCTTAAAAATAGTTTTTTTGACTGGAGCTACACTTTAAAAATGTACCAGTTGAAAATTACAAACAGATTCAACTTAACACAACAAACCTACACAGTCCCTGTCTTGTTTGCACCGCCTGTATACTGCTGTTCTGAGTATATAGGGCCTGGGGGCCACACACATTTCCTTTTTTTAATATGGTTACGGGCTTCCCCTTAATATGCGTACAAGACCCAAAGGGGCTGGTAATGGGCAGGGAGGGCTACCCATGCCATTTTTCTCAATGATTTTCAACCATATTGCTGGAACCAGATATAACATTAAAACCGCAAGCAGTTTTAAATGATGTTATTTCTGTTTAATGTCATTTTGTGCAGGGACTGTTCTAAACACGGGAAACACGTGGCACTTCACAGGCATACTACAGACACCCCCCAGGCACCATATTTAAAGGACTATTTCACTATTTTTTTTTTCACTTTAATCATCATTAAAATCAGTGCTCCCGCCAAAACGGCCATTTTTAAAAACATTTTAGGCATTGACCCATGTCCCCTGGGGCAGGAGCCAGGTCCCCAAACCCTTTTTAGGACAGTATCTTGCATATTAGCCGTAAAAATTAGCACTTTAAATTTCGAACGTTCGAGTCCCATAGACTTCAATGGGGTTTCCAAAGTTCGTTAGAATTTGGGGTCCGTTCGAAAGTTCTGGTGCGAACCGAACCGGGCGGTGTTCGGCTCATCCCTAGTGCTCACACAATAAACTGTGATAGTCATCATTGTATAATAAAATATTATGATAATATAATATACCAGGCCCTCTGGTTTTGTAGGTTTTTCTACATATTATTAATTTAATTGTTAGAGTACTATTTATGATTGCATGCTTATTTACACATTATAGGTCTTTTTCTGTCAAAGTGAATAACATATTGTAAGTAATTTGAGATAATTTTTTAAGTCTGTTTGGTAGTGAGTTTTGTGATGTTAAGTTGCTCTCCTAATTTTAAAGCTTGAGCACCTAATTATGTGATTTTCCAAATATAACTAACCAAAATATAACTAACCATTACAGAGAGACGTGGTTGACATTATTAAATTATCAATTTTGAATGCCGGAGGGTGTGCAGGACAGGACCTGAAAGGTAGCCCGGGACAGTGTTTTTGGCATATGAGACCGCAGAAGCTAGGTGCGTAGCATAATTTGATATTCCCTTAGTTTGCGCTTTGAGAAAGATGGAAACATCTCCCTATCTTACTTATGTAGCAAAAATAAGTATGTTGCTTTCCATACTTGCTAAGTTGTTTGCATTGAAGAGTGTAATGGTACTTAATAATTACCATCAACAGTTGGGCGGTGACACAGATACATCTCCCACATGAACAGCCTTATCCACAAAGGGCAGTGGGGGAGATTTACTAAAACTGGAGCACTCAGAAGCTGCACCAGATTCTAACTTCAGCTTGTTCAATCAAGTTTGAAAATGAAAACCTGGAAGCTAATTGATTACTATGCAGAGGGGCACCAGATTCTGTGTGCACCAGTTTTAGTAAATAATTCCCAATGTTTCCTTCCTTCTCTTTCTATTGCTCTAAATGCACCTGAATTGACATGGTCACCATGAACACTCTTCTTTTCCAAGATTCCCGACACTAGCAGGGTGCCCATACATTATACATGTTTTTTTTTAATATACAACCAATGGGTTGAACAAAAAAAATGCAGATTCCCCATCCACGCATTCAGTGTGTATGGGGAGGAATCACTCCCGCAGTGCTATTGTGTCCTGCTGGCAGGGAGCCTTCCTTGCTGGCAGAATAGATTGATCAGTGTTGCTGGCTATAGTGTTGCTGGCCACTGATCATTCATGACAGTCTGATTATACGCAAGTAAATTAATAGATTGACTTGTGTAAAACCAGCTTGCCCATACATGGATCAAAATTTGTCCAGTGCCTGCTGAACCGGATAAATTTCGATTAACGTATGGCTGGCTTTAAAGCTGCTGATTTTCTTCCTCCTCTTTTTCCAATTGGATAATTAAATTGAATTGGCTGGCCATAGTAAAAAAAAACTTTTTTCATTCAACCATCCAGTAAAATCTGATTTGTGGATGGGGGAATCACTTTTGCTGCGCTATTGTATTCAGCCTTCACCACTGGTGGAATTCAATAATCAAGACCCAACACAAAGAAAAGCCAAGGAGAGGATGGTTTCCGGTGGAGTGGAAGTATTTGAGTTTTGTTAACCACCTCAATACAGTGCAGTTACACCCCCTTCCTGACCAGACCAATTTTCAGCTTTCAGCTCTCTCACACTTTGAATGACAATTACTCAGTCATCCAACACTGTATCCATATGAAACTTGCGTCCTTTTTTCCACACAAATAGAGCTTTCTTTTAGTGGTATTTAATCACTAGTGGGTTTTTTATTTTTTGTGCTATAAATAAAATAAAACGTAAATTTTGTGAAAAAAAATCCTTTTTCTTCGTTTCTGTCATAAATTTTTGCTAATTAGTAATTTTTCTTCATAAATTTTGGCCAAAATTTATACTGCTACATATCTTTGGTAAAAATAACCCACATTAGTATATATTATTTGGTCTTTGTGAAAGTTATAGAGTCTAAAATCTATGGTGCCAATCACTGAAAATTGATCACTTCAGGCCTTCAGTACATCAGGTGTACCTAATTTCTTGAGACTCTAACTAGTCAGGAAAGTACAAATACCCCCCAAATGACCCCTTTTTACAAAGTAGACATCCCAAGGTATTAAGTAAGTAGCATGGTGAGTTTTTTTAAGTTGTCATTTTTTCCCACAATTCTTTGCAAAATGAAGATTTATTTTTTTTTTTATTTTTTTTTTACTAAATTGTCATATTATCAGGTTATTTCTCACACACAGCATATGCAAACAACAAATTACACCCCAAAATACATTCTGCTACTCTTCCCGAGTACGGCGATACCACATGTGTGAGACTTTTACACAGCCTGGCCACATACAGAGCACTAACATTGATGTAGTACCTTCAGACGTTCTATGAGCAAAAATTACGCATCTCATTTCTCAACCACCTATTACACTTTTGAAGGCCCTGGAGTACTAGCACAATGGAATTTCCCATAAAATTACCCCATTTTGGAAAGCAAACACCCCAACGTATAATCTGTGAGGCATAATGAGTCTTTTGAACGGTTCATTTTTTTCCAGAAGTTTTTGGAATATGTGGAAAAAAATTAAAACGCATTTTTTTTTACACAAAATTGTCAATTTATAAGATATTTCTAAAACATAACATGTATATAGCAAAAATTACACCCCAAAATACATTCTGCTACTCCTCCCGAGTATGGCGATACCACATGTGTAGGACTTTTACACAGCCTTGCCACATAGAGAGGCCGAACATTGAAGTAGTACGTTCAGGCGTTCTAGGAGCATAAATGACACATCTCATTTCATTCTTACCCATCACACTTTTGAAGGTCCTGGACCACAGGACAGTGAAATTACCCACAAAATGACCCCATTTTGGAAAGTAAACACCCCAACGTATATTCTATGAGACATGGGCTGCAAATAGGTACTCGGGTACTCTTATGGGCTGGAGATAGGTACTCGGGTACTCTGATGGCCTGGTGACAGGTACTCGGGTACTCTGATGGCCTGGTGACAGGTACTCGGGTACTCTGATGGCCTGGTGACAGGTACTCGGGTACTCTGATGGCCTGGTGACAGGTACTCGGGTACTCTGATGGCCTGGTGACAAGTACTCAGGTACTCTGATGGCCTGGTGACAGGTACTCTGATGGTTTGGTGACTGGTATTTGGGTACTCTGAAGGGCGGTGACAGGTACTCATATGGACTGTGACAGGTATTCGGGTACTCAGATGAACTGTGACAGGTACTCGGGTACTCAGATGGACTGTGACAGGTACTCTGGTACACAGATGGACTGGAACAGGTACTCGGGTACTCAGATGGGCTGTGACAGGTACTCGGTACTCTAATGGACTGTGACAGGTACTCGGTACTCTAATGGACTGTGACAGGTACTCGGTACTCTAATGGACTGTGACAGGCACTCGGTACTCTAATGGACTGTGACAGGTACTCGGGTACCCTGATGGACTGTGACAGGTACTCGGGTACCCTGATGGGCCGTGACAGGTACTCGGGTACCCTGATGGGCCGTGACAGGTACTCGGGTACCCTGATGGGCCGTGACAGGTACTCGGGTACCCTGATGGGCCGTGACAGGTACTCGGGTACTCTGATGTGCCGTGACAGGTACTCGGGTACCCTGATGGGCCGTGACAGGTACTCGGGTACTCTGATGTGCCGTGACAGGTACTCGGGTACTCTGATGTGCCGTGACAGGTACTCGGGTACTCTGATGGGCCGGGACAGGTACTCGGGTACTCTGATGGGCTGGGACAGGTACTCGGGTACTCAGATGAACCGTGACAGGTACTCGGGTACTCTGATGGGCTGGGACAGGTACTCGGGTACTCTGATGGGCTGGGACAGGTACTCGGGTACTCTGATGGGCTGGGACAGGTACTCGGGTACTCTGATGGGCTGGGACAGGTACTCGGGTACTCTGATGGGCTGGGACAGGTACTCGGGTACTCTGATGGGCTGTGACAGGTACTCGGGTACTCTGATGGGCTGGGACAGGTACTCGGGTACTCTGATGGGCTGAGACAGGTACTCGGGTACTCTGATGGGCTGGGACAGGTACTCAAATACTCTGATGGACTGTGACAGGTGCTCTGATGGACTGTGATTGACAGGTACTATGAGGGGTGGTGACAGGTCCTCTTTATTGGGGGGGGGGCAATCAGTATGTTTGGTGTACACTGTATGCGGTAACGAGATGTTACCGCAATCTCCTCCTCACACACGATCGGTGTGTGAGGAGGAGAATCCGGTAACATCCCGTTACCGCGGTTTGTTTACATTTTAGTGATCGGCTGTGAAAGGATCACAGCCGATCACGTGGGTAAACAGCCGGCCAATGGCTGTTTACCAGCGTCGGTGACGAGCAGTGTTCCCGGGGAACACGCCGCCACCGACGTGCACGCGCGCATGCGCCGTGCACGTTCGGGGTGTGACCATCTGTGATCGGCCGTGACTTCATCACGGCCGATCACGTGGTAAACAGCCATAACGAATGGCTGTTCACCCCTTTCGGTGGCGAGCGGTGTCTCCGTGACACGCCGCCACCGAAGAAACAGGGATGCGCGCGCACGATCACGCGCATCCCTGTTTAAACGGGAGGCCATCATATGACGGCCTCCCGGCGGTCAGCTACTAGTTAAAGTGATTTAAAGGATCGTTTTTTTTTTTTAAATAACAAACATATCATACTTACCTCCATTGTGCAGCTCGCTTTGCACAGAGTGGCCCTGAACATCCTCTTCTGGGGTCTCCCGGTGGCTCACGCAGCTCCTCCCTGCATCGTATAAGTCCCTAGGAGAAGCGCTCTCCCGAGGGGGTTACCTGGAGGGCGCACTCCCGAGCCCAGCATTTGCATCCACAGACATGAATGCTGGACTCGGCCCTGCCCCCTGGCTCCCACGTCATTGGATTTGATTGACAGCAGTGGGAGCCAATGACTACGCTGCTATTAACCTATCCAATCAAGAGCCGGGACCCCATGGAGAGAGGGACAGTGTGTCACCACTGAGGAGATGAAGGGGCTCCGGTAAGTAAAACGGGGGGCTGGGGGGGGGGGGGGGGCGGTGACTGTCAGGTGTTTTTTTCACCTCAATGCATAGGATGCATTAAGGTGAAAAAACACGAGGTTTACGACCCCTTTAAGCTTTAACTGATGCACAAACTAATGAATGCCTAACTCCAGCAAACATTGTTTTTTTTTCCAGTTACAGCAACAGTTTTTTGTTTTGTTTTTAGGAAGAAATGTGACTGTTGTGAGTGGTAAATGGTTTGATCCAACCCTTATAACTGAAATTCTGGACAGCTTGGCTGTTACAGGAAATAAAAATAAATACTGCAGAGTGCGCATGCGCGAGAGCTCCGACATGGCCGCTTGAGCCACGAGCTCCGCACCACCCCGGACCGCCGATCCAGCTGACGCCTCACACAGCACACGGAGCTACCCCCCTGCTACTCCCCCGAACGTGGGAAAGGTCGGTGAACAATAGCGGATGCCTGGCCCCCCCTGCAAGACGGGATTTAGGGCCGCATTTTAACCGTTCAGCGGGAAGAGGGTGTACCAAGATGGCCGCCGCCACCTCAGCTGCACAGCCACACACGGCCTACACAGACAAACCACCAGATCACAGGCAAGTGCTGACCCCAGCCACGCTGTCCTACTCTCAGGTGGCACAGAGCGGCCCCCAACGCAGACTAAAACCTCCCAACGATCCCTGCTCGCCACAGGTCCCGTCACCTGCTTCCACTGAATCTCTCATAGGCCACCACATGGAGGACTTCCCTCTATCTCCAGAGGGCCCAGCCACACCGCAGCCCCAGGGACCTGCATCCCCGAACTTCTCCTTGACAGACATTTCCACCCTCCAAGCGAATCTTTTCTCTAAATTCTCAGAATTACTTGACAGAGGGCTGGCTAATACTGCTACCCAGATTACTAATAACATTAAATCTGACTTTGCCAATCTGGGAACCAGAATTGAGGCCATAGAAAACAAAATGGACACTACGGTCTCCAGGACCAACCAAAACGAAGCCCATATTAAAACTATCCAGGATCAACTTGACGTTGCCATTGCAAGAATCGACGACCTTGAGAACAGGTCCAGGAGGTACAACTTCCGAATCCGTGGTATACCGGAATCCATTGCTGACATCCCCCTAACGGTACGGGACATTATCTCCCAATTGGCCCCACAAATTCCGCCGCAACGTCTGGACCTAGACAGGGCGCACCGGTCCCTAGGGCCCCCCAGAAAGGATGGCTCCCCCCGGGACATAATCGTGAAACCCCATTACTACACAACCAAGGAAGAAGTGATGCACCAATCCAGGGCGCAATCAGACCTCCAATTTCAGGGTCACCGTATACAGATATTCGCAGACCTGGCTCCCTCCACCATACAAAAGAGAAGGGCTCTTAAACCAATCCTGCTTGTGCTCAACCAGCAAGACATAAAATACCGATGGACTTTCCCGTTTGCAGCGAAGTTCTCCCTCAACGGAAAATCATACTCCTTTTCCAATATGGTGGATGGAGAAAAACTCTTTCTACACTTGAAGCTGATTTCTCAGGAGCTCCCCATAGACTTTTCCTCATCCTCTGCCGGGTCAGCCAAGAGACCCCCCCCATCCAGCCCAGTCTCCCCTCTCTGGCTTAACGGCCGCACCAAGAAGAGCAAGGATGGAGGCCCCCCCTGAAAGATGTCTACAGAGAAGTCTGTCTCTTCGTTACTTTTCCCACTCTCGAGTGAACTTCCTCGGGCAATAGCCCGCTCGACGAACGGGGTGATATACCCCCATCTCACGGTTTAATTGACTCTCTCCCCCCTGTACATATTTGTATTTTTTTTTTTTTCTTTCAGTTTTTCTTTTTCTCTCATGGGGATGGCCACAAGGCAGTTTAGCGGGTTTGTCCCCCCGTACCCCCACAGGGGTATAATTTCATCTAGGTTTTAAATGCATCTTCCTTGCAACCACCGGGTTGTTAAGGAAGAGACCCGCTGACCGCCTCTTGGACCAGGCCTACCATTGGCTTTCGCCCCTAGGCCCACGCAGACCCTTTTTTCATAAATGGGCCTTTAGTTTTCATAAGTCTACATGGTCTTTACAGGTTATTGGGTCTACAAATCCCCATATTCCCCCTCCCCTTCTTTTGGATTCCGCTGATCCTTAGTTTGTTGGCTTTGGGGCGGGGGGTGTGTATGGTTCCTTCGGGCCAATAGATCGGGGGAGGGTAGTTTTTCCTCTCATTTCCATGTCTCCTCACCATGGTCTCAGGTTACAGAGCCTCGGGTTTGGACCCAGCCGGGCCCGGTTGGGTCTTCTCCCCACACGACAGATGATCACCAGAAGCAACCGGGGTCCAACAGCTGGCAGGACTTCATAGCTCTCAATGTTATAGCATTAAGTTCTAAAGTTTTACATTGTTTCATTAAGTTTTTCAGTTAGGGTCCGGGGTGGGCCCAATGTGCTCTCACCCATCTCATAGAGGTAGTTCACACCTCTTTGGCATGGGCCTTTGGGCGATCCTCGGGATCGCCCAAAATATTCTCGACGGGGGTCGGTGGGTCCTCTCACGCCGCCCTACGCCAGTCTTCGTAGAAGACATGTTTCTATGTTTTATGTCTCCCTTCCCTTCCCTCCCTCATGTTCTCTCCTTCTTTCTCCCCAAGCGTGTCCGCAGACGAATAGAGCTACTGATTCCAGGGCTATTCTTGATTTCGGCATCAGACTGGAGGTCTCGTTCCGGAGTGTCATCACCCAAAGGGTAAGTGGATATATTTGGTTGATAAATCCCCCTCTCTGTCCTAATGGCTAACATTCCCACTATTAACAGGGATCTGAGACTGGTCTCACACAATGTCCAAGGTCTAAATTCCCCCAGGAAGAGGAGAATAGCCTTCGAACGGTATCGAGCCCTTAAAATTGATGTCGTCCTGTTGCAAGAAACGCACTTCCCTGTTCGCTATAGACCCAAATTTATCCATTCCTCCTACCCCACATTTTTCCTGGCAAATGCCCCTACAAAAACCAAGGGGGTTGCGATCCTCTTCTCTAGACACTGCAACTATACACATATTTCAGAATATAGGGACCCAGAGGGTAGATTCATCCTAGTGAAGGGAACGTTTGAAGGAATACTCTATTCCATAGTCTCATATTTTGCTCCCAATAAGGGTCAAGCCAAATTCTTCAAATCTCTCTACTCGACATTGGGTCCGATGCTGGAAGGCAAAATTATCATGGGTGGGGACTCCAACGTAGCATTAGACCAGGGACTTGACAAGACTAAACCCACTAAAGATCAAGCGACGAGACCCTCGAAAATGAGCAGTAAAATTGCAAAATTCCTCCACTCTAAAAGTCTAGTGGATATCTGGAGGGAATTAAACCCTAAGAGTAAGGATTACACACACTATTCGTCCCCGCATCAGTCATATGCCAGGATCGATCAGATCCTGATTCCCCCAACGCTAGTTCCTTTAGCCCTAAAAGCATCCATTATAGATTCCTCTTGGTCGGACCACTCGTTGGTCCTTCTGTCCATCCGCAATGTCTTCACCAACAAAGGAGGAACACACTGGCGTCTAAACGAGTCTATCCTCAGTAACCCCATTCATGCCAAATGCATAGCCGACTCTATCAAGGACTACTTTTCCACCAACGCAACGGAAGGCATCTCCCCAGAAATCATTTGGGCGGCTCATAAAGTTACTATCAGAGGAGAACTGATTAAGCTCTCCTCCCGCCTCAAAAAAGAATGACTGTTAGAAATCCGTGACCTAGAATCCAAGTTTGCGGATGCATAAGCACCACCCTTTAAAGGCCTCGGCAGACCAACTAGACACCACCAGATTAGAACTTAACTTAAAACTCACCGCATCAGCAGAGAAACACATTAGATGGAGTGGGGCCAAATACTACATGCACAAAGATAAAATAGGAACTATGCTAGCACGTAAACTCACCCCTAAATCCAAATTGTTTGCCTTCCCCAAACTAAGACTGAACGGCCAAGCCCCAACCTCCAACCCGACTAAGATCTTGAGGGCTTTTCAAGATTATTACGCCAAACTATATAGCCAAGACGCCACAGAGAAGGCCCCAGCAATGTCTGCCTTTTTTCAAGGCCTCAGACTGCCGTCCCTGACCACAGCACATAAAGACATTATGGAAGATTCCTTCTCGGAGGAGGAAGTTTTGGCAGTCATTAAGGCCTTGAAATCTGGTTCAGCCCCTGGCCCTGACGGACTATCTACACCTTACTATAGGACCTTTGGGGATATCTTAGCCCCGCACATGGCCAAATTTTTCAACTCCAAAATGGAGGGATCCCCCTTAGACCCACACCTCAACACTGCCTACATCACAGTAATTCCCAAACCCAACAAAAATCATGAAGAAGTGGAAAACTATCTGCCCATCTCCCTCATCAATAACGACCTCAAAATTTTAACCAAAATTTTAGCTAACCGCCTCTCTTCCTTTATTAAATATTACATTCACAAAGACCAAGTGGGCTTCATACCGGGCAGACAGGGACCTGACCAAATCAGAAGAGCGGTTGACATTGTCTCCCTCCTCCAATCTGGCTGGAACGGTAAACAAGCTCAGGAAGGGATGCTTCTATCCCTAGACCTACACAAGGCCTTTGATGCCATAGACTGGAAGTACATTTTCTTCCTTCTAGACAAATGGGGATTTGGTCCCCGCTTTAGAGGAATCCTGGGCTCGCTGTACTCTAATCCTACAGCCTTGATTCGCATACAGGGTCAGCACTCAGAACCACTAGTAATAGTGAGGGGAACCCGGCAGGGCTGCCCGCTCTCCCCCCTAATCTTCGCAATGGCGATTGAGACCCTGGCTATTGCAATTCGCTAAAACCCTGACATACAAGGCGTCACAGACGGGACACGGGTACACAAATGCGGCCTTTTTGCCGATGACTTACTTCTTTTCCTTACTTCGCCGACAGTCTCCCTCCCAAACCTATGTAAACTCCTTCAAGATTTATCAGTCGTCTCGGGACTCACGGTTAATTACACTAAATCACATGCCCTGAATATCTCTCTCAGACATGAAACTAAATTGGCTCTGCAGAGCTCTTTCAAATTTAAATGGAGCGACTCCTCTATAGAATATCTGGGCATCAACCTAACTGCCAAGGTGGAACAGCTGTACGAAGCTAACTTTCCCCCCATATATCGAAAACTTGAGGAGGATCTGGGACAATGGGAGAAGGGAGAGTTATCATGGTTGGGTAGGATACACTCCATTAAAATGACTTTGCTCCCGAGATTGTTATACCTCTTCAGGGCCATACCCATCAATATTAAACTGGATCACCTAAGGTCTTTCCAAGCAAAAATAAACAAATTTATATGGGGAGGGAGAGGCCATAGGATCCCCCAGCAGACCTTGTACACCCACAAATCGCAGGGAGGTTTGGGGTTGCCGAGACTGCTCTGGTATTTTCAGGCAGCCAGAATAGCACAGCTATCAATAATTTACAATAGCTCTGAAAAACCAGACTGGGTTTCCCTGGAGAATCAAGCAGCCCCAGATTACACCATTGAATCTCTCCTCTGGTCCCCTCCAAGGCTCCGGCCCCCCATCCTCTCCCCGATTCTCTCACAATCGCTTCATCTATGGGACAGGTTGAAAAAATCCCCCCACCTCATCTCGCACCTAAAACCATTAGCTCAATTATTCAACAACCCAGACTTCCCACCGGGCCAGGAGCCCACGGCTTTTAGATGGTGGTTGGATAAGGGTCTATATCAAATAGGGCACTTTCTGGACGCTCGAGGCCCTATTACCCTGGGACATTGTGTGAACCAGCTCGAGATGCCTCCTTCAGAACGCTTTAGGTTCTACCAAATCCGCCATTTCCTTCTACAGCTTTGGACGGGTAGGCAGGCCTCCTCAGGCTGCACTCCGTACGAATCATGGTGCGGAAAGGGGCCACGGAACAGAGAGGGGCAGTCTCAGTGGTATACAAGGCCCTTGCTCATCAACCTAATAGATCCTCTTACATGACAGCTTGGGAGACTGAACTAGCACTTAGCACGACGGTAGAGCAGTGGCAGGCCTCCTTCTCCAGAGCCTTTAAAGGCATTAGAAATGTCTCACTAATTGAAGGCAATGTAAAGGTCCTTACCAGGTGGTACCTAACCCCCTCGAGACTCTCCCTAATGTTCCCCTCAGCTGACCCCAGCTGCTTCCGGGGATGCCACCTGATGGGGACCATGGCCCACATCTGGTGGGAATGCCCCAGAATTAGGCCTTTCTGGAAAAGAATCCTAGCCTTAATAAAGAATATCACTAACCATACCCTCCTGAGAAGCCCTGCCATTGCCCTACTCAACGCTAATCTCCCTGGGATCCCGAAACATACTCGTAAACTAATTCAATTTATATTCCTGGGTGCCAAAATGACAATAGCCAAGGCTTGGAAACTCCCTAAAGTTCCCTTTGCAGCCGCCGTTAAAAAAAATTCTTGGATAATGGTGCAAGAGAAACTTACCGGCATTCTTTTAGATTCCACGGCTCAGTTCGAGGCTACGTGGGAGCTTTGGGCTCAATACATGGGCATTTCACTTATTCCAGGAGTCCGACCCTAGTTCCCTGGACCACTCTCGGCTTTGAAGGTTGCTCGACTGCGGACACGCCCCCCCCCCCCCCCCATCTCCCTCTTCCCACACCTCTCACCCCTTGTTTGTCGGTACAGAGTCTTGTTTTATTTTGTTTTGTTTGGTTTTATTTTGTTGCCTCACTCTCCAGGACCCTTATGGCTCTCCTCTTTTTTTCTTTTCATGTTATATAATACTGGAGAGATGAGGTGTGGGAACACCAGTCACACCTCTAACGTAGTACCCCACCTCCATGGCTATGGAGATCTCTCACCTCTTGTAGAAAACGCCGGACGTCACGGGACTCCTTCCCTGCACAGTATGCTCCCAGTCGGAGTGCAGGGGAGGACTGACTAGTGCCCCCTAGATTAAACCTCTATATGTCACAAGCAAGTGAGAAGGGCGATTATTCTGAAACATGTTTATATTTTAATTCCTTGGCGATGTCCTAAGCAACCTTTCATGTATTCCTTATCTGTGACTTTTACCTCTGACAAGTGAGCAAGATTATCTGTACTTTTCTGTTTTGTTTCTCTTTGATATGTAAAATCAATAAAAACTTTTGAAAGTAAAAAATAAATACTGGCAGGATCAACAAATAACATGTGAAATTGTAAGCTGAAGCCCCATACACACTATCAGTTTTTCCTTCAGATTTACCAAAACTATATAATATGAGGTCAAACCTTAGGAGTTTCAATGTATATGCAATCAGGCAGGCCTTTGCACTACATTGTTTTGGTAAATCTGAAGGAAAAATTCAGCAGAAAATATGATAGTGTGTATGGGGCTTTACAGCTTATAATCTGACAGTACACTCTTCATAAAATCTTGTTTAGGCCCCTTTCACACTTGTACGACTTGTCCTGCGACTTGGGACTGTAAAGTCACATGACAAGTTGTACCCCATGATTTCTAATGAGTACCATTTATATCAATGTGACTTTAAGTCGCTGCAACCTTAAAGTAGTCCCTACACTGCTTTGGTCTGACCTTGATGCGATTTGAGGTCCATAGACCTCAGGATTACGTGGGCATTGCTTCAAGTCACTTTTAATGTTGTGTCAAAGTCACGTCAAACCCGTGAAAGGGGCCTTACACTTACCAAAGCTATGTACAGTATATGATACTTGTTGATAGAAGATTGTACAATCAGATTGTAATGTGTTTGCTGAGCTTAACATGGGGAAAGACAAAATTGCTATTGACAGACTGCATCATACAGTGCCATGAAAAAGTATTCATACCCCTTGAAAGTTTCCACATTTTGTAATATTACAACCAAAAATGTAAATTTATTTTATTGGGATTGTATGTGATAGACCAACAAAAAGTGGCACATAATTGAAAAGTGGAAGGAAAATTATAAATGGTTTTCATTTTTTTTTTACAAATAAATATCTGTAATGTGTGGTGTTCATTTGTATTGAGCCCCCTTTACTCTGACACCCCTAACTAAAATAGTGGAACTAATTGGCTTCAGAAGTCACCTAATTAGCAAATAGAGTCCACCTGTGTGTAATTTAATCTCAGTATACATACAGCTGTTCTGCGAAGCCCTCAGACGTTTGTTAGAGAACCTTGGTGAACAAACAGCATCATTAAGGCCAAGGAACACACCAGACAGATCAGGAATACATTTGTGGAGAAGTTTAAAGCAGGGTGAGGTTATAAAAAAATATCCCAAGTTTTATACATCTCACAGAGCACTGTTCAATCCATCATCCAAAAATGGAAAGAGTATGACAGGCCGGGCAAGGAGAGCATTAATCAGAGAAACAACTCTGGAGGAGCTACAGAGATCCACAGCTCAGGTGGCAGAATCTGTCCACAGGACAACTATTAATCTGGCCTTCATGGACAAGTGGCAAGAAGAAAGCTATTGTTGAATGATCAATAAGAAGTGCCATTTTCAGTTTGCGAGGAGCCATGTGGGGAACACAGAAAACATGTGGTAAAAAGGTGCCCTGGTCAGATGAAACCAAAATGTAACTTTTTGGCCTAAAAGCAAAACGCTATGTGTGGTGGAAAACGAACACTGCACATCACCCTGAACACACCATGAAACATGTGAAACATGGTGGTGGCATCATCATGTTATGGGGATGCTTTTCTTCAGCAGGGACAGGGAAGCTGGTCAGAGTTGATGGGAAGGTGGATGGGGCCAAATACAGGACAATCTTAGAAGAAAACCTGTTAGTCTGCAGAAAAGACTAAGGCGGAGGTTCGCCTTCCAGCAGGACAATGACCCTAAACATACAGCCAGAGCTACAATGAAATGGTTTGCATAAAAGCATATTCAGGTTTTAGAATGGCCCAGTCAAAGTCCAGACCTAAATCCAATTGAGAATCTGTGGCAAGACTTGAAAATTGCTGTTCACAGATGCTTTCCATCCAATCTGACAAAGCTTGAGCTAATTTGCAAATAAGAATGGGCAAATATTTCACTCTCTAGATGTGCAAAGCTGGTAGAGATGTACACAAAAAGACTTGCAGCTTTAATTGTAGCAAAATGTGGTTCTACAAAGTATTGACTCAGTGGCTGAATACAAATGCACGCCACACTTTTCAAATATTTATTTGTAAAAGAAATTGAAAACCATCTATCATTTTCCTTCCACTTCACAATTATGTGCCACTTTGTGTTGGTCTATCACATAAAATCCCAATAAAATACATTTACGTTTTTGGCTGTAACAAGACAAATTGTGGAAAATTTCAAGGGGTATGAATACTTTTTTCAAGGCACTGTATATGGATTTTTTTTATTTTGCCCATAGTTACACTTTGTTTTAAAATAAATACTGCAGTAATAACTCTGCTCACTGAAACTGAACTAGGTGCTAAGTGAAAATACAATTTATCTTCCATTCATTGACAGACACAGCGCTCCATATTCAGAACCATAGGGTTATATCATCCCCTATAGGAGTAGGACACTAGGCAGAAAAAAACCACTTGTCTATGCCTATGGGCTGTCTTAGCTGGTATACATCCCCCTCTCTGCTATAGGCCTTCAGTTTTTTCTACCTAGTCAGGCGTAAAGGCCTATTTCCCTGCCGACATCTTTGGCCCTGGCAATTTTGTCCTTTTAGATGCCTTTTTTCTCCTTTTTTTTTTCCTGTGAGATCTACAATCAACTGCCAGACTGGGCGATGGGCTGAATATCTAGATCCAGTGGTCCCCCCATCTGCCCAGCAAGCATACGCAGACCAGAGTTCAACACTGGGGCCTCAGTGTATGGATCCAGTCAGACAATGCCATAGCTTTGGCCTATGTCAATCACCCGGCAGAGCAAAAAGTGTTAGCGGCTCTGGAAATAGCCGATATTCTCCCGTGGGTAGTATGCTTTGTTCTAGCCCTCTCTGCTGTACACGTTCCAGGAGTAGAAAACTGGCAGGTGGACTATCTCAGTTGGCAGGCGTTAGACCAAGGGGAGTGAGCCTTTTATCCAGACGTGTTTCATCTGATATATCTGTGGTGGGGCACCCCCAAGGTGGATCTGTTGGCATCTCCTCTCAACAGAAAGGTACAGAGGTTTGTGGCAAGGTCACTGGATCCTCTGGCAGATTCCACAGACACTCTGGTGGCCCCATGGGGCCAGTATCATCTGATTTATGCCTTCCCTCCGTGGATTTTGCGCAGGATCGAGGCCGAAGGGATTCTGATTATTCTGGTGGCTTCGGAATGTCCTTGCCAGTCTTGGTACGCTCACATGGTGCTATTTATTGGTTACCGATTTCCCTTTGCGACTGCCTCTCAAGGAGGACCTTCTGTCCCAATGGTTGATCTTCCATCCTGCTTGATGTCCTGGCTGTTGAAACCTGGGTGCTGAAGGATAGAGGTTTGTCTGGATTGGTTATCCCAATGCTGCTGAAGGACTGGAAGTCTACCGCTCGAAAGATTTATTATTGTACGTGGAAAGCATACATTTCTTGGTGTGCACCCTCGTTCCTTGTTGGTGGCTCAGATTTTGGCCTTCCTTTAACGAGGTGTTGAGCAAAAGTTGGCCTTGAGTACCGTCAAGGACCAGGTGTCTGCCTTGGCATTCTTCTTACAGTGACCCCTGGCCATGCATTCATTGGTGCATATTTTTTTTCAAGGATTCGACACCTGACTCTACCAGTGCAGTCTCCTTGGTTCTCTCAGTTCTCTAAAAGCCTTCTTTTGAAAATATTCAGGCGATTCCCCTGCTTACGCTATCTCAAAGGTAGTTTTTTTGGTGGCTATCACCTATGCTTGCAGGGTGTCGGAACTGGCGGTGTTATCTTGTTGTACCCCTTATTTGGTGGTCCACAAAGATAACATGGTTCTTCGGCCTCACCCATTCTTCCTACCTAAGGTGGTCTCTGACTTCCATTTGAATGAAGACATTGTGTTGCCTTCCCTGTGTCCCAGGCCCACTCATCCCAAGGAATTTGTGCTGCATGCTTTAGTTGTGATTTGAGCAATTTGGGTGTATCTGGCAGCCATGGAGTCTTTCCAGAGGTCAGACTTGCTGTTTGTGATCACAGACGAGCCAAGGAAAGTGCTTCTTCTGTGACTATTTACAGATGGATCAGACAGACGGTGACTCAGGCCTATTCTATCAAGGGTCAGGTTCCTCCTTTCCCTGTTATGATACACGCTATGAGCTGGCATCTGCGAATGCTTCTTTTGGCTGCAAGGTTTTTCAGGCTGCTGTTTAGAAGGTCTGTTGCCTCTTTGGGGGTGTTTTGTCAGGTTAGGCTCCAGTTATTTTTTGTTGAGCTCCTGTTACCTGATTGGCTCTTGTGTTTAGCCTTGGGATTTTTTGGTTATCCCACCCCTCATGTTTGGCACTGCTTGGGAATGTCCTTATGGTTCAGAATATGGAGCGCTGTGTCCGTTAATGGACGGAAGAGAAAATAGGATTTTTGTACTTACTGTAAAATCTGTTTCTTTGAGTTCATTGACGGACACAGTGCCCACCCCTCTATGGATTTTAAATATTTCTGACACTGCATGTTACTAAACTGAAGGCCTATAGCAGAGAGGGGGATGTATACCAGCTAGGACTGACCATAGGTTCTGAATATGGAGCACTGTGTCCGTCAATGAACTCAGAGAAATTGATTTCACGGTAAGTACAAAAATCCTATTATATTTTAAAACCAATTGTATTGCCTCTGCAAGAATATGTATGATCACAAGCAACATCATTGACTTTCACAAAACAGAAGGAATAAGACAAAGGCCCACAGGCAGGTAATCACAGTAAAGATTGCGCTCAAACATCAGTTGTGCGATTTATGCATCTAACCTTCACCACAGGTTGAAGGAAATATATATACAGTCATTTACTTGTTAGATTTCACATATTCCCCAAGGTGAAGGTGGAATTAACTTATTGGCATGTGCAATGATAAAATCAGCAATGTGTAAATAGGAAGTCTTGCCTTTACAATATAACATTTGTGTCATCCTACTTTTCTTTTAAAGCTATAATGAAAATGTAGCAGAAAATGTTTCCTTTATAGAGGATTACAATCGTATGTGTGCTTTTCACTCATACCTCATTTCTCTTGAGGATTACTTTCTGTTGGCATAGGGATTGCATTGCAGTGAATTATTGAAAAGATGGAACCATGACTTACCTCATCTCACATCTTCCTAAAAAAAAAAAAAAAAAATTGCACTTCCACTTGTCACCAGTTTCTGGATGCTATATACATTATTCAGTAATGCTCTGAAAGTAAAACTTGTTCAGGATTCGGAACATAAAGCCCATTTTGATATTGATGTAGCATGATAAAAATTTTGGATGTTTATTATATTTTAGTGGTTTTAACAGTTTTGTGCTTTTTGTGAATAAAAATGCATTACAATATGTGTCTACGCATATTATAACTAACATCAGCACACCCAAAGTGGTTCGGCAACAATGTAATACAGATTTTGAGCTTCAAATTGCACAAATGTGCATTGACTTTTTTTCATAACTAATGCTTATGATTTCAAAAAATTTAGAGGTATGTACAGAATGCAGTCTTTATGGATAATGGTAAAGACCTATTCATAGACAACCTTCTACAAAATACAGTATTTATCGGTATATAACATGCACTCCCCCCCCTTAAAATAGGGGACAAATAGCGTGTGCATGTTATACGCCGATATAGGGCTGCCTTGGAGGGGAAGGAGGGAACAAGTGCTGCTGAAATAGACAGAGCCGGATCTTCTGTGTACTCGGCTTAGGTCGCAGTCACGCCCAGTCCCGCCTCCTGGGCGGCTCCTAGTATTGACGTCCCGGCATTAGACCACTGTTATGTCCAGCATAGGAGCCGGGTCAAGGGGCAGGACTGGGCATGACTGCATGCTGAGCTGAGTACACAGGAGATCCGGCTCTGTCTATTTCAGCAATGGCAAGGCAGCAGATGGGCATTGATTAGGCTGAAATGGTGGGCGAGGCTGCAGATGAGCACTGATTAGGCTGCAATGATGGGCAAGGTTGCAGATGGACAGTGATCAGGCTGCAATGATGGGCAAGGCTGCAGATCAGAAGTGATTAGGCTGCAATGATGGGAAAGGCTGCAGATCAGCAATGATTAGGCTGCAATGATGGAAAAGGCTGCAGATCAGCACTGATCAGGCTGCCATGATGGGAAAGGCTGCAAAGATGGGCAAAGCTGCAGATGGTCAGGCTACAATGATGGGCAATAGCGAGGCTGCGGATGGGCAATGACAAGGTTGCAGATGGGCACTGATCAGGCATCATTAATGGGCAATGGCGAAGCTGCAGATGGGCACTGATAAAGCTGCATTGATGGGCACTGACCCATATTTTGCTTCAAAATTCTTTATTTAAAATTTTTAGTTTTTTTCCTGAAACACTGAGTTCCACCAGCTTTTACATCTGCACATGATCCACTTCAGAACAGACCGTACACATTGCAATGGGCAATTATTTTTTCCTGTGCTTACATTGTTTCCAAGGCTTTCTTTAGCTCTTCCTGTCTCTTCCCTTGCGGCGTAAAATTGCTGTGATGTACGCAATCTCCTGCAGCGTACTGGTACCCTGGGAGATGTGTGTCATAATTCCCAGGAGTCAGTGGGCAGCGCCGACTATCAGCATCATGAGGTTGATGGCAACTAGAGGTGTTTCCTGTGCTGTGACATGTGTGATATTGGTAGGTGCATGCTTGGTAGCCAGCAGCACCTTATCCTGGAAAAGGATCCTAGTGGGCTTCACGTGCCCACAAGCAAGATGGAAGTGTGCAACACATAGTAAACAAATGTTAATTTTATTTAAAAAATAAGAAATATAGTGGCAATATTACTAACATTAGCAATTGCAACATGAGATTAAGATCATCAAAACAGATGGCTTTGAAAAAAAAAGTTATATATTTGTGGAACTTCACTTTAGGAACAATTCAGTTATTGAGAAAGAGAATGGCTTTTTTAGCCAGGGATCAAAACTAATATTGGGCTTGATTAAAGCTGAAATCCAGTCTTCAGTCTTGCACAGTTGTACAGGCTCCTCTCTTGTACTAAAATTATTTACTTAATTTCATTGCACACTATGGGCTTTGTGCAGTGTATGCTGACTGGCCCAAAGTAAAAATATGTAATTCGTTTGATGTTAAATACAAGGGTTATGGCAGCAGCTAGCTACCATAATCCTGTTTTTTTGTTTTTACTATGGCTGCTTCTCTTTCAGGTAAAAGTGGTCATGCGGGGGGATTCGCTGACCGATTGGTGAAGCCAGGAGCGATCCATTGCTGGCGCTATCTGGGTATGGAGAAGAGTGAGGCCAATATGCCCGTTACTTGTCTCTATACCTTCGGAGGACTGGAACGCCATATGATGTCACTTCCAGTTCCTGGGCCATAGTATATATTAAAAAAAAATTATAATAAATTAGCTTTTAAAGGTAAATGAGAGATTTGGAGTCTTTTTGACCCCAGATCTCCCAATAAAGAGGACATTTATCCTTACTTCTATTACAAAGGATGTTTACTTTCCTTATAATAGGAATATGTGATAAAAAAAGGGGGGGGGGGCAGTGTAAAAATAAAAAGTTAAATAAATAAGAAAAAAAAAAATAATTAAAGCGCCCCATTCATGTGTGCTCGCACACAGAAGTGAATGCATATGTAAGTTGCGCAAGCATATGTAGACAGTGTTCAAGCCACACTTGAGGTATCGCTGTGAACGTTGGAATGAGAGCAATAATTCTAGCACAAGACCTTTTCTGTAACTCTAAACAGGTAACCTGTAAAGATAGTAAAAAAAGTGTAACTATGAATATTTTTAAGTACAGTAGTTTGTCACCATTCCATGTGCATGTGCAATTTTAAAGCATGACATGTTCAGCATCTTTTTACTTGGCGTAACATCCACTTTTATATTATACAAAAAAAATAGAAGTAAATATTGTTTTTTTTGTTTTCTTTTAATTCATGTGTAATTTTCCGCAAAAATTTATTTGAAAGACAGCTGCAACAATATTGCAACAATCGCCATTTTATTCTCTAGGGTCTCTGCTAAAATATATATATATATATATATATATATATATATATATATATATATATATATATATATATATATATATTTTAGCAGAGACCCTAGAGAATAAAATGGCGATTGTTGCAATATTGTTGCAGCTGTCTTTCAAATAAATTTTTGCGGAAAATTACACATGAATTAAAAGAAAACAAAAAAAACAATATTTACTTCTATTTTTTTTGTATAATATAAAAGTGGATGTTACGCCAAGTAAAAAGATGCTGAACATGTCATGCTTTAAAATTGCACATGCACATGGAATGGTGACAAACTACTGTACTTAAAAATATTCATAGTTACACTTTTTTTAAGATTAATGTACCATCTATGTGACAGCACAACGTTTTCTATATGTCTGGTTATATTGCTGTGTACAATATTGTGAGTGCTGCTGTTGATTTCATTTAATTTATCATCATGATGTGTACACCAAGCGCAGTTTTCTCTCTCTCTCTCTCTTTATATATATATATATATATATATATATATATATATATATATATATATATATATATTCTATAAATGACAGCTGGTATCCAGCACTATCCCTAGGAGGTGAGTTAATTTGCTCTTGTGCTTCATAATCCTACTAGTGCCATGTAACCCTAATGTAGAGCATTATGTGTACATGGACAATCTTCATCACACAGTAGCCACCCAGTAGGGATGAGCCGAACACCGCCCGGTTCGGTTCGCACCAGAACTTTCGAACGGACCCCAAATTCGAACGAACTTTAGAACCCCATTGAAGTCTATGGGACTCGAACGTTCGAAATTAAAAGTGCTAATTTTAACGGCTAATATGCAAGATAATGTCCTAAAAATGGTTTGGGGACCTGGCTCCTGCCCCAGGGGACATGGGTCAATGCATAAAATGTTTTTAAAAATGGCCGTTTTGGCGGGAGCACTGATTTTAATGACGATTAAAGTGAAAAAAAAGTGAAATATTCCTTTAAATATGGTGCCTGGGGGGTGTCTGTAGTATGCCTGTGAAGTGCCACGTGTTTCCCGTGTTTAGAACAGTCCCTGCACAAAATGACATTAAACGGAAATAACACCATTTAAAACTGCTTGCGGTTTTAATGTTATATCTGGTTCCTGCAATATGGTTGAAAATCATTGAGAAAAATGGCATGGGTAGCCCTCCCTGCCCATTACCAGCCTATTTGGGTCTTGTACGCATATTAAGGGGAACCCTGTACCCATATTAAAAAAAGGAAATGCGTGTGGCCCCCAGGACCTATATACTCAGAACAGCAGTATACAGGCGGTGCAAACAAGACAGGGACTGTGCAGGTTTGTTGTGTTAAGTTGAATCTGTTTGTAATTTTCAACTGGTACATTTTTAAAGTGTAGCTCCAGTCAAAAAAACTATTTTTAAGCTTTTTGGAAAACATAGGGAAGGGTTATCACCCCTGTATAATTTGTTTTGTCATCCATCTTTTTTCATCTCACTTGCTGTTGTCTCCTTCCGTTTGCAAGTAGGAGATGTTTGTAAGTTGGATGTTTGAAAGTAGGGGCCTGCCCTATATGCTCTGCAGAAATGGCGGAACAAGGTGTTGGTTTTGCCACAACATTGTAAGCCCTCAAAGTGACTCTTGGTGGGCGCTGGAGCGCCCTGCTGTGAACGATTATATCAAGAATTGTAATTACATGCCATTGTTGAACAGTGGTAGAAAAATTGACCTTTGGTGGTTGTGGTGCTGGTGCCACAACACTATAAGTCCTCACCGTTACTCTGGGTGGGCACAGGAAGGGGCCCTCCTGTGAAATATTATATCAAGAATTGTAATTACATGTCCCTGTTAAACAGGGGCAGAAAAATTTGGCCTTAGGCACTGCTGCTGGTGCCACCACACTGCAACCTCTCCCATATACTCTAGTTTTATTGCAGGAATTAGCCCTGCTGCAAAGCATTGCATCAAAAATTGTACTTAAACGCCCCTGTTAAACAGGGGCAGAAAAATTGGGCCTTAGGCACTGGTGCTGGTGCCACCACACTGCAACCTCTGCCATATACTCTAGTTTTATTGCAGGAATTAGCCCTGCTGCAAAGCATTGCATCAAAAATTGTAATTAAACGCCCTGTTAAACAGGGGCAGAAAAATTGGTCCTTAGGCACTGGTGCTGGTGCCACCACACTGCAACCTCTGCCATATACTCTAGTTTTATTGCAGGAATTAGCCCTGCTGCAAAGCATTGCATCAAAAATTGTACTTAAACGCCCCTGTTAAACAGGGGCAGAAAAATTGGGCCTTAGGCATCACCCAGAACCAGAAATGTTCTTCCAACATATCAGCGGAGGAGGAAGAGGATAGACAATCAACATAACAGGACAGTCAATCAGCATCAGCATCGGCAGTCTTGAAGGGATGTGATATTTCAAAAAAAATTATTCTGTTACATCAGCTTCAGGTGCTTGGTAGCTGTGGGTGATCCAAGACTGATTCATCTTGATGAAGGTCAGTCGATCAACTGATTCGGTGGACAGGCGCACCCTGTGATCGGTAACAAAGCCACCAGCAGCACTGAAGGTGCGTTCCGAAAGAACGCTGGATGCAGGACAGGCCAGTAGCTCAATTGCATACTGTGCAAGCTCTGGCCAGTGATCCATCCTCAAGACCCAGTAAGCCAGAGGATTTTCGGTGGGAAAGGTGTCCAAGTCTGACCTTGCCCCTAGGTATTCCTGCACCATGTAAATCAGACGCTGGCGATGGGTGCTGGAACCGATCATACCTTGGGGCTGCGGACTAAAAAATTGTCTGAAAGCATCAGTCAGACGGCCACCTTCTCCACCGCTCCTTCTGACCGATGCCTCAGCAAAACGTTGTCCAGGACCAGGAGTTTGTAACCTCCCAGTCTCTGGGAACGCGTTGCACAGACCTTTCTGCAAGGCCTCCCGGAGATGTCTCATCCTCTGCTCCCTCTGCGATGGCAAGATAAGGTCGGCAACCTTACCCTTGTACCGTGGATCAAGGAGAGTGGCCAGCCAGTAATGGTCCCTCTCCTTGATCCGAAGAATACGAGGATCCTTCCGCAGGCTTTGCAGGATCAGGGAGGCCATGCAGCGTAGGTTAGCTGAGGCATTCGGTCCGGAGTCCTCTGGGTCACTAAGGGCAACATGATCCGCAGCTACCTCCTCCCAGCCACGTACAAGTCCACGTGTTTCTTGGGACTGTAAATCATCCCTACAAGACTGCTGATGCTGATGCTGAGTGCAAGCCTCCACCTCCATGCTGACACAATCATCCTCCTCCTCCTCTTCCTCCTCCTCATCCTCTTCCTGTGTGATGGGTGGCACAGCAGGAACACTGTCTGGATAAAGGGGGCCTTGAGAGGCAAGGAAGTCCTCCTCTTCCTGCCGCTGTTCTGCCTCAAGTGCCCTGTCCATTATTCCACGCAGCGTATGCTCCAAGAGGTGGACAAGAGGTACAGTGTCACTGATGCATGCACTGTCACTGCTCACCATCCTTGTGGCCTCCTCAAACGGTGACAGGACAGTGCATGCATCCCTGATCATGCCCCACTGGCGTGGTGAGAAAAAACCGAGCTCCCCTGACCCTATCCTGTTGCCGTAGTCACACAGGTACTCACTGATGGCCCTCTGCTGCGTGTGCAGCCGCTGCAGCATGACCAACGTTGAGTTCCACCTGGTGGGCATGTCACATATAAGGCGGTTCTTGGGCAGGTTCAACTCCTTTTGGAGCTCAGCCAGCCGAGCACAGGCATTAAATGATCGGCGGAAATGCACACAGACTTTCCTGGCCTGCTTCAGGACATCCTGTAAGCCGGGGTACCTGCCCAAGAACCGCTGCACCACCAGGTTAAGGACGTGAGCTACACAGGGCACATGGGTCAGTTGTCCCTGTCGGAGGGAGGAGAGGAGGTTGGTGCCATTGTCACAAACCACCATTCCTGGCTTAAGCTGGCGTGGCGTCAACCACCTCTCGACCTGCCCCTGCAGAGCTGACAAAACATCCGCCCCAGTGTGGCTCCTGTCCCCCAAACAAACCAGCGCAAGCACGGCATGGCATCGTTTTGCCTGCGTACTTGCGTAGCCCCTGGAACGCCTACGAAGCACCGCTGGTTCTGAGGACAGAGCACTGGAAGAGGCCATGGAGGAAGAAGAAGAGGAGGGGGTGGAGGAGAGAGGTGTGTCACAACCAATAGTAGCATTTTGGAGGTGTGGTGGCGGAACAACCTCCAACACTACTGCACCTTGTCCTGCATCCTTCCCAGCTGCCAGAAGAGTGACCCAATGGGCCGTGAAAGACAGGTAACGTCCCTGTCCATGCCTGCTGGACCATGAGTCAGCGGTAATATGCACCTTACCGCTGACCGCCCTGTCCAGCGAGGCAAGGACATTGCCTTCCACATGCCGGTAGAGAGCCGGAATCGCCTTCCGTGAGAAAAAGTGGCGTTTGGGGACCTGCCACTGAGGAACCGCACATTGTACAAACTCACGGAAGGGGGCCGAGTCTACCAACTGAAAAGGCAGCAGTTGAAGTGCTAGCAATTTAGCCAAGCTAGCATTCAACCGCTGGGCATGTGGATGGCTGGGAGTGAACTTCTTTCGCCGGTCCAGCAGCTGGGGCAGGGACATTTGCCTGCTATAATCGGACGTGGGTGTACCGCTAGCAGAGTTCCCGGAAGCACTTGGCTGTGACACACTTAATTCTACACCTTCATTCCTCTCAGAGCAGGTTTCAGAGAGGACTGAAGGTCTAGTGGGGTTGGAGATGCCAGCTGATGAGGAGCAAGGAGAGGTCCGCTTTGTTCTTTGGTGTGGGTCTTTGAGGTACGCTTGCCAACGAGCTGCATGGCAGGTCAACATATGTCTGGTTAAGCATGTGGTGCCCAAGCGGCTGATGTTTTGGCCACGCGAGATACGCTTGAGACATATGTTGCAAATAGCAGCGGTGCGATCTGATGCACTCGTCTCAAAAAAGGCCCACACCAAAGAACTTTTAGAATAACGCGCAGAGGCAGCGCCCTGCACAGGCAGAGCTCTGCGGTGTGATTCAGTCGGTGTGCTGCCCCTAAGCTGGCCCCCGGAGGGCATCCTGCCTCGTTGGACATGTGCCTCCTCCTCCTCCTCCTCCTCCTCCTCCTCCTCTCTCCTTCCAGGCACCCACGTGGAGTCAGTGCCCTCATCATCCCCTCCCTCTTCATCGCTGTAGCAAACCTGGCAGTATGCTGCAGCTTGTGGAACATGACTGCCAGATTGCTGTCCTTTTTTTTTTTTCCTTAATACATTTTTATTCAGGTTTTCATTATACAATGAATAAACAGGATAGAATGTACAGCATTAGGTAACGTACAATAGTAGAACAGATGAACAGTACGTCAAGTCAACAAAGGCGGCATTGCTAAGACAACTCGAGAAATAGTAATGTGTATGTAGACATCTGAGGATGTGGTTGTACGCCTTGCCATTATAGAAAAATAAAAAAGAACAAGAACAGACTTCGAACTAAGTAAAGGACAATAAAATAATAACTTATCCCACCTATAGAATGACGATAGGAAGGCGAGATAAGCATCGTCCGCTATGTAAATCAGAAAAGCATAGATACCGATGGGCACACACAGTGGAGAAATCAACACCTCAATGCTATAAAGTAGAGTCATGGGTCAAGCTGGTAAACTAGTCATGTGGAAGACTTGGTCAGTACCGTCTGCTAAACTCTTCAACTACGTCGGAGAGAGAGAATGTTCCACCCGAGCACCCCCTGAGGGATCTATGCTGTGCTCGAGCAAAGCCATCCCCTCCTGCACTTATGGTTGCGTTAGAGCTTGTTTCAAAGATTAAGGGTAAAATAGTGGGATCAACTTAGGGGAGTTGACCCAGTCTTTCCATTGTTGCCAGTTAGAAAGAAGTCGGGTTTTGGGGCCTCGTCTGAGTGCGAGTACTGTTTCATGTATGTAATGTGTGTGGGTAGTGCAAATTACTTCTGTTAGGGTAGGTGGATCAATGTCCTTCCACTTCCGTGCTATATTCAAACGTGCTGCTAGGAGTATGTGGATTATGATGTTTCTGGTCGGGTTAGGAAATTGTTCAATAGTCAAGGACAGGAGGGCGAGGTAGGGAGATTCTGTGGCTGATTGTTTGGTAACATCAGCGATCAGCTTGAATACTGAGTGCCAGTAACCCTTGAGTTTGAGACAGTTCCAAAAGATGTGCAGTAGGTTCCCGTGATGGCCACATTTCCGCCAACATGTACCATCGTTAGTCAAGTCAAATTTGGAGATTATGTCGGGGGTCAAATACCAACGGTACATCAGTTTATACGTTAGTTCCCATAAGGAAGCGCAACATGTAGCTTTATAAGTGGATTGGTAGGCCTGTTCCCATTGTTCCAATGTGAATTGACGGTCGAAAGCTGTTTCCCAGTGTAGATTTGCTGCTGATCGTGTAAATGTGGATTTGTGGTGGAGTAATTTGTAGAATAGAGAGATACCTTTTTGGCGTACCAGAGTAGACTTGGAGAAGAGCCAAGCGGCGTGGGGAAGAGTACATTTCCATGTGGTAAGGGAAGCGAGACAGTGTTTGGTGCGTAAATATAGGAAGATATCAGAGTTTGGTAGCATGTATTCTTTTTGAAGTGTCGGAAACGATTTTACGGTCTCGTTAACAAATAGGTCTGACAGTGAGGTTATGCCCTTTGATTTCCAACGATCGAATGATGTTGATTGCATCAGTATATGCACGGTTTCTATAGGTATAGGGACTGACACCCCCTTAGTTTGGGCGGATAGTGATTGGAGGAATCGCGACCACGTTTTAATAGTTGCCACTATAGTCGGGGATAGTTTACTGGGGATTTTAGCTCCCATGAGTGTTGCAAATAGCCAGGAGGATAGATCCCCCCCTGGGATTAGGGATGCTTCCATTTTTCCCCATAAGGTGAAATTAGGAGAGATTGGGGACCAAGCCTTGGTTTGTGTAAGAATGGAAGCCATATAGTAGTCTTGGAAGTCTATATATCCTGTACCACCAGCCATTCGATGTTTAATTAGTTGGGCGTGCCTGCATCTAGGTTTTTTACCTTGCCAGATAAATTTGGATAAAATTGACTGGAGAGATTTGAAGTAGCGAAGGGGAAGTGGGATGGGTAGGGTTCGGAACAGGTATAGTATTTGGGGAAGGTGCAACATTTTAAACGCCGCTAAACGTCCCGTCCAAGATAATTCGAAGGACGCTAGCCTGGTGAAGTCGCTTTGTAACTTTGTGCGTATCGGTAAATAATTGGCTGCAAACAGGGATTTCGTGGTTTTAGTTAATTGGATACCCAGATATGTTATGCTATTCTCCGCCCATGAAAAGGGGAAGTGTTCTTTAAGTCGAACGCTCGTGGACGCGTCTAAACCTAAGTCTAATATAAATGATTTGGATTCGTTTACTTTGTAGAATGAAACAGAACTGAACCAGGCGAGCGTCTTCTGGATTGCTGGGAGGGAACGTTCAGGATCAGTGATCATCAGGATCACATCGTCCGCAAATAGACAAATTTTGTGGTCTATACCGGCGAGGGATATACCAGTGATGTCGGGATTTGATCAGATTTTTTCAGCCAGGGGTTCCATTACTAGATTAAAAATTATCGGCGAGAGGGGACACCCCTGCCTTGTGCCGTTCGAAATTTGAAAGGGGGAGGACATAGCGTCTGCTGAGAACACTCGGGCCGAGGGAGAAGAGTATAAGGCCATGATAGCATCATGTATGGGGCCAACGATCCCAAATTTGTTAAGTATTTCCGACAGGTAGCCCCAGTGGACCCTGTCAAATGCCTTTTCGGCGTCGAGGGATAGGAGAATCGAGGGGAGCTTAGTCGATTCGGCATGATGGATGATATTTAGCAGTCGTCTGGTGGCATCAGAGGTTTGGCGTCCTTTGGTAAATCCCGATTGGTCCAGGGAAATTAGAGAGGGTATAATGTCTTCCAGTCTGTTGGCTATCAACTTTGCGTAAATTTTTAAGTCAAGGTTCAGTAGTGAGATGGGGCGGAAGTTTTTAGGAGAAGTAGGGTCTTTACCAGGTTTGGGAAGAGTCACTACCATGGCAGTAAGCATCTCTGTCGGGAATGAGGCGGTTGAGGTTGCTAGATTGAATGTTTGGGACAAAGTGGGGGCTAGAATGTCCTTAAATTGTTTGTAGTATTCCCCAGTGAAGCCGTCCGGGCCTGGGGATTTGGAGGAAGGAAGCTTATTTATTACTGATATAATCTCGGCGATCGTAAAGGGTGAATTTAAAACTGAGAGCTGTTCCTGAGATATAGACGGGAGGGAGATGTCTTTTAGGAAAGTTTGGATTAATTCAGGGGAAGGTTGGGTGGTATTTGGGTCCTCTTTAAGGTTGTAAAGATCTCGATAGTATGAGCTAAAGGCGTTAGCTATGGATTGCGGTTTAAGGAGCTTTTCGTTGGTGTGTGGGTGATAGAGGAACGGGATTTTTGTTTTGTTCCTGTGACCTTTAATTTTAAGTGACATCATTTTACCTGCTTTGTTACCTATGGAGTATGATGTAGCCTTGAGTAATTTGTAGAACTTTTCATGTCTCTCTAGAAGAAGTGACTGCAACTCGTTGCGTAGGGTAAAAATCTTGGCTTGAAGGGACTGGGAGGGGTTAGATTTATTTAGGGCTTCAGTGGCAGCGATGTCGGTCGTGAGATCGTCCAGTCTCTGGGTTCTTTGTTTTTTGGCCCTAGCTCCCATTTGGAGGAACACACCTCTCATGACTGCCTTGTGGGCATTCCACACCACCGTCGGGTCGGACACCGAGGATTGATTAAATTGAAAGTATTCTTCCAAGTGTCGTTTGATGGGGATGGAAAATTGAGGATTAGTGAGAAGATAATTGTTCACTCTCCATATAAAGGAGTCTGGATATGTATCATCAGAGATGTTGATGCTGATGTGGGCGTGATCCGACCAGGTGGTGGTGTGGATGCTGGAACCTAAAGTGTTCTGAAGTATTTGTTTATCTGCTAGAAACAAGTCAATACGTGAGTAGGTGTTGTGACGCGGCGAGAGGAACGTAAAGTCCCTCTCACTCGCATGACAACACCTCCATACATCATATAAATCGTTAGATGCAATAAAAGACTCTAAAGGAGATGCAAATCTTTTATACCCTGCTGTGGAGTCCATAGTAAAGTTTGGTACTATATTAAAGTCACCGCAAATTAACAAGAGTCCCTTTTGGACTTTTCGCACTCTCTTCAGTGTTTTCCTAAGGAAGTGCATTTGACCTTGATTAGGGGCATATACGGTAACAAGGGTGTAAAGTACCTGGTTGATTGTACAGATCAAAATAATATATCGACCCTCCGGGTCGGCAATAAAGTCCTGCAAGGTGAACAGTACAGTGTTCTTTACAGCTATCAGAACTCCGCGCTGCTTCTGAGGGGAAGAGGCGTGAAAGATATGAGGGAACAGTCTGTGTTGACATTTAGGAGTGGCGTCTGCGGCAAAATGGGTTTCCTGGACACATAGAACATCACAGTTATGCGCCAATGCAGATCTCCAAAGGGAGTTGCGCTTTGCAGGGTGGTTGAGGCCATTCGCGTTGAGGGAGAGGATAGTGATTCTCATGGTGTGTTGGGAGAAAATAATAAAATAGAGTGAGAACTTACAGTGGTTGGAGTTTCCTACTTAGATTTCAGGATACCAGCTGGAACAGGTGGACCGTGTGCGGACCAAAATCGAAAGTCCAGGTGAGATGAGAAAGAAGAAAACGGCGTTGCAGATATGATGTGAAGATCCGTGAAGCTTCTTGGAAGACAAATTTCCGTAGGTTGAGGCTGTGTGTGTCTGACACTTTTTTTTTTTTTTATAAATGTATATTTATTGAGAAAAAGATTTCTTTCACAGAACAAAGTATATATGCTTCCGATACATACAATCAAAATTAACATTGCAACTGTAACAGCAAGTACCGCCGCAGGCGGGATATCAAATGTCAGTAACTTAAAATATCACATTAAAGCGGAAGGAACAGGATACACCACATTCGCATATAAAAATGCATAGTTAAACCAAATACCGTATTTTATAGAGGTAACGCAGGGGTAGGATCTCGGGAGAGAGCCATGGGAAAAATTTCCTGGAAGCTTATGTCTATACATCGGGGTGTTGCCTCAGGATTCGATATAGAGTTGTCCCATCTGTCCCATATTTTAGAAAATTTAGGTAGAGAGTCTTGTACCAAAGCAGTCATATGTTCCATTCTACGTATGTTTGCAATAGCGGAAATCAACTGAGAGTGGGTTGGGGGGGAGGAGGACAACCAAAGAGTAGGGATCACTCTCTTGGCAGCTAGGAGGACATATGCTGTCAGCTTCTTAGCGCTTTTTGATAGCGTCGCAACAGGCAGGCCCAGCAAGTAATGCCTCGGGTCTAAAGGGATGGTGATCCCCAACACGGTATGGAGTAGGGATTGGACCATAGACCAAAAAGGTACAATTAAGGGGCAACTCCAAAAAATGTGATAATGGGTGCCCTAATGTCGTAAGCACCTCCAGCACATCTTAGATATAGAGGGGTCATATTTGTGTAGCATTTCAGGAGTTTTGTACCAAAACATCAGTACCTTGTAGGCTGTCTCTCTCTGCTCCACGCACCTAGAAACCTTGGAGGTAGACAACCAGACTTCTTGCCATTGAGAGAGGGTTAAGGGAGTCTGTAAAATAGTGGCCCATTTCCTCATATAGAGGTGAGCCTCCGCGGTGGGAGCAGTAGAATTGTGAAGTATGCTGTATATGGCGGATATGAGGCCTTTCTGGCAAGGACCCTGGGAACATAAAGTTTCAAAGGTGGTAGGATTGACCAGAGCCAGGTCAGGGGATCTGGAATGAAAATAGTGTTTAAATTGGAGGTATGAAAATAGGAGTTGGTTCGGGATATCATACTTATTCTGAAGTTCTAAAAAGGATAGGAATTTACGAGATATCGGGTTTACTAGGTGGCGAAGTTGGAAGATACCCAAACTGAACCAGGGGTACATATTCTTCAAGGAGAGACTATCAGGTATATCTGGGTTGAAAACGACATTTAACAAGGGTGAGCATGGAGAAGAGAGAGAGTACCTCCCATGACATTTTTTCCATATGGATAGAGTAAATAACATCGGCCCAAGGAGTATGCGTCTAAGCTGAGCCATAGAGGAGGGCAGATCTGACCACAGCATGGAGCAAGGGTGAACAGGACCAATGACACTCATTTCAAGTTCCGACCATCTACTGGTAGCGAAATAGGACGACCAGGAGATAGCCGGCAGAAGGTGAGTCGCATAAAAGTACTTCACTATATCAGGAGCTCCTAACCCCCCATGAGACCGCGGAGCAAAGACCACGGTCTGGGCGATTCTGTGCATTTTATTTCCCCATATAAATTTAGTGAAGGCCCGTTGAATATTCCAAAGCTGAGGCATGGAAATAGCAATTGGTAACGTTTCAAAGAGATACAAAAATTTAGGGAGTATGGCCATTTTTAATACATTAATCCTACCCAGGAGGGACAGAGGGCAAGTTGACCAGCTTCTGAGCAGACTATGTGTTTCTGCTATCAGAGAGACAAAGTTAGCTTCGTATAAGGAATTATATGTAGCGGTCAAATTAATGCCAAGGTATTTAAGGGAGACCGGGCACCAATGGTAGGGGAAGTCATTCTTTAAAGAAGCCAGAAGTGGAGGAGGAATATGAATGGGGAGCGCTTCAGTTTTAGTCGTGTTAACCCTATACCCCGAGAGTTTACTGAATGTATCCAGGAGTGTATGAAGTTTGGGGAGGGAAATTTGAGGTTTCGTCAAGGTGAGGAGGATGTCATCTGCAAAAAGGGACAACTTATATTCCTTCAGTTTGAGAGAAATCCCGCTTATATCTGAGTCTTCCCTTATAGCTGCGGCCAAGGGCTCAAGGCATAATATAAACAACAGGGGGGATAGGGGACATCCCTGTCTAGTGCCGTTACTATGCGTAAAGAGTGGGGATCTATAAGATGCCAATTGAACCTGGGACGTGGGAAGTGAGTACAAGGCCTGCAGGGCTGACAGGAAAGAACCAGAAAAACCAAAACGCTGGAGCGTGGCAAACATGTATGGCCATCCCAGCCTATCAAAGGCTTTTTGTGCGTCTAAACTCAAAATAATGGCAGGGCGGGATGTTTTGTCTAGCAGGTCTATGAGATCGATGGTGCGTCTAGTGTTATCACCGGCTCGTCTACCCAGGACAAATCCCACCTGGTCATTATGGACCAGGGCGGGAATCATCGAGGAAAGTCTATTAGCTAAAATTTTGGTGAAGATCTTATAATCGGAGTTAAGTAAAGCTATGGGTCTGTAATTGTCCGGTAGGGTAGGGGATTTACCCGGCTTCGGGATAACCGTTATGTGCGCATGTAGGAATTGGGAATGAGGCACTCTACCTTTCTGTAAAGAGGAAAAAAGATTTAGCAAATGAGGGCTCAGAGTCGGAAGGAAAGATTTATAATAGATATAAGGAAGTCCGTCTGGGCCTGGGGATTTATGGGATGGGAGAGCTTTCACTACCGCAGCCAATTCCTCTGGCGTGACGGCAGTGTTCAGGGTATCCACCTGGGAAGAGGATAACACTGGTAGTTTCAAAGAGGTGCAGAAGTCATTGAAGCTATCTTGGGAGAAAGCGTGGTTGGGATCGGAGGTTAGGCAGTTATATAGTTTCTTATAAAAAGCACCAAAAACTTTAGACATTGTTAAGGGGCAATAGGTTGGAGTGCCATCCGACTGAATAAGAAGATCGGGATAGGAGTGGAATGGGCGGGGTTTGAGCTTATTCACCAACATCCTATGAGGCTTGTTAGCGAACTCATAAAATTTCTGTTTTGCCCAGAGTAGGGCTTTGGAGCATCTATGCAAATCTAATGATTTTAACCGTTCGCGTAGGGAGGTCACTGCGCGGAGACGAGACACCGAAGGGGAGGACAGGAGCAGAGCTTCAGCTTTTTGCAACTGAGAAAGAATATCTAGTCTCTGCACTGCCGAGTCCCGCTTAAGGCGGGAGCCGGCTGATATACATTCTCCTCTAAAGAAGGCCTTGTGCGCCTCCCAAAGGGTGGATACGTCCCGCACAGATCCCACGTTAAATCGGAAAAAGTCAGCTAAACTTTTAGATAAATGAGCCTTAGTGACCGGATCCCGGAGAAGGAAGTCATTAAGTCTCCAATGACAGGTCCTGGGTGTAGAGGAGGAGAGGGTAAGGTCGAGCTGGACCGAGGCATGATCCGACCACGTCATGGGATTCAACTCTGAGGCTACTGCCGACGTCAATAGAGGTGCCGTTACAAAAATATAATCTAATCTAGAGTACATTTTATGTGGGGGGGAATAAAAAGAAAATTGGCGGTGTGTGGGGTGTTTAATCCTCCAAATATCTAGCAGGTGATGGGATCTAATAAGCTTGCGAAACGCAGTGGATTGACGTTCAGTTTTGGAAGAGGGGTTACCTGGGAAAAGGGTTTGTCTGTCCCTCTTAGCGGACATGGTCATATTAAAGTCCCCACCAATGATCATGAATGGCTGGGCATAGGAGCCCAGAGCATCCAAGACCCCAGAGAGGAACTGAACCTGGCCCGAATTTGGGGCGTAAATATTAACTATAGTAAGTGAGCGGGATAAGTAGTCGCAGTCCAGGAGAATGTATCTACCCTGTGGGTCAAGGAATGAGGACTTCACCCGCAACGGGCAGGTTTTTTTAATCAGTATCGCGACCCCTGCTTTACCAGAGGGATCGGAAGCTATAAAAGAAACCGGAAAATGTTTAGCAGCAAATTTAAGAGAGCCTCCTGGGCGGAAGTGAGTCTCCTGGACTAGGACCACGTCTGCGTTGGAGGACTTGAACTCCTTCAGAGCCAACCATCGCTTATGAATAGAGTTCAAGCCTTTAACATTGTATGTAAGTACCCTTAAAGCCATTGTGCACCAAGTAGTTGAAGCTTAAAGTACCCATAACCAACATACAATAAACAAATATACCTGAGTAAACCAAGGAAATACTGGGAGCCGTGGTGTATCCTAGGAATGAAAAGCGGGTAGAAACATATAATAACAACAATAATGCATCTAGAGATTGAAAAAGACAACAGCGAAAATGGGCAAGAAATGAAAAAAAAGGCCAAAAAAAAGGCCTAAAAAGTAAAAAAGTAAACTATAAGTAATAGCAAAAAGGCCTGGGGGGGTAAAAACCACCCAGGAGTCCGCAGCCGCAGCCGCGGAACAAAAGGAGGCACATCAGGGGTACCTGCTCATCTAGAGGGACCCTGCCACCTTCCAGAAAAAAGCTATAGGCAGCGTGAACAATATACCATAGTCCCAATCAACAAAAACAAAAAGAAAAGTCACAACCCGTAACTAGGGGTGCGAATACCCCCTGTCAAGAGGGGGAAAAAAAAAAACACAAACATGGCGAAATAGGGGCCGAAGCCAAGATAAACCAAACACAGCACTTAAATGTTCTCTTCAAGGAGGTAGTCTGGGATGCAAGTTCCGCTGGGGAGTAGAGAAGGACTTCTGCGATCTCTGACGAGCTGGGGTCCAAATCCGTGTCGGGATGGCCGTGGGTCTGGGTGTCGTTGGAAGCGGGACAGGGTCTTCGTCAGGCAGTGGTGGCAAACCCAGACTGCGTATGAAAGCTTCACTTTCCTGAAGGTCCCTCATGGAGTATTGAATCCCATCTTTAGTAGCCGAAAGGCGAAAGGGGAAACCCCAGCGATACGGAAACTGGTGATTCTGCAGATGGGCAGTCACAGGGCGGAAGCTGCGACGTTTAGCCAAGGTAATGGGGGATAGGTCACTGAAAATTTGTATCTTGGCCCCTTTAAATTCCAGACGAGACTTGTTACGGGTGGCCACAGTCAGAGCTTCTTTGCTGTCGTAGTAGTGGAAGCGTACAATGATGTCTCTAGGGTTGGCCCTGGCTGGGGGCTTTGGGGCTAAAGACCTGTGGGCCCTATCCAATCTCCAATCAATGTCCGGGATTTTAGGGGCGACAACATTGAAGAGGCTGAGAAGGTAAGGTTTAATCTCCCCCTCACTAACGGTCTCGGGGACTCCTCTGATGCGTAGGTTTTGGCGGCGTTCCCTGTTCTCCAAGTCCTCCTGTTGGGACTGGAGCTGTGAGACAGACTGCTTCAAACCGGCATTGTCCTCCTCCTCCAAGACGTGTACATATTGCAATAAATCGTCAAATTTGGTTTCCAGGACGTCAGTCCGTTCCCCAATCTGGGCCAGCTCCCCCCGCAGTTCATGGGCGAGTTTGCCCATTTCCTTCGAAACATTACTGGTCAAGTCTTGCAGGAGAACTCGCAGTTTATCGTCGAGTACTTCAACTGTAACAGGGGCGGACATCGTGTCAAAGTGGCCCTTTGACAAAGGGCTCGGATTATCTTGTACGGACAGTTGGGAAGCCACTTGTGCGTATGTGGAAGAACCCGGAGTTGGAACAGGGGAGGCCGGCCTGCTTAGGAAGCGATCTAAAGTCTGTGAGGGCCGCAGTTCAGGAGACAGAGATTGAGGGAGGTGTTTCGGACCGTATTTCACCATGAGGCGTTGGGACTAGGCATACATTCAGTTACACGTGGAGCTCCCCATGTAAAGGTAGCGACTGTGAGCTGTAGGGGAACATTGAAAGGCGGCTAGGGCTCGTAGAAAGTGATCACATGTCTGTCAAGTAAAGGGACCCGGGGTGTGACCCCAGAATAGGACGTTGCAGATTAGAGGGTAGTGGGGGGGTTGGAGCCCAGGTAACACTATATCACTGGAGTATGAGGAGAGTCTAGGCATAAACCAGGGTGCGGCTAAGAGAGATGTAGGCCGCAAGAGGGTGGGTGGAGGGACTGGGTGCACCAAGATGGCCGCTGGTGGGGCCTAGGGCGTGTGTGCAGGACTCAGAGAGGCACCAGAACCAAGTGGGCAGCGATCCAGTGGGGGACAGGCTGAACTGAGAGTGGGGGCAATGTTCTCCCTGCAGGAATCTGTGGAGCAGCTGCCAAGAGGGGTTTGCAGGAGGACTGCTTTAGGCCTCGGGTGTACCAAGATGGCCGCCGGGTCTCACCTCCCAGGGCGCAGCTCTGGATCCTCTCCGGGCCTCCGGCGGGCGCTCATCCGCCTCCTGTCTCAGGCAAGGGGGTCCGGTGGGTCCAGTAGGGAGATGCGCCGTGGGATCCGACTCGGGATACGCCTCGAGAACCGCCGTCCGGAGGTCTCGAGGCACGGAGTAGGCCGCAAGATGGCGGCGGAGACCGGCCTGTCTCGCCGCTCGCAGCCCCGGGGTCCATTTCGGCGATGGATCGGCCGAAAATAGCGGCTCCGTCCGGAGCTCGGATGGTCCCTGGGATGGATGGATAGCCTGGAAGGGCGAAAAAACGCCCGGCGGGCACGGGTGGCTATAGATGCTGAGAGGTCTCTGCGGAGCTCAGCCAAGGCACATCCGTCCGTCTCCACTTCCGGTCACGCCCCCCCGTGTCTGACACTTTTAGGATATTCGGTACAGCAGCAGCTATGAGCTGTAGGCAGTAAAGCAGAAAAATAAAAGAAAAAAGAGCAACAAAGTACAACAACGTATAGGAGAAAAACAACAAAACAAAAAGCACAAGTAAGTCAGTACTAAACCGCTCTTGTGAGCAACTGACTAAGTTGTGGGGAAAGTTCAACAGTCAGGTGTGTAAACGCAACTCCAGACCGGACAAATACGTTTGTTAGGCATTAAAGTACGGGCCGAACGTTCATCTATGGGTGTTCTTGGGTGTCTCCCGGGAGGGACCAAAGGAAAACGGATTGTGCTGACCGTCAGGACCCAGGGGACGTTGTGGGGGATCAGGTAGGATTCCCCATGCGTGGAGAAGCTTCAAACCCCCCTCCAAGGTGGAGATGGTGTGCGGAATGCCATTATGGGTGGCCAAGATGGTCGCTGGGTGGCGCCATTTGTAGTTAATCTTGTGGTTGTTCAGTGCTTTAGTGAGGGTTCTTAATTGCCTCCTCATTTGCAGCGTATACTTTGACAGGTCTGCGTACAGTTGGATGTTGGAGTATGGTGCAGGTAGAGGAGAGTGCTCCCTAGCCTTCTGTAGAATTTGTTCTTTCGCCTGAAAGAAGTGAACCCGTAGTAGCACGTCTCGGAGTATATCTGCCTCAAGGTGGCGTGGTTTTGGTAATCTGTGTATTCGATCAATAGTGAGCTCAATAGGGGTGAGTTCGGGAATCATACTGGAGAACATAGTAGTCACAAAGTTATGTAGCTCTGTGGGCTGAATGGACTCTGGAATACCGCGTATTTTGACATTATTTCTTCGGGAGCGGTCCTCGAGGTCCGCGAGCTTAGCTTTGATCCAAAGAGTTTCATCCCTTTGTTCAGAGTATGCGTCTACTAAATCATTGACCGTGTCAGTACATTCACCCATTTTGTTCTCCATGAACTGCACTCTATTGTCCATATGTTTCAGTTCCAAGGAGAATCTATTGATCAGGGATGACATGTTGGACATAAGTGACGATTGCAAGGACAAGAGCATATCCTTCACCGTTGTATCAAGCACAGGCTGTCCTGTAGTTGGGAACTGTGCTATTGATGATTGCAAGTCAGATATAACAGATTCGTTATGGAGGCCTGTACTCACTGCGTCTGAGGCCTGGTTGTTAGGATCCATCCGCATCCTCGACTTTACTGGGCTCCGGGAGGCCGGGGTTGAAGGAGATGAATCAGGCGAATATGCTGTCTGAGGATCCGCTTGTATGTCGCGAGGATGGGCGTCAGGGAGATCTGTGTAGCTCAGGGAGGTCCGCGCTGTGCCGGCGGCGCCATCTTGGGCCTTGCGGCGGGGCTGGAAGGAGAAGGTTTCAAATCTTTTCGGACCTCTTTCCTGGATCCTTTTGCGGGACATCGCTGTGGCGGTGTATCGAGAGGATCACGCAGGGCACTTTTGGGCTGATACCGGCGGAACGAGCTCCCGTTCGTCGCTCTTTGTCCGGTCTGGATAGCGGAGCTCTCTGCT
This sequence comes from Lithobates pipiens, assembly GCF_037356315.1. Taxonomy (NCBI): domain Eukaryota; kingdom Metazoa; phylum Chordata; class Amphibia; order Anura; family Ranidae; genus Lithobates; species Lithobates pipiens. Next base: position 175,175,642 of record NW_027507784.1, read on the forward strand.
CAGGTGTCCATCACTGTACGCGCGCAAGCCACGCCCCCCTGATTGCTGTCCTTCTTGAGCATCCCCTCTCTCTGCGCTCACGCTACTGCCTTCCTCTAGCTGAGTGTCATCATCAGAGCCCACAAAACACTGGGCATCCTCCTGGAGCATGTACCCAACACTGTGCTCAAAGAGTTCAGGAGACTCCGAAGGAGGACGTGGTGGGTCTAGGGAAGGAGTCACTGATGATGACATTGAGAGGAGGGAAGACGATGCGTTGGCAGCTGCTTTGCTAGTACCCTGAGACTGGGTGAGAGAGGATGAGGAGGATGAAGAGGGCTTGGTCATCCACTCTACCAAGTCGTTGGCATGTTGCGGTTCAACATGCCCAGCTGCCGAAAAGAAGGACAAGCGTGTCCCATGGCCACGTGCTGATGACAATGCACCGCGTCCACAACCAGCACTGTTGTCTCTAGACACAGAGCCTGCTTGCCCTCTTTTATCGGCTCGTGCCTGTCTGCCTCTCCTTGCTGGCCTTCCAGACATGGTAATGGCCTGAAGGGAGTTGGGTAAAACAGCAGTGTAATGGAGTCACACAACACCCACTAAGCCCTGCAGATGGCTCTATTAGAGAACAGCAATAAAGGGTAGATGCAGGTGTATATTGTGCTGGAGGCACAAAAAACCCACTAACTCCTGCAGATGCCTTTTTTTATAGAACACCAGAGATAAAGGGGTATATACAGATGTATACTGTGCTGTGCTGGAGGCACACACAACTTCCAATAACTCCTGCAGATGGCAAGTGGGCTCAAATAGTTAAGAGCTATGTAGGTGGATATAGCGGTGTGTACTGGGTACAGAGCACGCAGACAGCACGCACAAGCTCCTAACACTACTGACTGCAAGCTCTATTATAAAAGATAGATCACTAGCTATATAGGTGAGGTGAATATAGCGGTGTATACTGCGGTCAGGGCACACAGACAACAACCACTACACAACAGCAAGATCGAAAATCGTCCGAAAAAGATCGGTGTGTACTGTGTTGAAGGTACACAGAACACCCACTAACTGCTTCAGACGCCAACACACTACACTAGGCCGCCGCGCTGGCGGCCTTATATAGTGTGGGGCGTGTACTACACAGCCTGAGCTATGATTGGCCACAGGCATCCTGCCTGTGGCCAATCATGGCTCTCCTCGCTGCTGACGCTGGGATTGGCCAAGCATGCGGGGTCACAGTGCATGCTTGGCCATTCATGAGCCAGCAATGCACTGCGATGACGCAGTGCATTGTGGGCCGTGAGCGTCCACACGAATTTGGCGCGAACGGCCCATACGTTCGACTCAAACACGAAGCTCATCCCTACCACCCAGTTATGCCTAATTTCCTATGCTAATACCTTGATGCAAACCTCACACAAATATGCGGCCCCATTAGACTGGGCTTTTTTCCGTGGGACCACATATCTCCCTTTGTGCTGACAGTGCGCCACACAGCACACTCCCAGCACAGAGACTGTGGTCCCACTGAGAGCCCCAAGCCCATACTTGCGATCAGGAGCCAGAACACCTGATTTCTGGTCACATGAACACTGTGATAGCCTCTAACTGGCATTCCGCAGTGATCAGCCACTGTGAGGCCCATCCCTATGTTTTCTCTCTCTGTGAATCTCTTATATGCATATGTGGTATCAATGTGAACGTCAGGAGGTATAATAAATATATAAACCACATGGATACACAAAATAGCTGTGATGATATATATGGTTTTACTAACACATCTAAAAGTTGAAAAATTCTACTTGGGCTTTAAGATTTGTTTTCCCCTTAGGCGCAAAGGGGTTAAAAAACAGATTACAGTCAGTAATTATACAGTAAGACTTTGGTTGCTGAACATCTGCAAGGGGGCTAGATGCAGTTCCCCATACCTGATCCAGCTTTTTACCTGGCCATCACTGGACACTGAAAAATCCAGAGAGCTAGAAAGGAGATTGCAGGAAAGCAAAGAGCATTTACAAATCTGTCTATAATTTATCTATTACTATGCATACCAAGACTGATATACTCTTCAGCCCAACAAAATTTTGCACATAAAGCATTTGGCATGTTGTCTCTTACAGTTCATCATGTTTTCATTTTCATGACAATGATAATGTGATATGATTATAGATAATTGGGAAAACCCATATGAAAAGGCAGCAAAAGCTATGTGGTCCTAAGGTAGTATTGAAACTACGGTAAATACTGCTTTGAGGGTAGCTGCACCAGAAGAAAAACAATAAAATCTGCAAATATAAATTTGAGCATGTAGCCTATCGTTATCATTTGATGGATATCAATTATAACTTGTTATAATTTCTGCTCCCAGTCATGCTTCTCTTGTACATTTTTATGCTTGCACTTTTTTATTTTGAATGCCTCTGATACTCAACATTTCACATAATGAATAAATAATATATTACATTTGACAGCTTAACTACACCATTAGCTACAAACGAATGAAAAGGCTGGCACCACTCCAATCCATTTTGAGCTCTGCTGCTCAGTTCATCTGCCTCTCTCCCATCGCTCTCAAGTACTACTCCTCTCTGCCAGTACCTGCATGGTTCTTAATCACACAGAAATTTTTCTCTGTTTTCTTTGTGTTCGCTTTCGAGACGTCTAACATGCCTCTCCCCCCACTTGGCTTTCCCATTCTTATTCTTTTCCATACCACCCAATCCTTTAAAACACATCCCTACAAACTTCAGATAAATACAAGCAAATCATGTCATCTAAGATATTTTACCCAGTCACTGATCCAGCACTATTTTCTTTTAGTCTCTTCTGTCACACATTGTTGTAGCTCTAGTATATAGTAGGGCTGTTACTGATTAAAATTTTTGTGTTCGATTTAATTATTTTTTTTTTTTTTTTTTTAGGACCAAATACAATATACACTTTTATTCAACTCTAACGATATAACTCTATAAACAATACTGACTTAATCTATTGGACTATAGCTCCTTGCTTCTGTTATTTTTATTTTATTTTTATTTTTTATTTTTTTTAAACACATTTTATTTTGAAAAATAGTTCAAGAAATACAGACGAACAGGCATTTCCAACAACAGATAGGATACAATATCGGCATAGGTACAGAGTAATAAAATATTCATAACACGGGAACATCTCTAAATGTACAGGACCAGATCTGTGTGTAAAAAGAAGCCAGTTAGGTGCATGTCCGGAGTACAGGTGGTTTGCGGACCATCAGACGTGGCCCAAGTCGTATTACTCTATGAAGAATTGCCCCAAGGCTTGTAAAAGGGCCAATGAGAAGGAGGGACAAGGGGCCAATAGTAATGTAAGGTGGGTCAATCTTCGCGGGGACAAGGGGTCAGCGCGTGTTATGGGACATCGCTAGGGAGACCCCTAGAGGGGTCTACCTAGAATGGGGAAGGTGACTCGTGGTTGGAGGCGTGTGGTATTCGTGAGAGATCGCATGTGTGAACGTCTGCTATGGGGTGGTCTGGTAGCGGACTGGGATGGAGGGATGGGGCAGGGGGGGAGGAGAGAAGAGGGTGGAGGAAAGTGAGATATAGAGACAGGGAGAGAGGGGGGGGGGAAAAAGGGGAGGAAAGGGGAAGGGGGGGAGGGAGGAGGAAGGCAAAAAGGGGATCAAGTGAAGGGGGGGAATCCCCCTTCCCTATGACCCGCCCCCGAAGTAGAGTAGTGGATTTGTAGCTTGGATTTTTATCCTCCTCTCAGTATCTGTAGCATAAGGCTCAGTGGTAGAAAGATAGATTAGGCCCCGTAAGGCCAAGGTCGAAGAACTGTGGACCTGATGTTATTAGTTGTACACTTCTGCGTAGGTTGTGGTGGTCTGAAAGTGTTTCCAACAGTAATTATTTTTTTTTAACCGATTAATCGACTAATTTTGATTAATTAGAATGCACATACAGATCCAACTACTTTTAGCTGATCTCCTTGCATTGCAACTCTGCATTAGTCAGTGGTAAATGTGGTATACACTATATACAATCACCCGACACTAGTTAGTTTCCACAATCCATGACTTAACTTCACAGTTCACACAAATACGTTTTAAATTCAAACTGTAGCACTGACATAAGTATTTTTTTTTCCACAATAGCGTGACAATCCTTCCACCTCCGGTCTAACTAATCACTCTCACCTTATGACATAGACCTCTGTGTAAACAGGTGGTCATGCAAGCGGGTATCAAAAGGGTTAACACGGGCCATAAACTTCTCTCACGTCTCCTTAGATCTCAGCAAGGACACCAGGTCATAGGTAGAAAGAAAAGATCTAAGTGCTCACCGCTTAAGTATAAGATTTAATTTTTGTGTTTAAACACAAACTACTCACATAAAGATGATAAAAACACAGCATGTAAAGCCAACAATCATGTTGGTTCCGTAGGGCAGCAGCGGGTGACATCATACGTAGCTCCTCCCCCCATACGCGTAATGTTCAGTCAGAACTTCAACGTCACTGAACTCCTTCCCCCTTCCGTTCGTTAGCAGACAGCGGCATTTGGGGAAGGGGGGAGGAGTCCAGTGATGTAGTTGTCTGTGACTTCACTGGATCTCCGATGGAATTCCCTGAAGACCTGAAAGTCGGCGGAGAGGTGAGTACTGATCAAAAGAATTTTGATCGATCAAAAAATGTAATCGATTAATCAAGGAATTAATCTTTAATTTCCACAGCCCTAGTATATAGCTTACTTAATTTTTACTCAAATCTAGATTTTAAGCGTGCAGATTTTTCATATTATATGTTTCAATGTTTTTGTTGATATTTAACGTATGGATAGAACATTTACAATTCAATAGAATCTGTCATACAGTAAAACAACGTGGGCGTAACAATCATGTAGAAATGTATGACATGGTTATTTAACAAATATGTGATAACAGAATGAATAGTACTAAATACTACAGGTATATTAAAGAATGTTGTTCCACTCCCTCAGACACCCCATTGGGAACAAAACTGTGTCAGAGGGAGGAAGATTTCAGAGAAAGAAAGAAAAAATAGAAAAAAAATGCATATATCTAATGGTTGCCAATCATCGTGAGAGTAGTTGGAGTATCGCTACATTATATATACAATGATTAAAGAACTACAAACAGCGATATATGTAGTATAATGACCTCTAAATTGCAGGTGGCATGAGGAAGGACAATACATTACATGATTTCAGGTGTTTGTATGGTAGGTCTTATGGAACCAAGTGGTCCAGGGTTCCCAATTTTTAATGGCAGAGGATAAATGTCCTTCCGCTGTAGCATACATACGTTCGTATGAGCCATATGTGTGTACCAGACGTATTACTTCCTCACTGGTAATATGATTCAGTGATTTCCAATAGCGGGCTAATAGAATGTGGGTAGCTATGCAATGGAGTTGGTGAGGAAAATGATCAAATCCATGCTAAGCATGGCTAATTCAGGTGTTGGTGGGGTGGAAATACCTGTGACCTCTGACAGTATTTGGAACACTTCTTCCCAAAATGTGACAATTTTGGTGCAATCCCAAAGGATATGATACAAGGTTCCAAGGAGACCACATTGTCTCCAACATGTGGGTACTGTAGAAGGATCGAGGATGTGGAGTTGAGGTGGGGTGATATACCATCTATGGTTAAATTTATAAGTGAGTTCCCATACGTTGGAGGAGCGTGTTGATTTATGATTGGCAAGCAGTGCATTCTGCTATTGGTGTGCGGTAAAGGAACAGCCATGTCTCTTTCCCATTTTTTCATAGGTGGAAGTTTGTAAAAAAATGGATTTGCCTTTCAGAGTGTTGTAAAAGAGACAGATGCCTTTGGCGGAGGCTTTACTGTTTGATAGGAATTGCCACACTTCTGTAGGTATGTCTTTGTGAAGGTGGGGGTTATGTAGTAGGCAATGGGTTATTTGGGTAAACTTGAAGTAGTCATTTGCAGGGAGTGAGAATGCTTGTTGTAAGGTTTGAGGAGTTTGTGTATAGATCAGCAATTTGCGTTATACCTTTTTTCTGCCACAAAGCTATTTGTATGTCAGGAATCAGTAGGGTGATAATCTCTATTGGGAGTGGTGAATTGCAGGTCTTTGTTCTTTTGTGCAAATTAGCAAAGAGGTAATCGAAAGCAGCGAAGAATGCATGTATGGTTGGGGATATATTTTTGTTGTTTTTCTTCAATTTAGGTGAGCTGAGGAGCCAGTTTTTTAGGTTATTTCCAGGAATCTGAAGGGATTCAAAGACAGTTGGAGTCAGGGTTAAACCATGCTCTGATTTCGGTTAAAATTGCAGCATTATAATAATCTCTAAAATTGATATAACCCATGCCTCCTGCTGTTTTATGTTTTATAAGAATGTTGTGAGAACTTATGTCTTTTTTTGTGTTGCCAAATAAAATGCCGTAGTAGAGAATGCATTTGTGTGAAGAAGGATGCTGGAAGTGGAATAGGGATGCGGGAAGGTTATAGTAGTTGGGTTAGTTTGAGCATTTTGAATGCTGCTAGTCTGCCTGACCTTGAGAGCTTCAGTTTGGAGAGAGATTTTATCTAATTCCTTAGGAAGGTTGTTTAACCACTTCAGCTCCGGAGGATTTTACTCCCTTCCTTACCAGAGCACTTTTTGCGATTCGGCACTGCATCACTTTAACTGACAATAGCGCGGTCGTGCAATGCTGCACCGAAACAAAATTGACGTCCTTTTTTCCCCAGAAATAGAGCTTTATTTTGGAGGTATTCGATCACCTCTGCAGTTTTTATTTTTTGCGCTATAAACAAAAGAAGAGCGACAATTTTGAAAAAAAAAACACAATATTTTGCTATAATAAATATCCCATTAAAAAAAAAAATAATAATATTTTTTTTCCTCAGTTTAGGCCGATACGTATTCTTCTACATATTTTTTGTTAAAAAAAAATCGCAATAAGTGATTGATTGGTTTGTGCAAAAGCTATAGCATCTACAAAATAGGGGATAGATTTATGGCATTTTTTTTTTTTTACTAGTAATGGCAGCGATCTGCGATTTTTTTTTTCGTGACTGTGACATTATGGAGGACACATCGAACACTTTTGACACATTTTTGGAACTATTCACATTTACACAGCGGTGCTATAAAATTGCACTGGTTACTGTGTAAATGTGACTGTCAGGGAAGGGATTGCCACTAGGGGGCACTGCAGGGGTTAATTATGTGCCATGGGAGTGATTCTAACTAGGGGGGTGGGGGACTCACAAGGGGAGGAGACCGATCGGTGTTTCTCTGTACTGAGAACACACCATTGGTCTCCTCTTCACTGACAGGACATGGATCTGTGTGTTTAGATACACAGATCCACGGTCCTGCTGTGTTCCCAGCTAATCGCGGGTGCCCGGCAGACATCGCGGGCATGTGCACCAAGTCCCGAGCGATGGCGCGGGTGCCGCCTAGACGGCCGGGAATGAGAGGACATCATATGATGCCTGTCCAGGATGGGAGATTCCATCTGCGGCCGTCATATGACTATACGTCGGTGTTGAAGTGGTTAAGAGGGGAATAAAATTAGCTTGGCAAAGATCTGCAGCTGTTTTGGTTAAGGTGATCCCAAGATAGGTGCGGAGTCTGTGGACCATGCATATATATGCTTTTCAGGGAGGTTTGTTGCTGTATTGTCATTCCTATAGGTAAAATATGTGACTTAGTTGCATTTACTCTATAGTATGAGAAATAACTGAATTCATCTAGTATTTTTTGCACAGAAGTCAGGGAGGAGACCGGATTGGTTAACATGAGGATGACATCAGTAAAGAGGCTGATTTTGTATTCTATGGGGCCAATACGAAATCCTGAGATGTCATGTTGGGATCTAATTTTTTTCAGCCAGGGGTTCCTTCATCAAATTAAAAATTAGGGGTAAAGGGGGCAGCCCTGCCTTGTGCCGTTGGTTATATTAAAAGTTGTTGATAGCATGGACGAACAATATACTTCGGCTGAGGGACAAGAGTATAAAGCCAGTATTGCGGAGAGGATGTGGCCCTTAAAACCAAATTTCTCCAATGTTAGTTTTAGGTAACGCCAATGGACCTTGTCGAATGCCTTCTCTTCGTCTAGAGAGAGGAGCAGAGAAGGCATTTCCCCATGTTTCCGTGTGATTGATAATATTAATCACCCGACGAGTAGCGTCAGAGGTTTGACGTCCTTTGGTTGGAGTGGATTAGTAACAGCATTATATCAATCAATCTGTTTGCTATTACCTTTGCGGAAAGTTTCACATCATGGTTAAGCAGCGAAGAGTTTTGGGGTGAGCTGGGTTCCTTCCCTGGCTTCAGTAAGGTGATAATTAGGGCCTTAAGCATTTCTTGAGCAGAGGAAGCTGAAGAAGCAGTGACATTGAATAGAAGGGTAATATGTTCAATCAGAATGTGTTTAAATTGTTTATAGTACTCCCCACAAAACCACCAGGGCCCAGTGCTTTGTTGTTAGGGAGGGCCTCTATGGCTTTGTCAATTTCCACTGATGTAAATGGGGCATTAAGTTTTTCTAATTGTGTCAGAATTAGGCAAGGAAGATTCTAGGAAGGATTGGATTTGAGAGGATTCGGGTTGGATAGAAGAAGCTTCATCTTTTAGATGATAGAGTTCTATAATATGCACTGAATGCATTTGCTTTATTTTCTGGATTGGTTATCTTGGAATTTGTGGTGGGGTGGTAGATAAAAGGGACAGAGGATTTGATTTGATGTCCCTTTATTTGGTGGGCGAGCAGTTTACCTGTCTTATTACCATAAAATTTAATTTTAAGGCATCTTTGGGATTTGTTAAAATTCTCTAATAGAACGGATCTGAGCTCTAAACGAAGTGAGATTCATTTGGATTTTAGTTCATGGTTTGGTTGTTGTTTGTTAAGGGAGTCAATGGTTTGAATGTTTGATATGAGAGTATCAATGCACTGCTTCCTCTGCCTTTTGTCCCTAGCACCCATTTGAATAAAAAGGCCCCGCATAAACGCCTTATGTGAGGCCCATAGACTACTCGGATCCAAAACTGAGTCCTTGTTTTAAGAAAAATATAGTTCCAAGTTTTCTCGTAGGGTTCAGTTTGCAGAATCTTAGTGTTCAATCTCCATGGGTATATGGGGGCAGATTTGGAAGTATCTTCTATGACTATGCTCACTAGGGGGTGGTCAGACCACCTAGTTAAGTGGATGTAGAGGAGGATATTTTTTGCAATGTTCATAGGTCTGACAAGAAAAAGTCAATCCGTGAATATGAGTTGTGGCAGGGAGAAAAAATTGTATAGTGTCTTTCGTCTGCGTGTTGGCATCTCCACACATTGTATAAGCGTAAGTTAGAGAGAAATGGGTTTAGTGCTTGTCTACCTCTTTAGGGGGGAGAAGTGGAATCTATTGAAGGGTCAGGAGTGATATTAAAGTCCCCACACCATATTGTTGTGACTTGTTATATAGCATTAACTTTTTTTTGCAGTTTTTGTAAGAAACGTATTTGGTGATTATTGTGTGCATATAGTGTGACAATTGTATAAGGGGTGTTGTTGATGTTGCAGGTCAGTATGAGATACCAGCCATCAGGATCCTTTACGCATTGTTGAAATTGAAAGACAGGAGAGTTATTAATGGCAATTGAAACTCCCTTTTTTTGTGGATGCATTTGACACAGGTGGGTGGATTACAAGCTTGGAAATGCATCTCTTGCACACATAAGATGTCACAATGCATTTGTTTGGCTAGGTTCCAGAGGGATGCCCTTTTTTCTGGATGCTTGAGACCCTTGGCATTAATAGTTACAATTTTGATTGTCATAGTCGAAAGATACCAGAGAATAGTGAGTAAGTTGACTTACTATTATGGTGAGTCGAGGTCCGGGTCTTTGTTTGTTGGATGGTGTATATCAGGGATGTGCAATTAGCAGACCTCCAGCTGTTACAAAACTACAAGTCCCATCATGCCTGTGCCTCTGGGTCTCATGCTTGTGGCTGTCAGAGTCTTGCTATGCCTCATGGGACTTGTAGTTCTGCAACAGCTGGAGGTCCACTAATTGCATATCCCTGGTGTATATAATGTATCTGAAGTCATTGATGTTGCTAGAAGGTATCGGCAATGTGGATGTTGATGTTCTGGACAACCTAGTGGTTGGTTTACATCTGTTTAAAAAAAAAAAAAAAACAATAGAGAGAAAGAGATCCAAATACAGAGAGTCTTTAGAAAGTAGCTCTTAGTAGCCCGGTGTAACTATATTTGAAAAGTTGAGCAGGTGAAATAAATGCGGCTGAAACTTAGAATACGTTAGTATCTAGACAATGCTTCCTTTTATTAGGCACACCTGGTGCCTAGGATCACCAGATAGGGGTTAAAGAGTTTTTGCGACCGAGCGTGGATGAAGGGCACAAACAATCGTTAGGCTGTGGATTTCCCGAGCCCACTAGTTGGGGGGATGATTCCCGTGGCTTCTTGGTGGTAGAGTTTGTGCTAGGTTATTGCCTGTGTTGCCTTGATCCATGGGGATTGCATCAGAGTTTTCCAGAATAATGCCCCATTCCTGCAGAAGCCTCATCCCATGTTGCACTGAGGTTATCGTATGTTTAGATCCATTTTAGCGGGTACTACCCATTGGTATCGTATTTGGTTGTTACGTAGTGCTTTGGTGATGGTGTTAAGCTGCCTACAGCTTAGGGTGTGCTGAGACAGGTCAGCGAAGATTTGTAGTTTACCTTATGGGTCAGGTAAAGTCCAGAGTGCTCTCACTTTTTGCATGAATTGTTCTTACACATGATAGAAATGAATCCTAAGGATTACATCTCTGGGTACCGAATCAGGAAGGAATGTAGGCTTCGGTAGCCTATGGATGCGATCGATGACCAGATCTATGCTTTCCGTGTTGGGAAGTACACCTTAATCAGACCTCTCGCATATGAACACAGGTCGGCGGGTTGGACAGATTCAGGGATCCCACAGATTTTGAAATTATTGCACCTGGATCTGTCTTCTAAATCCGCTATTTTGCCCTTAATCCATTTAGTGTCATGAGCCTGGTCCTCTTGAGTGTCGATTACATCATTTACAGTGTTGGTAATGCTACCTATGTTAGCTTCAATATGTGTAACCCTGTCTTCCAGCACTTCAATGCTGTGTCCAAAACTCTGCATGAGGGAGAGCATGTCTGATTGTAATGAGCTCCTTAGAGACATCAGCGTTTCCTTAAGTGTAGTGTCCATCACTGCCTCTCCTATTGTGGGGAATGTGGCAATGGAATCTTTTTGAGGGCTCTGATTTGGAAATACATAAGGCATGGTAATAGGATGAATCACTCCAGGGTCGATCACTGTGTTGTCCAGGTGCATTTTTGCCTTTGCTGGACTTCTGGAGGTGAGGGTGCCTGGAGGTGAAGTTGGGGGATCCCCCCAAGCGTATGTGAATGTTGACGGATCCTCCTGATGTTGAGCGGATTCATCACAGTGAGGGGAGAGAGCGGCCTCAAGTTATGAATGCAGGGAGCCGGCTGCAGCGCCATTTTGGCTGTGCCTCATGGACGGCTGGTACATATAGGCCATCAGCTTGCAGGGCAATCTATATCCTCTTTTTTCGCTTGAGCAACATACCTCCCAGGTGTTGAATTAGTTGTCGCTGAACACTAAGTGGATGAATTTTTCATCCTTAAGAGTTGTCATTATAACATTTTTCCCCACTAAATGTTTTCTCTCTCACTACTTGCAGTTAAAAGTACTCTAAAAAGAAGGATTTCCTCTTATGCCGTGCCCACATGACCGGAATTACCGGCAGGCTATGTCCAATGGAATCAGTCCGATCGCGTGTGGGCTAATCCGATCATTTTTCACATAAAAAATCAGACGGACATAGAAATTGAACATGTTTCAAATCTGTCCGATGGACTCAATTCCTATCGGGAAAACCATTCGTCTGTATGCCAGTTGCTATTGGCTACTGGCTATTTAACTTCCCTTTTTAGTCCTGTCTTACGTTATTACATTCAAAACCAATGGACTTTCGAACAGACTTAGTCCGTTCGTGTGTAGCCAAGTCCGTTCGTTTGCAAGGTCCTTCGGATCTAGTCTGCCAGAAAGTCCGGTCGTGTGTATGCGGCATTACTTTCTGTTTCAGTGACAATGGTCACCAGGGCACCTAGAGAATTGAATATTTCCAAAGCAGACAGAGGTAGTAATAAAAGTTTAACCCTTCCTCACTCTTTCCAAAATGAATAAGTATATACAGTGGATATAAAAAGTCTACACACCCCTGATAAAATGTTAGGTTTCTGTGATGTAAAATAATGAGATAAATAATTTCAGAACTTTTTCCACCTTTAATGTGACCTATAAACAGAACTCAGTTGAGCAACAAACTGACATGTTTTAGGGTAAAGGGAATTAAAATAAATAAATAATATGTTTGCATAAGTGTGCACACCCTTCAATTAATACTTTGTTGAAGCACCTTTTGATTTTATTACAGCGCTCAGTCTTTTGGGTATGAGTCTATCAGCAAGGCACATCTTGACCTGGCAATATTTGCCCACTGTTCTTTGAAAAAACACTCCAAATATGTCAGATTGCGAGGACATCTCCTGTAAACAGCACCCCACCAATTTTTCAATGGGATTCAGGTCTGGGTTCTGGCTAGGCCATTCCAAAACATTTTTCTTCTTTTAGTGAAGCCATTCCTTTGTTGATTTGGATGTATGTGTTTGGTCGTTGTCATGCTGAAAGATAAAGTTTCTCTTCATATTCAGCTTTCTAGCAGAAGCCTGAAGGTTTTGTGCCAATATTGACTGCTATTTAAAACTGTTCATAATTCCCTCTACCTTGACTAAGGCCCCTGTTTCAGCTGAAGAAAAACAGCCCAAAAGCATGATGTTGCCACCACCATGCTTCATGGTTCATATGGTGTTCTTTTTGGTGATGTGCAGTGTTGTTTTTGCACAAAACATATCTTTTGAAATTATAGCTAAAAAGTTCAAACCTTGGTTTCATCAGACCATAACACATTTTCCCACATGCTTTTGGGGGACTTCAAATGTGTTTTTGCAAAATTTAGTTAGCCTTGGATGTTTTTCTTTGTAAGAAAAGGCTTCTGTCTTGCCACGCTACCCCATAGCCTAGACATATGAAGAATATGGGAGATTGTTGTCACATGTACCACACAGCCAGTAATTGCCAGATATTCCTGCAGCTTCTTTAATGTTGCTGTAGGCCTCTTGACAGCCTCCCAGACTGAGTTTTCTGCTTTTTTTTGGAGGGACGTCCAATTCTTGGTAATGTCACTATTCTGCCATATTTTCTCCACTTGATGATGACTGTCTTCACTGTGTTCTGTGGTATATCGAATGCCTTGGAAATTCTTTTGTGCCCTTCTCCTGAGTGATACCTTTTAACAATGAGATCCCTCTGATGCCTTTGAAGCTCTCTGTGGACCATGGCTTTCGCTGTAGGATGCGACTAAGAAAATGTCAGGAAAGACCTACTTGAACAACTGAACTCTATTTCGGGATAATCAGAGGCACTTTAATTGATGGCAGGTGTGTACTGACTCATATTTAACATGAGTTTGAATGTGATTGCTCAATTCTGAACACAGCTACATCCCCAGTTATAAAAGGGTGTGCACACTTAGGGAACTGCATTATTTTTGTTTTTTATTTTTACCCCCCCCCCCCCAAAAAAAAAAAAAAAAAAAAGATTTCAGTTTCAATTGAGTTGTACAATTGTTGTACAATTTATAGGTCACATTAAGGTTGGGAAAAGTTCTGAAAGCACTTTTCTTTGTCTATTTCTTTTACATCACAGAAACCTGACATTTTAACAGGGGTGTGTAGACTTTTCTTTATAGTACATCATAGGATACAGAGCCTTAAGTATTTACTTAGTGGGTTATCGCTACCTTCAGGTGTTGACACTGGCACACCCAATACAGGAAGTTGAATTCCCTATACAACCCCTCCTCCTCCTTCCAGGAGTTCCTCTGTTTTTTCACCAGTGTCTAAGGTGTTGGTCACGAATCAAGATGTGCACTGAGGAGCTCCAGGAGGGATCCATGCTGGATTTAAAAAGCCTCCACAACCAGATCCATCCCACCACTGTGGCTCCAGGATGGTACCCGGGCCTCGCATAGAAGAACAAGGTATTGCCTGTAACGCTCCTCTTTGAGGTCTGGATCCCAGGAACCAGGACTCTTTTTTTGGTCTTTCTACATTGCCTAAAGCTGTCCTGAGAGGTGCTATACATGGTCCAAAGCAGTGGAACCCCTATTAAAAGGGCCCCAGTCTATGAAGGCTTAACCACGCTGCCTGCCGTGATGGGTTAAGTTTGGATCTGTCTGTTTACAGCAGTATCCTGCATCGTGGAAACGGTAAGAGGAAAGCATAGGAACTGCAAAGTCCACTTTTCTTTCTTTTCTTTCAATTATATTGTAAAATGCCTTAAAAACTCCTCTAGAGGGAGTATTAGTATATAGACCCTGTTTAAATCTGTGCCAATATAACATGTGTCTCAGCAGCTGGGGTGGGGGGGGGGTCTCCTCTCCCCCTAAATGGGGAAACTGACTGGATAGGGATACGTGTTATGTTTAAACAAGCATAAATCTGAAAAGCTGATAAAAAGGCTGTGTAAATCCCCTTCCCCCCTCCCCCGCCTCCCCTATGAGGTGACTCTTGCTAAAGCACAGGAAAGGGTGCATAGACAATCAGGCTCACACCTGAAACAGCTTAAAGCTGATACTCTGGGAAACAGGGGAAACAGACAGTGTCTATCAGAGCAGCTGAAGCAAGGCTGTCACAGGACACAGAAGCGCTAATGCACATGAGGGGTTCCTGCATTACAGGAAAAATCTTATTGTTTAGTATTAGATCATTCTATGCTACCACTGTTTTTCCTACTATTGCTCAAATAAATAGAACAGTTCTTAGAGTACCTTTACTTTTTGTGCTTTGCACTATGGCTTCAAGGCTTACTACTAAGGCACCAAAACCACCCTAGGTGCTGGGAACTCCAGACAGGCCTCCACATTGTCATTTTCTCTCGAAATACTTGACATGGCAAGCCAGGGCTAGTCATCGGAAGCAATTGGTGGTGCAACTGCTTCTTACACTTCAACCCCTGTATACGTGACTGAAGATGCGCTTTCCTCTGCCCTGCAGGGCTTAGAAGGAAGATTAGCAGCTTTAATCACATCCTCCATTAAAGGGGATAAGAAGCGTGCTAGATCCCTCTCTCCCACTCCACACCCCTTACCAGGGGAACAGTGGGAACAGGATGAGGTATTACCCTCAAACGATTGGGAAAAACAAACCGATTACTCCTCTGTGGAGGAAACAACAGTTGAAGATTCAGCTTCACAATCTGAGGTACAAATCCTTACGGACACGGTTTGCTCCACTTTCATGCTACCCCTAACAGAGTCAGCTGAAAGTCTGGTTTATTCTTTGGGTTCCTTCACAACCAGTGCATGCATTCCAGTCCACACATTACTACAGATGGGATCATCCAGATAAGCATTTTCTCCCTCCGAAGAGATTCTCAGTTCTCTATCCTATGGAGGAAAAATTCACAGAAAAATGGAAAGTTCCAGCGGTAGCTGCTGCGATTTCTAGTGTGAATAAAAGTTTAACTTGTCCAGTGGACCATGCACAAATGCTAAGGGATCCAACAGATAAAAAGTTAGAATTCCTGTTAAAATCTTCTTTCTCTTTAGCAGGCACTGTTGCTCAGCCTGCAATTGCAGCTATAGGTATCTGTCAGTCCTTAAAAGACCAGTTCACAGAGGTCCTTAACAAGCTCCCTGCACAACAGGCCAGTGAGTTGGCCAATTTACCAAAAGCATTATGTTTTGCCATAGATGCTATGAAGGATTCTATTCACTAGGCATCTCTCCTTGCACTTGTGCTAGTACACATGTGTAGGAACCTTTGGCTAAAGGGTTGGTCTGCCGAAGGACCCTGCAAAAACCTTTTGTCAAGTTTCCCATTTCATGGGGAGCGACTGTTTGGCGATGATCTGGATAAATACATCAAAACAATTTCCAGTGGACAGAATACTCTTTTGCCAGTCAAAAGAAAGTATAATTGTCCTTCATTTTAACAGACTTTCTCTCCTGCTCTAAGCAGTGGCGACGACTTCCACTGTCAGATTCCAGAGGAAAATTAGGGGGGCAGGCCCAGGCTCAAAGGAAGACCTGGAGCCGCAAGACTGCAAAGCAGAATACTAAGACCTCTTCATGAAGAGGCGTCTCACCTCACCAAGGTGGGGGAAAGACTTCTGCATTTTGCAGAAGTCTTGTAGAGGTAAACTCAGGACAGATGGGCTCTCTCCACAGTGGCTCTAGGATACAAACTAGAGTTTCAGAGTTTCCACCATCTCACTTTCTGAGATCAAACGTTCCTAAGGATCCAGGATAAAGACAACCCCTGTTTCAAGCATTGGACTGATTATTGACTCAAGGGATAATCATACAGATCCCCACAGAAGAACAAGGTTTAGGTTTCTATTCAAACCAAAACCAAATGGAGATGTCAGGCCCATTCTGGATCTAAAAAATCTAAATTAGTTCCTAAAAATTTGCTCATTTTGAATGTAATCGATCAGGTCAGTGGTCTTCATCCTACAAGGCAGAGAACTTCTGGCGTCCATCGACATCAGGGATGCATATCTGCATGTCCCTATATTCCCCGCTCACCAAAGGTTTCTGCACTTTAAAGTGGAACAACTGCACTTTCAGCCTTACCCTTCGAGCTAGCCGCAGCACCACGGGTATTCACAAAAATACTAGCCCCACCTCTAGCCAGGTTGAGGGCACAGGGCATAACAGTGTTGGTGTACCTAGACTATCTATTGCTAATTGACCAGTCAGTGACTTGCTTAAGGCAAAACGTACGCATTACAACTAGTTACCTGGAAGGTCTCGGTTGGATCCTCAACTTAGAGAAGTCTTCCTTAAAACCAGTAACAAGGCTGGATTACTTAGGCCTGATCATAGATACAACCCAGAAAAGGGTGTTCTTGCCTCCAGCAAAGATCAGTTCCATACAAGAGCTGGTACGGACGGTCAGGTCAGAAGCAAATACTTAAATTCGCCTTTGCATGAGGTTGTTAGGAAAGATGGTAGCTTCATTTGAAGCAGTCCCCTATGCCCAGTTCCATTCAAGACTGTTGCAAAACAGAATCCTCTCTGCTTGGAACAAGATGATCCAAGCTTTGGACTTGCCAATGCGGCTGTCCCCAACAGTGTCTCAAAGCCTCAGGGGAAATCATTCAGACCAATGATCTGGAAAGTAATAACGACAGATGCCAGCCTCTCAGGCTGGGCAGAGGTACTAGAGGAAATGACTGTCCAGGGACAGTGGTCAAAACTCAAAAGAGCCCTGCCCATCAACATCCTAGAGATTCAGGCAGTGTATCTGGCTATGAAAATCTGGACCTCCAGTTTAAAGAATTGTCCAGTGCGGATTCAATCTGACAATGCCACGGCTGTGGCCTATATCAATCAAAAAGAGGGCACCAAGAGTCTCTCAGCTCAGAGAGAGGTGCACCATATCCTAACTTGGGCAGAAAGGAATGTCCCATCCCTATTGCCAGTTTTCATTCCAGGAATAGAAAATTGGCAGGCAGACTATCTAAGTTGCCAACAGTTATTCCCAGGGGAATGGTCTCTTCACCCCAAAGTGTTTCAAGCTGTTTGCCAAAGATGGGGGACTCTGGACATAGATCTTCTAGCATCCAGATTCAACAGTAAGTTAGTCAACTTTGTGTCCAGAACAAGGGATCCACTCGCATACGGAACAGATGCGCTGGTAACCCCGTGGGATCAGTATTCACTGATCTACGCTTTTCCCCAGATTCAATTGCTGCCTTGACTTCTTTGCAGGATCAAGCTGGAAAGAAAGCTGGTAACTCTGGTAGCACCAACATGGCCCAGAAGGTCATGGTACGCAGAGATCCTAAAGATGGCAATGGAGGGTCCTTGGCCTCTCCCACTAAGGCCAGACCTGCTACGAACGCTAAATTTAATGGCTATTGAAACCCACATTCTGAAGAAGTGTGGGCTTTCCAGGTCTGTTATCTCAACTTAAATCAATGCAAGGAAACCAGTTTCCAGAGCTGTATATTATAGAGTTTGGAAAGCTTTTGTTTCCTGGTATGAATCCAAGGGTTGGCACCCTTGGAGATATATTATAGGCAGAATCCTTGCCTTTCTACAATTGGGCATAGAGATGAAGTTGGCTCTAAGTATTATTAAGGGCCAAGTCTCAGCCTTATCGGTTTTATTTCAAAGACCTCTTGCTATGCATTCTTTAGTCTGGGGTTTTATGCAAGGAGTTATGCAGATTAATCTGCCAGTTGAATCACCTTTAACCCCTTGGGACTTGAATTTAGTTTTGTCAGTGTTACAAAAACAGCCATTTGAACCATTACAGCATATTCCCTTAGTCCTTCTGACTAGCAAACTGATATTTTTGGTTGCTATATCCTCAGCAAAGAGGGTTTCAGAATTGGCTGCTCTTTTTTGTAAAGAGCCATATTTGATTACTCATGAGGACAGAGTGGTGTTACGCCCTCGTCCAGGCTTTTTGCCAAAAGTGGTTTCAGGCTTTCATCTGAATGAAGATATTTTCCTGCCATCATTTTTCCCAAAAAACATGTTCCAGGGAAGAAAAATCACAACATTGCCTTGATGTAGTGAAAGCAGTGAAAATCTAGAAGAAGGTCCTAAAAAAAAAGGACAGGCAGCGTCAAAATCCACTGTTGCTAAGTGGATTTGGCAAGTTATAATTCAAACTTATGATTTAAGGGGTAAGATTCCCCCTATTCAAGTTAAGGCGAACTCTATCAGAGTGGTTAGTGCTTCTTGGGCAGTGCATCACCAGGCCTCCTTTGCTCAGATCTGCAAGGCTACAACTTGGTCTTCGGTCCATACGTTCACAAAATTTTACCAAGTGGATGCAAGAAGGAATGAGGATATTGCCTTTGGGCGCAGTGTCTCCCTCCCCTCAAGTAGCATTGCTATGGGACGTCCCACTAAGTAAATACTTAAGGCTGTCCAATGATGTACGATAAAGAAAATAGGATTTTTATAACGGCTTACCTGTAAAATCCTTTTCTTGGAGTACATCATAGGACACAGAGGTCCCGCCGCTCTTCTTTTATGGGGTTTAACCTCCTCGCGCCCGCCCTATAGCCGAATTACGGCCGTAGAGCAGGCGCGTTCGTTTGGGCGGTCGTCCCTGGACGGCCTGATGTTTACTTCCGCAATGCGCGCCGCCGCGGGCGCGCATCGCGGAAGTTCTGTGTTCGCCGTGTCCCCCGGGGACAGGCAAACACAGATCGCTGTAAACGGCCAATCACAGCGGCCGTTTACAGCGTGATCGGCGTGTCCAATGGGAGATGATCTCATATGTAAACATATGAGATCATCTCGCAGCGCCGCTCTCCTTCCTCGCACAGACAGTGCGAGAGGGGAGAGATGAACGGCTGCAGCGGCAGCCGTTCTGATTCTGGAAAAAAAAATAATTAAAAAAATGAAATAAAAAGTGCCATCCGCCCCCAGCAGTGCCATCCGCCCCCAGCAGTGCCATCCGCCCCCAGCAGTGCTATCTGCCCCAGTGCCATCCACCCCAGTGCTACCTGCCCCCAGTGCCATCCACCCCAGTGCTACCTGCCCCCAGTGCCATCCACCCCAGTGCTACCTGCCCCTAGTGCCATCCACCCCAGTGCTACCTGCCCCTAGTGCCATCCACCCCAGTGCTACCTGCCCCCAGTGCCATCCACCCCAGTGCTACCTGCCCCCAGTGCCATCCACCCCAGTGCTACCT
Organism: Lithobates pipiens; assembly: GCF_037356315.1. Taxonomy (NCBI): domain Eukaryota; kingdom Metazoa; phylum Chordata; class Amphibia; order Anura; family Ranidae; genus Lithobates; species Lithobates pipiens. Next base: position 175,195,443 of record NW_027507784.1, read on the forward strand.
GCCCCCAGTGCCATCCACCCCAGTGCCACCTGCCGTCAGTGCCACCTGCCCCCAGTGCCACCTGCCCCCAGTGCCACCTGCCGTCAGTGCCACCTGCCGTCAGTGCCACGTGTCATCAGTGCCACATAGTGCCATCTGTCATCAGTGCCACGTATCAGTGCCATTTGTCATCAGTGCCACCTGTCAGTGTCACGTGCCATCTGTTGTCAGTGTCACGTGTCATCAATGCCACTTATCAGTGCCATCTGTCATCAGTGTCACGCGTCATCGGTGGCATGTATTAGTGCCATCTGTCATCGGTGGCACATATTAGTGCCACGTATTAGTGCCATCTGTCATCGGTGCCACGTTTCAGTGCCACGTGTCATCAGTGCCACGTATTAGTGCCACGTGTCATCAGTGCCACGTATAAGTGCCACGCGTCATCAGTGCCACATATTAGTGCCATCTGTCATCAGTGCCACATATTAGTGCCATCTGTCATCAGTGCCACCTGTCATCATTGCCACGTATCAGTGCCATCTGTCATCAGTGTCACGTGTCATTGTCCTGGTGCTTCAAAAGTGTAATAAATAGTCAACAAGTTAGATGTGTAATTTATGTTCCTAGAACACATGATGGCGCTACCTGCATGTTGGGCCTCTCTATGTGGCCAGGCTGTGAAAAAGTCCCACACATGTGGTATTGTAATACTCAGGAGGAGTAGCAGAATTTTTTGGGGGGTGTCATTTGTGGTATACACATGCCACGTGAGAGAAATAACCTATTACAATGACAATTTTGTGGAGAAAAAAAAAAAAATGAAAAATCTTAATTTTGCAAAGAATTGTGGGAAAAAAATGACAACATCAAAAAGCTCACTATACCTCTTACTAAATACCTTGGAATGTCTACTTTCCAAAAAGGGGTCATTTGGGGGGTATTTGTACTTTCCTGACTTGTTCGGGTCACAAGAAGCGAGATAGGCCACCAGTACATCAGATGTGATCAATTTTGTGCGATTCGCACCACAGCTTGTAGACTCTCTAACTTTCACAAAGACCAAATAATATCCACTAATTTGGGTTATTTTTACCAAAGACATGTAGCAGTATAAATTGTGACCAAAATTTATGAAGAAAAATTAATAATTTGCATAATTCTGTCACAGAAACAAAGAAATATGCGTTTTTTTTCAAAATTTTCGGTCTTTTTTCATTTATAGCGCAAAAAATAAAAACCCCAGAGGTGATCAAATACCACCAAAAGAAAGCTCTATTTGTGGGAAAAAAAGGACAAAAAATTCATTTGGGTACAGTGTTGCATGACTGAGTAATTGTCATTCAAAGTGTGAGAGCACCGAAAGCTGAAAATTGGTCTGGGCAGGAAGGTGTTTAAGTGCCCTGTAAGCAAGTGGTTAAGTACATTGCTTATATTGCTTGGCTACAAAAACTGAGATACTCCTGGAAGGAGGAAGGGTTATATAGGGCACTCAACTTCCTGTATTGGGTGTGCCAGTGTCAACACCTTAAGGTAGCTATAACCCACTAAGTAAATATGTAAGGCTCTGTGTCCTATGATGTATTCCAAGAAAAGGATTTTACAGGTAAGCTGTTATAAAAATCCTATTTTTACATCCATTCTATGTATGTAATTATACATAAGCTAATAGTCCAAAGGAGTGCACCCCTGGACAGCACAGGGTCACACAATTATGCAGACAGCTTGCGTGAAGATGAATTGGGTGCCACTGCATTAGCAATTAAGGTGAATAGCAATACAACATCTGTACTTGTCATTACTGTATCCCATGTTTTAGCTGGCATAAATATTCAAAACTGTAAACTGTATAGTTTAAAGTGACCATGTTGGGAAAAGTAATTTTAAAAATACTATACCATAGGTCATTTGCACTTATTTCATGCTTTGTGGGATTTAGAAAGTTCAAAAAACATGGTTCCTCCCATACCCAGAGGTACTTGGTATTTACTGGGGCTCTGGTGGTAAGGCAGAGCTGGAAGCAGGAGCGTATGACTTCTATTCAGAGGCAGGTACATTTTGTTTTAGTATGTTGTGTCTCATGAAAATACAGTACCTTAAAGCAACTGTCTCTCAAAAACTAAACTTCCAGAACCAGATATCCTTGCAAAGTAAGAAGTAAATGCCTACCTCTATCGCTGATCATGCCACTGAACAAAACTTGACATGTGCGTTTCATTTCGCTATGAATCAAAATTAAGACACAATTTGTGTGATTTGGACACTCAAATGTATACGAATTACAATAGTAATGAATTTCAACCAGTCCAAAATAAATTAAAATAAAAAAACAAAAAATTCATTCATATTAATTTTTCTTCCCGATGACATAATGTGATAGTGTGGACCTTTTGTTAGTGTTTGAAGCATCCAAAATAACATAGCTACATAACAATTATATAAATTGACTTGGATCTATTTGTTTTTATTTTAGTGAGAGTAGCATGAATATTCTAATAAGATTATTTTTGTATTGGTGTTGAAGTTGAGAGACCATTTGTTTATTTTCTATGTTTGCAGTCCAACAAACAAAGTCAGTTGGGAATAGGGATATTAATTCAACTCAATAACATAACGGATGAATACGTATTAATTGGGATTCATTTGTTTTATTCAGATGAGAGTAGTTCAGGAGTCTTTGACTCTCGGATAATCAGTCAATTCTTTTTGCATTAACATTTTTCATTATTCTAAAACATGCACTACATTTAAAATGGAAACATGCTGCAATAAATACAGTAAGGTATAAAAGTGAAATACGATGGTTCCTGCTGTTTGTGTTTGGGTTAAATGGAGGTAGATCCATCAGAATTTCTGAATCATAACAAAAATTAACAAAATTAATCTGAAATTAATGTAATTCCATTCGTTACCTTCGGACGCATGCGACTCCACTCGATCTTGTCCAATCAGCTCATTTAATTAATCTTTGTGGGTTGGACTAGCAGGGCTATAGCCAATCTTCTGAAATAACAAAAGAATAACAGAACTTCCAAAAATTTTAATTGATTCAGAAAAACAAAGATACAAAACAAATGCAAATATATGAAATACTGAAAATGAATCATTCAAACATAAAGATTATGATGAAACAAAATGATTTGCTTAATGAATGGATGCCAAAACTAAACAATTTTTTTCCGTCATGCACATCTCTAAACACAACCACTGTGATAAGGAGGAATCACTTACTAAAGTTTCCCTAAGAGAGTAACTCTTAGCTCTTGTACATACGGTCGGACATTCCGACAACAAATTCCATCGGATTTTGTCCGAAATTTGTGTTGCATACACACGGTCAGACAAAGTTGTCGGAAAATCCGATCGTACGTAACGTGATGACATTATTTTGTTACGACGGGACTACGTTCAGGCTAGTAGCCAATAGCTTTGGTCTAGGAATTTGATCTGAGCATGCGTGGCACTTTGTCCGATCGGAATTCTCTACACACAATCGGACAAAGTCCGATCGGATCATGTTGTCGGAAAGTTTTATAGCCCAGCTCTAAAACTTTGTCCGTCGGATAATCCGACGAAAACAGTCCGATGGAGCCCACACACAGTCGGATTATCCGACAACACGGTCCGATCGGACATTTCCGTCGGAATGTCCGACCGTGTGTACAAGGGCTTAGAGTGTGGATAACCTCAGTAGTTTTCCCTACACATGCCAAAGTCACTATTGTTGTGTCATAGAGGTCGGCAGGTGAAACCACTAAATGCAGTGGGGGACAAAGGAGGTGATATTCCTGGAAGTGTCCATTTCTCAATGGGTTTCAGTGTCCTGTTTAGCAGTGCGGGTAGGGAGAAAGGTATTTACTCTCTACTTTGGAGGGACATCTATTTTTAGAATCAAATTTATTGCAGCAGGTGACTATTGTTTTGTGCAGAGGTGTTGCCACATGCAGTTGAATGTACATCCTAATGTCAGGTCCGCTACTAGAATAAAAAAAAAAAGTTTCTGGCAAAGAATGTTTGCTGTTCACAGTTACTGTGTCTTAACGTATTATTGTAATTTCATTTTAGAAAGAAGACTTGCAGACTGACTTTTTCCAATAAACAAAATGAATCGTGCATTTAGTAGAAAGAAAGGTAAGCTTTTTGATATGAATTTTATAATAGCAGGGAAACTGTGCGTACAAACATTAGGGTCAAATGTTGTTATAGTCAAATGAATTTCCTTTTTATTGATCAATATCATATTACTATTCAGGATTTATATAGCGCCAACAGTTTGTGCAGCGCTTTGCAACATGAGGGCAGACAGTACACCTACAATACAAATCAATCTACAATTGAAGGGTCAAGTGGAACAAAAGATAATAACTGTAGGGGTGAGCTGATGGACAAAATGAAAATACAGTTGTTAGGTGTGGGTAGGGAGAAGGGCTTTCAGGGATCGTCTAAAAGCTAATAGAGTAGGAGATAAACGGACAGATATTAATTAATATAGATGATGATTAATGTCTTTAGGTATATTATGTTACTATTGGAATCAGCAGGTGTTTTGTAAAGTGCTTAAGGCAGTATAATTTATAATTTAGTCTACGCAGTCAATGCAGAATAAGAATTTTAATTAATAAATGTTTCTAAGTAAATAGTACAGTTTATATTTTCGGATCCAAGCGTTAGATCCTCATGTTACATTGTAGCATCTGGTGTGTGTGTGTATGTGTATATATATATATATATATATATATATATATATATATATATTGTAATGTTCGGGGGACCAGGTAGATCGCAGGACACAGGCTTTTCATACAACAAAGGGTTTATTAACTTAAATAGCTTTACAGCAGCCAAAAAACAAAAAGAAAAAGGTTTGTAGTCTCACCGACTTGCAAAGTCCAAAACAGCTGTCCTTATCAAAACAGAGCTTGATCTTGATGGCAGGTAGCTTCCCCTGCCAGGAGCCTTCCAAACAGGACACTGCTGTCCACTTCAATTGCTGCAGTCCAAAATAAACACCATCCACCATGTCTTCTCCACTCCTCCACACTCATCTACCACTTCCTGTCTTGTTTTTTAAAGACACTTCCTTAGCAGGTGGGTTAATCAATTGTATTCCCTTAAAGAGACCACAACCCAAACAGAGGGGAAATATAGCGTCCTTCCAGGACCCAGCCACGGCGTCCTGTACAATATATATATATATATATATATATATATATATATATACATACATACATACATATACATATTTCATGACAGACTCCATGGCAGCCTATTGTGGGTTAACCCTGCCTCCTCTCCAATGCTATAAGAGCCCATTCAAATAAATGAGCACTCACCGCTAGGTACTACGTTCCTTTTTTTGTCCTCCTCCAATGGACCACATACATGCTGTTTGCGTCTGAAATTGTTTTCCTTTGCTCCATGGCAGTCACCTCTTTGTGAGATTTTATGTTTGTTTGTCTTTTCTACCCATGCAGAGTATTCCTTTTCCCCTAATGGTGACTGGAGCGCTTCCGCGTTCCAGTTTGCCGTGGCTTCCGGGTTGCAGCCGTCTCCACCACTTGCGCATGTGCTGAAGCCTCCTCGAGACACGAGGTCTGGTGGCCGTGCAGGCACCGTTCAGCTATCCCCTACAGTGCAGGAGCGCAACAGGGAAGGTGGTGATGTCACGGACGGGGGATTCAAATTCAGCTTCCAGCTCCCGTCTCTTGGGATTCGCCCTGGCAGTGAGTGGAAGCAAGCTGATAGCTGCGGTTCCCCCAACCCTGACCTGCTCTACCCTTGGTGAGTGCTGCCTCTTTTTCCTTAAAAAAAAAGGGGGGGGAGTGTATTGTATCTTAGGAGGACATTCATTTATTATTTATTAATTTAGTATTTATTTTTTGTAAGTATTTAATAATTATAAATACTGGGAGATTTTTGTGTAGTCTGCTCACTGGTACCTTTTGTTTTCGGGCATCCTTTTCTGCAGACTACCTGTTTCTTGACATTTTTTCATCCAGAGACTATGGACAAGTCACTGCCTTTAAGTGGCCAGCCCTCACGCACAAGGTATGTGCTGGTGAGGGGAGGGGCTGAGGTATTTTGCACCCTCTGATACATATCGCCTTCCCCTCCCCATATTCATATAAGACCTTGCTTCTTCGCCCGACTCTTCGGGCTGGTGAAATTGAAGGTGAAGAGGATATCAGAGGCTTTGATTTCTCTTTGGTCTCACCTCTAATCAAGGCAATTAAAGAAGCCCTTAAATGGGAGGATCCGTACACCCCACCAGCTAAGCAGAAAAAGTTTTTTTTTAAGTGGCTGGGAGAAGAGCGTTCAAACCTTCCACTCCTTAAAGGACATTATTGAGGAAGAATGGAGCAAGGTGGACAAGAAGTCTTCAATGTCTAATAAGACTTCCAGACTATATCCCTTCAAAGCGGAAGAGGTAAAGCATCTGGAAAATGCTCCTCTTGTGGACAAAGCTTTGATGCATTTAGCCAAGCATGTTACTCTCCCTCTGGAGGATGTGGTGTCCTTTAAGGATGGTCTTGAAAGAAAGATAGACCAGGACCTCAAGAGGATCTATGGGCTTGCCGGTATGGCTTGTAAACCTGCCTTGGCATTAGCAGGCATGTCCAAAGTAATGGAAGCTTGGACGGGGAATGTGGACTCCTTCCTTAGGGGTGTTTCAGAAGAATTGGCCAAAAGTTTGGCAGTGGCAGAGCTAAAGCTAGCGGCAGTCTTCCTGGGGGAGGCGTCTATTGATCTGATCTGCCTGCTGGCACGGATTATGTTATCCTCAGTCACAGCCAAACGGGCTTTATGTTTATATCCTTGGCTCGCTGACCCAGTCTCCAAGCAGACTTGGTGTAAAATTCCCTTTGAAGGCTCTTCTCTGGCAACAAACTGGATGATGCCATAACTCGCCAGAAGAAATTCCAGTATAGAAAACGCAGCTAGGAGCACGCTCTTACAAGCCTAGCCGGGACTTCAGGAGAAATTGGAGGAGAGGATAGGCTTCCTTCTGTAAGCCCACTAAGAGACAGACATCTGATGGTCCTGAGCCGGTGAAGCTTCAACCATGACAACTGCATCCTGGATCGTACAGACCATCCAGCAAGCATACAGGGCTAAGGGCTTGGCTCCTCCAGAGGTGGTGACAGCACACTCCACTCTAGGAATAGCGGCCCGGCATGTGGCTCCAGATGTCATTTGCAAATCGGCCTCCTGGGCCTCTATCAGTACATTCCACTCTAGGAATAGCGGCCCCGCATGTGGCTCCAGATGTCATTTGCAAATCGGCCTCCTGGGCCTCTATCAGTACATTCATGTCTCCTTATTGTATAGAGCCTGCTTCACTGTCTTCTGTAAACTTTGGTCTGAAAATCCTATCGGTTGATAGGACAAATTATTTTTATTTTTTTCAAGCATACCCCCCCTGCGTGGTTTGGCTAGTTATTTCCCACAAGTAGGCTGCCATAGAGTCTGTCAGGAAAAAGGGAAATTTATTGTAAAAATACTTACCGTAATTTTTCTTTCCTGATGGACTCCATGGCAGACGGAGTTCTCACCCATTGGTCATTGAGTAGGCTAGTTACGGAACGCTGTACCTAGTGGTGAGTGCTCATTTATTTGAATGGGTTCCTATAGCATTGGAGAGGAGGCGGGGTTAACCCACACGTAGGCTGCCATGGAGTCCATCGGGAAAGGAAAATTATGGTAGGAATTTGACAATAAATGTTTATATATATATATATATATATATATATATATATATATATATATATATATATATATATATATATATAAATACATTTACGTTTTTAGTTGTAACATGACAAAATGTGGAAAATTTCAAGGGGTGTGAATAATTTTTCAAGGAAGTGTAAATAGATAGATATATATATATATATATATATATATATATATATATATATATATATATATATATATATATATATATATATATATATATATATATATATAGAGAGAGAGAGAGAGAGAGAGAGAGAGAGAGAGATATCTCTCTATATACAATATCTATCTACAGTTCCTTGAAAAATTATTCACACCCCTTGACATTTTCCACATTTTGTCATGTTACAACTAAAAACGTAAATGTATATATATATATATATATATATATATATATATATATATATATATATATATATATAAACATTTATTGTCAAACGCTTACCGTAATTTTCCTTTCCCGATGGACTCCATGGCAGCCTACGTGTGGGTTAACTCCACCTCCTCTCCAATGCTATAGGAACCCATTCAAATAAATGAGCACTTTTTGTCATGTTACAACTAAAAACGTAAATGTAATTTTTTTTCTAAGATAAAGTTTATTGAATTGTCAAAACAAACAAACATACAGAAACATCAGTATCACATGTGAGCTAAATTAACAGAAAATCAGAAAAGTCTTGGTTATCTGTAATGCACTAGTTCAAACATAGGCCAAGTAAAAGTACAATTAAAAATGGAGAGGAAGACTGGGAAGTCTTACAGTGTAGTTACGGAGACTCGCCCTTTGTAAAACTTGTCCAGTTTGAAGGATACTCCAAATCAGTAAGATTTATATCCATTACACCAAAATATCTTGCGTTGTTCAGATTTTCCTTTTCTGGTGCCGGTGTTATGAAGAAAAGTCCTACTGAGTATAATTTTGTTGTTAGTGGGTATACCCTGAATAGGAGTGATGATGATTTAGTGCTTTCAATTTTCCTCTTATGGTAAAATGAATGCGGGTGTAACTGTGTGTCGAGAATTATAACTTTAGCTTTTCTGTAGCTAGTAGTATGTACTTTGTAGAAGATTGTGGACTACTAAGGTCTGTGTATGGTTAGCCGAGTTGCGGTCTTCGAATCTCTAGCAATCCTGGGAGATAACTGGACTGTGTCTGATACCAATTCCGAAGATTTGAACCTTCAGGTATGCGAGGTGAGTAAAATCCCTTACCTGCAGGTAAACGGATTGTGATATCTTTCCTGTCCATGTATACTCGGTTCCAGGTGTAAGAGGTGGGAGGGCAGGGGGATGGGTGCATAGGATACACCCCATTTACTGTGCTATACTTATATGATAGTGCAGGTTTAAGGTCTCGGTCTCAATCTCTGTTCAATTTTTGGGGGGTACCTTAAGGGGTTATACATATATGATCTGGTAATGAAACAAAGCTGATCAGTATGGGCACAAGGGGGATTAGAAAGTAGAGGCATACAAGCGACTCTCTGTCTTTTACCTTCGCCATCTCCTTGTGCTTCAATCTTATGTACTGTTTATAAGTGTGGTGTATTCGGGCATTGTTTGAAAATGTTGCCAGCAAGCCTAAGTTTTCCAGAAAGTAGTGGATGTGTCGTGCTTGGTGTACTAGATCCTCCATTGCAGCTACCTTGTTCACTCTCTTAATCCATTTCATTATTGTGGGTGTGTGGAGACTTCCAATGAACTGGGATACACATTTTCGCTGCATTAAGTAGGTGAAGGGCCAAAGAACGACGGTAAGTTTTCTCAGATGGTGGAGAAGCATTTGGGCTGGTAAGAAGTCTATTTGGAGTGATGTAATTTGGGCCATAACTTGGTGGATCTCTGTCCAGAATTGTAGGATCGAGGGACAAACCCACCAGCTGTGGAGAAGCAAGCCTTCCTCGGCATGGCATCTCCAACATTTGGGAGGAATGGCAGGGTTAAATTTCTGTAGCTTGAGGGATGTTTTGTACCATTTGGAGAATAGTTTGAAGCCATTCTCTTGGGCAGATACATTAATCAAACCTTTGTGCATATTTGCGTATATTTCCCCCCATTCTACTTCTGAAAGGTTAATGGAGAGGTCTCTTTCCCAGTGTATGCTCGCTATGTTAGATTTAGGACTATGGCCATCAAAGAGGATGACGTAAATGATTGAGATCAGATTATGTTGAGGTTCAGTGTTGGTACAGAAGGATTCGCATTTGCAAGTGTTGTCTCGAAAATGCTGGGCGTACCCGAGCTTCGATAAGAAAATGTGGAAGTTGCATGTGTGACCAGAACAAGATATGTTGGTCTGGCGCCTGTGCTGCGAGTGTGGATAGTGGTAAAAAGGTATCTCCTGTGGCGGCACAGTGGTGTAGTGGTTAGCACTCTCACCTAGCAGTAAGAAGGGTCACTGGTTCAAATCCCAACCACGACACTACCTGCCTGGAGTTTGCATGTTCTCCCTGTGCCTGTGTGGGTTTCCTCCGGGTACTCCGGTTTCCTCCCACAATCCAAAGACATGCCGGTAGGTAAATTGTCTTCTGTTCAAAATTGGCCCTAGGATATGAATGGGGACCTTGGATTGTGGGCTCCTTGAGGGTAGGGACCAACATGAGTGTGCAATGTACAGGTAGACACTCACTCAGGTTGAACTGGATGGACTGGTGTCTTTATTCAACCTAACTAACTATGAAATCTCCTGCTGTCAAGTCAGTGTATGGCCTTAGTACTGGAAGGAAGGTATCATCATTACCTGGTGGGAAATCCAGGTTTTGTCTTATTGGCATTAGCGGACCTGGAGAGGAAGAGATTTTAAATTGGTGAAACATTTTACTATAAATTTGTGGCATGTTTCCAATTAATGGGTGCTGTTTGCAGATGTCCGGTAGTCCTTGACCACCTTTCAGTTAGGGTAGAGTCAATCTTGCAAAGCTCGGTCTGGGTCTTGACTCACCCCAAATGAACTCAGTACAGGATTTGCGAAATGAAGCAAAAAATGATTGCGGCAATTTTACAGGGACCGTCTGTAGGACATATAGTAGTTTTGGTAGGATGGTCATTTTAATAATAGATATTCTACCGAATGATGAAAATGGTCCTGTCGACCATGATTTGAGATCTTTTTGAATATTTCAGAGGATTTGGATATAATTCTTGCTGTATAAGTCAAATAACTGGGCCGGTATTTGGATTCCAAGATACGTAATTGAATTTGGTTGCCATTTGAACAGGAAATTTGTTTGGCGTTGCGATTGGATCTCTTTTGTCAATGATATATTTACTGCTTCTGATTTAGCGAAGTTGAGAACAAAGTGGGAACAAATATTAGCGGGAAGAGTGGGCATCCCTGACGTGTCCCGTTGGAGATGGCGAAGTCACTCGACAGACGGCCATTGACTTGCACCCTAGCTGTTGGACTTGAATATAATGCCAGTATGAATTGTAACATACGTTCTCATATGCCGATTGCTTTGAAAACTTCTATGTAGTCCCATGCCACCCTGTCGAATGCCTTCTCTGCGTCCAAGGAAAGAAAAAATCTGTGTTGGGGAGTTGAAGTCAGCCATTTATGTACATTAATCGCTTTCAGGGTATTGCCTCTTGCCTTTCTCCTTGGTATAAAGCCTACTTGGTTTAAGAGAAATAAGATTAAATAGAAGGGGTAAGAGACTATTGGCTAGAATTTTTGTGTAAATTTTGAGGTCCACATTCAATAAGGAGATTGGTCTATAATTGGAAACTGACATTGGGTCTTACATTTTGGGAGTACAGTAATATGTGCTGTTAAAAGGTCTCTGGGAGGAGGGTTGTCTGCAGAAAAGGTATTAAATGCATTGAGAAAATGTGGATGAAGCGTATCTATAAATGCCTTGTATTACCCTACCTGGGCTCTTGTCTGGTTTTAATTGTTTAAGGACAACTTCTAGGTCTCTGACAGTGGTTGTTCCAAGTCTAAGCCCACGTACACACGGTCGGAGATTTCCACAACCAAATCCGTCGGATTTTGTCCGTCAGATTTAGTCTGACGGATTGTGTCCGAAAGTGTTGCATACACACGGTCGGACTAAGTTATCGAAAAATCCGATCTTTCAGAACGTGATGACGTAATTTCGTTACAATGGGACTAGATTCAGGCTAGTAGCCAATAGCTTTGATGTAGGAATTTGATCTGAGCATGCGTGGCACTTGGTCCGATCAAAATTCTCTACACATGATCGGATTACGTCCGACCGCCCCAGTTGGTCGGGAAATATTTCCAACATGTTGGAAAATTGGGTCGGACGGAGATTCGGACGGAATCAGTCCGATTCATACCACACACAGTCGGATTATCTGACGACACGGTCCGATAAGACGCATTCCGACGGATTCTCCGACCATGTGTAGGCGGCATTAGGCTTCCACGTCCGAGAGAGGCTTGGGACAGTGTTGGGAGAGGAAGTCTCTAATTTCTCAATTTTCAGCTTTCAGTGCTGATGCACTTTGAATGACAATTGCGCGGTCATACAACACTGTACCCAAATGAAATTTTTATCATTTTTTTCCCACAAATAGAGCTTTCTTTTGGTGGTATTTAATTACATCTGGGAGTTTTATTTTTTGCTAAATAAACAAAAAAATTAGCAAAATAAAAAATAATAAAAAATCATGTTTAATAGTTTGTTATAAAATTTTGCAAACAGGTAATTTTTCTCCTTCATTGAAATGCGCTGATGAGGCGGCACTGGTGGGCACTGATAGGCACGGTTAAGGTGGCACCGATAGGCACGGTTAAGGTGGCACCAATAGGCACAGATAAGGCGGTACTGATAGGCACAGATAAGGCAGCACTGATGGGCACAGATAAGGCGGCACTGATGGGGAAAGATGGGCACAGATAAGATGGCACAGATGGGTGGCACGGATGGGTGGCACGGATGGGCACGGATAGGTACCACTGATAGATGGGACTGATGGGCACTGATAGGTGGCTCTGATAGGTGGCACTGATGGGCACTGGTAGATGACACTGATGGGCACAGATATGTTGCATATGAGGTGCAGCACTGTTGTTGAGGCAGATTGTGGGCACTGATAGGAGGCACTGTGGGCACTGATAGGTGGCACTATGGGCACTGATGGGTGCCACTATGGGCACTAATGGGTGGCACTATGGGCACTAAGGGGTGGTACTGATGGGTGGCACTTTTACTATAAGTAGGTTGCACTGGCAGGGGGCAGGTGGGCACTGATGACTTGGCCGTGATCGGGACTAAAGTCCCTCTCATGGCCGCTGGCGATCAGCTTTTTTTTTTCTCCTCGCGCTGTCAGCGCGAGGAGGAAAAATAGCCGATTACCGGCTCTGTTGTGATCACACGGTCAGCTGTCATTGGCTGACAGCTGATCACGTGGTAAGGGGTCGGGATCGACCCCTTGCTCCGATCCATGATCAGGCGAGTCTCATAGACTCGCTGATCACAGAGCGTGCCGTGCATGCCCCTCAGGGGGCGCGCAGCCCGCTCGCGCACGGGACGACGTCAATAGACGTAGTTCCGGCAAAGCAGGTCCACGCTGTAGCCATCATTCGGCTATAGCGCGGATCTCAAGCGGTTAACTGGAGTCTTATTACTGCGTTTGTCAGGGGAACATTCACACTAATATTGAGCTGTGTATAATATTGGACAAATTGGTCCGCTATTTGGTCATTGGGGGTTAGTTTTATCCCTGCCAAGTTGTTTATACAATGAATCGTCGTTGTAGATTTTTTTTTCGCCCTGAGTGATCTTGAGAGTAGTCTACCTGCTTTATTACCATATTTGTAGAACAATTTTTGTGATAATATAAAGTTACATTTCATTCTTTTATTCAGTTCATCTACCAATTCAGTCCTGGCAATAGCAATTAATTCTCCTCGTATAGTACATTTATGGGCCTCCCATTTTGTCATTGGGGAGATTTCTGGGGCATTATTATCTTGGAAGTATTGTGTAAGTTGGTCTTGAATTGTAGATGCTATCAGGGTATCCATAAGCAGGGACGGATCCAAGTGCCATATTGCAGAGTGAGTCTGGGATGTCGTTAATTCAATGGACATGGTAATAGGATGATGATCCGATTTGAACATTGGCTCAATGGTAGCTTTGAGGAGCATGGGGAGATCTCTTTGAAAAATGTAGTTAAGTCTGGAATATTAGTCATGTGGGTTAGAGTAAAAGGTGTAATCTCTTTCCTGAGGATTTAGTGTGCGCCATGAATCGTGTAGTGCTAATTCTTGGAGCTGTTTTTTTATTGCACACAGTGCATTAAAGGGTAATTTGGATGTACCAGAAGATGTGTCTAGAAATGGGTTCAGTGGGACATTAAAATCTCCACCTACTATCAGTGTACCCTCCTGAAAAGATGTGAGTCTTTGTAATGTGCGTCTGAAAAAAGGCACTTGTTTGACATTAGGAGCGTATACATTAGCTAGGGTAAGGCGTTTACCTAACAGTGAGCCTTTGATGATCAAGAAACATTCTTCTTCATCTAAGAGGGAGTCTGCTATTTGCAATGGACAATTTTTCATGAGAAGGACAGAAACCTCCTCTGCTTTGAATTCCCTATTGGTAGCGTGTAATGCCGTTGGGAAATGGGGGTTAGGTTTAGGAACACAATTTGCTTTAAAATTTGTTTTTTGGAGAAACTAGATGTCTGCCTTGATGTTACACATAGACAGAAGAATTTGAGAGCGTTTAGGGAGGCTATCTTGGTACCGTTTTTGTGCCTACTGTTAAGCTGTTTAGCTTTCATGTTCATGTGACATTATGTGTTCTGGGCAATGCCTCTACTGTAAAGGCAAAAAAAGGGGGGGTAGGTCGCGCTATGGAGCAATTAGCCAAAAAAATAATATAAATAAAATATGATGCTGGTATGAGCAGCCTCTATTGATTTCCACCCAATTTGGAACAGTGGAATGAAGAAAGAGAGAGGAATAGATATGGCGCTATACCAATTCTGGCTAAAACGACATAAATAAATAAATAGATCTAATTTACATAGATTTATCAGCGTGCTGGCAATTAATAAAAATGATAAAATTAAAAAATAGGAATAAAACCATAGGATGTGAAGGTGAAAGTGCTTATCAATAAATCATAAAAAATGTATGAACCATAAATAACTGTTACAACATACTGTTCCTTAGTTTCAAATATTAAAGTGCAAGTGGCAGTGAAAATACATGTGCCAATATTTGAGTCCACAAAACCAAAAAATTATATCTGCATATGTGCATATGATAAATAAAACACCATAAAAAAACCATAAAAAATGGAAATTTATGTTGGGTGTAGAGAGGAGGAGTGCAACAGGAGCAAAAAAACACTATGAGGAGTTAGTAATTGTTGAACTGTGGGGGAAAAGTGGAAGGATATAGGAATAGTTTAAACCCTGGACAAGGAAAAGGGAGGGCGTTGGTTTGACTGTAGTTTTGCAAGCATGAGCTATAGAAGCTGGGGAGTACAGAAGTACTTCCGGTGACTCGTGAGCCTACCCACTAGTCCGATTTTGGTTTGAACCCACAAATAGGTGCATCCGGGTTGGGTTAGTTGTGCAATGGGGAATATGATCCAGATGAATCTGGAACTACCCTCAAAACCACTGTGTGGGAGGCTAGGTTGACTCTCGTGTAAATAGAAATATGTCAGAATGGGTCTTGACCCACTAACTGAGGGAATACAATGTGGTATGTGAAGATGGTTCTTACGAGGCTGGTGGGCCTTATTAATTGGGAGTTCATGTACAGTATGTTTTACAAAAGAATGTGCTGTAAGATTTAGCTCCTACATAAGTGTTTTATATTATGGATCTCAAATATGAGAGGGATGATGTGTTGGGGTGATGTGATGTGAGCATGTGCCTCAAAACCTCCAGATTGTTGTAAGTGAGATTCAGTCTGATTTGTTCACAGCATTATCCAGAAAGTTCTATTAAACTATGGCCTCATTCAGAGACGAACATGGTGAATTGAGGACTTCTATGAGCAAAGGGATATGCTCTGAGCAACCAGGAACAATATAACAAAGAACATTAAATCTGATAACAGTAAGACCTTAATGATATAAAAATTCAAAAAGCAATTCACCTATAAAATTCAGAACCTGAGATACCCCTAATGATGGCTACAAGGCTCATTTAAACATCATGTGCTAAGCATATTGTGTGTAGTAACCTAATGTTTGCATGCTAACTAAATTTCTACTAAGGGTGAGCGGGAAAATGATTGACAAGTCAAACTGGACAGTTTTCACCTTATGTTGATGGGGCCTAAACCCCAATAAGTCATCGGTGAGACTTGACCTTGACACCCCTGTTCACCACTGGAGATTGTAGTGCCTGGTAATATATAAGGCTGTGATCGGTCATTCTGGTCTGAGAGGGCACGGTATAAAAAAGGGCACATTCTACCTTCCGGGTATATATACGTTGATCGATAAGTGAATCTGACAGGAAATCTTGTGTGTGTGTGTCATCTAGGCACTATTATAAGGGTTTACCAGTATGTAATTTTTAGAGATGACATAAGTTAGGTGCGAGTTCTGGAGAGTAAGAAACTGCTAGCTGTCTGGGTTTTTATCATTAGCGACCTTGCCTATAGGGATATGGAGAAGGCTGTTTGCAGTGCTACTCTCCCCTTGATCTAAATTCAAGAACATTAGCCTTAGCCCCCTAAAGAAGAATATCATGGAAATGGCCTAGTATCCTGGTATGTACTCTCTATAGTAAAAAGGATACATCCCTAATCAGTGCAGGCATAGGCCTTTAAGTAAAAGCAGGACTTTAGTGTAAAAAGTCTGAAGAGGTCTCTGATGTCAGGTATAGAAATTATTTTACCAATGTCTAGAAGTGTGGCAACCAGTTGTGTTTGAATAGCATCTATGCCGGGTTTCATTCCTGTCGGGGCTATACTTGTAAGTGTTGTAGTCAATCTAAACCCTAACAATGGGTGAACTTAGTGTAGCCGGGGTATCTATTTGGCAAATAACTGATAAAACGGAGCTTGGGTAAACTAAGCAGTGTAGGGTTAAGAAACAACTTAACTGACAAACGAATACTGTTCAATGCTCCTTTGGATGGTCAGGTCATCTGTCGATCCCTTCTGGCTCTGTGTGTATGCGGAGGTTTAGTCGGGCTGTTGATTGAAGAGGGATGTGAGCCTGGGTGTTGCGACCTAGTTTCTGAGTGTGATCTGTGTCTGCGATAGCGGACGTCTTGGGTCTCCATCGGTTTGGATCTGCAGTGAGGCATGTGAGACATAGGAGGATAAAACTCTGCTTACCACTCAGGGACCTCCGTGAGTGGGATCTCCAGTGTCTCACAAAAATGTTGGAGGTCTTCTGGGACTCTGAGGAGAGTGGAGTGTCCTTGTGTTGTGGCAGCGAGGCAGAAGGGAAAGTTCGAACGATAGGTGATACCTTTCGTGTGGAGAACTTCCAGTAGTGGTCTCAATTCCCTCCTGCGCTGAAGTGTTATATTTGAAAGATCCTGGAATATGCAAAGCTCCATGCCATTGTGTAGTAATGGAGCCAAAATATGGGCTTTCCTCAGCAGCTGCTATTTGAGGCGATAATCCACTATACAGCATACCACATCCCTAGGTGGGTCTTCATCCTTTCCCTTGGGTCTCAGTGCACGGTGGATGCGTTCCATGGTGATTGGCATATCCCTTGATCTCTCCAGCATATTGTTAAAGAGGTTTGTGACTTCAGCCTGAAGGTGTTCTGCGTCAATGTTCTCCGATAAGCCCCTCAAACAGAGATTGTGGCGTGTCCACAATTATCCAAATCTTCTAGATGGAGGTTCATATCTCTGGCCGCGTACACACGGGCGGACTGTTCGCCCAACCTTGTCCGCTGAACAGTGTTTGGGCGGACAGTCCGCTCGTGTGTGGGCTTTCAGCGGACAGTTTCAGCGGACAGTTTGACGGACAAAGTCTTTCGGAAATTCCGAAAAACTGTCCGCTGAAACTGTGTTTGAGCGAACAGTCCGCCCGTGTGTAGGCTACTTTCGAAATGAGCAAACTGTTCCCGCTCGGAGGAAAGTCTGCTCATTTCGAGCGCGTGTGAAGGTAGGCGGGGCCCGCAACGGAGACGTCGCGGGCTCCGCCGCCTGGAATGGGCTTAAAGGGGAACCCCAACGCCGAAAAAAATCGGCGTGGGGGTTCCCCCAAAGTCCACAACAGACCCTTGTCCGAGCACGCTACCCGGCCGGCCAGGAAAGGGGGGCGAGCGAGCGCGCCCCCCCTCCTGAGCCGTACCAGGCCGCGTGCCCTCAACATGGGGGGGTGCCTTGGGGAAGGGGGGGCCACGCGGCCCCCCCACCCCAAAGCACCTTGTCCCCATGTTGATGAGGACAAAGGCCTCTTCCCGACAACCCTGGCCGTTGGTTGTCGGGGTCTGCGGGCTGGGGGTTATCGGAATCCGGGAGCCCCCTTTAAGAAGGGGGCCCCCGGATACCGGCCCCCCACCCTATGTGAATGAGTATGGGGTACAATGTACCCCTACCCATTCACCTGTGAAATAAAGTACAAAAAAAAACACAACACAGAGAAAAAATATTTTATTGCACAGCTCCGGGGGTCTTCCGTCTTCGGGGGTCTTCTCGCCGGACTCCTCCGCTATCTTCGTGTAGCTCTTTTACTAGCGGAGGAGCCCGGCTTTCTTCCTCCCCGCCGCCGGCCTCTTCTCCCGACTTCGGGGGTCTTGTCCCCCTCTTCGGTTCTTCTGCCGGGCCACCGCGCCTTCTTGTAGCTCTTTTGCAGGCGGTGGCCCGGTCTTCTGTCGCCGGCGAGAAGACCCCCGAAGACGGAAGACCCCCGGAGCTGTGCAATAAAATATTTTTTCTCTGTGTTGTGTTTTTTTTTGTACTTTATTTCACAGGTGAATGGGTAGGGGTACATTGTACCCCATACTCATTCACATAGGGTGGGGGGCCGGTATCCGGGGGCCCCCTTCTTAAAGGGGGCTCCCGGATTCCGATAAGCCCCCCGCCCGCAGACCCCGACAACCAACGGCCAGGGTTGTCGGGAAGAGGCCCTTGTCCTCATCAACATGGGGACAAGGTGCTTTGGGGTGGGGGGGCCGCGTGGCCCCCCCTTCCCCAAGGCACCCCCCCATGTTGAGGGCACGCGGCCTGGTACGGCTCATGGTACGGCCCCCTTTCCTGGTCGGCCGGGTAGCGTGCTCGGACAAGGGTCTGTTGTGGACTTTGGGGGGACCCCACGCCGATTTTTTTCGGCGTTGGGGTTCCCCTTTAAGTCCATTCCAGGCGTCTCCTTCGCGGGCCCCGCCTACCTGTACACGCGCTCGAAATGGGCGGATTTGCCTCCGCCTTACGTGGGCGAGTCCGTTCATTTCAAAAGTTGAGCGAACTGTTTGGCAAACAGTTCGCTGAAACAGTCCGCTCAAAAAGTGCCGTGTGTGGCCATGTCCATCCATGCTAATTTTGAGCGGACTGTTTGCCGAAACTGTTTGACAAACAAAGTTGGGCGAACAGTCCGCCCGTGTGTACGCGGCCTCTGAGTTGCCTAATGTGTGTATCTAAAATCTGGTGATTTCTGCTAATCGCTGGGGATTGTAATGCTGCTGTTTTCTCCACCGCCTGTACTCTGCCTGTGAAGTTTGATCTGCAGGTCCATGATGGCTGCCGTCAAGGTGTCCTTGATGTCCACTGTCACAGCGGGAAGATCATTTAGGCTGGGCTGTTGATGCGGGGAAAAAACAATCCCTCCATTAGCGATATCCTTCTGGGAGGTAGCGGCGGTCCCATTAGAGCCGCTCACTTGTCGCTTTTGTTTCAAAGCTTTTTTTTTTTTTTAATTATAAGAGGAGCCAACATAGCAGGTTACGGAGGTAGAATGTACCAAATACAAAGATAGATAACTTGGTTACAATGAATATACCTGGGAATAACAAAGGGTCCTGGAGATAACCCTGCATCTGTTGTGGTCCCTTATCTAAGCGATAACAAGATTTTTGTTGCTTAACATTGGATCCAGAAGAACCAAAACTACAAAAAAAACTGAGAAAGTACACAATTGCGTTATCTTCATGCTCTTCTATCTCAGTAGTGTTTTGGGAGGGAATTACTTTATTGCTCAACACATTTCGGATACGCCACTAGCCTCGAACTAAAATACTAGCTAAGGGATGAAGTAGAGATTAGGGTCTAGGTGAGCAGAGCTGCATAGTCCGGGGAGTTGCAGAAGTGGTGCCAACACGCCCAGATTTTCCAATAGTTAAGCGGAGTGTTTTTCGCTTGATGTATGAGCTCTTCTATTTTGGCCACTCTGGAAATACGCTGGAACCAGTCAATATTGGTAGGGGGTGTGTTGGATTTCCATAGAACCGGGACGCACATTTTCACTGCGTTAATGAGATGTTGTGCTAAGGATCGTTGGTATGTTGCTTTTGAAATTGGGATATGGTGGAGGAGCATTTGTGCTGGTGAGAATTCTATGGGGAGTGTAGTAATTTTGTGAGTAATGTGGTGTATGTCTTTCCAAAATGGTTGGATTCGAGGGCAGGACCACCAGATGTGTAGGAGGGTTCCTATGTAATCGGAGCACCTGCAACACGTAGGAGGTATGTTGGGGTCACATTTGTGCGATTTGGAAGGAGTCTTGTACCATTTTGTGGCTAGTTTGAAACCGTTTTCTTGTACAGAGACGTTGGTGGATCCCTTGTGTATGTGAGAGTAAATGGTTTCCCAGTCTCAATCCGTTAAGGACAAAGATAAGTCTGATTCCCAGCTGCGGGAATCTTATTAGATTTGGGACTAAATTCTGAAAACAAGATCGACTAGACGCTGGATATGACATGATGTTGTGGTTCAGTCATGCCGCACAGAGTTTCAAAAGGAGTGAGAGACCTGGAGAAATCGTGTTGGTTCTGGTGATGAGTCAGGAAATGCCGTATTTGAAAATACACCCATTGTGGAAGGGGCACCTTAAGTCCTGACGTGTGATTTCTGAAAGTGTTAGAAGTTGTCCATTGGAGAAAAAATGTCGGGAAAGTATTTCTGGGTACAGCCATATATTTTTGAGAAAAGCGCCAGATTGACAGATCGGGAAGTCTGGACTATGTCAGATTGGGGTCAGGGGACTACGGTGTGAAGAAACATGGTGCATTTGGCAAGATGTTCAGAAAGCTTGTAGAGTACCGGAAAATAACGGATGTTGTTTGCATACCTGGGGGATGTGTTTAGGTTCCATCCAGGGCAAATGTCGTGTCGGTATCGGGGATAGTGCATTTTCCAGTTGTACCCATGCTTTCGCAGGAGCAAGGACCTTCCAGTCTACTATTCTGGACAGGTGGCAGGCCCAATAATATTTCTTAATGTCTGGGAATCCAATCCCACCTTTTGTTTTAGGCAATGTCAGTCTATCATAGCTAAGCCTAGGCCTTTTACAGTCCCATAGGAAGTTGGTGCAGATAGCTTTGTAGGAGTTGAAAAAGGCCGTAGGTAGCTTTATGGGTATCGTTTGTAGTATGTAAAGGAGGCAAAGGAGTATGTTCATTTTAACTATCAATGCCCTGCCGAACCACAAGAAAACTCCTGTGGACCAGGTTTTAAGGTATTTTTGATGTTCAGAAGAAGAGGAAGGTAATTGCAGGAATATAGGTCGTTAATATTGGAGGTTAGTTTTATTCCTAAATAGGTGATCGCCATGCTACTCCATTTAAAAGGGAAATTTTCCTGACACCGCTCCACTGCTTCTTTGCTTAGGGAGATGCTGAGAGCTTCGGACTTAGCAAAGTTGATTTGCAGATTGGAAATGTATTTAAATGTGTCAAGATCCTTGAGGAGGTTGGGTATTGTAATGTGTGGTTCCGTAAGAAATAAAAGGATGTTATCTGCAAAAAGCAGCTATCTTTTGAGTGGTGTTGGCTATCAATACCCCCATAATGTCTTGGTTTGCTTTAAGTCGATTGAGGAGGGGTTCTAGGGTGAGGACAAATAGCAGAGGGGATAGTGGGCATCCCTGGCGAGTCCCATCGGATATGGAGAAGGCATCCAACAGATGGCCATTAACCCTAACCTGGGCCTTTGGCGAGGTGTAGAGGGCCATGATATGAGATATGAATCATTCTGGTAGGCCTATCCGTTTAAGGACCTCGACCATGTAGTCCTATACCACTCTGTCGAACGCCTTCTTCGCATCCAGAGAGGAGGAAACCCTGATGCTTGGAAGAGGACAACCATTTATGTATGTAGATAGCTTTGATTGTATTGTTTGTTGCCTCTCTCCCAGGAATGAAGCCGACTTGGTCAAGCCAGATAAGGTCTGGCAAAAGAGACAAGAGACGGTTAGCTAGGATCTTGGCATAGATTTTTAGATCAACGTTTAGCAAGGATATAGGTCTATAATTAGATACAAGGGATTCATCTTTATTTGTATGTAGGTTATAAAGATTCTTGTAGTAATGGACAAATTGTTCAGCAATCTGGTGAGTTGATGAAACCTTGTTTCCTAAAGTGTCTTTTGTTGTGTGGATGGATGTAGTGGCCTGCTGTTTACGGAGTGCTCTGGTCAACAGCTTACCTGACTTGTTGCCAAATTCATAAAAGGCCTTACGTGAAAGGATATAATTCCTTTTGATTTGTGCGTTTAGTATGTTTAGAAGATCTTGTCTGGCCTGACTGAGTTTGTGGATGGAGTTCCTAACCTGGGATAATTTATGAGCCCTTTCCAGTGTTCGAATTTTGTTTGTTAGATGTAAGATTTGGGCATTCCTTTCTTTTTTCCTTTTGGCTGCAGCAGCTATCAGCTCTCCTCTGATAGTGCTTTTGTGAGCCTCCCACAATAACATGGGGGAGATCTCTGGGGGATAATTTTCCGTGAAGTAGAAGGTTAAGCGGTCTTTTATTGAGGCGGCAATGGCGAGGTCCATTAATAGGGAAGGATCGAGACGCCAAATCAGGGATTTGGGCTGGTTTTTGCCTAATTTCAAAGTCATGGAGATTGGGTGGTGATCGGACAGGAATCTGGGATCTATGGTAGCATCAATAAGGCTAGGAAGATCTCTCTGTGACAGGAATAGATCATCTATTCTGGAGTGACTGTTGTGTGGAAAGGAGAAAAATGTGTAGTCTTTTTCTTGGGGATTTAAGGTACGCCATGAGTCGTAGAGACTAAGCTCTTGTAGGCATAATTTAATAGCACTTAATGCTTTGTACGGTAGTGAGGATCATCCAGTAGAGGAGTCTTGGATTGGGTTGAGTGGAACATTAAAATCTCCTCCCACGATAAGGATACCTTCTTGAAAATCGGATAGTTTGGTAAGGACTGAAGCGAAGAAGGCTGCATGTCCTGAATTAGGGGCATATATATTTGCAAGCGTAATACGTTTGCCTAGTAGTGTGCCTTTCTTGAAGAGGAAGCATGCATCTGAATCACGGAGGGTGTTTTCTATATGAAAAGGGCACTGCTTTGCTATGAGGATGGAGACTCCTTTCGATGTATTGTCAGGATTAGTGGCGTCTAACACTGTGGGGAACTTGTGATTCGAGAGTTTCGGAGTTGAATTTGATTTAAAATGAGTTTCCTGTAGGAAAACTATATCAGCTCTACTCTGTTGGAGGGATAAGAGTACCTGGGATCTTTTTTCTGGTATATTTAGCCTGTGCGCATTCAAGGAAACTATTTCAAATCTGATGTCTGGGCCGCGTTGGCACGCGGCATTGTGTGTGGATTTGAGGGCTTAAGTCGGGGTAGTTTTTGAGGCCCAGCTAATCTTGATGAGGTGATTTGACTCATTTGTGGAGTAAAATGTGAAGTGAATTTGTTGCCTTGCTCAGAGACTAGGTATATGTGTGTAAGGGTAAATAGTGGGTTCCAACTAAGGGTATTAAGCATGTTAGGTCTGTGTTAAAAATATTTTGAGTGTAAGGTCAATATGGCGGGTTTGGATCAAAAACACTTTAATGTCTATCGCCTTAATCGAGAGCAATCACTGAGACGGGTTGTTTGAGTGTGGTGAGGTAACCAGTTAGGTCCGTGTACAAATTACACGATATACGCAAGTTAATTTCCGGGGAAGAGCAAGAACCAGCTTGCTATTCCAGTGTATAAGTGAGGGGTTCTATGAAGAACTTATAACCAGATAGTCAGTGGAGCGGAAATATTATTAGGAGGTTTTGGGAATTGTGTGAGTAGTCCACTGTGTTTGGAGAGCGTTTGAGTCGACTGGAGAGGAGGTGGAGATATTCATGTCCCTACCCGCCCATCGGGCAGAGGCTGAGTACTGTCTATGTCTATAGTATGCAAGAGGCCCACTGGGTGTGTTCTTATGACCCCGAGGGTTTGTTGAGTGTTCCTGGGAGCTGGGAGGGATTTGTGTGCTTAGATTGTATCTAACGTGGATCGAGGGAAGTCTATTCGGCAAAGAAGGGGTGGGCCAAGTTTTATACATCGGGTCTGCGCCCCGTGTACTTTACTGTGTAATGTCAGACTGTATGGGATATTGTTGGGTAAACACTGGGTAAGGTGCGGATCACCTATGATCATGAACAATGAATGCTATGTGTGTACAGGCGTTTATTCAAGGTGTACAGTTAAGCAATGGCGTAACTGTACACCTTGAATAAAACTCAACGGTCTAAGTAAACTGCATTAATGGGAAAACCAAAACATGAACTGCTCCACTGGGACCAAGAAAAAAAGGAAGGGGGGGAGTATCCATGTTATACCAAGGTCCCACTAGGGTGTGTGTGACAGGCTCGGAAGGTAACCTCATGATCAAAGCAGATCGTTCCTACTGGGATGCCGTGTGTAAAAAAAAAAAAAAAAAAAAAAAAAAAAGTCCATCGTTTAATCCAGGGACCATTCTAAGTCTCGTGATTTAAGCCATTCAGAAAGCTGTACCATTTGAGAGCTCTGACAGGTTTTTGCTTTCAGCCTTGTGGTCTGGGCAGTCAGCTGATGTAGACTATGATCAGAGAGCGTCACATGGTCCTCCCTGGTTTGGAAGGGGTATGGGTCACGTAAAGGGCCCGTGAAATTGTTGGGACACCGGCAAGCCATGTGATTCTTCTGAGCTGTCTCAAACCAGGGGAGTGCCTATAGTCTAGGGTGTAATCTCTGCGGATCGTTAGATACCCCTACTTTTGCGGTTAGATGTTTTGGAGACGGGAGGGAGTGTGACTGAAAGTTTGCAGAGAATATTGACTGCGTGGTGGGTTGGAGAGGGCTAAAACCGCCCACCGGCTGACATCAGCTTCTCTCGTAAGTCGGCAAAACCTGAGACCAACACATAATCAAGTACCTTGTTATTATATACTGTGACTTTAAAAATGGTCGGTTTGGGGGGGCGTGTCCAGATGTAGAGGGGGGAAGACGTGTTGCTGAGGAGCTCCGCGGATCCTGCTTTAATCCGTCGCCATCCTGCATTGCGACAGCCTGGAGAGTTTGGAAAGTTTCCATACTAGCTACCAGACATCTCTCCCATCTAACCCAGCAGAAATTGGCCAAATCGGCCGTACGGGAGCGGTTCCACGCCGCGGGGACCTGCCGCCATTTTGAGGCCTACAGAGCCTCCGCAATCCACGGGCTCACATACCACGATCGGCGGACCAGGAGGCGGCGAATCCGGCCATCTCAGTGCCGGCTGACCCTGGGAGCGTGCTGAGCTGTGTGGGGCCCTCATAGGCTGTCGGAAGACCCGTCAGCGGCCGATTCTGGGCGCCCGAGGCCCGCCGCCATCTTGCGGCCTACTCCACCACGATCAGCCTCCGGACCCCTATCAGGTACTGTGATTGTCCTGGGCAGGCTTGCTCCCACCTGGCCATCATCTCTGCCCCGGCCGTGCCAAGCCGGGCTGCCTCCCTTGTGCCACCCCCCTGTGCCCCAGTAGCACTGGACCCCCCCTCTCTGTTATACCACCTCTGCCCTGGCAGTGGGGGTCTGTATCTCTTGTGAACTTGTTTGTGCACAGCAATGCTGAACTACCTCCTTGGGCTATTGTCTATGCTGCAGCAATACTGAACTGCATCCCTGCACTAATATTTGTGCCATAGCAATACTGAACTGCATCCCTGTACTAACATTTGTGCCACAGCAATACTGAACTGCATCCCTGTACTAACATTTGTGCCATAGCAATACTGAACTGCATCCCAGTGACACCATCTGTGCCGCAGTGGTACTGCACTACCCCCCCCCCCCCCCCCCCCCCTGGGCTACTGTCTGTCCCCCTGGCCAACTTCTGTGCCACAGCAATACTGAACTGCCTACCTGTGCTATTTTCTATGCTACAGCAATACTGGACTGCATCCCTGTACTAACATCTGTGTTATAGAAATGCTGCACTGCATCCCTGTGACATTGTCTGTGCCGCAGCAGTATTGAACTACTTCCCTGCTCTATTGTATGGGCCGCAGCACTACTCTACTGCCTAACTGTGCCTACATCTGTGCCATAGAAACACCGAACTGCATTCCTCTGCTAATGTCTGTGCCACACCGATACTGAACTGCCTTCCTGGGCTGCCGTCTGTGCCACATCAAGGCTGCACTGCCCCCCTGTGCTATCATTTGTGCCACAGCAATACTGAACTGCCCCCCTGTGCTACCACCTGTGCAACAGCAATACTGAACTACTTCCCTGTACTGCCATCTGTGTTTCAGCAATGCCAACCCGCCTTCCTGTGCCATCATCTGTGTCCCGGCAGCACTGACCTGTTGTTTTGGGCATGAAAGGAGGCAAGCACAACTCCAGACAGAAGACTTCCTCTGCCCCGGCATCATCCCCGCAGCACGCGGGGCAGCCCCCTTCTGTTAACGCCAACATGGCGACCCAAACTCCGCCACAGGATCCGGCTACCGTGGAGGAAGACAGATTTCAGGTGCTGATGCAAGCTATCTAGGGCTGCAAAACGACCCTGACAGCAAAAATCGACCTCCTACAGACGGATGTGGGGTTGGTGCGCCGCGATATGGACAAGTTTCGGGAGTGAATGGGGGAGGTTGAGCGGCGGGTGGGTGACATTGAAGATACCCTCAGGGATCACCGGGCCTCCCTCCATACTCTCCAGGTGCGGGTGCGGGTGCGGGCGCTGGAGTCCCGAGCAGAGGACAGTGAAAATAGGAGCAGAAGGAACAACCTCCGCGTGGTGGGCCTACCGGAGGGAGAGGAGGTACAGGACCCTGCAACCTTTGCTGAGCATCTTCTCCGCACTCTTCTACCAGCAGCGGTGTTCTCTCCTCACTACGCGGTGGAGAGGGCCCACAGGATGCCATCCGTGCAGGGACCACCCGGTGCCCCACCTCGCACCTTTATCATGCGTCTACTAAACTTCAGGGATCAGGATTTAGTCCCCCGCGAGGCGCGGAAAAATCCCTGAGCTGCGGTTTTCAAATGCCCGTCTCATGCTATTCCCGGACTACTCCATTGAGACAAAGCGGCAGAGGAAGACTTTCGACCATGTCAAGGCCCAGTTACGTGCGAGAAATATCAAATATGGTATGCTGTTCCCTGCATGCCTTTGGGTGATCGATGGGGAGTCCACCCGCTACTTTACTTCGCCAGAAGAGGCTTCACAATGGCTGGTCACTCTACCCAGGCCCCGGTAACTATGGTGTCCTTTACAACCTATGCTTCTACTGTTGTTCCATGATGTCTCCTGCTCTTTTTCCCCTCCCCCTTATTCACTGATTTCTCTGATGTACCACTCTACTGAGGAGTACTGTGTGCCTTAGGCCCCAGTGTGTGTGGGCCTCGAGCTCTACTACTTGGGTCAGTTGTCCCCCTGCCTGAGACGTCATGGCTCATCCCCCCCTCTCCCTCCCCGGATCCTGGCTTCTACTGGTGCTGGGCCTAGGAGCTGACCGGACTCACTGCCCGGTGGGGGTCCTGGACACTGTTGGGGGGTGGTGGGGGGGGAATACTCAACGTTAACAGAGTCTTCATGCAAATGGAGCGATATGCTGCAGTTATTGTTTTATGCCTTAATTTACTGTAATGTTTTTTAAGTGTGTGCCCTTTACTTTGGTCAAGTGATCCCGATTTATGAGTCTGTCTATGCTGGTCTTTTATTCTTGGTCTCCCGGGCTGGGGCTGGTGCCATGCGGACGTCAGCAACCGTGCAATTTTTGGCTCACAACTCCACCTCGGGCTACCCCTCTTAGTTCTCCCTGCGCCCCCGCAGGAGTTATACCTGATTTGCTCCGGTTGAGCTGAGTTTTGGTTATGGGAATGGGCACTCCGAGTTCCCCAACGGCAGTGCAGGGTGGGGGGGGGGGGGGGGGTTTGGGTTGTTTCATTTTACATTACTGTACATGTTGGAATGGTTTTATAGTGGTACCTTTCTCGGGTGGGACCCCCACCATTGGCAGTGGTTGCTGTTGGCAGTCGGGGCCTCTAGGCTGGTGCCAGGGAGGGGGCGGAGTGATACTTGTCTCCACTCAGGGCCAGAAATGCAGTGTTCCCCTGGCGTTCATTTGCGGCAAGTCTCGCTATGACTCAGATGAGGCTGCTGTCCTGGAACGTCCGGGGCTTGAACGATAAGTTGAAATGCTCCTTGGTATGGGCCTATCTTAAGCAACATAGCCCACATGTGTGCATCCTGCAGGAGACACACCTTATGGGGGGTAGGATCTTAAGCCTGCGGAGGCAGTGGTGGGCAGGGGTTATCACTCCACTTATTCCTGTTACGCCCGAGGGGTTAGCATATTAATACATAAATCCCTGACGTGTGAAATATTAAATGTGCAGCTGGACCCGGGGGGCAGATATGTGATCCTGCATGCTGTGATAGACACGGTGGAAATGGTAATTGTGGGCCTTTATATCCCGCCACTGGCTACCACTGCCCTGTTGAAGCTTCTGGTTCCCCTTATCTCTAGCTACCCCACTGATAACATTATTATCGCGGGTGACTTTAACATGGTTCCAAACCCTGCACTGGATAGGATGTCCCTAGGGGGTGGAGTAGACTCCCCGCTATCAAAACTGCAAACCTGTATGGCTTTACTGCTGTTTGGCGGTGGCGGCACCCAGGAGAGAGGGCCTACACATGTCACTCTACATCTTATAGAGCTATGTCACGGATTGACCTGGTGTTGGTTAGTGGCGGAATGCTCTCACGGGTGTGGGTGGTGGACATGCTTCCGAGAGAAATCTCGGACCATGCCCCCATGCTATGCACCTTTCAAATGCTGACTCCACCCATGGAGAGAATATGGCGCTTATCCAGGTACTGGATCTCTGATCCACTGGTGGAGATAGAGATTTCTAAACATATCCAGACCTATTGGCAGACAAATGCGGGTTCGACCTCAGCACTTACTGAGTGGGATGCGTTTAAGGCATATATTAGGGGGGCATACCAATCCTCCATAGCTAGGGCCCGGCACGATTCAACGATTTCCTTGGCGGAGGCTGAGGCGTCTGCCAGGGAGCTGGAGGCTCGTTTCGCCTCCACCCAGAACCCTGTTACCTATTTAGACATGCAAACGGCCTACAGGGAGGAGATGCTTATTAGGGTGGCGGGGGCAAACAAGCAACAACTGGCTCAGACGCACCGCATTTTTGAGCAGGGGGGAAAACCGGCCATTTGCTAGCCTGATTGGCTAGAGAACAACAGCCTTCCACCTCTATTGCCCGTATTCGGGGCTCGGATGGCACGGTGCTGGTGGACCCCTTACTCATAAATGCCCGGTTCGCCTCCTACTATAGTGATCTTTATAGCTCTCGAGTAGACTACTCCGAAGTGGACCTTGACCGGTTCCTGAACTGTATACAGTTCCCTACTCGTTCTCCTGAGGACCGGGACTCCTTGGAGGCCCCCATCGCGGAGGAGGAGGTTCGACAGGCACTGGGGGAACTCCAGGCGGGGAAAACTCCAGGCCTTGATGGGATTCCTCCGGAATTCTATGTGTAGTATGGGGAGGAGTTGGTCCACAGGCTGTACTCTATGATAGTCCAGTCTCTTCGGGGGGAGGCCCTACTGGCGTCCATGGTGGAGGCGATTATAGTTATACCCAAACCGGGTAAGGACCCAGAGCTGTGTTCCTCCTATCGCCCTATATCCTTACTTAATGCCAACGCCAAGGTGCTTACTAAAATCTTGGCGCGGAGATTAAATGAGGTTATCCTTACCCTGGTCCATGAGGACCAGTCGGGTTTCATGCCAGGCAAGGGTACGGATATCAACCTTCGGAGGTTATACACGGTTCTGGGATCTGATGCCCATCTGGCCCGGCGGATGCAGTAGCCTCCCTGGATGCTGAAAAAGCATTCGACTCTGTCGAGTGGGAGTATCTTTGGGGGGTTCTGCTCCACTATGGCTTTGGCCCCAGATTTGTTTCCTGGGTGAAGGCTATCTACGGTGCCCCTAGGGCACGAGTGGGCACTGGATCGGTCATCTCTCCCCCTTTTCTCCTCCGCAGGGGTACTCGACAGGGATGCCCGCTCTCTCCGGCGCTTTTTGCGTTAGCTATAGAACCAATGGCCATCATGATTACATCTTCCACGGTGATCCGTGGCATCCCCTCGGGCCCTGTGGAGGAGAAAATTTCCCTTTATGCTGATGAAACCCTTTTGTACCTCCGGGAGGTGTCCACGTCACTGAAGGAAGCCCTCTCCCTTATCGATACCTTTGGCAGGTACTCAGGGGTTCGAGTAAACTGGGACAAGTCTGTCCTGTTTGCTCTTCACCCCTCGCAGGCTGGGCTCCCGAATAGTCCCCACTGCAACTGGTCACCCAGTTTGAATATTTGGGGGTATTAATCCACAGAGACCTGTCCCGATTCATACCCCTTAACCTTGACCCGGTTCTGTCTTCACTGACTCGACAGTGCTCGGGTTGGAAGACTTTGCCTCTTTCGCCAGTGGGCAGAGTGAACTTGATTAAGATGACGGTCCTGCCCAAGTTCACCTATTTGTTTCGGCAAACTCCAGTGCATATTCCCCAGGCCTTCTTTCAGAGGCTAAATAGTCTGATTATTTCCTTTATCTGGAATGGCGGCACCCTGAGGATAGCGCAGAGCACGCTTCTGCTTCCGCTCTCTTTGGGGGGTTTGGCTTTACCGTGCTTTGTGAAATACTACTGGGCCGCGGTCTTGGTAACGGTGCGGTGGTGGCTGTCGGATGAGCTGGGTCTGGTCCACAGAGGCCCTAAGTCCAATCCCGGGGTTACCTCCTCGATGCGGACCACACTGAGGGTTTGGGATATAGTTAGGGCTAGAATAGGGAAACCGCATAGTTGGTCCCCCGATACTCCGCTGTGGGGGAACCCGCGGCTGCCCCACTTTCGAACCATTCCGGACCCGATGTTGTGGGCACGGAGCGGTATCAAAACATTGGCGAATGTTTCCTCCCTGCAGGGGTTGCTTCCATATGATGAACTGAAACGTAGGCACAGGCTACCTAACTCCATGTTTTTTAGATACATTCAGCTCCGGCATGCCTACCACGCACAGTTTCCATGTGCTATTGCTCTGGAGGCGTCCCCTGTGAAGACCATTCTGACCCTACCAAATGAAAAGAAAACGTTGTCGACCCTATATGCGGTTCTAAATAGTATTGATACATCTGTTGTCTCCCGTCTGTTCTCTAGATGGCAGCGGGATATACCGGAATTGGCGGAGGATGATTGGGAGGAGGGTGTCCAGCAACATCTACCCCTTATGATCTCCTCTAGAGACAGATACACCCAACTTAGATTTCTCCACCGAGCTTACTACTCCCCAGACCGTTTAGCCAGAATTTATCCTAATAGAACTGGTACGTGTCCTAAATGTGGCTTGGCCTCTGGCACGTTCTTCCATATTGCCTGGTCCTGTGTGCATCTACAGACCTTCTGGAGGGGGGTGGCGTCGGAGATCGGCTCTATAGGCCGATTCGATGTCCCCTGTGATCCACTACCCCTTTTATTAGGGATTGTGGACACGCTCCCAGCCCCGCAGGCTAAAAAACTATTTGTATTCTATTCAGCCTTTTATGCTAGGAAAGCTATCCTAATCAAATGGCAGGACCCTAGCCCCCCAACGGTTTCCCAATAGAGAGCCCTGATCGATGCGGCCTTACCGCTCTATAAGTTGACGTACCTGGGAAGGAACTGTCCCAACAAATTTGACAAGATATGGGGCCCCTGGATCAAAGAGAGACCACTCCCTTAATCACTGGGCTCCAGACGGTGTGGGAATCTCTAGCTGGGAGGGTGGTAGCGGTGGGGAGGGCCAGGGATTCTGTCTGCCCTTTTAAGTTGTGTTGGGATGATTTGTGTTTGCTATAAATGTTGGTATCCCACCTGTGCTGATGAGCGGCCCAAGGATCTTACTCTCTGAGTGCAATTCCGGCTTACTGGACACACTGCCTAAATGTATGCTGTAATCTGATATGTTGCTATGCTGCTTTGCCCCGGTTTGACTTTTTATTTCTCTTAATGTACCACTGTAAACTGCCATAAATATAATTGTTGAGATTGTATCACTGTTCTGACATGTACTGTGAAAAATTTAATAAAAACTTTATGTTAAAAAAAAAATGGCCTGGATCCGATCCGAGATGGACGCTTAGATCAGGAGCTCCGTCCTCGAGGCCAGCTACTTAAGCTATTTAACCCCACTTTTCTGCCCTGCCATGGTGAGGAAACCTAGAGCGACCTCCGCTACAAGGTCCAGATCACCTAGGGGATCCGACGACCTCTCCGCCCGTCAAATTCCGGAGATATTCCGTGCGCGGCCCTCAGGTAGGATGCAGGCATCCCAGGCAGAAGCGCGAAACGGTAGATCCCCGAGTGCCAGTCCTAACAGACCTGAAGCAGTGCACGCCGCCAGTCCCTGTATTGACTGGCCTCCTGGCCAAGCAGCAGCGGTGAGCATAGTCGACCTCCGCAGCGTGGCCGCAGATATCAAAAGTACCCTAATGGCGGCGATATCTGACATGCGGTCTGATATACATGCCATGACATTAAGGGTCGAGGAAGTGGAAGCAGTACAAGCAAGGCAAGATACTACTTTATGTCACGTCCAACAGATAACGGAGTCCCATGCCGTTCATCTCAGGGATATCAACAGACACCTGTAGGACTTAGACAACCGTGGAAGACGTCGTAATCTCAGAGTGAGAGGCATCCCGGAGGCCATTGAACCCTCCCAGCTATCCCAGACTGTGGCTCTGCTGTTTAACGAGATCCTTGACCGCCCTCCCACTACTCAGATTAGCTTTGAACGAATTCATAGAGCTTTGCGACCCAGATGGAGGGAGACAGATCCCCCTCGGGATGTGGTTTGCTGCCTCATGGATTTTCAACTCAAAGAGCAAATCCTACATGCGGCCAGAACACACGCTCAAGCCACAGTGCAGGGTGCCACTGTTAAAATATACCAGGATCTGTCTGGTATCACCCTTCAGAGGAGGAGGGAACTTCGCCCACTTCTCGAAGCTTTGAGAGCAAGATCCATTGTCTACAGGTGGAAGTTTCCATTTGGCCTAACAGCTTCACACCACGGCAAAACGGCGATCCTCAGAGTGCCAGAAGACCTGGATCACTTCTTCTTTACGATAGATATCCCGCCAGTTGATTTACCTGATTGGTACAGCGATTTTCGTCTCTCAACGCTTTCCCGTGCTTTCTCCATGGATGGCATAGCAGAAGCGGGTAACTTCAGCTTAGGCCGCCGCCGCCACCATCCCCTCCCCCCTCGTTCACCATCGCAAGATATTGGAGCACCAAGGAATGGAAGTCCCACGGCCTCTCCGGCGCACCGCAGGGCCCGGATTCACTGAATTAGACGTCCCGTTTGTTTGCTGCTCCCATCTGACTCTAAGGTACTGTGTTCTACTCCCTGTTTTTCTGCTACCCGTTTATCCCCCCCCCGGCCTCAGCTCTAACCTACACAATGAGACTGTCCATACGGTCCCTATAATGCTTGGCTGAGAGACTCAACATGCGTACTGCCTCACCTAGCCTGTCTACTCCTTGGACCATCTACAGACCCAGTGTTGCCCCTCACTTACTTCTCATGGCTCCCAAGATACAAGTTTAGCAAGCAGCCCCGCCAACGATTGCGCTCCTCTTCCCCTCCTCATCCCCTCCTCATCCCCCCGTCCACCACCTCTCACCCTATGACAATCTAAAGCTGTGAATGTGAATATGTATGGGTAATAATTTCTAGCAGGTCTATGCATCTCCCCTGGGTCCATCCAGCCAGGCAATAAAGGAACACATCAGACTCGCGAGTTTAGTTTTCTCTGTTTTCTCAGAGCAACGAAACCCTGCTCAAGACTTTGCCCTGACCTCGTGAACCGCCTTGTGGTAGTGTTTCCCAGGTGTACGCAAAAGCCCATGCAACGCTCCTTATGCTGGTTCTTCTATTCTGTATTTATATTCCTGCGACCCTGCTCTACCCTATTATTCCTCACCTTTTTCTTTCTGCTCCCCTCTCCGCACTTTTCTTCTCCCCTCCTTCCCCTCCTTTCCCTTTTTCTATCCTTTCTTTCTGTTTATCTAATACCCCTTTCTATAGAGAATATGCATTCGATGTCCCCGAGATTTAGGCTCAGATCCTCACCAATTTTGTCTGAGGGCCGGGAGCTTCATTCGTCTGTAAGGAGAGGGGCTGCGAGATTGTATGTTAGCTATTGTAGCCGGATGAGTGGAGGCCCTGCTCGGGAAAGAGCCTTTTTTAGTCCCCCCCGACACGAGGTCACTTAACCAGGTTGTCGGATTTAAAATAACCTCTGTTTACTTCGGCTGCCGCCGTGTCCCTATCCATTTCTAGGAGGGCACGCATGTCCTCGGACCCACTAAAACCCACTGGAGCTCGGACCCGATTATGGCCTCCTCTACTCTAGCATTATTTCTCTGTGAAGGATGGAGTGCTAAGAGAAGGTTGTACCAATGTCGACACTTCTCTACACCCCAGCTCTCCACACGAAACGACATGTCTTTATTAACAGTTCGTACTTCTGTTTCCTGAGCTTTTACAGTAACCTATGCTATTTTTGTCGCATATATTATGTTCAAGGCGTTACCTCTTAACCGTGTTTGTCAGATGGGAAGCAGTCTCTCCAAAATGTTTGCAGGTATTATATGTTGATTATAAACATATCAAGCGGTTGTTTATGTGCTTTTATAGGTAATTATTTCTTTTTGCTCACTCTATTTTCGATGTTGCTTCCCTAATCCTGGGACCTAGCTTAACGTTTGTATAGTTTGCTGAATAGTTGACACCCAAGCAGCTCTACCTCACATGCCATTCCTCCTCTCATAATATCCCTGTATCACTTTAATATCATTTTAATGTAACCTTCTTCGCCCTTTAAACCCCAGAACCTCCTTGGGTTCCAACCCGCATCTAGAATTGCTCACCGCTGCTCTATCCCTGATGTTTAGGCTGCTTGTATTAGTCCCCTTAACCTGACTACCTGAGGGACGCGGTGGCCAAACTACTGACCATTATATTTGCCTCACCATGGTTGTTCTACGCCACACGTGTGGACTGGTCTTGGGGGGAACACTGTCCCCACCTCCTCTCTTGAAGCCTCGGCAGGACCTAGAACTCCCCTCTCGGTCCGTACCCAGAACTCTGTCCCCCGAACAGAACACTCTGGTAGTCTTGCTGATCCTTACCGGTTACCTCCCATATTAGACGTAGGTTTGCAGGTCAAACCCGTCAACCGGTGGTTGCCACGACAACTTCCCTTGAAGTACCCTAGGACCCCCCCTTCTTCATCGATTTTCCTCCGCATTCCACATATCTCCCCCTCCTCCTCCTCTCCCACACACCTTCACGGACAGATCCCCCTTCTTCTCCCCTCCTACCACTACCCCCGCTTTACGCCCCCCTTTTCTGCTCGGGTCTCTGGCTTCCCCCCGTTTTTTCCCTTCAACTACCCTGAAGGCCCACTACCCAGCTACCATGCCACGATCCCAATCCAATTCGGCCCACCTTACACTCAAAATTCTTTCCCTGAATGTTCGGGGCCTTAACTCCCCTGAGAAACGCTTCCGAGTACTATCTTATGCAAAACGATCTAAAGCTGAAGTTATCTTTCTGCAGGAAACCCACTTCTGCTCGAAACATGTACCGAAAATGTCTAATCCATACTATCCTCAGGGTTATCACGCCACCTCTCCCATAACTAAGTCTAAAGGAGTATCTATACTTCCCTCCAAGAATTTGCCAATCACAATCACGGACTCACTGTTAGATGAACAAGGGAGGTTTGTCTTTCTCAAAGGAACCTTCAAAAACAGACCTATCACCTTAGCAAACATATATTGCCCCAACTCGTTGCAAGTCCCTTTCCTGCGAGCTATAGTACGACAATTGCTCTCTTTCCAGGAGGGAATACTGATACTAGGGGGCGACCTTAATCTGCCCCTCGACCCCCTGCTGGACACCTCATCAGGTAAATCACATCTTACCTACAGAGCGCTTAAACAAATCAGACGATGCCTCCACGAACTCTGTATTCACGATACCTGGCGCATCTCGCACCCCAAGGACAAAGACTTTACCTATTTCTCTGCCCCCCATAACAAATATTCTCGTATAGATTATCTGTTCCTATCGCAACAAGACCTTCCACTACTCACGACCGCAACTATTGAACCAATGGCTTTATCCGACCACCACCCTATCTCCCTGACACTTACATTCCCAGAGACGAATGACCGGACGTTCATATGGAAATTAGATCCCACTATTTTAACAGACAAGTCAATTGAAAATGACCTGAGGAAGTGCCTGACAGACTATTTCTCGGAAAACGACTCCCCAGATACCTCCAAAATGACCCAGTGGGAGGCCCATAAATGTGTCATAAGGGGTAAAATGATCGCTATCTCGGCTTCTCTCAAGAAAGCCCGCAAGGCCAGACTTACTGCACTGTTCACTAAACTGAGAAAACTAGAAACCAGTCATAAACGAACACTGGCGCAACATACCCTAACAGAACTAACCGACACGAGAGCCCTAATCAATGAGACCCTGAACCTCAACATCAAGAAAAATTTCATCTTGTCCCAAAAACTCTTTTACGAGCACGGGAATAAGAGCGGTCGTCTCCTTGCCCAAGCTTTGCGTAAAAAGAATAACAACAATGTAATACACCATCTACGCTCCCCCTCAGGCGATCTAATTGTCCACAACAGAGACATCGCCAAAGAGTTTGAAAAATACTATTCCTCTCTATATGATCTTCAAAACTCCTCCCACGCCCCAGAAAACCATTTGACCCAGGATCATGCTATTTCCTCCTTCCTCTCCCAATTCGCCCCTGCTAGGCTCTCACCTGAAGTTTTCGGAGGGTCTGGAATCTCCAATATCCCCATTAGAGTGGAATCTTGCACTTAAAAGCTCGAAGCCCGGGAAAAGCCCAGGCCCGGATGGTCTACCAACAGTTTACTATAAAACGTTTCTGACTCATTGCGGAATCCCTTTCTCAAGGCTTTCAACTCCCTATCTCTATCTTCCCCCTTTTCACAAAGAATGCTGGAAGCACATATAGTTGTAATACCAAAAGAAGACAAAGACCCATCCCAGCCCAGTAATTATAGGCCTATCTCCCTTCTCAACTCGGATATAAAGCTTTTTTCCAAAATTATAGCGAACAGGTTGCTCCCTTTCCTCCCTTCCCTTGTCTCCCAAGATCAATCCGGTTTTATCCCTGGCAGGGAGACCAGGGATAATACGATTAAGGCCATAAATCTTCATCATCTTATAACATGCTCCAACCAAAAAGGTTTTTTCCTTTCTCTAGATGCGGAAAAGGCGTTCGACAGAGTGTCTTGGAGATACATGAGAGCAGTGCTCCAGGCGATTGGATTGGGACCTCACTTAATCGACTTAATCATGGCACTGTATGACAACCCAGTTGCGAAAGTTAGAGCCAACCACACTCTGTCGGACGCCTTTCCCATCCGCAATGGGACAAGGCAGGGGTGCCCCCTGTCCCCCATCCTTTTTGTCCTGACCCTTGAACCCTTTCTCCGTACAATTGCAGCTAACCCCGACATTCAAGGCATTAAGTCCCCACTAAAAGAATATAAATATGCCGCATTCGCGGATGACATTTTACTTTTTCTTTCAAACCCATTAATCACATTACCGGTAGTGCTTTCAGAATTCAAACAATTTCAATACTTGTCGAATCTCAAAATCAATCTGTCAAAATCCTTTGCCCTTAACGTTTCCTTGCCCCAGAAGATAGTCGATCAATGTAAGAAGAATTTCCCCTTCCTCTGGAAAGATGATTCGATTACAAATCTGGGCATCCAAATCCCCTCCAAATTGTCTGATTTACACGCAAAAAAATTTGTTCCTCTCCTGAACCAATTGACTAAAGATCTCAAGGACTGGGATAAACCTCTATTTTCTTGGTTTGGCAGAGCAGCTATTTTAAAAATGAATGCCCTTCCACGGATGCTCTACCTGTTGCAAACGATCCCCATCCACATTCCTGTCCCCTTTTTTAGCAAATATAGACAACTCTGTTCTAAATTTCTTTGGAGCGAGCGTAAGCACAGAATTAACTACGATCAACTTTCGCGCCCAAAGAATCTAGGGGGAATTGGACTCCCAAACCTCCACAAATACTACCTCGCAACCCATTTAACCAGGATAGTGGATTGGAATGTGCATACAGCTAGTAAAGACTGGGTTTCTTTAGAAGCCTCCTTTACAGGTTTGTCCCTCCCCTCCTTACCTTGGATCCCTCTTCGATGTGTTCCACCTAGCCTGTTACAACACCCTCTTATAGGCCCGACCTTGAGATGCTGCCACCAAACTTGCAAAAAATCAAACATTTCATCTTCTCCAGGCCCCCTGACTCCCCTAAAATTTAATCCAGACTTCCCACCAGGAATTAAGGATGATTTTTTAGCAGACTGTTGGCCCACGACCCAAATTAGAGCGCACCAATTCTTCCACCGGGGTAAACTTCAAACCAGAACTCAGCTCGCGACCCGGACAGGGGAAACTCCCATTCCTCCCTGGCCCTACCTCATGGTGGCCTCGTACCTACAGAGCATAGACAAAGACTTCTGTTGCTCCCGACAACTTTCCCCCTTTGAAACACTATGCACTCAAACCTCTCCCCAAACACGCCTCATTTCATATACACACACTCTGCTTTTTGTGAAACAGAGAGCGAATGATACAACTGCCTGCGAAAAATGGGAAAGGGACTTGTCCATCTCACTCTCTGAGGATCAGTGGGAACAAATTTACGCCAATATTCACAAAGGTTCCTCTAATGTGAATGTAAGGGTTAATCCTGTGTCTAGGGTGGTCCCTTCAACCTCTCAGACCTTAGATCCAATGTATTGTATAAATTCAGATATATCTGGAATCAATTCTCAAAGGACAAATAAAACCACACACACACCATGGCGTCCTTCGAGAACTAATTGTATTGAGTTGTTACAAAGCAATTGATATAGTATATTTTACGTCATACAGAATAAGACATGCGCAGTAGACATCAAGACGATTACAGCTGGTCAAGACAAAAACGCTATTGTTCTTTGTTCTAAGCTAGCTGAATTAATATAAGAAAAGATACATAATTCCTTCTGTAGCTAAAAGATGCTGAGAAACAGTGTGAAGGTTATAGATAAGTGTGTGAGAACACATGTGTTAGAAGAATCTCATGTTGAGACAGTTATCTGAGAAGTTAAAGGGGTGTTCAAACTGTACATATTGTGAAATGGAAGTTTGTGAATATTAAGATGGCTGACAGAAACAAGATGGATGCTTAACATAACCTTTCAACCCCCTCTTAAGTCATGGAATGACTTCTACAGATCCGCAGCCTCCTGAAATCTACGGTTCTTGCTACGTTTGTTATATTCTTTTACATAAAGCTGCAGATATTGTGTATATGCATGAGAAGGTTGGTCTGGTGTAGTACACTTGCTAATACAAAGTAGAATAATCTTGAAAATCAAGTAGCCTATCAATCCTAACAATAGTACTATGATAATCTTAATCACTATGTCCTTTAACCATGAAAACATTCCACCTAAACCCAAACTAGAAAAGGGGTTCCATCCATAATTACCTATGTCCTTTGCTTGTTTCATTAATTCATTTACCTGTGTTCGGTGTTGATTAATAACATCATAGTAGTCTGGGATTTCCAGGCTGGTATTGTGAAACCATGTACAACATTCATAATCTTGGGTCATTTCGCATAAACCTGTCAGAGCTGCACTCATGCTTTCAATAGCCAATTCGTGTAACTCTAGTTGTCTTCTAATTGCTTTGAGCTCGACATTGAGTAGTCCTATATCTTGGGAGTTTTTTTTCCATAACATCATTTATTAAACTAGTGTAGTTATTTAATTTGTCCATCATGGTTATGCCCCATCCTGTCCAGGATGGAAACCATGTCCATGACTTATCTGAAGTAGAAAACATAGGTGGGGTTTCTCTCTTGTATTTATAAGTTAACCTATGTACTGGACTTGAAGTAACTTGTATGTGATGTTCCTGATTCTGGCCTAGGGCTGACATGACTGGTACCAACTGTGCTAAATAACACCATCCTTTCACTCCTGCGGGGATCCATGGGTAACAAATTTTAGCACAGCATACATATGTATTGTTTCCCAATGAAAAACTTCTTAGAGAACTACGTTGGGGCTCAGTTCCAGCCTCAAATGCAGCACTAACAAGTTTACTCACAAGTATCCCAGAGGTTGTGTTCCTGTATGTAGTAAGTTCACTAATGGTGTTGTTAAGGGATTGATTTTTGTAACTACACATATGACCTATGATAATGTTACTGGTGTGGAAGGGAATACCCTTTGAAATGTTAAATACAGACTTGGAACACATACCTATTCCGTTGGATGTATTGCCTAACTGAACACACCACTCAGGTTCAAGTGTAAAACATAATACTCTGATTGCGGTACCCTTCCGAGACATTCTTAATACTTAAGACTAGAGTATTTTCCAATAATGACTTGAGGTTCAGAGGGACAGCTAAAAGTGGGATTTTAGCAGTTTCTGGGTGCAACTTACTACAAATTCAGCATTTTTCATATCCTGACTTTCTAGCGTAAGCATATTTAAATTTTAACAGTAACATTTTTCCAGAAAAACTTGTTTCTTTGATCAATTCATTAGAGACA